>NC_067421.1:38119674-39369674 GCF_009764475.1 Pristis pectinata
AAATGTATTCCCAAAAAAGGCGACAGGGCCAGGCAACATTCCATCTTTACTGCTTAAGGCTCCTACTATATAACCAGGCCTTCTTCTAGCCACTTTGGAAACGACCATCTTCTCAAGATTTATACATACAGGCCCTGCGAGCAATACCCATATCCCATGAATATGTTTTTGCTGAGATCTATGAAAGTGTAAAGAATAGGAAACTATCAATCAGTATGTCGTTTCTCAGCTCTCCTTTAGCAGTCCATCTATTGAAACGTTGTCAGCCATAAGCCAGAGGTAGCAGACACAACTACATTTATAGTCAGCAGTCTAAATTGCAGCAAATAACATCAATTTATTCAGAAAACAAAGGCTACTTTAAGAGCCAAAGAAACAGAACTTATGATCAAAACTACAGCAACATCACCCAAGAAAAAAAGAGAAATTCTGCCAGAAAAAAATGCAGCTGATTTTACATAATTTGTAAATTTTCCCCTCTATTTTCTTTACAAAAAAAAAACACAAATGAATCTTCCCTGAGCTGCTTTTGCTCAAATGGAAATAATCCCAAAATCTGAAGTATCTTCCGACCACCATAGTTTCATAACTTTGTCATTATCCTGTTAATTCTACATTAATAGAGCCATGGCATTAACATATTTTCCAGAACTGCAAACAGTATTCACTGGTCTAACCAGTCAAATATCCATCAATTCCAGCATTCTACTTCCTGTCCATTAACTTGCTTTCTTCTTGTACCACTCTCTGAAGTTTACTTTTGTAGAAGAAATTTGATATTGTAGTTCTGACAACTCTTCTTTTTGTCTTGCCTATTTGCCTTTAATATTTGCTGTCCTTGAGTAACTGTATTCTGCAAAGTACAGTAATCTTGAATTTCATTGATTATTCACTCACTGCCACGCAACCTCTTTTTAATAAAAAGAGGCACAAATGGTGGTACCGAGTACATTTTAAATACTAATCAATTTTTTGTTTTAAATTGCAGGTGCTGGAAATCTGAAATAAAAACCAAAAAAGAAACATTGGAAACACTTAGCAGGAGTTAATGTTAACTCTGTTTCTCTTTCCATAGATGCTGCCTGACCCACATTTAATACAGATGGTTTTAGTTTAAGGAGAAGTGATGCAATTTTTGCAGCACCGAGTCTTACCTTCAAAGTACTGTAAATTGGTCCCTCCAGGTGAGCAAGGAACAGCAGTTGAGCGTTCTGGACTCCCCTGCAGAATTAATAAAAAAATGACGAGGGCATATAGAGACTACATATAACCTCTCCCTGCTTCAATCTGAGGTTCCCACCTGTTTTAAGACCACCACTATCATCCCCGTACCGAAGTAAAACAAGGTAACGTGCCTTAATGACTACCGACCAGTAGCTCTGACATCCACCATCATGAAGTGCTTCGAGAGGCTGGTCACGGCATGCATCAACTCCAGCCTCCCAGACAATCTCAACCCACTGCAATTTGCCTACCGCTGAAACAGATCTACAGTGGACGCCATCTACACTCATCTCTGGAACATCTGGACAGTAAAGACACCTACGTTAGACTATTGTTTAGTGATTACAGCTCCACCTTCAATACTATAATTCCAAGCAAACTCATTACCAAACTCCAAGACCTGGGACTCAACACCTCCCTCTGCAACTGGATCCTTGACTTTCTGACCAACAGACCACAATCAGTGAGGATAGGCAGCAATACCTCCGGCACGATTATTCTCAGTATTGGTGCCCCACAAGGCTGTGTCCTCAGCCCTCTACTCTATTCCCTATATACTCATGACAGCATGACCAGAATCTGCTCTAACTCCATCTACAAGTTTGCAGATGATACCACGATAGTAGGCCGTACCTCAAATAACAATGAGTCGGAATACAGGAAGGAGATAGAGAACTTAGTGACATGGTGTCATGACAACAACCTTTCCCTCAATGTCAGAAAAGCAAAAGAGCTGGTCATTGACTTCAGGAAAGGGGGCAGTGTACATGCACCTGTCTGCATCAATGGTGATGAGGTCAAGAGGGTTGAGAGCCTCAAGTTCCTAGGAGTGAACATCACCAATAGCCTGTTCTGGTCCAACCATATAGACACATACAGCCAAGAAAGCTCACCAGCGCCTCTACTTCTTCAGGAAACTAAAGAAATTTGGCATATCCCCTTTGACTCTCACCAACTTCTATCAATGCACCATAGAAAGCATCCTATCTGGATGCATCACAGCTTGGTACAGCAACTGCTCTGCCCAGGAACGTAAGAAACCGCAGAGAGCTGGGGACACGGACCAGCGCGTCATGGAAACCAGCCTCCCTCCCCTCTATACCTCTCGCTGCCTTGGTGAAGCAGCCAGCGTAATCAAAGACCCCACCCACCCAGGTCATTCGCTCTTCCCTCCTCTCCCACCAGGCAGAAGATACAGGATCCTGAGGACAGATCCCACCAGGCTCAAGGACAGCTTCTATCCCATAGTGATAAGACTATTGAACCGTTCCCTTATACAATGAGATGGACTCTTGACCTCAGAATCTACCTCGTTATGACCTTGCACCTTATTGTCTGCCTGCAATGCACTTCCCTGTACACTTTACTCTGCATTCCTACCCTGTACTACCTCAATGCACCGTGTAATGAATTGATCTGTACGAATGGTACGCAAGACAAGATTTTCCACTGTATCTCGGTCGCTACAAGTGACAATAAAAAACCAAGACCAATACAAAGCATGATGGTGAATCAATGTGATCGTGCTGACAGCCTGGATAACAACAGCAGATTCAACATACATTAAATTCTGGGCAATAAAGTTAATGTATTAGAATTATAAAATATGCTGGCAACAAAACCAGCAGAGTTTACATCATGTAGAGGTAAAGAACTCTCTTCCCCAAAAGAGAGTTTGAGTATTTTTAATTACTTCCAAAATAACAAAACTGCTCTTGAGAAAGACATTAAAAGGCTTAAAGTCTGATAACAATTTGAACTATTTCCGCAAATTTCTTAAGTTTGCACCTTGGCCCACTCCACCTTAATTATGATCAGAGGGAAAAGTTGCCATTCTGCAAAAATAACACCCACAGCAATGACAAAAGTTTATAATAAATTTAACCTGGGAGACATTGGTCACACTGTTGGTTTTCTGTCGCAAGCTATCACATGACTGGCAGACCGTCAAAAGGGAGCTGGGTAGAATCGATCGAAAATCATTGAAGGAACGCCGCCTCAATCCATCCATCTCACTTGGAGCCTTGAGTGATTGTGCCGTTATTTTGGGAAACAGCTTTGAAAGAAGAGATTCGTCTGTATAACTGTAACGACCAAACGCTCTTCCAATTCCAATTAAACACGGCACCGTGCATCTGCACAGGTTTTCTGCAAAAGACAAAAACCATTGATGCTACTAAGCTATTCAAAAGAATAGAGTCTTGTAATTTAGGGTTTCAGTAATAGTTCAAAAAAAACAATCGGGGCCATCAGCAAAATGCTGCAACATTTTCTGTACCACAGGAAGTAATTGTCAGATTTGAAATAAGCCTGGGACTTGATGGCTTTCAACCAATGACTATAAATGAGCAGTCACTGATACAGAAATAGAAATGCATACTTTTGATTTTGCATTGAGATATGTGTGATTTTGGTGGATAGAAGAAAACTGCCAGCCTGATGATCAAGTAGAGGTCAGATGAGCAGCATCAGAGGAATTTGATAGCAAAAATGCATTTTCCTGTAGCTCATGTATATCCTCTCGATACTGAATAACCGTAAACCCTTTCAGTAATGTGCATGGATTCACACAACTTTGCAGGAAAGATAGCATCGGTCCCTCTAGCCTGCCCTTCAAAGCCATACATCAGTTTCCTTCCTGTGATTCTGCATCTAATCCTTTTATTCCAACAGAAATTCATCCAGTCCGACTGAAAAATAATCTGCTTTGGCTTTTTGTTCCACGAGCGCCATTGAAGATCATTGATAGTCCATCACGGAACTTCCGGGGATCAACAGACATGATGATCACACAAAAACTTATAAATCCAAATTGGTGACTAAAATGTAAAAACTTCACTTCACCTGGTCATCCAGGATCCAGTTTCGCAGAACATCACCCCCAGTCCGTGATACTATGGGTTTCAAGGAGCAGGTGGTCAGCGAATTTGGCTGGCTCACTTGCCAGTGAAGATTCCAGACAATTAACTAATCATCCTTTTACCCTAGTGTTGAGGGCAAACTCAGGAACCAACTTCTTCACACTAATGTACTATTTTATGAAGATAAGGAATTTTTGATACTAGCTTTAGAAGTATGATGTTTCCAGTACCTTTATCCTGAGTCTGAGGAGCCAGACACATTCCCAAAAGCACCTCCATTACATCCAATATTGCCTTGATAATCTGAAAAATGATTTAAAATATATTAAAAACAGGAAAACTGAATTTTGAAAGAAAGTGTTAAATTCAAGAAAAGAGTACTCAGAGGCAACTTGTACCTTGAAATCTGTATATTATAAAATCAATGCCATCCACACTTAGAGGGAATAAAACTGTTATTCAAATGTTATTATAAAAAGCACAAGACATGCAGTTCTCAGAGCAGAATCTTAGAAAAGCAATTGGAAATTAATCACATCTATAAAAGGTAGATAACTAAAAGATATATACTCTATTCTTCTAATAATAGAAAAGTAACTTGTATCAATCGACTGTTTGCAGATTTTGAATTAGAGCAACTTTTCAATAGTACATAACATTACCTAACTCAAAGAATTATGAGTTAAATAGTTGTTGGCATATCTAGCCAAATAATTTTTCCAGAGGTATCAGAACAGCGTCTCACCTGTACCCTTAACGTAGATTCCTTTTGGGCTACATCGAAAAGTAGAGTTACTAAACAGAAGCTGAAGTTTTCAGCAACAGGAAGCTTTCCTGCAAGGTAGAAACAAACAGCAATATTTAAACTTTCTCTTCAACAACTTTTCATTTGCAAGTGATGCTTTTACTCGACATGATGACACAAGAAGAATATAGTATAATAATTTACATGAATCCTCTCCCATCAAAAGATGTCCTTATGATGAAAATCAAAAACTGCAGATGCTGGAAAGCTGAAAGAAAAACAGAAAATGCTGGAAAAACCTAGCAAATCAGGCTGCATCTGCAGAAAGAGAAACAGAGTTAACATTTAAGGTTGAAAACCCTTCATCAGAATTAGAAGAGAAACTAGTTAGCCTTGGTAGCAGAGAATAGAGGGGAGTGCGATGGGAACAAATCCAAAATCAAATATGCCTTTATAAAGATCCGAGTTTTCTGGATGTACCTTAGTTAAATCACATCAGGTTGAGCCTAAAAGCTTTGGTGCAAAAATTGCACAATTATCTCACCTAGTTTACAGAAAAGCCATTATTTCCATCATGGAGCGCTGGCTTAATCCAAAAGAACTGCTTTGAATAATGGAACAACGCAGCAGATCAAACAGCATCTGCAGAGACAAGAGGTTTGATTCAACGTTTTGGTTCAAGAGTCCATATCAGGACATAGGGACTCAACCCGAAACATCAGCTTACACCTTTTGCCTCCACAGATGCTGCTTGACCCACTGAGCTCTTCCAGGGTTCCGTTTTTTGTTCCAGATTCCAGCATCTGCAATTTCTTTTGTCTTCATGCTTTGAAGAATGGATACTCGAGGGCAAAAATTAAACAACAAGAGCTCTTCGCCCTTCCTCACGTATATTGAGCAACGACTTGGGAATGAGAGATATGTTTCATAGCGAATGCAGCGTAGGAAGTTTGGCTCAGCCAGTATTTATGCTGCACTCTACTTTCCCTTATCCATCAGCCTAACCCTCTATCCCCTTTCCCCATCAAATGTAAATCCAGTTTCCATTTATGTATTCACCTCAAATTGCTGTCATTATGCGATAGTGACTTTCTCACACATGCCATTCCTCGGGTAGAGAAATTTCTTCCGAATGCCTGATGTGTCTTCTTGATAACTGTCTCATATTAGTAGCCTCCTATTGTTCTTCAGAGATATGGAAGTACTCTATTAAAACCTTCCATAATTTGAAAAACATTTGTTCGGTCACCCCTTGGCCTTTTCTTCTAAAAGAAACAGCCTGCTCATCCTTTTCTGGTCTGCTCCCACCCTTAGAGTATAATCCTTTCTGCACTTTCTCCAGTTCCTTCTTATACTATCGCTACCAGAAACAGTACATAAAACTGTGTGTCCAAAACAATCTACATTGCCAATGTACTTCTTATTATTCCTTTAATTTTACTTCAGTATTCCCACCATACATTTTTATTCATCTGTAACATTTCATTAATGCTTCATTTGCTCTTTCTTAAATATATTTTTCCTGGATTTCGCTGAACACAGCTTTAAACACTATTGTTTCATTACACCATCATTTTGTTAATACGTCAAAGTTATTTTCACAAATTCTATTCTCACCCCTAAAAATCTATTATGCAAACACCAAAGTATTTCTCAATTAGTTCGAAATTTATTATAGTCACTAGATATTCCCCAGATACCTTTGTATCTGTTCTGGTTTATTCCTTGTTACTAGCTCCAGCAGCAAATCCTTTGGCAAGTTGCTGAAATTTCGGTTTTTAAGGGGTCTTGAACGTTTTATTTAGGATCCCATTCCTTTTTCCCTTTCACTGACCTCTTCTGCCAAAATAATTTTGGGGTGATTATTATCACCATGATTATTATTCTTTTTATTCATTTCCCAAAATTGTTTGCAGATTTCTTCCTCTATCTCAATTCTACTATCATGGCAGGTAAACAACTCTTACTGGGTATTTGATTTTTCTTTCAAATCTTTTATTTCCAAAGATTTTATTTCTAATTTATGAATGGCTGTGTCACTTTGCTCTACTATGCTTTTGTTGAATGAGTAGGGCTACTCCACCTCCCTTTTTCTTGTGTCCACATTGAAGTAAAGACAGAAACCAAGGTAAAGAGAAGGTACAAGGAACATGACAATGCTGGATTGTTGAGATAATCTTCACAGGGAATTAAAAATTTAATTTAGCTCCTGACTCATAATACTTCATCAAAATGGCTGAGATTGCACTAAGTATGCAGTTAATGCACAAGATTTACAGACGCTTAGTTACACAGTCTAAACTACATTATATAACTCTTCAGACATGGGGCAGTTTCAAATTAAATTCCACGTAACCTTGCTTTTGCTTACATGAATAAAACTGTGGGATTAAATCAGCAAAACCATTCAAAACTAGAGAAATGCCTAGGTTGCTACTATTTGCAGAAAGTGGCTACAACAGTTAAGTACAGATATAACAACACTTAACTAGAAATTATCCTGTATATTCTTACCATTATGGTCTATTTTCTCATTCCTATTTTTCACTCCAAGATCTACCTGCCCTCTTTCTCTCCATTCAAGTGCAAATGTATTATGAAATCCATATATTTATAATTATAATTGAAAAGAATCAAGTGCAAGGGTGAAGATGATCATGGTATCAACAGATCAAAAGCACTCATCGGCAAAATTTGTAATAGCAATAGCAAAGGTCCAGTGCACCTCCACAGCAAGGCCACCTTGTGGTACTTGCACACCTCCAAGAACCAGTGACAAAGTTTGGAAATAGTGTCTCACTGTAACTACTTGGTCAGCACTTGGAATTTTCTACACTTCTACACTTGGAACTTTCTCCACCCTTATGATCCTATAAAACCATAAGACATAGGAGCAGAATCAGGACATTTGGCCCAATGAGTCTGCTCCGCCATTCGATCATGGCTGATTTAATTTTCCCTCTCAACCCCATTCTCCCCGTTACCTTTGGCACCCTTACTATCAACATCCGCTTTAAATATACCCGTTGACTTGGCCTCCACAGCCGTCTGTGGCAATGAATGCCGATGAATACCATCCTAATGAGAACCCTATGCTCTTTCAATGTTAAATTTCCATAGCTGACAGGATTTACCTCCCTAAACTTCCTAGCACCTTTTATTTGCACTAAAATGGACTCTGTGTATTTTTTGTTCTAATTTTGTCCTTTCTTGTAGAAATTGGGTATAATTTATGTTTAATTGATCTTTTTCTTGCGAATGCTGTTTATATGATGCCATGTGCCTATGGTGCTGCTGCAAATAAGTTTTTCATTGCACCTGTGCACACACGTGCTTGTGCATAAGACAATAAACTCAACCCTGACTTTAATAACTACAAGTTGTTGCTTTGACATAGTAACTAAAACAGACCAAACAGAACAAATTTAAAAAGTTACAATGACAGCATGTGAAGTGACTGAAATGGCATTTCCACAGAAAATCTACTGACTAAATCAACACAGTGAATCAAACAAAACCTGTATTACACTCAATGTCGTAAAATAATTTAAGAACTCAAAATTACCCAATACCTGGTGTCAGTGTTGCCCAATTCACTGCATAGGCAATGTTTTCCCCCCAAGTACAGGCCCCATTGGTCAATTAGCACATAATAAATTCCCACAAATACAATAAGATTCATTGACTACTCCTTAGCTGATGTTAGTTGAGGGCTGAATTTTGGCTAGAACTGCACCACAGATCTTTTATATCCACTGGAACAAGTAAATGTTCATGTCATTTTGAAGGTAGCATCACGAATAATGCAATGCTTCCTCATCCTGCAACATTGCAAGATATATTGCCTCATTCCAAGCCCTCCAGATGTGGCTCGAACCCATGACATTTAGTCCTCAGGAAAAGATGCCATTGTTGTCACAATAGAAACCAAAATAAATTTCCATAGCGAGTGAAGGGCAATAGTCCCCAATTTAGCCACACACTGCATTAATTCAATTTTATTTGTATTCAAAATGTAGAAAATAAAAGTACTCCAAAGTGTTAAAATAAAAACACCAGCTTATTGAAACAAAGAATCCTTCTCTTTAATTAATTTCCGTTTTGTGGTTGAGCTGAAACACCATCAAACACTTCCACCATATCCTGTGGAAGTTCTGTTGCAGTTGCAACAGTTTTCATTGGCCAAAGCCGTCCACTTACAGTACAAAAATGAACAAACATCATAAGACTCTGCATCCCCTGGAAAAGAGGGGTGCAATCTCATACACAACTCCCACGAACAACTGAAGGCTTTCTATAACACCACTCTGGTCTGATATTATGATTCTTAATATAAGCAGAGCTCTGCTACATAGTAATCTTGTATCAAACATATTTTTTTGTATGCATGTTCGGAAACAGAGGGTCATCAGCAAGACCAACATTTATCACCTTGAAAAGGTGGCAGTGAGCCACTTTCTTGAACCACTGCAGTCCTTCTGGTGAAGGTGCTCCCACAGCTCGGTGGGTGGGGAGTTTCAGGCAGCTGAGCAGGGAATTCTACTATAGAACCTTAATACTATGAATAGGGAAGATGAAATTATAAATTTACTGAAGGAGCTTCTGTTGTGAATGTGGACATAAGAATATTCCTACTGAGAACACAAACACAAGGACACAATGCATAACTTTATATTTGCATGCCCTGGACCATTTTCTCATGAGAACGCATGATCCCAAGTACATAGCTCAGTTGAAGATTAACTAGTATTTAATTTAAATGTGTCACAATGAACGAGTGCCATTACTTTGAATTGTACTGAAATCTTAAACTTTTTTTTAATGGCAGTGCAAATAAACACAATTTTTCCATCATATTTTAAGCACCTTGAATACAAATTCACAGCAGACCAGCAATAACTACTATTTCAAACCCTAAACAGCTCACATTAACTCTATGCTTTGTCCATTATAACAGGCAACACAAATTAGATAGCATTACCTCGATTTTTTCTCCCTGAGCTGTCTTCAATCCATTGGACTTTAGGCAATCCTTTAAGGAGCCGGAGCAGATAAGGGACCACAGTTTCTTTATGCTGCGAAGAACAAGATAAAAAATTTTTTACATGGCCCAAATCAAATAATTTCATAAGTCGATAGCACTGAAGTAGGTCTGATACCTACAATGAAAGCCCTCAAGAACATTTAAGTGGGTTAATGAAATAGGCTGGCGATTTAGTCTGGTTAAGAGTGAAATCATATTTTGATGGTTTGGATGGAATTGAGTATTGTGGCGATCGATGAAATGAAGAAAACCTTATGAAATGCAATGACACACACAGAGTAAATGCAATGAAGGGCTCAACTACATAACTTGCTCAAAGCACGTGCAAATGGGTAAAATCTAGGAAAAGTAAAGACCATTTTGGTTTATATAAATGGTACCTTCAGAACTACCATGAAGTACTGCGTGCAGCCTTTGACAACTCTGTTAGTAAAAGGGCATTAGACGTTTCTGAAAGCATATTTATGAAGTGTTTTACCTGAAGGTTTGACTCTGTCAAAAAAATGCCCAGTGCAATAACTGCATCTCTGCGACGTTCATCCAGCTGAAAATTGCCATGGAAGTCCACAGGGGACATGCATAACAACTTTTCCACCTGCAAGAAAAAGCTTATTCAATCTTCTCAGTTGCAACAAACAGCACAAAGCACCAGAACTGTACTGACATTCTCATATATAGGACATGCATAACTTTCTTTGCAAATCCGGAACACACAAGTAGGAAGAGTGCTGAAAGCAGATTCAATAGTAACCTTTAAAAGGCAATAGGACAAATAGAATCATACTATAAAATCATACAATGGTTACCTCACGAGAAGCTGCCTCTCTGGCCATCACATCCATGCCAGTTCTCTATCAGAGCAACTCTCTAGTTTTATTCATCAGCCCTTACTCTGTAGCCTTGCAAACTTCTTGCCACCATATATTTATCCAATTCCCTCTTGAACGCCACTAAGGAACCAGCCCCCACTTCATTTTAATGTTATTAAAATCCATGAAACAATGCTAATAGATATGTTTGAATCACTTCTATCTGTAATAGTACTGGGCAGCAAGAGGATTTTTGTCAGGATGAAGTAAAATAATTATGTTGAACGCTTCTGAGGCTGTCTTCAGTATAAACAATGCGATTGGCAAGTATCACAGCAACAACTTAATTCCAAGTACGTTTTATTTCAGATATTGACTAAATATTATTAGGTAAAAGCTATTTACACAAAGCAACCAGCTCATTTTCTTTGCAGCATGGTAAAAAGGAAATTTAAACTTTAAAAACATTACAGCAGTGAGATAAGATTGCGTAAAGTTAACACATAAGGGATTGACAATGTTATGGTGCATGGAGATTCTGACAATGCATTCCAAAGATATATTGCGTAGATAAGTTTTTCCTCGTATTCAACTTAATTCTCTTGCCTTTCATTTTACATCTGTGACCTCTAATCTTTCACCCCTAAGAGACATGAAGAGGTACCTCAGAATCCCTACGACAGGATCTTCCCTTAACAAAGCTGCACTGACCGTCCCTACACAACTTCTGTCTCTCAAAGTGTAGATTAATTCATTCCCTCAGAACCTTTTCCAATAATTTTCCTACCGCTGATATTAGACTCACCAGCCTGTAAATACTAGGTTTATCCCAACTGCCTTTTTTGAATAAAGGTACCACATTTGCTATTCTCTGGTCACTTGGCACCTTTTACATGAAGAGAAGGTCTGAAAATTTCTGTCAGAGCCCCAGAATTATCCTTTTCTGTCTCCATCTGCAGCCTGGGATACATCTCATCAGGTCCTGGGGAGTTATTCATCTTTAAGTCCAATAAGATATCTAGCACCTTTCCTTCTCAATGTTAATTTATTCTAGAATTGCACCATCCCCCCCCCCCCCCCCATATTCTCCAACTACTGTCCTTCTCCATAGTGAATATGAGTATTCATTTAAGACCTCACCTACATTCTCCAGCTCCATGCACAGATTGTCACTTTGGTCCCCAGTGGGCCCTACTTTCTCTGTTTACCCTCTATACCAAGACACACTTAAAAAATCATTCAAATGTTCCTTAATCTTGATATCCAGTGCTATTTCTTGCTATGTCTTCATTCTTCTGATTATTTTTTTAAACAAGTACCACTCCCCCAACCCCAATCCCCAGCTCCCGTTTTTTAGTTCTCTAACCTGCCATAAGAATACAAGTAAATAGGAGCAGGAGTGTCTCAGTATTCAATATGATCACAGCTGATTTGCCCCAGGGCTCATCTCCTCTTCTATGCCAGTTCCCCATAAGCTACTTCATTCAATCTTCAATATCCCTTGGCAGCCAAAGTTCCTTGATTTTCATAATTAAGAGAACACATTAGGGAAAGGTTAAATCGGTTACGACTTCATTCCCTGGAGTGCAGGAGAATGAGGGGAGATCTTACAGAGGTACACAAAATTGAGGGGTAATAGGGGAAAAAGCACAGATACATTCACCCTCAGGTTGGGTGAGACTAGAACTAGAAGACATAGGTTTAGGGTGAAAGGTGAAATATTTAAGGGGAATTTCTTTACTCAGAGGGTGGTGCGAGTGTGGAACGAGCTGCCGGCGGAAGTGGTTGATGCTGGTTCAATTCATTTGAGAGGTTTGGATAGGTATATGGATGGGAGGGGTTTGGAGGGATATGGTCCAGGTGCAGGTAGATGGGACAAGGCAGAAGATGAGGTCAGCATGGACAAGATGGACCGAAGGGCCTGTTTCTGTGCTGTACTTCTCTATGACTCTATTAGCCCTGAATTCTACTTTGTTTTTGAATGACTCCCACTGGTCGTATGCAGACTTAGCTGAAGGTAACTGACCCCAATGCACTTTTGCCAGGCATTGTTGTATCATATTGAAATCACTTTCCCCCAATTCAGCACCTTAACTGCCAGTTCATCCTCATCTTTCTACATATAAAAATTAAAACTGATAGAGTTATCGTCACTCTCTCACCGAGAAACTCACCACTGGCCCGGCATATTCCCTAAGATTAGGCCCAATACTGTGCCTTCTGTACTAAGGCTACACACAGCTCAAAAAGTGCTCCTCAATGCACTTTAAAAGTCTGCCACCTCTAAAGCAATTCCCAGTTAACATGGGGAATTTGCACTCCCCAACTACCATTACATTATTTTCGCACTTCCCTGTGATTTGCCTGTTTCTAACAGCAGAAGAGTCAGGAACTGGAAGGTGCAGATACAATATGATTAACAGAGTTCCTGATATACACTGCTTGAATGGGAGCTAGAAGTAGATGCGATAGTTGCATTCAAAAGGAATTGGATAAGTACCCTAGGAGAACATTTACAAAGACAAGGACAGTTGGATTATCTGAATAACTCTACAATGAGCCAGCATAGACACAGAAAGCCAAATGATCTCCATATATACTATTCTTTCCATCCAGAATAATCAAAGAATAACTTGTACAATTCTGTCACACATTCTGACAAATACAAGCAGCAAGCAGCCTTGGGCTCAAAAAAAATGTTGGACAGATTTTAAAATCTTTCAGATCTATGTGATAACAACCCAAATTGCTTAAGAGCCGACCAAGGCTTCTGAAGTAGTCAGGCAGTCAACTTGTGCACAGCAAGATTCCACAAACAACTCACAGGATCTCCAGCCGAAACGTCAACATATGACCTCACGACCTACCTTGCTGTGACCTTGCATCTTATTGCACTGCACTCTCTCTGTAGCTGTGACACTTTACTCCGTACTGTTATTGTTTTTACCTGTACTACATCAATGCACTCTGTACTAATCCAATGTAACCGCACTGTGTAATGAATTGACCTGTACGATCGGTATGTAAGACAAGTTTTTCACTGTACCTCGGTACAAGTGACAATAATAAACCAATACCAACAATTCATAAACTAATCTGCTGGAGGAACTCAGCAGGCCAGGCAGCATTTCTTGGAGAAAAACAGACCGTCAACGTGGCGGGCCAGGACCCTTCTTCAGGACCGGACCCGCAACGTTGACCATCTATTTTTCTCTACGGATGCTGCTCGCCTGCTGAGATCCTCCAGCATCTTCCCCCCACCCCAGATTCCAGCATCTGTAGTCCTTTAGTTTCTCATCAACTAATCTGATCTCCAGCTGAGTCCCTCCCGCAGTTTGCTTTTGCTCCAGATTCCAGCGTCTGCAGCCTCTTATGTCTCCACAAACGAGTTATCCGTTTGACTGATGCCGGGGAAGGATTAATATTGGGCAGGACACCGGGAACAATACTCCAAGCTGCCCTCTGAACGGTACACCGACATGCTGCAAGTTCCACTTTAAGTTCTCAAGCGGAAGATGACACCCCATTCGCCTGCACAGTGGAGCTCGTCTCTGGACCAGTCACGAACGCAGAGCTCGGAGACCAAGGGCCACGGCTGCCCGATGCAATGCAGCAGCCGGGGCCTGGATCCCGGGGAGGGACCGCCAGGCGCCCCGGGGCTCTGCCAGCCGCGGGCCCCGACAGACGTGCGACACCGCCCGGGCACCCGAGTCACGCCCAGCCGACCCGCCCGAGGTGAAGGGAGGGGAGGGGGAAGGAAGAAAGCACTCGCCTTCTCGATGGGAGCCGGCTTCTGCGCGGCCAGCGAGCGGGCCAGACTCAGCACCGTGTTCAGGTAGAAGCCGCGGCCGGCCCCCCTCGCCGCCATGTCCACCATGTTCACGGCCAGCCGCCGCCAGCCAATCAGCGCCGGCTCGACGGAGCGCCGGAGAGCGCAAACCTCACAATGGGCGCTGCCGGAGTGGGCGGGGCAAGAGCTGAGCTTCAACAGGGTCAGAGCTCAGAGGCAGCAAGGAGTGCGTGAGGGAATATGAGGGGCTGAGGAATTGGTCAGGGAATATGAGGGGCTGACTGATCAGGGATCAAAAGGAATTGATCGTGGAATATGTGGGATTGAGGAATTGATCAGGGATCAAAAGGAATTGATCGTGGAATATGTGGGGCTGAGGAATTGATCAGGGATCAAAATGAATTGATCGTGGAATATGTGGGGCTGAGGAATTGATCAGGGATCAAAATGAATTGATCGTGGAATATGTGGGGCTGAGGAATTGATCAGGGATGAAAAGGAATTGATCAGGGATGGAAAGGAATTGATCAGGGAATATGAGGGGCTGATTGATCAGGGATCAAAAGGAATCGATCGTGGAATATGTGGGACTGAGGAATTGATCAGGGAATATTAGGGGATGATTGATCAGTGATCAAAAGGAATTGATCGTGGAATATGTGGGACTGAGGAATTGATCAGGGATGGAAAGGAATTGATCAGGGAATATGAGGGGCTGATTGATCAGGGATCAAAAGGAATTGATCGTGGAATATGTGGGGCTGAGGAATTGATCAGGGATCAAAATGAATTGATCGTGGAATATGTGGGGCTGAGGAATTGATCAGGGATGAAAAGGAATTGATCAGGGATGGAAAGGAATTGATCAGGGAATATGAGGGGCTGATTGATCAGGGATCAAAAGGAATTGATCGTGGAATATGTGGGATTGAGGAATTGATCAGGGATCAAAATGAATTGATCGTGGAATATGTGGGGCTGAGGAATTGATCAGGGATGAAAAGGAATTGATCAGGGATGGAAAGGAATTGATCAGGGAATATGAGGGGCTGATTGATCAGGGATCAAAAAGGAATTGATCGTGGAATATGTGGGCTGAGGAATTGATCAGGGATCAAAATGAATTGATCGTGGAATATGTGGGGCTGAGGAATTGATCAGGGATGAAAAGGAATTGATCAGGGATGGAAAGGAATTGATCAGGGAATATGAGGGGCTGATTGATCAGGGATCAAAAGGAATTGATCAGGGGATATGAGGGGATGAGGAATTGATCAGGGGTCAAAAGGAATTGATCACAAATCCAATTGAAAGGAATTAATCACAACTTAAAAGACGTCAAGGTGCTGATTAGCCCTCAAAGGAGCGTAAATTCGTTAGAAATTAATTAAATATAGGAAATAGAATTGACAGAGTGCAGGTGTCGATCAGATATCAAAAAGAGCTAAGACATTGATCGTAAATCAGAGGAGCTGAAGGATCGAGGCTTTAAAAGAGTGAAATTGAGTAGAACTCTAAAAGAGCCGGAAACGTTTAGAAATCAATTAGACACAGGAACTGGAATTAATCAGACAATGAAAAGAGATGAGATATTGATCAGATAGAAATCAGGGGAGCTGAGGTATTGGTGTGCGATCAAAGGGAGTTGAAAATAATCAGAACTCTAAAAAATCTGGAATTGATTAGCTTTCAAAAGGAGCTGAATTTTTCAGAGGTAAAGCATCTGAGTGCTCAGCCCTTGAAAAAGTAAAAATAGAAGTTAAGCCTTTGAGACCTTTGCAAATAATAATGGATACTTATTTAACGGCTAACATAGTAATACTTTAAAATAGTTAAAAGCAGACATTAACGTTTTGGATTAGATTCTAGCCACCAGGAAAGGCAGTCACTGAGATGTGGATGTAAATTAAAAACCATGTAATTCATGGGGATTTCAGGTCACGTGATAGTGCAGGCTGCCAGTGTCAATCATGGCCGCCTCCACGCTTTGCTTCAGCGGGGAGTGCGGTGACGTGAGCAGGAATGGGCGGGGCATGGAAGCAGTCAGGTGACTTCGGGTCCCGTGGCGACCGGCGCCTGGATGCCGTCCGTTCGTCGCTGAGGTCAGGTGCGAGCGGACCGAACATGTCGGCCTACCCGAGTCGGTACAACCCCTTCGCCGAGGACGATGACGACGAGGAGCGGGGCTTCGGCCGGCCGCAAGCCGGCGGGGCGGCCTCGGAGGACGGCTGGAGCGACGCGGCCGAGCGGCAGCGCTCCCTGAGGCAGCAGGCGCTGAGCAGCGCCCGGCGGGCCGTGCAGAGCAGCGACCGCTGCGTCGCCCTCGTCTACGAGTCGGAGCAAGTGGGCGCTGACACGGCCGAGGTGAGGGGGGAGGGGGGGGGGGGGGGAGGTGGGGGGGGGGGGGGGGGGGGGGGGGGGGGGGGGGGGGGGGGGGGGGGGGAGGGGGGGGTGGGGGGGGGGGGGGGGGGGTGGGGGGGGGGGGTGGGGGGGGGGGGGGGGGGGGGGGGGGGGGGGGGGGGGGGGGGGGGGGGGTGGGGGGGGGGGGGGGGGGGGGGGGCTGGGGGGGGGTGGGGTGGGGGGGGGGGGGGGGGGGGGGGGGGGGGGGGGGGGGGGGGGGGGGGGGGGGGGGGGGGGAGGGGGGTGGGGGGGGGGGGGTGGGGGGGGGGAGGGGGGGGGGGGGGGGGGGGGGGGGGGGGGGGGGGGGGGGGGGGGGGGGGGGGGGGGGGGGGGGGGGGGGGGGAGGGTGTGTGGGGGGGTAGGGGGGGGGGGGGGGGGGGGGAGGGGGGGGGGTGGGGGGGGGGGGGGGGGGGAGGCGGGGGGGGGGAGGAGGGGGGAGGGGTAGGGGGGGGGGCGGGGGGGGGGGGGGGGGGGGGGGGGGGGGGGGGGAGGGGGGGGTGGGGGGGGGGTGGGGGACGGGGGGGTGAGGGGTGAGGGGGGTGGGGGGTGAGGGGGTGAGGTAGCTGGGTCTGTGTGTGTTGTGGGGGGTTGGGGTCTGTGTGTGTTGTGGGGGGTGTGGGGTTGTGTGTATAGGTGTGGGTGTGTGGGGGTGGGGTGTTGGGAGGGGGTGTGTATAGGCGTGGGTGTTTGGGGGGGTGGTTGTGGGGTGGGGGTGCTCCTGGTGAACTGAGGTGGGGAGGGAGGGAGGGAGGGCCCTGTGATGGGGAGAATGCTCGGGGTGACACAAGAGACTGCAGACGGAGTCGTTCAGGCCATTTGGCCCACTGGTCCATGCTGACCAAGATTCCCATCTAAGCTTCCCTGCGTTTGACCCATATCTTCCTGTGTACTGTGCTCAGTTCTGTTTGCCTCGCTACAGGAAGGATGTGGAAGCCGTAGAAAGGGTGCAGGGGAGATTTACAAGGATGCTGCCTGGATTGGGGAGTATGCCTTATGCAAACAGGTTGAGGGAACTTGGCCTTTTCTCCTTGGAGTGACAGAGGATGAGGGGGGATCTGATAGAGGTGTATAAGATGATGAGAGGCATTTTCCCAGGGCTGAAATGGTTGTCACAAGAGGACATAAGTTTAAGGTGCTGGGGAGTAGGTATAGAGGAGATGTCAGGGGTAAGTTATTTTACTCAGAGTGGTGAGTGCGTGGAATGGGCTGTTGGCAACGGTGGTGGAGGCGGGTACGATAGGGTCTTTTAAGAGACTTTTGGATAGGTACATGGAACTTAGAAAAGTAGAGGGCTATGGGTAAGCCTAGTAACTTCTAAGGTAGGGACATGTTCAGCACAGCTTTGTGGGCCGAAGGGCCTGAATTGTCTTGTAGGTTTTCTATGTTTCTAAGAGACTGCAGACTGAGTCATACAGTGCAGAAACAGGCCATTCAGCCCACCGGTCCATGTCGACCAAGATTCCCATCCAAGCTTGCCCATGTTTGACCCATATCCTCCTAAACCTTTCCTATCCGTGTACCTGCCTAAATATCTTTTAAATGTTGTTAATATACCTACCTCAACCACTTTCTCTAGCTGCTCATTCCATGTACTGTATGTACTATGCTCTGCGTGAAAAAATGATCCCCTCAGGTTCCTATAAATTTTCTCCCCTCACTCTAAACCTATGCCTTTTAGTTCTGGATTCCCCAACCATGGAAAAACAACTGTTCATTCACCCTGTTCCTCTCTAAGACCATGCCTCAGTCTCCAATGAATGAAGTCCCAGACAGCTCAACCTCTCTCCATAACTCAGTGCCTCAAGTCCTGGCAACATGCTGGAATCTGGAGCAAAAAACACACATGCTTGATCCACTCAGTTCTTCTGTAGAGGGAAATGGATACCTTCATCTGGACTGGAAGATCTAGCCTGACACAAAAACAGAAATGCTGGAGGACTGTTCCAGTCAAGCAACATATGAAAGAGAAAAACAGTTGACATTTTGGGTCGGGGCCCTTCTTCAGAACTAAGAGGAGAGTTTAGTTTTCATAAGAGGTGTAAGACAAAAGACCACATGGAGATGGGTTAATGGAGACACCAGAGACTCAGATGCTCAAACCTGGAGCAGGGTCTTGACCTGAAATGTTGACAGTTCCATTCCCCTCAGATGTTGCTTGACCTACTGAGTTCTTCCAGCGGTATGTTTTTGTTTTGCTGGACCTAAAACATCAGATGATAAGGAGACACAAAAGACTACAGATGCTGGTGTCTGGAGCAACATAAAATACGCTGGAAGAAAACAGCATCTGTGGAGAGAAATGGACAGTCAATGTTTCAGGTCAAGGAAGGACTGTCCATTTCCCTCCATAGATGCTGCCTGACCTGCTGATTCCCTCCAGTGCCTTTTGAGGAACTCTGTGGGTCTAATTTTTCAAAGCAGGAGGAGGCCATTCAACCCTTTGTGTTGTGCCATTCAATTAAATGTGGCACCTTCCTAACTAACCCCACACCCTCTGATTCCCTTGATATCAAGAACACAAGAAATAAGTGCAGCAACAGGTCACTCAGCCCCTGAAGCCATTCAGTATAATCATGGTTGACCTATACTGGCCTATACCCTGTGCATATCTGAAAAACCTCTCAATCTTTGCCTTGACTGTAGTCAGTGACAGAATCTCCACAGCTCTCTTAAATGGAGAAATCCAATGATTCGTCACCATCCGGGTGAAGATTTTTCTTCTCAACTGTTCTAAATAGCTGACCCATTTTTTTGTTTCACCTGGTCCCTTTATAATATCTTATTTTTGTACATGCATCCATTTGCAATAAAAGCCAATATATTTACCTTCTGAAATGCTTTCACATTAACTTCCAGTAATTTGTGTATCGGGACACCATATTCCTCCTGAAAATAGCCTTTTAATCTAGTAATATTTCTACCGAAATGGACGAACTTGCATTTTTCCATATTCTACCTTTCACGTCCTGGCTAATTCACTTACTCCATTGATATTCTCTATTCTGCTAGTTAAAAACGCAAACATCAGACTTGTCAAACCCAATTTCCCTTTTTCATAAATCCCTCTATCACTTACTAGATTTCAGTATTTTCCCTATTACTGACGTCAGACCAACTATAGTAACCTGTTCTTGCACCCCCTCCTTATATAGTGGGGTCACTTTTGCCTCCTCTCAACCACTCTGGAATCTATGGGATTTTGCAAGATGACAACTCGTGTATCCACAATCTCCATGGGTGCTAGCTTCAAAATCCAAGAATGCAGGTGGTTGTGTCCTGGAGCTGTACTGGCATTCAGTTCATTAGTTTCTCCTGTACCTTTCACTTGGCTCATTCATTCCATAATTATTGTTCTCCACTATTTCCAGATTTTCTTCAGGGAAGTTAGATACATAATGCTTAGTTTCTCTATTTCCTCATTCCTCAATTTCTCCTGTCTCATTCTGTGAAGGCCCCATGGTAGCATTTGCTAATCTTGTCTTTTTTTGCATATCTATAGAAGTCTTCAGTCTGCTTTCATTTCCTGACAGATTACTCTTGTATTTGGTTTTCACTTTTGTGGTGAGGGGAGAGTGAGAGGAAGGGTCAATTTCATTTTTTTCTTTTCTCCTTCCCTTCACCCCCTCGCTCTTCTCCCCCCCCCCCCCCCCCCCCCCACCTCACACCACTTTCCTTGATCACTTTCCCAAGGGGCCCCTCCCGCCTTAGCAAAGTTTAATTGGATATTGGGCAAGAAACACTGGTGGAATTACTCACCGAGTCAGGCAGTATCTAGAGACAGGACCAAGATTCTATCATCAGAGCCCAGCTGGTTGGGGTGAAATTTGCTTTTAAGAGGTGCAGACTTTTGAATGTGGGAAGGAACAAAAGAGAAGGTATAGTGGTGGAAGGCCATGAGAGAGAATATGAGAAGACCTTCCTGCTTCACTGCTTATAAAAGCATGTATTTCTATAACACCCATCCCAAAATGCTTGGCATAGAATGAAGCAGTTTTAAAATATGATAATATGGGAAACGTGACATAATTTTGTGCATGCAGGTTCCCTGAAACAGTGTAACAATGACCAGATCACATTAATATTGATTGAGGGATAAATAGTTGTCAGAATACAATGGGACCCCTTGCTGTTCTTTGAAATGGGAACTTTTGCATTCACTCGGTTGTTTAATGCCATGTCTAAAAGATGGTACCACTGACGCAGCACTGGTTTGTCAAATGCTGTTTACTTTTGTGGCTTGATTCCCTAAAGTTCAATGTGAATCTACCTTCTGGTTTAGGGGTGAGAATGCTACCAGTTGAACCTTAAGTTACTAGGTTATAGATGTGTAGTCTAAGCTGTTTGTCACATAATCCTATGAAGGATGTTAATTTGTAGAGCTTGCTACTATAAAGGAGAACATGGCATTACCTCATTTAAGGGAAAGCTGAAAAAATGTATGAGAGAAAGGACCAGAAAAGTTTGACAAGGTGAGATGAACACATTCAAATGAATCATTGGCACTGAGACCAGTTGAGCTGAATAGCCTGTTTTTGTATCATAAATTCTATCTAATTTTCTCTGCGTTGCTAGTATTTGCCTACAAAAGAGAGCATAATGGAGAGGCTATATTTTTGACTAGGTTAAATAGCCTGTACAAAATGAAGGCTAATGAATAAACTATAAATCTATATTTTCTTATTGAATGAAGAGGTCTTCCCATTTGAGGAGAATCCAAAATTGAGAGTTGCAAGTGTGATGTCACTAAAGTAAGAAATTTAGGAGTTTCTTTTCCCTGAATGTGGAGCTTGCTACCTTGTGGCTGAGCTGATATCTAAGGAGCAGCTAGATAAACATGCAAGAAAAGAACTGGATGTACTGATATGGGTATTGAAGGTTGGGGGTGGCATTTGTGTGGTTTATGGAGCAGTTGACCTTCAGAATGTGCATAGAAGCAAGCCAGCAATGATGAACCCAGTCCTTGAATTCAAGTGCAAACTAACATGGGGAGTAAAGTATTGTCCATGGAAGAAAGATCAGCCAAGGATATAATTGAAGTTTAAATTGCACCCCACAAATTGGTGATCTTCCATGAAGTTGTCCAGTTATATTTTTCAAATTGCTGTCTATTTCATTGATTTCTCTAGGCATTGTCAGTTCTCTTACAGGATTGCTCGACTTGAATCTTTTTTGTACATCTCTATTATGCTAATCATCATTAATTTATTGATCATGTTGCATTTTTATTCTTTCCTGCACTCTAATCAAATCCATCCAATCCTTATCAACCTGATTTTTTTTCCACACCACTTGATCTGCTGAAAGTGTTGGTATTTTGAACTACCTTGCTTTTGACATAGCATTGGTTACTTGAAACTGGGCAGGAGCATATTAGTCTAGGAATTGAAACTTGAATAAGGTTGTGAGACTGAAAGCAAGTACAGGCTGCTTTGACAGTACCTCCCAAACCCAAGTCTTCTACCCCCTAGGCCAATAACAGTAGACTCAGGAAACTCCATCTGCATGTTACCCTCTAAACCTCTCCCAGTCCTGCTTTCACTGTTCCTACAGCATTGCTCCATCATAAAATGGAGTGCAACTTTAAGTCTTTTGTAGTGAACTGCACATTTAAGGCCAGACTTGGGGGAAATCATGCTGTTCTTTTAACTGTTCATTGGGTACATGGTTTATTGCAATGGATCGATAAGGCAGAACACATTGGATGGGTGTGGGACTGTTTCACACCTTGAAACAGGTGCCAATTTAATGGGCCAGTTGGTTCACTTGTGTTATGTACTTTCATCGTATTGGTGAAAACCTCAATACTAAGGACATGAACTTCTATACTGTTTTGGTAATGTGACTAGTTCTGGGTGCAGGCAAGATTATTTATAACGGTGTAGTTCAACTGCAGGTATAAAAGCTTTCCTTTTCTTATCACAACATTGGGAAGCAGTTAATCGTGCTGTACATTTACTACCACCTTACTCTTGTGCCTACGCTATTATAAAATGGCACCTTAAACATTCTAATTACACTGCTTGGCATGTATACAGCCAATGAATTACATATTTCAAACTGATGTAGAAGCGTGCCCTCCAACCCAGCCAACATATTGTTTACCCATCAAATCAGTTCCAATCCCATGCTCTCATAAAGTCATTTTCTTTGTCAACCAATTAACTTATAAAATATTGACATTGGGCTCAGTCAACAAAAAATAGATTTACTCAGATGATAGTGTATTTAAATAGGGGAAGAAATGGTTTGAAACCCCAGAAAGTTCTGGAAGTTGTTTAACTTCTCTAGGGAAACTCAGTGGACAGCTTGTATTTTCAATGACTACTGCTGTTTCTCAATAGCAGTACAGGCAACATGTTTGGGTATTGCCCAATTATCTCTGCGCTGGTTGAAGGAACATTGCTAGGATATGTTGCTTTTACTGATCTTGAATAACTTCCCCTTTTTGCCCATTTGCCATAGTCCTGTAGGTGTTCCATCTCTTACAGGTGTCTAGGAATTTGAACCCCTCGCTCATCCTGTAACTGTATTGTTGATGTTTGTGCAGACAGCTGACATTTCTAAAACCAAAGAACTACTTTAACACTCTTCCCCACTAACTATCTTTTAATCCAGTTTGCTACACTCTCCCTCATTCCAAATCCTTAATCTTCTCAACTAGCCTTGCATGCATTTGTGGTTGTAACAACTTGCATTTGTATAAAACATCCCAAGTGGTACTTGGGAATGTCTCCCAATGGAGTTGGATACTGTCATGTGAGGACTTGAGCCAAATGACTGAGCTTGATTAGAGGGTTTTGAACAGGGAAGAGCAGGATAAACACTTTTGGGGAGGGAATTTGAGCGTTTGGGGGCCCTGGCAGCTGAAAGCATTGCCACCGTACATGGAGCAGTTTAAAACTGTCTGTTCAAGGCCTGTGTTGAAGGAATAGATATCTTGCAGGGTGTTTGGTAGAGATTAGAGGGTGGGGGAGCTGGTTGTGGTCACGCCCTGGGTGGGTTTAAATTTTAATATGAGTTTTAATGTTGAGATTTTACTGTGCAAAGGGGTCAGGGATAGTTGGTAAGCATAGGTGACAGGTGAATAAAAATCCCCACGGGCAGCAGAGTTTACACATTCTGACTTCTGGAGGTAGAGCAAATATAGACTTCCAATGTTGTGGTGGCATATTTAACATAAGGCATGAATGATGTTTTCACTATCTAGCATATGAGCTGAAACAATTTTATTCACAGGTGGTGGGAGGGGGGAGGAGAGAAACAGACAAAGGCCAGATTGCTGACTGGAATTCCTTGTGCCCAGTGGTAACTCGGGTAATAGCCTTTGGATCCATCCATGATTGGCAAGTATTTGATGTGTTTTCATGTGTAGTGTTTAGAATTCTAGGATCTGGGCAAATCTTCACTGTTTGAAGGAAAATTGTTTCTTAATTTTGAAATTTGATTGAAAGGCTTCATTTACCAACAAATCTAGTGTGTATTTCTTTTGTGCAACATGTTACTGTGTTTATCCTCAGTAACTTTGCCAACTTTTAAGGTGCACCTGCTCCATTTGAGGGTTCTTTCAGCCGTTTTAATTTGGGGCAGTGTCACCCTAGGGAGTATGTTTGAGCATAACATAAGATGTTTAATAACTACAGCTTTATTTGCTGGACAGGAACTATTACGACAAGGTGATGCACTGAGACGAACAGATAAAATGCTGGATAAAATGGACCAGGATCTGAAAGTTAGCCAGAGACACATCAACAGCATCAAGAGTATCTTTGGTGGCATTACAAACTACTTCAAATCTAGGAACTCTGAACCACAAGCCTCTCCAGAACCTGAAAAGCAAACTAGGAGCAAGTGAGTAATTTTCCTCTTCTCTGTAGTTAACGTTTAAGTTGTGCGGATGTAGTATTATGTCTACTGTATGCACAGCCTTGTAGACATAGTGTGAGACATAATTGGTCTTATTATACCTGGTAGTAATAATACAAAATCCCAGTTTGTACTTTGATTTTGTGGCTGAAAATAACGTATAAATATTGCCATGGAAATTAAACTTGCCCTTGGAGATGGCAGAAATCATGGCAAAGCCAAGGTTTGATATGCATGTTTGGGTTTGTCTAGTTGACATTCTGTCAGATCTTCATTTTAGGGTATTGCCCCACCTCATGTTCAGTATAGTGTTGTTTCAATGAATGGTATTTCTCGCTATTTCAATGCTATTGAAATGCTATCTCAACAACACAACCTTGCACTCGATGTCAGCAAGACCAAGGAATTGATTGTGGACTTCAGAAAGGGGAAGTTGAGAGAACATATACCAGTCCTCATTGAGGAGTCAGTGGTGGAAAGGGTGAGCAGCTTCAAGTTCCTGGGTGTCAACACCTCAGGATCTATCTTGGGCCCAACACATTGATGAAATCATGAAGGCTTGCCAGCAGCTCTACTTCATTTGGAGTTTGAAGAGATTTGGTAGGTCACTGAAGCTTCTTGCAAATTTCTACATGGAGAGCATTCTGACTGGTTGCATCACCACCTGGTACAGAGGCTCCAATGTGCAGGATTGAAAGAGGCTGCAGAGGGTTGTAGACTCAGCCAGCTCCATCACAGGTACAACTCTCCCCACCATTGAGGACATCGAGACAGTGCCTCAAGAAGGCAGTATCCATCATTTAAGGACCCTCACCATCTGGGACATGCCCTTTATTATAACCATCAAGGAGGAGGTACAGGAGCCTGAAGACACACACTCAATGTTTTCGGAACAGCTTCTTCCCCTCCTCCGTCAGATTTCTGAATGGTCCATGAACACTACCTCATTATTCCCCTTGCACTAATTCATTTATTGGTAACTTGTGATTTTTGTCTTGTACTGTACTGCTACCACAAAACGACAAAATTTACAAAATAGGTCAGTGGTGATAAATCTGATTTTGATCTTTGAGCACGGACTGCTTCCTCCCAGTTTGCTTTGATGTGGCACCCTAAACCAGCTTTGGCAGCATCTAGATGGGTGGGTGTAATGCTTAATGCTGAATGTCTGTATTTCAATTAATCTAAGTACTGTTGGAGCCAATCTATCTTGATTGTGTAAAGTTGAAATTTGTACAGCATTGGACTTTCTGGGGAAATGGGTGTTAATGAGACCATAGCTTAGGACATTGGTTTATGGTGAGGTTGTTGACAAAGCAATTTCCATCAAACTTGCACAAACTCCTCTCCGACAGTAATTTTACTAATAGGCGCTGTATTGCAATTTTTTTTTTCTGTTCTTTATTGTAATGTGTTTGGCTTGGAACAAATTAGATTTGATTGGTTGAAACCATAGTGTTAAGTCACAGCGAGAGCATCCATCCAGTGTCTTGCCAGTTGTGGTTTTAAAATGGCTGTAACTTCATTAATGAGCTGTGGTGAAATTTGTTTTTAAACCATATTTGGTTTTGTCTTTGAAATATTTGGAGCATCTGAAGGAGACACAAGGCATTGTATAAGTCATTAGGATCACCAGGTGGCAACTGCAGACGTGTCTCGGACACAAGTGAGAGTTGGTAGCACTGACTGCCAGTTTCTGTATCTATGGGTGATGCACAATTGTTGTGACTGTCACTTTACAATCCACACGGATTTTTGGAGCAATCTGTGGAGTCCACTTTGTCATTAACCTGTACCAGGAATCAGGTGTATCTGTGGACAGCCACATATTGAGTGCCCTCGGAGTGGCAGATATTTCTGACTAAAAGCATCGGAGATCTTCGGTGATTTGGGTTGTTGTTTTGGTTCCATTGTGGAATTCGTAAACTCCTTCTCTGTATATTCTCTTTACATTCTAACGTGGCTTTCAGAAGCTTTTGCTCATCGTTTTGCTTCATGATTTGCTGAATTGAACTGGTTTGCCATCATAGAACTTTGAGAACTGTTCCTAGACTGGGTGGTTTGGGAACTTGCCACACACACACACCTCAGTTTATTTTGGTCAATATTGATATCTAACATTTTTATTTCGTATTAATACGAGTAGTTGTTAATAGATTCTAACATTTAAGCATTGCTCATTGTGTTTCTATTGTTGCTGGTACGTAACAGAAGTCAAACTTCACTGACAGTAATGAAGCATAAGGACAGATTTTATCTAAAGTCGCTTGGGAAAATAGATTGCCTGCTTGTGGTTATACCATTTCAGTTTTCTGAAAATTATACATTATTTTTTAAACTATGTTCCTTGAGGGCACAAAACCCCAATAGACAAATTGTCCATGTATGGCTGACTCCCAAGATTATTCTGGTTATCTTTCAGAATGCTATAGATTGTGGAATTATAGCAGTGGATTATAGTATAGCAGATGTGACCCCACTATTTCAGAAAAGGAGGAAGAAGGAAATTGGGTACTACTGACCTGTTAGCCTAGTATCAGCAGTAGTAAAAATAGTGGAATCTATAATGAAGGATCTAATAACAGAACACTTTGGTGTTCTAGTGGAATTGAGCAGAGTCTGCATGGGTTTATGAAAGAAAAATAGTGTTTGAATCTATTGCAGTGTTTTGAGGATATAATTAGAATAAATAAGGGGGAACCAGAGGATGTGGCATATTTTATTATTCAGCAGGCTTTCTAAGGCTTGCACAGTCAAAGTTGAGTTTATTGTCAAGTACATGTATGCACAGGTGCAATGAAAAATTTACTTGCAGCAGCATCACAGGCACATAGCAATGTATAAGCAGCATTCACAAGGGAAACATAAATTAGAGGTTTCATCAACAAGGTAAGAGCACATGGAGTTGGGGGTTATGTAATGATATGTACCTGAGAATTATTGGACAACATGAACAGTGGGAACAAACTAATCTGAGGTTGGCAGTCAGTGACTGGTGGGATATTACAGAAATCTGTGCTTGCAACCTGAGCTAGTCAGTCTATCTCAATTTAACTGAGGGGACTAAATGGTATATTTTCTAAGTCCCCTTATAGTACTAAACTATCCCTTGTAAGGATGTTTTACTGCATTTGTAATACTTGGTGAGATGTGCAGTTTTGATCTCTTTACCTGGAGTGAATGCAGCAAAGATTCACTGCACTGCTTCCAAGGTGTCCTGTGTGAGGAAAGATTGAGTAGACTTGGCCTGTGTTCTCTAGAATTTGGAAGAATGAGAATATCTCATGGAAATTCACAAAATCTTTAGTGATTGACAGACTGGATGCAGAGAACACTTTCCCTGTCTGAGGAATATAGAACCAGGCATTAGATGAGAAATTTCTTCAGGCAGAGGGTGGTCAATCTTGTATTTCTGTTCCCAGAGGGCTGTGCAAGCTCCACTAAGTTCATTCAAAAATGAGAGAACTTTCTGAATATTAAGGAAATCGAGGGATGTGGGGATAATGCTGTTTTCCTGTCCTTAAAGTAAAAGATCAACCATGAATGGCAGAACAGGCTCAAAGGGCCAAAATGGCCCCTTGCTGTTTCATATGCAACTATGAAAATGTCTTGAAGTCACTGTTGTAATGTATAAATATGACTGCCGATCTCCTCATGGTAAGCTCTGTTTTTATGTAGTTGCAAAGCCCTTGGGTTTGTACTATTTTAGATGCTATACAAATTTGTCCATCTTCTGTGAAGCTTTGTTTAAAAACTGAAATCTCTTGTGATTTCAAGTAACAGTTCATACAGATGACTAAGTATTGTCCACTTGCCTTCATTCTCTGATCTTGTTTTAGCATTTGGAGCTATGTTTACAGGGTAAGTGGCTTGGCTCCTTTTAATTTGCTGTTACTAAAAGTGAACTATTGATATTGGTGTGGCAAGATAGCCTTGTTGCATATCTACAGAGTTTCTGTTCTAATGTTGAATTCAATATTGTATAATGTATTAAATTCCAGCACTTTTTGTTGTGAGCTGTTTTTTCCAATATCACTGAAAAGCAAGGCCTTTTGTACCATTCTTTAGGTATTGGATAAAATCTGCCAGTGAATGCAGTTTTTTTATTTTGGTAACCCTAACAGTTTGCAGTTAATTGACCATTTCAGTCCTTTCATTAGCTAACTCAATATTTAAAGATCTTTTTAAAAATTCTGTTGCAGATTGCAAGAAAGTTTGGATAAAAGCAAGCAGCAGGATGAGAACTACCAGGCAAATCATCCAAATTTGAGGAAACTGGACACCTCAGGTAAGCACTTGTATAAATATTGTGATATCTAAGAAACTTCTGCATTGTCTAGCATTTCATAGGGTTATACTCAAAATAACTAACTACCTATTGTTAACAGCACAAACTATCATTTTGTATTTACTGTTCTGGCATTTTGTATGAACTGATCTTGTGTGGAGATGGATTCAACCCAACTCCAAGGTGGTTAAGAGCAGTTTTTGTCCATGCTAATAATCTAGTTGTCAACACCAAAATGGATTTCAAGACACTTACTCTAATGCTCAATAGAGCACGTTCACCAGTAATGTTTCTCAATGTATCCTGGCCACCTTGACCCACCTTTTGAAAACAGATCAGGTCCCAGGCAGCATCAACCTTTTCCCAGTCTAAAAGTCTGCCCTCTTTGAAGACTCAATATAAGTTTACAGTAGAAATGATCTCTGAAGAGCTGTGGGAAAAAGTCTCTCTATACTGATGAGATTTCTGTCACATCTTTGTTCTTTTGTCAGTGATTTATTCTGACTTGTCTATTTTTACAGATAGTCATTACTATTATCTGGTTGCTGTGCAGCAGTTATATTGTTGCAGTTCACATCAGTGTTTTACACTTGTTTGTCTTGATCTTTCTTCCTCAGGGTCCCTTTTTATCGCTGCAAATTTTGTCTTGCATGTGTAGTCTTTCTCCTTTGCTGTGTTTTAGTACTAGCAGATAGAAAACCTACAAGATGAATTCAATGCACAATCTGTTGAATTGAAGGATATTAGGAAAGCATAACTGTGTTAACTAATTGAGAGCAGTTTCTGGGGCTACTTTGGGGAAAGAAATTTGAAGTTCCGAGGAGTCCATTACTCGAACAAATGCAACTTGAGCCTTATTTCATATTTGCACAGAAATTTGCCAGTGATCTGTCTGCATTTTGCCCCTTTACAATTTTTTTTTCTCTCATCCTAAAGGCATGACCATTGAATGCCTTTAATACCTTGCAGAGACCTAAACCTTGAGTCATTTTTGACTAGAGGGTAATCCATGGGTGGATTCCTATTTCTAGCAAAGATAGCTCCATTTTAGCAGATGTCTTTTTCGTTTTCTCAATTCTTGCTCATTGAGTACTGCAAACTTGGGAAAGGTCACCCAGTGGATTGGTAAAAGATCAAGCTGTCTCTTGACTGTTCCATTTAAAAACAACAAGGTGTTATAGTTTTACAAGGTTTCTTCCATTTAAAGAAATAAGCAAGTAGACATTCATTTCTGTAGAATGTACAGAACAAATGGATGAATCCTCTTAATGACCTTCACGTGATCTCCAAACATTCCCTTTATTGGTGTAGTTTTTTTTCTTGATCTGTTTAATTAGCTTCCCTGAAATGCATTTGTTACACAGCATTTAATAAAATCAAACCCATTAATGGGGAGAAAATACTAGTTGGCTAATAAAGTTTAGTGCCCAAGAATAAATGTGCTTGTTTTTGGAAACTACCCAGATTTCCTGTCCAGAATTACCTTGGCATCCACTTGGATCAAATTGGAGAGAGGGCTGCAGTATAGCAGTTTGTTTTTATAGAATCTGTCCTTTCCATGCAGATTAAGCATCTATAGACTCTCTAACATGCTACTATCGTTAATGTTTAAAGTTGCTTTTTGCCTTGTATAACTACCTAAGGAAAATGGATGCTTCACTGCAGCAGACAAGATTGATTGTGTCCGAGCTTGTGTTCAGAGATGTTCACTGTATGAGATCTGGTGATATTCACTTCTAGCATGATTCCATAATAATGTGTTGATGACTTTAAGCAAATGTTCAAGAGGTGAAGGTAATCAACTGAGTTGTATCAAGGCTTAATGTCTATCAAAACCTTGAAGATGCTATCTGATTCCACTGATTTCACAAATGTGATTACAGAATGTTAGGGGTTAACCATTTTCACCATTGTTTTTCCATTTTTTTTCATCTGACCAATCACATTCTCAAATTACTCATGGTTTTCCTCTTTGTGGGGGGAAAAAAGGTGCTCTGCATGTATTAAGTTCCAGACTGAAAGCCCAAATTTGATCCCTTGCCCTGTTAGTCTTTTAGATCAAAGTAATTTCATTGAATTATTTTACCTAATGTTCCATACCGGTAACACATTACCTGAATCATTCTTTCAGAATGGAAAAGCCCATGACCTACCTTTCTATTTGTCACGTTACACTTTTCCTCATGTCTTCAAGATCTGATGCTCTCCTTTGTGCCTTTTAGTAATGCTGACTGGGTGAGGGAGATGGCATCCAAACAAAGCCCAGAGACACAGATTCTGCAGATGCTGGAATCTAGAGCAACACAAGTGCTTTCTGGCTTCTGCCCTCTCCCTTTCCAGTCCTGATGAAGGGTCTCGACCCGAAATGTCGACTGTTTATTTCTCCCTATAGACCTGCCGAGTTCCTCCAGCACTTTTTGTGTGTGTGTTGCTCAGGGCAAAGGGCTTTTATTTTGCACATCTTTCACTCGTATTTGCTGCCCTACAGGAGTTTGCTTAATCTCTGCTTTACAGCAAGCCCACTGTTCTGGCAACTATTCTAGTGGATCTTCACTGCACTTTATTTCAAGTACATTCCTCCTTGGATAAGGAGACTAAACCCAAATACAATATTCCAAGTGGGGTCTCAAAGGGTTGATATGATTAGAGCAAGACATCTTTGCCTAAACTTGCATCCTCTTGCAGTAAAAAGCTGGCTTGCTTTATGCCATACATCTTTTCAGGTACTTGGGTCTCTTTAAAAATGACCTTTCAATCTGTTAATGATTTTTCTTAAAGATCCCCTGGCTTTCTACTAAAGTGAATGACTTTACTTTTCCACATTATATTTCATCGACCATATCTTTGCCTGTTCACTCAACCTGTCTGTATTTCTCTGAAGCCCTTCTGCATTTTTCTAGCAGTCTGCTCAGTCTCCTTATTTTGTATCATCAGGAAACTTGGATGAAAAACACATCCTCACTAAAGTTATTGTTGTGGATTGTGGACACTTGTGTCCCAAGCACCAATCCCTGCAGCACCCTACCAGCCACAGCTCAAGTACTTTCATGTACTCATGTACCTCCTAATCCAAAAATTAACATACCTACTGTTTTCTATCCATTACCCAATCCACACCACTATATTGCCATCGTACCACAAACTTAATTTTGTTTAATGATCTCTTGTCGGTTTTCTAAAAGTCCAAAATACACTACAGCTAGTCCACTCTTAACTATTATAGCTATAACCTAGAACAACTAGCAGGTTCATCAGACACTATTTCTATTTCATAAGTCCATGTTGACTCTGCCTAGTCCTATTATTTTCAAAGTGCCCTGTTATCACTTCCTTCACAATAGATTTCAGCATTTTCCCTATAACTGATGTTGGCGTATCTGGTCTATATTCCCTGCTTTCTTTCAATCATCCTTGAATAATGAGGTTACGTATGCTATCTTCCAATCTGTAGGAACAATTATGGAATCCTATTTTGGTGCAGAGTGCACCAATTGCCTCCTCCAAAACCTAGGAATTCAGGTCATCTGGTCCTGGGATTTATTGGCTTTCAGTCCAATTCATTTTTCTACTAAAATAGAAATGTTATGTAGGTGATATTGGAGATGCAAGACACTGCAGATGCTGTAATCCGAAGCAAAAGAGAACTGCTGGAGGAACTCAGCAGGTCGGGCAACATCTGTGGAGGCAGAGGGATAATTGACGATTCAGGTTGAGACCCTGTATCAGGACAGAGTATAGAGGGGAGATGGTTAGTATGAAGAGGTGAGGAGGAGCCGTGAGGCAAGAACAGGAGAGATCAGCAGGTTGGGCAGTGTCTGAAGAGAGAAACTGATATTTCTCCTGCCCTAGTCTGAAATAAATCCACGTTAATTTGACTTTTCCTTCTTGGAAGATAATGCAACCTCTTTTCTTGCTAGTCTGGTATTCTACTTTCTCTCATCAATGCCCTGGTCCTCTGAGTTTTGAATTAGACATGGAGTTGTACAGTATAGAAACAGGCCCTTTGGCCCAACTAGTCTATGCCAACCAAGGTGGTTACCTGAGCTAATCCCATTTGCTCAGGTAAGCACCTTGGCTCATATCGCCCTCAACCTTTTGTATACACGTACCTGTCAAAATGTCTCTTAAACAGTAATTGTACCCACCTCTACCACTTCCTCTGGCAGCTGTTCCATATCCACCAGACTCTGGGGGGGGGGAAAAAGTTGCCCCTTAGGTGCCCTTTAAATGTTTCCCCTCTCACCTTAAATCTATGCTATCTAGTTTTAGCCTCCCCTACCTTGGGGGAGAGAGACCGTGATGTTAAGGAAAATAAGCCCCAGGTTATCCTTGTAACTCAAGCTATCCAGTCCTCATCTGTAGAATCAACTTGGTGAACCTCCTCTGCACCACCTCCAAAGCCAATAGCCTATAGACAACTCTCACCAGTTATTTCTTCCCTTTACTATGCCTTAGGGCAGGCACAGTAGTGTAGCGATTAGAGTAATGCTATTACAGTGCCAGCGACCCATGTTCAATTCTGGCCACTGTAAGGAGTTTATACATTCTCCCCATGTCTGTATGGGTTTCCTCCGGGTTGCTTCAGTTTCCTCCCACATTCCAAAGAAATACAGGTTAGGAAGTTGTCGGCATGCTGTTTGGGCGCCAGAGGCGTGCTGACACTTGTGGGCTGCCCCCAGAACACCCTATGCAAAAGATGCATTTCACTGTTTTGATGTACATGTGACTAATAAAGAAATCTTGTCTTGGCAACATCCTTGTGAATGGCTATGGTAGATCCTTCCCAGTACTCCAAATTGTTTCTTTTTGGCAATGTTCTTGGTCTCTTTGAACACTAACTTTAACTTGATTGCTGTATCAGAGCTACTTTTCCTGTATAATTTCTTTATCCTTGGATGTACTGTATATGACTTAAACTATTTTTCAAATGTTGATCATTGGTTTGGTGTTGTTTAAATTTTGAGTGTCAGTTACGCCGTCAATATGGTGTATGTAGATTTACAAAAAGCTTTTGTGAAGGTGCCAGATAACAATTATCAGCACAGTTGAGGTACATGGCCTAAAAGGGACATAATTAGCATGGGTATGTTGGCCAAGTAACAGAAAAGGTCATGGTAAATGGTTGCTTCTCATTGTGGAGGAAGAGATGTTACTAGGGATTGGTGTTAATGTTTCTTTACCTGTATCAATGACAATGGATGCAAGCTGCCATTTCTAAATGTGTTGATTTTAAATTTGGCAGTATTGTGAACTGTGAAGATTATAAGTGTCAGATTGTGGAAGGATGTAGAGATTGGAATGGCAGGCTAAATTTAATGCACAGAAGTGAGGTGATGCATATTGGCAGGAAGAATATAGAATTACAGATACTATTCTCAAAAGGATGCAGGAGCAGGGAGATATGGGGGTGTTTGAACTGGGCAGGACAAATTGAGAAAGCATTGAACAAACCATGCACAACTCCAAGTTTTATCAGTGGAGGCATAATGTATAAAGGCTGGGAAGTTGTGCTCGACCTTAATAAAACTCTTCTGCTCCCACTAATGGTTGCTACATTATAGGAAAGAAATGAAGGCAATTAGACTGGGTCCAGAAAAGATTTACAAGAACTATTCCTGGGTTGAGGGACCACGGTTACAAGGACAGATTAGAGAGGCTGGGCCTGTTTTCTTTGGAAAAGACTTCTGGACAGATTTGGTAGAAGTACATAAAACAAGGGGTCTGGACAGAGTGAATGGTAGGAGGCTGCTTCTGTTGATGGAGGGGTTAAGGACTTGAGGGCATGGGTATAAAATGAAAGGGAAGATGAGTGATGCAAGGGAAAAAATCCTCGTATACCACAAGCACTATTTTACAGGACCATGGAGAAAATGCCAATGAGAGACTGACTCAGCTTTGTGTCTAAAAGGTGACGGAACTGTGTTCATCGTCTTCAACTCGGGCAGGATAGAAATGGCCACTGAGAGGGACTCGCTGAACTGTGGGGAAAGAGGGAGAGGAACACGAGTATATGGTCTGGTACAGAGCTGACACTGGCTGAATAGCAGCATCCTCATCTGTAACCAACCTCCCATTGCCAACTTGTCTCAAGCTTTCAAAGTTTGCTTCATTGAATTAATTCCCCTCACGTTGTATAGCATTCTATCATATGATCACTTTTCACTAAAGGCCCCTTAGTTACCTGAATTATCGGTTAACCCTTTCTTATGACTGTTCCTTACCCTTGTGACTGTTCCTCCTCTTCCTACCTCCCCCACCCACGTATTGATCACAGCTCCTTTCTCCAGTCCTATCATTGGATCTACTTAGAGTGCCTTTGGTAGTCTTTCTTTCCTTCCAATTTCAGACCTGTGTATAACTGTCAGATTGTCAAAGGCAAAGATGTATTGACATTTTGTAATTTCTCCTTTACTGACTCCACTTCCTCTTCTTGCCAGTGACCTTTGGATTTTGACACCCAAAGCTTTTCCTTAAAACTTCCCCTTTGCCATAGACCATGTGGTATCCCCAATTGTTTTTTTTTGACTTCCTTAAGCATTGAGTTTCTCTTTTTTTTGTGGCCATGTGATGATGATTCTCAACATTGTCCATTCCAATTCTGTATGTATTTTAATCTTTGGGTTGTCTATTAATCCTTTAACAAAACTTCCATAACCCCAAAGGGAAAGTACAAACATTTACAAAAATACATCAGTTTATCGGAAATTTCTAGCAAGCCAGTGAAAAGGCTTGCTGATTTGGAGAACTAATTGTACCATCTTGCAACTATCAGGACAATGTTAAGTGCTGACAGAAGTTTGTATGATGTGGTGTGGCAGGATTTATTGGAATATGCTTCCCTGTAAGATGTCAGGAATACAAATGCCTAAAAATAACTTTCCCTCAATCTTGGAGCTACACAAAATTGAGGGGTATAGATCGGGTGGGTGAATGCATGCAGGCATTTCCAAGGTTGGGTGAGACTAGAACTAGAGGATGTAGGTTTAGTGTAAAAGATGAAATATATAAGGGGAATCTGAGGGGGAAACTTCTTCACTCAGAGGGTGGTGTAAGTGTAGAACAAGCTCAAGTGGTATATGTGTGTTCAATTATAACATTTAAGAAGTTTGGATTGGTATGTGGATGGGAGGGGTTTGAAAGGATATGGTGCAGGTAGATGGGACTAGGCAGATGATGAGATTGGCATGGACTGGATGGGCTAAAGGGCCTTTTTCTGTGCTGTAGTACTCTGACTCTACATCTTGTTGCTTGGAAATGAGCTAAGATTGTAACTTTAATCACTGTCATGCTTAGTTTCAAGAGTTCCTTGATTTAAACAACATGCTTCTAAACTTGCTGTCTGGAAGTTCTGGTTTACCAAATTATAAACCCTTGCGATAAATTTGTAAGTTATGCTATGACTTTGCATGAGCAAAGCCCTGCATTTTTTGTTTTGCAACCCTAGATGGCACCAGTGGATACTGTGCAGAGGTGTGTTCTACCATTGGGCACAGAAAAGTTCAAATGAATAATACCCAGTCTGTTCTAAGAATGTTCAGATTTACATTTGTTCATTATGTAATGCATGGATACCACATCCAAAGTGATCGGTTTAAAACACCAACCAGTTGTTTGCATATTACTGATTTGGATGTTGTGAGCCAGTGGCCTCTGCTCCTGGGTTTGGAGGGAAATGAAAATTGCAGAGTTTGCCCTTTGCCTGACCTGTCCAGTGATGCATGCCGAGAAGTGATTAGATGTGCTGAAATTCTCTCCTGATCATGTTATTGCATGCTTGGCTTGCAGGAAGACTAGCTATTTGGAGGTAGCTCCACAAGGCTGGTGATGCTCAGAGTTGTATTCCAGCCAGAATCGGCACCTTTATTTGTAAATTGGTGGGATGCATTGAATGCAGTCTGCACTTCTGGAATTTAATATTCCAAATTAAGTCTTGCCCATTTTGGGGGTGAAGTGCTTGTTTTTGCTGTGGTTAATTAAACCAAGTAATTGCTGCGGCATTTTCCAAGTAACTGATCGCAAACTCAGCTTTAATGAGCCATAACTATGTAAAGAAATAACGATCCAACTGTTTATATGCCCACTTCTTACACTTTAGTGCCAACTGTATATAATTTCAAACATGCTCTGCATGAGAATCACAAAGATGTGCCCATCACCAGTGAGTAATGGATTTTGGGTCCAAAGCAAAATTAATTTACTTTGTGTTCATAAGTTCCAAAGTGCTTCATTACATGTCTTTGGTTATTTCCAGATGTTCTTCAACTTGAATAGTCCACATTATCCATTAAACGGAAAACATTTTAAATTCATTTATGTATAGTTAGAGGAAGAATATTGCAATTTAGAAACCAGTTACTTGCCCCATTGATCCTGCTCCCCTGATTTATCTCCCTGCTTAATATTCCTTCTCTTTTCATACCCTCTTGGAATTTATAAATTCTGCATTGATGGCTTGCGGGGTGGTTTTAACATTAGTGTAAAAAGTAAAGCTGTTTTATTCTTTAGCTCCCCTTCAATTTATCCCCCAACATTAGTTTACTGCATAACCCAGCAGCAAATCAGCCTTAATGTATGTGGCAGGTTGTGGAACACCTTTTGTCTGTTCATCTCGTTCATCTTTTATCACAACCAAGTGAATCTGTTACTTTCCACTGCTTTTGTCTCTTTGCTATAATGGAGAGTTGGAAGTTCTGAATATTACTCAGTCACCTAGCCATTACTGCACAAGTTGAGTACAATTTATTTGCTTTTAAATGCCATGTTTACAGTGTATTACACCAGGGGCTTTCTTTTCATTACAGCTTGTCTTATTTATGCAATCTGCCATTTTTTGTTTTCAAAAATACATTGTTAAATTTTATCTATTATATTCCTTACAACAGCATGATTGTCAGAATTATTCCTTTGATCCAGATTGCCTATATATTATATAAAAATGTATTAGCAGGTGAACACCAATCCCTGTGGAATGTCACTTCTCATATTTCCATTCTGGAAAATGATTTTCATCTAAAACCTTTTTGTTCTGCCCTCTATTTGCATATCTTGTTGACCAACACTCCAAACAGCTACTTAAAGGAATCATACTTTGGGATTCTGAAAGGGGATGGGAGTTTGGCACCTGAAAATCCTGGTCTGGGTTTGTACTTGTCCCTCACGTGAGTCTTCTCAGTCAGTTTGGTTATTCTCTGTAGCAAATGTTCTATATGCTTTTGACTTCACTGACCAAGGTTGTTGGTGGGTCTGCAATCAACTCTAATTTTGTTTCCTGCAGATTAACTGAACAACAGCCAGTGCCAAATGTTACTGAGACTGAAGTGTGTGTGCAATCTGAAGAGCAACTAGCAGTGGACCTTTTGGTTTTAGTTTTGCAGCCAGTTTATTTGCCTGCATGGGATTAGTCAACTGCAAAACCAAACCAAACTGTGTGAAATGGCGTGTGTAGAAAATGTTGAAATTCTGAAAGAGAAAGCAGCCTTGTTTTTGATTCTTGAGTGTAATTTTTCCAACTTTTTTCCTTAGGTTTTGGAGCTACTAGTAGTTCTGCAGCAGAAAATAACAATTACCCCAAGAACAACTACCTTCGTGCTTGTCATGAACAGATGGATAACAATCTAGGTAAGATGTTGACAGGTGGCATGTTGGTGGAGGGGTGTGTTATGTGTGTGGCTGGACAAAATTGTGATTGTATGCAACGAATAAGTTTGTTTGCATTACTCTTAATTCCTCCAGCTTGCTAGTTCCACTCTAATTATGCTGTAACTTAAATTTCATTTTGAGAAATGTGCTCCCTCAGTTGTTTCTATTCTCTAGGGAGAGATGTTGAGTGTTTTGTTCCCCTTTCTGATGACTTTTTACAGAAGCATGAATCACAGTTCCCTCTTTCCCCTCTAATCGCAGATTTGATGTCCTCTGGCTTGGGACGTCTGAAGGGTCTTGCCATTGGCCTACAAACAGAAATTGATGAACAGGATGAGATCATTCACCGCTTGACAGCCAAGACGGAGCGGGTTGAGTCCAAGATTGGAGCAACTGATCGACAGATACGTAAACTTTAAAGAGAAGTGTTGAATTGGGTCTCCGTGGGATTTGCATCAACAGCCACTACCCTTGTAGAAATCGCACCTTTTTGTATTCAGATGCTATAACAAGCAGAGTCTAGAAATGTGCAGATTCTCCTGAAATTGAATCAGTCCTCAATGAAACTGGTTTCTGAATTCTTGGAATGGATTAAATTAGTGTTCTGTTGCCTACATTCAGGTTTACGTTAAGTAAATACTGACATGTATGAAGCTGAAGCTAACCTGCAATGTTAGTTTAATTGTTTTCACTTGTGTCAATTTGTAAGGAAGAGGGAAATTGTGTGATTTAAACGTGTTAGTAATGCAAACCTTGGATGCATTTTGCTGCACTTGCATTGATGTTCCTGTAACCGAATGGAGCCAAGAGACCTCGCTTCTTGAAAACTAACTAGAACAAGGCTTCAATTCGGAACAGTTGTCTATGGCCGGTTGATATTGTCCACAATTTTTCATTGTCTATTCCGTTTCATCCATTCATTATTTGTGATTTGGCTTGCATTGTACAGGAGCCCTGCATATGTGTATTAATTGTACATAATTTTTATGGTGATTGATATCTAATACCAATAAATATTTGCAATAGTTAAGAGCAATTATCCATTTCAAAACAAACCTATTTCAATTTTGTGTGTTAAAACCTTTTTAAAGAAGTGCTTCGAATATAAAGTCCTTTGTCCTTTTTGGTCTTGATCTGTTGAAGTAATCCAACACAGTGCAACCTGCTGTTCAGAAGGGAGATGTATTGATACCACTGGAGAAGAGCTTTTCAGAGCATACCTACTCAAAGCTGTTAATTTGACCTTGTTTTCTCTCCATTGCAGTCAGGATTTCCTTTCATCAGGGGAAGCATTTCTGCTGACAGCTGTTACCAGAATACCCAGCAAATTTCCAGGAGATTGCCTTTATGGAAGTTAAGATGTCAAGAGTTTTACATGAGCAGCATGCTCACAGAATTACTGCAGTCCTAAATATTTGCTTGTGCAGTGCAAAACGGTTTTAAATGAAGAAAAATTATCCTGCAAAGCTTTCTCACTTATCAAATTGTATTTATCATTGAGCAGTGCATTTAACATTTATTATAGTGCTGTTTCTTACCTCTGTCCCTTAAACCATTTTTACTATTATGAAAGGCTGAGGGCTGCATAATGGGGATTTCATTGACTGTTGAACCAAAGCACCCATTGGGATAGCTGTAGCACTTCTCTGGTCTATTCACGGTGTTACAATGCTGTAACCACTTGGTTGCTGCTGTGACCACCTACTGTTACAGTACCATTTCTCTTGAAGAATAAGGGAGTTTCTTTTTGTTCCTCATTCAATGTTTTAGCTGAATAACAATGCACATCATCAGTTTTGCACAAAGGATCTGGAAACAATGAGTAAAGCAACTGGTCCAGAATCAAAATTTTTATCCTTGATTCACAAGTTGTCAATTTTTTTAAAAGGCTCAGGCTTAGAATTGAGTCAAAGTATAAGAGTTGGTGAATCTTTTGAAGATCAGTGACTGAATTTGAAGTCAACCTAGTTGAATGTAACTGGTGTGGAGGATACAGTAAGCCCTTGTTCACATTTCTAAATGCTAGAAATCCTGTTTATCCACAAGTTAATTTCTGTACCAGAAAGTGGCATTCAGTGCCCTTTCTGAGGATGTACCAAACCTTGTTTGCGATCAAAGAAAAATGAACAAATAAGGCATTCATGTCCTTAATTTGATTTGTGCATGTGTAATGTTGGTTTACAGATCAAGCTGTTTTGTATATCAGCTTGCTGCTTCCAAAATCACTTCTAATGCAAAATCAGTTGGCACACCTTTGTGGAACTATATAGAATTGATAGCTTCCAAACACCAAGTGGCAATAGTTTTCCTTTTTAAATTCTGCAAATTTCGGTAATGAATTCACTAAGCACAAGATTAGTTTCACCTTAATATACATGTTAAATTTCTTTTGCATGTTAAAGTAGCTTTTAGCTTAAAATAAAATGCTGGGAATTTTACTGGAAAATACTGCAGACTTTATTTTCAGATGTTGAAGTGCTTCTAAATGTTAAGTGTGGGTTATCCATATGCTTGATAACTGGTTACCTTGCTCCTTTTTTCCCCCAAAAGTGCATTAATCAGGATGCATTTTGCAAATCACCTCGACAAATGACTGAAGTAGTGTGTGTACACTAATATCATGTTAGTCTAGCTCTGCTGTTGCACAATATGTAATTAGTTAATTGATTTTTCCACCTCCTGAGATGGTGGATTGTACCTTAAGAGTTGATTTCCAACTGTGATTTAATCTGGTTATAAATTGGCATGACTCAATTTCTTTTCTGAGCCAGAGAGCAGTGCACCACAATAAAGCATTTTGAAACCTTGCTCCTGCTTAAAAACATTGAACTGTTTAAAAGGCAATAAATATAGCCCTGGTGGAACTTTGCCTTACTTGGTAATGCATTTGAACACTGGTTAGATGGATAATTGCACGTTGTAAGACTAGATGAGATGTTTTGAAATGTGTTTAGATGGAGTAGCTATATCCAAACCAATTGAGTGCCTTGCATGAAACGTTACAAGTGTGAGTCTATTTAGAATAGATTTTCCCTTGTAGATGCAAGTATAGTTTGCCACAAAGCATGGGGTTTCTGGTACAACTTTCATAGTACTGACTTGTATACATTAAACAATGTACAGCCTAATGAAATGTTGATTTATTAATGGATTGAAATATTTATACTTTGAGCCATCTAAACTGCCTTTCCCTGTTTTTGAACTTTTGATCTTTGCAATAAAGCCATAAAACACCACCTATCTTTGGGTAATCTGGTGTGTGAATTGCCATTGTTTTTTTTAATTGAATGTTTGAATTTCTCTATTTTCTTCTGTTAATATGCAATGGAGTTCTGATAAATATGGAAACCTCTTCCATACTGGTGGTGAGAGCCTGCTTTCCCTTGTGCTTGTGGTCTGGATCTTGCTAATCTGTTCCTTGGATGTAATGTCCCAACCATCCTTGACTCCACCACTTGAACAGAATGCAGCTGCTATACCTGAAAGAAACCCACTTTCTAAGAATGCGTTCTTGCTTACTAATTGGAGATAAGGGACTACAGATGCTGGAATCTGGAGCATAAACAATCCACTGGAGGGGCTCAGCAGGTTGAGCAGTATCTGTGGAGAGAAAGGAAGTGTTGATGTTTCTGGTCAAAACCCTGCAGCAGGGCAAGACTCCAGCAGATCGTTCAATAATTGGCCATCACTAGATTTGGAGCTTCAATTTCTTCACTCTCTGAACCCACATTCTCTCAATGAATGCTGAATTAAAAAAACCTTGTAATTCTGTAGCTCCTTTCACAAGTTACAATGCTCTTTACAGCTGGTGCAATAGTTTTATAGTGCAGTCACCATTGTAACATGGGGAGGGAGCATTGCACCAGTTTATACTACCTTCTGTTGATCCTTGCATGGAGAGCCAAGTCCCACTGAAAGCAATGTGGTGATGACAAGAAAATCCTCCCATTTGTGTAATACTGACCCAGATGTCAGGCTTTTACATTTCCTACCCCCTCTCTCTTTACCCCGCACTAACACCCCAAAGAGTGAGTAAGTCAGGAAAAGAGAAGGCACCTCTGCATCCCCTCCGTGTGCTTTTAAGAAATCTGATGTCCTTTAGCTGCTGCACCCTTTTCTCTTAAACCAACACCCCCCACCCACCCACCCAAAAGCTCCCTGATCAAAGGGTGAACCAGGACTGCAATGTTGTCTTGAGTCATTAAGCCACAAGAGATCTGGTTCAGGTTGCAGTCTCACTGATGGGTACAACTCCAATTGGTACTAGGTTTGGACAGTGTAATACTTTCACTTTAAAATGCTTTATTCAACAAATCCCTCATCTGCTTCATAAATACAAATGTATTGAGTGAATAAAATAGTTTTAAATATTTGTCTAAGTAGGTATAATAAATCAAGTGCTTAAATTTTTTATCTTAAAGAAAAATTAAACTGGGAAGAATAAGAATTTCTTTGACATTTAGTTGGTGATTTTCTGGAGTTTTAGGTTAAAGGCATTTGATGTTAAAATCCTGTTTAGACTTGTGTGTTACAGCGGCTACTTGTAATAAAATGTTTTATTTAACAGAAGAGAAGTGGATGCTTTAAATACTGATCCGTGCTTCTGATGGTATCTAAAACAGGTGCTAGTTTAATCCAGGTTCAAATGCAGAGTATTGAATATTTGTATGGATAGCTTGTGTGTGTGTGCATTGATACAATTGAGCACTTGTGTGCTTTACAGTTGTAAATCCAGAGAGGATGTAGTGATTCTTGCTGCTATGACACTGACAGATGATCACACTGGATGCTTTCTGCAGGTGCTTGGAGCTGAAGGTTGATGACAAGCTGCCATTATTCATTTTTCCCTCCAAGGAAAGCAGGAAGTTGACTTCCTCTCCCAAGTGTTAAGGTTACCACTGGGGCTCGCTTTTACAATCAACAAAACCGTGAGGACTTCACCCAGTTTTCTAAGCAGCATATTGACCAGCAGCAGATTGACCTAAGTGGCTATCATTTTATTTCCTTTTGCCACATTTGCTAATTTAGGAGTCTTGGTTTAATTTGGTAATCTGTTCTTATTCCTTCTCTGGGCACTAATTTGATGTATTTGAAGTACTTTGCTTAAGCAATGGATAAAGTTTTCCTTTGAGGTCATTGTCATGCAGCACCAAAACACCCTTAATCATGCCATGTCCATGTTAACCAAGTACCCATCCTGACTCATCCCATTTAGCATTACTTAGTCTGCAGCCTTCTGTGCAATTCATGTGGTCGTCCAGATACTCAAATGGGAGTCTCTGCCTCCATCACCAACTTGGGTGGGGAGAGAGAGAAAAGAGGGGAGTGGGGGGGGGGGAGGAAGGAAGAGAATAAATGAAGTCTTCCTTGGATTCCTCTCACCCCTTGCCCTTAACCTATGCCCTTATAAAAATTTCTCTCTGGTTACCATCCTTCTAACTTCCACAATCTCAGTAATTGTGAAACTGCTCTCTGGACAGCTCCCAAACTACCTTGCTGGGGAAGATCAAAAGAAGCTTTAGTCATTTAAAATCAAATCCCTGTGCTGTTGTAGTGGTAATTGTTTTCATACTAAGATTTTTTATTAAATGACTGGAATTCGTAACTTTTGATTGGTATGTCTTCATTAAATATTTTGCGGTGACACTTTGTGATGTTTCATATGGGATTTGAAAGGCACAACAGTGAAGTCTGTCTTTAAATCAAAAATTACTGTAGATGCTCGATCTGAATAGAAAATATTGGAAATATTCAGGTCAGCCAGCATTGTGGAATGACAGAATTAGTGTGACGTAGGATCTTCGATCTGACTGGGATGATTGCTGCCCTCAATCACTCTCCCCTTCCCTCCCCTTCCCTCTCTCTTCCACTATTTCACCCACTATACTTTTGACCTCCCCAATCAATTCCTCTCTGTCTTCCAAGGAAAGATATTATCGTTGGAGGCAGCTGAAAGAAGATTCACTGGGATGAACCTGAGAATGGCGGGATTAGAATCTTACAAAGAAAGCTTGTCTACATTAGGCCAAAATGTCTACATTTTGACCTACATTAGGTCAAAAAAATCGATCTTTGCTGAGCTTTCAAACCGAGATTATTGATTGCTTTTGCAAGTATATGTAACTGAAGTCACAGATGCTTAGCACAAATATTTCCTGTAATAGATAGGGGCATGAGGAATGACACCAGAGAAGCACAACCATTCTCCCAGTTTAAACCAAAGGCCTGTGCATAACCATGTACTTGTATGTGTTTGTGCAGTGTGTATTACTCATTGGCACTTAGAAGGATGAGAGGTGATCTTATTGAAGCACAAGATTCCTAGGGGTCTTGCTGGGTGGATACCCCTTCCCCCAACCCCCACCCTCCATGGGAGAGTCTTGGATCGGAAGACAGTCCCAAAATAAGGGACTGACCATATAAGGAAGAATGTCTCTCAAAGGATTGAGAGCCCTTTGAATCCCTCACCCCAGAAACCTGTGGAGACTGAATCCTTGAATATATTTAAAGCTGACTGAGATTTTGAATCACTAAGGCAATTGAGGGTTACATGGAGAGGGTTCGAAAGTGGAGGAGGAAAGTTGGATGAGCCATAATCTCATTGAATGGCCAAGCAGGCTTGAAGGGTAAAATAGTCCACTCCTATTCCTAATTCTTCTGGTCTCTTTTGATTCCCCTTCCCTTGATCTCCAGTTTTAAAAGTACTTGATTTAACAGCTCCCTTGTAAGTTTTGTATTTCGCAAGGCAAGGCTTGTGGAATGCAAATATTTCACTTCTTAAAAATAAGACAGTAAAAAGTTATGACCGATTCTGTTGGTTATTGTTAATCCACCGCTGGGGCATAGGGTAAACATTGCCAGCTATTGTAAGTGACAGTCTGCACAGTAGGAGTGTCAGCCATTATAAGAGACAGGTTACTGATGGTAACAGGCTTGGGGATTTTACATTCTGAATAACATACATCTATGCACCTAAACCAGTTGTGTTCATTCATTGTTGTTCCAGAGCTGCTGCAGTCAATAGTGTGACTTTTTTTTTGAAGCTTCATTTGGTCTGATTTATTGCACAATCAAAATAAATATATCTGCAATCTTTTTAGATGCAGGGGAAAAATGAAAGCTGGGAACAGCAGAGTCTCAGAAAATAACCTTTCCTCTTAATTTATTTTTGTAGTTGTAGCAGAGATCTGTTGGCTAAGTGTGAAACTCTGTCACTGGTTTTACTGTACTTATTTATGGTTTGAATTAAACTTCAGTAAGCATCAATGGTTGAAGGCCTCCATCTGGCTGTGATAGAGGCGGAATAAGACTTTGTTCTAAACCTAAGTACCATTCCCGTACACTGGAGCACAATAACAGCCAGAGTCAGTGCTGTGGTTCACACACACATGGGCCAACTCAGAGTGACAGCTCTGAAGCAGCGCTGACCTGGGACCCTGGGAACGAGGGGTTAGATTGAAAGGACCTTGGCGCATAAGTGTAGTAGCGTAACCCATGCTGCAGAGCAGTGCAACTTGGCACAAAGCAAGCAGTCAGCAGCAATAGTGATTTAAACATAAAAGCGATTGTAAGTGGTATAAGCATGAGAAGGATTAGTATTTGGGGCTACCCCTTTGGACCAATTTAATTCTTGACTAATGTTCTATTTTAATTTCCAAACCATTGGCAGTTCTACAGAGAGGACTTATCCAGAGCCAGTGGCAAACATCTCAGAGTGGACAGCTGCAGACAGTATTAACAAATATACAAATTTTCCAGAAGTTAAGAGGCATGCTAATTTTGAGAATGATTGACAGCCCTGTTGGAAAATACGCTTTAGCAATTTATTTTTTGAAACTTCTGTGGGAGATGACATTAAACTGATACTCTCAGCAACCAAGAATTCACTCTTTTATGTGCAGAGGGATTAATCAGGGTCCAACTTCCTATTATCCAGCTCCAAATACCTTCCTTTGACTGGTCGCTGGTGCCAACTTCCATTGCCAGGGAAAAGGGCACTCTTTCCCTTGTACTGCGCTAACAGCTTAAAGACCCCAGTGTTGGTGTGGATGGATCCACTCTGTTTTTAGCTTTCAGCATAGCCCATGGGAAGCAGAAACATTGTTTCCACTCTTCCTGTGTCCAGGGAATGAAGACACTCAAAAATAAGAGTAAGAAGTGGTATGGTGGATGTTAGAACATTGTGCCATCTATAAAGCACCTCCAAACTCCAAGACGTGTGGATTGTCAGTGAACATTTGATTTGCACTTCCTTGTATTCGTTCCCAAATGTGGGCATTGGTGATGCAGGGTTTCGACCTGAAACGATTCCTTTCCTCCCACAGATGCTGTTCAACCCGCTGAGTTCCTCCAGCAAATCTGTCCGTTGCTCCAGATTCCAGCATCTGCAGTCTCTTGTGTCTCCAGAGTTCATTACCTCTTGAGAAGGTGGTGATGAGCAGGGAGTTCCAGGTATCCGAACTTGTCGCAATGAAGGAGCAGCAACATACTCACAGACCATAACAGTGTGCAACATGAAAGGTAACGTTTCACCGGTGATGATTCTAAGTACCTGCTGCTTTGTCCTTGGTCATGGGCTGGGAACTGCTATTGAAGAAGCCCTGGCTAGTTACTATAGTGGTAGCTGTAGATGGTACACACTGCAGCCAGGATGAAACAGTCGCCGTTTGACCAGATGGCTGAAGCTGCAGGAGTTTGTTTGATTGGTGTCCATGCCTTTGAAACCCACCATCGCTGCCGTGCATGTCTGCAGTGCATGCTCACTGCAAAATGTGCAGTGGCAACTTGTAACTTCCTTCCGCTGCCTCTAGTTGCACCAGAACGTTTAACTAGGAAGGATGGTAAATCATGCGGACAGCATCTTCAGTTGTTCATCTCCTTATCATACGCCATCCTGATCTGGACATCTATCTTCACTGAACCCGAGTCAAAATCTTAGTATTGTCCTTATAGAATTTTTATTTCAACGGGAAGTTTCATTGTAGTTTCTGAGAATAACTAATATACGTGATCTTTTCTGTGTCATTACCACCCCAAGAAGAAAAGTTGTTCTGACTTTTTTTTTAAAGATAAACATATTTAGATATGTTCACCAGGGCCTCTACTTCCTCAGGAGGCTAAAGAAATTCGGTTTGTCCCCTTTGACTCTCACCAACTTTTACCGATGCACCATAGAAAGCATCCTATCTGGATGCATCACAGCTTGGTACGGCAACTGCTCTGCCCAGGACCGCAAGAAACTGCAGAGAGTTGTGGACACAGCCCAGTGCATCACGGACACCAGTCTCCCCTCCTTGGACTCTGTCTTTACCTCTCACTGTCTTGGTGAAGCAGCCAGCATAACCAAAGACCCCACCCACCCTGGTCATTCTCTCTTCTCTCCTCTTCCATCAGGTAGAAAATACAAGAGCCTGAGGACACGTGCCACCAGACTTAAGGACAGCTTCTACCCCAATGTGATAAGACTATTGAATGGTTCCCTTATACGATGAGATGGACTATGACCTCACGATCCACCTTGTTGTGACCTTGCACCTTATTGCACTGCACTTTCTCTGTAGCTGTGACACTTTACTCTGTACTGTTATTGTTTTTACCTGTACTACCTCAATGCACTCCGTACTAACTCAATGTAACTGCACTGTGTAATGAATTGACCTGTACGATCGGTATGCAAGACAAGTTTTTCACTGTACCTCCGTACATGTGACAATAATACACCAATGCCAATAGATAGTTGGTTATTCCTATGGGGTATAATTTATGTGATGGAGTCAGAAACCAAATTAATTAATGGAGCTCAAGTCCATAGTTCCCTGAACATGGCACCACAGGTAGATAAGGAGGTGAAGAAGGCATATGGCACGCTTGCCTTCATGGTTTAGGGCATTTATATTCTATGAAAAGTTGGATCATTATGTTGCAACTTTAGGAAGCACTAGTTAGACTGCACTTGGAGCTTTGTGTGTAGTTCTGTTTGCCACACTGTAGGAAGGACGTGGTTGTGCTGGAGAGAGTGCAGAGGAGATTCACCAGGATGTTGCCTGGACAGGAGGACTTCAGTGGAGGGAGAGATTGGACAGGCTGGGCTTGTTTTCCCTGGAGTGGAGGAGGCTGACGGATGACCTGATAGAGGTGTATAAACTTATAAGAGACATAGGGTAGACAGTCAAAATCTTTTTCCCGTTGTAGAGTATCAAAAACAAGAGGGCCTAGGTTTAAGGTGAGATGAAGGAGTTTTAAAGAGGATTTGAGGGGAAAGCTTTTGCACCGAGAGTGGTTGATACCTGGAACTTGCTGCCAGAGGAGGTGGTGCAATCAGATACAATTACTACGTTTAAGGGGCATTTAGACAGGCACTTGAATATGAAAGGCATAGACAGAAATGGTCCTAATGTGGGCAAATGGGATACATGTAAATGGGAAAATTGTACAGAAAAGACATGGTGGGCCAAAGGGCCTGTTTCTATGCTGTACAACTCCATAACTCTATGTGGCAAAGAATACTCTGGTGGCAAGAGATCATAGTTAATGTAATCTTAATTGCAATTGAGAGCACAGAACTGAGTGGGACTCAGTGATGGATCTGAGGACTGTGACTCATCTGTGCATTTGGTTCTTCCAAGTTCATCCATTTCTCTGCTCATTTCACGGTTGCCTGCCACTTTCCAACCCCACTTTCTAAGCTCCACAGTCCGTTCTGCCCCACACCATGACTGAAATAAGCTCATAATCCACCAGTGACTCAGAATGAAAATTATAGTCCATGTTCAAATCATTCTGAAGGTCTCACTCCCTCTGAAACCAGCTTCAGACCTACAACTGTCCGATCTGTGCTTTCCTCAATTCCCAAATCTTTGCAATTCCCTGAACTGAGGTCAGGGGTTCCTCTCAAATACTCTCCCTCGCCCTCTCTCTCTCTCTCTCACTCTCTCTTTCTCTCCTCCCCTCTTTCTCTCACTCTCACTCCTTTTCTTCCTCCCCTCCCTCTCTCTCTCCCCTCCTCTCACTCTCTCCCCTCTCGCTCTCTCTCTCTTAATTACTGTGCACGTGTAATGAATTGACCTGTACGATCAGGCTAATGCAAGAACCACCTCTTGGCTCTGTGTCAATTATTCGCTGAGTTTATGCGTTTGAGGTGTCTTGGGGTGTGTTTCACTACATGTTGGTCATATGTAATGCAAGCTGTTGTGACCATATTTTACAAGCCAGAAAAGAAAGCGACCCATTCAAACCCATTTGATTCCAGATTCTGCAGCACTTTCTGTTTACTGTATTGTCTGCTTTAATGTATTGGTCACGTTTCAAATGTACTCAGGAAGGGACACGGTTGCTATTGAAAGACCAACTGTCTGATTGTTGGCCAGTGATCCAAAATCACCCCAGAGTCACAGGGCACAGAACAGGCTCTTTGGCACACCGTGCCCATACTAGTCATTTGTACTCCTTGGCGATTCAAGTGCTTTTGTAGATACTTATTGAATGTTGTGAGTGCCTCTGCCTCTACCAACCACTCAGGCAATGTGTTCCATGAAAACGTTCTTCCTTAGACCACCTCGAAACCTCCTACCTTTTACCTTTGTCTTACACACCACCCGCAGTGCAAAAAGCTTCCAACTATCTACCCTTCGTAACTCCCCCATAATCTTGTGTTCCTCCACCAAGTCCCCCCCTCAGCCTCTTCCGCTCCAAGGGAAACAAACCCAGCCTATGCATCCCCTCCTCATAGTTAAAGCCCTCCATCCCAGGCAACATCCTGGTGAATCTCCTCTGCTCCCTCCCCAACACAATCACATCCTTTCTATATACGGTATGGCACTTGGTGGAAGCTTGGGCAACTTTAACTCTCGTTCTGAGAACAAACGTTCCCTTCTATGCAGAACGGCCTGGTGGGCTGGAATGTTCCCCTAACCAACACTCCCCGCCCCACCCCACCCCCCACCTTCCTTTCAGAAGGGGTAATCGCTGGATCCACTGCTGTCAAAGGCCATCAGGCATGGAGCCAGGAGATAGCTCATCCTCTCTTTACTGAACTGAACTCCAGGCTAGGAAAGGTTAAGCCGGGTTCATCAGTCATGCCTGACACAAATCTTTCTCCAGTGTTGTGGGCAACAGTAAAAGAAAGGGTAATGCTGACACGACCATACTGGTGGGAAGGAAAGGCTTTGTGCTCCAAAGAACACAACGATTTTTACAGACGGCTCCAAATCCTGAGTTTATGTTACGACTGGCATTTTTTTCGACTGCATTTTTTTTCGGGAAGGGCAAAATAGACTTGCAGTTCTGTGGTGTCTTTTCTCAAACCTCAGGGCATCCCGGTGAATTACTTCCAAAATGCAGTCTCTCCTGTAGACGCAAGAGCTAACTTGCACACAGCAAGCACCCACAAACAGCAGCGCAATACGTGGGACAATTATCGGCTCCAGGACCCCCCGTGCCTATTTTGGGTACCGATGGACTGGGGCTGACGTCATCAGACTGGAAAGAGTGCATTGCCAAGATTCGAGGGCCTGAGTTATGGGGAGAAGTGCAGCAAGCTATGCCTTTATTCATTGAATGTAGAAGATTGAGAGATGACCTTACAGAGGTGTATAAAATCATAAGGGGTATAGCTAGGCAGGCACGGTAGTTAGCAGTTAGTGTAACGCTATTACAGCGCCAGCGACCTTGGTTCAATTCCCGCCGCTGTCTGTAAGGAGTTTGTACGTTCTCCCCGTGTCTGCGTGGGTTTCCTCCGGGTGCTCCGGTTTCCTCCCACATTCCAAAGACGTACAGGTTAGGAAGTTGTGGGCATGCTATATTGGCGCCAGAAGCGTGGCGACACTTGAGGGCTGCCCCCAGAACACTCTACGCAAAAGATGCATTTCACTGTGTGTTTCGATGTACATGTGACTAATAAAGATCTTATCTTACCTTATCTTATAGAGTGAATGCACACAATCTTTTTCCCAGGGAAGGGGAACTAAAAACTAGAGGGCATAGGTTTAAGGAGAGAGGGGAAAGATTTAAAAGGACCTGAGGGGTAACCTCCTCACACAGATGGTGGTGCGTGTATGGAACAAGCTGCCAGAGGAAGTGGTTGAGGCAGGTAACAACAATGACACTTAAAAGGCCCTTGGACAGGTATGTGGATAGGAAAGGTTTAGAGGGGTATGGGCTTAACGTGGGCAAGTGCGACCCGCTTGGAAGGCATCATGGTCAGCATGGACGAGTTGGACCAAAGGGCCTGTGTCCATTCTGTATTACTCTATGCCTGAAATCAGCCCTGACGTTTAAAGTGAAGCAGATCCAAAATATAGTCATTGAATGATGAGGCTTTGTATGGTCTAACATTGTAGTGACATCATAAATAACATGTACGAATCAGCACCTATAAAAGCAATGAGTCAGAGTCAGTCCCTCCAAATCCACACTGAGCACCGTCCCCCCATTTACATTGACCCCACACTCATCTCATTTTATTCTCCTGATATTCCCAGCAACTCCCCCCAGATTCTAACACTTACCTATTCATTAGCGGCAATTTACGGTGGCCAATTAACCAACCAATCCACCAGATGTTGAGGTGTCGGAGGAGACTGGAGCATCCGGAGGAAACTCACATGGTCACAGGGAGAATGTGTAAACTCCCCGCAGACAGCACCCAAGTCCAGGATTGAACCCATGACCCATGACTTTCCCAGATTCCAAACTCTCCACCGAACCCTTGATCCACAGCTCTGATACCTCGACAGTCTGGGTAATTGTAACCATGGAGCCAAGGCTGCCTGGATTGGAGGGCTTGAGCTATAAGGAGAGGTTGAAAAGGCTGGGTCTGTTTTCCTTTGAGCGAAGGAGGTGTATAAACTATAATTTGTAGGGAATGTGGGGAGAATAAGTTATGGGGAAAATTAGTGGGAGAATGGGATTACTCTGTGTGCCAGAAAAGACTTGATGGGCCAAGTGGCCTCCTTTTATGTTGAGGAAATATGGAATATCCCTTGATTGCCTTAATATCTAACAATCACAGCCTCCAAGGCCTACTTCTTCCCTTAGTCATCTTCTCATCCCCGGAGACTCCCGGATAATTCCTTGGCAGCTCACTTCCATGTTCATTCACGGCTGTCACTGACAGCAGTCGTCGGCCTCTCATTTCGAGGGGGCCACCCTTCCAGGACCACCTCTGAGTTAATATTCCCAGAGCAGCCGTGCAGGACTGAAAACCAAGATTAATCCAGCCAGTATTGAAATAATAATGGATTTATTTCAAAGTAACTTTAAATAATAATCAATCCTTCATCCTGGACAATCCCACTTTCCCTGTTCCCAGTTACATAGCATATGGGTAGGCAATTAAAAAAACATTAGAAAACAGTTAAAAGGAAAACACTATATTTTTCAGTGTGCTTTTATTTTAATAAATGCAGGTGTGTCTATGGAGGTAGCTTCCAGCAGGGTTTCAGAGGTAAAAGGTTAAAAAGTTTATTAGGTGTTCTCTTTGTTCATATAGAATTTCATCGTTCTGTTGTGAGGATATAAGTCTCTGAATGTGCTTATATGGAAGGATAATGTGGTAAAAAAAAGCATGCAGCAAGGTTATATAGGCTTTCCATCCATTCTCATCCCTCTCTCTCACAGCCACTTGCGAAGTCTAGAAGTGGCGCTGAGACCGCAAGCCCCCTCACTCCCGTCGGCCCTCGGGAACGGTACGCTTCACAGATCACGCTAGACGAAGATCAGTGACTGTGGGGAACACTGGCAATTTCCCCGCAGAGATTCGCGCACCCATGATCCGTGACAGCCCGGGTGGGAAGCAGCTATCCAGAATGTCCTGGAAGAAGAAAATGGAAAGCTCACTCAGTGAAGCAACTTTAAGCCCCAAACATTTTAAGGATTCATTATTTCTTTTTAACATTTGCAAATGCTGGAAAATTGCCCCTTCCAAGTTATGATGCAACTGAATTGGTAAATTGGTTTATTATTGTCACTTGTACCGAGGTACAGTGAAAAACTTGTCTTGCATACCGATTGTACAGATCAATTCATTACACAGTGCATTGAGGTAATACAGGGTAAAACAATAACAGAACGTTATTAAAGACACATAATCAAAGACCCCACCCACCCGAGTCACTCTTTCTTCTCTCCTCTCCCATCAGGTAGAAGATACAGAAGCCTGAGGGCACATACCACCAGGCTCAAGGACAGCTTCTATCCCACGGTGATAAGACTTATACGATAAGATGGACTCTGATCTCACAATCCACCTTGTGACCATGCACCTTATTGTGTACCTGCACTGCACTTCCTCTGTAGCTGTGACACTTTGTACTGTATGATACCACCGTTGTAGGCCGTATCTCAAACAGCAATGCGTCGGAGTACAGGTAGGAGATAGAGAGCTTAGTGGAATGGTGTCATGACAACAACCTTTCCCTCAATGTCAACAAAACAAAAGAGCTGGTCATTGACTTCAGGAAAGGGGGCGGTGTACATGCACCTGTCAACATCAATGGTGCTGAGGTCGAGAGGGTTGAGAGCTTCAAGCTCCTGGGAGTAAACATCACCAACAGCCTGTCCTGGTCAAATCACGTAGATGCCACAGCCAAGAAAGCTCACCAGTGCCTCTACTTCCTCAGGAGGCTAAATAAATTTTGTTTGTCCCCTTTGACTCTCACCAACTTTTACCGATGCACCATAGAAAGCATCCTATCCGGATGCATCGCGGCTTGGTACGGCAACTGCTCTGCCCAGGACCGCAAGAAACTGAAGAGGGTTGTGGACACAGCGCAGCGCATCACAGACACCAGCCTCCCCTCCTTGGACCCTGTATTTACCTCTTGTTGTCTTGGTGAAGCAGCCAGCATAATCAAAGACCCCACCCACCAGGGACATTCTCTCTTCTCTCCCTTTCCATCCGGTAGAAGATACAGGAGCCTGAGGGCACGTACCACCAGATTTAAGGACAGCTTCTACCCCACTGTGATAAGACTATTGAACGGTTCCCTTATACGATGAGGTGGACTCTTGACCTCACAATCTACCTTGTTATGATCTTGCACCTTATTGTCTACCTGTAATGCACTTCCCTGTAGCTGTGACACTTTACTCTGTATTCTGTTATTGTTTTTACCCTGTACTACCTCAATGCACTGTGTAATGAATTGGTCTGTACGATCGGTATGCAAGACAAGTTTTTCACTCTACATTGGTACAAGTGACATTAATAAACCAGTACTCTCTGTGTGGAAAAAGTTGCCCCTCAGGTCCCTCTTAAATCCTTCCCCTCTCACCTTAAGCCTATGCCCTCTAGTTTTGGACTCCCCTACGCTGGGGAAAAGAGTGAGTGCATTCACCTTATCTGTGCCCCTCATGATTTTATAAACCTCTATACGGTCACCCCTCAGCCTCCTACGCTCCAGGGAAAAAGTCCTAGCCTATCCAAACCCTCCAGTCCCAGTAACATCCTCATAAATCTTTTCTGCACCCTTTCCAGTTTAATGACATCCTTCCTACAGCAGGGCGACCAGAACAGTAGGCAGTGCTCCAAATGTGCGATCCAATTCATCTGAATGTGGCAGCTGACCCAAGTGGAAACATAAGTGAAGCTGTGTGATTTGATATCCTTATATGAATATCATTGGTTTTGGTAAGCTTACATAAGGAATGTGCTTTTAAATTATTTTTAAATGCTTTTGTAATAATTTCTAATTTGTTACATTATTTATCGGAGTGCCTCTTATCATTTGAAGAAGAGTCTAGACAGTAAGATCAGGGCCTCAGTTCCCACTGCCTGATGTCCTGTCTGTTCTCACGGGCTGCTTCACATCACGGGGCGACTACAACAGTAAAGCCACAAGGAAGCCACAGTCTAGATCAGGTGAGAAGTTGGGCAGAGCGTTGGCAGATGGAGTTTAATCCCGATAAGTGTGAGGTGATGCATTTCGGGAAGTTAAATCAGGGTAGGATGCAACTGGTCGAGCACTATGGAATGTTGATGGACAGAGAGCTCTTCGGGTTCAAATCTATAGCTCCCTTAAAGTGACAACGCAGGTCGATCAGGTGGTGAAGAAAGCAGATGGCTTGTCTTCATAGGTCGGGGCATAGAATACAAGAGTTGGGACATTATGCTGCAACTTTACAAGACACTGGTTAGACCGCGCTTTTGTGTGTGTGCAGTTCTGGTCACCACACTACAGGAAGGATGTGGTTGCACTGGAGAGAGAGCAGAGGAGATTCACCAGGACGTTGCTTGGATTCGAGGACTATAATTCTAGAGAGAGGTTGGATAGGCTGGGCATATTTTCATGGAAAGAAGGGGGCTGACGGGGGACCCGAGAGGGGTTAATAAAATTATAAGAGGCATAGACAGGATAAGTAGTCAGAATCTTTATCCCATGGTTGGGGTATCAGAAACAGGAGGGTGGAGGTTTAAAATGAGAGGAAGGAGTTTTAAAGAGAATCTGAGGGGAAAGTTTTTTTTCACACAGAGTGGTTGAAATCTGTAACATGCTGCCAGAGGAGGTGGTGGAATCAGATAAAGCCACCATGTTTAAGAGGCCTTCAGACAGACACTTGAATAGACAAGGCACAGTAGGATACAGTCCTAATGTGGGCAAATGGGATCAATGTAGATGGGCAAAAAGGTCGGCATGGACGTGGTGGGCCGAAGGGCCTGTCTGAGCTGCACGACTCTATGACTCTGTGTGGGAATGGGATGCTCTGGTGACAAGAGATCGTAGTTAATATAATCTTAATTGCAACAAGTGCACAGAACAAATGGGGATGCAGCTCTGGATTTGAGGGGCCGAATGGCCATCTCCTGTGTGCTAGCTGACTGCCAAAGCTTTGTTCGGCCTTTCTGTAGTTCAGGTTTGTTCTGCATTGATTCTCTGCCAGACACACCACCCCACAAACCCCACATACTCCCATTACATCACAGAACACGTTCATAGAAATTTACGGAGTCCATTTGGGCCAATTGTGTCTGTCCTGTTAGCACCCAGGGTCTCACTGTGGGATAGTGAGCAGTCTGAAAACAGTAGGACCAACGCTAGGCAGGTACTAGGTGGGCAGGCACAGTAGCGTAGCGGTTAGCGTAACGCTATCACAGAGCCTGCGACCCAGGTTCAATTCCGGACGCTGTCTGTAAAGAGTCTGTATGTTCTCCCCGTGTCTGCGTGGGTTTCCTCCGGGTGCTCCGGTTTCCTCCCACATTCCAAAGACATACGGGTTAGGACGTCGCGGGCATGCTACGTTGGCGCCAGAAGCGTGGCGACACTTGCGGGCTGCCCCCAGAACACTCTACGCAAAAGATGCATCTCACTGTGTGCTTCAATGTACATGTGACTAATAAAGAAATCTTATCTTACCAAACCTCTTCAGTGGGAATTGGCGAGTGCACTGGCAAGACTGGGGTGGAAGATGTAGGGGAGAGGTCTCACTGTTGACCACAGTTCTGAGTCATTATTTTAGGCTTACAGTTCATTACCAGCAATGCCTGCGACCATCGAGGCAATTTATTGTAAGCGGTCATATTTCAGTTGATAGAAAATTCAGGCTTCTCTATGAAAGCTGATCTTCTGCTGTAACCCCAAGGGGGAAGCACTGGGAAGAGGTCCAGTTTGGAACATGTTCCATGCGATAGGAAACAAAGGCACTACTGAGAATGCAGGGACTCGCTGATTGAGAATTGGCATCAGGACTGGGAACAAAGTATTCAGGGGAGATTGTGAAGGAAAACAAAGTGGGGAGGGAGGGGTCAATCCAAAACAGTTTGTATCAAGGCTTCTGCTCGGAGTCTCTCTGGGCTAAGAAACAAAAGAGAGGCAACAACTTAGCTTAAAACTGACAGAGATTTGTAAGAGAGAACTGGAGAGAGGTTAGCAATGGTAATCAAGTGATGATAATGGAACTTTAACCATTTAACTGTTTAAAAGTGAACCAAGAAAAGACAACCCTCTTTTATTCCACCACGGGCTGTTTCCAAAATCCCCTCTGAGTTGAGGGTGGCTGGCTTCATTGGATCATAGAACTGTACAGTACAGAAATGGGCCCTTTCAACCCACCCCTCCCATCGCGACTGTGATGCCCACCACCCACTAATCTCATTTGCCTTTCCTATCCAAGTACTTGCCAAACACCTTTAAACGTTATCATTGTATTTGCCTCCATCACCTTCTCTGGCAGCTCGTTCCAATTCGTTACCGTGTTCTGTGTGAAAAATTTACCCTCTAGATCTCCTTTAAATTTCTCCTCTCTCACATTAAACCTGTGCTCTCTAGTTCCAGACTTCCCTGCCCTGGAAAAAGACCCTGATTATCTATCTATGTCCCTTATAAACCTCTGTAAGGTCCCCCATCTGTCTCCTACATTCCTGCGAGAACAAACCCAGCCTATCCCATCTCTCATAACCATAGCCCTCCATTCCTGGCAACATCCTGGTGAATTCTATAAATTTATCATAAATTATAAATTATATAAATCTACATATAAATATCCATCTATAAATATATTCCATCTATAAATTCGCTGATGACACCACTGTTGTTGGCAGAATCTAAGATGGTGACGAGGAGGCGTACAGGTGTGAGATAGATTGGCCGGTTGAGTGGTGTCACAACAACAACCTCGCACTCAACATCAGCAAGAGCAAGGAACTGATTGTGGACTTCAGGAAGGGAAAGTCGGGAGAGCACACACCAGTCCTCATTGAGGGGTCAGCGGTGGAAAGGGTGAACAGCTTCAAGATCCTGAGCGTCAACATCTCAGAGGATCTATCCTGGGCCCAATACATTGATGTAATCAGGAAGAAGACACGCCGGTGGCTCTATGTCATTGAAAGTTTGAGGAGATTTGGTATGTCACCAAAGACTCTTACAAATTTCTACAGATGTACGGTGGAGAGCATTCTGACTGGTTGCATCACCTCCTGGTACGGAGGCTCCAATGCACAGGATTGAAAGAGGCTGCAGAGGGTTGTAGACTCAGCCAGCTCCATCACGGACACAACCCTCCCTGCCATTGAGGACGTCTTCAAGAGCCATCCCTCAAGAGGGCGGCATCCATCACTAAGGACCCTCACCATCCAGGACATGCCCTTTTCTCGTTACTACCATCAGGGGGGAGGTACAGGAGCCTTAAGACCCACACTGAACATTTCAGGAACTGCTTCTTCCCCTCCCCCATCAGATTTCTGAACGGTCCATGAACCCATGAACACTACCTCGTTATTCCTTTTTTTTCTTGCACTATTTATTTATTTTTGTAATTTATAGATTTTTATGCCTTTGCACTGTCCTGCTGCTGCAAAACAACAAATTTCACGTCATATAAGTCAGTGATAATAAACCTAATTCTGATTCTGATTCTGAATCTCTCCTGCACGGTCTCTGTAGCTACCACATCCTTCCTGTAGTGTGATGACCAAAACTTTACACAATACTCTAAGTGAGGTCGCAGCTCTTAGACTCAATGGCTCGGCCTATGAGGGCAAACATACCAAATGTGTCCTTCACTACCCTACCCACCTGTGTCACCATTCTCAGCAAGTTATAGACTTACACCCCAAGGACTCTGAATAAGAACCTAAGGTCCTTATTTGTCCCACCAGAATTGACCTCCCAAAGTGCATCACCTCACACTTTCACTCCAGATGGGTAGTGTCTGAGATGCAGCCAATGTGGGACCCACAGACTCTGGTGGACCACGAAGGTAGAGCAGAAGGTTCCTGATGGGGTGGGTCATATCCATTTTGAGGGGTTACAGAACAGGGATTCTCCTCAGTCAATGGAGATGTTTTTTCTTCCCAAGGAGATTTGTAAAGATCTTTGACACACGCCCTTGGGTCTGCCCGAAATGTGTTGGTCTCCCAGCACTGCGAGATGTCCGTAGGGGAATGCTGCTGACTGGCACATTCCAGGCTGCAGGAATCCGTGCTGAGGGACGCACTGAAGCTCGGTGCAGCCAATGCAAAGTCTCTGTGGGGAAGGATCACGGTCTGGTCTCCTTCCGCTACCGCACATGGAGGGGCAGAGTTGGGTGGGGAAGCCCCTTAGATATTGTATTAGTGCATCACCGCAGTGGGCTGGTGATGGCGCTATGGGTTTTAAAGAAATAAGTTAACACTACTGAATGCATTGTCCACGAATGTAAAGGTTTTGCACTGTTTATTCTTGTATATATTTTTTATTCTGAATAAAGTTTATTTTGTGTCAGATAAAAAAAATTCCTCTGTTCTGCTGGGAATCTTTTGCCGTGTCTGAGCTTGGAGTAGAACTCATGTTTTGGGGAGTCTGGTGTCAGGATTGGCTGGTTAAGCGTGATCAAAGCCTCATTGCCGGGGTATTGGTATTGGTTTGTTATTGTCACTTTTAACGAGGTACAGTGAAAAACTTGTCTTGCATACCAATCGTACAGGTCAATTCATTACACAGTGCAGTTACATTGAGTTAGTACACAGTGCATTGAGGTAGCACAGGTAAAAACAATAACAGTACAAAGTGTCACAGCTACAGAGAAAGTGCAGTGCAATAAGGTGCAAGGTCACAACAAGGTAGATCGTGAGGTCAGAGTCCATCTCATCATATAAGGGAATCGTTCAATAGTCTTATCACAGTGGGGTAGATGCTGTCCTTAAGTCTGGGCACCCTGGGAGAGGGCACTGACGTTAGTTGACCTGTCCTGCCAATGGATTGGGAGAACCTTGCAACAACATTGTTGTTGGTATCTCTCCAGTGCTTTGAAGGGCCTACTGTAGGTTGTCCATGTCTCCAAAACACACAGAAGAACGGGAGCTCTGTTGCTGGATAGACCATGGCCTTGGTGCTGTGTTTGAGGTCTTGGTCTTCAAACTTCTAGTGTAGGTGCACTAAAGGCACTGATGAATTTCCCCACTGACATCTGCCTTCACTGAGAGGTGGCTCCCAGGATGTGGAAAATGATCCTTGTAGACTGTGTACATTAATTGTTGGGGGTGTGGCGTTATACAGTAAAACTGACTGGTATTCCTCTTGTAAGCTTCAGTGAACGAGTCAACATGACTTGGAGATGGGTCTCCGAATGTACACAGATGTCAGCACTGTCAGAGTACTGCTAGTCAAAGTCAAAGTCATCTGCACAAGTCCATGTGTGCACAGGTGCAATGCAAAACTTACTTGCAGCAGCATCACAGGCACAGAGCATCACATAAGCAGCAGTCACAAGAAAAACATAAATTAAACACAATTTTTACAAGAAAGAGCACAACTAGAACAAAAGAAAACAAAGTCCATTTTTGTGCAAAGTTATCACGGTGGTCATAGTGTTGCTAAATGTAGTGATTAGGCTTGTGCCGGTTGGTTCAAGAACCGAATGGTTGAAGGGAAGTAGCTGCTCTTGAATGACTGAGGTTGTAGTGACACTGAAACACAAAATATTGGAAACACTCCCAGTTCTGACGAAGGATCTTCGACCTAAAAGGTCAACTCTGTTTCTCTTTCCACAGATGCTGCCTGACCTGTTGAGTGCTTCCAACATTTTCTGATTTTATTCCAAATTTCCAGCAACTGCAGTTTTTTTGAGGTTGCAGAGGAGTGGAGTGGAGCCAACAAAATTTAAACAGTCTCTCGCCCATGGTGTAGATTAATTCCACTTGTAACGAGATTGAGGGTTGTTGAAGTGACACAGTTTTGCCTGCCTTCAGTCCACACTGGCTCTGCAAAATGGAGATCTTCTACCTACCTGCCCCTGCCACAAAACGGTACTCCTCCGACAATCAAAATCCAGTGAGACCGTTGGTAAGGATCACAACTTGCGTATCACTGTGCAGCAGACACAGACAGGTCAAGAATTCCTGAGGACAGCCAGGTTGAGAAGGTTTTGGTGAGATCAAGAAAGGCCATGTAGGGGGGTCCATGTTGCTCTCTAGCGTCATTGAGAGATCCAGCACCAAAACAGGATCTTCGGCTCACCAACTCCACACTAATTCTACTCTAACCTATTCTCCCCACATTCCCATCAACTTCCCCCCAGATTCTACTACTCACCGACACACCAAAGGCAATTTTCAGTGGCCAATAAATGTACCAGCCTCTCAGATGTGATAGGAAATCGGAGCACCTGGGGGAAACCCACACAATCACAGGGAGAGCGTGCAAACTCCATGCAGACAGCGCCCGAGGTCAGGATTGAACCGGTTTGCTGGAGCTTTGAGGCAGCAGCACTGTGCCACCCCTGGATTCTTCCTGGATGAGGACTCGGGTCTGCGGGTAGCATTGGACATGGATTTCATAATCAGTGCTGGATCCGGATTGGGTGAAGGACTTAATGGTTGTGGAGTACACTTAGAACATGGAGATCACAATCAAACCGCTTCAGATTAAACAGTCATCCTTTTCAAATAAAATAATGAAGAACACAAGATAAAGGTGCCAAGCTGGATGTCCCTCACATCTGTGATGCTTTTAGCAGACAAAGTCCAGGGTCAAGCCCTACTCCAGTAGTTGGACCTTGAACACACTGCACTGTGGAACTGAGTGTGATGCTTTTTTGCAGATGAGAAGTTAAGCCAAGACCCTATTCTCTCAGGTGTATGTAACCAATGCCACAGCAAGTGATGTTCTCCTTATTGCCCTGACCAACATTTATTCCTCAATCACCATTTCTTGAACAGGTTACCCAATCGTTTTCACATTTCTGTTTATTGGATCTTGCTGTGCTCCAGTTGGCTGCTACCACACTTTCTATGCCACAACACATGTTACTCTTCAGAAATATTTCCCTGGCCACAATATCCTTTGGGCTGCTCTGAAAAGGATGCAATGGGCACTATATAAATGCAAGTTTTCTTTTAATTGAGAAAAAAGTTGCCCATTTGCCGGACAATTAATGAGATAACTGTGTTTGCTAGAAACATCCTAATGAAGGATAAATTTGATATTCCAATGACTGAGCTCTGGAGAACAGGAATCACCAGGTAAGAAATTAAAATGAGTCCCATGTTAAAAATGAAAAACACAATGATGCTGGAGGAACTCAGCAGGCCAGGCAGCATCTGTGGAGAAAAGCAGGCGGTCAACGTTTCTTCTGAAGAAGGGTCCTGACCCGAAATTTTGACTAGTCCTGACCCGAAATGTTAACTGGTCCTGAAGAAGTTGTCCTGACCCAAAATGTTGACTAGTCCTGAAGAAGGGTCCTGACCCGAAACGTTGACCGCCTGCTTCTCTCCACGGATGCTGCCTGGCCTGCTGAGTTCCTCCAGCATCATAGTGTTTTTCATCTAGATTGCAGCATCCACAGTCCTTTGTTTCACCCCCATGTTAAAAATGCTGGGGCAATATGTAAGAAATGAAAATGGTCACACAGAGGGAAGTAAAAAAGGGGAGACTGGGAGTAAAAGGGGGTTTAAAAAGGACTGTTAATAAAGGGAAAAAGTGGAAGGCTGTTATCAGCAAATAGAACAGTGGAAGTAGTGGATCGGCAAAGGAAAGGGCAGGGTTACTTATAATCCTGGCATTTAAGTGTTGACTGCTGAAGAGGATGTAGAGGAGCCAGTATCAGAGGTCAAAAATACATTGGTGAGATGTCACTAATGGAGCCTGTTGAAGGTTCTTGTGCAACATGATGATCTGAAGGTAAGTGTCACTTTCCATTTACCCAGTGTGGGCAGGTTTCCTGTCAAAGAGGAGACCATCATGATGAACATAGACCATGTGGCTCTTACCTGGTTCCTTCTAGCCCATCGCCTTCACACCGATCCCTGATTCCCATGGCTTCTCCTTGGCACTCGATGCAGACGTATTTCTCCCTGAACAGGTGGTTGGTCCAGAGGCCCAGGTGGCAGAAAGCACTCACCTCCTTCATTCGGAAGTAAGCACAGTAACTGTCGGGGGAAGGGGTGGGGGGGGGGGATGGAGGGAAAAGGAGTGAGTGAGTGTTCGTCCAGCATCTCTCACTGGGAGTCCGGCAATATTCGGGAGGCCGGGAAGGGGGGAAAAACTGGGAAGTCAGAGCAAACGTGTGTGCTCTCCTTCATTGTCCAACACCGTCCAAGTCCCTCAGCGTTGGAAATGAAGCAGATGGATCCTCCATCGGATCCAGAAAGAAAGTCAGATCCAATGTACTCGGAAAGCCTTTCTCTCTTCGAAAGCAAAGGAGAAGGGAGGTGGACAGGAGTGGGATAAGTGCACAACTCCCACATGCCTTTTCCCCGCTCCGAAGAATTCCGGATCAAAAGCCACCTCCACTCCAAGTCCAAATCAGAGAGGATCCCGACTGGAAAGCTAGAAAAATTTGAGGAGTTGAAAATATGAACATTTTTGCCCGAGTGCATCCCAGTGCCGTGGTACTGTTGGAGACCTGGCCTGAGATCTAGCGCTGGAGGTTGGTTAGGCTGGGACTTTGTTCCCTAGAGTGTAGGAGGCTGAGGGGTGACCTTATAGAGGTTTATAAAATCACGAGGGGCATAGATAGGGTGAATGGTTGCAGTCTTTTGCTCATGGTAAGGGAGTCCAAAACTAGAGGTCAAAGGTGAGAGGGGAAAAGATTTAAAAGGGACCTAAGGGGCAACTTCTTCACACAGAGAGGGGTAAGATAAGATAAAAGATATCTTTATTAGTCACATGCACATCAAAACACACAGTCAAATGCATCTTTTGCGTAGAGTGTTCTGGGGGGCAGCCCGCAAGTGTCACCACGCTTCTGGCGCCAACATAGCACGCCCACAACTTCCTAACCCGTACGTCTTTGGAATGTGGGAGGAAACCGGAGCACCCGGACGAAACCCACGCAGACACAGGGAGACCGTACAAACTCCTTACAGACAGCAGCCGGAATTGAACCCAGGTCGGCTGGCGCTTAATAGCATTACGCTAGCTGCTAAAACCACCGTGCATGTATGGAACGAGCTGCCAGAGGAAGTGGTAGAATTACGACACTTAAAAGATATTTGAACAGGTAGGTGTATAGGAGAGGTTTTGAGGGTTATGGATCAAATGCAGCTCAGTTAGACAACTTGATCGGCAGGGACAAGTTGGGCCGAAGGGCCTGTTTTCTGTGCTATATAACTCTATGACTCCATGGCTCTAGACCACCGAACAACCTTAGGCAAGGCCTAGATTGAGGAGAGAAGACCACAGGCTCTACCAACCGCACAGGGCAGTAGATGACAAGGACAGGCTGCTTTTGGGTCCCTTGGGAGTGGGTCCAATGACTGAGGAAGGAACAATGGCCTCCTCTCAAATGTGCACAGCTCTGAAGTTGTAGCTACACAATGTGCATGCTCTCAGGTTAATGAGAAGGACAGCACTGATTAAAGAACGAGCCACCTAATTGGGCAGTTGATTGTTGATAGTGAAATGACCTGCAGGAACATCTCTCAAGTATGTGTCCCCTCCCTCCAGGATAGAGGATGAAGATTCAGGCAGAAAGTCAGAGCACTGAGGCTAAACTATCAGTCACTGCTGATGGCTGATACCCATTGAAATACCCAGGGGCAGAGCTCGATGAAATGGTGGACAGCTCACCGAATTTACATCACATTCAAAGTCACAAGACAATGACAGAGGTTGAAAATCATAGAAGCACCGGGAATGTGAGCAGGAAAACATATTCTGTTCTGGAAGAACAGCAGTGGTTACTCTGGAAGGTTAACCTTTTGATTGGGGTAGAGTCATACAGCACAGAAACAGCCCTTCGGCCCAACATCGTCCATGCTGACCAAGATGCCCATTTAAGCTAGTCCTATTAGCCCCATATCCCTCTAAACCTTTCCTATCCATGTACCTGTCCAAATGTCTTTTAACGTTGTTATTGTACCTGCCTCAACCACTTCCTCTGGCAGCTCATTCACACACATAACCACTCTCTGTGTGAAGAAGTTGCCTCTCAGCTCCTTTTTAAATCTTTCCCCCTCACCTTAAAACTATACCCTCTAGTTTTTGATTCCCTTTCCCTGGGGTAAAAGACTGTGTGCATTCACCCTATCTATGCCCCTCATGATTTATACACCTCCATACGGTCATTTAAGGGTAGTTTAATTGGGGAATTAAAGGGTTGCATTAACATTGAGCAATCATGTAAGTGGGTAATATTGACTTGCTCTGCAGTAATACACCCATCCTGACGTGTCCTGGAAGCAACATGAGTTACTTCAACAGGCTCCCATCACCCAGTTTCCACCACTAATAGATACGTTAGGACCAGGATGGGATACTCTCCTTTTGCACAGAGAATCTTTTGGTATTGGTATTGGTTTATTATTGTCACTTGTAACGAGGTACAGTGAAAAACTTGTCTTACAAACCGATCGTACAGGTCATTCATTACACAGGTGCAGTTACATTGGGTTAGTACAGAGTGCATTGAGGTAGTACAGGTAAAAACAATAACAGTTACAGAGTAAAGTGTCACAGCTACAGAGAAAGTGCAGTGCAATAAGGTGCAAGGATCACAACAAGATAGATCGTGAGGTCATAGTCCATCTTATTGTATAGAGGAAGCCATTCAATAGTCTTGTCACAGTGGGGTAGAAGCTGTCCTTAAGTCTGGTGGTACGTGCCCTCAGGCTCCTGTAATTGTCTACCTGATGGAAGAGGAAGAGAGAGAATGAACCGGGTGGGTGGGGTCTTTGATTATGCTGGCTGCTTCACCAAGACAACGAGAGGTAAAGACAGAGTCCAAGGAGGGGAGGCTGGTGTCCGTGATGCACTGGGCTGTGTCCACAGCTCTCTGCGGCTTCTTGCGGTCCTGGGCGAGAGCAGTTGCCATAACCAAGCCCATGATACATCCAGATAGGATGCTTTCTATGGTGCATCGGTAAAATGTTCACACTCTCAAGACACCATCTAAGACTAAGCAGGCTGCTTGACTGCACCCCATCACATTCACATCCCTACCCCACTGAGGTATGGCAGCTGCAGTTTGTGCTGTCTACAAAATGCAATGCAGTTATTCACCCAGGCTACTTCAACAGCATCTGCACTCACTCCAGCCAATGAAGGTGCTTTGGAACACCACCATCTCCATTTTCCCTCCAAGCTTCATGCTATCTAAGCTGGAAGTATTTCACCGTTCCCTAATTGTCGCTGAGGCGAAATCCTGGGTCTCATGTCTAAGAGTGTGTGGGGGCACCTTCACCAGAAGGGCTGCAGTGGTGCAAGGAGATGGCCCCCACCTTCTCAAAGCCAAATAGGAGAGGGCAATAAACACTCTCCTTGCTACTGATGTCCAGATCCCAGAATAAATAAAAACTCTGTGTTAAGGTCAGTGTACTACCATCAGACTTAAAGCAGAGTTTCAATCATGGTGCAACCCTTTCAGGGCACAGAATCCAGGGGAACTTAGTAAATTATTAACCCAAAACCCTCCTACACACTCCCAACCCCCTCTCTCACCCTGTTTCTTTCCCCTCCTCCACCCACTTTATCTCCCCATCACCCACACACCCCTCCCATTGGGTCCCCGCCACCCCCTGTCCCCCTCTGCCCTCCCCACCTCCCTTATTTGGTTCCATGCTCCATCTTCAGATCCCATCACCTGCAGCCCTTTGTCACCTCCACCTATCGCCTCCCAGCCTCGTTTACCACGTTTCCCATATTATTATCTAAATTATTAATATAGATGATAAACAACAACGGACCCAGCACAGATCCCTGCGGCACACCACCAGTCGGGGAGACACCATCTACTACCACTCTCTGCTTCTCCTGCTAAGCCAATGTTGAATCCAGTTGGCTGCTTCATCCTGAATGCCAAGCGACTTAACCTTCTGAACCAGCCTCACCATGCAGGACTTTGTCAAAGGCCTTGCTAAAGTCCACATAGAAAACGTCCACCACCTTTCCCTCATCGACCTTCTTGGTACCTCCTCGAAAACTCTATAACATTGGTTAGACATGACCTGTTACGCACAAAGCCATGTTGACTATCCCTAATCAGGCCCTGTCTATCCAAATACTTGTATATCCTGTCCCTTAGAATACCTTCCAATAATTTACCCACGACTGACATCAGGCTCACTGGCCTATAATTTCCCGGCTTATTCTTAGAGCCTTTCTTGAAAACAGAAACAACATTAGCCATCCTGCAGTCATCTGGCACCTCACCCACAGCTAAGGATGCTTTAAGTATCTCTCCAGGGCCCCTGCAATTTCTGCACTAGCCTCCCACAAGGTCTGAGGGGATATCTCGTCAGGCCCTGGGGATTTATCCACCTTCATTCGCCTCAAGACAGCCAGCACCTCCTCTTCCATAATCCAGATACAGTCCATGACCTCACTACTCTTTTGCCTCAGTTCTATAGTCTCTGCGTCTGTCTCCAGAATAAATACAGATGCATAAAATTCATTTAAGATCTCCCCCATCTCTCTCTGCTCCATGCATAGATGACCACGCTGATCTTCAAGAGGACCAATTTTGTCCCTTACTATCCTTTTGCTCTTAATATAGCTATAGAAACCCTTGGGATTCTCTTTCACCTTGTCTGCTAGAGCAACCTCATGTCCTCTTTTTGCCCTCCTGATTTCTATCTTAAGTGTTCTCTTGCATTTCTCATACTCCTCAAGTGCCTCATTTGATCCTAACTGCCAATTCCTGATATGCACCTCCTTTTTCTTTACCAGGGCCTCAATATCCCTCGATAACCAAGGTTCCCTAAACCTGCTAGCCTTGCCTTTTATTCTAGTTCCTCCAGCAGTTTGTTTTTTAACCCCAAGCCCCCACTGTGCAATGAGAAGGACTCAGCTCAGCATTTTACATCGTGGTATTGCCTGAATCCCCAGCAATTAGCTCCATTTAACTTCGTGCAAAGGCATCATTTATTTTATTATCGCTGGACAATCTGATTTCCTGCCTACACTTTATTTCTGTTTTCCATTAGAGAATAATAAAGATTCAGGACATTCTGACCTCTAGAATACGAGGGGACTGGGAGCAGTTATTGGTTAAAGAAAGGCTTCTTTTCCCGTAGGTAAACGGATTAAACTCAGGTGAAGTAAATGTGACTTTGGCCTCTCAGTGTGGGACGACATTCCCAGGAGCTGATGTCGCCGCATATCAAAAATCATGGAATAACGTCGGAGTGGGGGCGGCAATCCATCAGTGTAACAGGATTAACGGTGTGGGAACAGAAGTATAAAATGTGTGGGAGCTAAAGTGGATGCTGTAGCAGCATTGAAGCAGCACTGTCCCTGAACAGCATTGGAAATGTAATGTGACTGTGTGAGGACAGAGTGTCCCCGTTACAGTATTGGAGCTACATAATACCCACCAGTAACAAGACTATAACAAGGATTGAAAGAGGCTGCAGACGGTTGTAGGCTCAGCCAGCTCCATCACGGGCACAACCCTCCCCACCATCGAGGACGTCTTCAAGAGGCGGTGCCTCAAGAAGGCGGCATCCATCATTAAGGACCCTCACCATCTGGGACATGCCCTCTTCTCGTTACTACCATCGGGGAGGAGGTACAGGATCCTGAAGACCCACACTCAATATTTCAAGAACAGTTTCTTCCCCTCCGCCAACAGATTTCAAAACGGTCCATTAACCCATGAACACTATGTTGTTATTCCTCTTTCACACTACTTACCCATCTATCGATCTATCTATTCATTCATTCATCCATCTATTTATTTATTGTTAACTAATGGTAATTTATATGTCTCACACCGTCCTGCTGCCGCAAAACAACACATTTTGCGACATATGTCAGTGATAATAAACCTGATTCTGATTCACTGCAATAGTGGGGGATGCAGTTGTTGCAATACATCCTTGCGGCCAAACTGTAACAGTATTGGGTTAGAGTTGTTACATTACATTTCTGCAACAGCACTGTAACAGTGGGGGGGTTTGGAGATGTTGCAATATACCCCATAATGTAACTGTAAGTGCTGGGTTGGAGGTATGACAACTGCAACAGTGGGGGTTTGGAGTTATTACATCCTTTGTAACAGAACGGATTAGATTAGTTTATTGTTATATGCACCAGGTGCAATGAAATTCCTTGTTTGTATGAAGCTCACAGAGTGAACAGTGAACATAGGACATAGAACATTACAGCACAGTACAGGCCCTTCAGCCCACAATGTTGTGCCGATATATTATCCTGCTGTAAGATCTATCTAACCCTCCCCTCCCACATAGCCCTCCATTTCTCGATCATTCATGTGTCTATCTAAGAGTGTCTTAAATGTCCCCAATGTATCTGCCCGCACAACCTCTGCTGGCAGTGTGTTCCACGCACCCACCACTCTCTGCGTAAAAAACTTACCCCTGACATCCCCCTTATACCTTCCTCCAATCACCTTAAAATTACATCCCCTCGTGTTAGCCATTGTCGCCGTGGGAAAAAGTCTCTGACTGTCCACTCGATCTATGCCTCTTATCATCTTGTACACCTCTATCAAGTCACCTCTCATCCTCCTCCCCTTCCAGAGATTAATGCTCTAGCTCACTCAAGCTATCCTCATAAGACATGCTCTCCAATCCAGGCAGCATCCTGGTAAATCTCCTCTGCACCCTCTCTAAAGTGTCCAGTGTAATAATAAATACAACAATAAATACAGCAATGAGCGCAGAACGACAGAATGGTGTACAGATTGCTGCGCAGTCTGAGGTAAGGCAAAAAAATACTAAAGTGACAATAATGGAATAACTGACAGAGGGAGAGTTAAGTGTCCGAGAACATGGCAGCTCCACCGGGAAGGGGATGTGAAGGGGGTGATTGGTTCAGGAGTCTGACAGCAGTGGGGAAGAAGCTGCTCTTGAGTTTGGACATCCGGGCTTTCAAGCTCCTGTACCTTCTCCCAGAAGGTAGAAGAGAGCACAAGGAAGGGCCAGGATGGCAGGCATCCTTGACCATACTACAAGCCTTCCTGAAGCAACACACGGTGAAGGTGGACCGGATGGAAGGAAGCGACGAACCTGTGACAGACCTGGCAGTGTTTACCGCTCTCTGCAGGTTTCTAATTAAGAGGCGGCTCGACACAGACTGTGACCAAACAATGTAGGAACGGGCTCCTCTCTGTCCCCATGAGTGTGTCAGGATACCCCCAGGCTGGTCCCCAGTCTCATCCCTGAAGTGCAACCTTTCAGAAATACATCCAACTCTGCATGAAATAGAGCCTCAAACAATCTGCTGGAGGAACTCAACAGGTCAAGCAGCATCTGTGGGAGGGAAAGGACAATTCCTTTACCGTCACAGGCTGCTCGACTGGCTGAGTTCCTTCAGCAGATTGTTTGTTGCTCCAGATTCCAGCATCTGCAGTCTCGTGTGACTTCAGAAAGAAATTGGCTCGGCGCAAAGTCAAAGTCAAGGTTATTGTCACATGCACAAGTGCATGTACACACAGATGCAATGAAAAACTTACTTGCAGCAGTATCACAGGACAGAGCATCAGAGACACAGCGTTCACAAGAGAAACATAAATTAACAACATAAATTGTACAAGAAAGAACGTAATTAGAACAAAAAAAAGCAAAGTCCATTGTAGTGCAAAGTGGTCATAGTGTTGCTATACTGAGGCAGTGATTAGGGTTGTGCAGGTTGATTCAAGAACCAAATGGTTGAAGGGAAGTAGCTGTTGCTGAACCTGGTGGTGTGGGACTTCAGGCTTCTGTACCTCATGCCCGATGGTAGCTGTGAGAAGATGGCATGGCCCAGATGGTGGGGGATCTTTTATTTTTGGTGGCGATCTTTTGATCTTTGGTGGGGCACACCTCTCTGTATCTAATATCATTAAAAAATGTTTGACCGAGCCAGGAGTAGACCCCATGAGCCTTCTTCACCACTCAGTAAGATCATGGCTGATCTTGTGCCTCATGTCTACTTACTTGCCCATTCTCCATCCCCTTGCTGCACAAAGCTCTATTACTCAGCCTTGAATATAATGATTAAGGATCCACAATACTCCAGGGTAGGGAATTTGGAAGATTTACAACCCTCCAAGGAAAGAAATGTCTCCTCATCTCTGTCCAATATCTGACGCCTACTCCTGAGACTGCGTGCCCCTGTTCTTGACGCAACATTCACCTTGCCAATGCCTTTGTCAGCTGAGCGAGAGATGCTCAGAGAGATGGGGTCTAAGTAATACCTTATAGAAAGAGAACAAAGCAGCGGGGTTTTGGAAGAAAATTCCAGAGCCGAGGATCCTGCTGGAGTCACCAATGACAGGACGCTGAAAATAGGGAAGAATCTGCGAATAGCCAGTCAGAAGCAGCTGGCTTTCGGCATTGGCTCTGACCACAGAGCCATGTGTGGGAATATTGGCTGGGTTGCACAGTGTGGGGGCTGGGGAGCTGGTACTGGACTGGAGTACTCTTACAAATAAAACTGCTGAGGACACAGCCTACAAAGCCTCCACATCCATTTAGGGCATCAAGAAAGGTGAAATAAGTTTGTTTTGTTCGTCAGCCAGAGTGCTTCATATTCTTGGCATGTGGGTATCCCATACGCAGAAAGCCCTGCTGGCAGGAGGCTTCATCAAGAATATCGATGGCTAGTTTTTATTCTTTCATGGGACGTGGGTGTTGCTGGCAAGCATTTATTGCCATAACTGGTTCTCTAAGACAATGAGACTATCAAATGTGCCTCCTAATCAAACAGTTTTCATTCTTGACAGTCTGCCCTTGTCCTATATCTGCAAACCGACTTCTAATGTCGTACAAGTCCTCCTTTCAAAATGGGCTACTAACTACAGACAACAATTCAATTTGTTATCAGACTCTACTTCAGAACCAGAGCGTCTGAGATTTAATAATGACAGCTAAGGGATTCAGGGCCTAATCATTTGGATGGGCCTTACATTTAGCAGGTTTTAAACGCTGGCAATACAGGGTCCATGTGCACCTAACACGGTACTGTACAAACACACAAAGGTCTGGAGGAGCTCAGCGGGTCAGGCAGCAGCTGTGGAAGGACATGGGTAGTCGACGCTTCGGGTCGAGACCCTTCATCTGATGTTGCCTGACCCGCTGAGTTCAAAGTTAAGGTTAAAGTAAGCTGAGTTTATTGTCATGTACACGTGTGTGTACACGTACAAGTACACGTATGCACAGGTGCAATGAAAATCTTGCAGCAGCATCACAGTGTGTTTGTGTGTGTGTGTGTGTGTGTGTGTGTGTGTGTGTGTGTGTGTGTGTGTGTGTGTGTGTGTGGCTCCAGATTCCAGCATCTGCATTCTCCTGTGTCTCCCCGGGATTGTACAAGTTGGATGACTGAAACTATGGAAAAGGTGGCACAGCTGCTGTCTCACAGCTCCAGGGTTCTGGGTTCAGTCCTGACCTCAGGTGCTGTCTGTGTGGAGTTTGCACGCTCTCCCTCTGACCGTGAGTGCTCCTCCCGGGTGCTCCGGTTTCCTCCCACATCCCAAGGACACGCGCATAGGTAGTAGGTAGTTGGTTATTTGGGGGGTTGATGAGTAAGGTTCAGGAGTAACTGCAGGTAAAAAAAAGCATAGGGGGAATGGGATTGATGGGGTTGCTTTGCTGGGACCCAGGAGCCATGTGAGGCTGAATGGCTCCGTGTGTGCTCAGGATGAATGCAATATTCATGTAAATGGGTGGTCGATGGTCAGCATGGACTGAGTGGGCCGAAGGGCCTGTTCCCCTGCTGTATCTCTCTCTGACTTTATCTACAGCCCTCTGGAGTAGAGGATTCCAATGGTTCTGAATGATTTCTCTTCAGTTCAATGGTTGACTGCTTTACCTTGGAGCAGACTGCCCCTGTTCCAACCAGGAGAAACATCCACCCTGTATTCACCAGACAAGGACTTTATACCTTGCAGCACTCAATGTAAATGGAGTTGTTGACAAGGCAGGGCAATCAATCACTGTAATTGTGTTCACAACAGACGCAGAGGGGGAACCCCAGCGACGGAGAACGTTTGGGAATCCATGGTCTAAATTCACATCCTCCTTCTGAGCCATGTCTCTCAGAAAGTTCAAAGACCGGCAATACTTTCCAAGAGCGATCCATCTCATTTGTATTTGAATGAGTCAGCACTGACTTCATTCACCATCTCCTTAGGGATCCACAGCTTGAAGCCTTGTAGTATTGTTTCTGCTGATGAGTTCTAAATGAATTCAATAGCAGGCCATGCCCTCTGCTTCTCGGTGAGACAGCACAGAAACAGGCCCTTTGGCCCACCACGTGTATGCTGACCATCAAGTACCCATGTATATCCATCCCCTTTACCAGAACTTGGTCCTTAGCTTCTATAGCCTGGTGATTCAAGAGTTTGTCTGGATGGTTCCTGACTGTTGCCAGAGGCTCTGCCTCCACCATCGCCCCAGATTCTAACCAGTCTCTGGGTGAAAATGTTCCTCCTGTTCTGGCCAAGAGGAAGAGGTGTGGTGTGCAGGGAGACAAGGAGGCCCAGCACAAGTAAACACTGTCCTTATCGAAACAAAGGACTGCAGATGCTGGAATCTAAATGAAAAACATGATGATGCTGGAGGAACTCAGCAGGCCAGGCAGCATCCATGGAGAAACGTGTCTTGAAGAAGGGTCCTGACCCGAAACGTTGACCGCCTGCTTTTCTCCACGGATGCTGCCTGGCCTGCTGAGTTCCTCCAGCATCATTGTGTTTTTCAAATACTGGTCTTGCCAGTGAAGCCCACATGAGAAGGATATGCGCCCAAACTGGGCAAATGGGACTAGCTTGGATGGGCATCTTGGTCGGTATGGATCTGTTGGGCTGAGGGGCCTGTTTCTGTGCTGTGTGAATCTATGGCTCTATCCTAGGGAATGAAGTGTTTCAAAAATACCCCTTACAATTCCAAAATATCATTCCATTAAGCATGAAATTAATTTTGTTTTAATCTCAGTTTTGATGTAAAACTTTATTGAGCACCCAGTTTGACCTTACCTATATTACATTTCCATTCAAAGAAGGAATCGGCCACTGGGTCCCATTTGCCTGATTTGACATTCAATAACGTTGTGACAGGTCTCATCGTACTCTCCACAAAAAGTGCTGGAGGAACTCAGCAGGTCAGGCAGCATCCATGGAGGAAAATAAACAGTCGACGTTTCGGCTAGAGGGTCTCAGCCCAAAACATCAACTGTTTATTTCCCTCCATGGATGCTGCCTAACCTGCTGAGTTCCTCCAGCACTTCTTGTGTATAGCTCCAGATTCCAGCATCCGCAGAATTCCTTGTGTCTCACTGTATTCTCCTTTACTTGTGGATCGCCATTGCACTAGGTGGGGGCTTTCCATTACAAATTACTTACAAAAAATGACTTGGATGAAAATGTAAATGGGCAGGTTAGTAAGTTTGCGGATAGGTGCAGTTGTGGATAGTGTATCGGGCTGTCAAAGTATACAGCAGAATGTAGATATGGGCAGAGAAATGGCAGATGGAGTTTAACCTGAGCAAGCGTGAGGTATTGCACTTCGGGAGGTCAAATATAAGGGGAAATTATACAGTTAATAGCAGGACCCTTAACAGCATTGATGTACAGAGGGATCTTGGGGTTCAAATCCATAGCTTACTGAAATTGGCCGCACAAGTTGATAGGATGAAAGAAGGTGTATGTCATGCTTGCCTTCATTGGTCAGGGCAGTGAGTAGAAGAATAAGGAAGGCATTTTGCAGCTGTATAAAACTTTGGTCCGGTAACACTTGAAGAATTGTGTGCAGTTCTGGTGTCCCCATTACAGGAAGGATGAAGAGGCTTTGGAAAGGGTGCAGAAGAGGTTTCCCAGGACGCTGCCTGGATTAGAGGGAATGAGCTATAAGAAGAGGTTGGACAAACTTGGGTTGTTTTCTCTGGAGCGTCGGAGGCTGAGGGGAGACCTGAAAGAAGTTTATAAAATTATGAGAGGCATAGATAGGGTAGACAGTCAGAATCTTTTCCCCAGGGTAGAAATGTAAAGTACTAGAGGACATGCATTTGTGAGAGGGGGAAAGTTTAAAGGAGATATACGGGGCAAGTTTTTAACACAGAGATTGGTGGGTGCCCGGAATGAGCTGCCAGGGTTGGAGATACGATAGTGGCGTTTAAGAGGCCTTTAGATAGACACATGAGATAAGATAAGATATCATTTCTTTATTAGTCACATGTACACAGTGAAATGCATCTTTGCGTAGAATGTTCTAGGGGCAGCCCACAAGTGTCGCCACGCTTCCGGCGCCAACGTAGCACGCCCACAACTTCCTAACCCGTACGTCTTTGGAATGTGGGAGGAAACCGGAGCACCCGGAGGAAACCCACGCAGACAAGGGGAGAACGTACAAACTCCTTACAGACAGCGGCCGGAACTGAACCTGGGTCGCTGGCGCTGTAGCGGTTAGTGACGCTAACCGCTACACTACCGTGCCTGCATATGCAGGGAATGGAGGGATGTAGATCATGTTTAGGCAGAAGAGATTTAGTTTAATGCGGCATTGTTTTCGGCACAGACATTGTGGGCCGAAGGGCCTGTTCCTGTACTGTTCTATGTCCTGTGTTCTATAAAGTTAGAAAACCACGGGCACACCTACAGCTGCACTCTTCAAACACCAGAGGGAGCATTGGCACTCCATCCGCTGCAGATTCCCAGACCTATATCAACACCCATTAATGCCCCCTGAGGGACTTCCTTTATCCAAACTCCCTACGAGGGGAGATCTGCTGGTGCCATACCTGTTCAAGAATCACTTCAAACCTCTTTGTTTGGGTTGTCATCTGTGACTCAGTGAACAGGGCCTGAAGGAAGAGAGTTGAACACAAAGGAAGCACACATACACTGCAGTACTGAGGGAGTGCAGCACGGTCAGCAAAGGTACTATGCGTTCAACGAAACATTAAATTGAGGCGTTGTTTGTCAGGGGACATAAGAAATTGAATGACAATGCTTTGAAGAGCTGGCAGGTTCTGCCTGGTCTTCTGGCCTATGAATTAAATGCCAAAAGATGAACACTTGAACACTTGATCTCTCGTCATGGCCCTTGCACTTTATTTGTCTACCTGCACTGCACTTTCTTTGTAACCTTAACACTATATTCTGCATTCTGTCTTCCTTTTTACTCTCTTGATGTAATTATGTAAGGAATGATCTGTCTGGATGACATACAAATAACACCTTTTCACTGTATCTTGGTACATGTAACAATAATAAACCAATCCAATCCAATTCCTCAACCAACATCAATGAAGCAGTTTACACGTCCTCCACAGCTTACGACCTCCTGACTTATGTACGGCCCGTACATATGAGCAAGCACTTGGGAGACCAGTGGGGTGGATTTACCGGCTGCTGCGGGGCTGCAGACATCTTCTACCATTTGGGAACATGGTCCACGGCCACATTTCCGACTTGTAAACTGTCCAGATTGTGAACAGTTCACAGGAACAAAACCCCGTCATAACCTGGGAACGACCTCTTTGTCTGGATATTATCACGTTGTTTCTCATGGGAGCTTGCTGTGCACAAATTGACAGCTGGGTTTCCTACAAATATCTGTACCCCTAAGCCGTGCTTAATTGGCTTTCAACCATTTAGACATATCCTGAGATTGTGAAAAGCCCAAGAATAAGGAGAGGTTTCCCTCACTTTCCAGAGTTCCTGTAGAACAGTGAGTGTACTAACTCAATGTAACCGCACTGTGTAATGAATTGACCTGTACGATCGGTTTGTAAGACAAGCTTTTCACTGTGCCTCGGTACAAGTGACAATAATAAACCAATACTCGCCCCTTAAACCTATTCTACCATTCAATAAGGTCACAGGTAATCTTTATCTTTACTCTGTCTAGCCATCTAGGTTCCATAACTCTTAATCCTTGACCAATCCCCTTAGTTTCAGTGTTCAGTATTGTCTCTTGATTGAACAACTCACAAAACGTTGGAGGAACTCAGTGGGTCAGGGAAATGGACAGTTGATATTTCGGGTCAAGACCCTTCATCCCCTACTCCGCACTGCCCATTTCTATCTCTGACCCAAGATTCACAAACAAAACTGCCCTGGTGGGCCTATTGTTTCTGTCTGCTGCTACCCTAGTCAACCCATTTCCCATACCTCGACTCTATCTTGTTCCCCACCACCCCTCCCTGGTCCAGTCCCTTCCCACAATACATTGGTATTGGCATTGGTTTATTATTGTCACTTGCACCGAGGTACAGTGAAAAACTTGTCTTGCATACCGATCGTACAGGTCAATTCAGTACACGTGCAGTTACATTGGGTTAGTAGAGAGTGCATTGATGTAGTACAGGTAAAAACAATAACAGTACAGAGTAAAGTGTCACAGCTACAGAGAAAGTGCAGTACAATAAGGTGCACGCTCACAACAAGGTAGATCGTGAGGTCAGAGTCCATCTCATTGTATAAGGGAACCATTCAATAGTCTTATCACGGTGGGGTAGAAGCTGTCCTTGAGCCTGGTGGTACGTGCCCTCAGGCTCCTGTATCTTCTACCTGATGGTAGAGGAGAGAAGAGAGGATGACCTGGATGGGTGGGGTCTTTGATTATGCTGGCTGCTTCACCAAGGCAGCGAGAGGTATAGACAGAGTCCAAGGAGGGGAGGCTGGTGTCTGTGACGCGGTGGGCTGTGTCCACAACTCTCTGCAGTTTCTTGCGGTCCTGGGCAGAGCAGTTGCCGTACCAAGCCGTGATGCATCCAGATAGGATGTTTTCCATGCCCCACACATGTTCTCCCCCACTTTCATTTCCCTGGCCCCCACTGCCTCATTTTCACCATGGACGCCCAGTTTTTCAAACTTCCTCGGTACTTGCCTCTTGATTGAATTGGCAGGTTTGAAGAAACTTGCCGTTAATGAGTTAAGTGGCCAAAGTGGTCACACTTTAACAGGACGTCTTGGGAACAGGTGCCCAGCAGAACCAGTACAACCTTTACTTAACTTAAAATAAAAACCTCTGTCTGTCACAGGGCTAGCTAGGGGATTGTCTCAGCGGGGATGTATGTAACCTAATAGGATAAAGTCTTTGGCATATGCTGTGAAACATGTTGTACATTTCCGTTGCTGAATAAACTTCAGGGAAGGTTAAGCTTTCATCTGTTTCAAACTGTTTCCCTTTTATTCTTTGGTCTCAGGAGGCCAGTAAGAGGGTTAAGCTTTTATTGCAGATTTACTGATAAACTTGGCTATGATTACCAACTTTGAGAAGACTGCCTATAGCCTGTTGATCAGGAGCCCAGGCTAGAGGTGTTTCATTTCAGTTAGCAGACTACAAAACATTACAGGGTCTAAATATCCGGACTGACTGCAGGGCAGAGCTAAGGGAATGCTGCACATTTTGGAGGAGCCATCTTACAGGTGACACACTAAACCTATCTACTCAGGAGGTGTGATGGACTCATAGAGTCAAACAGCACAGAAGCAGGCCCTTCGGCCCAACGTGTCTGTCCAACCTACCCCATTTACCAACAATTGGTACTCGTCTTCCTATGATTCCATGACACTATTCCAAAAACCAGCAAGGGTGTTCTCTCCAGTGCCCTGCCCAATACCTATCCATCAATCAATAGATATTCTGATCATTGTCACATTGCAGGGATAGAAAAAGTAAATCTGGGCTCCAATCTTTTGTTGGGACCACAAGATATGAGATTAACCTGGTTTGCAGGACCTTTAACCATTTAATGAATGTGAAACTCTAAAAGGTTCACTGCACTATAATCATCCATCAATGGGCAGGCAAAGGTCCCACCAAAACCACTGGTTTACATGAGCTACCCTTACATCTTCATTATGTTCTCTGCTGTGGCTCTCTGTTGCACTCCGTCTCCAGGGCATGAGGTCTCACTGTTGAATTAGCAATTGGATAATCTATACCAAGGCTTGTAGTCAAGGAGAATACCACTGGCCTGCAGTATTACTAGAGGAACAAAGGACTGCAGATGCCGGAATCTAGATGAGAGACACGATGATGCTGGAGGAACTCAGCAGGCCAGGCAGCATCCGTGGAGAAAAGCAGGCAGTCAATGTTTCCAGTCAGGACCCTTCCTCAGGACCTGAAACGTTGACTGCCTGCTTTTCTCCACGGATGCTGCCTGGCCTACTGAGTTCCTCCAGTATCATCTTGTTTTTCATTTGGCCTGCAGTATTCCTGGGCTCGGGAAGATGAGAGAAGCACTGGGAGTGGAAGTAGCTATGATTCCTGCCACCCAGTGACAAGTGCTGGAAAGCGCACATGTAGATTGTGGTTGAGAAGAGAATCGATCAATCCAGTGGTGCCCACACAGGCAAATAGCCCACCAGCACTCAACAAATGGGTTTGTATGTGGGAAAGCTGTTACCTTGGAGAGGCTATCAACTGTCTTGGAACAAGTTGGCGAACTGGAAACTTCTCACACTTTCATCTCTGTTCAATTCATTCAAATCTGTTCTAAATATGTCATCTATTACCAAGTTGGCAGTAAGTTTACACAGCACTGTTCCAAATCACAGGACATCCCAATGGGCCTTGAAGCCAATTAACAACTTCTAAAGGGTAATCACTGTTTTAACGTTGGATACATAAAGGTCTATTTTCTCACTTTCAAGATGTTGGAAGCTCGAATAATACAGGTTCAAGGATCAGAATGACCCCAAGACAATGCAGCACTCTCTAGCGCGTTTTCCAATTGATAGGGTACTTGTAGTCCCAATTAAACATAGAACATTGAACAGTACAGCACAGAACAGGCCCTTCGGCCCACAATGTTGTGCTGACATAGCTATTCCCTCCTACCTACAGAATGCCCATATCCCTCTATTTTCCTCTCATTCATGTGCCCATCCAAGCCCCTCTTAAAAGCCCCCAATGAATTTGCCTCCACCACCCTATCAGGCAACGCATTCCAGGCATCCACCACCCTCTGAGTAAAAAATTACCCCTCACGTCTCTTCTGAACCTACTCCCTCTCACCTTAAATGTATGCCCTCTGGTACTGGATCACTCAATAATGGGACACTTTGTACTGTTATTGTTTTTACCTGTACTACATCAATGCACTCCGTACTAACTCAATGTAACTGCACTGTGTAATGAATTGACCTGTACGATTGGTATGCAAAACAAGTTTTTCACTGTACCTCGGTACAAGTGACAATAATAAACCAATACCAATACCAATACCAATACCAAAGATATTGCTTGTCCACCCTGTCTATGCCCCTCATAATTTTATACACTTCCAACAGATCACCCCTCAGCCTCTGCCGCTCCAGAGAAAAGGGCCCAAGTTTGTCCAGCCTCTCCTGATAGCACATGCCCTCTAATCCAGGCAGCGTCCTCGTAAACCTCCTCTGGACCCTTTCTAAAGCCTTGACATCCTTCCTATAGTGAGGTGACCAGAATTGCACGCAATACTCTAAATGCGGCCTAACCAGAGTTCTATAGAGATGCATCGTAACTTCTTGACTCCTATACTCAATACCTCGATTAATGAAAGCAAGCATTCCATAAGACCTCTTAACTACCCTGTCTACCTGTGTAGCCACTTTCAATGAGCCATGGACTTGCACCCCAAGGTCTCTCTAACATCTCAATCAGAGAACACTGCCTCTGACAGTGCTCCTTACTGTACTGCACTGGCAACCTAGAATTTAGGGTCACGACTCAGAAGTGGGACTGGTGTCCATATACTTCTGTCGCAGGGGAGAGAGTGCCAGTCACTAAATCGTGACTGATATTACCATAACCTGTTCACCCTCTACAAAGATATCTGTGGAGAAAGAATGGATGTTGGCTGATATTGGTTGCTCATAAGAGCAGCTTGGGGTTGGTGCATGGTTGCAATAATTACTGGGTAAAATGGAATTCTCTCGAACTTCTACAAATGTGCAATAGAAAGTATCCTGTTATTGTCACTTCAGCAGTTCTCTTTGCACCTCAGTTTGCACGACTTTAGAACCCATAGAACCATAGAACCATACAGCACAAAACATGCCCTTCGGCCCACCTTTGCTTTATTCCATTGCTTTTGTGCTCGTTGCTGTATTTATTACTACTATGCACACTGTCTACTTTGAGCATGCGAGCAAGGGATTTCATTGCACCCTGGTGTGTGTGACAATAATCTAAATCTGATCTGCTCTGAATTCTGCAAAGTATGTCCCATAACAAACGGGCAGCATCTTGAGGTCAGTCAGAAACCAATGACTGCGCAGAATGTCTGTATATTGGCATTTGCTTACAAATTCTTTCTGTTGCCCTTGGCAAGGACTGTTTAACTTCAGGAAAAGCTCATTTTCTCCCATAATATCTAAGGTAAAACCTGTAAAAAAGGTGCAATGATTTGAAAAGTGATGTTTGAAACATCTAAACCATGTGTCCATTGTATTTATAATACTAAAACTTCCATAAATTAGCTGCCACGATGGGAGTGAAATATACCTCCAGGTAGGCTGTACCTCTGGATGCCAGTTCAGGGATTGTGCACTGATCTACCATATCACAATGGTAACAGAAACAAACCTAGTTCAAGTTTTAATGTAGCACATCAACACAATGTTTTGCCATCACCAGCAGTTAATGCTGGGAACCGGAAACATGAAAAGAACTAAAATAAAAAAAGAGCAGACAACAAAATGGAAAGTCACCCACCAAGAACCGGGGCCTAGGCTGTTTGGTTCGTTATTATGAAGGAATGGGAAAGAGAATAAAATGGGAGCAAGTGAGAGAGAGAGAGAGACAGAGAGAGAGACAGAGAGACAGCCAGAGAGAGACAGAGAGACAGAGAGAGACAGATAGAGAGATAGATGGAGAGATATCTATAGAGAGGGAGAGACATTGAGAGAGAGATAGGGAGAGAGAATAGATAGACAGAGAGAGAGAAATAAAGATAGAGAGAAAGAGAGAGAGAGAGAAAATAGAGAGAGAGAGAGAGAGACACACACACAGACAGACAGACAATGGGGGAGCTTTGAAGACATTTTGTCAAAGGGAAGAGGAGGCGCCGGAAACGTGGCGACACTTGCGGGCTGCCCCCATAACACTCTACACAAAAGATGCACTTCCTTGTGTGTTTCGATGTACACGTGACTAATAAAGAAATCTTATCATTGCACAGCGAGAGAGAGATAGACAGAGATGGAAAGAGAGAGAGAGAGAGAGAGAGAGATAGATTGGGGGAGCTTTGAAGACATTTTGTCAAAGGGAAGAGAAGAATTGCCTCTCCTCTGATCACCACCTTCAGCCCTGTTGTGCCAGAACAAACGAGCACACAGTTGAGACAACATTTATCTGTAAAGCCTCCTGGAATGACGATGTTAGTTTTTCACCACAGTACCAGACCAGCCCCCTCAATCCAAGCTCACAATGAGACTACTGCCGTTGTTTGTACAGCGCTATTATGCATTATAATTAAAAGTTGAAGAGAAAATAAAACCTACTTTCATATTAGTGGATTTTTTAATGAACAATTGAACACGGAAGTGAATTGCTGCCACTTCAGTTAATGTTGGTTCAGCAGATTTAACCCAACAGTAATTTGGATAAAAACTGTGTATCTGTGAAGCATCGGTACCTTGGTCTTTGCTCCTTTGCCATCATATGAGGCCTTTTCCATGGGTCTTTGAAGTTCCGTTTGTAGGAGTCAGGCAAAATCTTCGCCACCTCTGTAAAGGGATTCAAGTTCGGGAGGTTGAAGCACTTCACCTTTAACCTGTCAGTCACCCTCAACAGTGCTACGGAATGGAAACCCTCCCTCAGTCAAGAAACCACCGTGCACAAACTTAGACCAGTGAGGTGAACGACCAAAGGACCATAAGACCTAGGAGCAGAATTCGGCTATTCGGCCCATCGAGTCTGCTCCGCCATTCGATCATGGCTGATTTAATTTTCCTTCTCAACCCCATTCTCCTGCCTTCTCCCCGTAACCTTTGACGCCCTTACTAATCAAGAACCTATCAACCTCCACTTTAAATATACCCAATGACTTGGCCTCCACAGCCATCTGTGGCAATGAATTCCACAGATTCACCACCCTCTGGCTGAAGAAATTCCTCCTTATCTCTGTTCTAAAGGGACATCCTTCTATTCTGAGGCTGTGCCCTCTGGTCCTGGACTCTCCCACTACTGGAAACATCCTCTCCACGTCCACTCTATCCAGGCCTTTCAACGTTCGGTAGGTTTCAATGAGATCCCCCCTCATCCTAAACTCCAGCGAGTACAGGCCCAGAGCCATCAAATGCTCCTCATATAGTAAGTCTTTCATTCCCAGGATTATTCTTGTAAACCTCCTCTGGACCCTCTCCAATGCCAGACATCCTTCCTTAGATATGGGGCCCAAAACTGCTCACAATACTCCAAATGTGGTCTGACCAATGCCTTATAAAACCTCAGCAGGGGGATCTCCATAGTGTTAATAGGGCAGTGTGCACAGTTAATAGGGTGGTCATGATGCAGTTGATAAGGAGGCCTATTAAGTGATTAATATGGCCATCTTTATGGTGTTAATAGTGCAGACTCTTTAGGAGGAAGTCCTTTTGGGGTAAGCAAGGTCTCTACAGGATTAACATAGTGAGGTTAATATGATTATCTATGGGGTTAAGAGTGTTGTCTCTGGGTTGACAGGGTGTGTTCTGGAGGTTAATGTGGTCTCTGTGGGCTTTATTGGGTGATTCAATCTCGTTGATCTCTATGAGGTTAAATAACATGGTCTTCTTAGGGTTAGCAGGTTGGTCCCTATAGGATGGCCCTTATAACCTTAGTTGAGTGTTCTCTATGGGGTTAATATAGAGCCATACAGCATGGAAACAGGCCCTTCAGCCCATCTAGTCCATGTTGACCATCACCCACCCATTTACACCAATCCTACGTCAATCCCATTTCTTATTCTCCCCACAATCCCAACAACCCCCCCCCCCCCCACATTCTGCCGCTCACCTACACGCAGTGGCTAATTAACTTACCAATCCGCACATCTCTGGGAAGTGGGAGCAAAAGCCACGCGGTCACAGGGAGAATGTGCAAACTCCAACACCGGAGATGGGGATTGAACCCAGGTCTCTGGCACCACAAGGCAGCGGCTCTACCAGCTGTGCCAGTGTGCCATCCACAATGTTCCCTTCAATACTTTTCACAGGTCATTAGGGGATATGGTAAAAAGCCATGTGCTTGGAGAGAAGTCATAGATAAACCATAATCTCATTGAAGTGGAGAAAAGGTTTGAGGTGCCAAGTAACCTCCCACTGTTGCATCTTCCTTTTGATGGACAAATTTAGCTCATCTTTTATCCAGTGTATATCTCTTAAAGGATCTCACTGTTGACCAGTAAACATGCCCTCTATGTTAAAAGTCTACCATGGGATGGAATGGAGTACTGTACCTTTAACCGAGTGGCATTGGTCAGGGTCGTGCCCATAGCAACCCCGGCGTTGCTTCAAGTCGGGGCAGGGTGTTCCTCCATTCCTGGGCGGGATGGTGACGAGCCGCACTCTTTCTCTGCTCCCGATGCCACACAGCGAGCTACATTCAGTCCATGAGCCCCAGGGACCCACTATACAGTCAATGGCTGTAAGAAATCAGACAAGGAGAGAAGCAGCCTTCAGGTCAATGGGTTTACATCAAACACCGGTCGTCACTCACTGATGGTGCTTTTGCACACTCTTTGAGCATCTTACAATCCACCTCCCACTCTCTGCAAAAACAAGAGGCAGGGCAATCTATCCAGAGCCTTCAAATGCAAGAGACAAGGCCGGGATTCCTCATTCTCCCCATGTCCCTTCAAATGCTCATCTTCCTCCCCCTCCTCCTCTTCCTGAGCCAGGCCCCTCTGCACTACCTTTGGGCAACTCATCAATCTTGGAATGAACTATGCATTGCCCACTAACTCAGTTACTGATCAGTTGACAATAACCTGCATTTGCACAGTGCTTTAATTCATCCCAAGTCACTCAGGGATGTTACCAGATATAATTTACCATAAATAAGGAATTATTAGATAACCAAAAACATGGTCAAAGAGTTAGGTCTTTAAGAGGGTGTGAAAGAGAAGCAGAGAGGTGGGGAGGTCGAGGGAGACAATTCCAGAGCCATGGATCCTGACAACTGAAGGTACAGCTGCCATTGGTGGACTGATAATATTCATGAATGTTGAGGCTGGAGTTGGAGGAGATTCCAGAGAGTTTTCAAGTGATCAAGTTTATTGTTATGTGCTCAAGTACAGTGAGGTTCAGGTACAGTGATAAACTTGCTGGCAGCAGCATTACAGGCATATAGGTACAGACAACAACACGGAAGGTAAATTCTACATAAATTATACAAGGCAATGAAGAGAGGGAAAAAAGGGCTGGAGGAGGTTAGGTTATGAAGGGACTTGAAAATGATGCGAGCTTTAGAATTTCATTCTAAAGAATATTATATATATATCGATATGTATAGATATGTGTATAGATATATATATATTAATATAGAGAGAGAGAGGGAGAGGGAGATAGAAAGAGAGAGATAGAGAGAGAGATAGAGAGAAGTAGAGATAGAGAGAGAGGGATAGAGAGGGAGAGATAGAGAGAGAGGGAAATAGAAAGAGATAGATATATATAGAGAGATAGAGAGAGAGAGGGAGAGAGAGATAGAGAGCTAGAGATAGAGAGAGGGAGAGAGAGAGAGAGAATGGAGAAAGATATAGAGGGAGAGAGAGATAGAAAGAGAGAGATAGATATATATAGAGAGAGATAGAGAGAGAGAGAGAGGGAGAGAGAGAGAGATAGAGAGATAGAGACTGCAGTCTCCTCTAACTGGAGCTCTCATGATTGCAGTCTATTGGTTTTGATGGGTAAACCTATCATAAGACATGAAGCCATGAATGGTGGAGGAGGTTTGTTGAGCTGACTGGCCTCCTTTGGTTCCCATTGGTGCTGTAAGTTGGGATTGAAGAGAGGAGTGTTATAGCTGGACAGTGCTTGGGAGCCGATGACGCAGTGGGTCACTCAGGGTTCCTCAATTATTTTCTTGGCCCTTCCAACACCGACATGCGGTGAGCTCAGCAGCTCATGGCTGATGGTTATCCCCTATGTGACTTGAGCATGGTGACAGGGGATATCACAATGCATCTAGGTTGTTGGAACTGGAGTCTGGGAGGGGCCAAGGTCAAGGAGAAGCAATAAAAAGGACCAGGAGTGATGGGTGTTTGGGGAGGGTGCTTCCTTCTACCTAGATCTGGAACAAGCTGCAGAAAATGGCAACGGAAGTGAATGCCTCAAAAAAGGTGTAACTGAAGATAAGATATCTTTATTAGTCACATGTACATCGAAACACAGTGAAATGCATCTTTTGCGTCGAGTGTTCTGGGGGCAGCCTGCAGTGTCGCCACGCTCCCAGCGCCAACATAGCACGCCCACAACTTCCTAACGGAATGTGGCAGGAAACCGGAGCACCCTGAGGAAACCCACACTGACATGGGGAGAACGTGCAAAATCCTTACAGATAGTGGCTGGAATTGAACCCGGGTCGCTGGCGTGTAGTAGTTATGCTGACCGCTACACTACCATGCCTGCCCACCTGCCCAGAGAAAGACTTGCAGAAGAGCTGAGGAGTTGTATTGGTTGGATAGCTCTAGCAAGGGGTTGGCATAGTCATGATGGACCGAATGGCTTCCTTCTATGCCGTAACATTGTGTGAATCTAAAACAAAAGCACATTGGCAGAGGTATAAAGTAAAGAGTTTATGATGAACCTCACTCCAGCGACAGGGTAGCCCTGCATTGTCAGGCAGTGCCGTGCAGCTTAGGAGGTGGTGATGTGTTGTACAAGCTCCAACGCTCAGTCAGAGCAAAGTAACTGTTGTTTCACTTTGTGGCCCTGCAGAATGAAGCTGACGTGTCCTGCACTTGGCTCCATCCCCATGGGAACCAGATGTCAAACCCATTAATCTCCAGGAAAAAGAGCAAAAGCCTGCAGGTTGGGAAAAATGCCACAATCCATAAAAATAATGCCAGTTCCTTCCTTAATAGGCACCCCGTCTGTGGCATTCCATTCCCAGGGCTGAGGAGCTTGTAACAGAATCCACCCTCTCCGTCAGGCACCAGCTGTGGTTCACCTTTAACAGTGGGACGGGACCCAAGGACTGTGATGTGACACATTAATCCGATAGTTTCAGAGTCTGATTATCAACTTCAGTAACACTCATACTGTGGTTAAACTAGAGAAAAGCAAGTTATCGTTAAACCAGTGACTGGGCAATCTATAATGACAAGTGCCTTGTTTTTTAACTTTACACAGCCATTTCATGCTTTACTTTGACGAGACCAAGACTTGGTCACATTGCTACATCCTGCTTTCCATGATGATATTGCTTTTCATACAATATCAGGACATCCCAAAGAATTTCTCAGCTGATGAATCACTTTCACAAAGAGTTGTCATGCGGGCAAATGTGCACACAGCAAGCTCCCACAAACAGTGTAAGGTAAACGATCCGACAGTTTCTAGGTGGTATTAGCAAAGGGGAGAACATTGATCAATTGAGAAGATGCCCCTGTTTGACTTTGGTTATGCCCTTCGGAGAGGGCAGGTGGGGCTTCAGCCAATAGTTGATCTGAAAGCCAGCACCATTGACAGTGCAGGGCTCCCTCAAAATTGCACTGAAGTGTCATTCTAACTCCTGTCTTGTTTTTTGCACTAATGTCTTATAGGAATCTGATGGCGGAGGGGAAGAAGCAGTTTCTGAATCACTGAGTGTGTGTCTTCAGGCTCCTGTACCTCTTCCCCAATGGCAGCAACGAGAAGAGGGCACGTCCCGGGTGGTGAAGATCCTTAGTGATGGATGCCGCCTTCTTGAGGCGCTGCCTCTTGAAGATGTCCTCGATGGCGGGGAGGGTTGTGCCCGTGATTGGAGCTGGCTGAGTCTACAACCCTCTGCAGCCTCTAACGATTCTGTGCATTGGAGCCTCCGTACCAGGCGGTGATGCAACCAGTCAGAATGCTCTCCACCGTACAGTAAGTCTTTGGTGACACACTGAATCTCCTCAAACTCCTAATGAAGTAGAGCCACTGGCGTGCGTTCTTCATGATTGCATCAATGTGTTGGGCCCAGAATAGATCCTCTGAGATGTCGATGCCCAGGAACTTGAAGTTACTCACCCTTTCCACCGCCGACCCCTCAATGAGGACTGGTGTGTTTTCTCCCGACTTCCCCTTCCTGAAGTCCACTGTCAATTCCTTGGTCTTGCTGACATTGAGGGCAAGGTTGTTGTTGCGACACCGCTCAACCAGCCGATCTATCTCACTCCTGTACACTTCCTCATCGTCATCTGAGATTCTACCAACAACAGTAGTGTCATTGGTGAATTTATAAATGGTGTTTGAGCTGTGCCTAGCCACACAGTCATGAGTGTAGAGAGAGTAGAGCAGTCGGCTAAGCACGCATCCTTGAGGTGTACCTGTATTGTCAGCAAGTAGGAGATGTTACTACCGATCCGCACTGACTGTGGTCACCCCATAAGGAAGTCGAGGGTCCAGTTGCAGAAGGAGGTACAGAGGCCCAGGTTTTGAAGTTTAGTGATTAGTACTAAAGGATGATCATGTTGATTGCCAAGCTGTAATCGATAAACAGCAGCCTGACGTATGTTTTGCTGTTGTCTAGGTGCTCCAAAGCCGAGTGGAGAGCCAGTGAGATTGCATCTGCTGTAGACCTGTTGTGGCAGTAGGGGAATTGCAGTGGGTCCAGCTCCTTGCTCAGGCAGGAGTTAATTCTAGCCACAACCAACCTCTCGAAGCACTTCATTGCAGTAGATGTGAGAGCTACCGGGCGATGGTCATGGAGGCAGCTCACCCTGCTCTTCTTGGGCACCTTGCTGCTCCTTTTGAAGCAGGTGAAACAAGGACTTGTTTGCAGGTATAAGCAACACCATGTTGGGAAAAAAATCCTCAATATAACAAAAGGCTCTGCAAAAAAAAACCATTGCTGTGGAGTATCAGGCAGACTCAAAGATAGTTTCTTTTTTAAATAAAGCTGTTATATACATCAGCAGCTTAGAGGGATATGTGGTAATGAAAATTCAGGCTATTTATAGCTTCAGAACTCTAGAGATATGAAGCAACAGTCTTCTCAGGAAATTAACAATCAAGTAAGCTTATGGTGCTGACGGGTTAAATCCTTCTTAATTCAGGACTTACAGAGCATGCATTTATACAGTTGTAAAACCCAAGCTTATTCAAAACTCTGCTGCCTCAATCCTGGTTTGGATCCACACTTCAATTCTAAAACTCTCAGTCTTGTTTTTAATTCCGTCCGGTATCTGACCCCCACTCTATCTCCGTAACCTCCTCCAGCTCCACAATCTTCCAAAATCTCGGAACTCTTCCACTCCTTCCTGCTTCAGCCAATCCCCGAATTTTCAGCATTTCACGGCGTGATCAGACGCCTCAATGCTCTGAAATTCCCTCCAGTAAATCCCCTCCCCCGACCTCTTTATCCTCCTTTGGGGTGGCCTCAAAATCAAAAGTATAACATTGCCTCCTAATTAAAGCAGAGTCACTTCAAAACTGGAGGATAGTTATGGCAAAATTACAGGCATGACATCAATCTCAGTCCACTCAGCAATGGGCCCACCAACCAAATATGAAATCCAGATGCACATCTTTTCACGTGCTTTAGTTTGAAATTTGATTTGGTAGTTCTCCTGTGAAGTGTTTTAGGTCATTCTGAAGGGGATGTACAAATATAAGTCTTCGTTCCCAGCGACATCAGTCACAATATAATGTCGGAAACCCAGCAAAATTTATCCTCCATTCACACTCACTTACCAGTCCAATACTGACTGGTACAAACACAGGAGCCGTTCCATACTGTGCATTTGCAGTTGTCTCAGCCGAGAGTGTGGCCATAGCTCATTGACTACCAGGCATGCTTCAGAATGGACCTGGTTTAAGAACCAATCCAGGAGCGTCAGTGTATAATCTAGCTGACACTTCCAGTGTGGTACTGAGGGAGTGCCATCTTTCAGACAACATCATCTGCTCCCTCAGCTTGTAGAACATAATACAGCACAGGAACAGGCCCTTCGGCCCATAATGTCTGTGCCGAACACGATGCCGAATTAAATTAAATCTCTTCTGCTTGTACATGATCCATATGCCTCCATTCCCTGCATATTCATGTGTCTAACAGACTCTTAAACGCCACTATCATATCAGCTTTCCCCACCATCCCTGGCAGCCTGTTCCAGGCAGTCTCGGTAGTGTAGCAGTTAGCGTAACGCTATTACAGCGCCAGTGACCCGGGTTCAATTCCGGCCGCTGTCCGTAAGGAGTTTGTACATTCTTTCTGTGTCTGCGTGGGTTTCCTCCGGGTGCTCCGGTTTCCTCCCACATTCCAAAGACGTGCGGGTTAGGAAGTTGTGGGCATGCTATGTTGGTGCTGGAAACATGGTGACACTTGCAGGCTGCCCCCAGAACACTCTACACAAAAGATGCATTTCACTGTGTGTTTTGATGTACGTGTGACTAATAAAGAAATCTTATCTCTGTGTAAAAAAACTTGCCCCACACATCTCCTGTAAACTTTCTCCCTCTCACCTTAAGTGCATGTCCTCCAGTTTTTGACATTTCCACCCCGGTAAAAAGATTCTGAATATCTCCCCTATCTGTGCCTCTGATAACTTACAAACTTCTATCAGGTCTCCCCTCAGCCTCCGATGCTCCACAGAAAATAACCCAAGTTTGTCCAACCTCTCCTTATAGTTCATACTCTCTAATCCAGGCAGCATCCTGGTAAACCTCTACAGCACCCTTTCCAGAGCCTCCACATCCTTCCTGTAATGGGGCGACCAGAACTGCAACTTGAAGAGAAAGACTTTGGACAGAGTTGGGTTTTGGCGAGTTAGTTATCCTTCAGCCGACGTTGCTAAAACAGATTATCTGTTGATTTTCTCTTTGTTGAGAGCTGACTGTTCACAAACTTACTTCTGCTTTCCTGGGTATTGCAACAGTGACTGCAGTTCAGAGGTGCTTCACTGACTGCAGGACATCTTGGGCTGCCTGAAGTCACAACATGTGCTATGCAAATGCAATCCTGAAAAGCCTATCGATGGAATTACATAGTCGGAGATTGTTATAGAAAGCTCCAACCAACCTCTACAGATCCACATTAGAAAGTATCCTGACTGGTTACACCACGGCCCGGTATGGCAATTCCAACGCACAGGAACGCAAGAGGCTGCGGAGAGCAGTGGACACAGCCCGGCCCATCACGGGCACAGCCCTCCCCACCGCTGACAGCATCTACAGCAGGTGCTGCCTCAAGAAGGCGGCATCTATCATCAGGGACCTCCACCATCTGGGTCACACCCTCTTCTCGCTGCTACCATCGGGCAGGAGGTACAGAAGCCTGAAGTCTCACACCACCAGGTTCAGGGACAGTTACTTCCCTTCAACTATCAGGTTCTTGAACTGACCTGCACAACCCTAACCCCACCTCAGCAACGGAACACCACGGATTACCTCTTGCACTACTACGCACTTGTTTCTGATTGTGTTTCTGCACTTATGTCTTGTTTTGCACAGTTTTTCTTCACTGTCCAGTACAATTTATGTAAAATTTATGTTCTGTGTGTTGTCTGTACCTACGTGCCTGTGATGCTGCTGCAAGCAAGTTTTTCACTGTACCTGTATCTCACTGGACTTGTGCACATGACAATAAAATCAACTTATGACTTTTTAAATGTGGAGCAAAGTCACAGACTCCTTGCCTTCAGCAGTTTTATTTCAAGGTAAGACCAGAGATTTTCACTGAAAGTATCAAGTTTTTGTGTGTTTAATAAAAGGCTGGGGAGTAGGATCAAACAGTTAAGCTCTTTGCTTTATACTTCCTTCTGAACTGGTATTGTTTTTCTCTCCTGTGGCTCCACACAGCTGTACTTCCACTACTTAAAGACCATCGCGACTCACTTACACTTCTGTTATTCACCGGTCTGGTGACGGGCTCCTGGGGCTGGAGGGGGTGGGTGTGCGCGGATGACGGGATGGAACGACTGTAGTCAGCTGTTATGTTTCCCCTGCTGTTTGTTTCCTGACACATACCCCTTTAGTTTGTTGTTCCTAACCCTTAAGCTCCATGGAGCTCACATACATGTCAAAGCTCTGATCAGCTTGAACAAATGTTTTGTTTCTCTGGGAATGGAGTGAGGTCTCCCAGGAGAGGAGGGGCGAACAGCCCTTCTGCTGCCTTCGGGATTTTGGCCACTTTCTTTGAAAGAATAATCATAAAATAAGATATTTATTTATTAGTCACACGTACATCGAAACACACAGTGAAGTGCGTCTTTTTGCGTTACTGAGAATGTGCTGGGGGCAGCCCGCAAGTGTCGCCACGCTTCCGGCGCCAACGTGGCACGCCCGCAACTTCCTAACCCGTACGTCTTTGGAATGTGGGAGGAAACCGGAGCACCTGGAGGAAACCCACACAGACACACGGGGAGAACGTACAAACTCCTTACAGACAGCAGCGGGAATTGAACCCCGGGTCGCTGGCGCTGTGATAGTGTCACGTTAACTGCTGCGGTCATTTTAGAATTATGAGACACGAGACTGCAGATGCTGGAATCCGGAGCAACAAGCAATCTTCTGGAAGGACTCAGCAGGTCGAGCAGCATCTGTGGAGGGAAAGGAATTGTCGACGTCCATTCCCCAAAAAAGCTGCTGACTTCCTCCAGCAGTTTGCTTGTTGCAATTTAGAGTTGTGTTTTGCCTGTGGTTTGAAAGGGATGGTGATGGGGGAATATCACTTCTCTGGCCTCTCTGCTGCAACCTGTCCTGGGAAAGGAGTCCGGATCTATTCCCTAGGAAGGGCCTGGATTGCCCACTAGGTTATAATGGGTGACTCCCCATCATTCCAGTGCTCCAGTAACGTGACACTAACCCCATTACTTTCTATGGCACATGTTCAGCTCCTGTGCAGAGGGCAGCATGGTGGCGCAGCGGGTAGAGCTGCTGCCTCACAGCTCCGGCAACCCGGGTTCGAATCCCGACCTCCAGCGCTGTCTGTGTGGAGTTTGCACGTTCTCCCTGTGGATTTGCTCCGGGTGCTCTGGTTTCCTCCCGCATCAAAGGTGGATGTTGCTGGGACTGGAGAGCTTGAGATATAAGGAGAGGCTGGATAGGCTGGGACTGTTTTCCCTGGAGCGAAGGAGGCTGAGGGGTGTATAAAATCACGGGGGACGTAGATAAGGTGAATGGTCACAGCCTTTTTCCCAGGGTAGGGGAGTCTAAAATTAGAGGGCATAGATTAAAGGTGAGAGGGGGAAGATTTAAAAGGGACCTAAGGGGAAACTTTTCACACAGGGGGTGGTGGGTACATGGAACGAGCTGCCAAAAGAAGCAGTAGAGGCAGGTACAATGTTTAAAAGACAACGACACAGGTACATGGACAGGAAAGGTTTAGAGGGATATGGGCCAAATGCAGGCAAATGGGACTAGCTCGGATAGACATTTAGGTCAGCATGGATGAGATGGGCTGAAGGGCCTGTTTCCATGCTGTTTAACTCGATGACTAAAAGATACGCAGGTTGGCGGGTTACTTGTTCACTGTCAGTTGTCCTTAGTGTGTAGGTGAGTGGTAGAACCTGGGGGGGGGGTTGTTGGAAATGGGGGAAGAATTAAATAGGTTAGGATAGAATTAGTATAAAAATGGCATGTTTGATGGTCGGCATGGACTTGTTTCTGTGCTGTACCTCTCTATGACTCTAATACTCAAGAACTTAAGCACAAAAATCCAGACTAACGCCTCAGTGCAATGCTGCAGGAGGAGCTAGCTTTTGGCTGAGGTGTTACATAAAGGCACCACTTTCTCTCTCCGATGGATGTAAAACAATTTGTAACATGACTTCAAAGAACAGTGGGTGTCCCTGGTGGCCTGGCCAATGTGAAGTCCTCAACTAACTTTACAAAGACTGAATCATTACCAGTTCCGGTTTTGTGGGAATTTGCTGAGTGTGAATTAGCTGCTGTTTAACTCGAGTAACACACTTCAAGAGTATCTCCTTGGTTGTGAGGGCTGTGGGGAACTGGCACAGGGCAGGAGCTGAGGCCTGGGGTAGACCAGCCTGAAAGGAATAGGCCACTTGGCCCTCAAAAGCCTGCCCTACCATTCTATATGATCATGGCTGATCTACCCCAGCCCTCAACTTGTGATCTCCAGAGCCCTCAGTTTCCTGACCTTTCAAAAATTTATTTACCTCGACTTTAAATGATCTTCTAATGATCTTGCCACAATTCTTGGGGGCAGACAACTTCAGAGATTCACTGCCTTCTGCGAGAAGAAATTTCAACGCACCTCAGTTTGAAATGACCAGACCCCCTCATTCGTGACTCTCCCACTAGTGAAAACATCTCAATATCTACCCTGTCACGCCCTCTCAGGATCTTATATGTTTCAGTAAGATTGTTCCTCATTCTTTTAAACTCCAAAGAATACAGAGATTTGAGATCTCTTTATTAGTCACACGTACATCGAAACACACAGTGAAATGCATCTTTTGCGTAGAGTGTTCCGGGGGCAGCCCGCAAGTGTCGCCACACTTCCGGCGCCAACATAGCATGCCCACAACTTCCTAACCCATTAGCCTCTTTTGTTAAAGTCAAAGTCGAGTTTATTGTCACATGAACAAGTCCATGTGTGCACAGGTGCGATGAAAAACTTACTTGCAGCAGCATCACAGGCACAGAGCATCAGATAAGCAGCATTCACAAGAAAAACATAAATTAAACATAAATTATACACAGTTTTTACAGGAAAAGAACACGATTGGAACAAAAAAAAATCCATTTTAGTGCAACGTGATCAGAGTGGTCATAGTGTTGCTAAATCGGAGTGGCGATTTAGGTTTTGCCGGTTGGTTCAAGAGCTGAATGGTTGAAGGGAAGTAGCTTGATAGGACAAGTTACTGCTTGTGGGATGTGCACACATCGGTTGCTGTATCTTGTAACAGCATTGAACTTCAAAGACAAAATCTCTTCATTGACTGTAAAGCACTTTGGGATGTGAAAGACTCCATGCAGTTGGAAACCTGTTCGATATTCCGGTGCCGAACGGGTTGGGTTTGACTTGGGTACACACCAGGGACGAGAGGCAGGAAGGAAACTGAAGTGGGAGGGAAAGGAAAAAGAATAGAACCTAAATAAGATTTGAAGTAAAGATGTGAAAGTTGAGGGCCCAGGGGGCTGAGTTCTGTCTTCAGTCACCTTTGAAAAAAACTGAGACAGTGACAAATCTTATCATCGTCTCTGAGATACAGCATGAAAACAGGCCCTTCTGCCCACTGAGTCCATGCTGACCATCAAGCACCCATCTTTACATGGTAGCAGAGCCAGCGCCAGCGACCCGGGTTCAATTCCCGCCGCTGTCTGTAAGGAGTTTGTACGCTCTCCCTGTGTCTGCGTGGGTTTCCTCCGGGTGCTCCGGTTTCCTCCCACATTCCAAAGATGTGCAGGTTAGGAAATTGTGGGCATGCTATGTTGGTACCGGAAATGTGGCAACACTTGCAGGCTGCCCCCAGCACATTCTTAGCAAAGCAAAAAGACACATTTCACTGTGTGTTTCGACATACATGTGACTGATAAATAAATATCCTATCTTATATCTTAATTCTGCCCTAACCCATTTTATTCTCCCCACATTCCCATCAACTCTCCCTAGGTTTTACCACTCACCTACACAATAGGGGCAATTTGCAGCGGCCAATTAACCTCCTGACCCACACATCTTTGGGACGTGGGAGGAAACCGGAGCATCCTGAGGAAACCCACAGGGTCACAGGGAGAACGTGCAAATTCCATACGGACAGCACCGGAGGGCAGGGCTGAAGCAGGGTCTCTGAAGCTGTGAGGCAACAGCTTGATTAACTGCACCACCGTGCTGCCCATACTGTTCACACGTGAATATTTGTCCTCGCCTTCAACACACTTCCTCAAAATAGTTTTGCAATCCAAGGTTAACACAAATCATCCCCTTGGTCCACACATGTTAATGTTTCAAACCCCCACAGCAACTCCTTGACTTTAGCTTGTTCCTGCTCTGTAGCAAAGGGACCAGACGATTCCTATTGAGTATGTGATCTGCGTAGCTGGCAAATGCTATCCTAAAGACATAGTCAATCCCTTAAAATCTCCCGACCTTAAAAAACGGAGAAATTTCCTGTTTTTTTCCCCAGCCATAACTCGCAAGTCCCCAAGCTGAAAACCATTCGGAGATGCTGATGTAATAAAATGTATAATTTTATCTTTTACAAATAAGTGATCCCAATCTTGTCCGCCAAAGGCGTCCGTGAAGTTTCCTGCACAGGAGTCTTTCATCAAGTTCACTTCTCATTTGCCAGTTACTCGCTAATTCTGTTTATTTTACAGAGGAGTGGAGAGTGCGAGGAACTGTCACAAATTATTCTGCAGCTCATATGTCCACTGCTGAAATTGGGCAGCGTGGTATGTTTAAAGAAATCTTTAATTCCACTGGGACATGGTATAATGGGTCACAGCTGCAGCTCCTCGGACTGACTCTTCCAGTTTGTTAAATGACTTGTGCCTTGCCCCTCAATCCCATATCCTTTATCCTTTCTACAAGCTGTCCAAATGATCGTCAGAGGATATTTTAATTTACTTTTTTAAAAGACAAAGTACGGCACAATCCCTGAATCACAGTGACCTCACTGCAGCAGCTCCCTCCTGATTTCCATTGCAGACTTCAACAAGCTCAGCTGGGTCACCTTGGGCATATGTAAATGTGGCCGTGGGTGTGGAGGAAGGAACACAGAGTGAACGGCCCATTAGATTCTCAAAAAGTTGCAATCACAAGGAAGGCGCGCCAGCCTCTTTACTTTCTTAGAAAGTTAGGGATGTTCAGCTTGTCACCGAACTTCTATAGATGTCCTTTTGAAAGTATCCTGACTGGTCGCATCATGGTCTAGTACGGCAATTTAAATGTAAGAAGCTGCAGGGAGTAGTGGACTCAGCCCAATACATCACGGGCACATCCCTCCCCACCATCGGTAGTATCTACAGGAGGTGCTACCTCAAGAAGGCAACATCCATCATCAAAGATCCTCACCATCCGGGCCGTGCCATCTTCTCACAGCTCCCATCGGGCAGGAGGTGCAGAAGCCTGAAGTCCCACACCACCAGGTTCAGGAACAGCTACTTCCCTTCAACCATTCGGTTCTTGAACCAACCGGCACGACTCTAACTGTGCTGCAACACTGTGACCACTTTGATCACTTTGCACTAAAATGGACTTATTTTTTCTAATTATGTCGTAAAATGCGTGTATAATTTTTGTTTAACATGCTTTTCTTGTGAATGCTGCTTATGTGATGCCATGTGCCTGTCATACTGCTGCAAGTTTTTCATTGCACCTGCACATACGTGTACTTGCGCAGATGACAATAAACCAGACTTTGACTTTGACTTTGAAGTTGGAAATCCACCACCAGTGTGTTTCAGGCTCTGTAACATCTTGAATGTGAATGTGGACATCCACAGGATAGAAAATAGCTCACATCCTAGAAGATAGAACAGCACAGCACAGGAACTGGAGTGGGTACAGAAGAGGTTCACCAGGATGTTGCCTGGGTGGGAATGTATTGGCTATGAGGAGAAGCTGGACAAATTTGGATCGTTTTCTCTGGAGCATCGGAGGCTGAGGGGAGACCTGATAGGGATTTATAAAATTATTTGAGGCACAGATAGGTTAGATACTCAGAGTCTTTATCCCAGGGTAGAAATGTTTAATACGAGAGGGCGTAGATTTAAGGTGAGAGGGGGAAAGTTTAAGGGAGATGTGCAGGGTAAGTCTTTTACACAGAGAGCGGCGGGTGTCTGGAATGCGCTGCCAGGGGTGGTGGTGGAGGCAGATACGACAGAGGTGCTTAAGAGGCCTTTAGATAGACACACGAATCTGCAGGGAGTGGAGGGATGTGGATCGTGTGCAGGCAGAAGGGATTTAGTTTAATTTGGCATCGTGGTCGGCACAGACATGGTGGGCCGAAGGGCCTGTTCCCATGCTGTTCTATGGTCCAACACTATTGTAGCCAAGTTTGTTGGCAGTCGCCAAAGAAAGATGAGAAAGTGGGCAATGAGGAAGGCGCAAGGAGTCTGCGGGGGGATATAAGTGGTTGGTGAGTATGGGAGGTGGGGGACAACCACCAACGATGGAGCAGTTCAACTTGAGGATGAACCAGAGGCCAGAATTGTGAAGCTGTGAAATCGTGGAGATAGCTGCAGGGACACAGAGGGTTAATGAGCATGGGCTCCAGCGGGGGTCGTGTGACTGGCACTCAATGGTGTACAGTGAGCACTCACACTGTGGGCTCTCAGTACTGAGGGCAGTGGGCTTGCCAGTGGTGCCGTGGGCATCGTCCTAAATACGGTTATGGTATAGAACATAGAACATAGAACATAGACCAGTACAGCTCAGGAACAGGCCCTTCGGCCCACGATGTTGTGCCGAACTAATTAGTGATTAAACGCTTAACTAAACTAATCCCTTCTGCCCACACAAGGTCCATATCCCTCCAGTCTCTGTACATCCATATGTCTATCTAAGAGCCTCTTAAACACCTCTATCGTATCTGCCTCCACCACCACCCCTGGCAGCACATTCCAGGCACCCACCACTCTCTGTGTAAAAGACTTGCCCCGGACATCTCTTTTGAACTTTCCCCCTCTCACCTTAAATGCAAGCTTTCTCCCATCAGACATTTCGACCCTGAGAAAGAGATACCGGCTGCCTCCTCTACCTAAGCCTCTCGTAATCTTATAAACTTCGATCAGGTCTCCCCTCAGCCTCTGTCGCTCCAGAGAAAACAACCCAAGTTTGTCCAACCTCCCCTTATGGCACATTCTCTCTAATCTAGGCAGCATCCTGGTGAATCACTTCTGCTTCTGTATGGATAGGAGTATTTACTAAATCCCAACCACCCCTCCCCCATACGTAGCCTCACAGCTGCTTGAAATGGGAGCAGGAAAATCAATTTACTGCAGATGCTGGAAATCCGAAATAAAGACAGCAAACGCTGGAAACACTCAGCAGGTCAGGCAGCATCTGTGGAGGGAAAAACGGTTAATGTTTCAGGTCCAAGTCATCAGAACTGGGAAAGAGAAACAAGTTGTTTCTAACTTGTTTCAATGTTGTCTTACTTGTATCTCCCTTTCTCATTTTTGATGAATGCAAGAAACTGCAGAAAGTTGTGGACACAGCTCAGCACATCACGGAAACCAGCATCCCCTCCATGGACTCTGTCTACACTTCTCGCTGCCTCGATAAAGCAGCCAAAATAATCAAAGACCCCACCCACCCGGGACATTCTCTCTTCTCTCCTCTCCCATCGGGCAGAAGATACAAAAGCCTGAAAGCACCTACCACCAGCTCAAGAACAGCTTCTATCCCACTGTTATAAGACAATTGAACAGTTCCATAGTACGATAAAATGGACTCTTGACCTCACAATCTACCTTGTTATGGCCCTGCACCTTATTGTCTGCCTGCACTGCACTTTCTCTGTAACTGTAACAGTGTATTCTGCATCTGTATTGTCTTACCTTGCACTATCTCAATGCACTGTATAATGAATTGATCTGTACGAATGGTATGCAAGACAAGTTTTTCACTGTACCTTGGTACAAGTGACAATAATAAACCAATTCCAATTCCAATTCAAAGGGTCCCAGATTCAAAACATTGGCTGTTTCTCTCTCCACAGATGCTGCCTGACCTGCTGAGTATTTCCAGCATCTTCTGTTTTTATTGCAATGATAGCATATCTTCTTGATTAAAATTCTCTCCCTAATTTGTTTAAGGTCTTTGATGGTTTATTTAGATATATAAGGCTAAGCCCTTGCTACTCTGAAAACAAAAGATCCCCAACATGGCACCTGCCTGCTGAGCATAAGTCAATTGACGACCAGAGGTATGTAGGAGCTCCTAGAGTTTGTGGTAAGATTAGTCTTCAGCTAAAACACTGGGCACCATGAAGACACCATGAAACACCTTGAGGTCCTGTTGCAACATCCTGATTTTTGTTAAGTAATTTCCTTGTGGCATTTTCAAAACAAAATACAGAATGATTTTTGCGAACAGCATACTAATTAGTCAGTACTAATCACCAGGCTTCAAAACCTGGGCCTCTGTACCTCCCTCTGCAACTGGATCCTTGCCTTCTTTATCGGGAGACCACAGTCGGTGTGGATCAGTAACAACATCTCCTCCTTACTGACAATCAACACAGGCGCACCTCAAGGATGCGTGCTTAGCCCACTGCTCTACTCTCTCTAAACACCTGACTGTGTGGCTAACGCCATTTCTAAATTTGCCGATGACACCACTGTTCTTGGCAGAATCTCAGATGGCGATGAGGAGGTGTACAGGAGTGAGACAGACCGGCTGGTTGAGTGGTGTCGCAACAACAACCTCGCACTCAATGTCAGCAAGACCTAGGAATTGATTGTGGACTTCAGGAAGGGGAAGTCGGGAGAACACACACCAGTTCTCATTGAGGGGTCAGCAGTGGAAAGGGGGAGCAGCTTCAAGTTCCTGGGTGTTAACATCTCAGAGAATCTATCCTGGGCACAACACATTGATGTAATCATGAAGAAGGCTCACCAGCGGCTCTACTTCATTAAGAGTTTGAGGAGATTTGGTTTGTCACCAAAGACTTTTGCAAATTTCTACAGATGTACGGTGGAGAGCATTCTGACTGGTTGCATCACCGCCTGGTATGGAGGCTCCAATGTGCAGGATCGAAAGAGGCTGCAGAGGGTTGTAGACTCAGCCAGCTCCATCACAGGTACAACCCTCCCCGCCATCGAGGACATCTTCAAGAGGTGGTGCCTCAAGAAGGCAGCATCCATCATTAAGGACCCTCACCACCCAGGGCATGCCCTCTTCACGTTACTACCATCGGGGAGGAGGTACAGGAGCCTGAAGACCCACACTCAATGATTCAGGAACAGCTTCTTCCCCTCCGCCATCAGGTTTCTGAACGGTCCATGAACCCATGAACACTACCTCGTTATTCCTCTTTTGCACTATTTATTTATTTTTGCAACTTATAGTAATTTTGTCTTTACGTCTTGCACTGTACTGCTGCCACAAAACAACAAATTTCACAACGTATGTCAGTGATAATAAAACTGATTCTGATTCAGAGTTTTGGATGAGAGTTACTCCACGAGAGAAACCAGCTGAACATCACTCAGCTCTCAGTGAACTCCGTTCTCTCAGACTCTCTGTCGGTTATTTAACTTTCTTCCTTCCTGCACTTGTTCAGTACTCTCTCACTGTGGTCTTATTTTGCTTGGTGGTTTATTAATCCTGTTGCATTATACTCTGTGCCTGCCACTCCATGGGGCAGTGCAGACTGAGCTCCATTCATAAGAGAGATATCTTTATTAGTCACATGTACATCGAAACACAGTGAAATGCATCTTTTGCGTGGAGTGTTCTGGGGGCAGCCCACAAGTGTTGCCACGCTTCCGGTGCCAAGGTAGTATGCCCACAACTTCCTAACCCCTACGTCTTTGGAATGTGGAGGAAACCGGAGCACCCGGAGGAAACCCATGCAGACACGGGGAGAACGTACAAACTCCTTACAGACAGCGGCCGGAATTGAACCCGGGTCGCTGGCACTGTAATAGTGTTATGCTAATTGCTACACTACCGTGCCTGTAATGAGCATCGAGTGGAGGACTTACCCTAATGACGCAAAGGCCTTGGGTCAACAGTTATACAACACTCCCCAGGGCCCTGCTGGTCACTGCGAAAGTCCGACCCTCATTTGATGGGAATGAGGGGAGAATAAAATGGGATCAGCGTAAACGGGTGCTTGATGGTCAGTATAGACTCGGTGGGCCGAAAGGCCTATTTCATGACTGATTCAAAACCCCACACTTTATGTAGAAGGTCGGGTCCTTGGGGAAGCTGTAGGGCAGATTCCCAATGTGGGATAAAGTGGCACATGGGATTATTCTTCTCACCACAGACAAAGTTTTATGGAGATATTATTATTCAGTTTTGAAGAACGTAGAACCATACAGCACGGAACAGGCACTTCGGCCTACAATGTTGTGCCATGCTAACTAAATTAGTAATCAAATGCCCAACCAAACTAACCCCTTCTGTCTAAATATCCATATCCTTATATTTCCCAAAAATTCATAAGCTGACTCCCGCACTAGATAAAGTGGTGGGAGAGTTGGTAACCAGGGGAGACCTGATTATAATTGTTGAAAGAACTGGGGGAGGTGAGGAGATTTCCCTTCACTGCAACAAGTTGTAGTGAGCTAGAGTACAAAGCAGACTGATAACGATGTTCAGTTATACCAGGAAGGGTGGTTGGGAGAAGGAGCAGAGGACAGGGACTAATTGTGAAGTTGGGGCATCCGGATGGTGTCCTCCTGCTCTGATTGGTTCTGAGGCACTGGAGGTACATTGGAGAGCAAACCCTCACCAGCAGCAGGCAGCACCTCCTGTCTGATTGGCCAGCTTCACCTGTGGAAGGATCCAAAGGGCTGGAGGAGGATCAGCACCATCTACAGTGCCGTGTAATGTCAGCGTCCCAGAGGGTAGCAGGAAAGGTGGATGAGGTGGTTATGAAGTCGTGTGGGATACTTGCCTTTATTGGCCAGGGTACAGAGCATAGGAGAAGGGAGGTGATGTTAGAAATGTATAAAATACCAGTGAGGACGAAGGGAGAGCAGTGTGTTCAGTTCCAGTCACTACACTCCATGAAGGATGTGACAGTAACTCTTCCCATGTCCGACCTGAAGAAAATTTATTTATGTGTGTGTGCCCGTGTGTGGGTGTGTGTGTGTGTGTGTGTGTGTGCGTGCGTGCGTGCGTGCGTGCGTGTGTGTGTGTGTGTGTGTGTGTGCTTGCACATATGCATATCAGTGGAGACACAAGAGACTGCAGATGCTGGAGTGGATCTGGACTGGATTAGTCAGATGAAAGGTCTCCCCCCGAAACGTCGACTGTCCATTTCCCTCTGCAGATGCTGCCTGACCCGCCGAGTTCTTCCATTCCTCTTTCTGTGTGTATGCATATCAGTGTCTGTGTGTGTCTATGTGACTGTGTATATGTGTGTGTGTGTATGTGTGTACATATTTGCATGTGTGTCTCAGTGTGTGATGCGTGTGTTTGTATGTATGTCTGTGTGTGTATACATGTGTTCTCGTTGTCTGTGTGTGATGTGAGTGTTTGTATCTATATGAGTGTGTGTATGTGTGTTTGCATGTGTACATATGTGTCTCCGTGTGTCCATGTGTCTGTGTGTCTGCGTATGTACACGTGAAAAGTCACCATAAGTGGAATTAAGTGTGGTCTCTAAGATAAACATGCCTCTACAAGTTAGCGACAGGAGAGCTCTGGTTGTTAACCAGAAATAAAACATGGAATAAAATTTCATCACCCTTCAGCTGGGAACTGTCCAGTTATATTTTACTGCTTTCTGAATGAATCAGATGATTGTTTTACACATAGGAGAATATTCTTTTAGCTGTGCCTCAGCGATTAGCGATTCTGTCTATGAGTTAGAAGGTAATGGGTTCAAGCCCCGCTCCAGAGAGCTGAGAACAAGAATGTGGGAGAGTGGCTTCTGTTGGAGATGCTACATTCTGGATGAGAAGCCCTGTCCCTCCACACCTACCAGAGATGACAACAAAGTCATAGGCAGGAAGTGACTTTGGAATCTGGCTTTGGGTCCCATGGGCTCTCTGACTGTGGGCTTGAACTCTTCCCCTCCTGATTCCTGTCCATATTGGCCTCCTTCAGCTGTTGAATCAGTTCCTCTCCCTGTTGTTCACTAGCGTATCTGTGAGGTTGCCCACGACATAACAGGCAAGACTGACCACAGTGTGGTCCTTATGGAGACAACGTCTTTCCACCCAGGATAGCCTCCATTGTGTCACGTGGCGCTACCAAGTTGCTAAATGGGATGGAGGTGGAACAGATCTGGCAGCACAGAAATCAAAATCCATGGATGTTGTGTCTGTAAACCAGCCGGACTGCTTCCCATCGAAGAGCTGTACAGCAAGGAAGCAGGACCCTCAGCTCACCACATCCGAGTTGACCCTTTTGCACATCAACACTAATCTCATTGGTCTGCAATAGGTCAAGCAGCATCAGTGGGAGGGAAAGGACAATTCCTTTACCCTCACAGATGCTGCTCGACTGGCTGAGTTCCTCCAGCAGATTGTTTGTTGCTCCAGATTCCAGCATCTGCAGTCTCTTATGTCTTCAGAAAGAAATTAGCTCAGTGCAAAGTCAAAGTCAAGTTTATTGTCATATGCACAAGTACGGTAGTGTAGCGGTTAGCGTAACACTATTACAGCGCCAGCGACCTGTGTTCGATTCTGGCCACTGTCCATAAGGAGTTTGTACGTTCTCCCTGTGTCTGTGTGGGTTTCCTCTGGGTGCTCCAGTTTCTTCCCACATTCCAAAGACGTGCGGGTTAGGAAGTTGTGGGCATGCTATGTTGGCAGCGGAAGCGTGGCGACACTTGGGGGCTGCCCCCAGAACACTCTATGCAAAAGATGCATTTCACTGTGTGTTTCAATGTAGATGTGACTAATAAAGATATCTTATCTTATCATGTATGCACAGGTGCAATGAAAAACTTACTTGCAGCAGCATCACAGGCGCAGAGCATCAGAGACACAACATTCACAAGAAAAACGTAAATTAAACATTGCAAGAAAGACCACAACTAGAACAAAAAACAAAGTCCATTGGAGAGCAAAGTGGTCATAGAGAGGTAGTGATTAGGGTTGTGCAGGTTGGTCACAGTTCCTAAAACAGCATGACCAGAACACGGACGAGTGTCATGATGTGGTTGGAGGTTTAAGTCCGGGTCAGGATACAGGGAAAAGCTTTACTATGGAATAATGGAATTCTCTGCAACTACAAAAAAACAGATGGGCCCTTGATGGAACATCTCATCTGAAAGTCCTGTCTGCGTTTCTGTTTTGGAGGGGGATTCAATGGCTGGTGAGTGAACAAAGTTTTGGTCACGGGCTGAAGCCAAGGGAATGGGTGCTCCTGATATTTTATTGGATGTACCAAACAAGATGCTGGAGGAACTCAGCGGGTCAGGCAGCATCCGTGGAGGGAAATGGACAGTCGACGTTTCAGGTCGAGATCCTTCATCTAGAACCAGGTAGGAAATCTGGCACTGTGTAGGGATCCACTGGCCACCAAACAATCACTGCTGCAGGTACTTACTGCAGGTCCCTCAGTACCAACGAGGTGATGAGAGGTGGAATCTGACTATAGACCCCACTGCATCACACTAGCCCCAGAGTCACACAGCACGGAAACAGGCCCTTCGGCCCACTAAGTCCATGCCGACCATCAAGTATCCGTTTCCACTAATCCTATACCAGTCCCATTTTATTCTCCCCACAGTCACGTTACTCCACCCAGATTCTATTACACTAGAGACAACGTACAGTGACCAATTAACCCGCCAACCTGCACACCTTTGGAACGTGGGAGGAAACCGGAGCACCCAGGGGAAACCCACCCAGTCACAGGGAGAACGTGCCAACTCTGCACAGACAGCGCCCAAGGTCAGGATCGAACCCGGGTCTCTGGAGCTGTGAGGCAGTGGCTCTACCCGCCTGCGCCACTGTGTCACCCAGTGATACATCTCCAAGCATTCACTGATTCAGTTGATCGCGTGCAAGAGAAATATTAAACTGTATTTACTCATAACTACAAAGTCCTTGTGATTCTCCCAGGCAACTAATGATTGATTCCTGTGAATTGCAGCTGCCGTTGTGGGAACAAACAGGCCAACTGATTTGTGCAGAGCAAGATCCCATGAGGAACATTGCAGATCAATGATGGTGAATTTGTCTCTGGTTGCATTGCAGTATGGAACAACGTTGCCAGGGAAGTCTCTCGCGGGTTCCTCCAATCATACCACGGCAGTTTTCTATCTAAGCTGAGGGGCTTAACATCATATCTGAATTTCAGCACCTCTGACAGTGCAGCACTCCCTCAGCACTGCTCTATAGTGTCGGCTCTGACTGTGGCGTACGGGTATGAGAGGGATAGAGCACTGACTTCTTTTTGAAAATGGTGCAGAAGCAGATAGGATCCTCAAAGGGTTAAACGTGAAGAAATTTACTCAAGTAATTTAAAAACAAGCTGGCCTGGTCCCAGCCTCATGGACCCCGTTGTTACTGATGTCATTGTAGTTTTGATGGTAAGATATTGCTGCAATGAAGGCCCCTTTTCTGAGCACAGAGGAAGTAAATAATCTGGAGTTAAGGGTTTTAATAAAATTCTGTGCACATTTAAACACACCCACACACCACACACACACACTGACATACACACACTTAAACACACACACACATATAAGGGGTTTAATAAAATTCTGTGCACATTTAAACATACCCACACACCACACTTGCAATGACATACACACACACACACACACACACACACACACGGGTTTTAATAAAATTCTGTGCACATTGGAACACACCCACACACCACACTTGCACTGACATACACACACACTTAAACATACACACACATACACAGTGTGAAACAAATACAGACAAAAAGATGCACACAGAAGGATATACAAAGACCAACGTAAACAAGCATGTACACACAGACATGTACACACAGACATGTGCACACAGACATGTACACACAGAAACGTACACACATGCATAAGCTGGTGCATAGGAAGGCAAACATGCACACAGAAAACGTGCTAGATAAATGAAATATTTCACCACAGGTGTTTCACATGTGTACGCAGTGACACAGAACATCACAGTGAACAAGAGGGCACAGTAGCAGTCACAATTTTTACCCACTGTTAACTTCAGAGTTGCAACTCTGGGTAGTTCTGCATCCCGTTGAAGACAAGTGTACATGAGTCGAATGACATAACTTTATGTGTAACATAAGCTCTCGAGTTGTTAGTTTGCAGTAAAGGGTTTAGCACATGTGAAGAGCACCCAGTCACGCAGTCACCAACAGCAGTTCTGTTAGTTTTCCCACGGTGGTGTTAGCACTACTTTGCAAGGAGGATGCACAGCAGGACTTTGAAGCTGAAAACATACTGACTTGCTGGACCTTGATAAAAAACAGCTGGAATGGCGCAGCGATTCTACAAGCCTGCGTTTCAGGCGGCAGTGGTCAGTCACACTGTGGGTGACTGATAACCAGGGTAAGCCCAGTAGACAGAAACCTCGAGTGCAGAAGCAGTGTTGGTTTAGGTGGGAAATGGGGACAGGATTGGTGGCTGAAGCACAGTGTGGATATGTGGGCAACTCCAGAGCAGGCAGTCTGACCTGTCAGTGCTTCAGAGTGAATGTGGACAGAATGGAAGTGTTTGTTATGGCCAATGATACTCCAGCTCGATGGAAAATGCAGAACAGAACTAAGAAAATGGAAGAAGGCTATATCACTAATGGAGGTTGGCCCACCTCATGAAGACTCATCTGGTAGCCCCACAGAAAGGCAAAGGTCTTGCCAGTGGAACGGCTGTCTCCAGTGCTGTCTGTGTGGAGCTCCTCTCGGTTTCCTCCCGCCCCTCAAAGACATGTGGGTTGGTAGGTTAATTGTCCACTATAAATTACCCCTGCTGCGTCGGTGGGTGGTGGAGCGTGGGGGGAAAGTGGAGAGAGTAAACTGGATTAGTATCGGGCTGGTTCTGTATGGGTGCCTGACACTTAGAACATAGAACAATACAGCATAGGAACAAGCCCTTCGGCCCACAATGTGGTGCCGAAATAATTAAATGTCTAACTAAACTAATCCCTTCTGCCTACAGGATGTCCATATCCCTCCATTCTCTGCACATTCATGTGCCTGTCTAAGAGCCTCTTAAATGCCTCTATCACATGTGCCTCCATCTCCACCCCTGGCAGTGCATTCCAGGCACCCACCACTCTCTGTGTAAAAAATTTGCCACACACACCTCCTTTGAACTTACCCCCGTCACCTTAAATGCATGCCCTCTGGTGTTAGATATTTCGACCCTGGGAAAAAGATACCGGCTGTCTATGCCTCTTATAATCTTATGAACTTCTATCAGGTCTCCCCTCAGCCTCCGCCGTTATGGAGAAAACAACATAGGTTTGTCCAACCCCTCCTTATAGCACATGCCCTCTAATCCAGGCAGCATCCTGGTAAACTTCTTCGGCACCCTCTCCAAAGCCTCCATGTCCTTCCTGTTATGGGGCGACCAGAAATGAATGCAATACTCCAGATGCGGCCTAACGAGAGTTTTATAAAGCTGAAACATAACTCTCTGACTCTTGAACTCAGTGCCTTGACTACTAAAGGCAAGCACGCCATACACCTTCTTTATCACCCTATCAACCTGTGCGGCCACTTTCAGGGAGCTGTGGACTTGGAACCCAAGATCCCTCTGTACATCAACACTGTTAAGGGTCCGGCCATTAACTGTGTACTGTCCCTTTACATTTGTCGCAGGTTCGGTGGGCTGAAGGTGAGAGGTAAGAAAGTTCAAAGGGGATGTGCAGGGCAAGGTTTTGACACAGAGAGTGGTGGGTGCCTGGAATGCGCTGCCAGGGGTGGTGGTGGAAGCAGATACGATAGAGGCATTTACAAGGCTCTTAGATAGACACATGAATGTGTGGAGAATGGAGGTGTATGGACCATGTGCAGGCAAAAGGGATTAGGTGCCTTCCTTAGTTCAGCACAGCATCATGGGCCGAAGGGCCTGTTCCTGTGCTGTACTGTTCTATGTGCTATGCTCAGTGTAGAGTCTGGAGTCTGTGATGTGTCCAGCCAAGAAGTTGTTTCTTGAGCTTACATTGGAACGGTGTATGATGCTACATACAGGGAGCTCAGGGTGGGAGTGGTAACAGAATTAAAGCAACAGGCAACCAGAAGCTCAGTTGTGTGCTGAGTGGAGGTGTCCCTCAAGGCAGAGAGACTTCCATGTACATGTCTGAAAAGAGACAGGGGATGCAAGTTTCACACCCCCTCAAGGGGATTGGTATTGGTTTATTATTGTCACTTGTACCGAAGTACAGTGAAAAACTTGTCTTGCATACCATATGTACAGGTCAATTCATTACACAGTGCATTGAGGCAGTACAGGGTAAAAACAATAACAGAATACAGAGTAAAGTGTCACAGCTACAGGGAAGTGCATTGCAGGTAGACAATAAGGTGCAAGGTCATAACAAGGTAGATTGTGAAGTCAGAGTCCATCTCATCATACACAGGAACAATAGTCTTATCACAGTGGGGTAGAAGCTGTCCTTGAGCCTGGTGGTACGTGCCCTCAGGCTCCTGTATCTTCTGCCTGATGGGAGAGGAGAGGAGAGAATGACCCGGGTGGGTGGGGTCTTTGATTATGCTGGCTGTTTCACCAAGGCAGCGAGAGGTATAGACAGAGTCCATGGAGGGGAGGCTGGTTTCCGTGACGCACTGGGCTGTGTCCACAACTCTCTGCAGTTTCTTGCGTTCCCAGGCAGAGCAGTTGCCATACCAAGCCCTGATGCATCCGGATAGGATGGTACCTCCAACAGTGCTACGATTCGGTACATGATCAAAGTGGTCTTAAATCACTCACTGCCTAGCATTGCCAATGGCCCAATGATTCAGAGCTCTTGCCTCCAAGGGATAAAGGTATGAGCTCAAGCTCCAGAGCTCACAAGCCAAGAAAAACTGCAGTCCTGTTCAGTGAATGACAAAGCTTAGTTCTGTCACATGCTTATGTTAGTGCAAAGTAGGAATGTGGCGAAAGCGGTTTACCAAACTTCACTGAGCCAAACCACAGAGTAACTGGAGCAGTGGTCCCAGCGCATGTTCATATTTGTATCCTGCTTGTTGTGAAATGCCAAGTTTTCTCTCTTTCCAGATGCCTAATTCCACCAGCTGTACTCACAGTCATTTATTTGATGGAAGGTTCCTTTGTTCGATTCTCCGTACAACCACATCCTGCACAGATGTTCTGTGGCAACTGCATGTCATTTCAGCACACTGCCATCTGCAATCCTTGGGATGTTTCTGAAGTGGGTTCGCTGCTATTATGACGGGTCAATGTAGGCAGGCACGGTAGTGTAGCGTTTAGTGTAATGCTATTACAGCACCAGCGACCCGGGTTCAATTCCAGCCATTGTCTGTAAGGAGTTTGTACGTTCTCCCCGTGTCTGCATGGGTTTCCTCCGGGTGCTCCGGTTTCCTCCCACATGCCAAAGACGTACTGGTTAGGAAGTTGTGGGTGTGCTATGTTGGTGCTGGAAGTGTGGCAACACTTGCGGGCTGCCCCCAGAACACTCTACGCAAAAAGATGCATTTCACTGTGTGTTTCGATGTACATGTAACTAATAAAGAAATCTTATCTTATCATCCTCTGCCACTCCCTCTGGCAGCTCAATCCATCTACCCACCACCCTCAGTGTGAAAAAGCTGTCCATCTGGTCCCTTTTAAATCTTTCCCCTCTCAGCTTAAACCTAGTCCTCTAGCTTCAGACTCGCCTACTCTGGGAAAAACACAGTCATGAGATGATCATGAGTTTAAACCCAACTATATAACATGTAAGTACAAACCTTAGCCAACACGGGGGGAGTCCTGCACTGTCAGAGATACCAGCTCTACGATGTTAATTTGGGGTTGTATTCAGATGTATGTGAAAGAGTCTGTTATACTATCCCATGCTCCTGAAGAACTGTAGCGATAAAACTAACTAGGAAACATTTGTGTGGTACCTTCACAACCTTGGAGGTTCTCAAAACAATGGACTGCATGCAGGAAGCATGTTAGTTCATTTGAGCAAGGCATGACCCCGCAACAAGTCAATGAGACGATGAGCTGATTGTTAAGTGCTGGCTGTGGGATAAATATCTTCCAGGAGAGTGGGAGGAATAAACTGAGGCCTTCCTGGACCATTTCAGGAGACAGTTAAGAATCAAACCCCAACACTGTGGGATCTGGAACTGATCTGGGGGAAGGACATATTCAAATGTGTCCAGATCAATAGTCCAGAGCTCTGGATAGGAGTCCAGTAATTTTACTATGATTACATACCCTTGTGTTTTTAAGGGCTAATATAGTTAACATGTCCAAATCAAACATCAAATCCTCTGGTTCGGATGCCTGGTATTTGGGACATGTCTGAACTTTTTCCACAGCTTACAATTTTCTCCAGACTGGAAAACCAGACACAGTCAGTAACCAAACTTTCTCTATTCTTCCACATCCTCTTAACATTGTGGAACAACTATTAAATTATCTACACTGTTTAAATCCATTTAATATTGGTATTGGTTTATTATTGTCACTTGTACCGAGGTACAGTGAAAAACTTGTCTTGCATACCAATCGTACATATCAATTAATTACACAGTGCTGTTACATTGGGTTAGTACAGAGTGCATTGAGGTAGTACAGGTATAAACAATAACAGTACAGAGTAAAGTGTTACAGCTACAGAGGAAGTGCAGTGCAGGTAGACAATAAGGTGCAAGGTCACAACAAGGTAGATTGTGAGTAATATACTTCCTTTGTTATTGGTACCATGATAACAAGGCTTCAGAAGGCATGGGTTAACATTAAGGGTTATTGGATGCTTATTCCTGTTGGGTTTGAACAACTGTATAGAAAAACCCAGCCCACTGCTCATAGCTGAGGAAGAACTTGCTTCTTAAAGAAAATGTGAGGTCAGGAAACCCAAAGGGAATTCAGGGGAAAACTCCTTACGCAGGGTGTGGTGGAAATGTGGAACTCACTCCCGCAGGGAAAGGTTGAGGTGAATATTGTAGATGACTTTAAGGGAAGATATATAAACACATAAGGAAAGACTTGCCCAGTCTTGTTCAAAACTCAGCATGTCTCAAAGAACTTTGTAGCCGTTGGAATATCTCCGAAGTGTAGTCACTGTTGTATTATAGTGAGCATGGCAGCCAGTTTGTTCACAGCCAAAGTCAAAATCGAGTTTATTGTCATCTGCACAAGTCCATGTGTGCACAGGTGTAATGAAAAACTTACTTGCAGCAGCGTCACAGGCACATAGCATCAGATAAGCAGCATTCACAAGAAAAACATAAATTAAACATAAACACAATTTTTACAAGAAAAAACACAATTAGAACAAAAAATAAAAAGTCCATTTTAGTGCAAAGTGATCAAAGTGGTCATAGTGTTGCTAAACTGCAGCGATTAGAGTTGTGCAGGTTGGTTCAAGAACTGAATGGTTGAAGGGAAGCAGCTGTTCTTGAACCAACTCTACCACTCACCCACACACTAGGGACAATTAACAGTGGCTAAATAACTTACCAACCCCCACGCCTTTGGGATGTGGGAGGAAACCGGAGCACCCAGCAGAATCCTGTACAGCTACAGGGAGAACGTGCAAACTCCACACAGACTGCACCCAAGGTCAGGATTGAACCCAGGTCGCTGGAGCTGTGAGGCAGCGGCTCTGCCAGCTGCACCACTGTGCCACCAGCCTTGAGGTCTGGTCCATCGCTAAACCATTCCAAACCCCTGAAGCAATTACTCACTTAGCTCCCTTCAGTTCTGCTCTGAAGCAACAATGTGCTTTGACTTCACAGCCCTGTAAGTTCCTTAAGACAAATCAGATGAAGAATAGGCTCAAGACTGAACACGATGCTTGGCAGTCATTTATACTCCAGGAGCTCACAATGGACAATATTTGATTTTTAAAAAAATTCTGATAAGGAATTAAGAGCATGGGTGAAATTCCCCTACGGTAGATGAAGGTGCACCCCTTTCTGCAGCATGAATCACAAAAAGCTAGCAGGCAAGTCCAACAAGTAGTGAAGGAGGTAAACAGCATTTTGGCCTTCATTGTAAAGGGGTTGGAGTTTAAAAATAGGGAGGTTTTGTTGCAATTGTACAGGCTGTTGGTGAGGTCTCACTTGGAATACCGCATACAGTTTTGGTCCCCTTATCTGGAAAAAATATATTGTAACATTGGAGGCAGTCCAAAGGAGATTCTCCAGGCTAATTGCTGGGATGAGAGGGTTGTCCTTCCAAGAGAGACTAAACGATTTGGGCCTGTATTCCTTGGAGCTTAGAAGAAGGACTGCAAATGGATCTTTGAGAGACCACAGTCAGTACGGATTGGTAGTAACATCTCCTCCTCATTGACAATCAACACAGGTGGTGAAACACAGGATGCGTGCTTAGCCCACTGCTCTACTCCCTCTACACTCATGACTGTGTGGCAAAGCACAGTTCAAACGCCATCTATAAATTCACCGATGACATCACTGTTGTTGGCAGAATCTCAGATGGCGACGAGGAGCCGTACAGGAGTGAGATAGATCGGCTGGTTGAGTGGTGTCGCAACGACAACCTCATACTCAATGTCAGCAAGACCAAGGAACTGATTGTGGACTTCAGGAAGGGGAAGTCGGGAGAACACACACCAGTCCTCATTGAGGGGTCAGCGGTGGAAAGGGTGAGTAGCTTCAAGTTCCTGGGCGTTAACATCTCAGACGATTTATCTTGGGCCCAACACATTGATGCAATCACGAAGAAGGTACACCAGTGGCTCTACTTCGTTAGGATTTTGAGGAGATTTGGTATGTCATCAAAGTCTCTTGCAAATTTCTATAGATTTACAGTGGAGAACATTCTGACTGGTTGCATCACCGCCTAGTATGGAGGCTCCAATGTGCAGGATCGCAAGAGGCTGCAGAGGGTTGTAGACTCAGCCAGCTCCATCACGGGCACAATACTCCCCACCACTGAGGACATCTATAAGAGGTGGCGCCTCAAAAAGGTGGCATCCATCTTTGACCCTCACCACCCGGGACATGCCCTCTTCACATTACTACCATCAGGGAGGAGGTACAGGAGCCTGAAGACTCACACTCAACAATTCAGGAACAGCTTCTTTCCCTCCGCCATCAGATTTCTGAACAGTCCATGAACCCATGAACACTGCCTCATTATTCCTCTTTTGCACTATTTATTTAATTTTGTAACTTATAGTAATTTTTATATCTTGATATCTTGCACTGTCCTGCTGCTGCAAATCAACAAATTTCACTACATATGTCAGTGATAATAAACCTGATTCTGATTCAAACATGTAAGATACTAACGCGGTTTGACAGGGTAGATGTTGAGATGTTTTCACTGTGGGAGAGTCTCGAACATTTTCCCACACTGTCCCCGTATAAGATTTCTTTATCAGTCACATGTACATTGAAACACACAGTGAAATGCATCTTTTTGCATAGAGTGTTCTGGGGGCAGCCCACAAGTGTCGCCACACTTCCGGCGCCAACATAGCATGCCCATAACTTCCTAACACATACGTCTTTGGAATGTGGGAGGAAACCGGAGCACCCGGAGGAAACCCATGCAGACACAGAGAGAACGTAGAAACTCCTTACAGACAGCGGCCGGAATTGAACCCGGGTCGCTGGTGCTGTAATAGCGTTACACTAACCGCTACACTACCCTGCCTGAAAAACCTTTACAAGGATAGAGAAGGTTTCGAGGTATATGGGCCAAATACAAGGCCAAATGTAAGGCTGTCTCTTTACAGACAGCCCTTGATTCATTTAATATCCAGAAATCTATTGATCTGCTTCCTGAATGAGTCCAGTGACTGATCGTCCACAGTCCTTGGGGTAAAGAATTCCAAAGGACCGTCACCCTCTGAGTGAACAAATTTTTCCTCGTCTCACTCCTAAATGGTCTACTTTTTATTCTGGGACCCTTTGTCCTGGACTCCCCAGCCAGGGAAAACATCCTCCCTGCATCTAGCCGGTAGTAAGAAGTTGGTAGTGTGCTCACCTTGCACTCAGAAGGTTGTGGGTTTGAATCCCACTTCAGACACGTGAGCACAAAGATCTGGGCTGCCACCCAGGTGCAGTATTGAGAGGGAGCTGCATAGTTAGAGGTGCTGTCTGAGGGCTGGACCTGCCTTCTCAGGAAAAGCTCCTTTGCTACTATTTTGGAAAGAGTAAGGGATTTATCCTATGGGCTAACATTCACCTTCGACTACAAATATCAGTCCATAAAGATCACCTGGCCATTATCAAATTGCTATCGGTGGGAGGTTGCTGTGTGCAAACTGGCTGAGCTGTTTTTTTAATCAAAACACTGAATGCACTTATCACACTAATCACAACACTGGCCGAGAAGAAGGAAGGACGTGATAGGTTCCATAGAAATGCAAAATAAAACAAAAAATGCTGGAAAACCTAAAGACCTGAAACATTCATTCTGCTTCTCTCTCCACAGATGCTGCCTGACCTGCTGACCTGTTTTCCAGTATTTATTTCAGATTTCCTTCATCCGCATGTTTTTGATTTTCATTTACTATAGAAATGCAAGTCCTTTTTTTCTCTTTTTTGCTGTACCAGGTGAGCTATTCAATGCCCATGTTAAATTTTTGCTGTATGGTTGAAATCTGAGTACCTTCTGGGGCTCTCTCTACAGTAACTGTTCTGCCTGAGACCATGAGAAAATGCAGAGAGTTGTGGACACAGTTCAGTCCGCCATGAAAACCAGCCTCCCCTCCATGGTCTACATTTCCCACTGTCTCGGAAAAGCAGCCAGCATAATCAAAGACCCCACCCACCCAGGACATTCTCTCTTCTCCCCCCCTTTCATCGGGCAGAAGATACAAAAGCTTGAATACACGCACCACCAGGCTCAAGGACAGCTTGTATCCCACTGTTATAAGACTCTTGAACGGACCTCTTGTGCATTAAAGATGAACTCTTGATCTCACAATCTATCTTGTCATGGTGCCCTCTCATCTTAATGTCTGTCTGCACTGCACTTTCTCTGTAACTGTAACACTATATTCTGCATTCTGTTATCGTTTTCCCTTGTACTACCTCGAAGTACTGATGTTTTGAAATGATCTGTATGGATGGCATGCAAAACTAAGTTTTTCACTGTACCTCGGTACATGTGACAATAATAAACCAATTCCAATTCCAAGACCAGAAACTCTCTCCCATGGTTCTGTTATTGTGGGTTGAATGGTTCCTAAGCTATTATTGTTGCTGCAGAATCACACAGAGAGTTGCATCCCCTCTTGCCCCACACCACTACCAGTAGTAAGCCTTGAAGGCTTTTTTTTCTGTGAGGAAATTGTTCTAAGAGAGTCATATCAAGGAGATGAAATATGTTAGGGCATAAGAAATAGAATTAGGAGTAGACTGCTTTGCCCTTGAACTTCCTATGCCACTTGAATAGATCATGGATGATTTTCCATCTCAGCACCACTTTGCTGCACTATCCCCATATCCCTTAATATCTAAAGATCTATTGATCTCTTTCCTGAAGGGCTGATATCAATTAACATAAAAAAACACACAGCTATAATCGCTGGGGTCTGCTCAACATGGAGTTGTTTCTGCTCTAATCAATAGGTAAACTGAGCCCCTTGTGCACAGATCTCTCTGTAACAGGGGGGTTCTCTGATTAAATTCAGACCAATAGGGATCTCCTGAGCCAACAGCCAACCTGCAACCAACACTGCCACACAGTAACCAATCTTGCTGTAATACATTGGTAAATTGGTTTATTATTGTCACATGTACCGAGGTACAGTGAAAAACTTTGTTTTGCATGCCATCCATCATTTTATCACATCAGTACATTGAGGTAGTACAAGGAAAAAGCAATAACAGAATGCAGAACATAGTGTTACAGTTACAGAGAAAGTGCAGTGCAGGCAGACAATAAGGTGCAAGGCCATGGCGAGATAGATTGTGAGGTCAAGAGTCCATCTTATTGTACAAGAGTCCATTCAATAGTCTTATAACAGAGAGGTAGAAGCTGTCCTTGAGGCTGGTGGTAGGTGCTTTCAGGCTTTTGTATCTTCTGCCCGATGGGAGCTACTCTTGACAAGTGTGCTTTATTAGCCATGGGAATGGGAATCAGGGGAGGTTTACTCTAACATGCAGCTGACTTTATTCTTTCACATCATGTAACTGGGAGATGTAGATAAGGCCAGCACCTTCTGACCACACTTAATATTCCCCTGTACAGTGAGCCTTGTTGGGCCATGCTGGAGGGGAATTAACAGTTAACCGCGTTGTTAGGTCTAGAGGCACATATGGAACAGACCCAGTCTAGATGGTAGATTTCCTTCCATAAAAGACGTCAATGAAACAGGTGGATTTTTATGGCTGTCTGATCATTTCCTGGCCATCTTTAATGCTACTTGTTTTATTTAATTGACTGAATTGATATTTTTAAGATAAGATAAGATCTTTATTAGTCACATGTACATCGAAACACACAGTGAAATACATCTTTTGCGTAGAGTGTTCTGGGGGCAGCGCGCAAGTGTCGCCACGCTTCCAGCGCCATGATAGCACACCCACAACTTCCTAACCCGTGCGTCTTTTGGAATGTGGGAGGAAACCGGAGCACCCGGAGGAAACCCACACAGACACGGGGAGAATGTACAAACTCCTTACAGACAGTGGCCGGATTTGAACCCAGGTCGCTGGCGCTGTAAAGCATTATGCTAACCACTATGCTATCGTGCCTGCCATTTTTCAGAGCTGATGTGGAATTTGAACTCATGCCTCCAGCTCATTCATCCAGATTTCTGGATCACTTGTTCAGTCACTTAACCGTTGCATAATTACCATCCCAAGCCATCAAGGAGTATGGGAGGGAGAAGGATAGATGATCAGGAATGACGTGTTTAACGGTGGAGCAGGTTGAAAGGTCTGAATGTCCTCCTCCTGCTCCTGTTTTCTATGTTGCTATGTTTCTCAGCCCTGTTATATCATGACTGTAATTCTCAGCCACAGACAATGAGCTATAGGTGTGATATAAAAGGAAAACTGAGCCCTCTTATACCTATTCCCCCAGTGTATCAGTTTCTGATTCCCAGAGAGGTTTGTGCTATTGATTTATTATGCTTCTCATCACAAGGTAAAGGGATTTCCTTCCTTTGAAGCCAGCCAGCTGTGGTGGAAGTTCTTGTGGAACCATAACCAAAGCTTTTCACTCTGAGAACAAACCATCCATCTTATTCTGTACAAACACCAAAGCCTCCATTTTACACACTGCAACCTCTTCTAATCACCTGAAGCGTGAGGTATATGAACCCATACATGGATTTTAGGCTTTACTGTTTACTTAACCATGACTATGTACAACCTTCTGGTATTGTCTCCCTTAAACAAAACCCTCATCCAGTAATCTGTGTGAAATAAGTCTGTGAATCCCACAATTACTGCAAAGACAACTAATAATGAAATTAGGCAAATCTTCACACTGGGTGTCTTCCCACAAGTGAACATTGAGGCAAGACTCCAGCATGATAAATTGGTAAATTGGTTTATTATTGTCACATGTACCAAGGTACAGTGAAAAACTTTGTTTTGTATGCCATCCATACAGATAATTTTATTACAACAGTACATTGAGGCAGTATTGGTATTGGTTTATTATTGTCACTTGTACCGAGGTACAGTGAAAAAATTGTCTTGCATACCAGTCGTACAGGTCAATTCATTACACAGTGCATTGAGGTAGTACAGGGTAAAAACAATAACAGAGTACAGAGTAAAGTGTCACAGCTACAGGGAAGTGCATTGCAGGTACATAATAAGGTGCAAGGTCACAACCAGGTAGATTGTGAGGCATGTTATTGATCAAGAGGTTCATTCAATAGTCTTATTACAGCAGGATAGAAGCTGTCCTTGAGCCTGCTGGTATGTACTTTCAGGATTTTGTATCTTCTGCCCGATGGGAGGGGGGGAGAAGAGAGAATGTTCGGGGTGGGTGGGGTCTTTGATTATGCCGGCTGCTTTACCAAGGCAGCGAGAAGCATAGACAGAGTCCCTGGAGGGGAGGCTGATTTCCGTGGTGTGCTGAGCTATGTCCACAACTCTCTGCAGTTTCTTGCAACTTAAATAGAAAGGGAACAAGCACTTCAGATATAACAAGGTGGGGAAACAGACGCAGACTGTAAAAGGATTCAGCATTGCCTACCTTCTCTAGAAATCAATGGCATAAAGTCTACTATGGGCAACCAATAAACTGCAGTAAGAGTTTACTGCGTCCCAGAGCTGCTAATAAGGTAATGCCAGAGCCTTAAAATGTCTTTGCTAAAGATGTTTAATAATTGGATAGTTAATCAGTGGACAAGTCTTGGAATTTTGCCCCTGAAGTTCTCTGAATCATCCACTACAATGACTTGATCCTTGACCCTTGCTATATATCATACTGGATCCAAATCCGATGAATCATTCCCATTCATCCCTGCTGTGTGGGACCATGTACCCAAGCACAACATTTACTTTCAAAGCCCCGACACTGAAAGATTCCTCAATTATTCAAAGTTTAGACAACCTCACCCACACTTTTCAAGAAACTTGTGGGCTTTTGTTATTAAGAGTGTTTTTTTTGATTAAGTTTCTGACTGAATAATTAAACGGGCTCCAATATGCTCAGAGAACAATTAAATATTGCATCCCAGCACATCATAAGTGCATCAGGCAACTGAATTACTTTATTATTAGAACCATAGGACCATACAGCACAAAACAGGCCCTTCGGCCCACCATGTTGTGCCGTCCATCAAACCACCCTCACACTATCTAACCCTTTCCTCCCGCATATCCCTCTATCTTAAATTCCTCCATATGCCTATCCAACAAACTCTTGAACCTGTCCAATGTCTCTGCCTCCACCACCACCCCAGGCAGTGCATTCCATGCACCAACCACTCTCTGGGTGAAAAACCTCCCCCTGACATCTCCCCTGAATCTCCCACCCATAAGCTTAAAGCCATGCCTTCTTGTCTTGAGCATTGGTGCCCTGGGAAGGAGGCGCTGACTGTCTACTCTATCTATTCCTCTCAATATTTTATATACCTCTATCATGTCTCCTCTCATCCTCCTCCTTTCCAGTGAATAAAGCGCTAGCACCCTAAGCCTCTTCTCATATTCCATACGGTCTAATCCAGACAGCATCCTGGTAAATCTCCTCTGCACCCTCTCCAACGCCTCCACGTCCTTCCTATAATGCGGCGACCAGAACTGAACACAGTTCTGGATGCAAATGCCATCAACGACTTTTAGAGTCATAGAGTCATAGAGCAATAAAGCACGGATATAGGCCCTTTGGCCCAACCAGTTCATGCCAACCCAGCTAGTCCCAATTTCCTGCGTTCGGCCCATATCCCTCTAAATCCCATCCCTCCATGTACCTATCCAAGTGCTTCTTAAATGATGCTATTGTACCTGCCTCACCCACTTCCTCTGGCAGCTCGTTCCACACACTCACCACCCTCTGTGTGAAAAAGTTGCCCTTCAGGTCCCTTTTAAACCTTTCCTCTCTCACTCTAAACCTATGCCCCCAGTTTTGGACTCCCCTACCCTGGGGGAAAGACTGTTACCGTCCACCTTATCTCTGCCTCTCATAATGTTGCCCCTCATTCTCCTACATTCCAAGAAATTCTGCAACAAGGTTCTGCAGACAGCAAAGCGACACTGGGAATGATAATTGCTTGCCCCATTATCCAATTTGGTTACGCTCTTTCCCTGAGTTCTGGTTAACCCAGAGCTCAGTACTAAGCTCTGTATCCTGTCTGTCCAAGAAGACAACTTACATTCACCCCTGTAGTTGGCATGGGATCAAAAGAAGCTGGCCATTATTGAAAATGTTCATTTCCACTGATGAAGTACAGTCATGATGGTAATGGAGTGGAATTCAGCAGCCAGTCTGCACACACCAAGAAGCCACGAGCAGATAATTAATGACGTTCTCATTTGTATTGGTGGATGGTTCCTCTTCCCACAGCTGCAGCCTGACCTGCTGAGTATTTCCAGCATTTTCTGCTTTCGTTCATCAACCATTTTTTCCTTGCATCCCACCCCAGGTTCAGAGATATTTCAAATTACATAGTGGTATGCTGGAACTCTTCGACAGTCCTCTTTTCTGGACACTATATAACACTGCAATCATTTGACAGTGAGCAGGGATCAGATAGGAATAGAGCATGCCTAGCACGTCAGTGGAAAAAATGAAGTCTTTTCACTTCGCTTTTTTTTCGCTGATTAATTTTAAACAAGAGCACTCCAGGAACATGTTTATATTCCAGATGCCTTTTACCACAACTAATTGTTAATCTTCCGCAGGTTATTTTAGTCTTGGCAGCACACCAGAAAAGCAATTTGCAGGACAGTTGAACCTGCTTCCAATTATGACTTCTCCTTGTCTATTTGTGGTAACAAAGGCAACCAAAAAGATCTGTTCTGAAGAGAGCAGTTCTTGATTGCTGGTCTGATTTCAAGCTTCATACGTATATAAGACCATGTGATTGGGGGGAGGTGGGTTGGCTGTGGTTAATTGGATACCGTGGATGGTCCTGTTTGTACTCGGGACAACTGGCAAGGTTTAGCTCACGAGAGTCAACATATTCCATTGAGTATCTTCACTTAACAGCCACCAACTGCACCAAATCATCTCAGGGGCATTCAGCTTATGGCAAATTGAATTGTTGAGTCACATACTTTACTCAGAGGGAACGAGGTGAGCGAATGATTTAAATATAGCTGCTTTACAGTAGGGGAGGACGGAAATTATGGAAGAGCACCAATGGAGTGAATGGAATCGGCAGATTCAAACAGGTGGATATCCGAGATGGAGGACAGGGGTAATCTGGCTCATTTCAAGTTGTTCCATGAGTCAAAATGCGCTCATCTCTCACAACAGAGTAATACAGCACAGAAACAGGCCCTTTGGCCCAACTCGTCCATGCTGACCATGGTGCCCACCAAGCCAGTCCCATTTGCCCGCGTTTGGTCCATATCCCTCTAAATCTTTCCAATCCATGTACTTATCCAAATGTCTGTTAATGGAGGCTAGCAGGGCAGAAAATTCTGCAAGCTTACATCACCCACGTAATAAATTGATCCGATCTGTGTACACCACAAGATTTCTGTCTTTGAAGGTGTTAATGAATTCAGGAGGTTTAAAGACTTTCTCAGGTTCAATCTTTGGCATTTGGTATCATGTTTGGCACAGACATCGTGGGCCGAAGGGCTCATTCCTGTGCTGTACTGTTCCATGTTCTATGTTCTAATCTCTTTATAGATTTTATCACATGGCTTGCTGACACATTTGCACCTTACATTCCTCTGCACAATCTAGTCTATGTCATGTGTCAAGTACATGGCAAAAGGATAACTGGTGGTGTGGTAGAGGTGTTCATGGTTTTCTTGCACAGTTTGCTGTCCCTTGAAGTATAAAGACTTACAGTTATCAACCATCTGACCAAAAGTCCACAATCAGTGAGGACAGGCAGTAACACCTCCTCCATGATTATCCTCAACACTGGTGCCCCACAAGGTTGCATTCTCCGACCCCTACTTTACTCCCTATACACTCACGACTGTGTGGCCAGATTCTGCTCGAGCTCCATCTACAAGTTTGCAGACGACACTAGTGTAGTGGGCTGGATCTCAAATCACAACTTGATGGAGCACAGGAAGGAGATAGAGAGCCTAGAAACATGGTGTCATGACAACAACCTTTCCCTCAATGTCAGCAGTACAAAAGAGCTGGCCGTTGACTTCAGGAATTGGGACAGAGTACACGCCCCTGTCTGTATCAATGGCGCTGAGGTGGAGGTGGTTGAGAGCTTCAAGTTCCTAGGTGTAAGTATCGCCAACAATTTGTCCTGGTCCAACCACGCGGACACTATGGCCAGGAAAGCACACCAGCGCCTCTACATCCTCAGAAGGCAGAGGAAATTCGGCATGTCCCCAATGACCCTCAGCAATTTTTACAGATGCACCATAGAAAGTATCCACTCAGGACGCATCACAGGTTGGTATGGCAACTGCTCTGCCCCTGACTGCAAGGAATTACAGAAATTTATGAACGCAGCCCTATCCATCACGAAAACCAGCCTCCCCTCCATCGACTACTACACTGCCCGCTACCTCGGGAAAGCAGCCAACATAAACAAGAACCCCTTCCACCTCAGTTATTCTTTCTTCTCCCCCTCTCCCATCAGGCAGAAGGTACAAAAGCTTGAGAACATGTACCACCTGGTTCGCTGTTATAAGACTCTTGAAGGGACCTCTTATACGCTAATGATGAATGCTTGATTTCACAATCTACTTCGTTGTGGCCCTTGCACTTTATTTGTCTGCCTGCACTGCACTTTCTCTGACTGTAACACTATGTTCTGCATTCTGTTATTGTTTTCCTTTTGTACTACCTCAATGTACTTATGTACGGAATGATCTGTCTGGATGGCATGCATACAAAAGCTTTTCACTGTATCTCGGTACAGTAATAAACCAATTAGCAAGCCCAGGAGATTTTAAAACACTTCAATGCCTTTGAAGGTCTTAATAGATGAAGGTAGTCCCAGCAAGATGGATGAGGGGCATCGGGAGAGGATGGCATGGTCAGCCATGGAGGCTGAGAGAAATTAAGAAGAATGACAAACAGATAAGCCTGCATTTATCTAGCACCCTCATGAACTCAGGACATGTTATGGCTTCCCGCTCTGAAGTGTAGCCACAGTTAATCTCAGTCAACCAATGCACAGCAAGATCCCACCAAGGGCAGACGCCTTGAAAGACATTCGGATGAGTACATGGATAGGAGGGGTTTAGAGGGATATGGGCCAAACGCGGACGAGCTTGATGGGCAGCATGGGCGATTTGGGCCAAAGGGCCTGCTTCTATGCTGTGTGACTCTATGACGCACCGACCAGATAATTTGTTTCAGTTATGTTGATTGAAGGACAAGCATTGGGTGGGAGTCTGGGAAAAGGTGTCCTGGTTTTCTTCAAAGTACAGTCACAGGATGAGAAGCCGGTAGCTAATTGTGGAGTCACTATTGGAAAGCTAAGTTCGTGTGTTTCCTTTTTAAGAACACGAGCTTTGAGACTGTATAGTTCTGAGCATACCCAGAACATGAAGTGCAGTGATAAAGAAGGCGGCTATTGTTCTACACAGTGGAGCAGCAAACTTGTCTAATTAATCTCATATATCACAGGTTTACCAGTGGCAGTTTACACTAATGATCCCCAAATTCCTTCAACATGCAACAAGTGGGCTCTTGGCTTGAACTGGCACTTGGTGTTTGGTTGCTTGATTAACAGAGGAATAAATCAGTGGGCTGTAATAACTTCATCTTGTTGCTTTGTAATTCCGTGGCTGTTGATGTAGAAATGACATTTTCGGCCTGTTGTTTATTAGGGGGGTGGCCTTGGAGGAATGCTGACTTGTTTAGGTTCCAGGTTTGTTTTGGCACATATACAGGTTCACTTGAAGGTACATTCATCATCTGTGAATGTGCCAGTGAAGAAAGAAGAAACTTGCATTCCTATAGAGCTTTCAACGCCAGAATGTCTCGTATTGTTCCAGAGCAGATACAGTCCCTTCTAGGTGTAATGTTCCACGTTCCAATATTTACCTCTCAGTGTTCACCCTCCTGCTGTTTCTGGGAGCTTGCTGTGCACAAATTGGTCACTGTTGTAAAGTGGGAAACACAGTGACCAATTTGTGCACAGCAAGATCCCAGAAATGACATGATGGTGAGCACCAAGGGATAAATTTTAGAACGTAGAACAGTACAGCACAGGAACAGTCCCTTCAGCCCACCTTGTCTGTGCTGACCATGAAGCCGAATGAAAGTGAACCAATGCGTCCGCACATGGTCCACATCCCTCCATTCCCTGCACATCCATGTGCCTGGGTAACAACCTCTTAAACACCACTATCATGTCTGCTTCCACCACCCCTGGCAGCCCATTCCAGGCACCCACCACTCTCTGTGTAAAAAACTTGCCCCGCACATCTCCTTTAAACTTTCCCACTCTCACCTTAAACCTATGCCCTCTGGTATTTGACATTTCTACCCTGGGGAGAAAAGACTCTCTACCCTATCTATGTCTCTCATAATCTTATAAACTTCCATCAGTCTCCCCCTCAGCCTCTGATGCTCCAGAGAAACCGATCCAAATCTCTCCAACCTCTTTTTGTAACTATTGGCCAGGACACCAAGAGGAGCTACCCAGGTTTTCAAATCTCCGATGTGAAGCATGTGGTTTATACTTCATCCAGTTGATGCTCCAGGTTGCTTGGAGACACCAGATAGAGGAAGGAACTTGGTTACAACTGTGCAGCTAAACTGGGGATCTTGGATTCTTGCCACTGTAGTGTAGCGGTTAGCATAACGCTATTACAGCGTCAGCAACCTGGGTTCAATTCCGGCTGCTCTCTGTAAGGAGTTTGTACGTTCTCCCCGTGTCTGCCTGGCTTTCCTCCAGGTGCTCCAGTTTCCTCCCACATTCCAAAGACGTACGGGTTAGGAAGTTGTGGGCCTGCTATATTGGCGCCGGAAGCGTGGCGACACTTGCGGGCTGCCCCCAGAACACTCTACGCAAAAAGATGTATTTCACTGTGTGTTTCGATGTACATGTGACTGATAAAGAAATCTATTGGACATGAGGCCGCCAATGGAGAGTTATTGATCCCAAATGATGGAACAGGCTCGAAGGGCGAATGGTCTTTTCCTGGAACAGGCCATTCAGCCCTTTGAACTTGCTTCATCATTCACACCTAGCTCTACTTGGAAAATTAGAACCATCTCCTCAGATAAAAGTTACATCAAAGAACTGCAATGCTTTGGGACGGTGTAAATGTCCAAGTATTTTACAGCTAGTTACGAACAGCTGTTTCCTATTTCTGAACATTAACATGGATTATAAATAGGCATTAACTATTAGTTTTAATTTAACAAACAGAGGGTGTAGTACTTGCTTGTGTTGGGAGTGCAGAGGGTGGTGCCAATTCTGTCTAGAACAGAATGTGTGGTCACTGTTGGTGGCTGTGTGGCCAGGAACCCCATTCATGGCATGCACTGAGGAGAAGGCTTCAGCGCACAGATTGGGGCTGCTGCCTTGACTTTGGGCAACAGTGTAAACTGGGCCGATTGACTCAGCTTTCTGTTATCGCACTCTCATGGGTTGCATTTCCACTGAACTCCACGGAGGGATTTCATAAGCGTCAACTGATCCAATCGCTCTTCATTTTGGGCTTTTTATTGTAAGGAAAACTCATCCAAATGCAGGAAAGAGTGGGGTGGGGGCCGGATGTGTAACAGATGGCCAATATTATGTGGCACCTTGGGCAGACAGCTTATGAAAGCAACGCACTCCTCCCCGCTAAGGATGCTGTCCTTGGGAAACCTTGGCAACTGGCTGGTGTCCAGGGCGTGCAGAAAGAACAACGAGGGTAGTCACAGGCATTGACTGGGTGGGGGTTTGAAAATTTTGTGTAAAGAAGGGAATGATTCACGTCCTCAGAATAAGGAGCCTTGGAATAAAGAGACGCCCCTTTGGAACTGAGAGGAGGAGGAATTTCTTCAGCCAGAGGGCAGTGAATCTGTGGAATTCGTTTCCACAGACAGCTGTGGAGGCCAAGTCACTGGGTGTATTTAAGGCAGAGATTGATAGATCCTTGATTAGTAAGGGGGTTAACGGTTACAGGGAGGAGAATGGAGTTGAGAAAAAGAAGTCAGCCGTGATTGAATGGCAGAGCAAACAATGGGCCGAATGGTCTAATTCTGCTCCTATATCTTAAGGTCTTATGGTCCTGATTCTACCATCAAGCCTTTGAACTGCACCAGGATTATTGGACACCACCACAACTAACTGTCAGGAATCTCAGTGCCAGGTGTTGAAGGGGGCTCTCAGATCTGATCTGCGATATTCTGGTAGTGGACCCGAACACTGTAACCAGTCACCAGAATCCGTGTGGTGCAGTTAGCAGATCCTTTGAGAAAGCTGTGCACTGGAGAGCACTGGAGAACCCCTTCAGCATCCCAGCCCCCACTGTCACTAAGGTGTCAGAATGTACAGAGATTGCTGGAATGCCACCCCTTCCCTCATCCCCCACCATTTCCCCCTCGGGTCACCCAAGGATTTAACCTGCACCTCTTTCTATTTCCCAAACAAATGCAGTCACTCAGCAACACCATCCGAAAACCAGCCTCCCCTCCATGGACTCTGTCTACACTTCTCACTGCCTCGGTAAAGCAGCCAACTTAATCTAAAACCCCACCCACCCCGGACATTCTCTCTTCTCCCCCCTCCCATCGGGCAGAAGATACAAAAGCCTGAAAGCACGTACCACCAGGTTCAAGGACAGTTTCTATCCCACTGGTATAAGACTCTTGAACGGACCTCTTGTACGATAAAGATGAACCCTTAACCTCACAATCTACCTCATCGTGGCCCTTGCATCTTAGTGTCTACCTGCACTGCACTTTCTCTGTAACTGTAACACTACATTCTGCATTCCGTTATTGCTTTTCCCTTTGCAGTACCTCGATGTACTTATATCTTGGAATGATCTGTATGGATGGCATGCAAAACAAAGCCTTTCACTGTATCTCAGTACATGTGACAATAATAAGCCAATTACACCGATGACACACAGTTCCACCTCGCCACCCCTTTCTTGACCCTCCTGAACCCGTTTAACATCCTGGTCTGGATGAGCAGAGACTTCCCCTATCAAGTATCAGTATGAATAAACCAAGTGTTTCTGAATCCCACAAGAACATGTCTTATGACGATAGGTTGCGTGAGCTCGGGCTTTTCTCTGTGGAGAGAAGGAGGATAAGAGGTGATTTGATAGAGGTGTACAAGATGATAAGAGGCATAGATCGAGTGGACAGTCAGAGACTTTTTCCCAGGGCGACAATGGCTAACACGAGGGGACATAATTTTAAGGTGATTGGAGGGAGGTATAAGGGGGATGTCAGGGGTAAGTTTTTTACACAGAGAGTGGTGGGTGCGTGGAACGCACTGCCGGCAGAGGTTGTGGGGGCAGATACATTAGGGACATTTAAGAGACTCTTAGATGGACACATGAATGATAGAGAAATGGGAGGCTATGTGGGAGGGAAGGGTTAGATAGATATTAGAGCAGGATAAAATGTCGGCACAACATTGTGGGCCGAAGGGCCTGTACTGTGCTGTAATGTTCTATGTTCTATGTTCTGACTCCATTCCCAGGCACCCAGCTCTATAGTTCCCTGCAGCAACTGTCCAAGACTGAACCAGTGTGTTTGGAATCCACGTGATGTGTCTGACCCACAGGGGAAGTTCTGCACACAAACCCTTGCCATTGATAAACCCATCTATTTCCAGCTCTGTGACACTGTAGGACTAAGCTCCTGGCTTCCATCCATCTGCTGCTAAAAACCTTATCCACAGTATTAACTTTAGACTTTACTCTTCCAGTGTAGTCCCACCCTCGCTCTGCACCTCCATTAACCTGAACTCACTTTATATCTCTGCTACCGCTTCCCGAACTTGCACAAAGTCCCTTTCATTCAGTGTATATCGACCTACACTGGCTCCCATTCAAGCAATGCCTCAACCTTAATCTTCTCAAGTCCCTCCATGGTCTCACTCCTCCCTGTTCCTGTAATCTTCAGCAGCCCAAAACCACTCCACGATCTCTGCATCCTCTAATTCTGGCTACATAATCATCCTTATTTTATTTGGCTGACTTGTGGCAGATGTGCCTTCAGCTACCTGGGCCCTAGGCTTGCCAATTTCTTTGTATTGGTGTTGGTATTGGTTTATTATTGTCACTTGTACCGAGGTACAATGAAAAACTTGTCTTGCATACTGTTCGTACAGATCAATTGATTACACAGTGCAGTTACACTGAGTCAGTACAGAGTGCATTGAGGTAGTACAGGTAAAAACAATAACAGTACAGAGTAAAGTGTCACAGCTACAGATTAAACCTCTCTGTTCTTTAGGACACTCCTGAACAACTATTTAGAGTCATAGAGAGTCACAGCACGAGAGTGGGCCCTTCAGTCCAATGGGACCACACTGACCATCAACAACACATTCACAGTCATCCCATTTTTTTTATTCTCCCCAAACTCCTGTCAACCCTCCACAGATTCTACCCCTCACCTACACACGAGAGGCAATAAACAATTAACTTACCAATCTGCATGTCTTTGGGATGAAACCGGAGCACCCGGGGAAACCCATGCAGTCACGGGGAAACTGCAAACTCCACACAGACAGCACCTGAGGTTGGGATTGAACCCGGGTCTCCAGCACTGTGAGGCAGCAGCTCTGCTCGCTGCACCACCCTGTCACCATTTCTCAGATGAAGCTTTTAGTCCTCGAACTTGATAACTGCCAACACAGGTCAGTGTCAAATTTTGGAGACACAAGAGACTGCAGATGCTGGAATCTGGAGCAACAAACAATCTGCTGGAGGAACTCAGTGGGTCAGGCAGCATCCGTGGAGGGAAATGGACCATCGATGCTTTGGGATGAGACCCTCATCCACCCAGTTCAAATGAAGGGTCTCAACTCGAAACGTCAACTGTCTATTTCCCTCCACAGATGCTGCCTGACCAGCTCAAGTTCCTCTAGCAAGTTTGCTTTTTGCTTCAGTCAAATTTTATTTGGTAATGCTGTACAAAAGGCAGTGTGTAAATCCAAATCATTGCCGTGTGGATGAAGAGGGATTGGATGTGGCTCGGGTGTAGTACTGACACAAGCATGACTCTCTCGGGCTGAATGGCCTTTCTCTGAGCTGTAAATACAAAGCTGAGGGACCTTGAACCAAGGAGGGTTGGATTTAACGTAACTGGCAGGATGGGAGCGGAGGTGAGGAAAAGATGCTGGTATTCATGACCATGAAAGGAAGGTGGGAGCAGAAGCCCTCCGATCTGAAGAGATGTGACCTGCACATATTAAGGTGGATTTTTGGGCCTTTTTTTTATTGGCTGGTACAAATGTGATGGACATAATGGCTTTCTTCTGTCTCGTTAGTTTTCGATGATTCTATGACTTTAAAACACTTGTGCTTCGTGATGCTTGATCCCAATCTTGTGACTACAGCCACACTCACTGAACCTCATCAAGTGTCAAAGCCTGTCAGGAGTTTAGCCTTGAATTACTCTCAGTAATATGTTTAAAAGGTTTTCTTTTGAAGCTGTCAACCATTAACTGGATGGACCACACACAACTACTCTCTGGGTCTGTGGCAATAAGGGATCTCAAGGCTGCATTTCAACACAGAACTATTCACATCAACTTGAGCTATAACCCAAACATCACTAAGTATTGTTACACCCAGCACAGGTCAAGCACGCTAATCAGGTACATTGTGCTACCTCTGGGAATGACGCTCACAGCTAACACCCCTTGCTGACCCCTCACATCCTGTCGCATTGCTCCCAGAGGAGACAAGAGCACTATTCAGCAACAATACAAACATGCTGCTATCATGCATTCTCTTAGTAAACCAACTGCCCCCAACTCCCCACTCTGCATAACCTGGAAGCAAGATAACACAAAATAACTGGGGATGTCCAATCTTCCAAGAGGTGAAGATTCAGCCCCTTAATAGGATTGTATTTCAACTGCAGTACTTCGTTTTCATTGAGAAACCCCATACCTGATTGCTTTCATTAAATAAGGCATATAGAGTCATAGAGTTATACAGCACGGAAACAGACCCTTCAGCCCAACTTGTTGACTAAGTTGCCTACTTGGGCTAGTCCCATTTCCCTGCATTTGGCCCATACCCCTCTAAACCTTTCCTGTCCATGTACCTGTCTAAATGTCTTTTGAATGTAATTGTACCCACCTCAACCACTTCCTCTGGCAGCTCGTTCCATACACCCACCACCCTCTGCGTGAGAAAGTTGCCCCTCAGGTCGGTTTTACATCTTTCCCCTCTCACCTTAACCTGTGCCCTCTTGTTTTAGACTCCCCCATCCTGGGAAAAAGCCTGTGACCATCCACCTTATCCATGCCCCTCATGTTTTACAAACCTCTATAAGGTCGCCCCTCAGCCTCCTACGTTCCAGGGCAAAAAAAAGCCCTCCAATCTCAGTAACATCCTCATGAACCTTTCCTGCGCCCTTTCCAACTTAATGCCATCCTTCCTAAACCCAGGAAACCAGAACTGCACACATTATTCTAAGAGTGGTCTTACCAATGTCTTGTACAGTTGAAACATGACATCGTCCCTGCTGGGCTCCCTTTCTGAAGTTCCATTCTACTGATTTCAAGCAATTGGACTAATTTCTACCCCAAGGTATTTCGAAACTCCTAGTCAACTGACACTAACTTTGGGATCAAAATCCAATATTTGTCCATTTCCAATATGAAGCCATATCCACATTAATGGTACTAGATTATTCCATCTGTTTTTTCTTTGAAGCAAACAGCAAATGGATGGAGCTCACCTGTAATGTAAAGAAAGTTGTGGCAAGAATCTGATAATCACTGTGGTGCAATTCCCAAAGGCAGTAATAAGACCAGCTACTGAAAGGTCTGGATAGAGCGGACGTGGAGAGGACGTTTCCATTAGTGGGGGACTGTAGGACTCGAGGTCCCTTTAGAACTGAGATGACAAGGAATTTCTTCAGCCAGAGGATGGTGAATCTGTGGAATTCATTGCCACAGACAGCTGTGGAGGCCAAGTCATTGGGTGTATTTAAGGCAGAGATTGATAGGTTCTTGATTGGTAAGGGGGTTATGGGTTACGATATAGAAGCAGTATTGGGCCATTCAGCCCATCGAGTCTGCTCCGCCATTCAACCATGGCTGATTTTCTTTAACCCCATTCTCCCGCGTTGTCCCTGTAACCCTTAATGGGTTAACCCTTAGTGGGTGCCACGTCTCCCAGTTCCCAGGGGTCATATTGACAATGTAGTCCGGACCAATTAGAGTGAGAATGATAAAGATATTTTGGAGCCAAGGGAGAAGGGAACCTGGAATTTCCTTAAGAGATGAATGTGTAATTTTGATAACCTTGCATGAGGTTGGAGGATGATGGAAATGAGGAAGAAGTTTGCTTAACCCACCTGAGATCTCTGAGGTTGTGACCAGTAGAATAGAGAAAGGGGGAACCAGTTGATGTGATATATTTAGAATTTCAGAACGTTTTCAATAAGGTCCCGCTTAGGGAGTTGGTCAACAAGATGTTAGTGCTGGGGCACGGGCAGAGAATTGGTTAGCGGGCAGGAAGTAAAGAATGGGAATGATGCATCTTTCTTGGGCTGGCAGGTGGTGACCTGTAAGGTACCACAGGAACCTACATCTACAATTCGGCTGATGGAACCAAATGTTGCTTTGCTGATGATGCTGAACTAGGTGGGATTGTGTGTACAGAGAAGGATGTAAAGAAACTTCAAGGAGGTCGGGACAAACTGAGTGAGCCGGTAAGACCAGGGAAGACGGAACATAATGTGGAAAAATGTGAAGTTATCCACTTTGGGGCACAAAACAGGAAAACAGAGTATTTAAGATAAGATGAGATATCTTTATTAGTCACATATACATCGAAACACACAGTGAAATGCATCTTTTGCGTAGAGTGTTCTGGGAGCAGCCCACAAGTGTCGCCACGCTTCTGGCGCCAACATAGCATGCCCACAACTTCCTAACCCGTACGTCTTTGGAATGTGAGAGGGAACTGGAATTGAACCTGGGTCGCTGGCATTGTAATAGCGTTACGCTAACTGCTACACTACCGTGCCTGCCCCTACACTACCGTGTATTTGTTAAACAATGAGAGGTTGGATAATGTTGATGTTCAAAGGCACATGTTTGTAAGATACTGTGCAGCTGCAAAAAGCTAATCTTTATGGCACTTATACCCTGTATATGCTTATGACAATAAACTTAAACTTGAACTTGGACTTAGATATCCTTATACACAAGTCCAACACCCACATGCCACAGGTAATAAGGAAGGAAAACTTATTACAAGAGGATTTGAGTAAAAGAGGATGGATGTTTTACTTCAATTACTGAGGCCCTTGGTGAGAATTCTCTTGGAATATTGGGTACAGCTTTGGTTTCTTTACCCAAAAAAGGATATACTTGTCAGAGAAAACATGTGACAGAGGCTTGTTCCAGGGATGGTGGGCTTGCCTTATGAGGAGAGGTTGAATGGACAAATCCTGTATTCTCTGGAGTTTAGAGAAGATGTCACTGAAACATAAAGTTATTACGGAGCTCAACAGGCTGGACGCAGGGAGGATGTTCCCACTGGCTGAGAGAAATAGAACTGGTGGGGGGGGGGGGGGGGGGTGGGGTCACAATCTCAGGGTAAAAGGTAGGTTATTCTAAGACTAAGATAAGGAGAAGTGTCTTCACTCAGAGGGTGACGAAGTTCAGAAATTCACTATCCCCAGAGGTTCCTGAGGTTCAGTCATGGAGTTCATTCAACAGAGAGATTGACAGACTTGTGGATATTAAGGGAGTTAATATCCACAAGTCTATCAATTAAGGGACTTAATATCCACGTCTATTAATCTTATTGAGGTTTATAAGGTTATGAGAGGTATAGATAGAGTAGACAGCCAATGTCTTTTTCCCAGGGTCAAAATGTCTAATACCAGAGGGCATTCATTTAAGGTGAGAGGGGGAAAGTTCAAAGGAGATGTATGGGGCAAGTTATTTTTTTACACAGAGAGTGGTGGGTGCCTGGAATGTGCTGCCAGGGGTGGTGGTGGAGGCAGGTACGATAGGGGGCTTTCAACAGGCTCTTAGATAGACACAAGAATGTGCAGAGAATGGAGGGATGTGGGCATTGTGAAGGCAGAGGGATTAGATAAGCGTTTAATTACTAGTTTAATTAGTTCAGCACAACATCGTGGGCCGAAGGGCCTGTTCCTGTGCTGTACTGTTCTATGTTCTATGACTCAAATGACTTGGGGATAGTGCAGGAAAATTGTGTTGAGGTAATAGATCTGAATGGCCTGAGCCTGCTCTAGTTCTTCTGCGCGCATCACGTAGGGAGTACACCTGAGCAAAAGTCACAGACTTTGTGTCACTCGCACAGAGTCCCTGATTTTCATTCACATTTTATTTTTCACAGAGAGGTTGAACCACGTATCGGACAAAGGCATGGTGCAATGTGACCCATTTTCCACGTACGTGACGGTTTTGATTGTTCTAAGAACATCCCTGAATTTCCTCAGAAGAGTGTTCTTAATTCTTTTTGCTGGAGCTTCCAAGGCAATCAGGAGTTACATAGTGGTTGCAGTAGTCAGCAAATATTGAGAGCTCTGGACCATTGACCAGGAGACATGAGTTCAAATCCCACTACAGATCCCAGGGAATTTAATCCATGTGGAATCATAGAGACAGTAACCTGTTGATGACCATGTATCCAACAGGTTATCATACATAACCCATCTGGTCCTACAGAGAAGGGATCTACTGGTCATATCTGTTTGTGTCTCCAGACCCATCAATGTGCTTGATCCTTTGTCATTAGCCCAGCAATCTCTCAGTTCAGTGTGGAGGTCAATTAGGGATGGACTTAATTATCAGAAGTGGTGTCCATAAATTAATAATTTTTTAAAAATCCATGAGATCAACAACCCAGCACTGCCATATGACATCTGCTTTCCAATAGAAGCTCTGGTCCATGAGAAAACAATTGGGTTACTCAGCCTTCAATGTAGCAAGCTAAACAACAAATGCATCAACCCCCAGGTTGCTAAAATGGCAATAATATCTAGACTCCAGCAGATCAGAACCAGACACAGGAAACCACAAAAGGATAGTAATATTCATTATAATTTATTGCAATGAAGAGATGCCAACTTTAAACTGCTTACTTACCTGATGTTAACAATTTGCTTAATTATTGGTTGTACTTTCAAACATTTGTACTCAGCTTCCTTCTCATACATCTCAAGGCAAGTTTCTAAATTCAGCACCTAAACAGAATATATCTCATTTGATCTTTAGTATTTAAGGCATTTAGCAAAGGAGTTAAGCCCCAAAACACTTAGTGGTTGGCTTTCCAAAAGCAACATATCCATTAATTCACAAAACCTGTTTTAAAGCCAGCTCAATAAAAAGGTACATTTACAATGAATTTTTAATGTAACAGAATAAAAGGACAGCTTCTATCCCACTGTTATAAGACCATTGAATAGTCCCCTAGTACGATAAGATGGACTCTTAACCTCACAATCTACCTTGTTATGGTCTGGACTTCCTCTGTAACTGTAACATTTTATTCTGCATTCTGTAATTGTTTTACCTTGAACTACCTCAATGCACTGTTTTGATGAAATGATCTGTATGGATGGCATGCAAAACAAGTTTTTGACCATACCTCAGTACACGTGACAAGAATAAAACAATTTACTAATTTACCAATTTACCAAAATGTCATAAAGCAATTCAAAAATGAGCATCAACAAATACAATTTGAACCAAGCCACCAAAGGAAATAATTAGGCCAGGTGACCAAAGGCACAGTCAAAGAGGAAGGTTTTACGGATCGTTTTTAGGAAGGGAGGCAAGTAGTGGGAAACTCAAGCTTATGCATAGTATGGAATTAGCTTGTCTCAATCATTGCCTCGCTCCAACTGACACAGGCATCAGCCCCAGAAGTTGCAATGACTGACAACCTCATTCATAGAGGGTATAGGTTAGTTGGTGTGGACAATGGAAAATGAGAGACAAGTCCATTAAGGAATGTCCGTCCAACTATGTAGTAATTTCCGGACTACTACCTGTGCTAAGCGACAGTGGATATAGGAACAGAATGAGGAGGAGGTTAAACGCGTGGCTGAGGGATTGGAGTAAGGAGCAGGGATTCAGTTTTCTGGATCATTGGGGCCTCTTTTGGGGCAAGTATGACCTGTTCAAAGAGGACGGGTTGCACTTGAATCCCAGGAGGACCAACAAACTGGCAGGGAGGTTTGCTAAGGCTACTGGGGAGAGTTTAAACTAGAATTGTTGGGGGGTGGGATCCTCACTGGAGAGACTGGGGAAGAGGTGTTTGGCTAGGAGTAAGTACCATAGAGGAAGCTAGGAGTAAGTACCATAGGCAGGTGATAGAGAAGGGAAGTGTTCAGACAGGCTTGAGATGTGTCTATTTTAACGCAAGGAGTATTGTGAACAAGGCGGATGAGCTTAGAGCTTGGATCGATACTTGGAGCTATGATGTGGTGGCCATTACGGAGACTTGGATGGCTCCAGGGCTGGAATGGTTGATTCAAGTGCCGGGTTTTAGATGTTTCAGGAAGGACAGGGAGGGAGGCAAAAGAGGTGGGGGAGTGGCACTGTTGAAAAGAGATAGTGTCACGGCTGCGGAAAAGGTGGACGTTGTGGAGGGATTGTCTATGGACTCTCTGTGGGTGGAGGTTAGGAACAGAAAGGGGTCAATAACTTTACTGTGTGTTTTTTATAGGCCGTCCAATAGTGACAGGGTTATTGAGGAGCAGATAGGGAAGCAGATCCTAGAAAGGTGTGAGAATAACAGAGTTGTTGTGATGGGAGGTTTTAATATCCCAAACATCGATTGGCATCTCCAGACAGTGAGGGGTTTAGATGGGGTGGAGTTTGTTAGGTGTGTTCAGGAAGGGTTCTTGACACAGTATGTAGATAGACCTACAAGAGGAGAGGCTGTGCTTGATTTGATATTGGGAAATGAACCTGGTCAGGTGTCAGATCTCTCAGTGGGTGAACATTTTGGTGATAGTGATCATAATTCTATCTCCTTTACGTTAGCACTGGAGAGAAATAGGAACAGACAGACTAGAAAGGCGTTTACTTGGAGTAAAGGGAATTATGAGGCTCTCAGGCAGGAAATTGGAAGATTAAATTGGGAACAGATGTTCTCAGGGAAAAGTACAGAAGAAATGTGGCAAATATTCAGGGGATATTTGTGTGGAGTTCTGCATAAACATGTTCCGATGAGACAGGGAAGTCACAAGAGGATACAGGAACCGTGGTGTATGAAGGCTATAATAAATCTAGTCGAAAGGAAAAGAAAAGCATACAAAAGGTACAGAGAGCTAGGTAATGTTAGAGATCTGGAAGAGTACAAGGCTAAAAGGAAGGAACTTAAGAAAGAGATTAGGAGAGCCAGAAGGGGACATGAGAAGACCTTGGCGGGCAGGATTAATGAAAACTTCAAGGCGTTCTACAAGTATGTGAAGAGTAAGAGGATGAAATGCGAAAGGATAGGGCCTATCAAGTGCAGCAGTGGGAAAGTGTGTATGGATCCAGAAGAAATAGCGGAGGTACTTAATGAACACTTTACGTCGGTATTCACCACGGAAAAGGATCTAGGGGATTGTAGTGGGGACATGCAGCGGCCTGAAAAGCTTGAGCATGTAGATATTAGAAAAGAGGTGGTGCTGAAACTTTTGGAAAGCATCAAGTTAGATAAGTCGCCGGGACCGGATGGGATGTACCCCAGGCTGCTGTGGGATGTGAGGGAGGAGATTGCAGACCCTCTGACGATGATCTTTTCATCGTCGATGGAGACAGGAGAGGTTCCGGAAGATTGGAGGGTTGTGGATATTGTTCCCTTATTCATGAAGGGGAGTAGGGGTAGCCCAGGGAATTATAGACCGGTGAGTCTTTCCTTAGTGGTTGGTAAGCTGATGGAGAAGATCCTGAGGGGCAGGATTTATGAACATTTGGAAAGGTATAATATGATTAGGAATAGTCAGCATGGCTTTGTCAAGGGCAGGTCCTGCCTTACGAGCCTGATTGAATTTTTTGGGGATGTGACTAAACACATCGATGAAGGGAGAGCAGTAGATGTAGTGTATATGGATTTCAGCAAGGCATTTGATAAGTTACCCCATGCAAGGCTTATGGAGAAGGTGAGGAGACATGGGATCCAAGGGGACATTGCAGTGTGGATCCAGAACTGGCTGGCCCACAGAAGGCAAAGAGTGGTTGTTGAAGGGTCGTATTCTGAGTGGAGGTCGGTGACCAGTGGTGTACCTCAGGGGTCTGTATTGGGACCCTTACTCTTTGTGATTTTTATAAACGACCTGGATGAGGAAGTGGAGGGGTGGGTTAGTAAGTTTGCAGATGAAAAGAAGGTTGGGGGTGTTGTGGATAGTTTGGAGGGCTGTCAGAGGTTACAGAGGGACATGGATAGGATGCAAAGTTGGGCTGAGAAGTGGCAGATGCAGTTCAACCCAGATAAGTGTGAAGTGGTTCATTTTGGGAGATCAAATATGTTGGCAGAGTATAGTATTAATGGTAGGACTCTTGGCAGTGTGGAGGATCAGAGGGATCTTGGGGTCCGAGTCCATAGGACGCTCAAAGTGGCTGCGTAGGTTGACTCTGTGGTTAAGAAGGCATATGGTGTATTGTCCTTCATCAATCAGGGAATTGAATTTAGGAGTCGAGAGGTATTGTTGCAGCTATATAGGTCTCTGGTCAGACCCCACTTGGAGTACTGTGCTCAGTTCTGGTCGCCTCACTACAGGAAAGACGTGGAAGCCATAGAGAGGGTGCAGAGGAGATTTACAAGGATGCTGCCTGGAACGCGGAGCATGCCTTATGAAAGCAGGCTGAGGGAACTCGGCCTTTTCTCCTTGGAGAGACGGAGGATGAGGGGGGACCTGATAGAGGTGTATAAGATGATGAGAGGTATTGATTGGGTAGATAGTCAGAGGCTTTTCCCCAGGGCTAAAATAGTGGCCACAAGAGGACATAGGTTTAAGGTGCTGGGGAGTAGATATAGAGGAGATGTCAGAGGTAAGTTTTTTACTCAGAGAGTGGTGAGTGCGTGGAATGGGCTGCCAGAAACGGTGGTGGAGGCTGATACGATAGGGTCTTTTAAGAGACTGTTGGATAGGTACATGGAGCTGAATAAAATAGAGGGCTATGGGTAAGCCTAGTAATTTCTAGGGTAGGGACATGTTCGGCACAGCTTTGTGGGCCAAAGGGCCTGAATTGTGCTGTAGTTTTTCTATGTTTCTATGGGGCTAATGATAGTCTTAGGCAAGGTTTAAAGGTCGGCGCAACCTTGTGGGCCGAAGGTACTGTATTGTGCTGTACTGTTCTATGTTCTATGTAAACTACTGAAGTAAATGAAAATCAAAACCACTGCAGCCGTAGGAAGCTGAAATAAAAAATGGAAAACAGTAGAAACACTCAGCATTGGTGGAGAAAGAGTTAACCTTTCAGGTCAGAGAGTGAGACCTGCAGAGTAATAGAAAATTGCACTTTAGCACTCCCTCAGTGCTGCACTGAGGTTCGATCTTGTTGCCTGAAACTTTAACTAGTTTAACATTGTCATATTAGCACTGCAGTACCTGGTGACACTCAAACACACTCACAAAGTTCTGACAAAGAGTCTTCACCTGAAACGTTAATTCTGTTTCTCTTCCCACAGATGCTGCTGAGTGTTTACAGCATTTTCTGTTTTTACTTATGGGGCTAAAGCACATTTTAGGGAGAAGTTAAAGGGCTTCATTCTATATCGACCTGCATTATATCAAATAGGTGCTGATGACTGTGTAAAATATTCCTGTCACAAAATGTAAAGGCTAATACATTTTGAAGGCAGAATACAAGATTAACGCCAGGACTCTTCGTAGTGTGGACGAACAGAGGGATCTTGGGATCCACGTCCATAGATCCCTCAAGGTTGCCGCGCAGGTCAATAGGGTTGTTAAGAAGGCGTATGGAGTGTTGGCCTTCATTAGTCGGGATATTGAGTTCAAGAGCCGCGAGGTGATGTTGCAGCTCTATAGAACTCTGGTTAGACCACACTTGGAGTATTGTGTTCAGTTCTGGTCACCTCATTATAGGAAGGATATGGAAGCTTTCGAGAGAGTGCAGAGGAGATTTACCCGGATGCTGCCTGGATTGGAGAGCATGTCCTATGAGGGTAGGTTGAGCGAGCTAGGGCTTTTCTCTTTGAAGAGAAGGAGGCTGAGAGGTGACTTGATAGAGGTGTACAAGATGATAAAAGGCATAGATTGAGTGGACAGTCAGAGGCTTTTTCCCAGGGCGACAATGGCTAATATGAGGGGGCATCATTTTAAGGTGATTGGAGGAAGGTATAAGGGGGGTAACAGAGGTAGGTTCTTTACACAGAGAGTGGTGGATGCATGGAATGCACTGCCGGCAGAGGTTGTGGGGGCAGATACATTAGGGATATTTAAGAGACTCTTAGATAGACACATGAATGATAGAGAAATGGAGGGCTATGTGGGAGGGAAGTGTTAGATAGATATTAGAGCAGGATAAAATGTTGGCACAACATTGTGGGCCGAAGGGCCTGTACTGTGCTGTAGTGTTCTATGTTCTATGTAAAACCTGTGCAATGAGCAGAGACAAGTTAATTGAAATAAGTGCTATGGTCTGATTATTAGTACTTTAAAAACTGTCTCATCATCTTGGCTGATCATCATTTTTTAATTCACTCACAAAAAAACCTATTGCACTGCATGGTGTAAAATCCCGTGTTCCTGTTCGTAAGCTAGACTCAGTAATAAACAATATAAACAAAACATTCTGGAAATACTCTGCAGGTCAGGCAGCATCTGTGGAGAGAGAAACAGAGTCAATGTTCCAGGTTGGTCAGAACTTTGTGAGTGCGTTTGATGTGTTTGAGTGTGTTGTGGAACTGCAGAACAGAAACAACAGATATGGCAATGTTAAGTTGGTTAAAGTTTCAGGCAACGAGATCGAGCTGAGTCTGACGCCTCAGTGCAGCACTGAGGGAGTGCTAAAGTGCCATCTTCTGGTTGAGACCTTATAGATCCCGTGACAATATCTCAAAGCAGAGCCGAGGTGTTATCCCTGGAACGATGGACAATTTGACCATTCATCAATATCACAAAAACATCGCTATCACATTGCTGATGTGGGAGCAGCCTGGGCACTAATTAGCTTCTGTGTTTCCTAATGAACACATCAAAAAGTACCTCATTGGCTGCGTAGTGTTTTGGGACACAGTGAAAGGGATGGGAAAGGAGCTATAGAAACGCAAATTGTTCTTTTTTGAAATAAAGAGATTTAGGACAAATGATCAAAAACTCAGTGATCACGAAGCAGAATAATTTACTCACACAAGAACAGAAGAAACTGAAGGCAGAAGTAGACCATTCAGCCCTTCATACCTGCCCCAAAATTGCAATAAAATCCTGATCTCTGAGCTCTGCTCCAGCTCCTTGCCCTAACCCCTAATCCTCTGATTCCCTTAATTCCCTTTTAAAGAGGAATACAGATCAGAACAGAGCTCTGAACACAGCCCAACCCGTCACACAATCCAGCCTCCCCTCCATTGACCCTGTCTACTCTCCACATCTCATGAACAAATTAAGAGAAAATCCTCTGAGCAGTGTTCCAAGCAGAGAGACTGAATTTGTAGTGAGAGGATCTGATTATGCAGAGAGTTGTGGACACAGCTCAGCACAGCACGGAAACCAGCCTCCCCTCCATGGACCCTGTCTACACTTCCCGCTGCCTCGGGAAAGCAGCCAGAATAATCAAAGACTCCACCCACCCCGGACATTGTCTCTTCTCCCCCCTCCCATCGGGCAGAAGATACAAAGCCTGAAAGCACGTGCCACCAGCTCAGGGACAGCTTCTATCCCACTGTTATCAGACCATAGAACAGACCTCTCATACGCTAAAGATGAATTCTTGATCTTCCAATCTACCTCGTCGTGGCCCTTGCACATTATTTGTCCAACTGCACTGCACTTTCTCTGCTATATTCTGCATTCTGTTTTCTTTTTACTACCTCGATGTACTTATGTATGGCATGATCTGTCTGGATGGCAAGCAAACAAAAGTTTTTCCACTGTATCTCGGTACATGTGACAATAATAAACGAATTACCAATACTGAGGCAGTCTGAACCTGTGTAGTACTCATTCCAATTTCCACAAGGAATAGTTCCAAAGAGACCTGGACAAAGATAAGGGTAGAACAACAATCTGTGCTTCTGTAACACACTCCTCAGAAGCTGCTTCTCTGACACAGCTTTTGTTCCGTTTACTGGGAGTCACCATTTCTATCTCTGTATGAAATTTTGTTTGTTAACACTCCTGTGAAATACGCCACATTAATATACGTAAATGCAAATTGTCATTCTGGACTGACTTGTACTTACTTCAAATCATTTGCAATTCCAGCCACGGGTAGAAATGAGGATCAACACATAAGACACAAAACAGAAGCAGGATTAGGTATCCAGCCCCTGTCCCATCATTCAGTGAGATCGTGGTTGGCCCTCCTGTACAAATCCCCTGCCCCTTGATCCTTTTAATATCCAAAGGAATCTAAGAAGATGAAAAATCTGTGACATATGTTAATTCTAGAGTCATAGAGTTATACAGCACGGAAACAGGCCCTTCAGCCCAACTCGTCCCAAGCCAACCAAGTTGCCTACCTGAGCTGGTCCCATTTGCCCACATTTGGCCCATATCCCTCTAAACCTTTCCTATCCATGTACCTGTCCAAATGTCCTTCAAACATTTAACTGTACCCACCTCTACCACTTCCTCTGGCAGCTCGCTCCATACACCCACCACCCTCTGTGTGAAAAAGTTGCCCCTCAGGTCCCCTTTAAATCTTTCCCCTCTCACCTTAAACCTGTGCCCTCTCGTTTGGGGGACACTGGGGAAAAGCACTGTGACCATTCACCTTGTCTATGCCCCTCATGATTTTATAAACCTCTATAATGTCAACCCTCAGCCTCCTACACTCCAATGATAAAAGCTCCAGCCCACCCAGTCCTCATAACTCAAGCACTCCAGTCCCAGTAACATCCTTGTGAATCTTTCCAGCTTAATTATATCCTTTCTATAGCCAGACAACCAGAACAGCACACAATTCTCCAAGTGTGGTCTCACTAATGTCTTTCACAGCTGTAACATGACATCCCAACTCTTGCACTCAGTGCCCTGACCGATGAAGGCAAGCATGCCAAACGCCTTCTTCGCCACCCTGTCACCCTGTCCAGGACAACCCCCTTTCTCTGCAGTTTGGTTCAAATTCGATGCAGTTAGGTGAAACAGCAGAAATAAACCTTGTGGAGCTCACTGCCTTTTGGTAGCAGTTTCTAAATAACATTCCACATTGTTCACAAGATCTAAAATCCTTAAAAATCAGAAACATTTCCACAGTGCAGTTCTGCACCCCTGCACCCTCAGTGCACAAAGATAAAACTGAGTGGCCCAGGACAAATTAAATAAATTGCATTTTCTTTATGCACAGATATTTACTATTAGCTCTAAAAACGACTAGCAATGAGTGGAAATAGAACTCACTGACCAGGGAAAGGTGATTAGACGTGCTGGGTCACATGACACCAGCTCCAGGACTCCGTCCAACCAGACTTTGCAATCCTAACTCAGGTGTTTGCAATAAATGCCAAATTTCATCCCAGTCCAAGATGGTCCAACATTCCTTGAGTCTCTGCAGTGACTCAGGCATGGGTGACTTCAGCTGTAGTTACACAACGTCTAGACACTGCGGCAGCTATTCTGAGTATCACTGATACCATGCGGAGAACCTCCCACGGTCGAGCAGTGTTGGTCCAAAAAGTGATGAAGTCTGTATGGTGACGCATCGGATAAAACAGGCTGACTGGAGAACTGTCAAAAACATGGACACACACCAACACACAGAACAGACAAAGGGAAAAGATCTGCTAAGATAGAACCTCGGCATCAAATGATGCTGCCGTGTACATTGCAGAAATAAATTGAGTCATAGAGTCATACAGCACAGAAACAGGCCCTTCGGCCCAACTCATCCCTGCCGACTGTGTTGCCCATCAAGTTAATCCTATCACCCTGCGTTTGGCCCATAAACCTCTAAACCTCTCTTATCCATGTACTTATCCAGATGGCTTTTAACTGTTGCTAATGTGCCTGCCTCAATCACTATTTCTGGCAACTCATTCCAAATACGCACCACCCTTTGCGTGAAGAAGCTGCCCCTGATGTCCCTTTTAAATCTCTCGCCTCTGATCTTAAACCTATGCCCTCTTGCTTTTAGCAGCCCCCTCCCTGAGAAAAAGACTACATTCTTTCACCCCGTCTATGCCCCTCATGACCTTATATCTATCAGGTCACCCCTCAATCTCCTACGTTCCAGGGAATAAAATCCTAGCCTACACAACCTCTCCTTGTAACTCAGGCCCCCAAGTCCAGGCAACATTCTGGTAAATCTTTTCTGCACTCTTTCTAGTTTAATCACATCTTTCCTATAACAGGGTGACCAAAACTGTGCACAATACTCCAAGGCCAAATGTATCCAAGGCATCGCTGAAGTCTTGTGTTCATCTGTTTTGTCATGCTCTGTTCATGCAGGCATGTCATCTCATTCTTTTAATCGTGCTTTCTCAAATACCTCTACAAAACTAGATACCTCATGGACGCTTCTATTTCCTCAGAGGGCTAAAGAAATACAGCATGTCCCTGATGACTCCTACCAATTTTTACAGATGCACCATAGAAAGCATCCTATCTGGATGCATCACAGCTTGGTATGGCAACTGCTCTGCCCGAGACTGCAATAAAACTGCAGAGAGTTGTGGACACAGCCCAGCGCATCACGGACACCAGCCTCCCCTCCTTTGATTTTATCTACACTTCCTGCTGCCTCGGGAAAGCAACCAACGTAATCAAAGACCCCACCCACCCCAGTCATTCTCTCTTCTCCTGCTGGGGAGAAGATACAAAAGCTTGAGAGCACGTGCCACCAGGCTCAAGGACAGCTTCCATCCCGCTGCTATCTGACTCTTGGACGGACCCCTTGTATGCTCTTGATCTTTTGATCTCCCAATCAACCTCGTCATTGCCCTTGCACTTTATTTGTCTGCCTGCACCGCATTTTCTCTGTAACCGCAACACTATATTCTACATTCTGTTTTCTTTCCTTTTACTACCTCGACGTATTTATCTCTGCCATAATCTGTCTGGATGGCACACAAATCAAAAGCTTTTCACTGAATCTTGGTACACGTGGCAATAATAAACCAGTACCACTTGCCAATTACATGGACTATACATCACTGAAACAGATAAGTTGGCCCATCTCGACTTTGCCAACGTTTATATCTCCCCAGCATTTCTTCCTCCTTTATTTTTTCTCAGGTATTCTTCTGATGTTAAAAGCTACTGGAACTTGTTTTAAACCCGTCACCTATTGCATACTTATTCATCACTGGGTATCAATGGCAAGGCCTTCCCCAGTTGCCCTTGAGAAGGTGGTGGTGAGCTGCCATCTTGAACTGCCGCAGTCCTTCTGGAGATGGTGGCCCTGCAGAGTTGTTGAGGAGGCAACTGCAGGATTGAGACCCAGTGACAATGAAGGAAAAGCGATACACGTCTAAGTAGGGATGGTGTGCCACTTGGAAGGGAACCTGTAGGTGGCAGTGTTCTCATGAGCTTGCTGCCCTTGTCCTTCATGGTTGTAGAGTTCACAGGTTCGAGACCTGCCTTGGTAAGTAACCGCAATGCATTTTGTAGATGGTACACACCGCAGCCACTGTGTACCAGTAGTGGTGGGAATGAATGCCTAGGGTAATTGGTAATTGGTTTATTCTTGTCACATGTACTGAGATACAGTGAAAAGCTTTTGTATGCGTGCCATCCAGACAGATCATTCCAAACAGAAGTACTTTGAGGTAGTACCAAATGAAAGCAATAACAGAATGCAGAACATAGTGTTACAGAGAAAGTGCAGTGCAGGTAGATGATAAGGTGCAAGGGCCACGATGAGGTGGATTGTGAGATAAGGAGTTCATCTTTATAAGAGGTCTGTTCAATAGTCTTATGACAGCGGGATAGAAGCTGTCCTTGAGCCTGGTGGTGCATGTTCTCAACTTATTGACGTGGTTGACGGGATGTCAATCAAGTGGGTGGCTTTGTCTAGGATGGTGTTAAACATCTCGATGCTAGAGTTCCAACACACAGGGTAACAGGGGGCATCCCATCATACTCCTGACCTGAGCCTCGTTGATGATGGAAAGGCTTTGGTTTGTGAACGGGACATACCGGGGCGATATTCCACATTGTCAGGTGGATGCCAGTGTTGTAACTACAGTGGAACAGCTTGGCTAGAGGTGCAGTTAGCTGTGGAGCGCAGCTCTTCTCCATGAGATGAAAAACACGATGATGCTGGAGGAACTCAGCAGGCCAGGCAGCATCCGTGGAGAAAAGCAGGCGGTCAACGTTTCGGATCAAGACACTTCTTCAGGGCTGAAGATAGGGAAAGGGGAAGCCCAATATATAGGAGGGAAAAGCAGAGCAGTGATAGGTGGACAAAAGAGGGGAGGTGGGGTGGGCACAGGGTGGTGATGGGTAGATGCAGGTAAGATATGGTGATAGGCAGGTGTGGGCGAGGAGGGGAGTCCATAAACATATAGAGCATAAACCCTTCTATACATTCGCATTCCCCTTTTCATATCTTAATTCCTGAAGCTGTTCTCCCCTTGGGACATTCTCTCTTCTCTCCTCTTCCATCAGGCAGAAGATACAGGAGCCTGAGGGCACGTACCACCAGGCTCAAGGACAGCTTCTACCCCACTGTGCTAAGACTTTTGAATGATTCCCTTATACAATGAGATGGACTCTGACCTCACAATCTGCCTTGTGACCTTGCACCTTATTGCACTGCACTTTCTCTGTTGCTGTGACACTTTACTCTGTACTGTTATTGTTTTTACCTGTACTACCTCAATGCACTCTGTACTAACCCAATGTAACTGCACTGTGTAATGAATTGACCTGTACAATCGGTATGCAAGGCAAGTTTTTCACTGTACCTCAGTACAAGTGACAATAATAAACCAATACCAATACCTGCCCATCACTATCTCTTAGCTGCATCTACCTATCACCACCTAGTGTCCACCCCGCCTCCCCTCTTTAGTCCACCTATCACTGCTCTGCTTTTCCCTCCTATACATTGGGATTCCCCTTTTCCTATCTTCAGTCCTGAAGAAGGATCCTGACCCGAAACATTGACCGCCTGCTTTTCTCCGCGGATGCTGCCTGGCCTGCTGAGTTCCTCCAGCATCATCATGTTTTTCATCTAGATTCCAGCATCTGCGGTTCTTTGTTTCTCTTCTCTACTAGAGCTGGGATGTTGTCTGGTCTCATAGCTTCTGCTGTATACAGTGCTCTCAGATGTTTTGTGTTACCATGTGGAGCACAACGAATTGTCTTCTGTGGTGTTGGGGATCTCAGGAGCAAGCAAAGATGGATCATCTAGTTGGCACTTCTGCCTGAACATGGTTATGAAAGCTTCAGCCTTGACCCCAGCATTCACACGCTGGGCCCCATCTTCACAGAGAACGGGAAGCTTCTTGGAACCTCTGCCTCCCACCAGCTGTTTAACTGTCCACAACCATTCACAACCAGATGTACAGCAGTTTAGAGCTTTGATCTGTTAGTTGTGAGATTGCCCAGCTCTGTCTATTGTGCGGGGTATTAACTGTTTCAAATCTTCCATTACAACATTGTAAACATTTCAGAAAAAAAGTTCATTGGTTGTAAAGTACTTTGGGGAATCCTAAAGTTCAAATCTGTGACATTACAAAAGCAACATAGCATTCTCCAGTCCTTTACTAAACTAGACCCATTCAAGAAAAAAAAACTGGTATGTACTCAGGGCCACCCAAAATGTTCCAAAATCAATTAATTTATTTGGATAATTGCACAAATTAACCAGCAAGGTAGGCTGGCTTGTCAGGACTGGTTGAGTGATTGGACAATAGCCAGTTCTGTGCTGAGATTACAATTACGTAAATGGGCTCATATTCCCTGGAATATGGAAAGGTAGTTTGGGATTTTTAGGACTTTTAAAGGAATGCTTGAGTTGTTACAAATAACATTTTCCACTGGCAATGAAGTACGTTGGGAGCAAACACGGTAGTGTAGCGGTTAGCGTAACGCTATTACAGAGCCAGTGACCCGGGTTCAATTCCGGCCGCTGTCTGTAAGGCTTTTGTACGTTCTCCCCGTGTCTGCATGGGTTTCCTCTTATCTTACAAACAATCTGCTGGAAGAGCTCAGCGGGTCGAACAGCATCTGTGGGAGGAAAGGAATTGTCGACGTTTCGGGTCAAAACCCCTCATCAGTACAGGGCAAGGGTACAGAGCCATTGCTTGGGTGAGCATAGAGCCATAGAGTCATGCACCACAGGAACAGGCCCTTCGGCCCAAGTGGTCCATTCCGACCAAGATGCCCATCTCAGCTAGTCCCATTTGCCCATATCCCTCTTAACCTTTCCTATCCCTGTACCTGTCTAAGTACCTTGTAAGTATTGTTAATGTACCTGCCTCAACCACTTCCTCTGGCATTGGAATTGGTCTATTATTGTCACATGTACTGAGGTACAGTGAAAAACCTGTCTTGCATACCGTTCATACAGATCAATTCATTACAACAGTGCATCGAGGTAGTACAAGGGAAAACAATACAGAATGCAGGGTAGAGTGTCACAGCTACAGAGAAAGTGCAGTGCAGGCAGACAATAAGGTGCAAGGTCACAACGATGCAGATTGTGAGGTCAAGAGCCCATCTTATCTACTAGGGGCAGTTCAATAGTCTTATAACAGTGGGATTCAAGCAGTCCTTGAGCCTGGTGGTACGTGCTACCAGGTTTTTGTATCTTCTGCCCAATCGGATGGGGGAGAAGAGAGAATGACCGGGGTGGATGGGGTCTTTGTTTATGCTGGTTGGTTTACCATGGCAGCGAAAAGTATAGACAGAGTCCATGGAGGGGAGGCTGGTGTCCATGATGTGCTGGGCTGTGTCCACAAATCTCTGCAATTTCTTGCGGTCACGGGCAGAGCAGTTGCTGTACCAAGTCGTGATGCATCCAGATAGGTAAAAGTTGGTGAGTGTCAAGGGGAACATGCCAAATTTCTTTAGCCTCCTTGGGAAGTAGAGGCGCTGGTGAGCTTTCTTGGCCATGGTGTCTACATGTTTGGACCAAGGCAGGATATTGGTGATGTTCACTCCTAGGAACATGAAGGTCTCAACCCTCTCGACCTCAGTACCGTTGATGTAGAGAGGACCATATGCACCGCCCCCTTCTTGAAGTCAATGAACAGCTCTTTTGGTTTGCTGACATTGAGGGAAAGGTTGTTGTCATCTCTAGTTCATCCATATATGGTCCACCCTCCGGTTCCTATTAAATTTCTCCCCTCTCACCTTAAACCCATGCCGTCTAGTTTTTGATTCCCCAATCCTTGGTAGAAGACCATGTGCATTCACCCTGTCTATGCCCCTCATGATTTTATACACCTCTATAGTGTCACCCCTCATTCTCCTACGCTCCAATAAGCAGTCGGGGAAAACTTCCTCATGTAAAGGTAGAGCTTTCACTGAGAGAAAGGGCTGAATTAATGATTTAAATCTGAGATCAATAGGAAAAACTGTGCCAGGATATGCAGTGTGGGCAGTAGATGGTTAAAGTACAGGCCACTCCTGAATGGCAGAGCTGGTTTGAGAGGTTGATGGCCCCCAACTCTTCTATGGCCCTTATTCAAAAAGAAAAGTAATATTTGCATTTCGATAGCATCTTTTATATCCTTTTGGAGTTAAAAACAATAAGCTGCTATTGAAGGGTACTCACTGCTATAATGCAGGAAATGCAATGGCCAATTTGTGCACAGCAAGCTCCCACAAACAGCAACATAATAATGACCAGGTAATCTCTTTTCAATATTGGACAAGGCAAACATGAGCTGGAATTTGCATAGCAGCCTCGTTCTTTGTCCTCAAGACTCTGGAGCAAAGAGTTAAGCACACAACCCTGTGACTCAGCAGTGAGAGAGCTGCCTGCTGATTCATGACTGACCTAACAGGAATTTATTTGTCTGTCCAACTGCACACATAGAGCATCCACTCTTAAACCTCAGCCTGGAGATAACAAATGGATCTACTCCGCACAGGTTCCCACCAATTTTGACACTGCACCTAAAACCCTTAATTAGATTTTTCCCTCTAATGCCAAACCAGCCTTTATTGTTCCTTATTGTTTAAGAAAACAATCAGTGTCTGGGGAGCAACTTAGAAGGTTCTGAGCCGATTTCAGTTCTTGTCGGAAACTGTTCATCTACCTCCTCAACAAGGATGGGACATGCGTGATTATTTAGTACTAGAAGACGTCCAATAAATTGTGTTTGGCTTGAATGAAGGTAAAGGCTGCCAATCAAAGGCGCAGTCCAAGTCCAACTAAACAACTTGACATAACTTCTGAAGAGAGAGTCTCATTCAGATTAGAACATAGAACATAGAACAGTACAGCATAGTACAGGCCCTTCGGCCGACAATGTTGTGCCAACATTTTATCCTGCTCTCAGATCTATCTAACCCTTAGCCCCCCATTTCTCTATCATTCATGTGTCTATCTAAGAGTCTCTTAAATGTCCCTAATGTATCCACCCCCACAACCTCTGCCGGCAGTGCGTTCCATGCACCCACCACTCTCTGTGTAAAAAAATACCCCTGACGTCCCCCTTATAGCTTCCTCCAATCACCTTAAAATTATGTCCTCTTGTGTTAGCCATTGTCGCACTGGGAAAAAGTCTCTGACTGTCCACTCGATCTATGCCTCTTATCATCTTGTACACCTCTATCAAGTCACCTCTCATCCTCCTCCTCTCCAAAGAGTAAAGCCCTAGCTCGCTCAACCTATCCTCATAAGACATGCTCTCCAATCCAGGCAGCATCCTGGTAAATCTCATCTGCATCCTCTCTAAAGCTTCCACATCCTTCCTATGGTGAGGCGACCAGAACTGAACACAATATTCCAAGTGTGGTCTCACCAGAGTTCTACAGAGCTGCAACATCACCTCGCGGCTCTTGAACTCAATACCCCGACTAATAAAGGCCAACACTCCATATGCCTTCTTAACAACCCTATGGACCTGCACGGCAACCTTGAGGGATCTATGGACGTGGACCCCAAGATCTCCCTGTTCCTCCACACTGCTAAGAGTCCTGCCATTCACCTTGTATTCTGCCTTCAAATTTGATCTCCCGAAGTGTATCACTTCACACTTATCCAGGTTGAACTCCACCTGCCACTCTCAGCCCAGCTCTGCATCCTATCAATATCCTGTTGTAATCTACAGCAACCTTCTACACTATCACTGTCTTAGATGACATGAAACTTGTTGTTTTGCAGCAGCAGTACAGTGCAAAGACATAAAATTACTATAAATTGCCAAATAAATAAATAGTGCTACAAAAAAAGGATTAACGAGGTAGTGTTCATGAACCATTCAGAAATCTGATGGAGGAGAAGAAGCTGTTCCTGAATCATCGAGTGTGAGTCTTCAGGCTCCTGTACCTCCTCCCCGATGGTAGTAACGAGAAGAGGGCATGTCCCGGGTGGTGAGGGTCCTTGGTGATGGACGCCGCCTTCTTGAGGCACCGCCTCTTGAAGATGTCCTCAATGGCGGGGAAGGTTGTACCCGTGATGGAGCTGGCTGAGTCTACAACCCTCTGCAGCCTCTTGTTATCCTGTGCGTTGGATCCTCCATTACAGGTGGGGATGCCCAACTGGTCCATGCCGATGAAGAGTCCCATCCAAGCTAGTCCCATTTGCCCGCATTTGGCCCATATCCCTCTAAATCTTTCCTATCCATGTACCTGTCCAGGCACCTTTTAAATGTTGTTAATGTACCCGCCTCAACCACTTCCTCTGGCAGCTCACTCCATATACTGACCACCCTCTGGGTGAACAAGATGCCCCTCAGGTCCCTATTAAATCTGTCTCCTCTCACCTTAAATCTATGCCCTCAAGTTCTTCATTCCACAACCCTGGGTAAAAGACTGTGCACATTCACCCTATCTAAGTCTCCCATGATTTTTTTTAGTCTACCACAATGGTCGGGTGTTTATCAAAGCAAAACCACCAAGGTCCCTGCCACCAATGAACGAGAAGAGCGAGCTGTAATAGCAGCTGGGACACAACACCAGGCTTCAGTTCCCCTGGTTAGTAAGAAAATACTTCCAATATTCCACCAGGTGACTCTATTTTTGGAGCATGTCAAAGCTTCCTCTAGAGGAAACCCCCACTAGAGGCACCAAGGGAAGCCCAGGGGCAGGGGCATCATTACCTCCAGTTGCACATCATCCTGACTTGAACAGATCTCAGACATTCCTTCTTCACCACAAAGGGAAGGTGCGCCACCACCATCTCAAGGACAACTATGGATCCAGAATATGTCGTGACATTCTGAATGACCTCCACATCCTGGGAATTTTCATAAAAGTACATGGAAGCTGGGTGAGCAAAATTAGATGATACTTCCTCGCTGATAAACAGACCGCTGCATAATCTTCCCAGTATGAAGGACGGCCACTTGGAATAAAGGCTTCACCTCCTGATTAAACTCTACCCCAGGAATTCCGAAATCTTAAGGAGGGGGTGTTGGATAAAAATGTTGTCTATGAATGTTTGTAAATGGCAAATATTGGTAAATTGGTTTATTATTGTCATATGTACCGAGGTACAGCGAAAAACTTGTCTTGCATACTGTTCACACAGATCAATTCATTACACAGTGCATTGAGGTAGTACAAGGTAAAACAATCCAGAATGCAGAATAAAATGTAACAGCTACAGAGAAAGTGCAGTGCAGGCAGACAATAAGATGCAAGGTCATAGGAAGGTAGATTGTGAGGTCAAGAGTCTATCTTATCGTAAGAGGGGACTATTCCATAGCCGTATAACAGTGGGATAGAAGCTGTCCGTGAGCCTGGTGGTAGGTGCTTTCAGGCTTTTGTATCTTCTGCCTGATGGGAGGGGGGAGAAGAGAGAATGTCCTGAGTGGGTGGGGTCTTTAATTATGTTGGCTGCTTTACTGAGTCAGCGATAAGTGTATTTTAAAGGTGAAATAAAACTGTTGCTGCACTGTGGGAGGTGTTACAATCACTCTCAGTCTCTGTTCCTACACACTAATGATGGTCTCACCAAGCTGCAGGTCATCCCACACCAAGTGGAGTAAACGATTTCCTTCCCACATCACAAAGGAGTGAGTTGCACCCGTAACATCTCACCCAAAAACCATCACCTTGTAAGGCTGCATTTGGAATATTGTGGACAGTTTTGGTTGCCTTCTACAGGAAGGCTTCCATTAAGCCGAAAAGGTTGCAGAGGAGACTTACAAGGATGTTGCCAGGACTTGAGGGACTGAGTTACAGAGAGGTTGAGCTCAGCCTGAGAATGACTGTAACACCTCCCACAGAGGTTGAGCAGGTTGGGACTTCTTTCATTGGAGCATAGGACAATGAGGGGTGATCGAGAGGTGTATAAAGTCACGAGGGGAATACATCATGTGAATGCACGCAGGGTTGGGGAAATCGAGAACTAGAGGGCATATGTTTAAGGGGAGAGGGGAAAGATTTAATAGGGACCTGAGGGGCAACTTTTTCACCCAGAATGAGCTGCCAGAGGAGGTGGTTGAGGCGGGTACATTTAAAAGGTGCCTTGACAGGTACATGGATAGGAAAGGTTTAGAGGGATATGGGCCAAACGCGGGCAAATGGGACTAGCTTAGATGGGAATCTCGGTCGGCATGGACCGGTTGGGACAAAGGGCCTGTTTCTGTGCTGTAGGATTTTATGACTCTATTACCTCCAACAGTGCAGCATTTCCTTAACATCAGCCAAGGCTTTCACATTCAAAACTCGAGTGTGGGACTTTAACCCACAATCGAGTGTTGTTCAGTGATTCACAGTTTACTCACTAATGATACACGGTATATAGTTGTGCAGCAGAGGAGACTGGGGTCTTTGCCAGCACATCACAATGTCTGGACATGTTGCTCAATGAGGCTGGTTTCTCAGCCTCATGTGCAGTGGGAAGTGCAGCTGTTCAAAATTACCGTGAAAGTCTTTATTTCCAAATTGATGAGACATTAGCCAGCAGTTTATAATTTCTTCTTTAAGGACCTTATGTTGGAGCCCACTACTGACAGGAACAACTGCAAAGAAACGGCTTGTTCGCTACTTGGACAAAGTAAACTGTTGTGCAAACTCCTATCCAGGCATTTGTTATAACAAAGCAGGCAATTAGGCTGACTTGTCTATTGCGTATGTGTCTCACAACAGTGCCTTCTGATTGATGTGCCTTTGCTTAGCCAGATGAAAATACAAGTGTCAGGAATGTCGACAGAAAGAAATTCATCTTAGAACAGTGACTCAACTCTTCTGGTAACTCTCCTCAGTACAGAGAGAGTGCTACACCATCTTTATACTGAGGCAATAACATAAAGCCCGCTCCATTGTCTCAGCGAATGTGAAAGATCCCCTGGCGCTGTTCTAAAGAAGAGCAAGTCTGATCTCCTTATTGTCCTGACTGCTATTTATTCCTCACTCAACATATCTTATCTTAATAATCTGGTTACAGGCTGTCCCGGGTTCCGATTTTACAAAGGTCCATAAGTTGATTTTGTCCATAAGCCAGAAAATACACAAAAATCTCTCGATATGGTAACCATACCTCCACAGTACTGTAATGAGTGACATTAATAGCATATAAGACTGATAAGAAAGAACAATTACTAAAAATGGAGAGAGAGTGAGCAAGAGAGAGCGTGAGAGAAAGTTAGTTCTGTCATTTGTAGGAATGACGGGATCACTAATTGCCTTCCGCCCCACAAATGCTGTTGATGACAAAGGTGACAATAGTGGAATAACAGAGAGAGGGAGAGTTAAGAGTCCGAGAACGTGGCAGCACCTCCGGGAGGAGGATGTGAAAGATGCGACTTGTTCAGGAGTCTGAAAGCTCTGGGGAAGAAGCTGTTCTTGAGTCCGGACGTCAGGGTTTTCAAGCTCCTGTATCTTCTCCCGGAAGGTCGAAGGGAGAAAAGGTAATGGCCCGGGTGGCAGGCATCCTTGACGATACTACAAGCCTTCCCGAAGCAACGCACCATGAAGGTCAGTCCTAATGCAGGGTTGCGACCCAAAACATCAGCAGTTCCTTTCCCCCCACAGATGCTGCTCGACCCGCTGAGTTCCTCCAGCAGATTGTTTACTGCTCCAGATTCCAGCATCTGCAGTCTCCTGTGTCTCCATAGGAACAAGTGCATATATATATATGTCAGACATATGAATTTAATAGTATTATGGGAGCTTGTTCATATGTAGGGGTGTCCATAAGTCGAGCGGTCGTAACCCAGGGATGGCCTGTATTTTCACCATCTGTGAGATCTTGCTCTGCACAAAATGGCTTCCTTGTTTCCTACAAGATTACCTCTCAGTAAAGCACTTCAGGACGTCCAGAGGTTGTGAAAGGTGCCATATAATTGCGAGTATTTCTTTTATGAGTGTCATATGAGCTTCAAATGAGCTTTCCAAGCAAATGGAGATTGTACAAGTGGCAAGTGACCCTCTGAAACAGTTGGAGTTTAAGAGAACCGGGAAATGGGTTCTTGCTACCCATAGATCGGGCAGCTTCCTGAGCATACAAGCTATGTCCCAGACTCCAAGCCCTTACCGTGACCCATATGTTGTCAGCACCCTTACCTGCTCCTCTGTTTATCACTGCTGGTCTCTGAATATGTACAATTTATTAAATGCACAAAGGTGCCCTTTTGGTTGGAATAGTAAGGCCTGTTCTCTGTCAATGCTTCTCCCTCTGTCTCTCAGTCTGGTTGTAATCCGCATCCCCTCAACCTCAACCTCTCACTTCTCATTGTAAACCCGAACGTAATGGTCAAAGGTGCCCATTGATCCGTAACCCTGGCACCTCTTCAAGACCTTAGATAAGACCTCAAAGACGCTAGTGAACATTAACCAAGCCAGAAGCATAAAACGTAGGGGTTTCTAATCCATTCTTGAGTTACAATAACACAGCATCTGGCATGGCGGCAGTTCCGACTGTGCAACGGTATCTGAGATGTTGCTCAAACATCCAAGTTGTACAGCACAGGAACAGCTCCTTCACTACAACAGTTCCATGCTGACCATCAAGTACCTATTCACACTAATCCCATTTACCAGCACTTGGTCCGTAACCTTCTCTGCCTCAAGTGCTCATTAAAATACTTCTTAAATGTTGTAGAATCATTCAACATGGAAAAAGGCCCTTCAGCCCATTGAGTCCATGCTCATCATCAACCACCCATTGACACTCATTCCACTGCCTTTACACTGAAAGATGTTTGCGAGTGAAGGTAAGACGGCATATACATGGCAGCAGAGAATTTTATCACAATTGTGTGAAACTTCCTTTCCCAAGTTAAATAAACTAGTACACAACTTGTTCCCTCTGTTTCTTCCACACCATTTCTCATTGGCTGCCAGTTCTTCTCATCGACACTAAAACCTGCTTGACCTTTCCTACTTCTACAACCTGCTCCAGATCGGCAGACCCTTAACCTCTTCCTGTACTGCCCTTTCTCGTGCTACTTCAGTTGGAGAGCCCACTGTACGTCAGTCGGTACACAGTACGTGGTCCGAATGTTGCTTAAGCTCAAGGACTTCACCTTAAGGCGGCACGGTAGTGTAGCAGTTAGCGTAACGCTATTACAGTGCCAGCAACCTGGGTTCAATTCCGGCCGCTGTCTGTAAGGAGTTTGTATGTTCTTCCCGTGTCTGCGTGGGTTTCCTCCGGGTGCTCCGGTTTCCTCCCACATTCCAAAGATGTACGGGTTAGGAAGTTGTGGGCATGCTATGTTGGCGCAGGAAGCGTGGTGACACTTGCGGGCTGCCCCCGAACACTCTATGAAAAAAGATGTATTTCACTGTGTGTTTCGATGTACATGTGACTAATAAAGATATCTTATCTTAGTAAATTTAAACAGAAAGCAGGCACCAGTTACTTGGTAGAATCTATGTTGTTTATCCAATTCTGGGCAAGTCCTTCACAACTCACTCACGGCCAAAGGCTCAGGGAATCGGAAGCTCCTCATGCTTGGAAAGGCAGGCTTGCATTGATGTAGAGCCTTTCATATCCTCAGAACAGCCCACAATGCTCTACAGCAGTCATTGTTGTAATGTAAAAAGGTTGGTAGCCAATGTGGGTGTGAGCTCAGGCCTTTTCATTTCCACAGACAGACTGCATGGCTGGTGGTGGGACAGATTGAAACGTTATTAAATGTAGAATGTTTTTGGGCTCGAGGCATATTTCAGATGAGCAGTAGAGGGAACCACTCTCCTGATGATTTGACTGCCTACGTGAGTAATTCATTCCAACATAGTCGGCAAAAGTCGAGATTAACTTTAGTCTGCAGCACTCATTGGGACATTTGGATGAAATTACGACAAACACTGATCAACCTGAAACTTTAATGATACAGAAACAGAAAATGCTGGAAACACTCAGCAGGTCAGGCCACATCTGCGGGAAGAGAAACACAGTCAACGTTTCAGATCAAAGACCCTTCGTCTGAATATTTTATTAATTTTCATTCTCGACTTGAAACTCTGCTTCTGCCTCCACAGATGCTGCCTGATCTGCTGAGTGTTTACAGCAATATAATTATGACTAGATCTTCCTTCTTCAGTGACATTAATTGGTAAATACAGGCTGAGATGGCAGGAATAACTCCATTGCTCTTCTCTGAACTTGTGGCATGAGATTTTTTACATCTGCCTGACAGCGTAGGTAGAACCTTGGTCTACAATCTTCTTATTAAAGGACAGTAGTTTTCACTAGACTAATACACTGTTCCTAACTCCAAATTTCTTCCTCACATTTGGTAAAACATATTAAACATGCAAGAAATTGCACAGAGTTGTGAACACAACCCAATCCAACACACAAACCAATCCAACACACAAACCAGCTTCCCCTCCATAGACTGCCTCGGGAAAGCAGCCAACATAATCAAAGACCCCTCTCACCCCTGTCGTTCTCTCTCTCTCTCTCCCGTCCCATTGGGCAGAAGACACAAAAGCTTGAAAGCACGTACCACTAGACTCAAGGACAGTTTCTGTCCCGCTGTTATCAGACTCTTGAACAGATCTCTCATATGATAAAGATGAACTCTTGATCTCCTAATTGATGCAGTCTGATATAAAACTTCAGAATCAGATTTATTATCACTGATTTATATGACGTGAAATTTATTGTTTTGCGGCAGCAGTACAGTGCAAAGACATAAAAGTTAGTATAAATCACAAAAATAAATAAGTAATGCCCCAAAAAAGGGAATGACGAGGTAATGTTCATGGACCCTTCAGAGATTGGATGGAAGAGGGGAAGAAGCTGTTCCTCCTCCCCGATGGTAGTAATGAGAAGAGGGCATGTCCCGGGTGGTGAGGGTCCTTAGCGATGGATGCTGCCTTCTTGAGGCACCGCCTCTTGAAGGTGTCCTCGATGGTGGGGAGGGTTGTGCCCGTGATGGAGCTGGCTGAGTCTACAACCCTCTGAAGTTTCTTGTGATCCTGTGCATTGGCTGCTTCATACCAGGCTGTGATGCAACCAATCAGAATGCTCTCCACCGTACATCTAAAGAAATTTGTAAGAGACTTTGATGACATACCAAATCTCCTCAAACTCCTAATGAAATAGAGCTGCTGGCGTGCCTTCTTCGTGATTGTCGACGCCCAGGAACTTGAAGCTGCTCACCCTTTCCACCGCTGACCCCTCAATGAGGACTGGTGTGTGTTCTCCCGACTTCCCTTTCCTGAAGTCCACAATTAATTCCTTGGTCTTGCTGACACTGAGTGCGAGGTTGTTGTTGCGACACCACTCAACCAGCTGATCTATCTCGCTCCTGTACGCCTACTCGTCACCATCTGAGATTTTACCAACAGTGGTGTCATCTGTGAATTTATAGATGGTGTTTGAGCTGTGCTTTGCCACACAGTCATGAGTGTAGAGGGAGTAGAGCAGTGGGCTAAGCACGCATCCTTGAGGTGTTGATTGACAGCATGGAAGAGATGTCACTACCGATCCGCACTGACTGTGGTCTCCCAATAAGGAAGTCGAGGATCCAGTGGCAGAGGGAGGTACAGAGGTCCAGGTTTTGAAGCTTGGTGATTAGCACTGAGGGGATGATGATGTTGAATGCCGAGGCGTCAAAAAATCCAAATCTGCATTATAGAGTATTAAAAATTCAGGAAACATGATGAGACCATTTAGTCCGTGGTGTCCATGTTGGCTGAGGAAGAGTTGTCCGGCCTATCCAGCTTCTCAGCCCTCACGTTCTAGGCTTGTATTTCACACAGAAAGTAAGTGTTCATCAGAGAATGTCTTAGCAGTGGGAAGTCTCTTTACCGCCACCGCTCTTTCAGGCAGTGACTCCCAGACCACCACCACTCTCCATCTGACCCTTTCATTGAGTGGAAGGAGTATGAATTGAAGAAACATCCAATTAAGCTAGATCATAAGTTTACTGCTAACAGTGGATGTTCAATTTGAATCTCCAGGTTTTGCCAGAGGGGATCTATTTAATTTTAAGTTACACAATGTGACTAACCTCGTTCCATGCAAGATGAATCTGGTAATCTTCCAGGTCCTGTAAACAACTGACAAGACCTCGCTGTTTAATCTTGACGTACTTGGTACAGCTTCAAAGGAGATTGTAACATTAGGGTCAGTTCCATATATAGATCTGCCATATGAGGAAGACCAGATTAAACTGTGGGAACACGGTCAAGTCTCATATGAGAGTCATAAAGTTTGAGGAAGTATAAATTTGATATTTTTGGTGCTGTTTTGATTAAGAGATAGGATCTTGTTTTACTGATGGATGAAGGACCTTTCTCCTCTGGGCTTGGTATGACTTCATTTAGCCAAAGATTTGGATGATGCAAGGACACAGATGTGTTCATGATCTTGTTACAGGGAGAGGTTTTATCTTCAGTGTGGATTCCAGCCAGCTTGCTCAGAGAGGTTGTAACTCTGCAGAGGACTGTGGAGGCAAATGGACAATTTTTCCTTTATTTTTCCACGTATAGTTGTGGGGAAGATACAGTCAGCCCACCTCCCCTCTGAGTCACACATCCACCCTCGAGGCTTCAGCACACAGTCTCTCCAGCTTGCCCAGTGCGCTGCTGGTGGACCCGTCCATAAAGCACATGGCACCCTTTGTGATCCCAGATGGATCCCGGGCCACCATCTGGAGAAGAGCCGGAGAGTTACACCTGCCACCCTGTCCTGATGTTTACCCCTCAACCAACATCATTGGTCACTCTCGCCTTCCAGTTTGTGGGAGTTTGCTGTGCCCAGGATGGCTGCAGTGTTTCTAACCTTACATCAGTGACCACATTTCACTGACTGTAAATCATTTTGGGATACAAACCATCCCCACTTCACAAATGGGTTCCATTCTTACAGACGTCCTTAAGATGATTTGATCCAAGAGTTGGAAACTACACAAAAATCTCTTGATATGGTAACCACAGGATTGTAACAAATGACATCATAAGCACATAAGAATGATAAGAAAGAACAATTGGTAAAAGTGGAGAGAGAGAGAGGGAGGAAACTAGTTGTGGCGTTTGTAGGAATGAACATACGTATGTATGTCGGACATTTGAATTTAATAATGCTACGGGAGCTCGTTTGTACATAGGGGCGTCTATAAGTCGGGCGTCCGTAACCCAGGTTGTGAGGGGTGAAGCCTAAACGGGCCGTTATTCTCTACTGCAGGAGACCTTGGTGTCCGCTGTTGGTTGACTTGCCCTTGAGTATTTAGGTGTTGTGTGATCACACTTGCTGCAAGTGTGATCCGGCAATGGTGCAGAGAGTGGAAAGGGGAAATCAGGGACCTGAGAGATCAGGGCCATGAACTTACCCCTGGTCAGCGATGCCAGGTGCACTCTCTGGTCAATGGACTGTACCTCCAGAATGAGGAAGTCAACAGAGTGGATTTCAGAGGCAGGATTCATAGCCCAGTTGGCTTGACTGGATGGAGATAGACTTTGAGGGGAAGGCACCTCCGCAATTGGTTCCAGCTGAGCTAGCTACAGTTGCTGACACTTATGACTGCTCGAAGGTTTAATCGTAAGACTTAACTGTGTGTGCAGTGAGTGCAGTTCACATTAACTGCAACTTCACGAGGAGGACTATGGAAACCATTTTCATCAAAACCACAGCAGAATGTTGAAGGTCAAACAGCCGTGTTTGGAGTTTAATTGTCCATTGCTCGATGCTGTACCACCAACACTTAAATAAGATTGAGAGCCATTAGCCCCATTGGTATTTTAAGAATAAATTTTGGATTACCTTTGGCATCCAATCTACTGAAGGCCGTTAACCTGTTAGACAACATTGAGTCATTAGAACAATCCCTTTGATTCATGTGCTTGCAGGTCCTGGCTGATTAGAATGGGTATGTTCCCATGAGAGCAAGCAGAACGATCAGGAAACAGGATCCAGATGTTTCAATGCATTAGAACACTTTTTAAATTGTCAGATTACAAGTGCAAAATTGGCAACACATAAGGCAGTGCTTAAAACAGAGCAGTCTTTATGTGACACATAAGTTCTCCCTAAAGAATCTCAGAAGCCAAATATTAAGTTCATGTCCCCGTTATCGTGAGCCACTGATACTAATGGAGGTCGTGCCAAAGCGTTAACAGTGCTCAAAAAATTTCCAGACCGATCATTCTGAAACAGGACAAATGAGAAATATCAGGCATATCAGGGCTGTGTTGCCGGGGTTTGAGGACTGGGATGGATAGCATGTGGTACATGGGTTCAAGGTCCACTCCAATGCAGGCCTGAGGGAGTGCTACACTGCTGGAGGTGCAGTCTTTTGCTTGAGATGTTAAAATGAAACCCTGCTTGTTGTCTCAGGTGAAATAAAATATCCCAGGGCACTCTCTTGAAATCGAGCTTTCGTGTCCCCACCTTATAGAACTCTGCTTAGGCCACACCTTCACCCCATTATAGGAAGGACGTGAAGGCTTTAGAGAGGGTGCAGAAGAGGTTCACCAGGATGCTGCCTGGATTAGAGGGCGTGTGCTATCGCGAGAGTTTGGACAAACTTGGGTTTTCTCTGGAGCGACGGAGGACGAGGGGAGACCTGGTAGACGTTTATAAAATTAAGAGAGGCATAGATAGAGTAGACAGCCGGTATCTTTTCCCCAGGGTCAAAATGCCTAATACCAGAGGGTATGCATTTAAGGTGAGAGGGGGAAAGTTCAAAGGAGATGTGTGGGGCAAGTTTTTTTTTTACACAGAGAGTGGTGGGTGCCTGGAACGGGCTGCCAGGGGTGGTGGTGGAGACAGATACGATAGGGGAGTTTAAGAGGCTTTTAGACAGGAACATGAATGGAGGGATAGGCAGGCAGGTGGAATTAGGTGCACCATTGTGGGCTGAAGGGCCTGCTCCTGTGCTGTACTGTTCTATGTTCTATGATTTGCCCCTCACTAAACCAGGTTATCTGGCCATTAGCATAGAACAGTACAGCACAGGAACAGGCCCTTCAGCCCACAATGTCTGTGATGATCACGATGCCAAACTAAACTCATCCCTTCTGCTTGCATATCCCTCCATTCCCTGCAGATTCATGTGTCTATCCAAAAGCCTCCTGAACACCACTATCGTATCTGCCTCCACCACCACCCCTGATAGCCCATTCCAGGCACCCACCACTCTGTGTTAAAAAAAAACTTGCCCTGCACATCCCCTTTAAACATTCCTCTCTCTCACCTTAAAGCTATGCCCTCTAGTATCGTATTGCCATTTGTGGGAACTTAATGTGTACAAATTGGTTGCCACATTACAATAATAGCTGTCCCTTCACTGATATTAAAGCAGTCTTGAAGGTGTGAGAAGCCCTCTGCAAATACAAGCTTTTCTTTTTGATAATTACTAGGAATCAGGGTGGATTTCCATTTAATATGATAAGCATTCCTCCATTGATTTTTTGCACAGCTGTTAATTCATTTAACATAAGCAGATTAACTTACATACAAAAACCAGGCTTTAAGGAATGTGTTACTACATATCAGGAATGTTCACATGAACTATGCTAGTCAGAGACCTACAGAATTTTATTTATTAAGGAAATCAAAGGATTTAGGGTTAGTGTAGGAAGCAGCACCCTAAAGATCATTGGAGTGTAGGAGAATGATGATGGGGAGGTATCTTATAGAAGTGTATAAAATCGTGAGGGGCATAGATAGGGTGAATGCACTCAGTCTGTTTCCCAGGGTTGGGGAATCAAGAACAAGGGGTCATAAGTTTGAGGTGACAGAGGAGAGATTTAACAGGAACCTGAGGGGTAACTTTTTCATCTGCATATGGAACGAGCTGCCAGAGGAAGTGGTTGAGGCAGGTACAGTAATAACATTTTATAGACACTTGAACAGGTACATGGATAGGAAAGGTTTAGAGGGATAAGGGCCAAATACGGGCAAATGGGACCAGCTTGGATGGACGTCTTGGTTGGCACGGACCAGTTGGATCAAAGGGCCTGTCTTCGTGCTTATTGAGAAGGAGAGCAAGCATAAGGAACTGAATGGCCTACATCTGCGTCTATTTCTCATGTCCTTCTGTTTGTCTCATTTTCTTCCCTCTTGCGATTAATCTGCACCACGTGGTTTCTGTGAATGAAACCCCGCTGTTGGAAGGATAGGGAAGGTTTAGCTACCCAGGGTTAAATATTCTACTGTCCACCTTCTCTAGAGATCAAGCAGAAGTTGGAAAAGTGCACATACATCCATACCCCGGCACGGGTAGAGCATTTAAGAACAGGCTCACAGGAGGAGAGGGAGGAAGATGGAGACTTACTTAAACAGATGTTGCCAGATGTTGTACACATCATCGGATTCTGGGAGTTACGCATCTTGTGACATTTGTTTTTGAGGGGGTTGGTTACGTTTCAGCTCATAACATTCTTTGAACATCTCTCTTTTTCAACACATTACGAAACTGATCAGATTAAATAGGATTACTCAGATACTTAAACATGCCAGCAAACCTACGGACTGAAGCCTTGCGCAAGAATTTAATCTTGCTGGGTTTTGCAGAGCCGCAGTTACAACTCTTCAATGTTACAAGGTGAATGTGTGCTTGCCTTACACAAGAGCACAAGAAAATAGGAGAAGGAGGAGGCCACTCGGTCCCTCAAACCTGCCCTGACATTCAATACGATCATGGCAGATCCATGCCGGCCTCGACTCCTCTTCTGTGCCAGTTCCCTATAACCCTCAATTCCTCAATCTTTCAAATATTTATCTATCTCCACCTTAAATGCATCCAATGATCCAGCCTCCCCCACCCTGGGGGGCAATGAATTCCAGAGATTCACCACCCTCTGACAGAAGAAATTTCAAAACTCCTCAGTTTTAAATGACCAGCCCCCTATTTTGCAGCTATGTCCCCTTGTTCATGACTCTCCCACTAGTGGAAACATCACAGTGTCCATGACTCTCCCACTAGTGGAAACATCTCAGTGTCCAGGGATCTTACATGTTTAATTAAGATCACCCTTCATTCTTCTGAACTCCAAGGAATACAGACCTAAAATGTCCAGTCCCTCTTGACAGGACAAGCCTCTCATCCCAGGAATTGGCCTGATGAATTTTCCTAGGACTGCCTCCAATACTACTACTTCCTTTTTTTTGAGGTAAGGGGTCCAAGACTGTGCAGAGTATTGCAGATACGGCCTCGGCAACACCCTGTACAATCGTAATAAAACCTCCCTATTCTTAAACTCCAATCCTTTCGCAATAACGGCCAACTCGTTGGACCTGCCTGCTAACTTTCTGTGATTCATGCACTGGGACACCTCGATCCCTCTGAACTCCACTCACTTGCAGTCTCTCTCCATTTGGATAATAATCCTCCTGAATTTTCTTACCAAACTGCATGATCTCACACTTCCCCACATTAAAATGCACCTGAGAGTCTTTTGCCCATTCACTCTATCCATATCCCGTTGCAGAATCACAATATCCTCATCGCGATATGCCCTTCCACCTATTGTATCATCGGCAGACTTGGCAACCTTACATTTCGTTTACTCCTCCAGGTCACCAATGGAACTAGTGAACATGGAGAGCCAAGAACTACTCCACTAGTTACATTCCTTCAGCCTGAAAAGGACCTTTGTTTTCCAATAGTACATGATACCATTCAGATGATTGTTCGAGGAGCAGGTTCAACCCCATGCTTGTCCCCAACCTTGTGTACCCCTCTCACTATCCACATGATCACCACAGAGACAGCTCCAACCCAAGTGTACTTCCCTGAGTTGGAAACAACGAAGCTAAAACAAGGTGGGACTTATCAGGGACATTTCTGAGGCTGATCATTTCCTCAGGGCACTTTGCAGTGCCACTTCAAGTTCATCACTGCGTTACCTTCACATATGGCACAGCCACCCATGAAAATGCCAGTGAAGTGGGAAGGAGACCATTGGCAGACAGTTCCATTCAATCTTTTCCGTTTACTCATTTTTTGGCACGTGCGCATTGCTGACGAGATCATCATTTATTGCCCATTCCTAGAGGCCATTCAGAAAGTGGTGTGAGCCACCTTACTGACCGCTGCAGTCCTCCTGGTGAAGGGGCTCCCTCAGCGCTGCTGGGGAAGGAGTTCCAGGACTGAGACCCAGTGGTGGTGAACTTTCCGGAGCATTTGAGAGAGGAAGCTGCACGTGATGGTGTTCCCATGGAGCTGTGGGCCTTGCGGTGGGTTTGGGAGGTGCTGTCAGAGAAGCATTTTGTACATGTCACCAGCATGCACCAATGGTACAGAGAGTGAATGCTTAGGATGTTGGGTGGGGTGCCCTCATTCAGGCAAATGTAGAGTATTCCATCATACACCCCACTCATGCCTTATAAAACCTTTATAAAACTTTGGTTTGGCCACAGTTTGGAGACCATGTCCAATTTTAGGCACCGTTTTAGGAAAGATGTGAGGGAGAGGATGCGAAATAGATTTACTGGAATTATTTCAGGGAGGAGAGACTTTATTTACATGGACAGACGAGGGAATCTGAATTCTCCATGGAACAGAGGAAGTTGAGAGGGAATCTGATAAAATCATGAAGGGTCCAGGGAGAATGGGTAGCGAGAAACTGTCCTCATTGGTGGAAGGAAGAGAAACAGAGGTCGAAGTACGAAGGTGTTTGACATAGAACGTAGAACAGTGCAGCACAGGAACAGGCCCTTCGGCCCACAACGTCTGTGCCGAACACGATGCCAAAGTAAACTAAATCTCTTCTGCCTGCCCATGAACCATATCCCTCCATTCCCCGAAGATTCATGTATCACAGCCTCTTGAACACCACTATCGTTTCTGCTTCCACCACCACCCCTGGCAGCCTGTTCCAGGCACCCACCACTCTCTGTGTAAAAAAACTTGCCCCACACATCTCCTCTAAACTTTCCCCCTCTCACCTTAAATGCATGCCCTCTAGTATTTGATATTTCTACCCTGGAAAAAAAGATTCTGACTGTCTACTCTATCTATGCCTCTCATAACTTCTATCAGGTCTCCCCTCAGCCTCCGACGTTCCAGAGAAAACAATCCAAGTTTGTCCGACCTCTCCTTATAACTCATACCCTCTAACCCAGGCAGCACCTGGTAAACCTCTTCTGCACCCTTTCCACAGCCTCGACATCCTTCTTGTAATGGGGCAACCAGAATTACAAGCAATACTCCAAGTGCAACATAACCAAAGTTTTATATAGCTGAAACATGACTTCCTTACTCTTGTACTCAATGCCCTGACCAATGAAGGCAAGCGTGTCATATGCCTTCCATACCAACCTATCTACTTGGGTGTCAATTCTTTAGTACGCTGTGGACCTGGACCCCAAGATCCTCTGTTAAGGGTCCTGCCATTAACTGTATACATTCGACCTCCCAAAGTGCAACACCTCACACTTACTCGGATTAAATTCCATCTCCCATTTCTCTGCCTATATCTGTACCTGACCTATATCCCACTGTGTCCTTTGATAGCCCTCTACAATGTCCATGCTGCCACCAAACATGAAGAATAATGCATCTATGCAGCAAGGGGGTAAGGTCAGGAATACACTGGCAGGTGTATTTTGGAGGCAAATAAGTGTTGTATAAGTAATTGAAATGAAAGGTTTACAGGGACCACCAGGAAGAGGGTGAGGAAGGGGAATGAGCTGGGCTTCCCTTGCATAGTTCCGGCATACACCCAATGAGATGAATGGCTTCGTTAGATCCTCCTGCACGGTCAAAGTCTCACTCCCAACGCACTGTGTCCTCGAGACGGCCGTGATGAGGATGAGACAATCGTCTAGCTCTTTGAAGCCTGTGCGTTTGTAAAAGGTCTGGAAAGGGATCCAAGCGTCCTTGGCGGGGTTCATCCCGAGCAGCTGCCGTATGGGAGGATCCTCTGATCTACAAGCTGTGCCCAGGGGCGCATACGGAGACAGATGTCAACTGCCGCAGGAAGATGATCAACTCTGGTCAGCAACCAATACTTGTTGGTCTCCCAGTGTATGTTGGTCAGAGAATGCTGCTGACTGGTACATTCCAGGCTGCAGGAGTACGTGCTGAGGGATGTTCAGCCAACCCAAAGTCTTCATGGAATATAATCACCACAGTCTAAGTCCTGCCACCACTGGACACTGAGGGACTGGGTTCTATGTGACAGTCTCTCAAATACATGAAGGGTGTATTGTTCAAAGAGGCTGCATTGTTGCTTTGTACATAGAATGCATTAACTTGATGACCCTATAAAGGTATAGACCTGACAGCACTATGAATGCATACACTGTACAACACTATGAATGTAAAGAAAGCCGCATACTGTTTTGTATTTCTTGTATATATTTTTAGCTCGATAGAATAGAACAGTACAACACAATACAGGCCCTTCGCCCACAATGTTGTGCTAATCTTTAAACGTCGCCGAAGACTATCTAACCCCCTTCCTCCCACATATCCCTCTATTTTAAATTCCTCGATATGCTTATCTAACAATCTCTTGAACTTGACCAACGTACCTGCCTCCACCACCACCCCAGGCAGCGCATTCCATGCCCCAACCACTCTCTGGGTGAAAAACCTCCCTCTGATATCTCCCTTGAACTTCCCACCCATTACCTTAAAGCCATGTCCTCTTGTTTTGAGCATTGGTGCCCTGGAAAAGAGGCGCTGGCTGTCCACTCTATCTATTCCTCTTAATATTTTGTACACCTCTAGCCTGTCTCCTCTCATCTTCCTCCTCTCCAAACAGTAAAGCCCTAGTTCCCTTAGTCTCTCCTCACAATCCATACTCTCCAAACCAGGCAGCATCCTGGTAAATCTCCTCTGCACCCTTTCATTTTTTTTTGTTTTCCTTTTTTTTCTGTGTAGCTGGATGATTTATTAATTTTTGATTAATAAAGTTTATCTTTGAAATTTATAAAAATGCTACAGCTTTCCTGCGATTCTGTGATAGGCTGAGGGACAAGTGGAGATTGTCACACTTCTTGTTACACAGTCGTAACAGATTGTCACACCTCTTCATTACTACACAGTCATTACAGGACTGTCACACCCCTTCATTTATTACACACAAAGGTTACAGGACTGTCACACCCCTTCACTTGTCCCACAGTCATTATGGGACTGTCAAATCATTATAGACGAAGCTGGGTGTTTAGTTAAACCAGTAATTAAAGCTGTTGGCATTTACATGTGTGGGACGAAACAGACCCAATCAAACCACCAACTCTCCACTAACAAAGGACAACTTAATTTAAAGTCTTTTCTGTCATTCGGATTATAAAGGAAAGCCTCCCGAATGTGTCAGTGAAATGAGGGAAACAGATGTCCTGGTTTAAAATGGACGAGATACCACTGGTGCTGGAAGCTCTCACCTCCTCTCACAGCTGGCCAATCTATCAGCTCACCCTCCCATGAGTCGCTGTCCCCAGCCTTTAATGTTTAATGTGGAGTATGAAGCAGTTCATACCACCACAAGGTAATGCGCCACACAGGAGTCCTACAACAGGAGGCTACACTGCTCCTCCAGGCATTTCTGCCATCCAACCTAACTCCACAGATCTACCTTTCCCTCAGTGCCCTTTATCTACTACCAGTCTCAGATGTAAGATGTGCAACTGACCCATCACAATAACTATTTGATAATGGCATCCCACTACTTTTTGTTGATAGGGGTCACTTAGATTCTTCAGAACCTTTCAGAGTGGGGGGTCTGTCTACACTTCTCGTTGCCTCTGTAAAGCAGCCAACATAATCAAAGACCCCTCCCACCCCGGACATTCTCTCTTCTCCCCCCTACCATCAGGCAGAAGATGCAAAAGGTTGAAAGCACGTACCACCAGGCTCAAGGATACCTTCTATCTCACTGTTATAAGACTATTGAATGGTTTCCTAGCACGATAAGATGGACTCTTGACCTCACAATCTACCTTGTTATGGCCTTGCACCTTATTGTCTGCCTGCACTGCACTTTCTCTGTAACTGTAACACTTTATTATGCATTCTGTTATTGTTTTCCCTTATACTACCTCAATGCACTATTATAATGAAAAGATCTGTATGGATGGCATGCAAAACAAAGTTTTTCACTGTACCTCAGTGGTTGTGACAATAATAAACCGACTTACAATTTAGAAAAGCAACAGGGATACCACGTAACTAAATTGGCCAACAGAAGAACAAACTCCTTCCTCCCACCTCTTCTATAACCTAAAATGTCTTCAATAAGAAGCTAGGAATTTACTGTGTAGAGAGACTCAAAGACTCATAGTTCCTTCCACAGGCTGGAGGGACATGATTCTCCACACATTCAGAGAGTCATAGAGCAATACAGCGTGGAAAGAGGCCCTTCGGCCCAACTGGTCCGTGTTGACCAAGATGCCCATCTGAGCTAGTCCCATTTGCCTGTGTTTAGCCCATATCCCTCGAAACCTTTCCTATCCATGTATTCACAGGTAGTGAGTACGGACTTCTCTATGCCAAAGTTCTTCTATTCAATCCTACATTTGGGCAACAACTTGAAAACCAAGTTAAACTTTCAGCTGACCTGTGCAGTTCATTTTGATTCAATAAAATGAACAATGCAAAACTTTGAGTCCCAGAGTCTCACAGTACAGAAACAACCTCTTTGCCAATCTGCACTGATGCAATTTGTCCGCATTGGGACTGTATCCTTTTCTCCTGAGTTTCCTGACTCCTGGGCTGAGTTTTATTCTGAAATTGAGGAGGACAAGTAATGGGTGGATTGGAGTGGTAGTTGAGAAGATACTTAGCCAGGGAGGGGTTGGTGAGGTGAGGAAACACTTGTGTGTTTTAGTAATTGGTGGACAGGCACAAATCAAACAGGAACTAGTGTCCAGGAACTAGATTTGACCTATGCAGGCACAATAGTGTAGCGGTTAGCGTAACGCTTTACAGTGCCAGCGACCCGGGTTCAATTCCAGCTGCTGTCTGTAAGGAGTTTGTACGTTCTCCCCATGTGTCTGCGTGGGTTTCCTCTGGGTGCTCCGGTTTCCTCCCACATTCCAAAGACGTACGGGTTAGGAAGTTGTGGGCATGCTACGTTGGCGCCGGAAGTGTGGCGACACTTGCGGGCTGCCCCCAGAATATTCTATGCAAAAGGTGCATCTCACTGTGTGTTTCGATGTACATGTGACTAATAAAGAAATCTTATCTTATCGAGGTGCGTTAAACGTCACTGAGGGCAGGGTTAGCACAATTCAATCCCATTCCACTTATGAATGGCTAACAGAGACATGAGAGATTCTGTAGATGCTGGAATCTGGAGCAACTCACACAAAAGGTGCTGGAGGGACTCAGCAGGTCAGGCAGCATCTATGGAGGGAAATAAACGGTCAACGTTTCAGGTCGAGGCCCTTCATCAGGAATGGAAAGGAAGAGGGCAGAAGCCAGAATAAGAAGGTGGGGGGAGTGGGAGGAGCACACGCAGGCAGGTGATGGGTAAGTCCAGGTGAGGGGGGGAAGGTAGGTATGTGGGGGAGGGGGAGAAGATGTAATAAGCTGAGAGGTGATAGGTAGAAGAGGTAAAGGCTGAAGAAGAAGGAATCTGGTAGGAGAGGGCAGTGGACCATGGAATAATGGGAAGGAAGCGGGGAAGTGGGGCGCAAGGTCATAACAAGGTAGACTGTGAGGTCAAGAGTCCATCTCATTGTATAAGGTCGATGCCATTCAATAGTCTTATCACAGTGGGATAGAAGCCGTCCTTGAGCCTGGTGGTATGTGCCCTCAGGCTCCTGTATCTTCTGTCTGATGGGAGAGGGGAGAAGAGAGAATGACCCGGGTGGGTGGGGTCTTTGATTATGCTGGCTGCTTCACCAAGGCAGCAAGAGGTATAGACAGAGTCCATGGAGGGGAGGCTGGTGTCCGTGATGCGCTGGGCTGTGTCCACAACTCTCTGCAGTTTCTTGCGGTCCTGGGCAGAGCAGTTGCCGTACCAAGCCGTGATGCATCTGGATAGGATGCTTTCCATGGTGCATTTGGAAAAATTGGTGGGGGTCAATGGGGACATGCCGAATTTCTTTAGCCTCCTGGGGGAGCACGAACGCAGAGGTAACCTGAGTGTTTGGCTGCCAGCCCCTCTTCAATCATCTGTTGGGAAGGAGTTCTGTGCTAAAAAATGGCCCCTCACCCCTATGAGGGGCAGGATGATGACAAGGCAAACATTGCAGCATCAAGTGCCTGAAGTAAAAAGGTTGGACCAAATAATAATAGATTTGGAGATATCATGAGCATTATATCAGATACCTTGGGAGTCTCCAACCTGATGGCCTCAACATCTATTTCTCTAACTTCCAGTAACCCCCTCCCCTCTTTTGCCCCCCTTTTGCTTTCCCTCCTGTGGCCCCCTCATCCCTTCACTTTCCCTCGTGACCTGCCCATCCATTCCCCACCTCCCTCCCTTTATTCCATGGTCCACTGCCCTCTCCTACCAGATTCCTTCTTCTTCAGCCCTCGGCCTCTTCTACCTATCACCTCTCAGCTTCTTACATCTCCCCTCTCCCCCGCCCACCTACCTTCCCCCTCTCACCTGGACTCGCCCCCCTCACCTGGACTCACCTACCCCCTACCTGCGTGTGCTCCTCCCCCTCCCCCCACCTCCTTATTCTGGCTTCTGCCCTCATCCTTTCCAGTCCCGATGAAGGGTCTCGACCTGAAACGTCGACTGTTTATTTCCCTCCATAGATGCTGCCTGACCTGCTGAGTTCCTCCAGCAGTTTGTGTGTTGTTCCAGATTCCAGCATCTGCAGAATCTCTTGTGTCTCCATCAGATATCATGTGTTCTTTCTCCTAAAATCTGTGTATAATTTATATTATTTTTTCCTTGTGATTGCTGCTTATCTGATGCTATGTGCCTGTGAAACTGCTGCAAGTAAGTTTTTCATTGCACCTGTGCACACATGGACTCATGCATGTGACATTAAACTCAGCTTTGACTTTACAAATAGAGTCAGCAGATCTGTGTGCAAAACACCAGTGTCACAGTGGAGATCCCCAAATTCACAGCTCAACAGCTCCTTATTACTGTCAGTGGGGAGTTGTTCTCTCCCCTGGAAAGACATGGTGTCAAACTTATCACCCAGTTATAGAGCCACAGAGCACGGAAACAGCCCCTTTCAGCCCTCCAACTCTACTGCAACCATTGCGCACCAACCTACACTAATCCCACTTTATTCTCCCCACATTCCTATCAACCCCCCCCCCCCCCCCCCAATTCACCTACACAATTCGATAGGGGTGACGCAGGATGGGAGGGGCATAGACAGAGTGGACAGCCAGCACCTTTTCACCAGGGCAACTAGATTCATAGGTATCTAACTAGTCAAGGTATCAAGGGATATGGGGATAAGGCCGGAAATTGGGGCGAGATAGGAATAGACTCAGTGGGCCGAATGGCCTACTTCTGCTCCTTTGTCTTGTGATCTTGTGAATACCAGAGGACATCAGTTTAAGGTCAGACAAGAAAAGTTTTGGGGGGATGTCAGTGGTAAGTTTTTTTTTACACAGAGAGTGGTGGGTGCCTGGAACGCACTGCCGGGAGTGGTAGTAGAGGTTGGTACAACATGGGCATTTAAAAGACTCTTAGATAAGCACATGGATGTAAGAAAAATAGAGGATTATGGGCTCTGTAGGAGGGAAGGGTTAGATTGATCAGGTTTATATAGGTTGGCACAACATAGTGGGCCGAAGGGCCTGTACTGTGCTGTACTGTTCGATGTTCTTAAGGCAGAATACAAGGTTAATGGTAGGACTCTTAGCAGTGTGGAGGAACAGAAAGATCTTGGGATCCACGTCCATAGATCCCTCAAGGTTGCCATGCAGGTCAATAGGGTTGTTAAGAAGGCATATGGAGCGTTGGCCTTCGTTAGTCGGGGTATTGAGTTCAAGAGCCGCAAGATGACATTGCAGCTCTGTACAACTCTGGTGAGACCACACTTGGAGTATTGTGTTCAGTTCTGGTCGCCTCACCATAGGAAGGATGTGGAAGCTTTAGAGAGGATGCAGATGAGATGTACCAGGATACTGCCTGGATTGGAGAGCATGTCTTATGAGGATAGGTTGAGTGAGCTAGGGCTTTTCTCTGTGGAGAGGAGGAGGATGAGAGGTGACTTGATAGAGGTGTACAAGATGATAAGAGGCATAGATCCAGTGGACAGTCAGAGACTTTTTCCCAGGGTGACAATGGCTAACACGAGGGGACATAATTTTAAGGTGATTGGAGGAAGGTATAAGGGGGATATCGGGGTAAGTTTTTTTTCACGCAGAGAGTGGTGGGTGCGTGGAGCACACTATCATCAGAGATTGTGGGGGCAGGTACATTAGGGACATTTAAGAGACTCTTAGATAGGCATATGAATGATAGAGAAATGGAGGGCTATGTGGGAGGGAAGGGTTAGATAGATCTTGGAGCAGGATAAAATGTCGGCACAACATTGTGCGCCGAAGGGCCTGTACTGTACTGTGCTGTAGTGTTCTATGTTTAAAAGGGGCAAGTCACCAAAGACAAATCATTCAAAATCATTGGTATCCACTGTTCCAGAGGGCTATAAATCCATAGAGAGATACAGCACCGACCCAGCCCGTTCGGGTCACTGAATCTGAGCCAACCCTAAAGTACAATGTACTCGGATACTACATTAATCCCTTTTCCATGATTTTCCCAACATTTTCCTCAGCTTCTTTTCGATACTGATACTCGATCTCGATTCGCCTACACACCGGGGGCAATCCACAGTGGCCAATGAACCTACCAACGTGTGAAGTGGGAGGAACCCACGCGGTCACAAGGAGAACCTGCAAACTCCACACAGACAGCGCCCGGGATCAGGATCGAACCCGCGTCTCTGGTGCTGCGAGGCAGCGGTCCTACCAGCTCCGCCACCGAGCCACCCAAACGGCATGTTTTGTTCGTAAATTCCGTTGCGTTTAAAACGGAATTGGATGAAATTAGGGGGGGGGGGGGGAGTAAGTTGTTGGGTCGAGAGCAGGAGAGTGCGAAAACCGATTCGAGTGTAAACTGTCCGGTTTTGTAGATAACGTGAACCCGCGCTGTCCCGCGTTATACAGAGACTTTTGTAACCCAAACTGAATTTGCAAAATCGTCTCAAATGTTATTCCTTGTAATTTGTAAAATAAAATTAATTTAAGGTAATTTTATCCATGTTATACAGCATTAAACGCAGAACCAGTTGTTGACATCTTAAACAGACAAGGAAAAGTTAGAGATCGAACAACATCTGCCAATAAACCAGGTCGTTCTCGGCGGAGGGAAGCAGACATTCCGCTCAGAAAACGTGACTGTCAAAGGCATGCCAGATGCGGTATCCGAGCAAAGTTACTTCAACAGCCATGCACTAATGCACTCCGCTTATTAAACAACGAGGGGTTTAAACAAATTGGAACCAAGTGATCATCACTGCTAGCTGTTGCGGATATCATTCTAACGTAGCAAACTGTCATTTACTAATATATTAACACGATATGCAAAACAATATATAAATAACATCAGTTCCTATTCTGAATCCCTGTAACATTCAGTCTCAATCTAAATGACTGAAGCGCTCCTTCCAGCTCTCGTCTGAGCAGAACTGAGCGCATGTTTCTGTGTGAAACTGTCTGTGTCTCTCTCTGGTCTTCTGTGTGTGTGCGCGCCCGTGTCTGTCTCCTTGTATCTGTGTGCGTGTGTGTGTGTTTCTGTACACCTCTGTGCGAACAGGTTCATGCTTCTCTTTATGTATTTGTGTGTTTCTGTGTGTGTCATGTGTTCGGCTGTGAGTACCTGTGTGTGTGTGTCTCACTGTGTCTGTGTGTATCAGTGTGTCTCCTTGTCCCTGTTGGTGTCTCGCTGTGTGTGTGTGTGTGTGTGTGTGTGTGTTGGTGTCTCACTGCATCTGTACAGTTCACGGAATCGCTCACCTGAAATCTGACACACCGCGTCGTAATCTTCGCAGCAGTCGGCTGTTTTGCCACAGTAGGTATCGCAGTAACACACCGTCCGCCTCCTCGTGAAATCCCAACACTCGTTATTCCTCCCCGTGCAACATTTGGGATTCTCCCTGTCGAAACAGCCGGCGGCGACCCCTCGCAGCCACACCGTCAGTGTCAACAGCGCGAAACATCCCCGGGTCCCGGAGAGATGTCCCATCGTCTTCCTTTCCCCCTCCCTCCCCCCGCACACAGACCACCCGAGTCTTGCCTTCACATGGGAGGTAGAGAGGTGGGGGTAAGTTCTCGGCAACTCCAAGGGCTTCTTTCAGTGAAATGTATCGAGAGAGAAGGAGGGAACGCAGAAGCTGATGATGGGACAGTTAAGTCCCGCCGTAGGGCCTGAAGAGAACGGGGACTGGGGGCGTCTGAGTCCGGCGGCGGTGAAAGTTGTCCCCCACACAGGCGTGGAGCGCATTCCCACCGCGGAGAGCCTGCGGGCAGACCACGCGGCGCACTTGATTCGCTGCGCCGGGTTATTCCAGCCCACCTTCTTTGACATATGGTTCCCCTCTGGTCCTAGCGCCCCTGGCGTTCAGGTTGCTCCCACGCCCTTCTGCCCAAAGAACCCGCGCCCTTTATGTTGCAGTGGGAACAGTGAAGCGGCACAGTGTCCAGTGTTGCTCGCACTGCTATAGGAAAAAATGCCGTTAAGCTGGAAAGTATGCTGAAAAGATGCAGGGATGTTGCCAGGACTCGAGGGATAGAGAGAGGTTGAGCAGGCTAGGGCTTTATTCATTGGAGAGGGGTGACCATAAAGAGGTATATAAAATTATGAGGGGCATAGATAGGGTGAAGGCACACAGTCTTTTCCCCAAGGCTGGGGAATCAAAAACTAGAGGGCATAGGTTTAATTTGGAATTGGAATTGGAATTCATTTATTATTGTCACTTGTACCGAGGTACAGTGAAAAACTTGTCTTGCACACTTGTCTTGCATAAGACAGTTATCCTCTTGACTATCTTATGAGGATAGGTTGAGTGAGCTCGGGCTTTTCTCTTTGGAGAGAAGGAGGATAAGAAGTGACTTAGCAGAGGTGTACTAGATAAGAGGCATAGATAGAGTGGACAGTCTTTTTCCCAGGGCAACAATGTCTAACACGAGGGGGCATAATTTTAAGGTGATTGGAGGAAGGTATAAGGGGGATGTCAGGGGTAAGTTCTTTACACAGAGAGTGGTGGGTGCGTGGAACGCACTGCCGGCAGAGGTTGTGGGGGCAGACACATTAGGGACATTTAAGAGACTCTTAGATAGCCACATGAATGATGGAGAAATGGAGGGCTATGTGGGAGGGAAGGGTTAGATAGATCTCAGAGCAGGATAAGATGTCGGCACAATATTGCGGGCCAAAGGGCCTGTACTGTGCTGTAATGTTCTATGTTCTATACTATTCATACAGATCAATTCATTACACAGTGCATTGAGGTAGCACAAGGGAAAACAATACAAAATGCAGAGTAAAGTGTTACAGCTACAGAGAAAGTGCAGTGCAGGTAGACTATGAGGTGCAAGGTCATAATGAGGTGGATTGTGAGGTCAAGATTCTAGTAGAACAACCTGCTTTTCTTCAGATAGTGCTGTGTATAATTTTTAGCACTGACAAGTCATTGCAACCTTGTTAAGCATCTCTCCCGAGGAATGGAGCATGTCGGCAATTGGTAATTTGTCTATTATTGTCACACATACTGAGATACAGTGAAAAGCTTTTGTCTGCGTGCCATCCAGGCAGATCATTCCATACATAAGTACACCAAGGTAGTAAAAAGGGAAAAAAACAGAATGCAGAATAAAGAGTTGCAGTTACAGAGAAAGCACAGTGCAGGCAGACAGTAAGGTGCAAGGGCTGTGACCGCTCAGACTTCATGCATAGTAGAGTGAATCTAATGGCGATGAAGAGACCATTCAGCCCGTTGTGCCTGTTCCAGATCTTTCAGGGTGACAGCCTGTTAGTGTGATATTGCTGATCGTGTGGGTGTGTGCACAAGGCCGCTGTTGTGTTTCCTCTATGACTGAGGATTATAACGGCCTATTACAGTGTTAAAGATCACACACATCATCTGTAAAAGAGCAGGGATTTCTCAGAATTCCGGTCAATGTTCCTCCCCCAACTGCTAATCTGGCTTTTTATATTTCATTGGCAGAAACATGCACAGAGATGCTTTGAACCCACCACAATCTCTATAAAAAGGCAAGTTATTTCTTTCCCTTGGCCTCATGTATCTCGAGCAACTGTTACAGTGTCTAGTAACAATGATCACTAGACTGAAATATATCTCAGTTAATATGATGCTAATGAAGACCCTACACCGAAGTATATCCCAGCAATGATCTACACAAATAACTGTATCGTAGTGTTGAGTTAATTTTTTAGTTCGATGACCTTTCGTCGGTTCTAATTACCCCACAGTTGGTTCTCAGCCTGCTGTTTCTTTCCAGCAATTTCTGATTTCATTCATCCACAATTACAAGGTTTAAAAGACACTTGGACAGGTACATTAGCTAGAAAAGGTTTAGCGGGACATGGGCCAAACACAGGTGAATGGGACCTGCTCAGACAGACATCTTGGTCGAGTTGGGCTGAAGGGCCTGTTTCCGTGCTGTACAACTCTGTGACTCTAATGCTGTTTCCTATGTAAATCACAATCACAATCCGATAACACTTATACTGAAGGACCGCAGTACACTAATAACGATCCTTGCACCAAAATATATCCCAGTAACACTGTATATTAATGATGATTGATACACTGAAACATATCTTGGTACCACTGTCTAATAGTGATGAATGTAATGGTGAAATATAGCCAGTGATATTGTATTCAGAAGATACAGGAGCCTGAGGGCATGTACCACCAGGCTCAAGGACAGCTTCTATCCCACTGTGATAAGACTATTGAACGGTTCCCTTATATGATGAGATGGACTCTGACCTCACGATCTACCTTGTTGTGACCTTGCACCTTATTGTCTATCTGCACTGCACTTTCTCTGTAGCTGTGACACTTTACTCTATACTGTTGTTGATTTTACCTGTACTACCTCAAAGCACTCTGTACTAACTCAACGTAACCACACTGTGTAATGAATTGATCTGTGCAATCGGTATGCAAGACAAGTTTTTCACTGGACCTCGGTACACGTGACAATAATAAACCAATACCAATACTAAGGGTGATTTCTACAATGAAATGTATCCTAGTAAAATGGTACACCTTGATGATTTATTCACTGAAACATAAGCCAGTAATATTACTTGGTGATGTCGATTACTTAAATATGGCCCCATAACACCATAAATTAATAATCTAAAACTAAAATATGTTCCAGTAAATCTGTAGCTGTCTAATGATGATTCCAACATTAATTATTCCAGGGAGACTGCAGATGCTGGGGTGAGGACCAAAGTAACAAGACACTGGAGGAACTCAGCGGGTCAGGCAGCATCTGTGGAGGCAAAAGGAGAGTCGACGTTTCAGGTCAAGACCCTGCATCAGGGCTGAGAGTGTAGAGGGGAGATGGCCGGTATAAAGAGGTGAGGGGGAGCGGGGAGGGGGGAGGTAGGAGCTGGCCAGCGATAGGTAGAACCAGGTGATTATCCTGGATCCATTGTAATTATACTATGTCCAACACTATATCCTAATGCTGATACCACCAAATATATGTATATCAGTAACACTGTGTCCTAACTATGATCCTACAGTGAAATATATCAGAGTAGCTGTGTATTCCACATGGAATTGAGTCTCACTAACACAGCATCCAAATGACAATCCTACATTAAAATGCTGTATAGTAATAATGATTCCTAAAGAGAGCTCCTACACTGAAATATATCTCCGTAGAAGTGTAACTTGGAGGCTGCAGAGGGTTGTAGACTCAGCCAGCCCCATCATGGGCACAACCCTCCCCACTATCGAGGACATCTTCAAGAGGCGGTACCTCAAGAAGGCGGCATCCATCACTAAGGACACTCACCACTTGGGACATGCCTGCTTCTCGTTACTACCATCGGGGAGGAGGTACAGGAGCCTGAAGACCCACACTCAATGATTCAGGAACAGCTTCTTCCCCTCCGCCATCAGATTTCTGAACTGTCCATGAACCCATGAACACTACCTCGTTATTCTTTTTTTTACACTATTTATTTATTTTTGTAATTTATAGTAATTTTTATGTCCTTGCACTGTACTGCTGCTGCAGAATAACAAATTTTATGCCATATGTCAGTGATAATAAACCTGATTCTTAGTTTGATTCCCCAATTGAAATTTGTCTTAGTAACACATAATACTAATGATATACTATATTGAAACATATCCTAATAATATTGGTTCCAAAATTAATCTCAGTAGCGCTAAAACTTAGACACAAGAAATTCTACAGATGCTGGAATCTGGAGCAACACACAAAAAGTGCTGGAGGAACTCAGCAGGTCAGGCAGCATCTATTGGAGGGAAATAAACAGTTGATATTTCGGGCCAAGACCCTTCATCAGGACTGGAAAGGAAGAGGGCAGAAGCCAGAATAAGAAGGTGGGGGGAGGGGGAGGAGCACACGCAGGCAGGGGAGAGGTGAGTCCAGGTGAGGGGCGGAGTCCAGGTGAGAGGGGGAAGGTAGGTGGGAGATAGGGAGGGGAGAGATGTAAGAGCCTGAGAGGTGACAGGTAGAAGAGGCCAAGGGCTGAAGAAGGAGGAATCCGGTAGGAGAGGGCAGTGGACCTTGGAATAAAGGATGGGGGAGGGGAGGAGAGGAGATGGGCAGGTCATCAAGGCAGGGGAAGGGAGCCACAGGAATAAGGGAAGACAAAGGAGTGGGGGTTGGGGGGTGGGGGGAGATAAAGAAGGGGCGGGGTTAATGGAAGTTAGAGAAATCGATGTTAAGGCCGTCAGGTTGGAGACTCCCGAGGAGGAATATGAGGTGCTGTTCCTCCAACCTGCACCTGGCCTCAACGTGGCAGTAGAGGAGGCCGTGGATAGACATATCAGTATGGGAATTGAAGTGGGTGGCACCAAGAGGTCCTGGCTGTTGTGGTGGATGAAGCGAAGGTGTTATACTGAAGTATATCAGATTAACATTTCATAAGACTCAGTGACTTTCTCATAAAGACTGAATTTCGGGAACATTGTATTCAATGCATCATACGGCACTAAAAGATATCCCATTAACATTGTATACCAAAACTAACACCCAAGCTGAAATATTTATCATTACCAATCTATGATAAATGTAACTCAGTGTCTCTGGATATTAATGATGGCCCTTCACTGAAGTACAGTGTATCTCAGTAACAATGCACTCAAATAATGATTACACACTGAGTCTTTTTTGTAGCACTATTATAATAAGTCAACACTGATGTACATAAACATAGGTAACATGATATACTAATGATGTTCTAAACTTTAACTAAAGTTTAGGATGTGCACATTAAGGGCATTTATGGGCATTCTGTAGGTAGGAGGGATTAACTACGTTGGCACAACATTGTGGGCCGAAGGGCCTGTTCTGTGCTGTACTGTTCTATGTTCTAGGTGACCCCTTTGCTTGCTGTTATAGAGTACATAGAACATTACAGCACAGTACAGGCCCTTCAGCCCACGATGTTGTGTCGACATTTTATCCTGCTCTAAGATTTAACTAACCCTTCCCTCCCACATAGCCCTCCATTTCTCTATCATTCATGTGTCTTGATAAGATAAGATTTCTTTATTACTCACATGTACATCGAAACACACAGTGAAATGCATCTTTTGCGTAGAGTGTCCTGGCGGCAGCCCACAAGTGTCACCACGTTTCCGGTGCCAACATAGCATGCCCACAACTTCCTAACCCGTACGTCTTTGGAGTGTGGGAGGAAACCGGAGCACCCGGAGGAAACCCACACAGAGAATGTAAAAACTCCTTACAGACAGCAGCTGGCGCTGTAAAGCATTACGCTAACTGCTACACTACCGTGCCTGCCCTCTATCTAAGAGACTCTTAAATGTCCCTAATGTATCTGCCCCCACCACCTCTGCCGCAATGCGTTCCATGCACCCACCATTCTCTGTGTAAAAAGCTTACCCCTGACATCCCCCTTATATCTTCCTCCTTATGAGTAAATAGGAAAGACCAATTTCTTTTGGTAAGGGGTTCAAAAAAACTCAGAAAATAGATTTAAATTAATTGGTAGAAGGTTTAGATGAAAAGCATTTTCATACAAAGGCTGTAGGAGTCTAGAACCCACTGCCTGAAAGGGCGATCGAAGCACAAACCCTCATTGTGTGTTTCGATGTACATGTGACTAATAAAGATATCTTACCTTATCACTGCATTTTATAAAGGTCTGCTTGTGTACTGAATGAGTCTCAGGGCCAAGAGCTATATATTGTAATTTATAACTGAGATTGCAAGAAAAGACTTTAAAGACCCTGGTTAGTTCTGGATCTTCTGCAGTCACATTGTGGAGGTAGCTCACTGTCTTGGGATCAGCCTTCACTTTTTTCTGGTTCCGGTTCAATCTCCCCCAGTCGGAGCAGCGCAAGACGCCACAGGTGGGTGCCCTAACTCAGTCGGCTTTAGGACCGCGCGGAGTCGGCTCCGCTTCCACATCACGTGCTGCCTGCGTATTTTACAACTTCATTGATAAATCGAGTGGAAAGTTGGGTTGAACTCATGAGTGAATCAGACCAGTGGAAGCTAGGAGCCGTCTGGAAATATCAGCTTGGCACTTGCACCGCACCTTGGATTAATTTTCCTAATATGTGCTAAACAGATATAATAATGACATTAATGCACGAAGTATGTTCCAGGTCTGGCGTCAGAATCCAGTCTCCAGTGTCAGGAGGCTGTGCATTCAGCGCTCTCCCCAGAGACACCAGCGCATAATCCAGGCTGCCACTCCAATGCAAGGCAGAGGGGGTGAAAATATCTAAAAAAAAATCTTCAGATGCTGGAAATTTAAAACAGAAGCAGGGAATGCTGGAAACACTCAGCAGGTCAGGCAGCATCTGTGGGAAGAGAAGCAGAGTTGACGTCTCAGGGCGAAGGACTGGGAAGAAGAGAGAGGCAGCTCGGGGCAGGCACAGTAGTGTAGCGGTTAGCGTAATGCTTTACAGCGCCAGCGACCCGGGTTCATTTCCGGCCACTGTCTGTAAGGAGTTCATACGTCCTCCCCGTGTCTGCGTGGGTTTCCTCCGGGTGATCCGGTTTCCTCCCATATTCCAAAGATGTAGGGGTTAGGAAGTTGTGGGCATGCTATGTTGGTGCCAGAAGCGTGGCGACACTTGCGGGCTGCCCCCAGAACACTCTACACAAAAGACGCATTTCACTGTGTGTTTCGATGTACATGTGACTAATAAAGATATCTTATCTTAGTTCAACTGCAGGGGTGGGGGAGGGGATGTCTCTGCTGGGGTAAAATCAGAGTGACCATCGGGATGAGCTGGAAACAAGGTTATCTGGTCAGTGAGCGAATGGGAGCAGTTCGGGATTGACAACGTGGACAGAACAGGGTAGGAGTTGCAAAATGCAGAGCAGGAGGATGTGCCCGGCAGGTCAGTCTGGGCAGAGAGTTAAAAAATAACTTGGGCCAATACCACAGATGGGTAACTGACACAGACCGAGAAACCAAGCTACTTGAAGCTGGAGAATTCAAAACGGAGTCCAGAAGGCTGCAACGTGCCCAGAGAGAAGATGAGGTGCTGTTCCTCAAGCTTGCATTGAGCTTCATTGTAACAGTGCAGGAGCGTGCAGAACGATAGGTCAGAGTGGGAGTGGGACAGGAAATTAATGTTGCAGGCATCAAGAAGCTCAGGGTCACCGCTGTGGACTAAACACAGGTGCTCTGCAAAGCAGTCACTCTGTCCATGTTCGGTTCCTCCAGTGTAGAGGAGCCCACATTGTGAACACTAAACTGGAAGGAATGCAGCTTTTGGAGGAGGCATTAAAGTAAAGGGCTCTCTCAAATGGGCATAAAGGATCCCAGGGCAAAATTCAAAGGGAAATGTCCCTAGCACCTGACCAATAAATAATCCCTTCTCCAACACGTTAAAGACAGATTAACTGGTCACCGCATTGTTGTTTGTGGGGACTTGCTGTTCTAAAATTGTCTGCGCTGTGTCCTACATCACAACACTTCAAAAGTACTTCATTGACTTGTGAATTGCTTCACGAGGTGGCATCGATCATCAAGGATCCCCACCATCTGGGTCATGCCCACTTCTGGCTGCTACCGTCGGGCAGGAGGTACAGAAGCCTGAAGTCCCACACCACCAGGTTCAGGAACAGCTACTTTCCTACAACCATCAGGTTCTTGAACCAACCTGCACAACCCTAATCCTATCTCAGCAACGGAACACCACAGACCACCTCTTGTACTGCAATGGACTTGTCTCTGATTGTGTCTTTGCATAGAACATAGAATATTACAGCATAGCACAGGCCCTTCGGCCCACGATGTTGTGCCGACATTTTATCCTGCTCTAAGATCTATCTAACCCTTCCTTCCCACATAGCCCCCTATCATTCATGTTTATTTTATACTTTATTTTTCCCAGGGTAAGATAACCTAAAACTAGACTTAAGGCAAGAGGAGAAAAATTTAAAAAGGATTTGAGGGCCAATGTTTTCACTCAGGAGGTGGTGGGTTTGTGGAAGGAGCTGCCAGAGAAAGTGGATGAGGCAGGTACAGTTACAATATGTAACATTACATATCTCTCTTTAAAAGATAAGACACCTTTATCAGTCACATGTACATCGAAACACACAGTGAAATGGCAGCTTTTGCATAGAGTGTTCTGGGGGCAGCCCGCAAGTGTTGCCACGCTTCTGGCGCCAATATAGCACGCCCACAACTTCCTAACCCGTACGTCTTTGGAATGTGGGAGGAAACCGGATCACCCGGAGGAAACCCACACAGACACATGGGGAGAACATACAAACTCCTTACAGACAGCGGCGGGAATTGAACCCGGGTCGCTGACGTTGTAATAGTGTTACGCTAACGGCTACACTACCGTGCCTGCCCTATCAGGACAGGTACACGGATAGGAAAGGTTTCAAGGGATATTGGCCAAACGTAGGGACTAGCTCAGATAAGCAACTCGGTCGGCATTGATGCGTTGGGCCGAAGGGCCTGTTTCTGTGCTGGTGAAACTCTGTGCTGCTGTTTCACAGAGAAACTCGCAAAGTGTATTTACAGGCAAGTTTCTGCGGACGATGCAAGGTGGGAAAAAGAAGCAGCCTGTTAATGACCAGCCTGTTAATGTCTCCGAAACAGCAATAAGATTAATGATCAGATAATCGCTTTTACTGACCTTGTTTGAGGAGGAATTTCCTCTCTCAGAAGGCTGTGAATCTCTGGAACTCTGTACCCCAGAGAGCTGTGGAAGCTGACTCATTAAGTATATTCACAGCTGGGATAGATAGATTTTAAGACTACAGGGTAATCAGGGGTTACAGGGAACAGGCAGGCAAGTGGGGTTGAGGACAAGATCAAGACAGCCATGATCTCATTGCCTGGTCGAGCAGGCTCGAGGGGTCAAATCCTGCTCCTATTGTTATGTTGTAGGGTAAACAGGGAGCATTCCTTTATCTCCTCAGAGAAAGTTGTGGAATTGCTTACAATTTGTTGTGAGAATAGACAGCACCTCAGATTCGGGAATAAAACCAGAAAATGCTGGAAATGCTCAGCATCTGTTATAGTTTAAGGTCGATGATCTTTCTGCTGAAGTTCTGATGGAAGCTGAAATGTTCACTCTGTTTCTCTCTCCACAGACGCTGCCCGACCTGCTGAGTGTTTCCAGCATTTTCTGCTATATATCAGATCTCCAACACCTGGAGTGATTTGAGATTGCCTTCGGATTAGCTATGCATCGGTAGGAGATTTAAACCCACTACACAATGGATGTGTGTGTATGTCTGTGTTTGTACATGTTTGCACAAGTGTGTGTGTGTGTGTGCTTGCACTATTGTGTATGTCCGTGTTAGTATGTGTTTGCACAAGTGTGGGTGTTTGCACTATTGTGTATGTCTGTGTTTGTATGTGTTTGCACAAGCATGTGTGTGTTTGCACATGTTTGCAGAAGTGTATGTTTGTACTATTGTGTATGTCTGTGTTTGTGTTTGCACGAGTGCGTATGTATGTCTGTGTTTGTATGCATTTGCACAAGTGTATGTGCATGTGTGCGCATGTGTTTGCATTTGCACAAGTGTGTGTGTGTGTGTGTGTGTGTGTGTGTGTGTGTGTGTGTATAAGAGACAGTTGGTTTATTCCTCTCTATATGAAGCTATTCGAGAGCCGTCCATCTGAAATATAATAAAACACAACACTAATTAAAAGCAGCACAGTACTGGAAGTAGTGGAGGTGCTCCAGTCACAGTGCCAATAATCCAAGTTCAATCCTGACCTCAGGTACCGCCTGTGTGGAGTTTACATGGTCTCCCTGTGACCAGATGAGCTTCCTCCAGGTGCTGTAGTTTCCTCCCACATCCCAAAGATGTGCAGGTTGGTTGGTTAACTGGCCATTAATTGCCCATAGTGTGTAGGTGAGTGGTTGAATCTGGGGTTAGTTGGTTAGAATGTGGGGACAGGAAAACAGGATCAGTGTGGGATTAGTGTAACTGCATGCTCAATGATCAGTGTGGATTCGGCGCGCTGAAGATCCTTTTTTTATGCTCTAGGTCTCTATGACTAATTTATATCAACAATAATATTTCAAAACCCTGGATTTCACATTTACAAACCAAAGCTCCCGATAGCACACCAACACCAAACATGCCCAGATTCCATCAGTAATTTTGAGAGGAAGGATTTGATCAGGCTGCATGTGCACTCTGATCCGGTGCCAACATGACACAGCCTGCCGGCAGCAAGTAAAGGTCAGCTTGAGTTCACTCCCTAGGTACAAAGAGACCTTCAGAGCCCGGTGACATTTTCTGATGAGGAGATGAAAACTTCCCTTCTGCTCGTGCATCTGATTCTCAATAACCAAAAGGGCCTTGTGTGCTGGAAGATAATGGCTAGTGTATGGGCAGCACTAATCACTCGTTGCCCACTTCCTGTGCCATCTGCAGGAACAGTCAGAAACAGAGTGATGCCCTTCCCTTTTGGAAGTCATAGAGCATGAATACAGTCCCTTCAGCTCACAGAACCCGCGCTGAGCAGTCTGGTCTGCTACAGGAATTCGAATGGGCAGGAGCATAAGAAGCGGCAGAGAGCAGTGGACTCGGCCCAGTACATCACGGGCACATCCCTCCCCACCATCAGTAGTATCTACAGGAGGCGCTGCCTTAAGAAGGTAACATCCATCAAAGATCCCCACCATCCGGGCCATGCCATCTTCTCACAGCTACCATCGGGCAGGAGGTACAGAAGCCTGAAGTCCCACACCACCAGGTTCAAGAACAGCTACTTCCTTTCAACCATTGGGTTCTTGAACCAACTTGCACAACCCTAATCACTACCTCAGTGTAGCGACACGAAAACCTCTTTGCACTACAATAGACTTTGTTTTTTTTTGTTGTTCTACTTGTGTTCTTTCTTGCATAATTTATGTTTAATTTATGTTTTTCTTGTGAATGTTGTATCTCTAACGCTATGTGCCTGTGATGCTGCTGCAAGTAAGTTTTTCATTGCACCTGTGCACACATATACTTGTGCATGTGACAAACTTGACTTTGACTGACCATCAAGCAGCCACTTACACCAAGCCCATTTTATTCCCTGCATATTCCCAACAATTTCTCCCACACCCCCCAGATTCTACCACTCAACTACACATTAACAGCAAACATGAGAGGGCATTTGGGGTGTGGGAGGAAATTGGAGCATCCCAATGCATCACACACAGTCTCAGGGAGAAGGTGCATTCTCCAAGCAGACAGCACCAGAGGTCGGGATCGAACCCAGGACACTGGAGCTGTGAGGTGGCATCTCAACCGACTGTGCCACAGTGCTGCCCATGCACCCCCACACTGACACAATGCCAACTTTCTATTGCTCTTCCTCTCCATTTGAAGGTCTCCTTGAAGAAGTGGGAACAAGCTCAAAAGGCAGGTGCCACTTTAAGGCGAGTTACTGAAGGAGGAAGCATTGGAAACTGTGACGAGGACTCCCCCTCCTGGTCTTTTTGCTGAAGACCCAGATCTGTGGCCAAGCCTCCAGTGACACCTTCCTGGGACACACACTCTGTTTAAATCAACAGCTTGCATTGAAGTGGTAACTTCGAAAAATCCAGGCCTGTGTCACTGGATGCCAGGGAAAGGGAGACTGAGCTAGAAATGGAGATCAGGAAGAGTGTAACATCGAATTCTCCCACTTTGAGTAACCCCCTACCCCCTCCACACCAAACACGCCTCTTCTTTTCTTCCCTTTCCTAGCCTATCTCTCTTTTTTCTACTGCTCCTTCCCTTTGACCCATCCCCCGGTGGATCTGCTCTCCCCTCCTCCCCCACACCTGCCCATCACCATCTCTTACCTGCATCTACCCATCGCCACCCTGTGCCCACCCCGCCTCCTCTCTTTTGTCCACCTATCACTGCTCTGCTTTTCCCTCCTATATATCGGGCTTCCCCTTTTCCTATCTTCAGTCCTGAAGGAGGGTCCTGACCCGAAACGTTGACCGCCTGCTTTTCTCCACCGACGCTGCCTGGCCTGCTGAGTTCCTCCAGCATCATCGTGTTTCTCATCTAGATTCCAGCATCTGCAGTCCTTTGTTTCTCCTCGTTAGGAAGAGCGGTATGAGATGGAGAGTAGTTTAATGCTTCACCTGAAAGGCAGCGCCTATGGCACTGATGCATTATGAATGTCTGTGTGGATTGATGTGGTGAGATCTCAGGACTAACCCGTGATTGAAGTGATAGTTACACAGCACAGCATGAACACATCACAGCAATTCAAAGGTGCGGGAACGTAAGAAGCTGCAGAGAGTAGTGGACTCAGCCCAATACATCACGGGCACATCCCTCCCCACCATTGGTAGTATCTACAGAAGGCACCATCCATCATCAAAGATCCCCACCATCCGGGCCATGCCATCTTCTCGCAGCTACCATCGGGCTGGAGGTACAGAAGCCTGAAGTCCCACACCACCAGGCTCAGGAACAGCTACTTCCCTTCAACCATTCGGTTCTTGAACCAATCTGCACAACCCTAATCACTACCTCAGCAAAGCAACACTGTGACCATGCGACATGGGGGTTTCCTCCAGGTGCTCCAGTTTCCTCGCACATTCCAAAGACGCACGGGTTAGGAGCTTTGGGCATGCTATGTTGGCGCCAGAAGAGTGGCGACACTTGCGGGCTGCCCCCAGCATATTCTCAGTAATGCAACAAGATGTATTTCACTGTGTGTTTCGATGTACATGTGACTAATAAATAAATATCTTATCTTACTTTGCACTACAATGGACCGGGTCTTTTTGTTCTAATTGTGTTCTTTCTTGTAAAAATTGTGTATCACTTATGTTTAATTTATGTTTTTCTTGTGAATGTTGTGTCTCTGATGCTATGTGCCTGTGATGCTGCTGCAAGTAAGCTTTTCATTGCACCTGTGCACACATGGACTTGTGCAGATGACAATAAACTCGACTTTGAACACTTTCAGAGAAGCAGCATTTCCATTTCAGATTCCAGTATTCAGTTTCTCTTCCAGTGATTTCAGCTAATCCTCCTTCTCCCATTTATCGACCACCTCCACCCTAACACTGTCGTTACATGTGGACTGCCGTGTTTCCCTATATTGCAATGGCAACAAAAACGTGATTGCAAGTACACCTTGGGAGTTGGGTGTCCTTAGATTGTGAAAGGCGATATATAATCAAAAGTTTTTGATTTGTTTGGAGGGAAATTGCAATTCATTCAGCGAAGTTTTGACACTTAAATAAAAGCAGAAAATACTGTAAATTCTTTGCAAGTCAGGCAGCATCTGTGGAGAGATGACAAGAAACAAAGAAACAGAGTTAATGTTTCAGGTCAAAGACCCTTCAGCGGACTGAGATTGGGTCTTCAACCTGTAATGCTAACTGTGTTTCTCTCTCCACAGACGCTGCCTGACCTGCTGGGTGTTGCCAACATTTTCTGTTTTTAACCATAGAACAATACAGCACAATACAGGCCCTTCGGCCCACAGTGCTGTGCCAACCTTTAAACCTCGCCTAAGACTATCTAACCCCTTCCTCCCACATATCCCCCTATTTTAAATTCCTCCATATGCTTATCTAACAATCTCTTGAACTTGACCAACGTATCTGCCTCCACCACCACCCCAGGCAGCACATTCCACGCACCAACCACTCTCTGGGTGAAAAACCTCCCTCTGATATCTCCCTTGAACTTCCCACCCATTACTTTAAAGCCATGTCCTCTTGTATTGAGCATTGGTGCCCTGGGAAAGAGGCGCTGGCTGTCCACTCTATCTATTCCTCTTAATATTTTGTACACCTCTATCATGTCTCCCCTCATCCTCCTTCTCTCTAAAGAGTAAAGCCCTAGCTCCCTTAGTTTCTCCTCATAATCCATACTCTCCAATCCAGGCAGCATCCTGGTAAATCTCCTTTTTATTTCAGATTTCCAGCATCTGCAGGTTTTTTTTTATTTCCAAGGTTCGATACTTGTCCCATCATCCTCTGTGTGCCCATCCCCATCCCTTTCATCCGTCTCTCCAGCCCATCTCCCCTGTCTTTCTGCAACTTAATACGTGTTTCATTTCTAACTTTTCCCAGCACTGATCGAGGCTAATTGACCTGGAGAGGCTCAACTTCTCTCTCCATGGATGCTGACTGACCCATTGACTATTTCCAGCCCATTCTTTTTTTTTATTGTGAGCTATGGATTCCTGATCCTCTGTCGATTCCTGCCCTTTGCTGCTGGATTTGCATCCAGTTTGACATTCCCAGTTTGTTGGGCTGAGCTGGCATAGGCTTCAGTCATCACTCTCAGGAAGAACACTTATACTTCACTGTACTTTGTCAAAAACGAGAACTCTGGTTAGGCCGCATTTAGAGTACTGCGTGCAGTTCTGTTCACCTCACTATAGGAAGGATGTAGAGGCTTTAGAGAGGGTGCAGAGGAGGTTTACCAGGATGCTGCCTGGATTAGAGGGCATGTGCTATCAGGAGAGGCTGGACAAATTTGGGCTCTTTTCTCTGGAGTGGCAGAGGCTGCGGGGTGATCTGTTGGAAGTGTATAAGTTTATGAGGCATAGATAGGGTGGACAAGCAATATCTTTTTCCTATTATTGAGTGATCCGGTACTGGAGGGCATGCATTTAAGGTGAGAGGGGGTAGGTTCAGAACAGACATGAGGGGTACGTTTTTTACTCAGAGAGTGGTGGATGCCTGGAATGTGTTGCCTGATAGGATGGTGGAGGCAAATTCATTGGGGGCTTTTAAGAGGGGCTTTGACGGGCACATGAATGAGAGGAAAATAGAGGGATATGGGCATTCTGTAGGTAGGAGGGAATAACTATGTCAGCACAACATTGTGGGCTGAAGGGCCTGTTCTGTGCTGTACTGTTCTATGTTCCATGAAAACATAAAGTTGGTGAGTCAACAGGAAGGTCCCACCAACTGGTTCTCACAATGGGCAGCTCGGTGGCGCAGCTGGTAGAGCCGCTGCCTCACAGCACCAGAGTCCCAGGTTCGATCCCAACCGCCGGCACTGTCTGCGTGGAGTTTGCACGTTCTCCCCGCGTGGGTTTCCTCCGTGTCTCTCCGATCTCCTCCCACATTCCAAAGGTATGCGTGTTGGAAGGTTAATTGGTCACTGTGAATTGCCCCAAGGTTGTAGGCGAGTGGCAGAATCTGGTGGGGGATTTGATGGGAATGTGGGGAACACAAAATAAAATTACAGGTCCTACCCAGTTTTCACCTGATTTATGGACAGTCCCTACATATGAACGAGCATCTGGGAGACCGGTGGGATGGAGTTACTGGCTGCTGTGGGACTGTAGACATCTTCTGCTGTGTGGGAACTCAGTTCGTGGTAATAAAATGGTTAAGTTCAACGTCCCGGTTTAAGTACACTCTGCGCTTGGTTGGCCTAGGTTACCAACAGTTCTCAGGGACAGAATCCCGTCATAGCCTGGGGAGGACCTAGCGTGTAAATGGGCAGCTGATAGTCAGTGGGTCAATTGCCTGTTTCTCTGTTCAGTAACTCTGTGGTCCAGGCATTTCCGGTTGGAAGAGCAGCTGCCTGTGAGTATCATTGGACAATTCTCCCAAGAGAAACAAGTGGAACTGCGCACAGAGGCCATGCACTGACTCCTACCCTACCAGAACAGGTCAATGGACCTTAACCCAGGTTCCACCCCTGTAAGGTGAGTGTGTCTTCAGAACCACCCCCCCCCTCACCCCACTGCCCCCGTAACACAGAGGAGTCGCCTGTAGATACCTGAGAGCAGAGGAGAGCAGAAGAGACCACCTTACCAAATGCCAACGAGCTCACTCACTGTTATAGGAGGCCATTTGGCCCTGTGGGTCTATGCTGGCTCCCAGTGGTGCAATCCCATCAGTCCCATTCTCCCGTTGCTCCGTTCCCCTGTCGCCAAACAATTTATTCTCCCCCAGGTGTGCATCGATTTCCCTTCAGAGTTCTTTAACTGCTCCCCTAATGGAGGGATAATTGACTCCGGCCGATGAACCTACATTGCGGGATTGGAATGCAGGAGAACATGGTCACAGGGAGAACATGCAAACTCCACACAGACAGCACCAGAGGCCAGGATCAAACCGGGTCTCTGGAGTCATATGCCAGCAACACCAACTGGTGCCCTGAAGAAGTTCGGCATGTCCCTACTGACCCTCACCAAATTTTATCGATGCACCATAGAAGGCATCCTATCCAGATGTATCACGGCTTGGTACGGCAACTGCTCTGCCCATGATTGCCAAAAACTGCAGAGAATTGTGGACACTGCTCAGCACATCACAGAAACCAGCCTCCCCTCCGTGGACTCTGTCTATACTTCTCTCTGCCTCGGTGAAGCAGCCGGCATAATCAAAGACCCCACCCACCCCGGACGTTCTCTCTTCTCCCCTCTCCCATCGGGCAGAAGTTACAAAAGCCCGAAAGCACGTACCACCAGGCTCAAGGACAGCTTCTATCCCGCTGTTATAAGACTATTGAATGGTCCCCTAGTACAATAAGATGGACTCTTGACCTCACAATTACCTTGTTATGGCCTTGCACCTTATTGTCTGCCTGCACTGCACTTTCTTGGTAACTGTAACACATTATTCTGCATTCTGTTAGTTTTCCCTTGTACTACCTCAATAAACTCTTGTAATGAAATGATCTGTATGGGTGGCATGCAAAACAAGGTTTGTCACTGTACCTTGGTACATGTGAGAATAATAAACCAATTTACGAATTGACCATTAAACCTGCCATACACAACTCTATATAAATAGCAGTTTCTAGTGCTGTGTCAATACCAAAAATAAAATCAGTGAAACAAACTCTGCTGCAAAATAACAAAACCTCAGCGGTTGAAGCACAGTTGTTAATTTATTAATACATCACGTTGTAAACATTGGCCACACTAAGAGAGGTCGTACAATAATGAAATGAGATGGCTTGAACAGGTTACATGATGTTGGCAGGAGAGGGGGGGAACAGGGGGTGTTTCAAGGCAGTTTTCAATCCCTGGAAGGTTTGTGTCACAGTTTTAAAGGGGATGCAAACATTCTGGTGAATAAAATAGGTTTAAAAATAGATTTCTGTGTGTTGTTTCAGCTGCATGGATGGCAATAGAGTTCTGGGATTCTTTGTTTTCCACCCCACCCTGGGGAATGAAACCCTTCCTCTCTCTCAGCCAACTATGAAGGTAAATCAGATACCGTAACACTGGCGATACAAGGCTCTGCAGAGTCTGAAATCTGGAGCAAAAAGCAAACTACTGGAGGAACTCAGCGGGTCGAGAACCTTTGAAACGTCGACTGTCCACTTCCCTCCTCAGATGCTGCCTGACCCGCTGAGTTCCTCCAGCAGTTTGTTTGTTGCTGTAACATTGGCCGTGTGCTTGGACAGAGCCGCATGGTGGGTCAGGTGACTGCACTGTAGAACGAAGCTTGGTGCTTCGCATCGTGGATAACGGGGGCTCTCCAACCGCGTGACTCCAAGGAATTTCCTCTCTGTGGAACCGTTGGCCGGACGGTTCTAAAGAGGCAGCCGCTCCAAATACTTCCCTTCCTTTTGCGGAAGGTTGTCCGAGAATGATGTCCACAGGGATTTTCAGGGCAATTACCATAACTAGGAGCCTACCCCCTCCTCTGTCATCCTGAACTTCAAAGCTAATTTAGATTCACAGAAGAAGGCACTCGTTCGGACCGAGTTAAGGGCACATTTCTAACTTTTTCTGGTCCTGATGAGAAGGCAACCTCCTGGGAAACGTTGAGCTGTCTCCTTCTCCACGGATGCTGGCTGGTTTGCTGACAAATCCCCATCCAGATATCAGATTTCCAGTTTTTGTAGCACCTCCTTCTCTGCTTGAACTGATGGGAAAACTCAAACCAGCAGGAGCAGAGCCCAGTGAGACGAGATTAATGGGACAATGGCCTTTCATTGGATGACAGGGGCCCACATTCCTTCTTAGGATCGTACAGGACAAGAGGGCCCTTCACCCCCCCCCCCCTCTAGTTTGCCCCATCTTCCAGTGAGATCACGGCCGAGCTGTGATCCCACTGCGTCTCACCAAGTTTCCTCATCTTTGGGACAATTCACAGCATCCAGTCACATGACCCACTCCCCCAATTCCCACACCTTGGTAACCCAGGAGTCAATTCCTTTACCCCAATCCGTAGGCACTGGTGGTGACATGGAAAGCAATTAATTATGACCTCCCCTCCCTGTCCCACACCTCAAAATAATAAAAAGGACATTAAAAAGATTCGTCCCTTTGGCACACAAATACATAAAAATGGGTGTACCATCTATTGAGAGGGAATGCATCACCCGTCCATGGGACACCCAGCAATATTGATAAATTAATTTTTTCTCAATCACCCAACATGATTTTCTCACAGTCTAAATATTATATCACTGGACAACACGAAGGGAAACATACTGGCATCATTGGCTAGTTCTAAACTTTTACACGGTTTCTCTTGTTGGTGAGACCTGCCCATTCTTCTCATGGCCGCACACCTCACCGTTCCCACCACCCCCCTCCCCACCCCTCAACGGGGCCCTGGCGATTTCAGTCCGTCTTCCATATCTTGTTCAGTACCTTCACCACCTCCTCGTAGATGATGAAAACAATGGCAACGTCCAAACATACTCGACCCAGGCGTGGAACTGTTCCTTTGTAAAACCTTTGGTGGTGGGAGAGAGAGAGAGAGAGAGTGAGAGAGAAAGAGTGAGTGAGTGAGCCACCGCTGAACATTGCAATTAACACCCACTCTGCTTTGTTCCATGCAAATTTAAATCATTTCACTCACGCTAGGGGACCTTCATGCTTCATTATCTTGAAGGCACAGTCCCAGGTATTCTTGTACTTGTGCGATTCCAAGCCCTGGGGAGATGAGACAAGTTATAACACGACACAGAAGACACCCAGCCTTCTGCTCACTCAGGGGCTGGGATGTGACCATCAACGCTCGGGGATGGACAGAGAGGTTTGAAGTCCCGTTGGGTACAGGACACTCCCACTGCTCATGCAGAGTCCTGAGCTCCAGTTTGTCTGAAAGCCTCCCTAACACCCACACCCACCAACCCCCTCCCCTACCCAAACCCAAACGCTCTGCCAGCTCTTCGACTGTGGGTACCCTCGCTTCCACATCACCGTGGGCAGTGGGAAACAATCTGGCTCAGTCCCCCTTTCCCAGCTCGAGGGCAACTGATGCCAGGAGTGAGTTAATGCCCTTCTCTCCCACAGTGGCACTGACAGCAAATTCATCCGCCCAGTCTTACAACACACAGGCCATTCAGCTCCATGTTCCTGTGCTGTCTCATCAGAGTCACACAGCAGAGAAACAGGCCCTTCGGCCCATCACATCCATGCCAAACCTTTTGCCCATCTCCCCATTTGCCCACATTAGGACCATATCCTTCTCTGCCTTGCCTGTTTAAGCGTCTGTCTAAATGCCTCTTAAACATAGTGCTTGTATCTGCCTCCTCTAGCAGCACATTACAGACATATTCATTGTTAGAGCTCTCCGATTACTCCCTATCTCCCCCCAGAAACCATAGAACCCTGCAGCATTGAAACAGGCCAACCTTGTCCTTGATGTCTCTCTACACCAGTCCCACTCACCGGGGCCATTCTCCCTTCTCTCCTCTTCCATCGGGCAGAAGATACAGGAGCCTGAGGGCACGGACCACCAGACTTAAGGACAGCTTCTACCCCACTGTGATAAGACTATTGAACGGTCCCCTTATACGATGAGATGGACTCTGACCTCACAATCTACCTTGTTGTGACCTTGTACCTTATTACACTGCACTTTCTCTGTAACTGTGACACTTTACTCTGTACTGTTATTTTTACCTGTACTACATCAATGTACTCTGTACTAACTCAATGTAACTGCACTGTGTAATGAATTGACCTGTACGATCGGTATGCAAGACAAGTTTTTCACTGTACTTTGGTACAAGTGACAATAATAAACCAATACCAATACCCCCATATCCCTCTACCCATCTCCTTTACAAGTACATGACCAAATGTCTTTTAAATGATTTAATTGTATCCACCTTCTGCATTTCCTCTGGCAGCTCGTTCCACATACCCACCACCCTCTGTGAGAAACTTGCCCCTCAGATCTCCTTTCAGTTTCTCCTCTCACCTTAAACCTGTGCTCTCTAGTTCTACACTCCACTGCCTGGGGAAAAGATTCTATCTCTCCTATCTATGCCCTTCATAATTTTATAAAGCTCTATAAGGTCTCCCCTCTGCCCCCTACAGTGAGAACAAACCCAGTCTCTCCTTATATCTACAGCCCTCCATTCCAGGCAACATCCTGGTGACTCTCTTCTGCTCTCTCTCTATTGCTGCCACATCCGTCCTGACACTGTGGAGAACAGCAACTCTTTTCAATATCTTTCCAACTCCCTTCCAAAGTCCCACGGAACTGGTCATCGTTGGACTTCCAGGGGTACTTTCCCAACCACAACTCCTGGCTGGGTGTAAGACTCTCCGATCTTCTGGTTCGTCTCCCCAGAATCTTAACTCCATGTCTTCTAGTTTCGAGTTTCCCCCAGCGTCTGACGGAACCTGTTGTGGGTCCGGTCCAGTTTATTGGATCTCCATTGATGAGGAATCCCAGGCTCTCCCTCCCCCTTGTCCCCCGGCTCACATCTTGTCCAAAGCCTGCCTGCCCCACCTCTGTGGCCTGACCCATCCCTTGCGAAGTCCATCAGTCATCAGTGGGAGCATTGTTCCCGTACCTGCATCCTGGTCTTTATCACATCCAGGGGTGTGTTACCAAACACACTGGCAGCCCCTGCTGTAGCTCCGAACAGGCCTGTGATTAGAGGGTTTAACTCCTTGGCTGGGTTGTCTCCTGAGGAAAGAAACAAGGGAATGAGTTACGGTAGGTCACAGGCACGTCAGCCCATGTTGGCTCAGTCAACCAGCGTTCCCAACGGTCCCATTCCCTGCAAGTTGTCGCTTCGGCACCACATCCCACTGCCTTTTGTAACCTTCTCCCTCCACCCAGGTAGCAGTGCGTCCCAGCAAAACAAACAGCCCCCCCCCAGTGTGGGAAGCACATCCTGCATTCCCTCCTGAATTATCACCAAGTTTCTTTGGTCTACAACCTTCCGATCTTAACCCCCTACTCTGAATTAGTTTGAATACTTTTATTCCAAGGAACACATTCCCTCCATTCTCTCTGCCTCAGTGCCATTCCAGAGATCTCCTCTGCAGCCTTTCCGGCCTTTTCACATCCATCCTAAAACACCTTGCTGGCTATTCAACTATGAGCGGCATCAGAGCTTGTCGACGTGCAATCGATCCCACAGTTCTGCTGCCCCTGGGGGGAGACGTGTTCCTAGAAGAGCCAGCGACCCGGGTTCAATTCCGGCTGCTGTCTGTAAGGAGTTTGTACCTTCTCCCCGTGACTGCGTGGGTTTCCTCCTGGTGCTCCGGTTTCCTCCCACATTCCAAAGTCGTTCGGGTTAGGAAGTTGTGGGCATGCTACGTTGGCGCCGGAAGCGTGGCAACACTTGCGGGCTGCCCCCAGAACACTCAATGCAAAAGATGCACTTTACTGTGTGTTTCGATGTACACGTGACTAATAAAGAGATCTTATGATGGTAGTAACTGGTCTTGCCAAACACAAAAGCCAGTTTACCTTCCTCAAAGACAACTCAGGAAATTTGCTCGGGTCGATCGTGAGGTCCTTCCATGATGTTTGGTTATCAATTTGACGGCACTCCACTTAACAGGGTGGCCACAAACAAACTGTCACCTTGCTGGGGCAGGTACACTGCCCAACATGGTGGCTCGAGCTGGGACCTTCCCTACTGCCAACCTCAAGTGGGATGTGAGTGAAGGCCAAGTGAGGTGTGGATGTCTGAGTGGTTCCAGCACAGCCTGTGATTGTGGTCTCCTGGATTGGGGAGGACCTTGTGGTCATGTCCTATACTACAGGTTTCCATGGCTACCTCAATGGAATGGATTCCCTCTTCAACGTAGCCACACCATGGCTTATAAACCTCAACACCAACTTCTCTCACAACACAGTATGTGAGAGGTAACCAGGGTATCTTCCCATTAAATGGTAGTAGGTGCAAATACTAGTCACATAACCTGTCAGGTGCAACCAATGACTCTATAGGCACGGTAGTGTAGTGGTTAGCGTAATGCCATTACAGCGCCAGTGACCCGGGTTCAATTCCCACTGCTGCCTGTAAGGAGTTTGTACATTGTCCCCATGTCTGTGTGAGTTTCCTCTGGGTGCTCCGGTTTCCTCCCACATTCCAAAGACGTACGGGTTAGGAAGTTGTGGGCATGCTATGTTGGCGCCGGAAGCGTGGTGACACTTGCGGGCTGCCCCCAGAACACTCTATGTTTTATCTAATAACCCCCACAATCTCACCCCAGCTCCACTCAAGCTCAGTGCTATGATCCTTATGAGCAAGGATATACTGCTGATGCTTTATAAGTCGTTGGTCAGACCACATTTGGAATATGGTGAGCAGTTTTGGGCCCTGTATCTAAGGAAAGATGTGCTAGCCCTGGAGAGGGTCCAGAGGAGGTTCACAAGAATGATCCCAGAAATGAAAGGGTTAATGTATGAGGAACGTTTGATGTCTCTGGGCCTGTACTCACTCAAGTTCAGAAGGATGAGGCGAGGATCTCATTGAAACCTACCGGATACTGAAAGGCCTGGATAGAGTGGACATGGAGGGGATGTTTCCATCAGTAGGAGAGTCCAGGATCTGAGGGCACAGCCTCAAAATAAAGGGACATCCCTTTAAAACTGAGATGAGCAAGAATCTCTTTAGCCAGAGGGCAGTGAATCTTTGGAAATTCATTGCTATAGAGGGCGCTGGAGGTCAAGCCATTGGGTGTATTTAAGGCAGAGATTGATAGGTTCTTGATTGGTACGGAGGTTAAGGGTTACAGGGAGAATGGGGTTGAGGAAAAAAAATCAGCAATGATCAAGTAGCAGAGCAGATGCGATGGGCCGAATGGCCTAATTCTGCTCCTGTATCTTATGGTCTTATGACCGGTGTTACCTTTGTACCAGTTCTTCAGTGAAGTCATGACGAAGAATCGGATGGCCTGGTTCGAGCCCTGTTTCAGGACCGTTGCAGTCAGCCCCTGATATGTCCCTTTCAGCCCTGGGTAGAGGAAGGCAAGGATTTAGTCCACACATCTCCAGGCCCTGGCATCTCTCCCCCTACCTCGCACCTCACACAACCCCCCCATACACACATGGCAGCTGACACACAGCGCCTGTGTGTCAACGCAGTGACGTTCCAGCCCTGTAAACACAAGCTCACGAGTTCCTGTGTTTAGCTGGGCTGGGCCACAGCAGAACGGGAGGGAGAGGTGGAGGTGGAGGGGGTGGGGGGGAGAGAGAGAGGGAGAGGTGGAGAGAGAGAGAGAGAGAGGGAGGGGGGGAAGAGAGAGAGGGGGGAGAGAGAGGGGGGAGAGAGAGGGGGGAGAGAGAGGGAGGGAGAGGGGGAGGGAGAGAGAGGGAGGGAGAGAGAGGGGGGGAGAGGGGGGAGAGAGGGGGGAAGAGAGAGGGGGAGAGAGAGTGGGAGGAGAGAGGGGCAGAGAGTGGGGGAGAGAGAGGGGGGAGAGATAGTGGGGGAGAGAGAAGGGGGAGAGAGAGGGAGGGAGAGGGGAGGGAGAGAGAGGGGGGGAGAGGGGGGAGAGAGGGGGGAAGAGAGGGGGGAGAGAGGGGGGGAGAGAGAGGGGGAGAGAGGGGGAGAGAGAAGGGGGAGAGAGAGGGAGGGAGAGGGGGGGAGAGGGAGGGAGAGAGGGGGGGAGAGGGGGGAAGAGAGAGGGGGGAGAGAGGGGGGGAGAGAGAGGGGGGAGAGAGAGGGGGGAGAGAGAGGGAGGGAGGGAGGGAGGGAGGGAGGGAGAGAGTGGAGAGGGAAAGAGAGCGAGAGAGAGAGATGAGAGAGAGGGTGGAGAGAGAGAGGGATAGAGAGAGAGCTCGAGAGAGGGAGGGGATGAGAGAGAGGGTGAAGAGATAGAGAGAGAGAGAGGGGGAGAGGGAGAGGGGATGAGAGAGAGAGAGAGAGGAAGCTGGGGGAGCTCAGCGGGTCAGGCAGCATCTGTGGAGGGAAATGGACGGCCGACGTTTCAGGTCGGGACCCTTCATCCGGACTGAAACTCTGCTCCCCCTCTGTTGGTTTTTTCTCCCTCCCCCTGGTCTACCCAGTCCTCCCACACCCACCCCAGCCCCCTCATCACCCTGTTCCTTTCCCCTCCCCCACCCTCTCCGTCTGTCCATCACCCACACACCCCTCCCACCGGCTCCCCTCCCCCCCCACTGTTCCCCTCTGCGCTCCCCACCTCCCTTATTTGGTTTCTGTCAGATCCCACCATCTGCAGCCCTCTGTCGCCTCCACCTCTCACCTCCCGGCCTCTGTCGCTGTTCCCACCCTCGCCTCCCCCATCTGCCCGTCACCCCCTCCTCACCTGGATCCACCTATCGCCTGCCAGCTCCTACCCCCACCCCTCCCCCTCACCTCTTTACACCAACTACGTCCCCTCTTAACTTTCAGTCCAGATTCAAGGGTCTCGACCCGAAACGTCGACTGTCCGTTTCCCTCCACAGACGCTGCCCGACCCGCTGAGTTCCTGCAGGTTCTTGTTTGATTCTGTTTCTTTAACGCAGACTTCGAGTGTCCGCAGTGTTTTGCTGGCCGACTACTGGCCGATTTATTGATGTTCCTCTTCCTGCCACCAGAGGGACCGGCCTGCCCACTGCAGAAGCTCCCAGTCGGAATTCCCGGGAATGTCCATTCATAGAACCACTTGACCCACAGCAAGTTGCAGAGAGCAAGGGGAGTTGGGATGGGATGTGGTCATCAAGGATGAAGAGTCACTGGATACAGAGACTGAGGGAAGAGAGCAGTTATGGATGGCAGCGAGGTACTTACCTTGCTCACGGACTATCTCCCGGACCCCATGGAAAAATCCCCGGTACTTTGGCTTTGCAGAGCACTGGTCGTGAATAAACTTCACCTGGAAGTAAAAGAAAAGGCACTTGCTGTTAGGAGCCACCTTGGCGAGTTAATAAAAAAGGGGCAAACTCATTGCAAGTGCGAGGTGGTCCCATGCTGCCCATGAATGGGGTGTTGCCTGCTCCCTCTGAGGGGCACCAAGCCAGTTGGCATTACTGGGAACCTTCCCTACCAGTCCCTGATCTCGGACACCAACTGATCAACCTCCACAAGGCGCCGGTGAGGCTGCATTTGGAATATTGTGTTCGGTTTTAGTCACCCTGCTACAGTAAAGAGCGCAGAGGAGATTTGCGAGGATGTTGCCGGGACTCGAGGGACTGAGTTATGGAGAGAGGTTGGGCAGGCTGGGACCTTATTCATTGGAGCGTAGGAGAATGGGGGGTAATCTTAGATATACAGTCATGAGGGGCATAGATGGGGTGAATGCGCACCGTCTTTTTCCCAGGGTTGGGGAATCAAGAACTGGAGGGCATGGGTTTAAGGTGAGAGGGGAGATGTTTAATTAGAATCTAAGGGGCAACTTTTTCACTCAGAGGGTGGTCCGTATATGGAATGAGCTGCCAGAGGAAGTGGTTGAGGCAGGTACATTAACAACATTTAAAAGGCACTTGGACAGGTACGTAGGAAAGGTTTAGAGGGATATGGGCCAAACGTGGGCAAATGGGACTAGCTTAGACGGGAATCTTGGTCAAGTTGGGCCGAAGGGCCTGTTTCCGTGCTGTGTGACTATTCAGGGATCTTCGGGTCCAAGTCCATAGCTCACTGAAAGTGGCCACGCAAGTAGATAGGGTGATAAAGAAGGTGTATGGCATGCTTGTCTTCATTGGTTGGGGCATTAGGAGTCAGGAAGTCATGTTGCAGCTGTATAAAACTTTGGTTAGGCCGCAATTGGGAGTATTGTGTTCAGTTCTGGTCACCTCATGATAGGAAGGATGTGGAGGCTTTGGAGAGGGTGCAGAAGAGGTTTACCAAGATGCTGCTGGATTAGAGGGCATGAGCTATCAGGAGAGGTCGGACAAACTTGGGTTGTTTTCTCTGGAACGTTGGAGGCTGAGGGGAGACCTGACAGAAGCCTATAAAATTATGAGAGGCATAGATAGGCTAGACAGAATCTTTTTCCCAGGGTAGAAATGTCAAATACTGGAGGACATGAAATTAAGGTGAGAGGGGGAAAGTTTAAAGGAGATATGCGGGGCTAATTTTTGACAGAGAGCGGTGGGTGCCTGGAACGGGCTGCCAGGGGTGGTGCTGGAAGCAGATGCGATAGTGGTGTTTAAGAGGCTTTTAGATAGACCCATGGATATGCAGGGAATGGAGGGATATGAATCACTTGTAGGTAGGAGAGATTTAGTTTAATTTGGCATCGTGTTCAGCACAGACATTGTTGGCTGAAGGGCCTGTTCCTGTGTTGTACTGTTCTATGTTCTGTGTTCTGTGAAGGAAGAGCAGCTCTCACTGGGGGAAGAGCAGCCACCCACTGGAGCCTGCTGTGTTGCTGGCCAGGTTCACCAGCGGCACCGGGAGAACCAGGGAACCCTTCATCGACTGGACACACCGGGTCCAACCGACGGAATCCCGGCGGCCAGGGAAGTGTTTGTCCCAACTTTCTTCTTGCTGCGGAAGGGGGACGGGGGGAACGATCGGGAAGGGGGATGATCGGAAAGGGTGAGGAAGGTCGGGAAATGATTGGGAAGGTGGGAATGATCAGGAAGGTAGGGATTGATTGGGAAGGGGGGAAACAACTGGGAAGGGGGATGATTGGGAAGGGGAGAAATGATTGGGAAAAGGGAACAATCAGGAAGGTAAATCCAACAGAATGCAGTTGGCTTCTATCCTATACACGTTCATTGTTCACAAGTAAACGAGAGAACCGCTGAACTTCCTGTCAGACTGAAACATTATCTCCGTCTCTCCACACAGGCTGCCTGACCTGCTGAGCATTCCCAGCACGTCCTGTTTTTAATTCAGATGCCCCGCACCTGCGTTTTTTTTCTTCGATGTTCACCGAATTACCTTGACGGTCTCCATCGGACACACGACCAAGACCGCCTCGAACACTCCCGCGCCCAGACCGCACACCAGGCTCTGTCGGTTGCTCAGCTTCCCCTGGTGATCCCGCAGCTGGTTACTCAGGAACTCAAACGTCCCAAACCTGAGGGAGAGGACAGCGCCGGTTCAACAACCCTGCATTTACGTAGCGCCTCCCAAGAAGCAGGCATCCCTGGGCTGGAGTGTATAAATCTGGGGCCAGAAATGGGGTTGTGTAGAGATCTCAGTGGAATTTAGGGTGGGGATAGATTGCAGAGGCTGAGGGAGACTTTTTTACTCTCCACAGGCTTCAGAGGATGCAGGGGGCAGGGTGGGGTGGGGTGTAGGGGGACAGAATTTCATGTTACACCAAAGAATGAGAGGAAGAAATAATCCACAATTGGCTGGTGCCCATGCCATGGTTCAGTTGCTAACCCTCTCACCACCGAGCCAGTCAACGAGAGATTACAGCACAGAAACAGGCCCTTCGGCCCACCAAGCATGTGCTATCAGATTCAGGCTTATTATCACTGACATATATGATGTGAGATTTGTTTTCCGGCAGCAGTACAGGGCAAATTCATAAAAATGACCATAATTACAAAATAAATAGTGCAAGGAATTACGAGGTAGTGTTCATGGGTTCATGGACTGTTCAGAAATCTGATGGCGGAGGGGAAGAAGCTGTTCCTGAAACATTGAGTGTGGGTCTTCAGGCTCCTGTACCTCCTCCCCGATGGTAGTAACGAGAAGAGGGCATGTCTCAGGTGGTGAGGGTCCTCAGTGACGGTTGCCGCCTTCTAGAGGCACCGCCTCTTGAAGATGTCCTTGATGGCGGGGAAGGTTGTGCCCGCGATGGAGCAGGCTGAGTCTATCAAGCACCCAATTTTACACGAATCCTATACTGACCCATTGTATTCTCCCCACCCTTCCATCATCTCCCCCAGAGTCTACCCCTCACCCACACATTCGGCATAATTTACAGTGGCCAGTTAACCCACCAACCCGCATGTCTTTGGGATGTGGGAGGAAACTGGAGCAGCCGGGGAAAACCACGTGTTCACAGGGAGAAATCGAGAAGCAGACCCCAATACAAGTATCTGGGCATAGATTCACATCCCAGTCAGCCTCTGGGCATGTGTGTGCCTACAGACGTGTGTGTGTGTGTGTGTGTGTGTGTGTGTGTGTGTGTGTGTGTGTGTGTGTGTGTGTGTGTGTGTGTGTGTGTGTGTGTGTGTGTGTGTGTGTGTAAGTCCAGAGGTTTGCATAAGATATCTTTATTAGTCACATGTACATCGAAACACACAGTGAAATACATCTTTTGAGTAGAGTGTTCCGGGGGCAGCCCGCCAAGTGTCGCCACGCTTCCGGCGCCAACATAGCATGCCCACAACTTCCTAACCCGTACGTCTTTGGAACGTGGGAGGAAACCGGAGCACCCGGAGGAAACCCACGCAGACAAGGGGAGAACGTACAACCTCCTTACAGACAGCGGCCGGAATTGAACCCGGGTCGCTGGCGCTGTAATAGCGTTACACTAACCGCTACACTACTGTGCCTGCCCTGAATGGGTCTGTAAGTGTAAATCGGTACCTGTGTGTGGTGTAAGAGTGTGTGTGTGTGTGTGTGTGTGTGTGTGTGTGTGTGTGTGTGTGTGTGTGTGTCTTTCCTTGCCCCCTTTTATACACAATCTCCATTTATATGGTGCCTTTATCATAACAAGTGCTGCACTGTGCTCCACAGAGTGCTTTTGAAAGAGAGTTTGCTATAATTACTCAAAAACTCTGTCATTATTGCACCATGTGATTATTGCTGTGGTTGAAGTTAAATGACAGGGAATTTGCTCTTCCTTTATCCTTCAGTCCTGAGTAAAGAGAGCTGCTAACTTTACCCTTTGATTTCGGAATACTTTTAAAGCAATGTACAAACCCTTTGACACAAGTCCACTTCAGTCTCCCTGCACTGCATTCACCAACCAGACCTCTCATTATCCACTTCCTGGTACAAATTCCAATGAGGTCATTTCATGGGGAAAACGATCCGAGTAAATGATCCAGGCTTCCTCTTGTTGTTGCTGCAATCGAGCATTTATATAGCATCTTTCACAACCCCAGGGCTGCCCAGAGTCATTTCTCAAGTGTAACCAAGGTTGCAATTTAGGAAACATGTTGGCCAATTTATGCATGGCAAGCTCCCACAAATCAAAGGAATCACAGCCAGGTAACGACTGGATTGCGGAGTAACCTGTAGTCAGAGTGTCAGGGTTAACACTGCTGATCCTCAGAAGAGTTTCACACACAGCTGACAGGGCAGAATAGGTCTTAATTTGACATCTTCTTCGAAACATGGTGCCTCGGACAGTGCCGCACTCCCTCAGCGTCTGGTCTTGAACCCTCAACCACTGGACTTGAGGAGCAAGGGTTACCAACAGAGCTGTACCTAGAGGCTGCAGATGCTGGGATCTGGAGCCAAAAACAAGACGCTGGCGGAACTCAGCAGGTCAGGCAGCATCTGTGGAGGGAAATGGACTGAGACCCTTCATCTGGACTGGAGGATAGAGGGGAGATGGCGAGTATAAAGAGGTGAGGGGAAGGGGTGGGGTGAGAGCTGGTAGGTGATAGGTGGATAGCCGGTGGCTCTACTTCATTAGGAGTTTGAGGAGATTTGGTTTGTCACCAAAGACTCTTGCAAATTTCCATAGATGTTCGGTGGAGAGCATTCTGACTGGTTGCATCACCGCCTGGTATGGAGGCTCCAATATGCAGGATCGAAAGAGGCTGCAGAGGGTTGTAGACTCAGCCAGCTCCATCACAGGTACAACCCTCCCCACCATCGAGGACATCTTCAAGAGGCGGTGCCTCAAGAAGGCAACATTCATCATTAAGGACCCTCACCTCCCGGGACATGCCCTCTTCTTGTCACTACCATCGGGGAGGAGGTACAGGAGCCTGAAGACCCACACTCAACGATTCAGGAACAGCTTCTTCCCCTCCGCCATCAGATTTCTGAACGGTCCATGTACCCATGAACACTGCTTGTTATCCCTCGCCTTGCATTATTTATTTATTGTTGTAACTTACAGTAATTTTGTCTTGCACTGTCCTGCTGGCAGCAAAACAACAAATTTCACATCATATAAGTCATATATGATTCTGATTCTGAGGTGGGGAGGGTGACGGGCAGATGGGGGAGGGGAGAGTGGGAACAGCGACAGAGGCCGGGAGGTGAGAGGTGGAGGGGACAGAGGGCTGCAGATGGTGGGATCTGACAGGAGAGGAAGGTGGAGCGTGGAACCAGGTGATGGAGGTGGGGAGGGCAGAGGGGAACAGAGCCACACCTGGTGTGGTTCTGGACTCCGCACTGGAACGGTATGGAGGCAATGGTGAGAGCAGACCAGGTATACATGGACACTGGCTCAGTGTAAGGAAATGCAGGCTACCCATTTACCACCAAAATTCAACAAAGGTCACAGCTTTAGCACAATAACACTTTTAAAATGTGCCAAGGTACTTTATAGGACCATTACTGAAACCACATTTGACACACTGGCACAGAGAGTAGAGCTGCTGGCCTCACAGCACCAGAGACGCGGGTTCAATCCCCACCTCTGCGCTGTCGGTGTGGAGTTTGCACGTTCTCCCTGTGACAGCTCCGGTTTCCTCCCACATCCCAAAGACCAGCAGGTTTATATGTTAATTGGCCACTGTAAATTGCCCCTCATGTGTTGAGGAGGGGTTAGAACCTGAGGGGAGGAGAATAAAATAGGATTGGCTGCCTGACCCGCTGAGCTCCTCCAGCACTTTTTGTGGATCGCTCCAGATTCCAGCATCTGCAGAATTCCTTGCATCTCCACTGGTGTACATGGGGATAGTTCTTGATCAGCACGGACTCAGCGGGCTGAAGGGTCTGTTTCTGTACCCCAGAGGCTGCAGATGCTGGAATCTAAAGCCAAAAACAAAGTGCTGGAGGAACTCAGCGGGTCAGGCAGCATCTGTGGAGGCAGAGGGAAGGCCGACGGGTTAAGGGGTATTTCACAGGAGGGAGCAGCAATAAGGAGAGGTTTATGGAGTGGATTGCAGAGCTCAGCGTCTAAGTGGGTAAGGGCATGGCAATGGCTCTGCCCAAGATGACCTTCCTCTCCTGTCAGGGTCCACCATCAGCGGGTGTGGGGGCGGGGGGTGGAGGGGAGACAGTCCTCAGCCGGCAGAGACCAGAGGCTCGCAGAGGCCGGGATGAGGAAGGAGTGTTCTGAAGCAGAGCCGTCCAGAGATAGCAAAGGCATGGGTGACGGTTTCCCTAGCAGATGAGCCAAGGCACGATACACCATACACCAGGCACGGTTGGTAAGGCAACTGCTCTACCCAAGACCACAAGAAATTGCAGAGAGTTGTGGACACAGCTCAGCGCATCACGCAAACCCGCCTCCCCTCCACGGACTCTGTCTGCACTTCCCGCTGCCTTGGTAAAGCAGCCAACATAATCAAAGACCCCTCCCACCCCGGACATTCTCTCTTCTCCCCTCTCCCATTGGGCAGAAGATACAAAAGCCTGAAAGCACATCCCACCAGGCTCAAGGACAGTTTCTATCCCGCTGTTATAAGACTCTTGACCGGACCTCTCATACATTAAAAGGTGATCTCTTGATCTCCTAATCTACCTCGTCGTGGCGCTTGCACCTTATTTATCTACCTACACTGCACTTTCTCTGTAACTGTAACACTATATTCTGCATTCTGGGTTTTTTTCCTACCTCAATGTACTTATGTACGGAATGATCTGTCTGGATGGCATAGAACATTACAGCACAGTACAGGTCCTTTGGCCTACAATGTTGTGCCGACATTTTATCCTGCTCTAAAATCTATCTAACCCTTCCCTCCCACATAGCCCTCCATTTCTCCATCATTCATGTGTCTATCTAAAGTCTCTTAAATGTCCCTAATGTGTCTGCCCCTACAACCTCTGCCGGCAGAGTGTTCCATGCACCCACCACTCTCTGTGTAAGAAACTCACCCCTGACATCCCCCTTATACCTTCCTCCAATCACCTTATACAAAAGCTTTTCACGGTGTCTTGGTACATGCGACAATAACAAACCAATACCAACAACAATAACTTGGGCCTAAAATGTTCCATTACACATAGTCCACATAGATAGTTCAGTTTGGATGTTGCAGGAATATGTGCGAATAAGCATTAATGATTGAGTGTTATTCCTTCACCAAATGATAATGTGCTTAACAAGCACCTTCCACTTGTCTGCTCGTTATACTCGGCTCGTCCACTGGTCTTCTGCGGCACCCACTGTGGGGAAGGAGGCAAAGAGACCCCATTTCAGCCTACACTGAGAGACTGGGTCCTGGGGATTCAGGAGTTAAGGTCAGAAGCAGCAGCACTTCATTCACTGGGAGCTCTGCCTTTCCAAGAGCCTGGAGCCAGGGTCTGCTTGGTCTCTGTTATAAACCAGTGCTCAGAGAATGACAAAGCAGCAGAGACTAAAAGCAATCAGGAAGCTCTTTGTTCAGCCCATTAGACTCCTCTGTCAGTCAACCTTTTGTTTGGTTTATCACTCAGAGACTGCTCGTGCCTTTAGAATGTTGTTCCATCTCTCCCCGCCATGCCCCAAGGCAACACGCCTGGGTCACAGATACAGATGGGGGGCGGGCGTACCAACCAGCCGGCATCTTTTCCCCGGGGTTGACATGTCTAATGCTAGAGGGCATGCACTTAAGGCGAGAGGGGGTAAGTTCAAAGGAGGTGTGCGGGGAAGGTTTCATTATATACAGGGAGTGCTGGGTGCCTGGAACTCTTTAAACCACCGCCGTGCCCAACGACTCGCGGGAACCGATGGGGGAGGTGTCTAGGATACCCTACTCGGGGGTGAAGGGAGTTTGAGAGAGGTGCGACCAGAAGTGTCCCGCGCAGGGTGAAGAGACTGGCCCTGCAACACCAGTCCGACTCCCCGCAGGAGGCACAGTGGCCGTCGACCCACGCACTGCCAGGGGTGGGGGTGGAGGCAGATACGATAGAGGTGATTAAGAGGCTCTTAGGTAGGCACATGAATGTGCAGACGACGGGCATGTGTAAGCAGAAGGGAATAGTTTGGTATCGGTATTGGTTTATTGGTATTGGTTTTTGGTTTATTATTGTCACTTGTACCGAGGTACAGTGAAAAACTTGTCTTGCATACTGATCGTACAGGTCAATTCATTACACAGTGCAGTTACATTGAGTTAGTACAGAGTGCATTGATGTAGGCTTTTAATTACTAGTTTAATTAGTTCAGCACAGACATGGTGGGCCGAAGGGCCTGTTCCTGTGCTGTACTGTTCTGTGTTCATGGGAGTGTAGCAGTTAGTGTAATGCTTTACAGCGCCAGCGACCCGGGTTCAATTCTGGCCGCTGTCTGTAAGGAGTTTGTATGTTCTCCCCGTGTCTGCATGGGTTACCTCTGGGTGCTCCGGTTTCCTCTCACATTCCAAAGATGTACGGGTTAGGAAATTGTGGGCATGCTATGTTGGCGCCGGAAGCGTGGCGACACTTGCAGGCTACCCCCAGAACATTCTATGCAAAAATGCATTTCACTGTGTGTTGCGATGTACATGTGACTAATAAAGAAATCTTATCTATGTTAGATGATACAGGGCAGGTCTGTCCCTGGAAATGTCCCATAATACCAATTGGTGCCAACGGAAGACCAGGAACAAGGGCAGGGAGGCAGGGAGGCGAGACTGGGGAAACGGGCAGGAGATGTGGAGGGGTGTTGGGTGTTGGGAGTCCTGTCGGGTGTTGAGGTGTTCGGACCGTCGGGAAGTCTGTAGCCCAGAGCGTACCTGACCGCTGCCTTTGGTATGGAGCCGTACAGCAGCGAGCTGAGGCCCCGGTACAGCCCCTTCACCCCATGTCCCTGGACCGTCTGCTTCACACAGTCACCTGGAAGACACAAGAACAGGCTGTCCCATGTGAAGGGAACTCCCCGCCACTCTCCTACTGTCGCACAGAACTCATCCCAGACCGTTCAGCCCATCCAACTCATTCTGCACCAACTGGGGCTCAGTAGGCTCGGGAGATCCCATCCCAGAGACTCGAGCACCAAGTCTAGACCAACACCACCCCGAGCAAGAGCCCTGATGCAGTGCTGCCCTGTTAGAGGTGCCACCTGTTGGGTGAGATGTTAAACCAAGGCCACATTCTGCCTCTCACAAGGGTATTAACAATCCCCCAGTCTCCTGGACAATATTCAACCCCCCCAGCCAACAATTAAAGAAACATAATGCACTCACATTGCTCTTTATGGGAGCTTGCTTGCACTTTTCTTTTGTACTAATGTCTTGCTTTGGAGCATTTTCCCACTGTTTTGTGTAACATATGTATAATTTATGTTCTGTGTGTTGTATCTACGTGCCTGTGATGCTGTTGCAAGCAAGTTTTTCATTGTACCCATACCTCACCATACTTGTGCACATGACAATAAACTCGACTCAATTTGACAAACAGAATGTCTTCTTGTCAGGAACTGGAAAAATTCAAATCTTTCAACTGGCTGATCAGTATCCCACTTAAAAAGAATGTCATCTATTCTTTGGCATTGGACCCTTGCAAAGGTGGCCTCAGGAAGATACTCCGAGCTCCAACTGGATGGTGAGGAGTAGTTCGCTGTAACCCTGTGTAGCTTCACAAGATTCGCTCAAGGGCTTTGCAGCCACAGAACCCTCTGAGAGACATGATCACTGCTGTTAGGTGAGCAAATTACACACAGCAAGCTCCCACGATTAGATAATTGCCTGGTAAATCTGCTTCAGTGAGAAAGGTTGGGTAAACACCGACCCAGACACCTGAGGTAGCCTGTCTGGTCTTCCAGACCCTGGCAGGGGATTCTTACATCCCCCTGAGAGAAGGGACACTGGTGAGCAGTCGATGGTCAGACCTGATTCCTGTAGCACCCCTGGCCTAACAAGTGGGATATGCCTCCTCTGTAGTTTCTGCCTTTATCCAATCCTGTACCCACGGAACATTGATTGATGCAACCTCTTGTGTAGGACCTTTGAGATCAATTTCCAAGATCCAGATATACTCCATCCATCTCCCCTTATATCCTCAAACATCTGACAAAGACATTTTCCCTTCAGAAAACCAAATGGCTCTGCCCTTTGATCTTATAATTAAGAAGAAGTCAAAGTAGATACAATTGGTTTCAGAGCTACTGGATCCACACGCCCGGGACTGGACCCTCACCAGAAACACAATTCCAATGGGTCGGACTTCCAAATGGCCCCCTCAACACCAGTGGGTTGGATTCCTTCCAGCCCCTCAACCCCAACACACTGGACTCTCAACTGACCCCAACCCCTTGAGCTGAACCACCACCAGACCTTGAACCCTGTGCCAGGCTCCTGGCACCCCACAAATCCCCAACCCGCCCACTAGGGCAAGACACCCAGACCCCCTTTTGCCATCCACCCTTGGCACAGTGGCGCAGCCGGTAGAGCCGCTGCCTCACAGCACCAGAGACCCGGGTTCAATCCTGACCTCCGGTGCTGTCTGTGCGGAGTTTTCACGTTCTCCCTGTGACCGCGTGGGTTTCCTCCGGGTGCTCCGGTTTCCTCCCACCTCCCAAAGACGTGTGGGTTGGTGGGTTAATTGGCCACTGTAAATTACCCCCAGTGTGTGGGTGAGTGAAAGTATCGGGGGGGGGGGGGGTAGTTGACAGACTGTAGGGAGAATGGGGTTAATGTAAGGATTAATGTAACTGGGTGGTTGATGGTTGGCACAGACTCGATGGGCTGAAGGGCCTGTTTCCCTGCTGTACCTCTCTCTGACTTGGACCCAACTTTCAGTCGATTGACAGTTGCCTGGCTGGGAGTGGATTAAAACAGAAGAGGGACACACGAGAGACTGCAGACGCTGGGATCTGGAGCAACACACAAAATGCTGGAGGAACTCAGCGGGTCGGGCAGCATCTGTGGAGGGAAATGGACAGGCGATGTTTCAGGTCGAGATCTTTCATCTGGACAGATAGAGGGGAGATAGCCAGTAAAAAGGGTGCGAGAAGGGGGTGCAGCAAGAGCTAGCAGCTGGTAGGTAGTTTTTTCACTCACTCCTCGTCCCTCTGCCTATCTCCCCTCGTCACCTGGATCCACCGATCACCTGCCAGCTCTTGCTCCGCCCCTTCCCTTCACCTCTTTATACCGGCTTTCTCCCTTCTACTCTTTCAGCCCAGGTGAAGGGCCTCAGCACGAAACTTCGACTGTCCATCTCCCTCCTCAGATGCTGCTTGATCCGCTGAGTTCCTCCGGCATCTTCTGTTTGGCCTGTGACAAGACGTGGCTGTCAGACGCGCTGAGGACAGGCAGCGTCCCCCAGAATCCTTACCGATGCCGTTGTACCGGGGCGGGTTTGCCTTCTCGTCCAGCTGCAGCTGAGTCTTCACGTACTCCGTGGGGAAGGTGATGCAGATCTCGATGCCCCCTGCAATCCCACCTGCAGGGTGAAGGATAAACATGGTGACATCCCAGATAATGACCCACGGCAGGGGAGTCAGCCGATGGCTCATGGCATGTTCTAATGCTCTGCATTTTGCTTCAATTCTAATTGTTAAACTACCTCAGGATCTTGACATTTCAATCTCAGCCTCACGAAACAGGATTCACTGTGGCTCCAGCTGATCGCCAGCTCAAGCCAGTCATTATGATGAGCTGGTGTCTGCACAGCATCCTCGACTCTTATTAGAGGAGCTTTTGTATATTTAAAACTGCATTAATCCAGCATCCTAGAAACGTTGCTGGTGCCGGACTAGGTTTACCGGACTATTGGATGCTACTTCTATTAGAAAACAGCTACTCTCCTACAACCATCAGGTTCTTGAACCAACCTGCACAACCCCAACCCGACCTCAGCATCGGAACACTACAGACCACCTCGTGCACTATCGTGGGCTTGTCTCTGATTGCGTCTTTTTTTTGCACTGATGTCTTGTTTTTGCGCAGTTTTGTTTTCTCTCTCTTCGCTGTCTTGCATATTTTACGTAGAATTTATATTGTGTGAGTTGTCTGCACTTACTGTATGTGCCTGTGATGCTGCTGCAAGCAAGTTTTTCACTGTACCTGTACCTCTCTGTACTTGTGCACATGACAATAAACTCAACTTGACTTGTCTTGAGGATAGTACAGCGGGGGCAAAGGCCCTTCTGCCCACGATGTCTGTGCTAAAACCAGGACGCCAATTTAAACCGTGCATCTCCCTGCATATTGTCTCTATCCCCTCCATTCCCTGCCCATTCATCTGTCTGTCTAAATGCCTCTTAAATGTTGCCGTTGTATCTGCTTCCACCCCCCTCCCCTGACAGTGTGTTCCAGGCACCCACTGCTCTCTATGTAAAAAAAACTTGCCTCGTACATCTCCTTTAAACTTTCCCCTTTTCACCTTAAAACTATGCCCTTATTAACACACTTTTAATTCACTTTTTATTTTATGTTACACAGTACTGTAATAAATTTTCCAGTAAACCCTGTGAGCTTAAAGCAAGCAAGTAATGTACATGGACTTTGGACCCCAGCTCCTGCCACGACCTGCCCGTGTTCTGGACCCCTGGTGTTACAACCCCCAAACCCTGTCTCTGGCCACACATCCCACTTGCACCCTGGACCCCCGTCCCACGCTCCAGACTAATGAGTGAGCCCGGTGCCAAACCATCACGATTTCCAAACAACCGGAGGCAGGCAAGGTTAAGGTAACAGAGATCTGATCCGTTTGAAAAATAATGCTTCCAACGTTCTTCCTGTTTAATTTTATGAACTTCAATCCATCAGGTAGGATTGAGTTATTAGAGCTATAAAGTCATACAGCATAGCAACAGGCCCTTCGGCCCAACTCATCCATGCTGACCAAGTTGTCTACCAGAGCTAGTCCCATTTGCCTGCATCTGGCCCATATCCCTCTAAACCTTTCCTATCCATCTACCTGTCTGAATGTCTTTTAAACATTGTAACTGTCCCCACCTCTACCAGTTCCTCTGGCAGCTCGTTCCATATACTCACTACCCTCTGTGAGGAAATGTTTTCCCTCAGGTCCCCTTTAAATCTCCAACACCCCCCCCCCCCCGACCTTAAATCAATGCCCCCTAGTTTTAGACTCTGTTACGCTGGGGAAAAATACTGTGATCATTCACTTTATCTATGCCCCTCATGATTTTATAAACCTCTATAAGGTCACCCCTCCGCCTCCTTCACTCCAGGGAAAACACCCCTAGCTATTCTAATTGGCTGAATGGAAAAAAAGACCAGTTCAACTTCACGAATAGAATGGCCTAATTTTCAGTGCCCTTGTCCTAAAGCTCACCTCAGCTTTTTTATCGGGCCATGACATCTTCTCGCAGCTACCATCGGGCAGGAGGTACAGAAGCCTGAAGTCCCACACCACCAGGTTCAAGAACAGCTACTTCCCTTCAACCATTCGGTTCTTGAACCAACCGGCACAACCCTAATCACTACCTTAGTTTAGCAACGCTTTGCACTACAATTTGCACTAATTGTGTTCTTTCTTGTATAATTTTGTATAACTTATGATTAATTTATGTTTTTCTTGTGAATGCTGCTTATCTGATGCTCTGTGCCTGTGATGCTGCTGCAAGTAAGTTTTTCATTGCACCTGTGCATACATAACATTTCTTTATTAGTCACATGTACATTGAAACACACAGTGAAATGCATCTTTTGCGTAGAGTGTTCTGGGGGCAGCCCGCCAAGTGTCGCCATGCTTTCGGTGCCAACATGGCATGCCCACAACTTCCTAACCCATACGTCTTTGGAATGTGGGAGGAAACCGGAGCACCCGGAGGAAACCCACGCAGACACAGGGAGAACGTACAAACTCCTTACAGACAGTGGCCAGAATTGAACCTGGGTCACTGGAGCTGTAATAGCGTTACGCTAACCGCTGCACTACCATGCCTGCCGTGTACTTGTGCATATGGCAATAAACCCCACTTTGACTTTCATTGAAAGGTCCTGTCAGGTTGGGTGTGGAGAGGACGTTTCCTTGTGGGGGAACCCAGAACGAGGGGTCACATTTTGAAAGAAAGGTTGTCCGATTAAGACAGAGATGAAGTGAATTTTTTTTCTCTCAGAGTCATGAGCCTTTGGAACTGTCATCCTCCAACGGTGGTTGAAACAGAGTCTTTGAATATTCTTAAGACAGGGATAGAGGCAAGATAAGCAAAAGGATGAAAGTCTGCTATAGGAATGCGGAATGCAGAGTTGATGTTACAGGCCGATCAGCCATGATCTCATTAAGTGGTGGGGACCGGCTTGAGGGGCTGGGTGACCTACTCCTGTTCTTCATTCATTTGTTCAAAGCAGTGTTAATCAGCAGGCTCAGGGACGGATTGGACGAGCACAAGATTGATCCCATAAGAAGAATTCTAGGTCATGCACAGAGGCCACAGCTGGTGGTGGGGTTTACTCCAGAGCAAAGAAGAAAGGTTTGCATTTCTACAGCACCTTCACCACCTCAGGACGTCCCAAAGCACTTTTTTTTCAAACCTTACATGACAATAAACTCAACTTTGTCTTTGACCTCATGCAGGCACAAGATACCTGTGGACGTCACTGGCAATGCTGGCATTTAGTGCCCGCTCCTGATGCCCTTAGGAAGCAGTTAAAAGTCAACCCCATTGATGAGGCAGGAGTCACCTGAAGGCCAGACCAGCTGAGGATGGAAGATTTCCTTTCCTAAAGGCGATTAGTGAACCAGTTTGTCTTTTTAACAACAATTCTGTGATATTGTGGTTCCTCTTCCTGAGATTCATTTAATTACCTGAATTTAAATTTCCAGTTCCCATGGAGGGACTCAAACTCGTGTCCCTAGATACTCGCATAAAGTGCACTCGCTGTTGTAATGTAGGAATAGCACAGCAAGCTCCCTCAAACAGCAATGAGATTACAAGGAGATTCGTTTGCTTTATTGATGTTGTTGGATGGGGCAGACACTGGACAGGACTCTCCTCATCTCAAAAATCATGTTGTGGGATCTTTTACATCCAGCTGAGGTTTTAACACAGCATTTAATGCGGCACCTCTGATAAGGGAGCACTGTGATTAGCATGTGTATAACTCTCTACGAGTTGTTCTACATCACCCTGACTCAGCACAGGGAGCCTTATCAATCAGGGCATTGGGCATAGAAATTGGGATGTTATGTTGCAATTGTACAAGGCATTGGTGAGGCCACATTTGGAACATTATGTTCAATTCTGGTCACCCTGATATAGAAAAGATGCCATTAAGCTGGAAAGAGTGCAGAAGAGATTTATGAGGGTGTTGCTGGGACTCGAGGGACTGAGTTATGGAGAGAGGTTGAGCAGGTGGGGACTTTTTTCACTGGAGCGTAGGAGAATAAGGGGTGATCTTATAGAAGTGTATAAAATTAGGAGGGACATAGATAGGGTGAGTGCACAGAGCCCTTTTCCCAGGGTTGGGGAATCAAGAACTGGAGGGCATAGGTTTAAGGTGAGAGGGGAGAGATTTAATAGGAACCTGGGGGGCAACTTTTTCACCCAGAGGGTGGTCAGTATATGGAATGAGCTGCCAGAGGAAGTGGTTGAGGCAGGTACATTAACAACATTTAAAAGATATTTGGACAGGTACATGGATAGGAAAGGTTTAGAGGGATATGGGCCAAACCCGGGCAAATGGTTGGCATGGACCAGCTGGGCCAAATGGCCTGTTTCCGTGCTGTAGGACTTTATGACACCCACTGAGACATCAATGACAGCTCATCGATGGGGCCTAGAACAGGAGGAACACACAGGGCTTCTTCCATTTCCTCACCCAATGCCCCCCACAAACCTCAGCCCCTCCATACAAGCACCGCGAGGCAAAATGAAGGAGCAGATGTGCGAAATATTAACACTAAAACATGGCCCTTTACAAGTCTCAATGCTAAAATACTTCCATCCATGGTTGCAAGCAGTTGTTCCTTATTATAGTGAGTTTTGAAAGTGCCTTACAAGACCCCTCCGGCACAGCGCCTAAGCAAATTTAGGGAGGTGGGGGAATCATTGGGAAGTTAAAAAATGGTCCTTTTTTCACTCTCTAGTCAATTTATTCGTTATAAAAACATTGTGGGAGGGTCGACAGGGTGGAACAAAATTGTTTCCTTACAGGCAAGAATCAACCAATGGGACAGTGGAAAATTACTTGCTTTCCAATTGGCTGTGGGACAGAGGACTGTCTCGAGGATGGACATGCTGGGTGACCAATGGCAGAGAGTGCTGAATCTCCACGGTTGGCGCCAGAGATCTGATTGGTGAGCTGTCGGTTGTGTCTCGGTGGGTGGGGTTCCCTGTGCTGAGTCAGGGTGATGTGGACAAAATCGCAGAGACTGGAGCGCATAATACAGCTGATGATCACAAGTGCTCCAACTCATAGCTGCACCCTCCAACGGTGCAGTGCTCTCTCAGAATCCCACCACGAGTCCACCCAGATTATGCAGTTAAGATCTCTGGCATGGGAGATGGAGCATAGAACAGTACAGCACAAGAACAGACCCTTCTGCCCACAATGTGCCGAACTAATTAAACTAGTGACGTCTAATTCCTTCTGTTGGCATATGCTCTACATCCCTCCATTCTCTGCACATTCATGTGCCTATCTAAGAGCCTCTTAAACGCCTCTGTCATATCTGCCTCCACCACCACCCCTGGCAGCGCATTCCAGGCACCCACTGCTCTCTGTGTAAAAAAAAACTTGTCCCGCGCATCTCCCTTGAACTTACGCCCTCTCATCCTAGATGGGCACCCTCCAGTATTGGACATTTTGACCCTGGGGATAAAGGTACCAGCTGTCTCCCCTATCTCTGCCTCTCATAATTTTATAAACTATCAGGTCTCCCCTCAGCCTCCACCACTCCAGAGAAAACAACCCAAGTCTTTCCAACCTCTCCCTGTAGCCCACACAGTCTAATCCAGGCAGCGTATTGGCAAACCCTTTCTGCACCCTCGACATAGCCCCCACATCCTTTCTGCAATGGGGGAAACCAGAACTGAATGCAATACTTCAGATGTGGTCTAACCAGTTTTATAAAGTTGCAACATAACTTCCTGACTCTTGAACTCAGTGCCTTGACTAATAAAGGCAAGCATGCCGTATGCCTTCTTTGCCACCCGATCGACCTGTGCGGCCACTTTCAGGGAGCTGTGGACTTGCACCCCAAGACCCCTCTGGTAAACGTCTTCTGTACCCTCTCCATGGTCTCCACAGTGAGATGTAATCACTGCTCTTGATTCCGAGGCACTGAAACCATCGTTGGATGTAACACCGTGTTCAGTCTTGTTGGGACAGCCACTCTGATCACCCACTTCCTCTTGTTTAGTCTTGGACAAACAGCTGACCACATAAGTGTGGTTTGATCCTACTCTTACGATGTCAGTAGAACCCTTTCCAGCAGTTGACTTTCTGTTGGCTTCTGTTTTATAGGTCATGGCATCTTTGCAGGAATCCACTGAGGAATCCACTGTGAAGTGATACACTTCGGGAGATCCAATTTGAAGGCAGAGTACAAGGTTAATGTCAGGACTCTCAGCAGTGTGGAGGAACAGAGGGATCTTGGGGTCCACGTCCATAGATCCCTCAAGGTTGCCGCGCAGGTTGATAGGGTTGTTAAGAAGGCGTATGGTGTGTTGGCCTTCATTAGTGGGGGGACTGAGTTCAAGAGCCGCGAGGTAATGTTGCAGCTTTATAGAACTCTGGTCAGTCCACACTTGGAGTATCGTGTTCAGTTCTGGTCACATCACTATAGGAAGAGTGTGGAAGCTTTAGAGAGGGTGCAGAGGAGATTTACCAGGATGCTGCCTGGATTGGAGAGCATGTCTTATGAGGATAAGTTGAGTGAGCTAGGGCTTTTCTCTTTGGAGAGGAGGATGAGAGGTAATTTGATAGAGGTGTACAAAATGATAAGAGGCATAGATCGAGGTGAATTTGTGGAACTCCTTGCCACGTACAGCAGTGGGGGCCAGATCAGTGGGGGCGTTCAAGGAAGAGATAGATATCTAAATAGTCAGGGTATCAAGGGATATGGGGATAAGGCCGGAAATTGGGATAAGAACAGGATTTTCACCCCCACCCCCATTCCCCATTTCTCATTTCTTTTTTTCCCTCTTCCTTGGAGCAGACTCTATGGGCCGAATGGCCTGCTTCTGCTCCCTTGTCTTGTGATCTTGTGAGTGGACAGTCAGAGACTTTTTCCCAGGGTGAAAATGGCTAACACGAGGGGACATAATTTTAAGGTGATTGGAGGAAGATGTCAGGGGTAAGTTTTTTACACAGAGAGTGGTGGGTGCGTGGAACGCACTGCCGGCAGAGGTTGTGGGGGCAGATACATTAGGGACACTTAAGAGACTCTTAGATAGCCACATGAATGACAGAGATGTGGAGGGCTACGCGGGAGAGAAGCGTTAGGTAGATCTTAGAGCAGGATAAAATGGCACAACATTGTGGGCTGAAGGGCCTGTACTGTGCTGCAATGTTCTATGTTCTGTGACGAGTGTGCCTCGTGAGTGGAAGTTTAAAAATTCCATGTCACTATTCCGAGGAAAGCAGCCAATTCCTCCTGGCCAACACCCGATGACGTCCCACTTTTCCAGAAGGCAACTTGCATTTCTTATCCCAACACTGTTGGAAGTATCCTGACTGATTGCTTCATGGGCTGAGACGGCAATTCCAAAGCCGAGGAATGCAAGAGTCATGGAGTCATACAGCGCGGAAACATGCCCTTTGGCCCAACTGGTCCATGCCGACCAAGATGCCAATCTAAGCTAGTCTCATTTGCCCACGTTTGGCCCATATCCCCCTAAACCTTTCCTATCCATGTACCAGTCTAAGTGCCTTTTAAATGTTGTCCTGAAGAAGGGTCCTGACCCAAAACGTTGACCGCCTGCTTTTCTCCACGGATGCTGCCTGGGCTGCTGAGTTCCGCCAGCCTCAACCACTTCCTCTGGCAACTCACTCCGTATACTGAACACCCTCGGTATGAAAAAGTTGCCCCTCAGGTTCCTATTAAATTTCTCCCCTCTCACCTTAAACCTACGCCCCCTCATTCTTAAGTCCCCAACCCTGGGAAAAAGGCTGCAGCGAGTAGTGAACACAGCCCACTCCATCACGGGCACAGCCCTCCCCACCATTGACAGCATCTACAAGAGGCGCTGCCACAACAAGGCAGCATCCATCATCAGCCAGAGAGGGAATAACTTGCAGGGAAGTAGGGAAAGAGTCCCGGAATAGGACAAATGGCAAGAAAGCAATGGGCCAAAGTGCCTCTTTCAGTGGTCCAGAAAATCTATGATTCGATGGGTCTATTCGATGAAAAGGAAACCATTAACCTCTCCTCAACCCAGGACATCAATAACTTCTCATGATCCACAATAAATCAAAGGAGAACAAAAAATGTGCTCATTTTCCCCTGCCTGGTTATCCCTCTCGCACACACCCAAGCTCCACACCAACAGCGCCCGAGGTCAGGTTTGAACCTGGGTCTCTGGCGCCGTGAGACAGCGGCTCTACCAGCTGCGCCACTGTTATGATCTGGAACTCAGTGCCTGAAGGGGGATCAGAACCTTCCGCAGGGAATTGGATGAGTCAGAGAGAGAATAATTTGCAGGGTAATGGGATCGTAGATGAACTGTAATGGCCCGGGGAGAAGTCAACCCTGAGAGCTGCTCAGTGGCCAGGCAGACAATGAGATTGTGGAACTGCATGAGTCAGCTCCCAGTAGGAGGATAACAAGTTCCTATTGGCTCTCTGGACAACACCTACTGCACACAGCAATACATGTGTGGGCTCAGCAAATGCATCTCAGTGACTGCTTCTGCTGCTTGACAAGTTATACCCTTCTGGGACATTCCTGACATTCTAGTTAAAAATGCACAATCTTTGAACCCGCTACCACAGACCAGACCCAGTCCCAATCGTTTCCGGGTCCACACAGATCACGTTCCGAATTCTTTGCCATTTGAAACCAATGTGGTTGGGTCTGGCAGTTAGGATTCTGGTTTTGACTCAGACAGCCTGGGTTCAATTCCCAGTACAGGAATTACAATTCAGGGTGACACAGTGGTAGAGCTGCTGTCTCGCAGCGCCACAATTCAATTCAGACCTCTGGCGCTGTCTGTGTGGAGTTTGCACGTTCTTCCTGTAACCACGTGGGTTTCCCCCGGGTGCTCCGGTTTCTTCCCACGTCCCAAAGACGTGCAGGTTGGTGGGCTAATTGGCCGCTGTAAATTGCTCCCAGTGTGGCAGAATCTGGAGGGGGGAGGGAGGGGGTTAATGGGATTGTGGGATTTATATGTGACTAGTGTAAGCGAATAGTTGATGGTCGGTGCGGACTTGATGGGCCGAAGGGTCTGTTTCCATGCTGTATGACTCAATCAGGGCCAGTTAGCTTGTCCCTTTACCGTGGCAGCAAATCAGGAGAGAGAGGGGGGGGAATGTGGCAAGTTTGACGGTGTTTAAAGCCGTCCCGTGATACCTGACTGGTCTCCCAGAACACAAATTAGATTGTGTCCAAATAAAGGCTGCTTTAGAATAAGTGCGAGAAAAACATTTCCTCTTTCCAACCCACGAATTTCATTTCATAGAGTCATACAGCACAGAAACAAGTCTCTTCAGACCACTACGTTTATACTAACTATGAAGTACCCATCTATATTAATTAGTGTAGCATTCTATGCCGTGGTGATTCAAGTACACATTTAGATACCTTTTAAATATTGTGAGAGTCTGTCTCCATCACCCTCTTGGGCAGTGCGCTCCAAATTCCAACTACTCTCTGGGTGAAACGATTCCTTCTCAGATTCTCCCCTTATGCCCTCGAATTGTACACACCTCGGCCAAGAGGAAAGGTTTCCCACTATTGACCCCATCTTTACCCCTCGGTCAGGTTCTGCCCCCACCCCCTCAGCCTCCTCTAGCCCAGGGAAAACAAGCCCAGCACGTCCAGTCTCTCTGCATCATTGGAACGCCTCGCCCCAAGGGCGAGTCTCCGCCCCACCTCCATCCGAAAGTCCTCCCCCATCTCTCACCTGACCCACATCCTGAGAATACGAAGGTACAGTTATCAGTGTGGGCTTTAGGTGTGACCAGGATTAGGCTCGTCTGTGATGCCTCCTGCGGTCAGTAAACTACAGACTTTGGTTTGCAATGCTGGGAAACTTTGCATAGTAGGGGAATTACGGGGAAAAGGCAGGAAGGTGGATCTGAGTCCACGGCCAGATCGGCCACGATCTTATTGAATGGCGGAGCAGGCTCGACGGGCCAAACGGCCTACACTTCCTCCTACTTCTAATGTTCTTGTGAAATTGGGAATGAATGTAGTTTTGGAGATATGCCCCAGGTTACACTGACAGAACCCTGGGGAGAGAATGTTGAAGGAAAAGCACAAAAGGACTGTGCATCTGCCACAAGAGATAAAAGGGGAAGAGGGCTGTAGGGACTGGCAGATAAATGGAGGAAATCCACAGCAACTTCTGGACTGAGTACATGCACAATTAGACACAGCAATCGACTCCCTGTTCGCGGACAGGTTGAGCCTTGTTGGATGGGGGTCACCTGGTTTTCAAAGAGGAACTCTTCCCCTTGTAAAAGACTTGCATATCACCTCGAAGCAACCAATGAGGCAGCCGCTGCTGCGATGTAGGAAATCTGGCGGCCTTTTTTCAGGCACAGCAAGATCCCGCGAAACGGCAATGTGTTAGCAACCAATTCTGTTTCTCGTGACATTGGGTGGGGAGTTAATAGTTGGCCCCAGGACACCAGGGAAAGGCCGACTGCCCGTCTTCAAGTTAGTGCCCTGGGACCTGTCCCATCCACCCAACTGCAGATGGGGCTTCAGTTTAACATTTCATCTGCACGCACGGTACCTTTGGGAGCACGGAGCTCCCCTAGCAGTGCAGTGGTGAGTCAGAGTAGATCCTTTGCTGGGGTGAGACTTGAACCCTCAATCACTTGAGCCAGCGAGCAGCCATCAGCTGACCCTGTATAACACGAGCAGCCTCACTCGGACTGCCCACTCCACCTTTGCAACGTCCCTCGACTGCGCCACTGCCGAACCCTCCTCATGCCTTCGCTCCACTTTGCCTGGCTCTCACACTCTGCCCCATAAACCCCAGCCCCGTGGCCGACTTCACGTCAAGTCCCGTTCACTTGCCTAAGCCCAATGACCCGGACTGGCTCCTGTTTAAACAATCCCTCCGTGCTAAAGCTCTCAAATCCCTCCACAGTCCCGTTCCTCTCCAGCTCCGAGACTCCGTCATCTGGGATGCACTGTCTGAAGGGGCGGTGGAGGCAGCTACTCACACAACACTTGAGCAGTATCGAGATGAGCACTTGAACCGTCAAAGCACAGCAGGCTACCGACCAAGTGCTGGTCAATGGGATAAGTATAAATAAGTACTTGATGGTCACCATAGACGCGGTGAGCTGGAGAGCCTGTTTTTGTTCTGTATGACCCTGTGGGTTTCTCTAAGTCTGGCCATTTGATCATTCTAGAGAACAAAATGGGATTAGCGAAGAGGAGTTCAGGAATGGCTACTTTCCTACTGGACCCCCTCTACTACTGGATTCCTTCTTCTTCAGCCCTTTTCTACCTATCACCTCTCAGCTTATTACACCTTCCCCCCCCACCTACCTTCCCCCTGTCACCTGGACTCACCTATCCCCTGCGTGAGCTTCTCCCCCTCCCCCATTTTCTTATTCTGGCTTCTGCCCTCTTCCTTTCCAGTCCTGACGAAGGGTCTCGGACCGAAACGTCGAGTGTTTATTTCCCTCCATAGATGCTGCCTGACCTGCTGAGTTACTCCAGCACTTTTTGTGTATTGCTCCAGATTCCAGCATCTGCAGAATTCCTGGTGTCTTAATTGTGTCTTTGTTTTCTTTTGCACTAAGTCTTGCTTTATTTTCCACTGTATGGTAAAATTTTATGTATAATTTATGCATAGTTTATATTTTGTGTGTTGTCTGATCCCAAGTGCCTGCGATGCTGCTGCAAATTTTTCATTGTACTGCACTGCACCATACTTGTGCACATGACAATAAACTCGATTTGACTTGATTAATAGTCAACACAGACTCTGTGGGCCGAAGGGCCTGTTCCTGTGCTGTATGTCCTTCTGACTTTATAAGGAGAGGGGGAAAAAGGGGAGGGATCTGCTGGTAACTTAGTGTCACTAATGTCAGACCACTGACCGGTTGCATCATGGTCTGGTACGGCAATCCAAATGCACAGGAACGTAAGAAGCTTCAGACAGTAGTGGACTCTGCCCAATACATCACAGGCACATCCCTCCCCACCATCGTTAGTATCTACAGGAGGCGCTGCCTCAAGAAGGCAACATCCATCATCAAAGATCACCCCCATCCGGGCCATGCCATCTTCTCGCAGCTCCCATCGGGCAGGAGGTACAGAAGCCTGAAGTCCCACACCACCAGGTTCAAGAACAGCCACTTCCCTTCAACCATTCAGTTCTTGAACCAACCGGCACAACCCTAATCACTACATTTAGCAACACTATGACCACTTTGAACTGAAATGGACGTCTTATTGTTCTAATTGTGTTCTTTCTTGTAGAAATTGTGTATAATTTATATTTAATTTATGTTTTTCTTGTGAACGCTGCTTATCTGATGCTATGTGCCTGTGATGCTGCTGCAAGATTTTCATTGCACCTGTGTGTACATGTACTTGTGCATATGACAATAAATTTGACTCGACTTGACTATTGGTAGGTGGTTTTAAAATTCACAAGCTGTGGCCAAGTTTGAAATAAATGCTTCATCACTGCCAGTCTGGCCTTCAGTTACCCAAGGTCTGAACTCCCCCTTCCCTCACCCTTAAGATCCTCCTTAGTTGACCAAGCTTTTAGCAACACCCTACGTGGCTTAATGTAAATAACACCCCTGTTTGCAGCTGTGAGGTGTTTTCTGTGCTTTACAGGCAAGCTGCTGTTGCTCAGTCCCCTCCCTTTGTGATATTTATCGGCAGCTTATTCCTGTAAACATGTTTATCCTGGTTCCCGAGTTAGCTCAAACACTGCACCTTGTACTCAGGCTATGCGCATGTCCTTGGGCAAACACTCACTGCCTCATTGCTCCCTGGCCAAGGGTCACCTGTGTGTGGGGAGGAGAGGAGGGAGCTCACCCCCCACCCCCCCCCCCCCCCACTTTATAAATCAGTCCCACAAGTCACGTTGGTCTGAGCATGTGAGCTGACTGTCAGATGCTGGCAATGGTGACTGAGTGGTCTGTGGTGATTCAGCAGTTCCGGCTGTGTGCAGAGCTGCTTAAAGATGCACTGTAGTCATCACGTAACTCTCCTGAAAAAGAAAGGGGGAGGGAAGGAGGGAAAGGGTGAAGGGGGGGGAGGGGTGGGCTCCCTAGTACAGCTGCTGCCTCACAGCTGCAGGGACTCAAGTTCGATCCTGACCTCAGGTGCTGTTCCGGATGGAGTTTGCACATTTTCCCTGTGACCCTGTGGGACTCCTCCCACATCCCAAAGATGTGGAGGTTGGTAGGACAAGTGGCCACTGTAAGTTGCCCCTAGTGTATAGAATCTGGGGGGAGCTGGTGGGAATAGAGTCATAGAGCACTACAGCACAGAAACAGGCCCTTTGGCCCATCTAATCCATGCTGACCTGATCTTCTGCCTAGTCCCAACTACCTGCACCTGGACTATATCCCTCCAAACCCCTCCCATCCATGTACCTGTCCAAACTTCTCTTAAATGTTATAATTGAACCCACATCTACCACTTCCACTGGCAGCTCGTTCCACACTCACACCACCCTCTGAGTGAAGAAGTTTCCCCTCAGATTCCCCTTAAATATTTCACCTTTCACCCTAAACCTATGTCCTCTAGTTCTTGTCTCACCCAACTTGAGGGGAAAAAGCCTGCATGCATTCACCCTATCTATACCCCTCATAATCTTGTATACCTCTATAAGATCTCCCCCCAATCTCCTGCACTCCAAATAGAGTCCTAACCTATTCAACCTTTCCCTGTAACTCAGGACCTCAAGTCCCAGCAGCATCCATGTAAATTTTCTCTGCACTCTTTCAAGCTTATTGATATCTTTCCTGTAGGTAGGTGACCAGAACTGCACCCAATACTCCAAATTCAGCCTTACCAACGTCTCGTACAACTCAACATAACATCCCAACTCCTGTACTCAATGCCCTGATTTATGAAGGCTGAAGTGCCAAAAGCTCTCCTTACGACCCTCTCTACCTGTGACGCCACTTTCAAGGAACTATGGATCTGTATTCCCAGGTCCCTTTGTTCTACTTCAGAGCCCCAACATTCACTGTGCAAGTCATACCCTGGTTTGTCCTCCTAAAGTGCATCACCTCACACTTGTCTGCATTAAATTCCATCTGCCATTTTTCAGCCCATTTTCCGAGCTGGTCAAGATCACACTTCAAGCTTTGGTAGCCTTCCTCGCTGTCCACTACGCCCCCAATCTTGGAGTTGTCCGCAAATTTGCTCATCCAGTTTACCACGTTAACATCTAAATCATTAATATCGATGACAAATAAAAACGGACGGCCCAGCACCGATCCTTGCAGCGCACCACTAGTCACAGGCCTCCAGTCAGAGAGACAACCATCTACTACCACTCTTTGGCTTCTCCTGCTAAGCCAATGTTGAATCCAGTAGGCTGCTTCATCCTGAGTGCCAAGTGACTTAACCTTCTGAAGCAGCCTCCCATGTGAGGCTTTGCTAAAGTCCATGTAGACAACATCCACCGTCTTTCCCTCATTGACCTTCTTGGTAACCTCCTCGAAGAACTCTATAAGGTTGGTTAGACATGACCTACCACACACAAAGGCGTGTTGACTATCCATAATCAGACCCTATCTATCCAAATACTTGTATATCCTGTCCCTCAGAATACCTTCCAATTACTTACCCACGACTGACGTCAGGCTCACCGGCCTATAATTTCCCGGTTTATTCTTAGAGCCTTTCTTAAACAACGGAACAACATTAGCTATCCTCCAGTCCTCCGGCACCTCACCTGTGGCTAAGGATGTTTTAAATATCTCTGCCAGGGCCCATGCAATTTCTGCACTAGCCTCCCATAGGGTCCGAGGGGACACCTTGTCAGGCCCTGGGGATTTATCCACTTTCATTCGCCTCAAGACAGCCAGCACCTCCTCTTCCTTAATCCGGATATGGTCCATGACCTCACTACTCTTTTGCCTCAGTTCTATAGTCTTTGTGTCTGTCTCCTGAGTAAATACAGATGCAAAAAATTCATTTAAGATCCTCCCCCATCTCTTTCGGCTCCATGCATAAATAACCACACTGATCTTCAAGAGGACCAATTGTGGTAAGCACGGTAGTGTAGCAGTTAGCGTAACGCTATTACAGCGCCAGCGACCCGGGTTCAATTCCCGCCGCTATCTGTAAGGAGTTTGTACGTTCTCTCCGTGTCTGCGTGGGTTTCCTCTGGGTGCTCCGGTTTCCTCCCACATTCCAAAGGCATACGGGTTAGGAAGTTGTGGGCATGCTATGTTGGCGTCGGAAGCGTGGCGACACTTGCGGGCTGCCCCCAGAACACTCTACGCAAAAGATGCATTTCACTGTGCGTTTCGATGTACATGTGACTAATAAAGATAAAGATCTTATCTTGTCCCTTGCTGTCCTTTTGTTCTTAATATAGCAACAGAAACCCTTGGGATTCTCTTTCACCTTGTCCACTAGAGCAACCTCATGTCCTCTTTTTGCCCTGCTAATTTCTCTCGTAAGTGTTTTCTTGCATTTCTTATACTCCTCAAGCACCTCATTTGATCCTAACTGCCTATACCTGATATGCACCTCCTTTTCCTCACCAGGGCCTCAATATCCCTCAATAACCAAGGTTCCCTAAACCTGTTAGCCTTGCCTTTTATTCTAACAGGAACATAAAGATTCTGTACTCTCAATATTTCACTTTTGAAAGCCTCCCACTTCCCAAGCATCTCTTTGCTGGAAACAACCTATCCCAATCCACGCCTGCCAGATCCCATCTGATGCCATCAAAATTGGCCTTCCTCCAATTTAGAATCTCAACCCAAGAACCAGTCCTGTCCTTCTCCATGATTATCTTGAAACTAATGGAATTATGATCACTAGATCCAAAGTGTTCCCCTACACACACCTCTGTCACCTGCCCTGTCTCATTCCCTCACAGGCGATCCAGTATTGCATTCTCTCTAGTTGGGACCTCTACATACTGATTGAGGAAACTTTCCTGAACACATTTGACAGACTCGATCCCATCCAATCCCTTTACAGTATGGGAGTCCCAGTCAATATGTGGAAAGTTAAAGTCATCTATCACAACCTTATTTTTCTTGCAACTGTCTGCTATCTCTCTACAAATTTGTTGCTCTCAATCCTCTATTGGGAGGTCTATAGTATAGTCCCATTAACGTGGTCATCCCTTTCTAATTCCTCAGTGCCACCCATATTGCCTCAGTAGTCAAGCCCTCCAGAATGTCCTCTCTGAGCACTGCCGTGACATTTTCCCTGATGAGTAATGCACCCCTCCCCGTTTAATACCTCCCTCTCTATCATGTCTAAAACATCGGAACCCTGGAACACTGAGCTGCCAGTCCTGCCCCTCCTGCAACCAAGTCTTACCTACAATACTCCTCGCATTGAAATAGATGCATCTCAGAACATTAGTCCCACCGTGTTCATCAACCAGTTGACTTCTGTCTCTGCTTGTAGGCTTAACATTTACTTTCCCCACAGCCACTTCACTTGCTGCCCTGCCACTCTGGTTCCCACCCCCCATCACAACTCCAGAATGTGGGGAGAATAAAATGGGATTGGCGTGCGAGTGCTTAACGGCTGACACAGTCTCTGTGGGCTGAAGGGCCTGTTCCCATACTGACATTATGAGCAGAGAGGGCAAGAAGTGGGGGTGCTCTGTTGGTACCTTGGTGTCGCTAATGTCACGCGGACTATTGTTAGGTGGCCTTGAACTTCACAAGCTGTGGCCAAGTTTGAAATGAATGGAAGCTGGCCTCCCACTAGAATTCATCTCTCTCAGTAACAGCATCTGTCTGAGCTGTGGTTGAACACTGTGTAAATACTCACCCACTAAAATACAAACACTAAGTGTTGAAGCACTCAATAGCCAAGGCAGTGTCTCAGGCTGAAGAAATACAACTGATATTTCAGGTCAATGAACTACAGAAACTTGGAAATTGAACACATGTTAATTGCAGAGAAGGGAGAAGAGAATATCTGTGATAGGGTGAGACCATGGGAGATTGAACGAAGCAAACTGTGGCAATGCTGGTTGAGGGGGGTCAGTGAAGGCTTGTTCATTGTTCAGGTCATCAGTTCTGGACACAGCACTACAAGAGAGATGTAACAGAACTAAAGACAGCTAGAAGGAGATTCAGGAAGCGGTTGTAGGGCTGACAGACTAGAGTTATGGGCTGAGGGGAGATTTCATTAAGGTTTGTAACAGGAGACATTATCACAAGACAAAGGAGCAGAAGTAGGCCATTCGGCCCAGTGAGTCTGCTCCGCCACTTCAATCATGAGCTAAACTATTCACCCATCTAGCCCCAAATCCCGGCCTTTTCCCCATATCCCTTGATACCCTAATTAGATACCTATCAATCTCTGCCTTAAGCACCCCCAATGATCGGGCCTCCACAGTTGTACATGGCAACAAATTCCATAAATCCACGACCCAATGGGAGGGTGAACACAAATTGCCATGGAAACAGGCCCTTCGGCCCAGCGAATCCATGCCAGCCATCCATTTACACTAATCCTATTTTTACTATCCTCACATTCCCATCAATCAATCCCCCCCCTCCCAAATTTTACCCCTCGTCCACACACTAGGAGCAATTTACAGCAGCCAATTAATTTAAGAACCCGCACGTCTTTGGGATGTGGGAGGAAACGGGAGCTCCCAGAGGAAGCCCACCCGGTCACAGGAAGAACGTGCAAACTCCACACAGACAGTACCTGTGGTCAGAATTGAACCCGGGTCTCTGGTGCTGAGGCAGCGGCTCTACCCACTGCGGCACCTGATTTCCCTTGGCAGAGAGGACGGAAACCATGGGACCTAATTTAAGGGTTCCTAGTGGGAGCAGTGGAGGTGACCTGGAGAAACTTTTTTTACCCAAATAATAATGCTTGTTAAGAGCTTCAACCTTTGTTCTTTCCACTTATATAAAGGATGGTCCAAAGAGTTTCCCATTGAAGACACAAAAGATATACAGAAAGGAATGAACAAAAGTAACATGAAACAAACATACATCTTTTTATTCTTTTATAAGTTCTGTGTCTTTGAGGGTTTGAAACCATCTGTAGAAAATCCAGCAAATGGTGTGGGAGAAGGGAGGTTAAATGGGAAGTGTTCCAGAGATACAAGAGACTGGAATCTGGAGCAACGCACAGAAGTGCTGCAGGAACTCAGCGGGTCGGGCAGCATCTGTGGAGGGAAATGGATAGTCGACGTTTCGGGTTGAGACCCTTCGTCTGGACTCTCGAGCAGTGCATCTAGGTGGGGAGGGGTGATAGGCAGATGGAGGAGGGGAGAGTGGACATAGCGGCGGAGGTTGGGAGGTGACAGGTGGAACAAAGGGCCGCAGGGTGGAATCTGATAGGAAAGGAAGGTGGTGAAGAGAAAGAACTCCTGACCCGTTGCACATATTATAACACTGCGCTATTCCTGTGCTGAGCTTTGCTTCTTGTGCCAATCACCTGAAACCTGTGTCCTCTTGTGCCTTGCCCTTGCACCACTGGGGAGCTTTTTCTGTTTTAACTGTACATTATAAGCTTTAATTTAGTTGGGACGAAGTTGCTTAATGCAAAATCAGAGGTCTGCGGTGCTCAGGTGCAGTGATTGATGTGACCTGATTGAACGTCTAAAGGCCACGAGTTCCCGGATTCTGACCAACCGCTGCTTTATTGTAAAATAAAACTGCTGGAGGAATTCAGCGGGTGGAGGAAGGCAGCATCTTGTGGAGGGAAATGGACAGTCGATGCTTTGGGTCGAGATACTTCATCTGGGAAGAGTAGAGCGGAGATAGTCCAAAGGGGTGGGGGGAAGGGGTGGAGCAAGAGCTGGCAGGCGATAGGAGGAGGGGGGGATAGGCAGGTGGAGGACGGGAGACTGGAATAGTGACAGGGGCCGGGAGGTGAGAGGTGGAACCAACCCAAACCGTCAACAGTCCGTTTCCCTCCACAGATGCTGCCCGACCCGCTGAGTTCTTGCAGCAGTTTGTTTTTTGCTCTAGATTCCAGCATCTGCGGTCTCTTGCGTCTCCATATTAAACGGCAGGGCAGGACTGAGTCATAGAGTAATACAGCACGGAAACAGACCCTTCGGCCCAAATTGCTGGTGTGGAGAACTCCAAATTCTCACAGCTCACTGGGAGATGAAGTCCTGCCTTTACTTCCTTGCCTTCATTAGTTGGGGCATTGAGTATAAAAGTTGGCAGGTCACATTGGAACTGTATAAAACCTTCCCTTTGTCTTCCCTCATTCCTGTGGCCCCCCCCTCACCCCTTCTCTTTCCCGTCCCCCACCCTCATGACCTGCCCATCTATTCCCCACCCCTTTATTCCATGGTCCACTGTCCTCTCCTACTGGATTCCTCCTCATTCAGCCCTTTGCCTCTTCCACCCATCACCTCCCAGCTTTGTACAACACTCCCTTTCACCCCCACCCACCCACCTTCCCCCCTCACCTGGACTCACCCATCACCTGCCTGCGTGTCCTCCTCCCCCTCCCCCTACCTCCTTATTCTGGCTTCTGCCCTCTTCCTTTCCAGTCCTGATGAAGGGTCTCGGCCTGAAACGTCGACTGTTTATTTCCCTCCATAGACGCTGCCTGACCCGCTGAGTTCCTCCAGAATTTTGTGTATCACACTTTGGCCGGGTCACATTTGTGCCGTTCTGGTCACCGCATGACAGGAAGGACGTGGAGGCTTTGGAGGAGGTTCAGCAGAGGTTCACCAGGATGCTGCCTGGATTGGAAAGTATTAGCAGTAAGGAGAGGTTGGACAAACTTGGGTTGTCTTCTCTGGAGCATTGGAGGCTGAGAGGAGACCTGATAGAAGTTTATAAAGTTATAAGAGGCATAGATTGGGGAGATAATTGGACAAACTTGGGTTGTCTTCTCTGGAGCATTGGAGGCTGAGAGGAGACCTGATAGAAGTTTATAAAGTTATAAGAGGCATAGATTGGGGAGATAATCAGAGTCTTTCCCACCCCCCGCCCCCCCCACAGGGTGGAAAGGTCAAATACTAGACAGCATTGGTTTAAGATGAGAGGGGGGCAAGTTCAAAGGAGATTTGCAAGGCAGTTTCTGTACACAGAGAGTGGTGGGTGCCTGGAACATGCTGCCAGGGGAGGGGGTAGAAGCAGATACAAGAGCAGTGTTTAAGAGGCATTTAGACAGACACGTGAACAGAAGGGGAATGGAGGAATATGGACCATGTGCAGGCAGACAGAATCGGTTAGCACAGACAGGGTATTCTGTGCTCTACTCTTCAATGTTCTATGTTCTCTTTCGGGCACCACTGTGCAGATCAAAACAAATTACTGCCTAAATAAAATCTTATCGCCTCCTGTTGTCAAAGAACCCAGACAAGGTCTGGTTTCGAGAGGGAGAGGGCCGGAGTGGGACCTCCACTGGCTCTTGTATGTTCAAAAGGAGCATCTTCAAACAGAATGAATGAGTAGCAGTGGGGAGCGGCTGATTTCTGAAGGCAGCCAACGGGGCGGAGGCAGCGTCTGCTCACAGCACAGTCCTGCCTCGCGTTCCATTGAGAAATGCATTTCTGCTGGGGGGCTCGTGACACCTGTGCAGTCCCCCGGGGGAAGCTCGTCAAGAGACCTGGCACAGTCACAGAGGCTCAGTTCTTGGACTCTGATCAAGGGCCCCACAGCTGCCACTGAACAAGGGTTGTGTTTACTTTCCAAAACACTACAAGACAGCAATAAATAAAATCAGGCAGTTCGACAATGGAATCAGAAACACAACGCATTCCAGTATTATAGAAGCAAGGCGGCACAGGCTGATTTACATCATACTGCAACTCTGCAACTGAAAAACGTCACAGTGTTGGGATAAATTTAAAACAGGGCATTCAACTGCATCAAAATGAATATCCATAGCTGTCATGTCTTGGAAAGCAACCTGGCTCTGTAGATTAGAGTAATTTTCCACAAATCGAACTCCAGCGGTTTTGTAGCTGAGAAGGCCTCTGTTCCTCTGGAAGAACAGGCCAGGTAGGTAAAGGCAGGGTCAAAAGTGAGATACGGATGACGTCCAGTGATCGGACTGCTGGCAAAGCTCGGAGGATTGGTATTGGTTTATTATTGTCACTTGTACCAAGGTACAGTGAAAAACTTGTCTTGCATACTGATCGTGCAGGTCAATTCATTACACAGTGCAGTTACATTGAGTTAGTACAGAGTGCATTGAGGTAGTACAGGTAAAAACAACAGTACAGAGTAAAGTGTCACAGCTACAGGGAAGTGCAGTGCAGGTAGACAGTAAGGTGCAAGGTCACTACAAGGTAGCTTGTGAGGTTAGGAGTCCATCTCATCGTATAAGGGAACCGTTCAATAGTCTTATCACAGTGGGATAGAAGCTGTCCTTGAGCCTGGTGGTACGTGCCCTCAGGCTCCTGTATCTTCTGCCTGATGGGAGAGGAGAGAAGAGAGAATGGCCCGGGTGGGTGGGGTCTTTGACTATGCTGGCTGCTTCACCAAGGCAGTGAGAGGTATAGACAGAGTCCATGGAGGGGAGGCTCGTTTCTGTGACACGCTGGGCTGTACCCACAACTCTCTGCAGTTTCTTGCGGTCCTGGGCAGAGCAGTTGCCATACCAAGCCGTAAAGCATCCAGATAGGATGATTTCTATGATGCATCAATAAAAGGATGTGAAATAGTTCCCGGATTCTGAAGGGAGGAAGGGAGAATAGTAAATGAGGGCTTTCCCCTGCTGATCTGGGGGTACCAACAGGTTTGAGGGTAGGGTCTGCTTCTGCATCCATCCATTCCCTGACCAGCTACTTTAGTGCTGCTATCAGTCTATGGTTCAGCTACTGGGCAGGAACGAAGGATAAAATTAAGGCACTTAACATTCTTTGAATTCTTTTACCTGGGGCTCCTGTCTCACCACACCCCCTCTCCTCTGTATACCAGCCATCTCCCCTCTCAACTTTCAGTCCTGAGGCAGGGTTTCGACCCAAAACGTCGACAGTTCCTTTCCTCCCACAGATGCTGCCTGACCTGCTGAGTTCCTCCAGCAGATTGTGTGTTGCTCCAGATTCCTGCATCTGCAGTCTCTTTGTGCCTCCATTCTTTGAAAGATGGTGTTCCTTCACAGGGAGAAATGAAACTAAAGTCCAAAGTAGGCAATGCTGGAGTCCGATCCAGAATCTTAGCAATCGACTCTAGTCGCCCCATTACAGGAAGGATGTGGAGGCTTTGGAGAGGGTGCAGAAGAGGTTCACCAGGATGCTGCCTGGATTAGACAGCATGTGATTTAAGGAGAGGTTAGAAAAACTAGGGTTGTTTACTCTGGAGCAGCAGAGGCTGAGGGGAGACCCGATAGAGGTTTATAAATTTATGAGAGGCATAGATAGAGTAGACAGCCTGGGGTCAGAGATGCTGCCTCACAGCAGATCTTAAACTGAGGTCTGTTTACTCTTCTTGATGCGTACAGAGGATTCCATGACACTATTCTGAAAAGATGCAGGGGCAATATTTATCTGAACACACACATTATTTGATCGTTATCATTGTGGGAACTTGTTATGTTTACTTGATTTGAAACAGTGACTACACTTCATGTTTCAGTGGGCGCGGATCACACTTCGGTGCCCTGAGAGAGAGGTGAAAGATTCTACATTGATGCTAATCATCTCTCTTCTTCAATACTGAAGCACTCCCTCTGCAATCACAAAATTCTAGACTCTCCAATCACTTTGTGCCTTTCCCCAAGAGTGGGATTTGGAATTCTGACGAATATTTGTAGTTAACATAGAGGTTTAAAGAACAACGCTTTTTTTCCTATTGATTCTTTTTTTTTGGGATCTGGGCCAGCATTAATTGCCCGTAGACAATTGCCTGTAAGAAGGGGCCTTCTTGAACTGCTGCAGTCTCTCTGGTGAAGGCACTCCCACAGTAGGGAGATCCGAGAGTTAGACCCCGGAGATGACGTATTTCCTATCTGGGATGATGTCCAAGTTGGGAGGGGAGTCTGCAGGTGGTGCCCATTGCCCTTGCTGCCCTTGTACTGGCCGGCTGCAGGTTCGTGAGGTGCTGTCGGAGCAGCCCAGGTGAGTACCAGCAGTGCATTTTGTACATGGTGTGCACTGCAGCCACTGTGCATCAGCGGTCAAGGCAGTGGATGGGTGCCAGTCAAGTGGGCTGTCACCCAGATTACCTCCTGAAACCAGTTTTTTTCAAAGAAAAAAATGACAGGCTAGCTTTAAATCAGCTCAGGCCCAATCCAATTCCCAGCTGTAGAAAATGAACCAAATAAACACTAATTGGACGAGCTAATTTATTCAGCTGTCAGATGCAATGTGGTTCATCAAGGCAAGGCAGTCAAAGCTGTCAACATGCTCACAAGGTCTCACAGCGGACTCACTGAGAGATCGCTCCGCGGACTCACTGAAATGTCTCTCCGCAGACTCACTGAGTTACCTCTCCACAGACTCACTGAAACATCTCTCCACAGACTCACTGAAACATCTCTCCACGCCTTGCTTCGTGGGGGGGGGGGGAGGTTTCAGTTCTATGTGTCCCCTGTTCAACATTCAGTGCTCAACACAAAAAGACGAAACAAGAACCGTTTCAGGAAAAGGTGAGCAAGCTCTGTGTTGAAACAATTGCTGGTGTTGTTCCTCCGATGTCATTGGGAGGCACAGTATCCTTCCCACCGACGCCCCTCTCAGGGCACCCAAGCGTGATCCACTGAAACACCTGAAGTGCAGTCACTGTTTCAGTGTAGGAAACAAGGTAAAGTGGTTCCAGGAGGTGACCTGGACGACAGTCCATTTGACTGGCACCCACCCAGTGTCCTGAACCCTCGCTCCCTTCAACACCGACGCACAGTGGCTGCAGTGTGCACCGTCTACAAAGTGCGCTACAGTTACTCACCTGGGGTGGAGTACAGGCAAGTGGACAGTCAAACGCTGAGATTTACAGATTTTTGTTTTGAGCAGAGGTGGAGAAACCAGGCTCGGAAGTTCAACGAGTAGAGGACACAGGTTTAGGGTAACTGCCCAAAGTATTGGGGTGAGAGAAGGGGAATGTGCTTTATTTTACACACACACACACACCACACACACAGTTGGAATGAACTGTTTTACACACACGCACACAAACAACACACACACACACACAGTTGGAATGAGCTGTTTTATACACACAATTATTTTACACACACCCACAGTTGGAATAAGCTGTTTTACACACATACACACACACGAACAAACAACACACACGCACAGTTGGAATGAGCTGTTTTACACACACACACAAACAACACACACACACAGTTGGAATGAGCTGTTTTATACACACAATTATTTTACACACACACACAGTTGGAATAAGCTGTTTTACACACATACACACACACAAACAACACACGCACAGTTGGAATGAACTGTTTTACACACACGCATACAAACAACACACACACACACACAGTTGGAATGAGCTGTTTTATACACACAATTATTTTACACACACACACAGTTGGAATAAGCTGTTTTACACACATACACACACACAAACAAACAACACACACGCACAGTTGGAATGAGCTGTTTTACACACACACACACAAACAACACACACACACAGTTGGAATGAGCTGTTTTATACACACAATTATTTTACACACACACAGTTGGAATGAGCTGTTTTACACACACACACAAACAACACACACACAGTTGGAATGAGCTGTTTTATACACAATTATTTTACACACACAGTTGGAATGAGCTGTTTTACACACACAATTATTTTACACACACACACACACACACACACAACAACACACACGGTTGGAATGAGCTGTCTGAAGGAACAGTGGAAGCAGATCCCATTTTCACAAGAGAACTGGATGAACCTTTGAAGAAGGGAATAATTCCTCAGGACCGAGGGGAAACTTTGCGAATGGCACTGAATCGATAAGGTTCAAAGAGCTAACACAGGCACGAAGGGCTCAAAAGTCTCTTGCATTGTACTACATAAAGGTTACAGATCAATGAGGGCTCAACTGATTGTGGGAGGGACTGTGTGACCTCCTTCCATTCCTCTGTTTGCCTCTGGTAGACTGCTTGGGATAATTATAGCACTGACTAAAGAATGACTGCCTCTGCCTGTCATTATAACTTTGCAAAGCAATTGAGACAACCTGGCCCATGCTTGTGAAACAAAACCAGTTACAACAGTGACAAATATCAGCAGTTGGACATAGGAGTAGGCCACTCGGCCCCTCAAGACTACCCCACCATTCAATATGATCAAGGCTGATCTGCCCCAGGCCTCTTCTGTGCCAGTTCCCCAAAGTCCTCAATCCCCTGATCTTTCAGAAATTTATCTACCCTCTCTTTAAATACACCAGTGACCTAGACTCCACATCCCTCTGGACTAGAGAATTCCAGAGTTGAGCAACCTCTGCAAGAACGTGGCAGGGATTTTGCACAATTTAACTGCAGTCCGTTGTAATGAAGGAAAAAGAGATGTCAGTTGGCACAGCTCGAGACTAAACTAATCATTTCTTTTCACAATGCTGCATAAAGGACAAATATTTGCCAGATCATTGTGGGTAAACCCTTTGTGTTTTGAGAGTGTGCCATGGATTGAGTCGACTGAGCCTGTATTCTAGATGGGAGGAGGTCCTTTTGAAACTTGTTCAGTTCTTACGGGGCTCGATAGGATGGATGCAGGGGCAGTGTTTCCCCTGGCTGAGTCGTCCAGGACAAGATGTCAGTCCCAGAATAACGGATAGGCTGAGAAGAGGAGAAGTGGCTTCATTCAGAGTGGGGGATCTTTGGAATTCTCCTCCTCCACCCTCCCCTCAGAAAGTCATGTAGGTTCAGTCATTGAGTTCATTTGATAGAATGTGGACTGTGGGACAATTGGGATAGTGCAAGAAAGTGGAGCAGGAGGTAGATCAGCCACAATCCCACTGAATGGAAGCACAAAGAAGGATAATGCAACAAATTAACCTCATGGAGGTGAGTGAAGATTAGACGCCAGCACAGAGCAGTCTACCTCTACAATGCGGTATTACAAACTCCATGCAATTGTGTGATTCTTCTAATTAGCACTGTGGCTGAATAATATCTCATTTATACCTCAGGGATTTGGGTTATAATTTGCACCCATTAACCCCCCCCCCCCCCCAATTCGATGAGCTTCTTGTTCGCTCTCAGTAAAAACAATCTGTCTCTCACCCCAAGCATTTGCAAGATGACTACTTCAACAGAGTTGAGATTATGAAGTTGAATTGCGATAGATGCCATTGGTTACCTTGGATTCAAACCAACTAAACCACTGGACAATGTTTCAGAGGGAAGGATTTCAGAAGCACGATTGACAAATGGTGTGTGCTTTCTTCGTTGTTTTGTCCGACCACAGTGTAACAGGGGAAGTATCTCGCCGTTGTATCCCACTTGAGGGACATGGTTGGACCGGTAGGTGGAACCCAGCCATTGCCTCTCAAGCTGAAAACTTGAGTGACTCCTTGGCACTACCTATACACTTCTCGGCTACAGAGGTCAAGGGTCCAAGCTCCTCTCCACGACAAACATGCTGTGTCATAAGGAGCAGAATTGGGCCATTTGGCCCAGAGAATCTGCTTTGCCATTCAATGACTGATTTTTTTTCTTCTTTCTGCAACCCCCTTCTCCCCGTAACCTTTAACCCCCTTACCAATCAAGAACCTACCAATCTCTGCCTTACATGCACCCAATGACTTGGCCTCCAGCACCCTCTGTGGCAACGAATTCCACAGATTCACCACTGGCTCACTTCTGGCTGAAGAAATTCCTCCTCATCTCAGTTTTAAGATAAGATATCTTTATTAGTCACGTGTACATTGAAAGACACAGTGAAATGCGTCTTTTGCGTAGAGTGTTCTGGGGGCAGCCCGCAAGTGTCGCCATGCTTCTGGCGCCAACTAAGTATGCCCACAACTTCCTAACCCATGCGTCTTTGGAATGTGGGAGGAAACCGGAGCACCCGGAGGAAACCCACACAGACACGGGGAGAACGTACAAACTCCTTACAGACAGTGGCCGGAATTGAACCTGGGTTGCTGGAGCTGTAATAGCGTTACGCTAACCACTACACTACGTTAAAGGGACGCCCCTTTATTCTGAGGCTGTGCCCTGGGATCCTAGACTCTCCTACTAATGGAAACATCCTCTCCACATCCACTCTATGCAGGTCTTTTCAGTATCCAGTAGGTTTCAATGAGATTTCCCCCCCTCATCCTTCATTGAGTACAGGCCTAGAGACATCAAATGCTCCTCATGCATTAACCCTTTCATTCCTGGGATCATTCTTGTGAACCTCCTCTGGACCCTCTCCAGGGCCAGCGCATCTTTCCTTAGATACAGGGCCCAAAATGGCTCACAACGTCCATCATCTCAGAGGGACTTCCCAGCAACTGGAGGGGGAAAATCCCACGTATTGTGAACAGGAGTTGATTCCTTCATTACAACAGTTAACTACAATTCAGAAATACTCCACCCACGGAGGGGTCGGGGGGAGGTGAGTCACACCACCCAGAAGCCAAGGAACAGGAGAGGAGAGACGCAAGGGGAAAATGAAGTAAATACAAGCAGAACCGCCCAAAACATACAGTGCCATGCAATCACCAGGCAATCCAGCTAAACGTTCTTTACATATTTTCTCTGTGGACCACCTAATCTGCCTTGTGTGTTTTCTCTTGCCTAATGAAGATTACCTGGACAAACACTGAACTTTTCACTGCTCTGTCGCCGTCCCAGTATGGGACCATTTATTCTGATGGACAGAACAGGGAGCACTATCTGGGAGGGACTTGGGGTATTAACACAACCAGAATCACACCACTTTGCAAAAATGAGTGATAATAATTAGTAGTTTTATTCTTCACAGTCACGGTAAGGGGCACAAAGTCCAAGGACTGTGAACTCTTCCTGTACCCACAACTTGCCGGTTCATACTTAAGAGCTGCTGCTTCCTTGCACTAATTACCCACCAACAGCACCTTGGATTTAAAGGGACACTGCTCCTGCAGCCAATTAGATAGGGAATTGTCTCACCAGCTAGGAGGGCTGTGACGACTCTTTGCCCCAGGAGAGCAAGATATCTTTAAGAAGGTCATATGATTTGTGCCATATCATTGCAAGAATGAGTAGGGGTGTATATTCTTATGCGTGTGTGTGTATACCGGGGAAACAAAGGACCGCAGATGCCGGAATCGAGATGAAAAGCACGACGATGCTGGAGGAACTCAGCAGGCCAGGCAGCGTCCGTGGAGAAAAGCAGGCGGTCAGTGTGAGGAACAGCACCTCATTTTCCGCTTTGGAACCTTGCAGCCTAACGGCATGAACATTGAATTCTCCCACTTTAGGTAATCCCCACCCCCCTTCCCCCACAACCCCCCCCCCCCCCCCCCCAACCATGTTTCTTCTCTTCTTCCCTTTCCCAGTCCTCTTTTTCTCCATCTTTTTCTTCTCTCTCCTTCCCTTCGACCCATCTCCCGGTGGATCTGCTCTCCCCTCCTCCCCCAGCACCTGCCCATCACTATCTCTCATCCTGCATCCACCTATCGCCACCCTGTGCCACCCCGCCTCCCCTCTTTGTCCACTATCACCGAGCTGCTTTTCCCTCCTATATATTGGGCTTCCCCTTTTCCTATCTTCAGTCCTGGAGAAGGGTCCTGACCCGAAATGTCGACCGCCCTGCTTTTTCTCCACGGATGCCTGCCTGGCCTGCTGAGTTCCGCCAGCGTCATCGTGTTTTTCATTGTGTGTGGTACTATAGGTCCAGCATCACTATTCGGGCATTATATTGTGTGTGGAGATCACATATTGCAAATCTTGGCAGCAAAAGCCCTTCAGTCTAAAAATAAATGTGGCACAAGCCATAGGTTTAAGTCACAGTGTAATTAAGAAATGGAGCTCTTGGAATGACAGGATGTAACCTGGTGACAGTGGTCCATTGAGTAAAATTTAATACCTCCTGCCTGATGTGAATGCTGAGTTTGATTGTTAAGAATAAAATCGGTACTAATCTGTGTGTGCAGGTGGTTGAGAGACAAATACAGCGACTGCTCACCAGATGTGCCAAGCTCCAGATATTGGTTCACTCCAGTGAGCTCGTGAACAGCAAGGAGGTTAACACTGTGGAGGTGGTGGTTGGAAAAAACTAAGCAAAAATGTAAACTTCAGCTTCCTGAAAGATGCAGGAGATGGAGAAAGTTTTCAGGAGTCAAAGGATTGGAAATAGGGAGTCAGAGAATAAAAATCCCAATAGGATCTCTGAAAAGTTCAAGCCAAAAGTCAAACGGGAGCCGCAGATGCAACTCCTAAAGATTTGGGCAGGTGATGATTTTGTTAAGAGGCTTACAGATACAGCGGTGAATGCATAAAAGTTTGGTGGGCAACTCACCAGTAGCTCGGCTGTTGCGCATGTGCAGAGAGCTTCAATTGGGAAGGAGGCGCTTGCTGTAACACACCCGGAAGTCAGGAAGTCAGCAGAAGGCAGTAGGAGGTGCCGACTAATCAAACAACCAGCCTGCAGATCAGTCAGCGCAAGGAAGTGGGATTGATGCATTAAACAACAAGCTACAGATCAAAAGTCAGGCTGAAAAGTGGGAGCTGCAGACATTCATGAGGTAAGAAATCCCTGCAAACTGCAGATGATGCGGCTAATTAATGTGGGAGAAGAGGTGCAGGTTGAAAGTGGAAACTTATGGGAGCCAGGAAAGACCAAAGGTGAAAGGATCGATGGGAAAGGTACTCCGAACATCCATTCCGTGGGAGACGAGAGACGAGAACATGCATATGCATGGAGTGACTGGATGTGAAACCCATCACAGCCACGGTATTAGGGGCACATCAAAGGCCAAGAAATGATCATCCAGATCAGGGAAACAGCAAAACCAAGCCCACAGCCAACCTCCCTCAAGTCAGATATCCTCAATGGTGGGAGGGTTGTGCCCGTGATGGAGCTGGCTGAATCTACAACCCTCTGAAGCTTCTTGCGATCCTATGCGTTGGAGCCTCCATACCAGGTGGTGATGCAACCAGTCAGAATGCTCTCCACCGTACATCTGTAGAAATTAGCAACAGTCTTTGTGACGTACCAAATCTCCTCATACTCCTAACGAAGTAGAGCTGCTGTGATTGCATCAATGTGTTGGGCCCAGGATAGATCCTCTGAGATGTTGACACCCAGGAACTTGAAGCTGCTCACCCTTTCACCGCTGACCCCTCAATGAGGACTGGTGTGTGTTCTCCCGACTTCCCCTTCCTGAAGTTCACAATCAGTTCCTTGGTCTTGCTGATGTTGAGTGCGAGGTTGTTGTTGCGACACCACTCAACCAGCAGATCTACCTGACTCCTGTACGCCTCCTCATCGCCATCTAAGAGTCCACCAACAACAGTGGTGTCATCGGCAAATTTATAGATGGCGTTTGAACTGTGCCGAGCCACACGGTCATGAATGTAGAGAGAGTAGAGCAGTGGGCTAAGCACGCATCCTTGAGGTGCGCTTGTGTTGATTGTCAGCGAGGAGTAGGTGTGTTGCTCCGGATTCTAGCATCTGCAGTCTCTTGTGTCTCTAAAGAAATTAAGCCTGTGTTCTGTGTCACAGAACTGTCCATATCGTTCACCTGGCTGGACCAGGACTAATTGTTCGTGATTTACACCGAGGAACTTGAGTCTCTCAACCATCTCCACCCTCAGCACCATTGATACAGACACCCCACTGTCTGAAGTCAACGACCAGATCCTTCGCATTGCTCACAAAGAAAATGAAGGAACTCCAAGAGGTGGAGCAGAGCATGGGGAGAGGTTGGAATAGCCAGTAACCAAAGCTACTGACTGGGTAAACTCCATTGAAGAGTTGAGAAGCCTTAATGTACAGCAAAGGACACACCCGGACCTAAAGCAGTGAATCGGGTGACAAAGAGGAACTGTAACCCGCTCTGGAGGAGTCCGTGTCAGCATCGGCAGAGGCCAGGGCTTCCATCGAACACAGTGCCAGAAATGGGGAATTTGAAGCTTGGCAAAGAACCTTGACTGTCAACCCACACACTGACGCACACAAGAGGATGTGCCTCACACTCACTGTGGGGAGAACGTCTCCCTTGGCTGAAGAGTTCAGAACGAGGAGCTGAGGTCTCGCACTACAGGGTAGGCTGAGAGGAGATGTTCCTTTACTCAGAGGCTGTCAAAACTTCGGAAATCTCTACTGTGGAGGCCGGGTCACGGATCGATTCAAATCAGAAGGAAAAACAGAAATCTATAACTAATAATAGAATTTAAGTTATACTTGAAAATAGACCAAATTAAAATTGAAAGAAAAATAAAATGGACAGGGGGTTCATGTTGTTAAAGACGCAAGAATGCTAGTTGTACTTTGTGTTCCACTGAGCAATCCACACTGTGTTCCTCACAGAAATCACAAGTGGAGTCCTTCAGCCCATAGTCTGAAGATAAACAAGGTGAAGGCGGATCTTAATTACAGTCCAGAACTCTGGGAATAATGAGACATAATTTGATTAAGTCAGCCAGGAAGTATCAGTGGAAAATAAGCTTCCCTAACACACCTCCAAGAACACAGTTTCAACACCCTTTAACCCTTTAACTGTTGAATCAGTGATAACGATTTAACTATGTGCATCAATTTTTGATAGGAAATGCTAGGGAAGTGTACCTTGTCCATGTATACCACTGAATATCTGTCAGCTGTCCAGAGCCACAAAGCAGAAGTGCGTGTGTTGATCCTCTTGGCAAAGGTGAGGGGTGTGGATGTGAATATTAACATCACACGAGTGATGACTGCTCACTTTGTGACTTGCCAAGAGTAGAATTGTGATTAGTCAGGGTCGACAAACCAGTATAACAACAACACAGGATGCTGGAGGAACTCAGCGGGTCAGGCAGCATCCGTGGAGGGAAGTGGACAGTCGACGTTTCGGGTCGGGACGGGAATATAGATGGGAGATAGCCAGTGTAAAGGGGTGGAGCAAGAGCTGGCAGGCGACAGGTGGATCCAAGTAAGGAGAGGTGATCGGCAGATGTTGGAGTGGAGAGTGGAAATAGAGCTTCCCTGACACATACATCTGGGAGCACTGTTTTAAACCTGTGTTCGATCCTTCCGTCACCATTTCCACTCCCCCTTGGCCCTTCGTTACATTTCCTAACTTATGAAGAAATTGGACTGTGGACAGTTCTCAGGAACAGAACCCTTACGTTGCCGTGGAACTGTCTGTACAATATTCTTCGAGGATTCAACCTGAAGAGGAGGTTTTCCCCTAGCCAAGGAGTCTGGAACCAGAGAATGCAGTATTGCAACAACAACACAGGTTTAAGGTGAAAGGGGACAGATTTAAAAGGGACCTGAGGGGCAACTTCTTCACACAGAGGGTGGTGGGTGTGTGGAACGAGCTGCCAAAGGAAGTAGGTAAAATAACAACATTTAAAAGACATTTGGATAAGTGCATGGATAGGGTGGGTTTAGAGGGATATGGGCCAAAAGTGGGCAATTGGGACTAGCTTAGGTGGGCACCTTGGTCAGCATGGATGAGTTGGGCCGAAGGGCCTGTTTCTGTGCTGCTTTACTCTGACACTATAACAAGGGGTTGACCATTCAGGACTGAGATTAAAAGCAGAGAGAACCTTTGCTATTTCTTTACCCCGGAGAGAGTGAAGTCTGTTGCACCCAAAGCAGAGCGATGGATTCCCGGATATTAAGAGAATTAAAGGATGTGAGGAAACGCAGGAACACGGTGCAGGAGGTTGAAGATCAGCCACGATCCCGTTGAATGGCAGTACAGACTCGAGGGGCAGAGTGACCTACTCTTGGCTTCTGTTTCTTATGTCACTGGATCTTTTGCTTCCATTAAGAGAGCAAACAAGGCCTCGGGTTAACCCCTCTTCCAAGAAGGCAGCTCCTCGGACAGTGCAGCAGTCCCTCAGCAGGGCGGTAGGCTAGAGCCCTGCAAAGTGGAACTTGAACCTGCCAGCTTCTGAATGAGAAGCATGTGTTACCCACAAAAGAGAAAGCAGCATTGGTTACTCTGAGCCTGGCTTCTCCTCTGTGTCCTAATTTTGGAAGTCTTGCAGCGTCACTACCAGTGTTTAGCAGGAGATGGTCCCCCCACGGTAGACCCAGGCGTGGAGGGGGCAACTCCCAGCTCCACCAGAACAAGTTGAACTGCAGCAACACAACACCTCTCCTTTCCCCTATTGGAATGCATCAGGAGTAGGTTTCATTGTTAAGCTGCTCTTGTGTGGTAGAAATCAAACCAGACAGCTCACGTTGACTTCAAACTTCCAGCAGAGATTCGATGCAAAAATCTGGGTTTCTTGCTACAAACTACACGCCTCGGGTCACCTTGTGTCGTCTAGTGGAGAGAGGCTGGCAGGCAGGATCTTATCCATTAGCAGGAGACTGGAGAGCTGGACAAGGATTAAATGGTGACTCAGAAAGCTCTTGACGGATGAAAGCTTGTTAATGTAATTAGGTACATGGAGGACCAGTGACATCGAGTCATTGAATCCATCCTTCAACCACAGGACATGAGTCATTGGCTGGCGAGCTCACGTTGAAGATCCGACAGTTGTCAGGACACATCAATTCCACAGTGTGCATCACTAATTCTCTTATATACACGCATCACATCCTCACAGAAGGGAGAAAGTAGGCAAGTTCTGCATTTTATGAAACATAAGTTTTTCTTTCCAACTAACCTAACCTCAGGGAATAATTTCTCCTGTCTGTTTATTTATGACTGAAAGAAACTAAATTTCATTTTTATTTCTTTCAATTCTGCCCAGCATTTACCCACAACGTGACGCCTGCAGAAATGGGTTCTCTGTGCTGCTCAGAGAGGATTCAGTGCGTCATGTTCACATCAGCTGGAAGGGGTGCGATTTGGGTCTTACCACAAGTGTGAGTGCACCCAAAGCTCAGCGTTGTCCACAACAAGCTACCCACTTGATTGGCATTCTCAGCGTTCACACCCTTCACCCCCTGCGCGCAGTGGCTGCGGTGTGCACAGTCTACGAATTGCACTGCGGTTGCTCAGCTGGGCTACTCCACAGCACTGCTGATGTCGAGAGGATTGAGAGCTTCAAGTTCCTGGGAGGGAACATCACCAACAGCTTGTCCTGGTCAAATCACGGCCAAGAAAGCTCACCAGCGCCTCTACTTCCTCAGGAGGCTAAAGAAATTCGGTATGTCCCCTTCGACACTCACCAACTTTTACCAATGCATCATAGAAAGCATCCTATCTGGATGCATCACGGCTTGGTACGGCAACTGCTCTGCCCAGGACTGCAAGAAACTGCAGAGAGTTGTGGACACAGCTCAGCGCATCACAGAAACCAGCCTCCCCTCCCCGGACTCTGTCTTTACTCTCGCTGCCTTGGTGAAGCAGCCAGCGTAATCAAACCCACCCAGGTCATTCTCTCTTCTCTCCTCTTCCATCAGGCAGAAGATACAGTAGCCTGAGGGCACGTACCACCAGGCTTAAGGACAGTTTCTACCCCACTGTGATAAGACTATCGAATGTTTCCCTTATACGATGAAATGGACTCTGACCTCAATCTACCTTGTTGTGACCTTGCACCTTATTGCATTGCACTTTCTCTGTAGCTGTGACACCTTACTCTGTACTGTTATTGTTTTTACCTGTACTACATCAATGCACTCTGTACTGACTCAATGTAACAGCACTGTGTAATGAATTGACCTGTACGATCAGTATGCAAGACGTTTTTTTCACTGTACCTCAGTACAAGTGACAATAATAAACCAATACCTCCCAAACCCCCGACCTTGACCATCGAGGACAGCACGGCCATCAGCAGGTTTCACTCTCCTAACTTGGAAATATATCACGGGCTCTCTACCATTGCTAAGGTCTAAGGTCCTGGAACTCCCTCCCCAACAGCGCTGCATCAACATTTCCACCTCAGGAACTACTGCAGCTCACCACCCCCCCCCCCCCCCCCCACTTCCCTCAGGCAGTTAGGAACTGACAATAAATGTTTGGTCTTGCCAGTAGCATCCAACGATGAATAAATGAAGCAGCAAACTCCAGTTCCCAGCACCAAGCCCGCAGGCTAGCTCCTGCTCATTTGTAAACGTGACGGAGTCTCGCCTCCACCACCCACCCACCCTGGCAGAGAGATCCTGACCCATCGCCACCTTCTGTGGAAAAATCTTTCCTCCAAACCTTTTTTCAATTGGCATAAACCTACACCCCCAGTTACTGGTGTCTCGCTGAGGGAAAATGACCCCTTCAGGGTTTTTCCAAAGATTTACGCATAACTTTAATAGTTCCTCGCCCCGTCCCTCCATGTACCTATCCAATGTGCTTCTTAAATAATACCGTTGGACCTGCCTCAACCACTTCCTCTGGCGGAGAGATAGGAGTTTTTAAATGGAATCTGAGGAGAAAGTTTATTTCATATAGAGTGGTTGATATCTGGAACTCACTGCCAGTGGAGGTGCTGGTATCAGATACAATCACTCTGGTTCAGAGTCCTTTAGATAGGCAAACTACTGTGACAGCAAGGCACAGAGTGTCTGAAAGATCAATGCGAGTTTATTGAACGGTATGGGGATCTGGAGGGGCTGAATGGCTGTATTGTGGAGGGTCGTGGCTGTCACGTGACAGCCCTGCCCATTACCTGGTCGGGAGACACACCACTGCCAATCAAGGTTTGGCCCCGCCCCACCCATCAGCGCACACCTGACCATTGGTCCCTTTTAAGTACCTTTGTACTTGGACTATTGGCCTTTGTAATCGATTTAGTCCTTGCCGGCACCGGGCCATTGGCCTTTGTAAATCACCTGGGCTGGACCCCCCAGCCCTCCAGCACTATAAAGAGCGCCACATGTGCTTGGCTCTTTCTCTCTTGTCTTTGAGGGACCACCCTGCTTTCACTCCAGGCTGAGTACCATGTGGGATTGGCACTGGAGAAACCATTGGTGAGGTGTGCACTGTTAAAGGGTTGGGAGTGTTTTTAATTGGTGTCCTAGTAGCACAGAGCTGTGCCTGCACTGAGTCAAGGGGTGTGGGTATTGTATTGTTTTTCCTTGATTGTATGTCACATAGTCTGGTGTGTGTGTGCATTTTACCCCCATTGTGATTTTCCCATGCTTGCTATAAACTGTGTGTGTATGTTATTCCCTGTTACCATTTTTCCCGCTTGTCGTTTTGTAAATAAAATATTTACTGCAGACTGTGTTCAGAGAACCTGCCTTCTGAGACCCCCAAATCTGTTTCACCAACTATGGCCTGCACCTCCTATTTCAAACCTCCTGTGTTTTGAGGTTGGTTGAGCTTGTTCGCTGAGTTAGGGGAGGGGATGGGGGTGGTGGCGGGGAAGAAGTGCTCTCGGAGTTGGTCCATCGCTCATGGGCCCAGGGCAGTGAACAGCAGTGGTTTAAGATTTGCTTCCACCATCTCCGGGGGTTTCTCGGGACAAATAGTAAAGGCAGCAAATCACTCCCTCTTTGGAGGACAGTCATCGCTGAAGCTAAAACAGAAAATGCTGGAAACACTCGGCAGGTCAGGCAGCATCTGTGGGAGGAGAAATGGCCCTGGATAGTCTACAACCTGACAGCATGAACATTGAACCTCCAACTTCAGGTAAACTGCTCTCCCTGTCACTTTTCTCTCTCCCCCTCGCCTCCCCAGTTCCTCCCACAGCCCCCCCCCATCACCCTGCTTCTTTCTCCCTCCTCCACCCTCTATCTGCCCATCAACCCCTCTCTCCTCTGTTCCCATCTGCCCTCCCTTGACTCCACGCTCCACCTTCCTCACCTGTCAGATGCCATCATCGTCAACCCTTTGTCACCTCCACCTGTCACCTCCTGGCCACCCCTCCTCACCTGGATCCACCTATCACCTGCCAGCTCTTGCTCTACCCCTTCCCCTCACCTCTATACAGTGGCCATCTCGCCCCCACCCCCCCCATCTTTCACTCCAGATAAAGGGTCTCGACCTGAAACATTGACTGTCCATTTCCCTCCAGAGGATGCGGCAGCATCTTGTGTGTTGCACCACATTCTGCCTCTGTGTTTAATGTGTTGTAACCGGTGGGGCAGGCCAGACTATACAAAAAAGAAAACAAGTCAGCTGGCAGAAATGGCCAGTTCTGATTCAGGCAGAAAGAAAGTTTTCTAAAGTTGGAGAATTCAATACTCGTCCAGAAGGCAGTGAATGCATCCAAACAGAACAACGAGATGCTGCTAAGGTGAGACTCAGAAAAACACAGCCCAACCAGTCCATGCCAACCATGGTGCCCACTCAGCTAGTCCCAATTTCCTAGCGCTCAGCCATATCCCTCTAAGCCCTGCCCGCCATGTACCTATCCAAGTCCTGTTTAATGATATTATTGTACCTTGCCCCAACCACCACCTCTGGCAGAGAGGAAGGAGTTTTTAATGGAACCTGAGGAGAAAGTTTATTTCATACAGGGCGTTGATATCTGGAACTCACTGCCAGTGGAGGTGCTGGAATCAGGCACAACCACCATGGTTTCAGAGTCCTTTAGATAAGCAACTACTATACAGCAAGGTTGGTGCCAATTTGTACTTCTGTTGGCAGCTATGGCAATAGAACAGACAGTACAGAACCTGGGCAGGCCATTCAGCCCACGATGATGAGCCAATCCCGACACAACCCACACACCAAATGTCCTCCTCCCGTGGCACCGTCCACAGCCCCTCCACTCCCCCCATATACAAGGTGTCTATCTAAAAGCTTCAAAACTTCTACCCCCAGCAACCCACCCAGACACCCACTACTGCCTGCCCCCACCCCGGCAAACCCACACCTGGCACCCACTACTGCCTGCCCCACCCCTGGCACCACTAGTGCCTGCCCCCACCCCAGACACCCAACTACTGCCTACCACCACCACCGGCAACCACCCCAGACACTTCCCCATACTGCCTGCCTCCCCACCACCACCCCCAGCAACCCCACCCCAGACTACCCACTAATGCCTGCCCCCACCACCACCACCTGCAGCAACCCACCCAGACACCCACTACTGCCTGCCCCCACCACCACTGGCAACCCCACCCCAGACACCTACTACTACTGCCTGCCCCCACCACCACCACCTCCACCCCCCCATCACCCCCAGCAACCACCCCCAGGACACCACTACTGCCCACACCCCACCACTGGCAACCCACCCCAGACACCTACTACAGCCTGCCCCCACCACCACCTACGTGCAACCCACCCAGACGACCCACTACTGCCCGTCCCCCCACCCCCGGTGACCCACCCCAGACACCCCTACTACTTCTGTCTTCAGGCTTGCACTGGGCCTCACAACTAGAGCAGGAAGCCACCAACGAGAAGGTTTACACTGAGGTGGCTGGTGACTTGAAGTGAACATAGAAAGGTACAGCACTGACAGGCCATTCAGCTCACAATGTGCTGATCTTGATGCCACCTTATACTTCTGTGTATCATCCATATCCCCCATATTCATGCGCCTGTCCCGAAGCCTCTTAAACTCTCCAAACTGCCTGCTTCCACTACTACTACCCCGGTAAACCCATTCCAGGCGCCTACCGTTCTCTGTCTTATATTTTAAAAAACCTTGCCCCTCAAGTCGTCTTTAAACTTTCCCCTTCCCCTCTACAGTCGACATTTTGGGTCAAGAACCCTTCATCTGGAATGAAAAGATAGAGGGGAGATAGTCAGTGTAAAGAGGTGAGGGAAGTGGTAAATTGGTTTTATTATTGTCACATGTACTGAGGTACAGTGAAAAACTTGACTTGCATACTGTTTGTACAGATCAAGTTCATTACTTCAGTATATTGAAGTTGTACAAGGTAAAACAACAACATAATGCATAATAGATGTTACAGTTACAGAGAGTGCAGTGCAGGCAGACAATAAGGTGCAAGGTCCATAACGAGGTAGATTGAGGTCAAAGAGTCCATCTTATCGTACTGGGGAACCATTCAATAGTCTTACAACAGCAGGACAGAAGGTGTCCTTGAGCCTGGTGGTAGGTGCTTTCAGGCTTTTGTATCTTCTGCCTGATGGGAGGGGGGAGAAGAGAGAATGTCCAGGGTGGGAGGAGGTCTTTGAATTATGTTGGCTGCTTCACCAAGGCAGCGAAGTGTAGGCAGAGTCCACGGAGGGGAGGCTGGGTTTCTGTGATGTGCTGGCGTGTGTCCACAACTCTCTGCTGTTTCTTGCGGTCTTGGGCAGCAGTTTGCTGTACCAATGATGCATCCAGATAGGATGCTTTCTAAGGTGAACTAGTTTCATACTTCCAGCATTTGCAATCTGCCAAGTTGTTCATTAGGATGCCAACATTCCACTCTTAAAACCCTTCAGGGACAAGGGTGTCATTTAGTCAGGAGCAGCAGCCACAATTCATCCCAAGTTGCCCCCTGGAGATGGCAGAATCTTATCTTTAAACCACTGCCGGCTCACTGCTCCAGAAAGGCTCCTTGCTAAATCTTGGGGTAAACAACTTCAAGCTGTCAGTGCTTTCAGACAAAGGCAAGATTGATGGAGTCTCCCATGAACCCTAAACCGTACCAATGTACGTGTGCTGTACAGTGTACAGTGGAAGTGTGCACTCCAGTGGCTGGATGCAATAGAGATCCCTCAAGGCAGGTTCCCCTGTCTTGTTACATGGGCAAAAACTAATATCTAGTGTTGATCAAGATACCAGAAATAACGGTTTGATAGGATTATTAACCTGACGTGGCTTTGCTTCTTCTGACTAAATTAATTTGGGAGTTTGAGGACTACCTTCTCTCTCCACAGTCCAACTTTAAGCAAAAGTATGCTCAATGTTCACCAACCCACTCACCGGAACAAAACTGTTCCGACTAGCTAGTGTCAAAACTCTTCACCAACTTCTGAATACCCACTGATGCATCCCCTTCTCCCGTGGAGGAGTGACCCCTAGCTTCTCTGTCGCTCCTCCCGCACCCACACTTTCTACAAAGTCTGGCTGCACATCCTTGCTGAAGGACGGGTGCCCAGAATTTGAAGCCGCCGCCTAGCTGAGAGGCTGAATCAGGGATTTATGAAGTCTAAAACACAGCTTTCGTTGTTAGCATTCAATGCCTATATTTATAAAGCCACAAGTTCCAGACATTGTCTGCTCCTCGTCTGACAACTTCAAGGATTTACGAGAATGCCAGCCCTGCCAGGCAAGGGATTCCAGGAGACAGTTAGACTGGAGAGGGCCGCCTCGTTCTCCCTGGATCTTCAGGAAAACATTCTACTATTTGGCCATGTCCCCTTTGACCCTCAACAATTTTTATCAATGTACCATAAAAAAAATCCTATCTGGATGCATCACGGCTTGGCACGGCAACTGGTCTGCCTGAGACCATACAAAACTGCAGAGAGTTGTGGACACAGCTCAGCACATCACGGAAACCAGCCTCCCCTCCACGGACTGTCTACACTTCCCGCTGCCTCGGTAAAGCAGCCAACATAATCAAAGACCCCTCCCAGCCCAGACATTCTCTTCTCTCCCCTCCCATCGGGCAGAAGATACAAAAGCCTGAAAGCACGTACAACCAGGCTCAAGGACAGCTTCTACCCCGCTGCTGTAAGACTATTGAATGGTTTCCTAGTACAATAAGATGGACTCTTGACCTCACAATCTACCTCGTTATGGCCTTGCACCTTATTGTCTGCCCGCACTACACCTTCTGTGTAACTGTAATACCTTATTCTGCATTCTGTTATTGTTTTCCCTTGTACTGCCTCAATGCACTGTTGTAATGAATTGATCTGTATGGATGGTATGCAAGACAAGTTTTTCACTGTACCTCAGTACACGTGACAATAATAAACCAAGTTACCAATGATCACACAGCATCCACTGGGGCACTGAGTATGAAAGTTGGCAAGTCACGTTGCAGCTGTGTAAAACTTTGATTAGGCCACAATTGGAATATTGTGTGCAGTTCTGGTCGCCCCATTATAGCAAGACGTGGAGACTTTGAAGAGGGTGCAGAAGAGGTTCTTCAATGTTGCCTGGATTAGAAAGTATAAGGAGAGGTTGGACAAACTTGGGCTGTCTTCTCCAAGAGTCAGAGGCTGAGGGGAGACCTGATAGGTATATAAAGTTGAGAGGCACAGATAGAGTAGACAGTCAGTCTTTTCTTTTCCCCCCAGGGTGGAAATGTCACAAACTAGAGGGCATAGGTTTAAGATGAGAGGGGGAAAGTTTAAAGAGGATTTACAAGGCAAATTTTTTTATATAAACACAGAACGGTGGGTGCCTGGAACATGCAGCTAGGGGAGGCAGTGGAAGCAGGTACGAAAGCAAAGTTTAAGAGTCATTTAGAGAGACACACAAACAGTCAGGGAATGGAGGATATGGACCATGTGCAGGGAGAGGGGATGAGTTTACATTGGCATCATGGTCAGCACAAATGGTGGGCTGAAGGGCCTGTTCCTGTACTGTTCTATGTTCTCTGAATCCTTTCCCATTTCCCCACTGGACGATGCCAACCCCTCAAATTTTTGGTCCCCCCTGGCGACTTTCCCCTCCACGTCCCTGCGACCTCCATCTCCTCCCATCCCATCCAATACTCTGAGCCCCTGCTATTCAGGGATCCGATACACTGATGACTCCCTTCCAGTCAGAAAGTGAAGCCAAACACTTGAATCCCAGCTCAGTCACCACCCTGCCTTTAAGGCAAAAACTCTGATTCCTTACCCAAATTCCCTACCACTTCCTTAGTCTGGCCAGGCATCTCATTGGCCGCGTGGACTCTGCTCCTTTTTCAGAATCTCAGTGCAACTGGCAAGGTCTGTCACCAGTGGGGGTGAGCTACCTTCTTGAACTGCTGCAGTCCTTCTGGTGAAGGTGCTGTTGAGGAGGGAGGTCCAGGAGTTAGACCCAGCGAATGGTGGAAGACTTGTGATCTCAAAATGGAGACCAAGAGATTGCAGATGCTGGGACCTCAGCAAAAAATGAGCTGATGGAGAGAGAGACTCAGGTCAGGCAGCATCTACAGAGGCAAAGTTTTGGCGTTTTGGGTCAATGTAGAGGGGGGGGGGATAACCAGTAAAGAGGTGAGGGGGAGGGGTGAGGCAGGAGCTGGCAAGAGAGGTAGATCCAGGTGAGCAGGGGCTGGTAGGCAGATGGGGTCAGGTGTGGAAGGGAAGGGTGGAGGTAGTGACCAGGGCTGGGAGGTGATGGGTTGAGGGAACAGAGGGCTGAAGATGGTGGGATCTGAGAAGAAAGGAAGGTGATTAGTGGAACCAGATCAGGGAGGGATGGTGGGCATATGGAAACCAGTTGGGGGAGAGGAAAAGAAAACCACATGAGCGAGACCCCTACTATCATCTTAAACCACACACGTCTTGGGTGAGGCTGCAGGGTTGAAGGGACAAGGATTGTGAGGGAGTGAAGAGGTATCATTGAGGGGAGATTCCTTCAGATCTGCCTCACGAGGTCCCAGAGACCTGTTAATTTGAGGGATGTGACCAACTCTGGCAATTACTGTCCAGCCATTGAAGAGAAGGGAAGAGTTAAGAGTCAATCATACTGATTACAGCCTGGCCTGACAACCTTCCCCGCTGGACAGCAGTGAACTACATGGGCATTAAGGGCAATCTGCGCACCTTGTGACCACCATTAGTTGTTATTAATTGTATTTATGGCAGGCACGGTAGCGTAGCGGTTAGCGTAACGCTTTACAGCGCCAGCGACCCGGGTTCAATTCCGGCCGCTGTCTGTAAGGAGTTTGTACGTTCTCCCCGTGTCCGCGTGGGTTTCCTCCGGGTGCTCCGGTTTCCTCCCACATTCCGAAGACGTACGGGTTAGGAAGTTGTGGGCACGCTATGTTGGCGCCGGAAGTGTGGCAACACCTGCGGGCTGCCCCCAAAACACTACGCAAAAAGATGCATTTCACTGTGTGTTTTGATGAACGTGTGACTAATAAAGATATCTTGTATATTTATTTAACATATGTTGCAAGATCAAAAGTGCTGTATCCAGATAAATGCCCATGGCTCTGGGACACTATTCTGCTAGCTTAACCAACATGTTAAGTTGGAAATGTAGTCACTGTTGTAATGTGGGCAATACATAGCTAGCTCCCACAAGCAGCAGTGCAAAAATATTCACATAATTGAAGGATAATAACCTGACTGGGCTCTAGGGGTAAATTAGTTTATTATTGTCACACGTACTGAGGTAAAGTGGAAAAACTTTGTTTTGCATGCTATCCCTCCAGATCATTGAGGTAGTACAAAAGAATCAATATCAGAATGCAGAATAGTGTTAGTTACAGAGAGTGTAGGCAGACAATAGGGTGCAAGGCCATGATGAGGTAGATGGTGAGGTCAAGAGTCCAACCTTATCACACTAGGGGACCATTCATCTTATAACTCACCTGGTCTTATTTTAAAATGATACTGTGGGGAATTTTTATTTAACATCCAATTGGGAAAACAGACAGGGCCTCAGGGTATCTTCTCATCTTGAAAGGCAATGAACACCCTAGAGTCTTGTGCTTAAGTCTCTGCGGTCTCTATAGAGGGCGTGCAGCGTAGGTTTACGAGGTTAATTCCGGGGATGTCAAGACTGTCTTACGCTGAGAGGTTGGAGAGACTGGGATTGTACACGCTGGAATTGAGAAGATTGAGAGGGGATCTGATTGAAACATACAGGATTATTAAGGGATTGGACAGATGTTGGGTAAGTCCAGGACCAGGGGGCATGATTTAAGAATAAGGGCTAGGCCATTAAGGACAGAGGTGAGGAAGAACTTCTTCTCCCAGAGGGTTGTGAATTTGTGGAATGCACTGCCTCAGAGGGCAGTGGAGGCCAATTCTCTGGGCACTTTCAAGAAGGAGCTAGATAGGTTTCTTATAGATAGGGGAATCAAGGGATATGGGGACAAGGCAGGAACGGGATATTGATTGTTGAGGATCAGCCATGATCTCAAAATGGCGGTGCAGACGCGAAGGGCCGAATGGTCTACTTCTGCTCCTATTGTCTATTGTTTCAAGACCAACTCCATTGCACTGAAATCAGCAGGAAATTGAAAGGATTCTCGCAGAGCTCAACCAAGTGGTTGCAGTAAAGACATTTCCCTGTGGCTGAGTCTGGAACTAGGGGTCACAGTCTCAATAAAGAGTTGGTCATTTCGAGATGGGAAGAAACTTCTTCACTCGGTGACCATAAGATCCAGAAGCAAAATTAGGCCATTCAGCCCATCGAGTCTGCTCTGCCATTCAATCTAGGCTGATTTTTTTTTCAACCCCATTCTCCTGCCTCCTCCCAGTAACCAACCCCCTTACCAATCAAGAACATACCAATCTCTGCCTTAAATACACCCAATGACTTGGCTTCCACTGCCCTCTGTGGCAACGAATTCCACCGATTCACCACCCTCCGGCTGACGAAATCCCTCCTGATCTGTTCTAATTTGACGTCCCTTCATTCTGAGGCCGTGCCCTCGGATCCTGGACTCTCCCACTGATGGAAACATCCTCTCCATGTCCACTCTATCCAGGTCTTTCAGTATCTGGTAGGTTTCAATAAGATCCCCCCCTCATCCTTCTAGTCTCTATTGAGACATCAAATGCTCCTTGTACATTAACCCTTTCATTCCTGGGATCATTCTTGTGAACTTCCCCTGGACCCTCTCCAGGGCCAGCACATCCTTCCTTAGGTACAGGGCCCAAAATTACTCACAGTAGTCCCAATGCGGTCTGACCAATGCCTTATAAAGCAGCAGTACATCTTTGCTTTTATATTCTCATCCTCTCAAAATCAATGCTAGCATTGCATTTGCCTTCCTTACTACTGACTCAACAAGTAAGTTAACCTTTAGGGAATCCTGCACTAGGACTCCCAAGTCCCTTTGCATTTCTGAATTCGCTCCCCATTTAGAAAATAGTCTACACCTTTAATCTTCCTACCAAAGGGCATGACCGTGCACTTCCCTACGCTGTATTCCATCCGCCACTTCTTTGTCCATTCTCCCAACCTGTCCTAGTCCTCCTGCGGACTCCCTGCTTCCTCAGCACAACCTGCCCCTCCACCTATCTTTGTATCATCTGCAAACTTGGCCACAATGCCATCAGTTCCTTCCGGAGGATGGTGGATCTGTGGAGTTCTCTGCCCCAAAGCTCTGTGAAGGCTCATTTGTTGAGTTTATTTAAAACCGAGCACTTGGATATTAAGGGAATTAAGGAACATAGGGATTGTGCAGGAAAATGGTATGAATTGATGAATGGAGTCCAAAGGTCCACATGACCATTTCTTACCTTCTGACTCAAGGCAAGAGTTGCCCACCAACGTGTGACTGACACACTAAGATCCCCACTTCTCCAGAGCACCCTCAGCTAGCCCACACTGGAAACGTCGACTCTCGAGGTAATACCCCTCCCTTGGACCCATCTTGGATCGGCCAAGATGCAAGACCCAAACACCGACCACATTCACAAACAGAAGCAATATTTGAACACAGCGTGTCTTTTGCAATCAACTGTATTTGTTAAATGGCCCAAGAGTTGCAATGTCATCTTAGTCTAGGCTGAAAGGCGGCACAAGTGATAATCAATATGTTTGCCCAGATTTTACCTATCAGTCCCCGAGGTGACTATATGCACAGACCTAAATGCTGACCAGTTCATCAATGTTTAACTCGAGTTACACTCCAGCGATACGGTGAACAAGCAACGTGCAACCTCAGTAGACAACGTTACAGTCCTCATTGTGTTGCATTTACCCCGTGTACAACTCGCACCCCGACCCAGCGCCCACACTCACCTGCCAGGATCGCCTTGCCGGGGTGGGTGAGCTTGGCTCCGGCTGGGGCAGCGGCGGCCAGGCAGCGAGGTTTGGGGGACGAGCTGGCTTCAGACATCGCTCGCTGCTTCTGTGGGGCAGGGAGAGGCGCTGCACTCTCAGCCGGGCAGAGGGGAGAGGGAGGGGCGGGGGTGGGTGGGGGGGGGGGTGTTGCCGACCTTGGGCTGGGGTGGCTCAGTGGGAAAGTGAGCCGAGGACGGAGCTGCTTCCTGATGCCTCCTGTCTCGCCCTCTGCTCAGAGACGTGTATGTGAGAGCGCAGGGCGGAGACTTCAGCGCTTCATCCGGCGTTATACCGTCAGCAGCCCGAGCCCCAGCGCGGAGCTCCGCCCCCATCTCCCCAGCGTGGAGCTCCGCCTCCATCGCCCCAGCGTGGAGCTCCGCCTCCATCGCCTCATCGCCCCAGCGTGGAGCTCCGCCCCCATCGCCCCAGCGTGGAGCTCCGCCCCCATCGGTCCATCGCCCCAGCGTGGAGCTCCGCCCCCATCGCCCCAGCGCGGAGCTCCGCCCCCATCGACAGCGCGGAACTCCGTCTTCGCACATCAACACAGGTCGGGCTTAAAGTAGCAGACGATTTCATCCCCCCGTGTCATCATTTCCTCGTATTTCTCTCTTCCTACACACACACACACACACACACACACACATAGGACATCCTCCACTGCCCAGAGAGCTGAATGAGAAACAAATATTTTTTTTTAAAAAGCTGCAGATGCTGGAAAATCTGAAATTAAAACAACGCTGGAAACACTCAGTAGGTCAGACTGCATCCGTGGAGAGAGGAACACAGTTAATCCTTCAGGTCCACTAGCTCCAGTCGTGCTGTCTGGTCTGTTGAGTGTTTTCCAGACATTCCTGATTGGGAAGCAGTTCCATTTAAGATATCCTTTAGTTTGCAACCACCTCGCCATATCACCATTCCCAAAAATGGAGACTAATTTCCCCACAGGAGAGACTCTCAGGAGGATCCTTTATCAGTGGCCTTTTGGACACTTGGTGCACTGGGTCTACATCCCGGGAGTAAATCATTCAGAGACGAGGACTGGAGCAGATCCACTAAACATTCCCTGCACTGAAGTTCATTGTCAATCACTCACACACACGCACACACACACACACACACACACACACACACACACACATATCTTAGAGTCATGCAGCAATACAGCAGGGAGACAGGCCCTTCGGCCCAGCTCGTCCATGCCGACCAAGATGCCCATCTAAGCTAATCCCATTTGCCCGCATTTGGCCCATATCCCTCTGAACCTTTCCTATCCATGTACCTGTCCAAGTGTCTTTTCAATGTTATTATTGTACCCACATAAACCATTTCCTCTTCTCTACACTAACTAATATCACCTGTATTTTGTTGCAACTCAATAAACATAAAAAAATCCATCCCACTCTCAACTCTTTCCCCACTCCCCTCCTTTCCCACTTGCCTACTAACTACCCGCTCATTAAAGAGCCTTGCCCAGTTAGGCTGACTAACTTCCTTTTTGAGGAAGCTCAGCAAATATTTCAAGGAAATCCCTTCCCTATTCTCCGTTCATTCCTTGTTTTACTGAATACTTGTGTAATTATGTTGGGGTTTACACTTTGCCTACTCACCTCTTAGACCTGACTGCTAATTTTCTCTTCCACTTCTACACCATAACTTGGAGGTCTGTACCCAAACCCCGGTGAAGCTCTGTTTAACCCTGTCCAACCACACCCTCTATCCATTCCCTCTCTCCGCCATCTATACAACAGGAGTCCCATTTTTACCAATACTGTGACATGCTCTCACCACATTCCCCAATTGTATCTTGATCTGCTCATTTTCCAATTTACAAATGAAGTCACATTGGTCTAAAAATTCATGTGGACAGTTTTCCCTATTCATGTAGGGATGAAGGGGAATTTTCTTCTCACAGACAGTTGTGAATCTTTGGAATTCTCATCCCAGAAATCTGTGAATTCATGGCCTGTGATAGACAGTTCATTGGATTCCAGGGAAGTCAAGGGTTACAGGAAGGAAAGTAGACATGAGCCCGAGATCGAATCAGCCCTGATCATACGTCATGGAAACAGGCCCTTCGGCCCAACTCATCTATGCCGACCAAGTTGCCTACCTGAGCTAGTCCCACTTGCCTGCGGTTGGTCCATATCGCTCTAAACCTTTCCTATCCATGTACCTGTCTAAATGTCTTTTGAATGTAGTTATTGTACCCACCTCTGCCACTCTCCATACACCCATCTTCTGTGTGAAAAACTTGCCCCTCAGGTCCCCTTTAAATCTTTCCCCTGTCACCTTAAACCTATGCCCTCTGGTTCTAAATTCCCCCACCTTAGGACAAAGATTGTGACCACCCACCTCCTCTACACCCCTCATGATTTTATAAACCTCTATTTGATCTCCCCTCAGCCTCCTTCGCTCCAGGGAGACCAGTCCCAGCCTATCCAGTCTCTCCTGATAACTCAAGCCCTCCAATCCTGATTCTTAGTTCTTACAGGGTAGCAGAGGAGGTTTAAGGGGACGAGTGGCCTATGCATAGAACATCGAACATAGAACACAGTACAGGCCCTTCGACCCACAATGTTGTGCCAACGTTTCATCCCGCTCTAAGATCTATCTAACCCTTCCCTCCCACATAGCCCCCCATTTCTCTATCATTCATGTGACATTTAAGAGTCTCTTAAGTGTCCCTAATGTATCTGCCCCCACAACCTCTGCCGGCAGTGCGTTCCACGCACCCACCACTCTCTGTGTAAAAAAACTTACCTCTGACATCCCCCTTATACCTTCCTCCAATCACCTTAAAATTATATCGTGGCACTTTTTTGAAGATCTAAAACAGAAGACCAGGGAAATTGTCCCTATTCCTGCTTCTATTTCTCATATTTTTGCTTCCCTCCCTTCTCTGTAATACAATACATTCACTTTTGATTATCTATTGACGGTTGTGATTTTCTGTGATTGTTTTGTCTTAGTTTCTTGTGACCTTCTTCAGCTCCCCCCATCCCCCACCTCCAGCGCACTCCCTCCCCCTGCCAAAGTCTGGTCTGTTTAACGTTATTCAGGCTGTACAAGGCGTCCAGTGTCAATAGTTCTCCTGTCACTCCCAGCTGACTGCTTGGCTACTGGGACCTGACAGGAAGCATCCAGCCTGGTTATTCCAGCTATCCCAATGTGTGAGGTGACATTCCCAGCTTCCCTGGACTCTCCTTGACTTGCCAATTTATTTACGTAGAACATAGAAATGCGAGTAGGCTCTTTCCACCTGGATTAGGAGAGATAAGTACGAGAGGACATGGCTTTAGGGTGAAAGGGGAAAGGTTTAGGGGAACATTAGGGGGAACTTCTTCACTCAGAGAGTGGTGGGAGTGTGGAACGAGCTGCCATCTGACGTGGTAAACGCGGGCTCACTCTTAAGTTTTAAGAATAAATTGGATAGATACATGGACAGGAGAGGTCTGGAGGGTTATGGACTGGGTGCAGGTAAATGGGACTAGTGGAATAAAGTTTCGGCACAGGCTAGAAGGGCTGGATGGCCTGTTTTCTGTGCTGCACTGTTCTATGGTTCAGTACAGCACAGAACAGGCCCTGTGGACAAACTTGGGCTCTTTTCTCTGGAGCGGTGGAGGCTGAGGGGTGATCTGTTGGAGGTGTATAAAATTATGAGGGGCATAGATAGGGCACAGTATAGCACAGAACAGGCCCTTCGGCCCACAATGTTGTGCCGACATAGCTAATCCGTCCTACCTACAGAATGCCCATATCATTCCATTTTCCTCTCATTCATGTGCCCATCCAAGCCCCTCTTAAAAGCCCCCAATGAATTTGCCTCCACCACCCTATCAGGCAACGCATTCCAGGCATCCACCACTCTCTCAGTAAAAAACGTACCCCTCACGTCTGTTCTGAACCTACCCCCTCTCACCTTAAATGCATGCCCTCTGGTGTTGGATCACTCACTAATGGGAAAAAGATATTGCTTGTCCACCCTCTCTATGCCCCTCATAATTTTATACACCTCCAACAGATCACCCCTCAGCCTCCACCGCTCCAGAGAAAAGAGCCCAAGTTTGTCCAGCCTCTCCTGATAGCACATGCCCTCCAATCCAGGCAGCGTCCTAGTAAACCTCCTCTGCATCCTCTCTAAAGCCTCGACATCCTTCCTATAGTGAGGTGACCAGAATTGCTTGCAATACTCTAAATGCGGCCTAACCAGAGTTCTGTAGAGATGCATCGTAACTTCTTGACTCCTATACATCTGCAAAGTCTTCAAACCAATAGCCTGTCCTGGTCAGATCACGTAGATGCCACGGCCAAGAAAGCTCACCAGCACCTCTACTTCCTCAGGGGGCTAAAGAAATTCAGTTTGACCCCTTTGACACTCAACAACTTTTATCGATACACCATAGAAATCATCCTATCAGGATGCATTACAGCTTGGTACGGCAACTGCTCTGCCCAGGACCGCAAGAAACTGCAGAGTTGTGGACACAGCCCAGCGCGTCACAGAAACAAGCCCCCCCTCCATGGACTCTGTCTTTACCTCTTGCTGCCTTGGCGGAGCAGCCAGCATAATCAAAGACCCCTCCCACCCGGGTCATTCTCTCTTCTCTCCTCTTCCATCAGGTAGAAGATACAGGAGCCTGAGGGCACGTACCACCAGGCTCAAGGACAGCTTCTATCCCACTGTGATAAGACTACTGAACGGTTCCCATATACAATAGATGGACTCTGACCTTACGATCTACCTTGTTGTGACCTTGCACCTTATTGCACTCCACTTTCCCTGTAGCTGTGACACTTTACTCTGTACTGTTATTGTTTTTACCTGTACTACCTCTATGCACTCTGTACTAACCCAATGTAACTGCACTATGTAAAGAATTGACCTGTATGAACGGTATGCAAGACAAGTTTTTAACTGCACCTCGGTACAAGTGACAATAATAAACCAATGCCAATACCAAAAGCTCTGATACAATTCACCCAAATTTTAAAATGAAATGGATTTTAAAACAATGAATATATTTTTTTAAATGTTTGCTATTTATACTTCTACCTCTGTCTCAAGTAACACGCTTCATTCTTTATTTTGTATCTGTTTTTTTGTGATCACAGAAGGAGAGAAACTCACCAGAATAAACATGCATCAGTCAATCCCTGTTTAAATAAGGAAACCTCTTATAACTCAAGACTTTTGGCATTCTTGACTCAAACGGAACCTGTGGCCCACTGGTTTGACACCAAATGTGGAAATGCAGGTTGAAATTCCTGGAGGATTTTCTGAAGCTACTTGGACTTCAGCAGTTTTCCTAACTTATTGGATAGTCCAGGGATCAATCCAGAGTTCCCTAGGTGGCACAGTCGCACAGCTAGTAGAGCCACTGCCTCACGACAGAGATCCAGGTTCAGTCCTGACCTTGGGTGCTGTCTGTGTGGAGTTTGCATGTTCTCCCTGCGATTGGGTGGGTTTCCAGTGGATGCTCCAGTTTCCACCATCATCCCAAAGATGTGGGTTGGTAGGTTAATTGGCTGCTGTAAATCATGGTTAGTGAGAATGTGAGGAGAATGAATTAGGATTGGTGTAAGTGGGTGCTTAATGGTCAGTGCAAACTCGATGGGCTGAACAGCCTGCTTCTGTGGAGTATGACTCTCTGATTCTGTATGGTGGCAGCGGAGGGAGAGGAAGAGTAATTGGATCGGATCAGGCTTATAACCTGCCTATACTTCTCGCTGCCTCGGTAAAACAGCCAGCATCATCAAAGACCCCACCCACCCCCAGACATTCTCTCCTCTCCCCCCTCCCATTGGGCAGAAGATACAAAAGCCTGAAAGTGCGTACCACCAGGCTCAAGGACAGCTTCTACCCCGCTGTTATAAGACCATTGAACGGTCCCCTAATACAATAAGATGGACTCTTGACCTCACAATCTACCTCGTTATATTGCACCTTATTGTCTGCCTGTGCTGCACTTTCTCTGTAACTGTAACATTCTGTTATTGTTTTACCTCAATGCACTGTGTAATGACTTGATCTGTATGAACGGTAAGCAAGACAAGTTTTTCTCTGTACCTCGGTACATGTAACAATAATAAACCAAATACCAATAACCCAGAACTGCTCAAGTGATAGTACAGCATAAAATTAACTTCAACCAAGGATAGAACGTGGCTCGCCAGCGATACAACAGTCAGAGGAAGCTGGCTATATATTCCCTGGTCTGAGCCTGTCGGTTGGGCCAATGAAGTAGAGCCAATGTCTCGCACTGTACTGCTGCTGAAAAACAATAAATTTCACGAGGCATGTCAGTGATAATAAACCTGATTCTGATGAAGTGGATGTGACGGGGGTTTGCTGCCAGTAAAACAAGGCTCTGGACGTCAGATAGAACACATGGGAACTGCTGCCACCTAGTGTAGGAAGTACAATCCGAGGGGAAGCAGAACGGGGAAACCTTCACCATGGTCACGAAGATCGCATGTCCAATCCTTTCAGACCTGACAATGCATGCAGGCAGCTGATCGACATGTGTCAGGGTACACCATCCAACCCCTAGCCCCGGGCTTGGTGCGCTGCTGGGGTTTGTCGGTGACTGCGGGAGGGAGAAACAGTCCAGCTCAGAGTTCATAAATTATCGGGGTCTCTTGGTCCAATCCTGACGCCAAAGTGCTTGGGGACGGTCGATTTGTTGCTCATCCAATGGGTATTAGGTCTGGGTTAGCAGTGGTTTATTTATCTACGTTATTCATTTACAGGGTTACCCCACCGTTATCAGACTCTTGAACGGACTTCTCATACGCTAAAAGAGGAACTCTTGATCTCCCAATCTACCTTATCATGGCCCTTGCACTTTATCTGTCTACCTGCACTGCACTGTCTCTGTAACTACTACGCTATATTCTGCATTCTGTTTTCTCTTTACTAGCTCGATGTACTTATGTAAGGAATGATCTGTCTGGATGGCACGCTAAACAAAAGCTTTCCACTGTATCTCAGTACATGTGACAACAATAAACCAATTACCAACGTTGCTGAGCAGCTTCTATTGCCCATCCTGAACTGTTAATGGTTGACCCCTTGGTCGGTCTGCAGTCACATATAGACTCAACCAGGTAGTGGCAGATTTCCCTAATCCAAAGGATATTAATGATCCTGTGTTTTTACAATCCATTATTGAGACTAGGTTCTCCAATTACAAATTTATTTCATTTCTTGAATTTAAAATCCCCAGCTGTCCTTACGACATTTGAACTCCTGTCTCTGGATCAATGGTCCAGGGCTCTGACTGTTGAGCAGCACCTTACCCACTACTCTACTGTGGCCCTTGGCCAGGGAGGCAAGAGGCAAGAAAACAATGCTTTCCTTCCTCACTGGAAGTGTGTGCCTGGTAATTAGAACATTGAACATAGAACACAGAACAATTACAGCACAATTCAGGCCCTTCGGCCCACAAAGCTGTGCCGAACATTTCCCTACCCTAGAAATTACTAGGCTTACCCATAGCCCTCTATTTTACTCAGCTCCATGTACTTATCCAACAGTCTCTTAAAAGACCCTATCGTATCTGCCTCCACAACCGTTGCCGGCAGCCCATTCCACACACTCACGACTCTCTGAGTAAAAAACTTACCCCTGACATCTCCTCTATACCTACTACCCAGCACCTTAAACCTATGTCCTCTTGTGGCCACCAATTCAGCCCTGGGGAAAAGCCTCTGACTATCTACACTATCAATACCTCTCATCATCTTATACACCTCAATCAGGTCCCCCCTCATCCTCCGTCTCTCCAAGGAGAAAAGGCCGAGTTCCCTCAACCTGCTTTCATAAGGCATGCTCCGCATTCCAGGCAGCATCCTTGTAAATCTCCTCCGCACCCTCTTTATGGCTTCCACATCTTTCCTGTAGTGAGGAGACCAGAACTGAGCACAATACTCCAAGTGGGGTCTGACCAGGGACCTATATAGCTGCAACAATACCTCACGGCTTCTAAATTCAATTCCCCGATTGATGAAGGACAATACACCATATGTCTTCTTAACCACAGAGTCAACCTGCGTAGCCGCTTTGAGCGTCCTATGGACTCGGACCCCAAGATCCCTCTGATCCTCCACACTGCCAAGAGTCCTACCATTAATACTATATTCCGCCAACATACTTGACCTACCAAAATGAACCACTTCACACTTATCTGGGTTGAACTGCATCTGCCACTTCTCAGCCCAACTCTGCATCCTATCTATGTCCCTCTGTAACCTCTGACAGCCCTCCAAACTATCCACAACACCCCCAACCTTCGTATCATCTGCATGTCATTCGTGACAAGTGTCATTCTTGATCAAATTATGTAAGAAAGAAGCAGACTGCAGATTTTCCTTGAAACCATGACAGTTAAGGACAAAGTGTGAAGTGACTTTCAAAATCACCAGGTGTTGAGAAGGTAAAGAGTGAAAGATGTTTGACACTGGCTGGCAAATGATAACAAACAACAAGGACACATGCAGTGAAAGGCAGTGCACAGTGACTGACTGATAACCCTGACTTCATGCTTAATTAAAGACAAAAACTTTGCGGATGCTGGAAATCACAAATAATAGAATTGCTGGCAATACTTGGAAGGACAGTGGAGTCCAGAGAGAAAGAAAAATACAGAGAGAGAGAGGGGGGGAAGAGAGAGAGATAAAGAGAGATAGAGAGGAACAGAGAAAGAATGTGTGAGAGAGAGAGAGTGAGAGAGAGTGAGAGAAAGAGATAGACGGAGAGAGAGATATATATATAGCGAGGGAGGTAGAGATATATATATAGAGAGAGAGAGATAGAGATAAAGAGATAGAGTGGGGGAGAGAGTGGGAGAGAGAGAGGGAGAGGGAGAGAGGGAGAGGGAGAGAGAGAGGGAGAGGGAGAGAAGGGGGGGGAGAGAGAGAGAGAGAGAGATTTTCCAACAGAGTTTCTTCAAAAGATTATTCTTACCCAATTCCACGTTATGAGATTTGTCCTCTGCCGCCAGTAACAGATCTCATTAGCCACAGGATACCAAATGAAACATCCACAAGTCTACAATGCTCACTTCCTCTATAGATGTTGAATAAAGGCATGTCAAGACCATTACCAATTCCCCCCCACCGCCACCACCTGTGATCTACACTTTGATGCAGAGGGTTACTGCTTGGGTTTTTACAGGCTAAAGCACCTTCGACATTGTGCATACGATCATAGATTTTTAAAAGCGTAAAGCTATGACAGTATTAAGTGCCATTTAGTCTCATCATGTCTTTGTCTCCAGTGCAGTATTTTGCATTATCAACATGCATATGACAGGCCATTCAGCCCTGTCTGCTCTGCCAAGTGACAAGATCACTGCTGACCTGATTGCAAGCTCAACTCCATGTTCCCATCTCCTTTTGACAACGTTTCACCCCCTTGCTTTGAATCCATCTGCTTCTGTCTTACAAATATTCAAAGATATTATGGCTACCTAATGACCTTTGAGAAAAACAGTTCCATGATCCTCAGCGAGGGAAAAAAAATGCCTCATCTTGGCGTTAAATGGGTGAGCAGGAATCATCAGGGTCAAACGTTTTGTGCCGGATTTATGTATCCCACATTTGTTTTACATAAAAAATTGCTCATATTCCAGAAGTTGGGAAAGCAGAACTCCCAGGAGTTTGTCAATGATTTCACCCTCATCCTCAAAACATTTCTCAACCTAGTGAACTTTGAATATCAATAATGCAGGAGAACAATTGTATAAATACCCCCAACCAGGAAACAAGTCTGCAATTTGTGATTCTAAAAGCAACACTCAAACCTTAATACTAATTGAAAGCATTGGTATGACGATGAAAGTGTTTTCAAAAAGAATCTCATTCACCTCTGGCTTAAGGTAACAGGACTCCTTCCAGCACAAGAGTGATTCTTGGAATGGCCATAACCAAGATGTACGCAGAGGTGGACTTCACTGACCAAGGGCTGTGGAGCTGTTGCAAACAACCTGAATCTAAGGCTTGATACAATGGGTTCCTCTGCAATGAACCTGGTTGTACCTGACCACCGCAAATCTTTAACAACAGGAGAAAACAAACTGCTGGAGGGAGTGTTTGTTTTTTGCTCCACTTTATAGTATCTGCAGTCTCGGGTGTCTCCTTCAACAACAGGACTGGTTTCCAGCTGGGACACCTTAATTGACAGAGCAGTCAATCGTAGTGGTTAGCGTAACGCTATTGCAGTGCCAGTGACCAGGGTTCAATTTCCAGCCACTGTCTGTAAGGAGTTTGTACGTTCTCCCCGTGTCTGCGTGGGTTTCCTCCTAACGTGCGGGTTAGGAAGTTGTGGGCATGTTGCGTTAGCGCCGTAAGGGTGGCGACACTTGCGGGCTGCACCCAGGACACCCTACACAAAAGATGCATTTCACTGTTTCTATGTACATGTGACTAATAAAGATATCTTATCTAGACAAGGCTAATTAGTGAAGATTTTTCCCCTAAATTCACCCCAAGGTTTTAAGTGTCCCTTAGGGATCAGTTAAACTGGTGGGAATGCAGGCTTTTTACACGGGGTAGACTATAGTACAGTACACATACATCTTCTATCCCGATTGAACAGTTCCTATGATAAGATGGACTCTTGACCTCACAATCTATCTCGTTATGGCCTCGCACCTTATTGTCTGCCTGCATTGCACTTTCTCTGTAACTGTAACCTTTTATTCTGAATTGTTATTGTTTTCCCTTGTACTACCTCGAGGTACTGATGTGATGAAATGATCTGCATGGATGGCATGCAAAACAAAGTTTTTCCATGGTACCTCAGTACAGGTGACAATAATAAACCAATTTCTCATTGGTGGGTCAGAGGTGGAGAGAGTTAGCAGCTTCAAATTCCTGGGCGTTTACATCTCGGTTGACTGGCCTGGGCCCAGCACATAGATGCAATCACAAAGGCGGCACGTCAGAGCCTCTGCTTTCTTAGAAGCTTAAGGAGATTTGACATATCACCAAATACAAACAAACTTCTACAGATGCACTGTTGGAAGTATCCTGACTGGTTGCAGCACAGCCTGGTACAGCAGTTCCAACGCACAGGAACACAAGTGGCTACAGAGAGCAGTGGACACAGCCCAGTCCATCATGGGCACAGTCCTCCCCACCACCGACGGCATCTACAGGAGGCGGCTGCCTCAAGGTGGAAGCATCCATCAAAGATCCCCACCATCCAGGTCATGCCCTCTTCTCACTTTTCAGGCAGGAGGTACAGAAGCCTGAAGTCCCACACCACCAGGTTCAGGAACAACTACTTTTCTACAACAAACAGGTTCTTCAACTGACCTGCATAACCCAAACCCTACCTCAGCAACGGTAACAGTACGGACAACCTCTTGCACTGCTGTGGATTTGTCTGTGCATTTTTGCACTCATGTCTGGTTTTGCAGTCTTTTTTCTTCAATGTCTGGTATGATTTATGTAAAAATTTATATTTTGTCTGAATGCACATGCCTGCAATGCTGCTGCAAGCAGGTTTTTCATTGTACCTGTACCTCACTGTACTTGTATAGACTTGATTTTCCATATAACTACAGGGTATGGGCAATATGGCAGAGGCAAAGACATTTTCTCATCCCTGACCAGCTGAGATAGTGGTGGTGAGCCACCTTCTGTTGATCGATTCAATGTTACCAGCACAGCACTGTCCTTGTATTTTGACCCAGGAATAAAGCAATGGTAATAGTGCCAAGTGAGGATAGTGTGAGGCAGACTGACAGACAGTGTTCCCTTGCGCCAGCTGCCCATCAGAGGATGCCGGTTTGGAGGTGGGATTCCTGCTCATTGTTTGTACAAATGTTAGTTAACAAGCACAGACCTCACCCTGAAATCAAAAGCCACGTGTTCCCAGCAAACTAAAATATCTTTATTAGTCACATGTACATCAAAACACACGGTGAAATGCATCTTTTGCGTAGAGTGTTCTGGGGGCAGCCCGCGAGTGTCGCTATGCTTTCGGTGCCAACATAGCATGTCCACAACTTCCTAACCCGTACGTCTTTGGAATGTGGGAGGAAACCGGAGCACCCGGAGGAAACCCACACAGACACAGGGAGAACGTACAAACTCCTTACAGACAGCAGTGGGAATTGAACCCGGGTCGCTGGCGCTGTAAAGCGTAACACTAACTGCTACACTACTGCACCTGCCCATTCATAAGACTAGTACTAGACTCCACACGTCAACACTCTGGTGCAGTAAGACAACAGTCCTGCCTTCAGCCAATTTCTATTCCCAGTTCCAGACCCATTTCAATGCCAGTGGGCTTTCTATCCTCCAGTAGATATCAATTAAACAGAGTGAAGTGAGGTGAGAATCACGTACATGGTGCTCCGTAACAATTCAGTAGCAAGCACTACATTCAGATGTGGGAGTCTGTAAAGGTTAATCAGCAGAACATACTGAGAATTCAGATCAGCAGCAGGATCACAGCTGAGTTCTAATGGACAGAATTTAAAGATAAAAGGGAAACCAGAGGTCCCAGGCACCTTGGCTAGAAGTCAACGGTAATGTGAAGCACCCCCTTGTTAGGTAACACATATACAGGCATTTTGCCCTACACAATGTTGCCAGGGTCTTGAAAATCAAACCCCAGCACGTATCTTTGGGGCAGTTTTATCGCTCAGTCGATGTTCTTCCCTCCAATTCCAGCAGTTCATTGGAAATGACAGCAATGAACCAGTGGTCACAGCAAACCAGTGCTTCCACTGCATCCGTGTCAATAGTTACATCAAACTCCCAGCATTTACACTCATTTCACCAATGGTTCAAATTTATCAAGGGCATGCATGGTAGACTACCAACAATCAGCAGCTGCATGATCACTATGGGGAGAATAATTGAATCTCCTAGGATAATTAGAGCCAGTCTCGTAATCAGTAAAACCAGTTTCAGTTCAACTTATTCCAGTTAACAGCCGATCACTGCCAGTCTTACAGATTGGAGAAAGATCTAATGAATCATAACAGGTTTAAAAATCATCCCAGTTGAGGTCACGGGTCTGAACAGAGTTTAGTTCAGCACATGATTTTTGACCAACATGGTCAGGGTTTAAACCTCACCTTGGATTTCTTGAATTAGGGCAGACCCCCCCCCCCCCCCCAAAGATAGAGGACATGTTCCCACTCTGACTTAGCGGGCTCGGAGGGAACTGAAGGTGGCCAAGGGGCGAGTCGGGTAGTTTGCTGCTAACACAGGGCTTCCCGAAGTTCACTCCACATAAAGTCATCCTCTTCCAGTTTGTCCCTCCGCAAGTGTATCCATCACCTTGCACTTTAAACTAGCCATTTCCTGCTCGACACATCTTGCTCAGTGGTAGCGTCCCAACATTCCAGGTCCCAGTGTACCACTGCACAGATGTTGCCCAGGTCCCAATGTACCACCGCACAGGAGGTTGCCCAGGTCCCAGTGTACCACCGCACAGCAGAGGTTGCCCAGGTCCCAGTGTACCACCGCACAGGAGAGGTTGCCCAGGTCCCAGTGTACCACCGCACAGGAGAGGTTGCCCAGGTCCCAGTGTACCACCGCACAGGAGAGGTTGCCCAGGTCCCAGTGTACCACCGCACAGGAGAGGTTGCCACCTGTGGGCAGTTTTTAAAAAGACTGAGGTAGCTGTTGCACACCAGACCCACTGACTTTACGGAGCAACATCTTAATCCAGTGGCAAGGAACCAAGACTGGAGACCAGGCTCCACTGCATGGACATTAATGCTCAGCCTAAAAGGTGGGCACATGCATAGGTGCCACCTGGCATGTACACAGTCACACACACACTTGCCCTATACCTCCTGCACTTGTCACCCAGCCACCAGCTCTCGAGACCACTCACGTATCAAGCCCACATTCCCGGGCTATGGCCAGGCACCCAGCCAACATTCCCGACCCCCCCCCCATTCCCAACCCCTGGTTCTGGCCACTCCATCTCCAGTGATGCATTTTGGTTAAAGCTTCTCTAAAGCAGCAGTTATTTATACAATTATCCAACTTGGGCTGTTATTCCACATTACCACACGACATGTTCACAAATTCAGAACATTTATCTTGTACATTTAAGGCAAAGGACCAGTGAAGACGCAAGGGTAATGAGAATTACGTGTGTAAACTTTATTCATGCCTCTGGCGGCATGTCATGAGGGCAGCAGGAAGAGGGTCAAATACACATTTCTTAACTTGCCAACCAATAAATTTGTACAGTTATGCAAAGTAATATTCACAATACCTTTGATATTGAAGCTTTCGTTAACAGCACAATTTCCCCATGGTAAAGGTATCTTATTCTGACCAGCATTATATTCTGGGCTGAACTAGATTCTACTCATTGCGATGACACGCTCTCCAAATGCTGTTCAATAAAGACCATTTTCCAGAGATGAGCCTCAGTAAGGATTGAGGCTTCAACAAAACATTGCTGTCACTCATCTTATCTAGTGAACCTACTACTCATGATTAGCAACAAGGCTTCTGCTCATAATTTTTTTTTAAACATTAGGCATAGTGGGGTTTTTCCTCAGTTAACAGTGGCACACAGCTTTTTGGCATAGAGGACCCAACTGATATGGAATAGTCATCCATCTGTCAAAGTCAGAGCCCTTGTGGAGGCCAAATGAATATTCAGTGCTAGACCAATAAAGAATGCAAAAGTTTTTTTGCATTCACTTTTAGCAAAATATTAAATACTTGGCAACATGCAGATACTGGCAAAAGTAATTCCTCAAGCTTAAGTCCAGGGAATATTTAAACGTGCCTTCTGTAATGTTTCTCCTCCTCACACCAAGGGTGAGCTGTATTCAAGAACAGTTCACATTGCACTAAACCAGTGTCATAAACTGGACAGCTGACCTACTGGAAGTTATTACCAGATTCCATTAACTAGTTAATACCTGCCTTAATTTCTAATCAGTGCCTCTCAACATTGTATTTACTAATTTTAAAAAAAGCTACACTTTAAAGTTGAAATGTAACAATGTAATAAATAACAGTAACAGGAGTCCTTTATAAATCCTCATGCTGCAGAGGTGGTGGGTATCTGTGCTCTTATGGAGGTCGTACACTTTCATGGATTCAGGATAGCAATGGCAAAGCTGATGTGTCGTCTACATGTTGAAGCCATAAGCAGGCTGAGTGTAGCCAGCCGGATAGCTATAAGCGTAGGCAGGCTGAGGTGGCACTGGAGTGGGGCCTGCTGTCAACATCAACTGCTGACCTGTGGGGAGAGAGTGGAAGGATCAGAAAAGCCAGATCTCTGTACAGTTGTCACATCATACACAGACATTCACCAGTAATTGACAATGGTTTAGAACATAGAACAGTACAGCACAATACAGGCCCTTCGGCCCAATGTTGTGCCAACCTTTAAACCTCACCTAAGACTATCTAACCCCTTCCTCCCATATATCCCTCTATTTTAAATTCCTCCATATGCTTATCTAGTAATCTCTTGAATTTGACCAATGTACCTGCCTTCACCACCACCCCAGGCAGTGCATTCCATGCCCCAACCACTCTCTGGGTAAAAAACCTTCCTCTGATATCTCCTTTGAACTTCCCACCCATTACTTTAAAGCCATGTCCTCTTGTATTGAGCACTGGTGCCCTGGGAAAGAGGTGCTGGCTCTTCACTCTCTCTATTCCTCAATATTTTGTACACCTCTAGCATGTCTCCAGTCATCCTCCTCCTCTCCAAAGAGTAAAGCCGTAGTTTAACAAGACAGTAGCTGCAATTAACCACGACCATAAATTGGTACAGAAATGAGTAAAGCCAATGTGTTCTGTAAATGAAACAGTGCAAGCCCTGATACCAAGCGGCTCATTCCTTCACACCCACCACTCCGTTCACGGGGATGCACTGAAAATTGGTTCATTATTGTCACATGTACCGAGGTACAGTGGAAAAACTTTGCCATGCCATCCATACAGATCATTTCATCACAGTGCATTGAGGTAGTACAAGGGAAAACAATAACAGAATGCAGAATAAAGTGTTACAGTTACAGAGAAAGTGCAGTGCAGGCAGGCAGACAATGAGGTGCAAGGTCATAACGAGGTAAATTCTGAGGTCAAGAGTCCATCCTATCATACAATGTCCATTCAAGAGACTTAACAGTGGGATCGAAGCTGTCCTTGAGCCTGGTGGTATGTGCTTTCAGGCTTTTGTATCTTCTGCCCTATTTTTTTTTTGGAGGGGTGGGGTGGGGAGGGGAGAGAGAGGAGAGTGTCTGGGGTGGGTGGGGTCTTTGATGATATTGGCTGCTTTACTGAGGCAGCAAGAAGTGTAGACAGAGTCCATGGAGAGGAGGCTGGTAAACAACAGTCTAAAAGAGGCAAAGACCTCATCAACAAGATTCATGAAATAAGTTGTTTTAGGATCTCCATTTCACCTTCTCTGCACATTGCAGTGATGGCCACTCAATGCTCCAAACTCTTTGGGCCAATCGAGATCACAACTAAATTTGGGAACTTGCAAAATTTATAGTGCAGAGACCATTGTTTTGGAGTACAGTTTGAGGGTGAAAGGTTAAAAATCAAACTGCAAATTTCAAGACTGAAACAAAGTTTGTCACTAAGTTAGCAGAGAGTTTGGAATACTTTGGGTGACTGCTGTGGTATGCAGCTCTACTGATGCCCAAAAGTATGTTGCCAGTGAACGCTAGATCTCTTAGTCTGCTCCATACAATTCATACACCAGCACATGCTGGAAGGTGCAATTGTTGGACTACAGGTGTTATCCCCATTAATGCTATGGCAACTTGATTGGTAGTGTAGCGATTAGCATAGTGCTTTACAGCACCAGCGACCCAGGTTCAATTCCCGCCACTGTCTGTAAGGAGTTTGTACGTTCTCCCCATGTCTGCATGGGTTTCCTCCCACATTCCAAAGATGTACGGGTTAGGAAGTTGTGAGCATGCTATGTTGGCACTGGAAGCATGGCAACACTTGCGGGCTGCCTTCAGAACGCTACGCAAAAGATGCATTTCACTGTGTTTTTCGATGTACCTGTGACTAATAAGGAAATCTTATCACCGAGGTTGTGACTGGTGATTCTCTTTCAGAGCATGCTAACCAATGCAACTAGAAGTTTACCACTGTGTCCCCCAAGTCCCTCACTTCAAGAATACCCTATAGCACTAATTCCCTTAAAACTTCATTTAAGCTGCTCAGCACAGGATTGTTGATTTGTCTGTTGGGGGCAGTAAACATTTTACTTGGCTTTAGCTTGAAGCTTTGAAACATCAGGTGTCAATTTGACTCATGAAGAGAATGCTACACCCACCTAGCTACCATTATACCCCCATCTCTGGCCAATTGATTTTGCTTGAGATAAAACATTCACTGCTGGAATCTCAAATGATTGATTTAATGCAGTACTATTGTCATGCTATTAAACAGTGTCAGTCCACAGAACTGTGACAAGGATAATTCTATGCATTGATTGGATTTGGATTTCCAAATCTGGGTCTCATGCAATGTGGTCAAATAAAAACTTGTGTTGTAGGCACTACGCTGCAAATGGCTAAGAGCTAATCACAATGAATTGGAGTGACTGCTCGTGACTGGCAAATTTCATTGCAAGATCAATCTCCTAGTACAATAAAATGGACTCAGCCTCAATCTACCTCGTTGTGGCCTTGTACCTTATTGTCTGCCTGCACTGCATTTTGACTGTAACACTTTATTCTGCATTCTGGTATTGCCTTCCCTTGTACTACCTCAATGCACTGTTGTAGTGAAATGATCTGTATGGATGGCATGCAAAGTTTTTCACTGTGCCTCAATACATGTGACAATAATAAACCAATTCACCAAGATACCACATTCACTGGATTCAAGTCACAGCTCCGGAGACCAGAACCTGATCTATTAAGCTAGTTTATGTTAGTTACATAGAGGAAACTTACCAAATACTAGTGGAGCTGGTTCAGTTACTTGTTCTTCATCTTTCCTTAAGCTATCTGAAGCATCAAGTTTATCCACCTGCAATTTTAACAAAAGGCCATGTAAAAACCTGTCACTAATTATGCTTCTCATAAGGCGGCACAGTAGCGTAGCGGTTAGCGCGACGCTATTACAGCGCCAGCGATCGGGGTTTGATTCCTGTCACTGTCTGTAAGGAGTTTGTACGTTCTCCCGTGTCTGCGTGGGTTTCCTCCGGGTGCTCCGGTTTCCTCCCACATTTTAAAGACGTACGGGTACATCAATTTGGGGGTTTAAAATGGGTGGCGCGGACTCGTTGGGCCGGAAGGGCCTGTTACCACGCCGTAAATAAAATTTAAAAAAATTTTTTTAAAAATTAATTTAACAAGATGCACAATTACCCAGCAATTCACACAGCCAAGATACTTAGAATTGAATACCTATAAGACATCTATAAGAGCCACACAGATACAAGGCAGGTATGGTCTACAATGGTTGACAGGTTACGTCTAATATAATGTTTCGATTATCCAATGTGGAAAGACTATATAGGTAACACATTGGGACAATACAATCAGTTAAAATAAATATAATGCAACTCAAAAATGTTAAAAAAACATCGCAAAAGATAGAGAAGTTTTGCCAAATGCCTTTTACTTGATTTCCCCCCCTTCTAGCAGGTGAAGCAAAAACTGACATGCAAACTGCACCCTGTGTGGCTACCTACAGGTGGGTGTGGGGCAGGTGTGGCAGAGATGTTAATGGCAAAGAGAAGCAGCAAATAGTTAGCTGCAAATTTCTCCCTGTAGGATAACTTCAGTACAGCAGGGAAATTATCGGCAATCTATTGTGTTTAAACAAAAAGCTGTCAATTGATAAAAGTACTTTGACAAAGTTGATTAATCAACTTGAAATCAAGTGGCAGTGTATTGTAAGGGTGGTGAAAAGAGGCAGAGAGCCACTAAGCAAAGGAGATATCCTGCCTTCATTACCCTGTTAATACAGGAATCTTGGACACTGAGGTGCTAAACAATAATGAACCCGTCCAAAAATCTTATTTTTGCAGAAGGCTGATTTATTGACTGAAAAGATGAAGTATTTTCCTTGGACCTATCGAAATCCAAGTTTGTCACTTCAGCTCATTCCCATGGAACAGGGTTTACTTTGCCATGTATGGTGGTTTAAACACACCCAGGGTTTTTTGAGCACTGGTTGACAAGTCTGTTTTAAAAGACACGACAGATGCAAGCATATTATGGAGAGCAAGGGTGATTTAAGTAATGTTTAATTGACATGTTTCACAATTAAGAACCTCAAGATGTAGGAAGAATAGTTAGTGAACCTAAATGTTCTAGTTAGAAAAGAGAACAAGCAGTTAGTTGGAGTTTTTTAAAACTGCTAATCACCAAAATGTTTAGTCAAGAACTAGATTAGCTTTACATCGCACTCAATTACAGACAGGTTAAGGATCTCCCTCTAAGAGCAATTAAAAACCCTTATCTACTGGTTACAGGTTGAGGAAGCCCAACTATGTTAGCAAAAAAGCAGATGGTCACCTTTTCCATTATTTCATCAACCTGCAAGAAAATTCAGAGGTGAAACTTGAGACCTAGAGTAAAAGCACAGATTAAAGAAAAATCACAGGAAAATCAAGCAGCAAAATTGTGACCCACTGGAATGAGTATGCAACTTCAAAGTAACAAAATTTCAGTTTCATCAATTTCTGTGTCATCAATTTCAGTTTGAACACAAACCTCAAGTATCTATACCACTCATCAAAAGGAACAGTAGGCTACTCAGCTTGGAGCCTACACTGCCATCCTACTAGATCAGATAATCTGAATTAACCATTCCCTAACCATTTCCATATCCCTTAATACCTTTGGTTAACAAAGAAAAATCTCAGATTTAAAAATTAAATGACAATCTAACATTAGCTGACTCACAAATGAAAGTTCTACACTTGGCAATGTTTCCCCAACTCCAAAAAGACCATTTTTTTTAAACCCACACCAAGCTGTAGACTCCTCAGCTATTATAAATAGCTTCCATCTCACCCATTAGTTTCAAATTATCAATGGGAACTGACCAAATTATCCTATTATTTTAAATTGTAGGGAATTCAGCTTTGTGTAATCTAAACCTTAGACCAAAGAATCATTTGCAATGACTTCTGAATTGTAATGAGTAAAGGAATTCTGCTTGTATCCTTATTATTTTGTAATCAAGACCATTTTCAATTCTACATTAAATTTTCATGCACCTGTAATCCTGTGCAAATGGAGTATAGTTTTCTAATTTAAGCCTGAAATGAAACCTTGGATAGGAATAGGAAGAAATTTTAATCCTCCTTTGCGACCCAGTTAATCCTCCTTTGCAATCCAGTGCAAAGACAATTTCTGTCTTTGCACCGTACTGCTGCCACAAAACAACAAATTTCACAACATATGTCAGTGACAGTAAACCTAATTCTGAACCCTTGCCAACAGCAAATCCAAGTCATTTCATATGCTTAATACTTCAAATCTGCTTTAGTGCCCATTGCACCATCAACATTTCAATCACCAAGGACTGACCTGGAGATACGAACACTAGAAAATGAAATTAAAACTGTCCCTTGACCAAGTTAACAAATATCTATTACAGAGGCAAACTGCCAGGTGATCGAGCTGAATTAGTAGTTTCCTGTACTTTTGAATGCAAAGCCTCAGGTTCACTTGCACGCATCCTAACTGATAAGTAAACACTCGCAAAGGTCTGGAATTGCTCCGCCAATACTTTATATCACTTCTAATTAAAGGCACATTGTTCTGTACACAACACCTAATGTGCAGACCCAACAAGCTGAGACAGGAAGACCTGCATTTAAACAGACTGGAAGTGTGCTAAATTGTTATGTAGCAAAAGCTCTGCAAAAGATTCAGCACCTGGCTTAAACCAGACTGAAACTTTATTAATAAATTGTTTTTATAACACCAAATTATTCTCATTGTCACTCAAGGTGTGTCACGTGGAAACTAAGAGAGGCTCAAACTTTACTGGAATAATGATATTTAAAAGCTCACTTACTTTGTTAAGATATTCTCTCATAACTTGAATAAAGTATGGCATTGCAAAGTCCATAATATTATGCCTCCATGACAGCTCAAGAACCACATCTGGCCGTAACAAATCATAGCACGTGAATAGGCAAGATGCAAAACATTCTTGCTTGCCCTCTTCTAGGAACCATTGCAACAGCTTCTCGGAGAGCTCCGTGTCCTTGGATTCTGCTGCATATTGCATTGCATCCTAGAAAACAGTGAAAAATTCAGAATCAAGTTCCAAAGCCACATCTCAACTCTCAGTAAAGCAGGTGTAGGGTGCTCAGACAGGTGCTTGCCTTGTACAAACGATCCTTTTTACATAGCTCCACACTCTGCTTCCAGCGATTGTTACCTTTGTAGAGATAAGCAGCAATGCGTCTAAATTCGATTAGTTCATGCTTTTCTAGGCGCTGAGCAAGGCTGATGTTGTCAAAGTTATCATATGCATCAATGGATGTACGCAAACCCTGCAAGTCGTGAAACAAAAACATCCAAGGTAGTCATACCAGGTCGCCAGACAAGTCACTGATAAAACTTTACCCAAGCTTAGAAGTGTTTATAATTGCTCCCATGATCAAAAGGTCCAGCAGGAATGTCAACTGGAACGAGATAAAGTTCCTCTGCAAGGACTCTGGATCATCCAAATAAATGCACCATTGCTCATTTTTACCCACAGGACTAAACATCCTTCCAAGAGATTTTACCGATCAGGCATCCAGTATATATAATACAACCCTGACCCAAAGCTGCAAGTCAATTCCAAAACCATGAGACTTTGGCTATAACCTAGGAGGGCTCTTATTTTAGTGGAGAATTCAAACAGAATCGAAAACTAGATTGCAGCTACAGTATTGGTTCCTTTGCAATAAACAGAAGCAGAGCAGTAAAGGGATTGACTGGAATGATACCAGAACCAGGGTCATACCCATGAACGTTGAACAGGCTGACACTTTAAGAACAGGAGTCTGAAGAATGACTCAATTAGATCCAGATGGGGGTTCCATGTACAGGCAAGATCATTAAATGTAAACAAGCCACTAATAAATTCAATAAGTAGTTTTGGAGTAGCTTGCTAATCACAGGGAGTGGCTGAAGTGAACTGTTGCATTTAAAGGGAGGCTCAGGTGTGGCAAAGGATGGATGTGGTCACAGGGGAGTGAATCACAATATAAACAGTGATTTGCATTAACACATTTCCTGAAAACTTAATACAGTATTGCCATGTACCTGGTAATCCTCCTCTTCAGTAAGTAGATTATTCAGAGCCTCATTCACCGATTTATTATTGTGATTCTGAACAGATCGCAAGTATGGCTTAATTAGCGGCAACTGGTCCACCTGTAATAGGACAGAATGCTGTTTGTACAGTTCTGTGAATGCAATGTTTTGATATGCACTTCACTCGAAATAGTGGCTCACCTTACTGAAAAAGGTGACTGCCCTGGTATGGTCCAAGCGTGGTGACAGTACCATCAAGAGATCGTTGATCAATAGTGGTTTGAAGTCCAAATAGAACTGCAGGGCCTTATAATACAACTCCACGTTGGCAACCTGAGGAATAGTTCAAGAAGTCACTTCCCAGTCAAGGGTTAAAATGCATAAATGTCTCTCAATGACAACTATAGAGAGAGCATAACTACATTGTAAATGTTTTTGACAAAGGACTGGAAATGTACTAACTACCAAGTTGTCAAAATATTTCACCCTGCCTGGGCAAGGCAGCATATTATAGCATTACTAACAAGATTAGGAAATACCTTTGCAATAATATCTTTATATTGCCCTTCCTTCCAAGCATCTGTGGGGTGATTCATCATGGTGATTACAGCATTGTCATACTCTTCGTACTTGTCATACAGAAAGACCAGCTCAGCCCACAGGTGGGCCTGCTCAGCAGCACGGAGAACCTAGAAAACAGGCAGAACCAATTTCAGTTTAAAAGGGACCAATCTACATCAAGATTCCAAATAAACTGCTTCAAAGTGAGGTTCTAGATATAAATTGGTACATTGGTTTATTATTGTCACATATACTGAGATAGTGAAAAACTTTTGCATACCATCCATAGATCATTTTATCACATCAGTACATTAAGGTAGTACAAAGGGAAAGTAATAACAAGGTTATTGCTAACGAAGCACTACGGTTACAGAAAAAGTGCAGTGCAGGTAGAAAATAAGGTGCAAGGCCATGATGATATAGATTGTGAGGTCAAGAGTCCATCTTATTGTAGCGGTCCGTTCAATAGTCTTATAACAGCGGGACAGAAGCTGTCCTTGAGCCTGGTGGTACGTGCTTTCAGGTTTTTGTATCTTCTGCCCAATTTTTTGGTGGGGTGGGGGAGGGGGGTGGGTGGGTGGTGGGAGTGGGTAGAGAAGAGGGAATGTCCGGGGTGGGTGCGTGACCCTTGATGTGTCGGCTGCTTTACCAAAGCAGTGAGAAGTCTTACAGCCATTTATAAATGGCCTTAAAACCAGAAAAACACTTGGGTCAGGCAATATCCATGGAAAGAATCAACATTTCAGGTTGAAAGTCTCCATTAGAATTGGGAGAGAGGACATTTTTAAGCTGCAGGGAGGTGGGAGGTGCAGGGAAGGACTGACAGGACAAAGTGGATCACTGAAATGGCAAGGCCAGGGTTGCTGTAGAGGTCAAGTTGTATATCAAGTCACCTAGTTGATAAGTTAATGAAAGAACTTGACAAAGGCTGCTAAATGTAGAGCTACAGGGAATTTAGCTCCGCTCATGCTAATGGAGTAAAAGCAGCACAACCAGCAAGTTCCGATACAAACAGAAAGCAAGTTACCTCAAGTTGTCGAAGTCAAGAGAGTCTGGAAAGCTTTAATGTGCCCAGAAGGGAAAATGAGGTGGGTGTTCTGAAAGTTTCATGTTGCAGGTGGGCTCAGGCAGGTCAGAGGGAGAGGCAGGTAGCAGGAAGCTCAGTGTTGCCCTGCAGGTGCTCGGCAAAACAGTCACCTAATCCATTTCCCCAAAATAGAGACTACGACAAGCACAGTATACTAGATCAGAAGTGCAAGTGAATTGCTGCTTCACCTGGAAGGATTGTTTAGATTCCTGGATGGTGGGAAGGGAAGAAGTGAAAAGTATGCATGGGAGAGTGGCTGATGGAGACAGACGAGCAGACCAACGCTTGCAAGAATGTTAGACCATGAGACACAGGAGCAGAATGAGGCCATTCAGCCCATTGAGTCTGCTCCACCATTCAATCATGGCTGATTTATTTTTCCCTCTCAACCCCATTCTCCTGTCTTCTCCCCATAACCTTTGACACCCTTACTAATCAAGAACCTATCAAACTCTGCTTTAAATATACCCAATGACTTGGCCTCCAACAGCCGTCTGTGGCAATGAATTCCACAGATTCACCACCCTCTGGCTAAAGAAATTCCTCATCTCTGTTCTAAAGGGACGTCCTTCTATTCTGAGGCTGTGCCCTTTGGTCCTAGACTCTCCCACTACTGGAAACATCCTCTCCACGTCCACTCTATCCAGGCCTTTCAATATTCGGTAGGTTTCAAATGAGATCCCCCCCTCATCCTTCTAAACTCCAGCGAGTAAAGGCCCAGAGCCACCAAATGCTCCTCATACGTTAACCCATTCATTTCTGGGATCATTCTCATAAACCACCTCTGGACCCTCTCCAATGTCAGCACATCCTTCCTTAGATATGGAGCCCAAAACTGCTCAATACTCCAAATGTGGTCTGACCAACGCCTTATAAAGCTTCAGCATTGCATCCCTGCTTTTATATTCTAATCCTCTCCAAATGAATGCCCTAACATTGCATTAGCCTTCTTTACTACGAACTCAACCTGCAAATTAACCTTTAGAGAATTCTGCACTATGACTCCCAAGTCCCCTTGCACCTCTGATTTCTGAATTCGCTCCCTGTTTAGAAAATATTCTACATCTTTCTCATTTAGCAGTCTCATGTGGCACTTTGTCAAAGGTCTTCTGAAAATCCAAGTAAACAATATCCACTGACTCTTTGTCTATCCTGCCCATTACTTCCTCAAAAAATTCCAACAGATTTGTCAGGCAAGATCTGCCATTAAGGAAACCATGCTGACTTTGGCCTATTTTATCATGTGCTTCCAAGCACCCTGAAACCTCATCCTTTATAATGGACTAACATCTTACCAACCACTGAAGTCAGGCTAACTGACCTATAATTTTCTGTCTTTTGCCTCCCTCCCTCCTTAAAGGGAGTGACATTTGCGATTTTCCAGTCCTCCGGAACCATTCCTGAAACTAGTGATTCTTGAAAGATCACCACTAATGCCTCCACAATCTCTTCAGCTACCGAGGTGTGGTCCATCCGGTCCAGGTGACTTATCTACCTTCAGACCTTTCCGCTTCCCAAGTACCCCCTCCTCAGTAACAGCGACTACACTCACTTCTGCCCCCGACTCCCAAATTTCTGGCATGTTGCTGGTGTCTTCCACAGTGAAGACTGATGCAAAGTACTTATTCAGTTTGTCTGCCATTTCTGTGTTCCCCTTTACTACCTCTCCAGTGGTCCAATGTTGGCTAGCTTACCTTCATCTTTCACCTTTTCTCCCCTTATTGCTTTTTTAATTGACTTCTGTTGCTTTCTAAAAGACTTCCAATCCTCTAGCTTCCCACTAATTTTTGCAAAAGGAATATCAAAGCTGCAGAGCTGTAGGGAAATGCCCAGCAGTTCAGCTCATGCTAATGTGAGGTGGTGGTCTTGATTTTTTTTTAAAAACCCTACTAGTTCTGTGTAAAAGGATGACATGAAGCACAAAATGCAGTTATTGCACCTGCCAACTGGTAGCATATTTTCTGGACAGGCCTGTGAATCCATTTTAAATACTCATCCAATTCCCCACTCTAGTATTTCCACACATTTTTGGGAAGGCAGTGCACACCAGATCATTACACATCTCGGGCACCTTGGCTCATTTGGCAATTCTTTCATGGAAGTGGGCCAGCAATTTTTGTCCAATCCTGACTGCCCTCAGAGTGGTTTACTACAGTTAAGAATCATCCATGTTGCTGTTAGAGTGGAATCACAGGTCAAATTTAATAAACCACAGGTCACTATTACCAATTCAGAATTGAACTTAAATTAACCAGCTAATGGAACGGGATTCAAACCAGTGCCCTCGGAACCATTAACCAAGGCCAATGATTTAATCACTACGCTACCTGCAACATCTGGTTAGCGACTGCTCTTAAACTGATCTGTGATCAGCACCAAACTAATGCAAGTTTGGTTGGGGCTGAGTGTAAATAAAGTGTACAGACAACTCCAAAATAGACCCTTGAAGCTTTACATGAAGAAATCCTGGGGCAGCAGAAGAATAGCAACCTGGGTTCAACTTGATCTAGGGTGCTGTGTGGATTTTCCACCACGTTCTCCCTGCGTCTGCTTGGACTTCCGCCCACATCCCAAAGATAGGTTAACGGACCCTTGTAAAGTGCCTCTAGCGTGTAGCAGAATCTGTGTGGTGAGGGAGATGGGGGAGGGGGGAGAAAAAGGGTCAGTTAATGGGAATGTGAATAAACTGGGATTAATGTTAATGGAACTTGATGGTCTGCACACATTTGGTTGTATGACTTTAAAGACAAGTTGATTGAATACTAAAACATGAAACCAAGTTGTCAGGTCAGCTCCACGAGGAAGATGGCAGTTGATGTCTGAAACAAGCCAGGGTAGAACTACAGAAATGTGAAGCTTCGCAAGTTACTTCAGAAAGGTTTTACAAACTGATTTTTCAAGCAGCATACAATGCACGGCTCATTCTGCTGCTTCATTCAGAGTTGACAAGTGTAAACAGTTGTACAGATACCTTTGGAATATTAACTCTGGACCAGAAGAGTTCCAAGTGTTCTCGCATCTTCTGAGGCTTAAATTTGGAGTACAGGATTGCCAGCTCTGTAAACATCCCCATATGAGCTCGCTCCAAACCTAATGCTGCTTCCAAGAGGGCAATTAGTTCTTCAAAGTATCCTCGATCCTAGAAAACAAACAAGTCAACATCAGGAAAAGTATTTTTCCAGCAGCCTTCCAAAATAGCCACAAACATCTGAAGGATACAAATGCCAGTGCTGCTCTGATCTTCCACTGCTGGTGCCCACTTCATTAGTGGAACACATTCCAAAGATTCCAGTTTAAAAAAAATCAAAATATTGCCATCCACCCAATCTGCTATTTGGCCAAAGTCAAACGAAACAGCAAAATACACAAACCCCAAATATTTGTTCACCTGCTGCAAAATGTTTTATGATTAACAGACAAAAAGCATTGATAAGTAGACCATAAGACAAAGATATCTTTATTAGTCACATGTACATCGAAACAGTGAAATGCATCTTTTGTGTAGTGTGCTCTGGGGGCAGTCTGAAAATGTCGCCATACTTCCGGCACCAACATAGCATGCCCACAACTTCCTAACCTGTACATCTTTAGAATGTGGGAGGAAACCCATGCAGACATGGGGAGAACATACATCCTTACAGACAGCAGCCAGAATTGAACCTGGGTCGCTGGTGCTGTAATAGCATTGCACTAAACACTACACTACCGTGCCTGCTGTACCATGGACCATATTGGCCCATGAGCCTGCTCAGCCATACAAGGTCATGGCTGATCTGTTCTTGGTCTCAACTCCATTTTCCTGCTCAATGCACAGAACTACTCTCCTGTACTCCCAAAACTTTGGGATATGCAAGCTTTGAATACACTTACCGACTCAAAGCAGCAGTCTGAGACCGTTCTAAAGATTCTCAACCCAAAAAAACTAATCTCAGTAGCCAGTGCCTTGCCACAAGATTACGCCAATTATAGATGACTACAATGGGGGAAATCATCCTCTCAGCAACTACCTTGTCAAACTTCTTCAACCTTCCTTTCTAAATTATCAACTTCCACTGCAATCCTGAGCACAAGTCAAAAGCACAGAATCCTACCAGAGATGCTGGGACTGTTGTATGGAGACAGACTGGGTCAACTGCAGCTGTACTCACTGGAGTTTAGAAGAATGGGAGGCAATCGCATTGAGGGATACAACATTTGTCAGAGCTTGACAGGATGATGCAGGACATTTACTCTGGTTTGAGGGAAAGGACGAGGAGAAAGCCAGGGATCAGTCTCAGGGCATGGCACGAAGGACTGAAATGACAAAATGTCTTCACTTGGACTGGTAATCCGATAGAATTCTCTACTACAGAAGGCTGTGGGAGTGCAAGATGCTGAACACGTTTCCAGATAAGAAGACATTAGTATGGGGAGAGCAGGAATCTGGTATCAAGATAAAAGATCTGTCACAATCATTGAACAGCAGAACAGGTTGGAGGGGCCAAGTGGCCTTCACCTGCTCCTGTGTACAATTTTGTAGATGACAGGATGCTGACACAGGAGTACCTTTGATAATGGCTTCCTGACGCTCAGGCAGTTAAATTGGTATTTAATGCAACACCCAGCTGTGAACTAACATTCATCTTGGATGCGAGTGTATTCTCCATTTATCACGCAGGAGTCATTCTACTTTGTCAGCACTGTCGTCACATTCTGCTTGCAAAGCCAGGAGTACAGGATGCATCCCCTGTAAATGGTGCATTTTGTATTTCACGGGGAATTCTTCATTTACTGCCTCAGAATGGCGGCAGAGTAATTGTGGCACAAGTCACCCAGCAGTTTTTACTTTCCTTCCCTCGCCCCCACCCATTTACATCAGTTGCTAATAGATAACTTTCCACCTGGTCATACCCCGGGCAAGCAGTACATTTGGAATCCTTAAGCAAATCGTATTGTACTTTACTTTTGCTAACCCACCCCCACAAATCAACCAAAGGCTTTGCAAGTTGGTACCAGGAAGCAGTAAATACTACCTGCAAACAACATTCATATTTCATGGCACTAGTTACAAATGAAATCTGTTTTTCTGCATTCAGCACAGTTCAAAACATAAGCCAATAAAACTCCATCAATTTTTTTTGAACATTCAATCAGCTATGCATCTGTAGTCAAGGGTACGTTTTACGTGATACAGTCTACATTATTGAAATGGAATTACCTGGTAGTAACTGATCAGCTCCTCAAGTTCATCAGCATGGATGACAATGTGTAGTCCACATATCTGGGCCAGACGGAACTCTTGCCCATCCACACAGGCAAAGCAAACCTGAAGAGAGGAGATTAAAAAAGCTTATTAAAAGATTTGTAGTCACACTGTTGAACTGGTAATCAGATTGCACGAAGTGGGAGTTTGGGTGGAATTTCAGTGGCTGTTATTCTGTATGAACTACTTATTGGAGCTATTTAGTCAAAAATTCAGATTCAGCAAAAAATTTAACAACTGGATACAGTTTGCTACAGAACAACTTGCGGAACTCCTACCTCTTTCCAAGTCCTGGTGCTGTTAGCTTTCCGAGCACTGTCCACAGCAGCCTGGTACTCTCCTAGATGCACCAACGTGGAAGCCAAGCGAGCAAAGTTGGAAACGTTATTGTAAAGTAACTTGGCTGCATCATACATGCCGTCGTCATAGCAGCGATCACCAACCTATAGTCCAGAATTAAATTAATCTTCATTCATTTTTGGTTAGGAATACAAAATTAAGCCACAAGTCCAAAACTCACCTCAGGATACAATTTTGTATAAAGCCTCTTCATGCTGGCTGCCTTATAAAAAGGAAACATCACTACTTACTCAGTAATACAGCAGGAAAAAAGGCCCTTTGGCTCAACTCAGGCATCTTGGTTGGCATGGACATGCAAGCTAGTTCTATAGGCCCCTATCCCTCTAAACAGCAGCATGCTGTTGTGCAGAGGGACTTGGGAGTGCTTGTACATGGATCACAAAAGATTGGTTTGCAGGTGCAATGTTGGCCTTCATTGCTAGAGGGATTGAATTTAAGAGAAGGGAGGTTATGCTGCAACTGTACAGGGTACTGGTGAGGCCGCACCTAGAATACTGTGTGCAGTTCTGGTCTCCTTAATTGAGGAAAGATACACTGGCTTTGGAGGTGGTTCACCAGGTTGATCCCGGAGATGAGGGGGTTAGCCTATGAAGAGAGATTGGGTCACCTGGGACTATACTCACTGGAATTCAGAAGAATCAGAGGGGATCTTATTGAAACATAAAATTATGAAAGAGATAGATGAGAGGCAGGAAGGTTATTTCCACTGGTGAGACTAGAACTAGAGGACAGCCTTAAGATTCGGGGAAGTAGATTTAGGACAGAGATGGGGAGAAACTGCTTTTCCCAGAGAGTAGTGAATCTGTGGAATTCTCTGCCCAGGGAAGCAGTAGAGGCTATCTCATTAAATATATTTAAGACAGCATTAGAGAGATTTTTGCATTGTAGGGGAATTAAGGGTTATGGGGAAAAGGCAGGTAGGTGGATCTGAGTCCATGGCCAGATCAGCCATGATCTTATTGTATGGCAGAGCAAGATCACAAGACAAGGGAGCAGAAGCAGGACATTCGGCCCATCGAGTCTGCTCCAAGGGAAAGGGAAAAAAAGAAATGAGAAATGGGGAATGGGGGGGGGGGGGGGGGGGGGGGGGGGGAGACAAAAAAACCTATTCTAATCCCAATTTCTGGCCTTATCCCCATATCCCTTGATACCCCGACTATTTAGATATCTATCTCCTCCTTGAACGCCCCCACTGATCTGGCCTCCACTGCTGTACGTGGCAAGGAGTTCCACAAATTCACCACCCTCTGGCTAAAGAAATTTCTCCTCATCTGTTTTGAAACTGTACCCTCTAAATCTAAGATTGTGCCCTCTGGTCCTGGACTCACCCACCAAGGGAAACAGCCTAGCCACATCTATTCTGTCCTTTCCTATCAACATTTTAAATGTCACTATGAGGTCCCCTCTCATTCTTCTGTACTCCAGTGAATACAGTCCAAGAGCCAACAAACGGTCATCATTCGTAAGCCCTTTCATTTCTGGAATCATCCTCGTAAATCTCTTCTGAACCCTCTCCAACGTCAGCACATCCTTCCTAAGATGTGGGGCCCAAAACCGTGCACAATATTCCAAACGAGGCCTCACTAGTGCCCCGTAGAGCCTCATCAACACTTCCTTACTTTTATACACTATACCTCTCAAAATGAATGCCAACATAACATTCGCTTTCTTTACCACCGATCCGACCTGGTGATTAACCTTTAAGGTATCCTGCACGAGTACCCCCAAGTCCCTTTGTACTTCCATACTTTGAATTTTCTCTCCTTCTAGATAATAATCTGCCCGCTTATTTCTGCTTCCAAAGTGTACAACTGCACATTTCTCAACATTGAATCTCATCTGCCATTTCCTTGCCCATTCTCCTAAACTGTCTAGGTCTCTCTGCAACCTTCCTATCTCCTCAATACTCTCTACTCCTCCACCTATCTTGGTGTCATCTGCAAACTTAGCCATGGAACCATTTATTTCATCATCCAAATCATTGATGTACAAGGTAAAAAGGAGCGGCCCCAACACCAACCCCTGCGGCACACCACTAGTGACCGGTAGCCAACCAGAACTAGATCCTTTTATTTCCACTCTTTGCTTCCTGCCAACCAGCCAATGCTCCACCCATTCTGTTATCCTACCCGTAATTCCATGACCTCTCACCTTATTAATCAGTCTCTTGTGAGGCACCTTATCGAAGGCCTTTTGAAAGTCTAAATACACAACATCTACCGCCTTTCCCTTATCCACCCTACCTGTGATTTCCTCAAAAAACTCCAATAGGTTGGTCAGGCAGGATCTTCCCTTCACAAAACCATGTTGGCTAGGACCTATCTTGCCTTGCGCCTCTAGGTATTCTGTAGCCCCATCCTTGAGGATAGATTCCAATAACTTTCCCACCACTGATGTCAGACTAATAGGTCTGTAATTTCCTTTATGCTGCCTCCCTCCTTTCTTATACAGCGGAACTACATTTGCGACCCTCCAGTCCTCCGGAACCATGCCGGAATCTATCGATTCCTGGAAAATTATCACCAATGCCTCCGCTATCTCTAAAGCCACCTCCTTCAGAACCCGGGGATACACCTCATCCGGGCTCGACGGGCCAGATGGCCTACTCGTTTCTTATGTTTCCTACACAGGTACCTGTCCAAGTGTCTTTTAGCAGCTCATCCAATATATGCACCACCCTCTGCATGAAGTTGTCTCTCAGGACCCCTTTAAATCTTTCCCTTCTCGACATCAATCTATGCCCTTTCCCTGGGAAAAACTTTGTGCACTCACCCCATCTATACCACTCAATGATTTTAAGGTCACCCCTCAGTTTCCCATGACCCTACGAATAAAGCCCTAGCCTGCCCAACCTCAACCCATGACTCAGGCTCTCGAGTCCTGGCATTGTCTTCAAATCAGCTTTGCAACCTTTCCAGCTTAAAGCAGCCTCTCGTATAGTGGAGAAACCAAAACAGTACACAATGCTCCAGGTGTGGCCTCACCAACGTCTTGTACGATTGCAACATCCCAATTCCTATACTTAAAACCCTGACCGAAGGACAGCATGCCAAACAACTTCACCACCCTGTCTAGATGTGACATCACTTTCTAGGAACTGTATGTGTCCTCCTATATCCCCCTGTTCTACAACACTCCCCAGGCCCTGCCATTCCCTGTATTTGACTTCCCAAAATATGCAACCTCTCACACTTACCTGGACTGAACACCATTTGCTATTCCTCAGTTCACGTCTAGCCTGTCAAGATCCCCTTGTAATTTTTGATAACTCCCTTCAACGTCTATGATACAACCTATTTTCGTGTCATCTGCAAACTTATTAACCATGCCTTGTACATTCTCATCCTAATCACTGATAAATGAACAATTGGACCAACACTGATCCCTGTGGCGCATCACTAGTCACAGGCCTCTAGTCCACAAAACCACCATCTACCATCACCCTCTGCATCCCACCACTAAGTTTGTCCACTTAGCTCTCCCTGGATCCCATGCGATCTAACCTTCTAGACTAGCCTTCATGTGGGACCTTGAGGGCAGGGAGGTGGATGTCATATATCTGCCCTCAATCCTCTTGGTTACCTCTTCAAAGTACTCTAACAGACTAACTTAACCTGAGCAATAAGCTTGGATTTTTAGGAAATCCACCCTTGGAAATACTCAGGCCAGGCAGCATTTGAGAGAGAAAAACTTGCTGTATCAGGTCCATGAGCTATCTACACTATAAAAGATCAAGCTGAAACATCAACCATCTCACTCCACAGATCCTGCCCTACATGGGTATTTGTAGCATTTTCTCCCCCAGATTTCTAGCAGTATTCACAGCATTTTGCATTTGAAAGTTTTAACAGGTTATCAGGAAACAGTGACCCAACTGTTGATAACAGCTCTGTCTGGTTCAAAAGCCATCAAATGGGAATTGTATCTTTCTAGAAAGTTTTCTAGTAAATAGCACACCTCAACGCTTTTAGAGATCGAGCTGCATCACTTCACCCATCTCACCTTGGACACTAAATACAGGAAGAGTATTTAAATGGTCATTTAAACTTGAAAGATAAAATCATTTGCTAACCATTTACAGCTCAATATACTATTCTGTTCAATCTGTAGTTAATGTAGCAATTTAAGAAATCCCATGTTTCAAGACAGTAGCATGGCAAGTTTTAATTCAACAAGCTTGTGCACTCCTGGAATTACTTACCTGTTGAATGTGGGCATTGTTAGGTCCATTAACAAACTCCTCCAACTCAGACAGGCGGTTAGTCTTTGCCAGAGCAAATATCAATTCAGTCTCTACATATGACTCCTTGGCTTTCTTTCTGGCCATTTGCAGGAACTTCACCAGGTCTTCCCAGTTATCTAGAGGGGTTAGAGGTGGATTACACGTTTACTGTTAATCCTGCATTGAGCAAAATATTCAATTAGCTCGAGCTTTCAGATTACCAATCTGACGGGGGGGAAGGGGAGGAGATGAAAAAAATGAGTAAATTCACAGCATGTAGAACCTCAGGTAGCAGTGCACGGGGAGAATGACATGCGATTTAAGTAAATTCAATCTCAATCAACAAGATAAATTCTCCTTCAAGAGCATTTAAGAAAAAACCCATTTCTAACCCACTTGGCCATTTAAGAGAACATTTTGGTTAATGATGGCACATATTTCCAGCCAGTTCAGATGGTGCCAGGTTTTAGATCCATTGTAGAGACATCTGCTTTTTAGCATCACTGCAGGGAGGGTTACTTCTGAACTGCATGGCAGCATAGCAACAGCACGACAAGACATTCAGCAAGCAGGTATCAAGGTATAGCCCTTTAATGCACAAGGTGGTGGCTTGGTTCAGTTTAATCAAAGGTTTTAAAATGCAGGAGACCCAATGTATAGCATCCTCAATGTGGAAGAACAATGTCCTCTGATGTTTTTTCCAATCTGACAGCAAATCAGCTTTAGGAGATTGAAAAATTTATACCAGCGGAAACCACGGGTAGGTGATCAGCAAGTTTCATCTAAGAGGTAGGTTTTACAAGCTTATTGACTCGCTCTGCTATTTTAATCTTCCTCCCACCCCACCTCCTGCAAGGACACTACTTCATTCCCTCAGATCCTGTCTCCGTTATATTTTCTCAGCTGATGAGACTTTCTGTACACGTGCCTCTGATATGGTTTTCTTTTTCTTGAACCAAGGCTTTTCCTCTCCCATTGTTAACAAAACCCTTGACTGCATCTCACCCATTTCCTGCACCTCTGCTCTCACACCCTCTCCTCGGGACAGAACAAAGGCAGAGTTGCCCTGGTTCACACCTTCCACTCCACCAATTGGTAGGACAGTCAACAAGTCAGAGGATTATGTTTTCCAGTCCTAATCTAGCCTATTACTTCTGTGCAGTACCGAGTGTTGGATTGCCAGTTGCTCTTTCAGATAACATATTAAGGCAAGGTCCCATATGCTACATGAAAGTACAAAAGATTCTACAGCACTATTTCAAAATGTGGGGGGTATGCTGCATCCGAGGGCAATAATTATCCTTTGATAAACATTAAATTAACTTTCACCATTTCTAGCAGCTTCCAAAGTGGTTGCCAAGATTTTAATTCAAGAATAGCAACAAGGAGGAACTTCACTGGAATGTACTTTGAGATGCCCTGAAATGGACATGAATGATACTTTAAAAAAAATGTATCACAAGCTAGAGTTCTGGATTATGCTTAAGTTTATGTTGAAGAGGGTGCACAGGAGCATTCTGAGAATTACTCCAAGGGATAAAGGGGTGCATTAACGAGTGAAAGTAGCGTTAAGTGGAATGAGAGTAGTGGTCTCCTTACGTAAAGATTCTGGGAATGAATTATCAAGATGCAGTTCAGCCCAGAACCGATAAGAATGGTGTTCGTGGTATGTGAACAGAAAGTGTACACACATGATCTTTTCAAACATCCAAATGGACACATTTCACCTCATCCAGGAGGAAATGTCAATGCACAGAATGTTGGTGCTGTTAGCACATGCTTGGAACTAGATGTCATCTTTGGATGAAATGTAATATGGACTGAGAAACAGGATGGGTCCAAGGGCAGGTCTTTCAGGGATTTGATATAATGGAGGAGAGCAGAAAATTCACTGAAGACTTTCTGGAACCAGTGGCAGAAGACAAATTTGGTTAACTGCATCAGAAACTTCAGAGAGGATAATTTACCATGTTAAGGATGTTGTGACTTTGGGTTGTTTCAGTGCAGTGACAAGTCAAACTAAGAGTTTAAAAAAGGTTACAGGAATTATTGGCACAGTGAAGTATGAAGACAAAAGTGGCATTTTAATTTGCAAAGATAGAGGCCAAGGATGGGGATGAAAGATGTGGAAGGGAGAGAGTGATTTTCCCCCCCAAAGGAAACATTTTACAGTCTAGCACATGGAGCAAGGTGGCAGGTCGGGTGGCAAGCAGTCTAGTGGATAGCAGGTGCATCTCTTCCAAGATGAACTCAATGGCACACAAGGAAAACTTGAGAAAAATTGATGCCCGAAAGGAAAGCCAGAAGCAGCACAAGCATAAAAATGCCGAATCCAATTTTGATTTGGTTATTTTGTATTACAAACAAGCATACTTTATTACTCACTATTCTTGTTGGCTGCTTTCACAACCTCCATGTAGGCAGATGGATCATCCGCCTTGATATAGGAGTCAATGGCTTCTTTAACCAGATCCTTCTGCAACTGTGCTCTTGCCAACTGACTCCATACAGCTGGCTCATTGCAACGTTCTGCAAACTCATATGCACGATCAAGATTTCCAATGTGTTCAATCAGAACCTAAGGTAAATAAATATTAAATCAAAACACCAAGCTTCCAAATCAATACTTAAATTTAAGATAAAAATTGCAAGGCTTGCCAGTTCAGAAAATGATAACAGTTCCATGAATATTTTTCCAAGGAAAACAAAATCAATTATCTGCCATTTCACCCATTTTGAATTGAAATATACCATTTCACAAGTCCTCAGAAATAACCAATATGAGCAGTGTAAGCTCTCACCTGTACTGCTGATGTGTTCACATCAAATTTTCGGAAAATTGCAAAAGCCTCTTCAAAAAGTTCATTGCTGATGGCAATGTTGGCAATATCAGGAGCATCATAGTTATCCAGACGATTAATGTACTCCATGACACGGGTCCGGTCTGCTTTAATGGCAGTGAGGATCAGCAAGTTCTGTAGATTCCTGTGCAAAAAGACAAGACTTGCATTAAAAATTTAATGCCACTGAAACTATTTTAAAATGGCATCTACTGCTGAAGTTAAACAGAAATGACCAAATATTTAGAACTTGCTTCATTAACCATTGATACATGAAATAGCTTTGCAGCTTAAAGTTTTTAAAATATCAAGTTCATGAAGTTCAGCAACGTAATCCTACTTCCATCAGCTTTCAGATGCATCTTTATGGCACTTAAAAGCATGAATTCAATGAATGGGCTTCTACCCTTGGAAGATTTAATTCTACACTAACTAAAACTACAGTCCAGACAAAAGGCTATGTTTATAAACAGTTCACCCATTATAGTGCAGTCAAGCCAATGGTTGAACAATGCACCCAAAGCCTTGATACAGATTTACATTGCGCACAATAGTTAGGTCAAGTAGCTTTATTTTGTACCTGTGTTCACTAAAGACATTGTTATCCAAGACTATCTTCTCCAGCAGTTCAATCAGCTCATTGGGAAGGTCAGCAGTCATAAAAGCCTTCACAGTAACAGATACTTCCTCTGGATCCTGGGTTTCAGAGAGGGCTGTCTGTACAACCTGACAACAAAGTAACCATTTCCACTTTAGGAAGCAGTACAAGAGTGCAAAAGTCAATTTTAAAACAAGGCAAAAGTTGTCAGCTAAGCCCTTAGCTTGGCCAAAGGTTGTCATTAGGTAAAAGGAATGGGGTTGAGGGATGAACGAAGCATAAATTTGTTAGAGAAACAGCAGCAGATACTTGTAAAGAGTTAAGTCCTGTCCACAAGGTGAATGGAAGTCTGAACTTTGTCCTGTTCTGTGCCTTTAACCTCAAGGTTTAGAAGTCTCAATAATGAAGTTCAGAATATTTTGATCCTCTTAGCTGTTACTTAATACCTTCAATATCAATTTTAATAAGTTACCTGGCATTCATCTGAAAACTAGCAAGAAAAATTTAAATCTAGCAGAAAGTTATTTCATTCAGCTATTCCATCAGGTAGAACTATTGCTAGATTCAAACACATTGTACCGATATAGACAAGTACAATGAAACATCTACACCACAGAAAGTATGCTATAGAGTATTTAAAACTTGCATCAAGTGAAATTGCATTCCAAGTCTAACCACTTTCTTCCCCAGCCTCTTCCTTACCCGTAGGACAGCTTAAAGAGCATGAGTTTCAGGAAGCAGAGATTCTGGCTGTTTAACTGTATAGATTAGGAACGTTTAAGATCACGAATGTGCCTCTGGTATTACCCCAGTCAAGATCAGAATTAGCATCCACACGTGACAGTATAACAATCATACCTGGTCAATCAACTGGCGTCTAAAGGGATTATTTTCTTCAAGGACACTGGCCCAAAGCTCAGGGTCTTTTCTGCGTACAAGGTACCGAGCCTCACTCTTGAACAGGGAATTCTCATTGCAAACCTGAAGTAGAGTGAAAAATAAAATCATACACAGCAACCAGTGAAACGGCATCTTAGCTCATAGCCTCAACTCAACATTCGTCAGTGTTTCCCATACAGATGGAATAAAGGGTTGGAAAGAAACAACAGCCCTGACGAATTAATCACCTTATGGTTGAGGTTTTGTGAAGGATTGGGAGGATCACTAGTTTGTTGAAGTAATCCATTACCACCCGGAGGAAAATGCATTTTAAACCCAAGTCAATTGTCTTACAAATGCCTCCTTGATGTAGGCAAATCTATTTCAAGCCATCTCTGCATTAGGGTTTATAGCAGCTACCTTTTCTTTCACTTAAGATTGTTAAATTATATGCTCATGTACAAAATACTATGAGATTTACACAGATTTATGCTGTTTTATCTAGACTATACATGTTCCTTAATTCAAAGGAATCTTGCACTGTAGACAATTCAATGCACTGACCTTAATCAGATCCAGATCACACTGGCCTCTTTCATAGGCAACACAAGCCAGGTGCGGATCTCTCTTTTCACAGTATCTTCCAACGACAGAACTGTCATAATAAGGATTTTCACGCAGGAAACGCTCTGGGTTGTTATTGCTATCAATGTAAATCTTAGCCAAAGCATTATGGGTTGCTGGTTCCTCACAACCTTCATGAATTCTAGCTTCCAGCCAGGGGAGCAGCAATTTTAATCTGTAAATGAAAAGACATGAGCAAAACCTGAGCAGAAGTGGCCCCTTAGTGATACTGGATGAAGAGAGTTCGTGTCAAATTACGTTCACAATTCTTAGCATGCTTATGCAGTCAAACTGTGGGGAAGCTACTTGACTCGAGGATAACCAGCAGACAAGTTCCAAGCAATTTAAATCTCCTGGCTATGAGTATTACTAGATGACCAGTGAGGAAGTAGGGTGGGGGAGAAGACAAATTCAGATACCATTTGTGGTTCAGTGAGTAGCACTTGGCTTCAATGTCACAGATACTTAGGCACCAACTGTTCTGCCATAGAGGAAATGCTGCAGTCTCAGAAGTACCATATCTTTCAGAATGTTGAACAGAAGCCATGTATCTTCAGACAAATGTTATGAGCAATGAATAGTGCTGGTGCGAATGTCTAACCCATGATCACCCAAACACTTCAGTGCGGGAAATAAGTACTATGGTATTTAGATATCTTTATTAGTCACATGTACATCAAAACACACACTGAAATGCATCTTTTGTGTAGAGTGTTCTGGGGGCAGCCCGCAGGTGTCACCACGCTTCTGGCGCCAGCGTAGCATGCCCACAACTTCCTAACCCGTACGTCTTTGGAATGTGGGAGGAAACCGGAGCATCCGGAGGAAACCCACGCAGACATGGGGAGAACGTACAAACTCCTTACAGACAGCGGCTGGAATTGAACCTGGGTCGCTGGCACTGTAATAGCGCTATGCTAACCGCTGCACTACTGTACCTACCCAGAAATACACAGGCCTACCTTGCATCCCTGATTTTTCCTTCAGTGTTAATATCTTACATCTGCCCCCACCTTAGTCAATACCGACCTAAATCCCACAGCTACTGGCTCTTCAGCACAATATAAACACTCTGGTGGTAGTTTAAAAAAAAGATACAAATCGGTACACCTGAAAATCTGCAACTTGATAAGACGGGAAACTGCCTACTCTATACTTTCTGAACCCCTCCTGGTTTTTTAATTGCATGCTTCTTTGCAGAGATGGGAGAATAAAAAGCCAAGCCACCTGGTCCTGCAGGTGACAGGAGCAGCAAAGCCACAGTCAGAGAAACCTTCCTACTTTAGGCCCAAAAGCAAGCGCCGGAAAAGGAAATTCTACCGCTTCGGTTACTGACCTGTTCCTTTTCTCCACTTCACCCACAAGTTCATCAGTTGAAAATTGACCACGGACTACAGTGATGAGGTTTTTGATAACTTCTTCAGAGCAATCAACATCGAGTAGTCCACCTACCACCACTGGAAGCCTGCTTGGATTCACCTGCACACACAATGGAGGTGGTAATGCATTTGCCAGAAAAATGTAAAGCGACTCAACAAATGCAGTTCTCACTTGTGAATTTATCTTGGCTTGTTAGTCCTGCCCTTAAAAACACACAGGACTATTTATTGAACACTTTAGTATTGCATCACAGGTTCTGCAAGTTTACAAAGTTAAAGGTCAAACAAATTGAAATGTTAGCCAAAATGGTTTGAAGTTCATAGTGACAGTGCAAAGATTCCAGATTTCAAGAGGCAATTCAACATTCCTTTCACAAAATCAAAGCCTTGAAAGTCAAATGATGCAAGGTGCTCACGCTAAGCAATTGAAAACTGATCCTTAGATCTTCTCCCCCCCCCCCCACACTCCCTCCAAAGCTGTACAATATACATCTTTTCAAAGATCAAACCATTTGTCTAAAAATAATTTCTTAATGAATACAGTGTAGAATGCAATTGTCAAAACAGCAGCTGCCCCAAATAATTTGGTTTAAATCACTGCACTCACCTTCTGAACATAGATCTCAATGTATTTCTGTAGGTTGTTGCGATACAGGTACAGAACCAGATCATGAACAAAATCAAACCGATCACAGACAATGATCAGTGGGAGCTGATCAGTCAACTTGGCTTCCTGGAAGCAAAATAAAATTATTGCTCGACTCAAAAATGGCAAAAGATAAATCATGTTGATACGATTTGTGCAGCTTTCATACAGCTGAAGGAGCCAGAGAGGAGGCAAATCAAAGATTGGAGATGCTGTAAATCCAATAAAAAGAAATGCTGGGAACATTTGGGTCAGGCAGCATCAGTGGAAAAGAGAAAGATAATACTTCAGGTCAAAGTAGAACTGAGAAAGGGCTTTTGGCCCAAAATATTAGTTTCCCCATAGTCTGACCAGAGTTTCCAGCATTTTGTTTTTGTACCAACAATTATGCATCTCATCAGCACTGTTAAAGCACCACAAGCCCATTCAGCCAACAGCAAGATGCTTTTGAACAGTTTTTCCAATGAATTGTGCTTCAAGATTACTAGAACACTGGGTTTTGAACCACTTTACAAGATGCAATATCTTGAACCAGTCCTCTCACCACTAGAACACCGGGTTTTGAACCACTTTACGAGATGCAATATCTCGAACCAGTCCTCTCACCTATATGCTTATAACCCATAATTGCTCCTAATTACCTTGGATCCAAAGATCCTCTTCAATCCCATCTCACCCCTGATCTTTACTCTTCCCCAACCACATAGACCCTCATATCCAGGCACCTCCAATTCTGGACTCTTACACGTCCTTAAATTTAAAATGCTACACTGGCAGAAGTGCCTGCAGCTGCCAAGGCCAAGCTCTCAGCACCTCAGTCGAGCATCTTTAAGATACTTTAACAGCAGGATAACCAGTAATTCAACACTTAAAGTTTATTACAGCTAAAAGGAAACTCAAATCCCTGGACAGACATTAATCAGCTACCCATTGTAATTCAGCCTATTTCTGAAGGGATTTGCAAGTCACCTACTGTGAATTCAAACTTTTAAGTAACATGCTGTAATTAAATTCTTGACAGCTTCTGGCCATCTGACTCAATACCTTCCCACATTCCTCAGCTTCAATGTTGTGGTCAGTAACCTGTCGAGGGCATGTTTAACGTGATAACAGGTATTATAAAAATTGCCATTGAACATTCTACTTGGAGAGGGAGCACTTTCATGTGTGAAGACTGAAAATTGTACAGTGGTTGCAGATGGCATATAATCCATAAGCAGACAAGATCTATTCTTAAATAGGACATGACCAAATTCTTCAGTGGGCATCACTAGCTTGTGATTTTTAATCTAACACTGCCTTATCTCAGCCCCAGTACCACTAGCCTTGAAATGAACCTACCAAACTTGTTCTCCCTTCTTAAGTCTTCTCTGCATTACAATAAGAATTTAAGCATCAGGAGAGTGGCTGGTTACAAGGGCATAACAAATAGCTCCAGACTATGTTCACAAAATAAGTGTCATGGCTATAAATAGTCAATGAACACATTCCAACATCCTAAGCACCCAACTCTTGTTTAAAAAAAAACAAGGCGATTAACTGGGATGCCTATATCACTTCTATTTTAACTCAAGTTACGAATGTTGACCACACTGGTTACCCTATTTACTAACTGTGGCAACAATAGACAGCAGTGATGCATCTTGCCAGAAGTCCGACCAGACCAATTTAAACTCCAGTTGAAAGCAATAAACCTATTCAAGCCAGTTCCTTGTACAGCACAGAAACAGGCCCTTCAGCCCACCACATCCATGCCATCTTTGTGCTCATCTTCAATAATCTTATTGGTCCACTTTAGGACCATATCCCTCTATGCCCCACCTATTTAAGTGTGTCTAAATGTCTCTTAAAAGCAGAGACTTTGTCTGACTCCAACACTACCTCTGGCAGCCAATCCCAGATATCAGCCATTATTAAAAACTTTCCCTTCAAATCCCCTTTAAAACTTCTTGCTTTCACCTTAAGCTCATGCTTCTGCCATGGAAAAAAGATTCCATCTGTAGCCCCTAAATTTATACACTTCTATCGGGTCCCCCCCCACCCCCCTCAGCCTCCTTTGCTCCAGTGAAAACAATCCCAGCCTATCCAGTTTCTCCCCATAACTAAAGTCCTCCAATCCAGGCAACGTCCTGGTGAATCTCTTCACTCCACAGTAGATCAAGATTCTGTTTAACATCTCACACCTTCAATATTTCAGTGTCAGATTTATTATCACTGACATATGATGTAAAATGTGTTTTGTGAAGTATAGTGCAAAGGCACAAAAATCTATAAATTACAAAATTAATAGTATAAGAAAAAAAGGAATGAGGTAGTGTTCATGGACCGTTCAGAAATCTGATGGCAGCAGGGAAAAAGCTGTTCCTGAATCTTTGAGTGTGGGTCTTCAGGCTCCTGTTATTACAGTCAGGGAGGAGATACAAGAAGAGGGCATGTCCCAGATGATGAGAGTCCTTAATGATGGATGCTGCCACTCCAAGGCAGCACCTCCTGAAGGTGTCCTCGATGGTGGGGAGGGTTGTACCCCTGATGGAGCTGGCTGAGTCTGTAACCCTCTGCAGCCTCTTGTGATCCTGTGCATTGGAGCCTCTGTACCAGGCTGTGATGCAACCAATCAGAATGCTCTCCAGTGTATGTCATCTCTGAACCAGGCAGAACCAAGCTACAGTACAGCAGGTTTAATGCACCTCAAACAGTGAACTTGCTGTTGCAAGTTTTTCATTGCAACTGTCCATACATGTACTTGTGCATATGTCAATAAACTCAACTTTGATATTTTTATGGTGAACATTTCTGACCTACCACTTCAAAAAGGCAAAATAAGCCATGGTACTAAGTAAAAAAAAACAAACTGCTGGAGGAACTCTGTCAGGCAGCACCTGTAGAGGGAAATGGACAGTCAATGTTTTGGGTTGAGACTAAGCTGACTGATGCTTTTAACATCTGCGGCATTAATGGAAATGCTGCTAAGTGAATGGATGAACAAACCCAATCATATCCATCCGCGTAAAATACCGAACCACTTGGTTACCTAGTGCCAACGGGAGATTTACTCAAATTGAAGCATTCATCCAAACAGCTAATACAACACACACTCAGAAAGCCCAGAACAGTCACTTTAGCCACTCTTGTTTGCACAGTGATGCAGTGACAAGGTCAAATTTACAGCCGAGTGAACATTAAGATTCAAATATTAACACTGAAAAAGGGAGTCTTAAAACCACCTAGGTACAGGCATACATTGGAGGGCTACCCATGCAATTCCATTCATTTCTAGAAGGATTTGCAAATCCAATAACTCAGCCACCCACAGAGCTTGCTTTTCATAAACTATACAGTTTACTTTGAACAATTCAACAAATGCAATCCAACTTGATGCGAACACAGGCAATCAGGGTTACGTTGACAATGAATGAGCTGAATACTAAAAATCAATTGGAGGACTCTTATCACAAGCACTCAGTACTGCACTGGAGGGCTACTTAAGTTGAAGGCCAATAACTAATTTTTTCCAGAAGGCAAAAACACAACCAATGCACTTTTCATATTTTTGACTATGTGGACAAAGTAGCAAACAGCATTTTGCAAGTACCTTCAGGAAGTTTTTCACACGTTCCGAATCGTAACAGTTGCTCTCACGACATATACGTTCAACTTCCTTAATCTGCCCAGTCTTACAAGCCGCCTGAATGTACTTGAAGTGAACATCTGGTTCTTGGCTGAAATTCACAATGGATCCAAGGAAATAAAATAATCCTAAATGAGAAGACAGCACACACTGAGGGACAGGTCACTAAATCCTCAACCAACAATCTCAGCTGTAAACAATGGTAGAAGGCTCAGCAGGAACTGCAGTATGAGCCTTCAAATACAAGTCAATGCTGGAAGCTTCCATTAATAAATTTAATGACAAATGCTCTTGTACCAGTTCAAGACCAAGCCAGGGTTGCTGTAATTTCAGTAGACTAAAGTGAGAATGTTACTTTGTAGTCTTAAGTTTGGGGCAAAAATTTAGGAGCAAACTATATCAAAATAAAAGCATAGCTCTCATACATTTTTAACATCTCTTAATACTGCTACATTAATGTCATTTGTTTAAAACTTCTGTAGGCCTGTAAATGGCATGGGCTACTCACGCTGTTTACATACCAACATCTAAACCTGACCCAGAAAGTTTCCTTCCCCACCCCCAGTACTGTGTTCCACGTAACACCTGCCCTGTGACTCTTGCTAATTTCGCAATGGCAGAGCTAGTGAACAGGCCTTTGTGGGCACCAAGTCTGCGAGACTCATTCTATGTGGATGACAGCTGAGACCTCAATAGAATATTACAGCAGGGGACACATGCACAACCCTTGCACCGGCCCACTGCAAACCATGTTAAACACATGGAACATTCTCCAGGCTGTGTCAATCAGTTTAGTTTTGAGAAAAATTGAACAGTTGACTGATTACATCATATTTTCACCGAATTAAAACTCCTCCAGTTACCTTCATATCAAGAGCAAGTCTCCACCATCTATAATTGTTCCTTCAAATAGAGCACAGTAGCTGAAATTTTTAGCACACAATTTTAAAGGTACTGCCTATCTTAGATAAATTGGTGCAGTTTAATTGAAGTCTAATGCTCTATAAATGGTTTAAGAAAACTTTAATTTTAATGGATGAGCCAATGAACTAAGCCAGCGTAAAGTTCCTCAGTTAAAGCACATTACTAGGTGACTTAAAAGGAGCAATTATTTTTGGGTTTGGTTGAAATTAAGGTGCACAGATCAGATGCAAGCGAGGATTGATATGACACAAACAGACCCTTCAGCCCACCAAGTCCATACTGGCCAAGCATCCATTTAGAATAATACCATTTTATTCTTTCCATATTTCCACCAATCCCCCAGATTCTACCATTTTCCTGCACTCTGGGGGCAATATAGAGGCAAGTTAACCTACCAACATTTTTGGGAAGATGAAGTAGGAGCATCCAGGGGAAACCCACATGGTCACGGAGAACTTGCAAACTCCACACAGAGCACTGGAGTAAGGATTGAATCTGGGTCACCCTAACATTCCAATTAAAACATTAACTTTTCACACAGCAACTAAATTATTAAAACTACTTTCTCAAAAAGTATTGGCTATTTTTGGCAGTTTAAGGTCCAACTAGAAACCAAGAATGAAAAAGCCCAACCTGGAATAGAACAGATTTGTACAGTAAGCTGGCTGTGGAAAGAAACTCAGAATTGCTGGTCACAATCTGCCTTTTCTGAAAGAAAGAAGTTTTAGAATTATACACAGCTGGAAAAATATAAAGCCCGATTCAGTCTCAAAAAAGTAACAAATGTAGGTTTCTCACTTTGTGGAACTGAACACTAGCCACCAGAAGCACAGGATGAAAAACTCCAGTACACAGTAGCGTCTTCCAAAATTATGCAAAGAACAAAGAGGACATAATCATGAGCATTTTATAAAAAGTTCTCTCACACATTATGTAAACCACAGAAAATCACCTGTGCCAAGAAATGGACTCTTACCTTCGTAACTTTTAAAGGATTCAAAAAGCTCTACCAATGACTGTGTGCCAAGCTGCTCGTGGTACTTCGATGCTACTTGTACGCAAAGCTGCAGATTCTGGCGGATGTTTGCTGACAACATGGCACGCAAGCACTCAAGAGAATCCTCCACTGACAGTGCACCAAAGTAGTTCACAAGCCACTAGAAGTGAGGAGAAACATTTAGGGATTCCTGTGAGGTTCACTATAAAGGAGTTTAGAAATTTCACACTGAAAGGAGGCCATTCAGTACATGTATTCAGAAAGTTTAGGTTCCTCTTGCTTCCTATTTCTCAGTCATCAAGGTTATGGTCCCTCAAGGGTCTCTGTTCCACCAACCTCAAGTAAAGAATTTTGGACCCCCTGCTATGCATGTTGAACAAACTGTTAGCAACTTGCCAATGAGACTCCAATGGACTGAGCCACAGCGGAGGCCATTTCTCTGGGAATGGAACACTTAAATTTAAATATTTAGCACACTTTGAACATGTACCTCAGGGTTTAGAAGATGAGTGTGTACAACAGCTCGTTTAATATCATACAGATCTGTATAATGCTCCAAGGCTCTCTGCAGCAAGCCTGCCTTTTCACATAGCTGGGCAATATGGGCCCGATCGTAGTGAGTGAACATTTGATTTCCAAGGATTGCATCAGCAACCTGAGGAAACAAAATTCTATTGTTAAAATCACATTAAACATTTACATACAAATCCTCACAACCAGCAACTAGGCTAGATTTACAAGCAAAAGTAATAAAGTAAAATCCTTCAGAGTCAGCACATTACATACACAGATATGCTTCTGGTCTAGCGCTACAGAAAGCTGCCGAGCCAGCATAAAAATACTAAAGTATATTTAGCTTCCAATTATTGGATAACAAACTATTATTCAAGTGGCAAGAACAGTCATTAAACTTTGTGGTTCTAGCAAGTTTAAAGCTTCATCCCAAAGTTGGTTAATTAAACCAGAAATGACAGGGCTAAATTAAGTGTAACCGTGCAGTGAAACAAGTTACTAAAAAATTGAAAACTGACTGCTTGGGTGAATCCCAGAAGCCCACAATAAAACTTCAGATGGCATTGTAACAGAACAAGGCAAATTTGCAGTGTTGAGCTACGAATATAATACCACAGGAGGGTTAAGCTCCACATCTTGATTCAACAAGTGATATTTGCTTAGCGTGCCTCTCTGGTTTAGCTGGACTCCATTGAAATCCATTAAATCTGCATTATTGCAAGCAATATTATATGTTTTTGTAACTACCCACATCATTCACTGTGGCTCAATGAGAACACAAGGCATTCCCACACTTCAATGGGTGCAAACTAATGTACTGAATGCTTCTGACAACATTTGGCACACTTAATTTTTGGTGCAATTCCAGTGGTAGAGCTGATAAAGCCCAACCCAGTCATTAATTGACAATCACATGTAGATTAGATTGTACACACTATTTGCATCTGGAAAACTTTTTCCTTCATTGTAACTGTGCCAAATTATGGAATTCACACCCCACTAATACCAAGGGAACACCAATATAAAGAAATGCAAAGCAACAAGCTCACTACCACCTCAGGGGCAATTAGGGATAAATGAATCAGCAATGCCCAATCCTATAAATTATATTTAAACACTGTCAAATCAAATGTTATTAAGTTTTTCTTTTATCCTTAAATGGAGGAAGAGGCCATTTCTTATTTAGGGAAAACAATAATTGCATAAAACTGCAGCAAAGAAACTATGAATTAAACCAATGCCAGCTAATGGGGCTTTGGAAATTAATGTCCCACCCATTCTAACCTGAAGATAAGAAAAGCAACTGAAGTACATGGTTTGTTTTTTAAAAGAATAATCAACCTTTAACAGCTGTACAAGTATGCAAGAGAACCAATATTAGACAATACATTAATAGCACAACAAGACTGGTTAGTTCCTACCTGTGGTGCATGGATCAGGTTCATTTCAAGTAGGCGAGTCTGCAAGTGACCCTCAGATGGTCTATTATTCTTCAGAGCATCCAGAAGGAAGGAAGTACACTGCTGGATCAGGTTATTCTCCATAAAAACATCCACAATCTGCGAGAGACCAGAGTAATAACCTTCAGAAATTGACTGCGGCCAGAGTAAGCATTTGGTCAGGAACCAGAAGGGTCTCACATTTTCTGAATCAGCTGAAATTAATCTTAAGGGCTAGATGTCTGGCAAAAATCAATCTGGCTGCATTAATACCTTGCACAAATTAAAAATCCCAATGACCATGAAAGTCTAGACCGACTTCAAGAAAATCATTTGACAGACACTGCGGGTCTCCCTCAAGAAAACCCCTGGCCACATAGGACTCAAGAAATGTCATCACCCAGGATTACGTTTGGAATTGCCTACCAGTGAATGCAGAGGACATTCAGTTTGAGTATAAAACAAGATCGATAGTTTTATGGACACCAAGTTTGCAAGAATGGAGTGGCTCTTATTTAACAGTTCAGTCTTGGCACATCAGGCTCAATTGCCTACTCCTACTATAGTTCTTTCTGACAGGTATTAGGTAAATTATTTTACTTCCACATTTGTGTTCAAAGTTTATTCCATATATATAATGTACATACATACACACACATACACACAGTTTATATGTATACACCCACACAAGTCCAACACCTTGGCCTTAACCACTGCCTTCACGATCTTTCTAGAAAGATGTGAACAACACTCTACAGGATAATATAGAACAGTTTGATTGATATGAAATATTTCAAGTTGTTCACTTCCACTTGTACCTGGAATTCCTACAGTGCAAGCACTACAAAAGTGCAAATACCACTATTATAAACCTGCCTGCCCCACTGTAGGAGCAGCAATGATGAAAAGGCCACCTGGATAATAAGTAATAGATCAGCAAAGGGAGCTTCCAAGGTTCCACTCAAGCTTACAGAAATGTCTAAAATCTGTCGAGAATTCACAAACTTAAATCGAAAGCCCTACTGATGGAACGAGGTTATGGTTCAGGTGACCGTTTTAGCTGAAGATTCAAGAAAGATACATTCTCCCACCCATGTATTCCTCCTTCACTTCCCATTTATCAATCGTGAACTCAATAACACAACTAATAATCCATATTTGATAATCCACATCCTCTGACGATGATCTCAGGAGAAGGCACACCAATAGATAACATTTCTGATAAAGAACTGAAACTTGGACTGACCTGATTGATATTAGCTAAAGGTTCGTCATCCTGGACAAGCATCTGTGCAAACTGAAGTCCCTGGTCCGGGCTCACCCTCATGACATTTCTCAGCAGGAAGACCCAGTCTGGAGTGTAACCAACCTGTTAATACATTGGTACAAATTATGACTTGTGTAAATCTGTTTCATGACCAAGTGACTCCTGTCCCTTGGAAACTGTTTACCCCCCACAACAAAAGTCAGAAGTTGAGGGCCAATTTGTTCTTTTGCCAGCCTGTGCTGAAGTATAACACATGAAGTTTTATAATAGATCGTGTAAATATCATCAGAGTTATACAGCACAGAACAGGCCCTTGGTCCAACTTGTCCATGCCGACTAAAGTGTCTAACCAAAATGGAATGAAGTAAGAAAAATTTACAGAAGTTCTAAGGACTACAAGAATTGTGTTTAAACAGATGTAGATGCCAAAACATTTTCTATGAAAGTCTTGTCATACCTGAAAATCAAACCGACACCATTTGCAAAGCAATGGTCCAAGGAAAAGTCTAGAAAAATACCTTTTTTGCATAAAGTACAATTTTCTGAAATTGTCCAGTCTCTGCAAAACACTGTATAACTTTATTTGGCACACTGGCTCGCAGGTAGACACTTAAAGCAAGTGTGGGATCAGCTGTCTTCACCAAGTCCCCAAGCTCCTCTGAACACTCAAGCTAAAAAGTTAAAATAGAACAGCAACGTTGAGCATTTTATCAGCAGCATTTCTTTTTACAAATAAGTGAAGGCACTACATAAACATTTAACATCACAATGACATTGAAAATATACTAGGAATACTAGCTAGGAAATCAAAGCACCCTGCCTTAGTTTAAGGCCCAGATTAAACAGATTACCTTGTCTTCCTTTAGCCATTTCTCCAGCAGTTGCTTGCGTCCTTGCTGCAAGACAGGTCGGCAAAGCTCCAGCGATTCGTACTTGTTCAGCTGTCCCTGATCAAGAAGGATTCCAAAATACTGAAGGAGAGGGGAAGCTTGCCCTGGCTGGGCTGGGACAGTCTGGAATTTTCGAATGGTGTCTGGAGTCCGCAGGATACCCTAATGGAATACAAGTAGTTACTCTAGCATAGCAGCATGCATCAGTTACTAGTTTTAATATAGTTCACGTTATAGTTTATTACAAGCCAATTTAAGATAGTTCCTTGTAGAACTGCTAAGCAATTATTCACGAGCTCCAAATTCAGAATTGAATAAATTGTCACACAAATGTGCGATAGAATAAAAGATTTTGATGTGCAAAAGTTTACCAGCTATATGTTTTATACCAGTGGAAAAGAATTGACATTTTACAAGGTAAAACAAATCCCAACTAGAACCTCAGCCCATGTTTTATATGTAATGAGTCTGAATAAATTAGAGGCTGCCCACAACGTCAGTCACCAAAGTGATTCTTAAGTCAAGGACAGAAGCTGAGGAAGGATTTTATGGAAAGCAGAAGAGGATTCTGGGGAGTTTGTTGGGCTGGGTGGTTGAGACAGTATTTGAAGTCATGAAGGGATTAAAACAAGAGGATGTGAATCCCAAGACCTGAAGCTGGAGATGCAGGAAGGTGGGCATTGATGAAAGCAGAAGTTAGGTCAGCAAGGGCTCTAGTTTAGGATGCAGGTGGGTTTTGACAGGATTTTAGAACTGGATTCAATTGTACCAAACTACACTGGCCAGATGGAAGGACCATCAGGGAGAGAGCATTGTTGTGGTTACAATTCTACTTCAGTAATTTATGACAGTTACAGAAAAGACAAAATAGGAGTAAAGGTTCCAAACTGGGGTAAGGTTGATTTGACCGGACAAATAATTTAGCAAATAGATGGAAAATAGTCATACAGCAGGGAAACAGGCCATTCAGCCCAACTGGTCCATGCCCACCCAAGCTAGTCCCATTTGCCAGTGTTGGGCCCACATCCTTCTAAACCTTTCGTGTACCTGTAAAGTACTCAAAAAGTCATTCTGACCAGCGGGAGGGATTCAAAGATTTGAGGGGCCCGGGTAAACATGCACCTATACAAAGGTGTGAGACTGCCAATCTCTGGAGGCGGCACAGAAGGCAGGGAAAGCTAGTCAGACACCAGGAGCTGAATGCAGCACGAAGGCCAGAAGAACAGACAGAAACTACAGAAGCGAAGTTCAAGAAGGGACATTGGGAAAAACACTGGCAAATTTTTTAAAAATCCAGAAGTGTTTAAAAAAATAAATAAGATTTACAAGGCCTATTGGGATAAAAGAGGTGCCTGTGCATGGAAGTGGAGATGTGAGCCAAGTTCTTTATGATTACTTTGTGGCTGCCTACAGAGATGTTGTAGACAAGGAGTATGCGCGAGAAAAGCTGGATGTGACAGAAGTTAAGGGGTTCAGCATCTTTGAAAGTGGATTAATTGTCAATCCCAGATTAAATATTCTTCAGGCTGCTAAAAGAGAAAGGGAGGAAATCGCGGAGAGTCTTACCATACTTCAATCACACGCCTAACAGTGGTTGCAGGGGATTGGACAACTGCGAAAAATGTGTCAATTTATAAAAGATCGAGTACTGGAAGCATAGGAACGAGGCAAATGGATAGTTTAACTGGAAGAGCAGCCAAGTACTTGAAAGGAATGCAGAGAGAATTCCAGCTATAAAGCATGGCAGATATTCAGAGATTAACTCGTGAATATTACGATAGTTATTTTGTTCAAAACGGTGCTCAAAGATCTTCAGTTGAAAAACTGGCTAAGTGGGAATCAACGCCCAAAATACAAAATCATAATGGTGACACAAGAGACTGCAGATGCTAGAATCTAGAGCAACACACGAAAGGCGCTGGAGGAACTCAGCGGGACAGGCAGCTGGGGGGAGGGGTAAGAAGATAGCCAACATAGAAAGCTTTCTATACTAGCTATCTCTCCGTTTCTTCCGGTCCAGATGAAGGGTCTCGACCCAAAACATTGACTGTCCATTTCCTTCCATAGATGCTGCCTGACCCGCTGAATTTCTCCAAATCATAATGGTATACTTTGAACATCATAACTGTTCTCTAACACTTATGGATCAGAAGTTCCGAGAACAAGTCCACCTTCTAGTTGTTCTCTAACACTTATGGATCAGAAGTTCCGAGAACAAGTCCACCTTCACGAACACCGAGCTTGCTTCAGTTACTGGTGCATGAGAATTGGTACGCACCTTTGGTGCGGATGCAGCTACTTTCGCAGCTTCAGCATAGTTCCCTTGTGCAAACAAGGTATTGAACTTCCGTGCAAACAGTTCCTCAGCACCAGCAAGGTTGCTTCTTACAGCCATACGCAAAGCTAAATCAGGGTTTTGGAGCACATTGGTGGTATAATTAACAATATTTTCTTCTTCCACACAGACTGAAAGAACCTGAAAGCAAAAATTGCATAATTAAGCCAATCAGTATAACAACATCCATACACTATTGACACCTAACAGCATTTAAAGAAATCTCTTACAGCTGAAGTGCTGGATATATAGGGCAGGAAAACAGTAAAGTTCTGCAACTGACCCTCGACATCACTAGATTCAAAAAGTGAACACCCCATGTTTAAATCTCCTGCTAATCATCAAACCAAGGCTCCTCTGTGAATGAGCACCACCCCACATCAAGCAACACATGTTGGAAAACAAAAAAATAGCTTGTCAACAAACTACTTCCATTTAAAATTCAATGGATTCCTGGAAGTTTACTCAAGTGGCCACATTCCAGGTTGGGTGTTTCAGGAACAAAATACTTGTATGCCCTTGCAAGTTAAGCAGCATGCAGGAATAATTGGGAAACAAGCTTATTTTCAAAAACAAAAAAAATACCAGCTTCTCCATTTCAACCAGAGATACAAACGGCTTAAGACTAAATGCAACAGATGAAATACCTGTCCTTTTTTATTGACTCCAATAATGCCAGAAGTAGGTTCATGGGGAGCAGTCACAAAAATGGTCTCAGCACTAATGCGGTTCATGTAGATGCAAGCTCCAGACTCCAAGTCGTACAAGTGGATGTAACCATATTTTGTAATCAGATATATAACGCCATATTTAGCTCCAATCTGCCAATCAAAAAACAATTCCACAGCCCTTAAGGATATCAATAACTTTAGTTATAGAGCAAAGAAATTTCACAGAAGTCCTTTAAAATCATGAACTTGCAACATGCTTGAGCCCCAGATGAGATTACCTCCAAACTATTTGACCAAGGCAAATGTTTGTTTCATGATTTTGCACACAGTTGACTATTTTATGATAGGCAAGCATCACATTGGAAACTAAGCATCCTGACAGTGAACTAAAGAGTCATAAGATGTTCCCCCACCCCCCCAAAAGCCTTTCATAACACACGGGCAATGCCAGCATTTTTATTGCTTTGCTTTATAGAACTTGCAGTTCTGTCATCCATTTACAACAAAATAAAGCAAGCACATTTCACTTGTGTGCCACTCGCTTCCAACTTTGAGAAGCATCCCTCAAGCCGGCAAGTCCACTGAAGGATGGAACAGGACAGTGATGTTTGTGAAAGGGAAAGAGAAGGAACACTGGTAAAATAATTTAAAATCTGCATCAGTTTACAAGTAGGAAACTAGTTTTATGTACATTCTTCTATCTTTGTCTCACGTGAGACAATTTGGGGCGGCACGGTAGCGCAGCAGTTAGCTCGACGCTATTACAGCGCCAGCGATCAGGGTTCAATTCCCATTGCTGTCTGTAAGGAGTTCGTACGTTCTCCCGTGTCTGTGGGGGTTTCCTCCGGGTGCTCCCGTTTCCTCCCACATTCCAAAGACGTACAGGTAGGTTAATTTGGGTTTAAAATGGACGGCACAGACTCATTGGGCTGGAAGGGCCTGTTACCACACTGTAAATGGAAATTTTAAAAAAAATTTTTTAAAAACTGTGACCAAGAGAACTCTCTCACTGCTTCAGGTGAACTGATGAGGAGAATCTGCCCATTGCAGTCTGCGTGGAGCAGCATCCTCCAATTCCACATTATGAATTGGTTAGTAAACTATCACTTCATCTTAAATTTTATGTTAGAATACATTCATTTGCAAGAAACATTATTGCACTAAAATCAAGTGGACAACCCAGATATGCCATTTATGTTATTAAACAAGGTGCTAGAACGGCTCAGGCAATGTTTGCAAAGAGAGAAACAGTCAAAGTTGACAGCAATTGTCCTTACTGGTTTAATCTAATAACTTTTAAAGTAACAGTTAACTGCGATCTGCAACTCCTCATTGCCAGTCACTTCAACTCCCCCTCCCATTCCATCACCGAAGTCAGTCCTTGACCTCCTCCACACCCAGAAGTCCAAACGCAAACTGGAGCAACAGCATCTCATTTTCCCTCTTGGGACTTTACAGCCTAACAGTAAGGACATGGAGTTTTCCCACTTTAAATAAACCAAATCCCCCGCCCCTTTATCTCCCCTCCCCCCCCACCCCATGGGACACCTGCCTCCATACCTTTCACCCATCCCTGGTGGATCTGCTCTCCCCTCATCTGCCTATCACTCTCTCTTAACTGCATTTACCCATTACGACCTCGTGCCCACCCTGCCTCCCCCCTTTTGTCCACCTGTCACTGCTCTGTCCCCCCCCCCTTTATATTGGACTTCCCCCTTTTCCTATCTTCAGTCCTAAAGAAGGGCCCTGACCCGAAACATTGACCGCCTGCTTTTCTCCACAGATGCTGCCTGACCTGCTGAGTTCCTCCAGCATCTTGTTTCTTCATAAAGTTTCAGGTCAATGACCTGTTATTTAAGCTTCTGCTTCAGAAAAAAAGTGGCACAAGGAGAATGTATGGGTTGGCTTCTTCCCTTTACACTATAATGGTACAACATAGTATAAAGTTTCAAGTGCAAAGTTGGTTGCTTACCTGCATTGCTACAGGAAAGTCAGTTTGAGCCTCAGGAGGGAAAAACACATCCACTGCTCTCTTTGTGAAAGGCTGATTTCCAGCAGGAGGCTGACCTACTTCTATTATATGTAACTGCAAGAGATTTTAAGTTGGTTTGAAGAAGTCAGGTTATTCATTTTAGCCACAAATTACATGTGCAAAGCCACCTCAAGGTTTGACACAGTGATTCAGGTGGATTTAAACTCACATGGAGAATGATATCACTAGGTTTAACACGTGGTACAAGACTGTAATATGCAGATTAAAATGCTGACAATATAGCTTACCTTTCCTCCAGCTTGACTGCGAACTGCAAAGCAAAAGAGGGTTGATGGCTTAGGATTTTCTTCCAGTTTGAAGTCAGCAAAAGCTGCAGCATGGCCCTCAATTGGCTGCGATACCTTTCGGTCCACAGAATACAGCTGCATTGCACCAACTACTCTGTTTTGCTAAATGAGGGAAAAAAAAGATTGAAAAGGAATTTCACTGCTACATCAGACCCGAGTGGGAAAAATAACTGAAGCACTGCATGAGCACAACTCACACCCGACTAGCAAGGGGGCAAGAAAATAGACTGCAATCAGTCCAAAAGTTATTAGATTAAACCAATAGGGACAATTGCTGTCAAATTACGTGGTTAGCAAGAATAAATGTTTTTCAGCAGCTCTGCTACTCGGTGGAGTAAGCTGTGCATTCTGCATCATTTTCCAGCTTGGGCAGTTAGACATTTCAAAGTAGAATGCAATTCTGACCGAATGGTTCAGGGCTGGCTAGATAGATTCTAGTTTACACAAGTTATTCCTCTTCCTTTAGTTGTGCTACAGAACATTTCAGTAATTCAAGTATCTTTGAAAAGGGGGACTATGGCAATGATAGATAATTAGAGAAGCACTTTCTTCAGGGGTCTGGCCAAATGTGCCAGCAGCTCATTAACCTAGGGGGTAGCTCTGCTCTGGAAAATGTTCTTGGCACAGAATACAACGTTACATTAAGGCACTAGCACTAATGGAATACATAGCTCTACAGGCTGGCAATTTGAATACACTTCCCTCCCAGTGTTGATGTCAGGGAACCAGCACAGAGACTGGAGTTCAAAACATCTCCAGGTTAGCATCCAGCTGGAGAAAACATTTGCAAAGGCTTAAAATGAGAGGGGACAACATTAAGGTGAACAAACTTGAAGAAAACTGCACTCACCAGTGCTCTTCTGCTAATCCAACACACCTCTATGGCAGGTGTGTTAACATTCAAACACACTGCTCTCAGGTTTTCCTATCAAAAACTACTACTTCTAGTATGTTCCTCAGTATTATCTGAGAGGCTTAAAGTGGCAACCTTTGAGTGAAACTGGACAAGGCAAAATGGGGACTTCTGGAATTTTGACCACAACACATTAGAACTGACAGGGAAAAACCAGTCACCAAAAACTTGCACTTACGTAGAAGCTTTACCTCAGCCATCCCAAGGCATGCAAGTACTTTGAAAAGTACTCAAGTTGTAATGCAGGAAAAGCAATACTAATTTGGTCAGAGCAAGGTCATAACCAATGAATAGATAACAATCTCTATCACTAAAACAGTTTAAGTATTGGCCAAGGTACCAAGCCCTTTGAAATAGTGCCACAGGATCTTGTTTGTGTACTTGAGTGGGCAGAAGTAGGGTCTCAACATCCAGAAAATGGCACTTCCAACAGTTCAATATTCAAAGCCACATTGAATTGTAATGGGTTCAAACCCTAGATGCTTCAAAGACCACTAACAGCTCAGTCTAACAGAGATCAAAATCAGTGAGCCAAAGGATGCAAACCTTTATAAAACAAGCAGAAAGATAATTTTACCTGTGCTGAGATTCCAATTAGCAGCAGCCACTTCTGTTGAAGATCTGTCCGGTAGTTAATGATCTGACAGCCTGCCAAGCTTGCATGTCTGTCAAACATTTTCTGTGGGTGAGAATCACCTTCCATGCTCCAATGGAATACTGCAGTCTCAGTTACCAGGGCAACAGTGTTCAAAGAGATCCACTTCCAGAAAGTCACTTCTTCAACCATGGTGTGGGCTTTCACTTTGCTCTTCATTTCAATGTTAAATATCTGAAGTGTTTTTCCAGCTATCATTCGTAAACAAAGAAAAGTGAATACACCATTCAGACCAGATTTTCCCCTCACTGCAATAATGTCCCAAATGATTTACAAGTACAGTAGCTGTCGGCAGGAAGAGGAAGAAATCTGATCTGATCTTAGAACGAACCAAACTAGCCTCATCTCTCCAATTTTGGTGCTTTCCATCTCTCAGATCTAACATGGATTATTAACCATAGTTAAACCCAAATTTCCTCTGCACAAAAAAAAGCTGAGTGACAAACATCTGGTTATTGATTCAGATAGGATCAATAAAAGTAAGATTGGAAGTTCTCTTCAAAGAGTGGTGATGCAGCAAAAACAAAAGATAATTTACTTTTGGGCTAAATATATTGGTTTAGATTCCAACCAAAAACAAAGAACAAATTAAATGCACAAGGACACAAAAATAAAATTCCTTATTGAGATGGTAGCATTAGAGAATTGATTTTTCTCCTTTTTCTTTTTGCCATTTCCAGGTAATCACTCAAACACCTTTTAAATCAGCTCTGAAAACCCCTCTATTGAACTGCAATCAAAGTTTTAGGCTGCTATTGGGATTGGAGACAACCCTACAGATTCATCCTTATTTAACAGCAAAGCAGCTCCAAATTTAGCAGCTATTCTGTAAAGAAACTTGACACGGCTACCTCCGGAGACAGACAATAAGCACTTGGAAAACTTCTTGATGCAGTAATAAAGTACAAAAAGTCAAAGCAACACATTTAAATTTTTAAATTTTAAAATTAATTTTTAAAATTTACAGCATGGTAACAGGCCCTTCCGGCCCAACAAGTCCACGCTGCCCATTTCTTAAACCCAAATTAACCTACCCATACGTCTTTGGAATGTGGGAGAAAACTGGAGCACCCGGAGGAAACCCACGCAGACACACGGGGAGAACGTACAAACTCCTTACAGACATTTCTTGGCCAAAGATAGCTGGAGCTTTCATCTCAAAGCCAGCTACATTGTTGAATCACCTCATTTTAAATTGCAAGGTTTGTGTTTGGTTTACACTGGAGAGCTACAAATCCCTTTTATAACTAGTGCCTACAGTATTGAAGTGCTACCTCAAGAGCTACAAAATGTAATTACCTTCACAATGTAGAGACTGGAGTTGTTCTACCCATTACATTTCCAACATCTGCAGATCAAAAAAACTTGCTGCTTCTTCAGAACAAACTTTCTGACCTGGCTGGTAACTGAACAATACCCGAGCATTTTCAATCCTCAAAAGGTAATCAAGCAAGTATTTCTTAAAGACCCAGTTCTAATCTCAGGTGCATTAGTCAATCCCAAAAAAAAGGAACTGCGCTATGAGTGTAACAGCCATACACTTGAGGGAAGGTCTGATGCAATTTCAGTCATCAGATGATCTTGCAGACCCCATAATCTGCCCATGGATTCCAAACCATCACCATCACCCACAAAACCACATACAAAAATCTAATCATGCTGCTCTTGCAGGGGTGCCCATATTCCACAACAACATTTGCTCATTGCCTGCTAATTATCAAGCTACTTGGGTATCAGACCAAGTATCTGCTAGAATGACAAGCTGAACTACATTTAGAATCAAGCTATCATGGTGCAGTTTTGCTGGCACACCTCAGCTCTTCTGGAAACTAACTAGAGTAAATCAGGTGTTCTGAACCTCAGTTCAGAGGTCAAGGAATAACTGGGGTTTAAGCTGGTAGATGGCTGTAGGAGGGGTTCTGCTTTCTCACCAATATCCAACTACTATATGCAAGAGGGCTCTTTGGATAGCTAGTCACCTGGGTTCAGGAACTTTTTTGGGGTGGAGACCAATGAGGGAGATGTGGCTCAAATTTCAGACAATTCACATGGTGGGATGCATACAACAGCAGAATCACTGATCAAAACACCACATGCTAATAAATCCTGCACGCACTTTTACAACAGCACAGCGCAAAAATACACAAAATCTTGCTCAGATAAATCCTCTTCTGGATACTGCCAAAGCAAGCTACTCCAGAAGAGAAATGCAAGCTTTTGGCAGAAAACCATTTTTACAATACGATAGAATAACAGTGCAAAGCACACAAAGGACATAGCATGCATGAATTTAAGGGTCGTTCTCAGATGGCAAACCACTATCAGCAACTTTTAAACACTTTGCAATAAACTTGGTTCACCCACTGTGATAGTCTAAATACTTGTGCCAGTAGATTGCCTAAACCATTATTTTCAGATTTGAAGTGACATGACATTTGTATGCTGCCTGGCTAAAGCAGTTTGCCAATGTAGGTTTCCAGAACCATTATAGAAGCTACTGATTTACATGACAGGATGTATGGTAACAGCTGGTCACGTGCAGTCCTGTACATTTGGCTTAGTTTCCACTTTACAATAGTTCAGAATAGATCTCAGCTGCTCACACAACTCATTAAATGCCAATTAAATAATCTGCAATTCAAATTCCTAATACATCAACTTCAACAAACATTCAAATTTCAAGTAATTACAGAACCCTACAAGAATTCACATATGGGCATCTGTCACTCAGAAGTGGATTGGAAGCAAGTCACCCTCAGTCCTGAAGGACATCACGAGGAACAGCAGCTCATGCCTTTTGTTCCATTCTAAATGCAGAGTTTGTTATCTGGAAAAGTTGGACCTGTTTTCCCCACAAGACACACAAAAATGCGCTAAAGTAAACTTAAAATATTTACTCCAGTTGCTCGATTGTCTCATTTAAGGCAAATGCCCACAACTTTGCACTATAAATGAAAATTAAATCTGCCAGTGTACATCCCCTGAAGATATCTTGTGTTACCACAGTGGAGGCATGTATGCCACGGTCTGGAAACCGCTGCTTTAGTTCATTACATCTTCTGAAGCAATAGGTTCCACTGACCTGCCAATGTGCTGTCAAAGTGATGGTCAGAACAAAATTTAGGGCCACTCGCCTGCTAAATTAGCATACTGTATAATAGAACTCTGAATTCATCAGGTTGAGTTTGAGATTCTCCTGCAAATTTGGAGAAGAATTCGGGCATTGCTCATTAGTCAATATACCATTTAGAAAGTGCCTACATTAAGTTGATGAGGTTTGCTTATAATGAAAAGACCCACTCAGAGGTTTTACTGCCACAGAACAAAGAACTCACCATCTGAAATTGAGACAAGAAAGCAGGAAGGAAAGTATATAATCAGTAACAAAAATTGATACAAATAGTAATAAACAGTACCTAATGTCTACACTTTATTAAATTGCTAATTTGTTAGGAAAACTGTGCTATTTCAGTAACATGGGTTATTCTTGGATCCATACCTTTCAGAGCAATCACTTTGCTTGCTGGATTCATGATGACGCTGTCAGCAGATATTGGACGCCGGATTGGATTTGTTGGGTCATTCAGATCAACGACAACAACTTGTGCCTGATCTCCCACCTTCTCCCTGATACAGATGAACTTGTCCGATTCCATAGTAAGGGTACTGAACCCAATGTTGGCAGGATTCACTCCTTGGTTCTGGAGCTTGAGGGGAAAAATAACAGATTTTGATCCCAGCTAATGGAAGGTAAGCTGCTAATCTTACATGCCAGAACAATGTTTTTCTCCAACTTAAGCCAGCAATGAAGGGTACACAAGCTATCTGCAGGTCACTGATCACCAATGGACTTGAATTATCAGTAATTGGAATAAAACCACTGAATTCAAAGACAGGTTTTTTTTAAATACCAGAAATTATATAGCAATTAAAATGAATGTAGATTGCTACCCAAGCATTCTTTGCTGTGTGATGATACTGGCTACTCCACATGGATCTGAATTGAAACCCCACACCTATGTAATTTAGTTGCTTGTTCAAGTTACTGATGTGCCTATGCTAGAACATACCTTCCAGAAATACACTATGGAGAAAATTCAAGCGATTAATTTTTGCGATGCTTTATGCAAGTTTTATACTTTCTTCCCTCAGACAAGTTTCCAAGTCTGTAAAGTTTTCTACAGATGGTATTTTCTTGATTAGTGAAGAAAAATTTGAACTGATATTGGATGCCCTTTATCCAGGAACTTTATTGAGTTATCCAGAAACCCTGCAAAGCATCATTGCTTGGAACATTTGTTGTGTGATCGTTAATTGCCACTCATTGCCCTGTGCTCAAATGTTTATGCTTTGCTGCATGCAGGCATGGACTATGTTCGCCAAGTAAATGCAAAAATTAAACTCAATATGACAAGCAAATATTTAAATTTGAATTGCTTTTAGAACATGCCCCTTACTCAAAAGCTCTTTGGAAGCAACTTCACCAGATCGACTGTAGTAGTTCACGGCAGCTCATCCAACTTCAAGAGCCCACATTCCCAGTGATAAGAAATCCACCTAAATTTATATAGCTCCAAAATCTGAGCAGCATCGTTCCTACCACTTGGCGTTATGAACTCCATCTCTCTGCCAAAACCACACACCGCTCCCCCCCCCCCCCAAAAAAAAACATGGATAGCAAAACAATTAGCATCTCTGCAGGAGTAATTGAACATAGCCAGTGACCCAAACTGCAGTGTGCTCAGTCTGTAGGTACCTTCAGATAGAGCATGCTTTGGAGATGTAAAAAAAAGGGCTTGGGTAAACTAGTGGCAATCTTTGATAGTTTTCCTACTGATAGAGAGACTCCATGTTCAGCACTTTGTTGGCAAGCCCAGGAACATTATTGGAACTTTGTGGGTTTCATATTACCAGACAGATGATACTGCTGTCACAAGATGGTTTGCAAAATTCCACGTTATGTTCACTATTCTGAATAAATATCCCTGGTGACAACTTGAGGACATTGGACTCTGTTGAGGTATGCATATATTCAAATAAACCACAATCAAAACTTTTGCAACATTTATACAAAGTTGTGCAATCTTGCTCAGGATATGGTGTTGAGCACTGCATGCAGCAGATTAGGAAGGACACAATGGCAGTGGACAGAGTGAAGTGCAATACCCAGACCTCAGATCAAATGAGATTGCAGAACTCAGATTTGTATTGTCTGCTACTGTGCAGTTTAAAAATTAGCGCCAGCCTTGAATGCAAAGTTAGGAAACTGTACAAAGGTGGTAGATGTTTGGCACACTTACAAACAAGATGAATTATGAAATTTTAACATATTAACCAAAGTACGTGGGATAAAACTGGGTATATGGACTTGTCTCAGTAATAGATGAAAACGGGCTCGGAGGGCAAAACAACCTGCTCCTTTGTTCCTCTTGTATATAGGAATGCCTGGCCTGACTAAGCCAGCAAGTAAAAATACTCAATTGGTCAATCCTGGCACTAACATAATGTGCAGTTTGATGCCACTGCCAAATTTCATTAGAAAGTTTCATTTGTATGCAGATGTGTACAGATTACTATATTAGAATTCCATGCAGACTGAAAGGCCAAGAATCACTGGCAAAGCCAAGTGATAGCAAGTAGAAATTATCACTGACCCAACAATTATAGTGCAAAAAGCACTTTGGACAGTCACTGCAGTTCAATTTCACAGGTTGGCACATGCAGCAGTATTTGAACATTCTCAGTGCTATAGCATTAAAACACCAGCTTACCCTTCGCCCTTGATGTAGAACCAAAAAAATCTGTAAAGGTTCCAGGTTCAAAGTCTATTCAAAAATCAGTTTTCCAGAACTTGGATAGGAACAAGCTGAGGAACCATCCCAAATCTCAATTGAAAATTCCAAGGGATTCTAATTCTGATCTTGTTGAATTTCACAAAACTAAAGGCATCAAACACTGTTCAATATCACAGAACAGAGCACAATCTGAATGCTACAAAATACCAGACTTTGCAAGCTGTACCATTCTCAGCCATAAACAAGGACAGAATAGCTGAAGTTTAAATTATACATGTCTCTGCTTCAATAATATTGACAAGTATTCGATCACAATATGTAGTTTTGCAGAGAAGGAAATGCACAGTGCCATCATACTGCAAGTCCTCTATCAACTTCAAATTCTTACCATAAAGCAGTTGTATTTGCATATCACTTTTACCAAATTCCAGTCTTGAATGGGAAACATGCAATGAATCCATGCCCTCCAGTTATCTAGGGAGAATGGGCTTCATCTGAAATCTTTGATTTCATGAATCAAATTTTTTAAACTTAAATATTTTTTATGGCTTTCTCTGCTGCAAGAACCTTAGCTTTCTAGTATATCCAAATGAAATTCTTCACCCATACACCATGCCAGTAAATCTCTCCTGCTCCCTCAAGAGTTTTGCCCTTCCTAAATTTTGATCGCAGGCAGAGTTGGAGACAATACTCTAACCAAAGTCAAACTAGATTAATATTAGATGCATCATAACCCAGCTGTTATACTCTGCCTCCATAACTCAGGATCCCATATACATTTCTTTGGTGCATTCTCGATTTCTTAGCCCTGTTTTAAGAAAACCACTATCGTCCCAGTACCAAAGAAAAGCAAGGTAACCTGTCTCAATGACTACCGACCAGTGGCTCTGACATCCACCATCATGAAGTGCTGGTCATGGCACACATCAACTCCAGCCTCCCAGACAACCTGGACCCACTGCAATTCGCCTATCGCCGAAACAGGTCTACAGCGGACACCATCTCCCTGACCCTACATTCAGCTCTGGAGCATCTGCATAGTAAAGACACCTACGTTAGACTATTGTTTATTGACAGCTCTGACTTCAATACTATAATCCCAAGCAAACTTGTCACCAAACTCCAAGACCTAGGACTCAACACCTCCCTCTGTAACTGGATCCTTGACTTTCTAACCAACAGACCACAATCAGTGAGGATAGGCAGCAACACCTCCGGCACGATTATTCTCAGCACTGGTGCCCCACAAGGCTGCGTCCTCAGCCTTCTGCTCTACTCCCTATACACTCATGATTGTGTGGCCAGATTCTGCTCTAACTCTATCTACAAGTTTGCAGGTGATACCACCGTTGTAGGCTGTATCTCAAACAGCGATGAGTTGAAGTACAGGAAGGAGATAGAGCTTAGTGGAATGGTGTCATGACAACAACCTTTCCCTCAATGTCAACAAAACAAACGAGCTGGTCATTGACTTCAGGAAAGGGGGCAGTGTACATGCACCTGTATACATCAACGGTGTTGAGGTCGAGAGGGTTGAGAGCTTCAAGTTCCTGGGAGTGAACATCACCAATAGCCTGCCCTGGTCAAATCACGTAGATGCCACAGCCAGAAAAGCTCACCAGCGCCTCTACTTCCTCTGGAGGCTAAAGTAGTTTGGCATGTCCCCTTTGACACTCACCAGCTTTTATCGATGCACCATAGAAAGCATCCTATCTGGATGCATCATGGCTTGGTACGGCAACTGTTCTGCCCAGGACCGCAAGAAACTGCAGAGAGTTGTGGACACAGCCCACCGCGTCACAGACACCAGCCTCCCCTCCTTGGACTCTGTCTTTACCTCTCACTGCCTTGGCGAAGCAGCCAGCATAATCAAAGACCCCATCCGGGTCATTCTCTCCTGTATCATCTTCCTGATGGGAGAGAAGTCTGAGGGCACATACCACCAGACTTAAGGACAGCTTCTATCCCACTGTGATAAGACTATTGAACGGTTCACTTATATGATGAGATGGACTCTGACCTCACGATCTACCTTCTTGTGACCTTGCACCTTATTGCACTGCACTCTCTGTAACTGTGACACTTTGTACTGTTACTGTTTTTACCTGTACTACATCAATGCACTCTGTACCAACCCAATGTAACTGCACTGTGTAATGAATTGACCTGTACGACTGGTTTGTAAGACAAGCTTCTCACTGCACCACTGTACAAGTGACAATAATAAACCAATACCAACCCTTTCAAGTTTCTTCCTGAAATGATAAATGGAAACATTCATAAAAGTTCTCAACTACTAGGCAACTGAAATCTCTCACCCCCCACAGTATTATAAACTGCAGGAAACTAATTTTCTTAACACTGCCGTCTCTAGTGCATCAAAGTAGTTGTGATTTTGCATCTTGTGGTACAATCTCAACAGACAACAGTCATTAAAAATAATTTTACACAGGTTTAAAAGTTAGTAGAACGTTATTTTTAAATTTTAAATGGAGGAACAGCAATAAAGCTCCAAATATAACCACCTGACCTGCCTCCACTGGTACAGTCAAATTTAATCTGGTTGACCATTTCACCTTCTGAAGCATGTTTCTCAACAATTCCAACAGCAGGAATCTCTGAAGCCTTCAGATAACAAAGTCAGAAAACATCAGCAAACAGCCAGAATTGAAAAATGAAGAGTAGGACAATACACACAAGTCATCTTCCTTTTGATTTAATCACTTAAACAAGTTAATTGGCCACTTGGTTTTGCTGCTTATTTTTAGTTAAAGCATGTCATTTGGGTGTAAAATTATTCTATTGCCTTCAGTTTGAGGAATCAACCAAGGCAAAATAAAGTGAAGGGACCTTTGTTCCATTCCAGGGAAACCACAAATTTATTTCAAGCACAGAACCACCAGTCTGGAACACAAACCAGAAAACTAGACTAGCTTCACCAATTAATAACTATTTGCAAATTTAAGTCACAGTAGTATGGGAAACTCAAGTTGCATTTACCACTAGCTTAAAATTATTGCCTGCTGACCAGTTTAGCCAAACCTCAAACCACAACCATGGAGCAAAAATAATGCTCAACTGGTACCACAATTAGCTAACTCTGCCGCAAGATTGGGAACTTCCCTACAAAGTAGTTGCGAGCCACTTCTAATTCTAACCAGCTTACGAATGCCTGCTGTCTTCACATCCACTACCACTTAGAAACGTCAACACCACAATTTGCCTTGCATTTGAACCTCAAGCCTGTCAGGCCGACAAATACTGTTTTCAACAAAACAAAAACATACTTTCACTGGGTTAATCCAAAAACAGCAAGACTGAAAAGCTGAATGGGGGAAAGAAAATTGTATTCCACAAAGCTTTGGTTAGCTATTCCTTCTAGGGTGAAGGGGATCAGGTTCTGCCGTGGGACCATATCTAGCAACCTTGCCAGTTTGGGCAAAGATACAAGATTAATAGCCTCCTCCTCCCTACTCAAAGCAGAGTCTTTAATTGTCTTTAAGGTAGAAGTAGATAGGTACACAAAGTGTAATGTTACAGTGGGTAAACAATGTGGGAATGAAGATACAATTGCCTGGACCCTATTGTATGACTGAACAGCTAGATGGGCCAAGTTGCCCATTCCTGCTTAAAATTCATTTGTAAACGATACCCCAAAAAAATTAGACACTTGTGGAGAAGACAGCTTCTTGGAAGGACTGTTTGACTTTACCAAATCAGAATGGTTAAAAAGATGAGGTGGAACCAATTTGACATTAAGGACATCCCCACCATGTCATACATTTGTTTAAAAAAACATTAATTGAACAGCCTTCCAAGTTGACAGTTGGTGCCATAAAGCCCAGCAGAACTAGCACACTCAGCCAGAAACAAAATTGCAAGCAGGCCATTCAGCCCCTCATTCCTGCTGCACCATTCAATAAGATCATGGTTAATTTTTCACCTCAGCACCAGTTTCCTGCACTAACCTCATTCCTCTATTTCCCTTAATATTCAAAATCTATCAATCTGTCTTGGATATACTCGGCGACTGAACCTGTGAGTCAGAGAGTACAACAGATTCCTTCAATGAGAGGGTAATGAATATCTCACTTGTACCAAAGAGCCAATCCTTTACTTTGATATTGTGCTTTTAGTTTCAGACTCCACAGGCAGGTGAAACATCAGCCTCACATCTACCCTGTAGTAACTTTGCACGTTTCAATGAGATTATCTCATTCTTCCAAACTCAAAGGTATTAGGGCCAGTCTGCTTAAGCTCTCCTGACAACCTCCCCATCCCAAAAATCAATTTGGTGACTTCGTTGAGGTTGTTCTACTGCAAGTATATCCTTCAGACAAGTAGAACACCATACATGCACACAATATTCCAGGTAGAGTCTCATCAACGCCCTATATAATTTCACTAAGATGCCTTACTCGTGCAATAAAGACCACATGCTGTTTACCACCTAATTGTTTGCTGCAACTGGACATGTTAAGTGCATTGTCCATAAGGACATCTGGAACCCTCTGAGCAGCGACATTTTTCAACCTCACTATTTTAAAAATACTTCACTTTAAAAACTGTAGAGGGAAAGAAAAGATGACCTCACATTTTTCTACATTACATCTGCCATGGCTTGGCCCCATTTAGTCTGTCCATGGCCTCCTGAAGGCTCTCTGCATTCTCCTTAGTGGCACCTGAGATTTCCTCATCCTCAAGTTCTCACTGACAATACCTACTGAATTACTGGGACAGGATTAGCAAATAGCTTGTCTCCAATCTATCAAGGTAAACATGCATCCTCAGCATTTTAGCAGAGCATCTGCAGGTGCTGCTAAAGTATACATCAAATAGAGTTCAGCATGGAATTTGTAATATAGCAATCACAATACGAAATTCAGTACCATGCTAATTGTATTCATCCATTTCTCAAGCCTTCATACCACACCTCAGCCAATAAACCAAAATGTTTGTTCTGTAAATTTACAATTCACTGAATTTATTGACCAAGTATCTAACCCCCATGGAGGTTACATTGAGAAGAATTCAACAGCTGGAAAGTTAGCAGATCTGGACGCAATACGAATTGCCCGACGTTGCTTCACGCAGAATGAGGGGCAATCCTATTGAAACATACAAGGTCCCAAGGCGGCATGACAGGGTAGGTTAGAAACATCTCAACACATCTTCTCTCCCTATAAAAGTAGTGGCAGAATTTTGAACAAGGGGTGGTTACTTAAAACTGAGTTATGCAGGAAATTCTGAGGCTGGCAAATCCCTACCCCAGAAAATTATGGGTTATGTGAAACTGACAAAGAATTGAGGCCTGGGGTAGATCAGCCATGATCACATCGAATGGCAGGGCAAGCTTGAGGGGCCAGATGGTCTGCTCCAGTTTTATGTACATCCACAGTAAAATTCAAAGCCCTGGGCGCAATTACAAGATGATCAATCAAACTTGATGACCAATTCCATCTAATCAATATTTGTGCTGTTGATTGAAGTACCCATTTGTTCCACTCATGGGATACTCAACTTATTCCACAAGTACATGCAAATTCTCTGCCCAATGCATCAAACCAGAGCCTCAGAATCACATCATTAATAAACTGTCACAATTGAAGATAGCTGATGTGGCAGATGATTTCATGCTGTACCAAAAGTTCCATTTGGTTAGTTTACATTTTTAAAACATATTCATGCAGAAAATTTTAAAGAAAATCAAAGTCACCTGCAACCCTTTCACATACAAGACCAAAGAATTAGCCAAGGCATTCCAAGGGTTTGCCAAAAGATAAATTAACAATCACAGGGCAAGGGTGGAAATTATATGCAAATCTTACATTCCAGAATTAGAAGCTTTATCTGATCCATCAAACTGTACACCTTCACATGCCAACATTCAGGTAGAATACTGTGCCAACTGGTAAACTTCTGTTACAAATATACAGTAGGTAGAATAATTATTGCTGACGGTGTCAGATTCAGCACAGAAACCAGCCTTTTGACCAACCGATCCATCCACCTACACTGGTCCCATTTACCAGCATGACCCATACCCTTCTACACCTTGGTGATTTAAGTGCTTATCTAAATACTAAGATGCAAGTCTCTACCTCCACCACCCCATTGTACAATGTTCTGGGTTCCAACCACGCTCTGGATGGAAAAAAAAATTCCTCAGATCACCTCTAAACCTCTTACCCCTTCCCTTAAACGTAGAACTTCCAATTTTAGACACCTCTGCTATGGGAAAGTTTCCTTCAGTCTCTATCTATGCCCCTTAATTTTGTATACTTCTATCAGATCCCACTCCCCACCCCCCCCCATCAGTCGCCTCTGCTCCAAAGAAAACAAATTGAGCCCATCTAGATTCATCTTTAATCTTCAGAATCTCATACGACAAACTACAGCTTGATTTGGACTACATTAACTGGCTGAACCATTCTATTGCTCCTATTCAAGTCTATAATTCACCTAATTAGATCACTATTTCTCAGAACCTGTTTCGCATCAGTTCTATCCAATTACTGTTTGCGAAAAATGTTAATATTCAACACAATTACAGAAGTTGCAGTGCAGAAAAGATTTACAAGGATGCTGCCGGAACTTGAGGGACTGAGTTGACAGGCTAGGACTTTATTCCTCAGAACGTAGGAAACAGAGGTGATCTTCTAGGTGTACAAAATCATGAGGGGCATAAATAGGGTCAATGCTCGTGACATCTTGTAACCCAATCAATAAACATGGCAACAAATACACAAGGGGCTGTGACAAGCGACAGATGGAAGATTCAAGGCCAGTAGTATTTGACAAACTCCAGTAAAATCAAGTGGTGGGCACACAATTTCTCACATTTCAAACCCTGTACCGGACAGTGGGAAAGCAGATACAATAGTATGAGAGAGAATTATGAAACCCCAAGATTAACAGAGACAACAGAGGTTGTCAGGACAAGACAAACTTGAGATCTGAAACAAGGTTTTCGCCAGCTGAATATGGAAGTAGACTGGAGCTGCCCTTTTCTAGAGTGGGTCTCGCAGTCCTGGCAGTGTCACCAAATGCAGATTTGGCTTCACCAGTTTGCAGGGCTATCACAGGGGTAAGAGGGTGCCCATCACCCTCTTACCCCGTGATTTGCACAATACAAACAGCATAGCCCAGGCTGGAAAATCAGTTTTGTTGGAACGACGATAATGGAAAGTTGTTTTTAAAAAGGGTCAAAGTAATTTTAGCCATTTAAAAACTGTTGCTAACATACCCACAGCAATTTCAACTTCAATCTGCTTAATATTTACATTATATAGACTAAGGGATTCAATGATGGCCCATAGAATTTACTTTTAAACATCCATCAATAAGCAGCACATTTGCCAAGTAAAAAAGTTTATTACACCATTGAGCCAATTCAATCCTCGCGACAGTGAAGCAGCTCGAGTTTAATAAGATAACTGGTGGGTGGGACAGGCCACTTGAAAAGTCATTCAATTAAAGAGTTCGAAGAAACAGACAGTATACCACTGACTCGGTACAGAAGAGAAACATCAGATGCCCACCTGCGCAGAGAAGCGTGAAGACTTCAACAGACTAACCTCACCATTAAGAATATCACTATGAAACAAAATATCTGCAGGAAATGAATTTAGCTGCATCAACCACGGACTCCGCCTGTTTTTTTTGGCGGGGGGGGGGCGGTGGTGTGTGGGAAAGATTACTCCTATCACCACCACCCCCTCCCCAAGCATAATATTCCAATCTATTGCAATATAAAGAGGGCAATTAACCCCTCATTTTGCCCACAAAACAAATCAACCCAAGAAAAGTGGGTGGGGGGGGGGGGAGTTATCAGCGATTAATCCAGTGTTTGAGAATGGGAAGTGGGGGGTGTAGTTAAAAACCCCGCTCTCCCCCCATTCCCCTCACCCCCAGCACTCCCCATATCCCCTCTCCCCCCATATTCCCTCCTACCCCATTCCCACCCCCATTCACCTCGCCCCCTCATATTCCCTCCTACCCCCCATTCCCCTAGACCCCCATATTCCCCACTGACTATTCCCCACATATTCCTTCCTACCGCCCCCAGCACCCCGGGGCCGGGCTCCAGCCACAGCTAGGCCGCGGTTGCTTAACAACCAGCCCCTGCCCACCGGGCCGCCCCCCTCCCTCCGCCCCCCTCTTCACCCCCCTCTCCCCACCCCACGGCGTGTGGGACCAGCCGCCCACCTGCAGGTGCTCCTGGAAGCGGATGGGCAGGATCTGTGCCATGCTGTCGCTGTAGTCCCCGCGGGCTCCACACAGGAAAGTCCACACCGGCAACGCTCGCTGTCCCCCCCCCGCCCCGGACTCCCGGCCGGCTCAACCTCACCACGCAAGCGCCGACCGGCCAACCGGCTCCCACTGCGCAGGCGCGGTACAGGCATCTGAGGCGCTCGCCCCTCCCGTCACTTATATCGACTGGCACCGCCTGCGACCCAATCGCAGGACGGTTTGCCGGCAGTAGCCCCGCCCACTCCGCGGGAAACCCACCAATCCGCACCAAAGGAAGGCGGTGCCGCCGTGCAGGAATTTTGGACACGTGATCCAGACCGGCTTGTGCGCTTCACTCTGCCATCCGCGGGCATCAAATAGTTTTCCAAATTGATCATCGGTTTAACCATTGGGAAGTGGATATTATTGCCGCAGAGGTAAGCATATTATGAATTGACGTTGTGTAAGATTTTATGTGATCTGTATTTCGGCGTATTGTTTTTTAGAATTTTTTTTGTAGGGTTGGATGTTTTGAATGGGTGGTGTATACATCCGCCTGCTGCAGACTGCCTCATCATGACACGTGACCATGTTGCTGTCCTGGAACTCCCTGCGTGTCCCGGGACAGCGTGATGTAGCTGGAATTTCTCATCAGGTGCAGCGCTGCTCTCGCTGACCGTGATGTGCCGTGACATTACAGACGTGGGCAGAAAATGCAAAATACTCCTAAATTAACATGGAGAGTTCTGGAAAGACCCAGCACGCCAGGCAGTATTATTAGAAAATAGAAATTCATACTCAGTGGCAGTATTTCAAGTTAAGTCGAGTTTGTTATCATGTGCGGTGAGGTACAGGCGCAATGAAAAACGCAGTAGCTTCACAGAGCACGTAGATTCAGAAAACAACGCATAACATAAGCAATTGGTTTATTAGAATTGGTTTGGTTTGTTATTAACACATTGGAATTGGTTTATTATTGCCACTTGTACTGACGTACAGTGAAAAACTTGTCTTGCATACCGTTCATACCGATCAATTTTTTTTTAAACCAAAATAAACTTTATTCATAATAAAAGACAAACTATATACAATGATAAAACATTAATAAAACACTGCATTTGTGTACAGATCAATTATTAGTGTTACTTTTTATACAAACCACAGCACTGATGCCACTGGTGTGGCTCCCTGGGGCGATACCCCAATCCCATATTTACCATCTTTAAGGGACTTCCTCACCTGACCCCGCCCCTCCCTCTCCTGTGGCAGAAGAACCCTAAACTGTCGTCCTTCCCCACCGAGCCCTCGTGTTGGCTGCACCCAGCTTCAGCGCGTCCCTCAGCACGTACTCCTGCAGCCTGGAATGTGCCAGCCGGCAGCATTCCCCTACGGACATCTCGCAGTGCTGGGAGACCAACAAGTTTCGGGCAGCCCAAAGGGCGTCTTTCACTGAGTAGATAACCTTCCGGCAGCAGTTGATGTCTGTCTCTGTGTGTGTCCCCGGGAACAGCCCGTAGATCTGTTACGCTGCTGCTGGGGATGAACAGTGACAAGGACCCTTGCATCTTTCGCCACACCCTCCTCACAAACCTACAGCCCGCAAAGAGGTGGGCGACCGTCTCATCCCCAGTGTAGTCCTCCCGGGGGCAGCGCATGCTGGGAGTGAGGTTCCAACCATACAGGAAGGATCTGACTGGGAGGGCCCCTCTCACCTCCAGCCAAGCGAGGTCTTGGTGCTTGTTGGGGAGTTCTGGCAATGAGACATTCTGCCAGATGGTCTGGACAGTCTCCTCAGGGAACCACCCCACAGTATCCATCAAGTCCTCCTCCTGCAGTGTTTGCAGGATGTTCCGTGCTGACCACTGCCTAATGGACTTGTGGCCAAAGGTGTTGGTCTGGAAGAACTTTTCCATGAAAGGTAGTGCCGCAATGTCCAGCTGACTGGGACATTGTGTGGCCACGGGGTCAGGCCCATCCTTCGCAACAGCAGGGACAGATAGAAACTCGGTACGTAGTGACACTTGGTGCCCACGTACTTGGCTTCCACGCACAACCTGATGCAGCCACAGACGAAGGTGGTCATCAGGATGAGGGCGACATTGGGGACACCTTTACCCCCATTGACCAGGGACTTGTGCATGGTGACCCGATGGACCCGCTCCATCTTGGACCCCCAGAAGAACCGGAAGACAGCACGGGTGATTTCCAAGCAGGAGGAGCGAGGAACAGGCCATACCTGCGCCAGGTACAGCAGCCCTGAGAGCACCTCACACCTGATGACCAAGTTCTTCCCAGTTATCGATAGGGAGCACCGTTCCCACAGTCCCAGTTTCTGCTTCACCTTCCCAATCCACTCCTGCCAATTTCTGTTGCACGCCCCGGCCCCTCCGAACCAGATCCTCAGCACCTTCAGATAGTCAGGCCTGACGGCGAAGGGGGACGTTGGATCGGTCGGGCCAGTTGCCGAAGAGCATGGCCTCGCTCTTCGCGCGGTTGACTCTGGCCCCTGATGCTGACTCAAACTGGTCACAGATGCTGGTCAATCTGCAAACTGACCTCGGGTCTGAGCAGGAGACAGCGACGTCGTCCATGTACAGGGAAGTTTTCACCTGGGTGCCCCCACTGCCTGGCAACGTCACCCCTCTGATACTCTCTTCCTGATGGATTCGGCAAAGGGTTCTATACAGCACACGAACAAGACGGGAGAGAGGGCAGCCCTGCCTGACTCCAGACTTGATGGGGAAGCTGTCTGTTTCCCGCCCATTGATTTGGACTGCACTACGGATGTCTGTGTAGAGCAGTTGGATCCAATTCCTGATTCCCTCCCCAAAGCCCATTTTGGAGAGCACGTCCAACATGTACATGTGTGATATCCTGTCGAAGGCCTTCTCCTGGTCCAAGCTGACCAGACAGGTGTCCACCCCTCGGTCCTGCACGTAGGCGATGGTATCCCTGAGCAGCACAAGGCTGTCAAAGATCTTCCTGCCAGGTACAGCACAGGTTTGGTCCGGGTGGATCACCTGTCCCAGAGCACACTTGACCCTGTTGGTAATGGCCTTGGACAGGATCTTATAATCCACATTCAACAATGAGATGGGTCTCCAATTTCTGATGTCCACCTTCTCCCCCCTCTGCTTGTAGATGAGGGTAATGGTGCCCTTCCTCAGGGATTCTGACATGCTGCCAGACAGAAGCATAGCGTTGTACACTTGCAGCAGGTCCGGGCCCATCCAGTCCCACAGAGCCGAGTACAACTCCCCCGGTAAGTTGTATATATGGTTCATACGGATCAATTCATTACACAGTGCATTGAGGTAGTACAAGGGAAAATAAGAACAGAATGCAGGCATGGTAGTGTAGTGGTTAGCGTAACACTTTACAATGCCAGCGACTCGGGTTCAAATCCAGCCACTGTCTGTAAGGAGTTTGTACATTCTCCCCGTGTCTGCATGGGTTTCCTCCAGGTGCTCCGGTTTCCTCCCACATTCCAAAGATGTACAGGTTAGGAAGTTGTGGTCACACTATGTTGGCACCAGAAGCCTGGCGACACTTGCGGGCTGCCCCCAGAACACTACGGAAAAGATGCACTTCACTGTGTGTTTCGATGTACATGTGACTAATAGAGATATCTTATCTTAAAATGTCACAGTTACAGAGAAAGTGCAGTGCAGGTAGACAAAGACCATAGCAAGGTAGATTGTGAGGTCAAGAGTCCATCTTATCGTACAAGGGGACCGTTAAATAGTCTTATAACAGCGGGATAGAAGCTGTCCTTGAGCCTGGTGGAACGTGCTTTCACGCTTTTGTATCTTCTGCCTGATGGGAGAGGGGAGAAGAGAGAATGTCTGGGGGTGGGGAGGGGGTAAAAAAGACTGAAAAATGAGACATTTGTGCAAAAAAAACAATCAGAGACAAGTCCAAGGTAGTGCAAGAGGTGGTCTGCAGCTGTCGAGGCAGGATTAGGGTTATGCAGGTCGGCACATTATACTCTGTTCTCGTTAATAATTTCGGATGCATTGGCTGACAATGCTCCATGCTCATTGTGAGGGAAAATTTCTAGTGGGACAGATTCAACCTCACCGGCTAAACTTATTCGGTATAAACAGGACAACAAATTATTTGTTGCTCCACATTCCAGCATCAGCAATCTCTTGTGTCTTGTATAAACAGTGCAACTGATTGACGTAGTAATTGAGAGTAACTGATTAAATCAGGAGAAATTGCATTAATCAGTATGTGTGGACATAAATAGCTTGATGAAACAAGGACCTAAACAACGTGTATCTAACGGATGTGCAATTGCGGTGGAATTTGATTATAGAGTGAGCACCAAAAATTGTGCGTGGTGGGTGGGGGTGGGAGTTTAAAAGATGCACTAACCTTAGTGATTAACAATTATTAACATTTCAGGATAGAAGCAAGGGACTGTCACGTGAGGCTGTGAGGAAATTACCACATAAAGCTAGGGAAACAAACAATCTGTTGGAGGAACAGCGGGTCGAGCAGCATCTGTGGGGGGCAAGGAACTGTCGACGTTTCAGGACTGAGAGATGAGAGATGGGCAGAATAAAGCGGAGAGGGGAAGCAGTGCGACAGGAGCCCGACGTGATTGGTGGTCTGAGGAGGGGTGTAAGATGACAGGCAGGTTGTGCCAGGTCGGGGAGGGGAGGGAGTGGAGTTGGGAGATAGTGGCAGGTGTATGATAGATGGAGGCAGACAAGGAGAGAGGGAGAAAAAATATAAGGAAAGGCCGATGGAGCAAATATACTTGCATATATTTTCTCCCTCTCTTTATACCGTCCATCTCCCCTCTTCACTCTCAGTCCTTATGAAGGGTTTCACCCTGAAACATCAACAATTCCTTTACCCCCACAGATGCTGCTCGACCTGTTGACTTCCTCCAGCAGATTGTCTGTTGCTCCAGATTCCAGCAACTGCAGTCTCTTGTGTCTCCGTAAAGCTGGGGGGTGTGGGTTTACGGTTATTGGTGGAAGTATTAGAGGGGGTTTGAAGGAACAAATTTTTTTTAAGCCAACATGTATTGGGTGACTGGAACTCAAAGTCAAAGTGGAGTTTGTTGTCACATACTCAAGTCCACATGTGCACAGGTGCAATGAAAAACTTACTTGCAGCAGCATCACAGGCACAGAGCATCAGATAAGCAGCATTCACAAGAAAAACATAAAGACAATTTTTACAAGAAAGAACACAATTAGAACAAGAAAGAACAAAGTCCATTTTAGAGCAAAGTGATCAAAGTGGCCATAGTGTTGCTAAACTCTGGTGACTAAGGTTGTGCTGGTTGGTTAAGAACTGAAAGGTTGAAGGGAAGTAGCTGTTCCTGAAGACAGCCAATATAGCCCCTTCCCTCCACCTTTTCATACTGGCTATCTCCCCTCTATCTTTCAGTCGAAGTGAAGGGTCTCGACCTGAAATGTCAACTGTCCGTTTCCCTCCACAGATGCTGCCCGACCCGTTGAGTTCCTCCAGCGCTCCAGATTTCCAGCGTCTGCTGTCTCTTTTGTATCTCTAGATTCTAAAAGGATGTTTCTCCTGTGGGGAGTGGGGTCCAGAACAAGGGGGTATGATCTCGGGTTTTTGGGTCATATGGTCACAAGCAAACTCCAGACCGACCACGTCAGAGATCAGATGGAGTAATCTGGTTGTCCTTGTACTATAATGTCACCAGTAGCCCTTGAATAAATCACTCTCACATAATTACTGTTATTAATTGATTGAACTAACTAAACTTAGCAGCATGGCCTCTGTCATTATACGATCTGGGCTGGTGGTACTGTCTGCCTCTGTCTGTGGTGTTGGAAAGAGAGCTCCCACAGTCTGGTAGGATGTTCTCTCCACCACTGATGCTTGCACTACATCGAATCAACGAAACACACTGCAGTTACTCACACAGGCCACTGCCTCAGCACCTCCCAAACCCTGATCTCTGTCACCAAAAGGACAAGGGAGCAGTAACGTCACCACCCGCAGGTTCCCCTCCGAGTCGCATACCGTCCTGACTCAGAAATATATCATTGGTCCTTCAACATGACAGAGTCTGAATCCTGGAACTCCTTCCCAACAGCACTGTGGGGACACCTTCACCAGTAGCACTGCGGAGGCTCACTCCCCACCCCACCTTCTGAAGGACAATTAGAGTCGGGCAATAAGTACTGTCTGTGCCAGTGATCCCATCAATAAAAATTGGTAAATTGGTTTATTATTGTCACATAAGATATAAGATATCTGTATTAGTCACATGTACATCGAAACACACAGTGAAATGCATCTTTTGCGTAGAGTGTTCTGGGGGCAGCCCGCAAGTGTCGCCACGCTTCCGGCACCAACATAGCACGCCCACAACTTCCTAACCCATACGCCTTTAGAATGTGGGAGGAAACCAGAGCACCCGGAGGAAACCCACGCAGACACAGGGAGAACGTACAAACTCCTTACAGACAGCGGCCGGACTTGAACCTGAGTTGCTGGTGCTGTAAAGCGTTACACTAACCACTACACTACTGTGCCTGCGACACTGTACCAAGGTACAGTGAAAAACTTTGTTTTGCGTGCCATCCATACAGATCAATTCATCACATCAGTGCATCGAGGTAGTACAAGGGAAAAGCAATAACAGAATGCAGAATAAAGTGTAACAGTTACAGAGAAAGTGCAGTGCAGGCAGACAATAAGGTGCAAGGCTATAACGAGGTACATTGTGAGGTCAAGGGTCCATGAGTAACAAGAACGCAAATTCCCTCCAGACCCAGCACAACTCCATTGGTCATACCCAATGAATCTGCTATGATTCCACGCCCTAATCTTGAGATTATTATTCTTGACTGTGTGTGAACAAAGCAGTGAAGCAGTGCTCCCAGACCTGATTTTCCTGTAAACAGGGAACAAGCAATGTCAGCTATTTCAAAGCATCAAATGAGCTGCTGGAGGAACTCAGCGGGTCAGGCAGCATGTGTGGAGGCAAAGGGATAGTTGATGTTTCAGGTCGAGGCCCTTCACCTGGACTGAGAGTGAGCAGGAGGAGTGAGGCAGCAGCTGGCAAGCGATAGGTGGATCCAATGAGGGCTTGATTGGTAGGTGGAGCCAGGTAGGGGAAGGAGGGGTGGAGATAGCGACAGAGGCTGGGAGGTGAGCGGTGGAGGCAGCAAAGGGCCGCAGATGGTGGGAACTGATGTAAGGAAAGGTGATGAGGGATCGAGTGGGGGGGATGTGTGGGTGACAGGCAAATGGAACTGGGTGATGGGGGGCGGGGGGAGAGCGGGAGATGCAAAGGCGGTGTGCGAGAGAATCTGGGTAGATCAGGACAGAGGAATGTACAGGGGGCGGGGGGGGGGGGGGTGGGAAGCAGTTTACCTGAAATTGGAGAACTCAATGCTCATGCTGTTGGGTTGTAGACTACCTGTCCACATCAACACTGCTGAGGTCGAGAGGGTTGAGAGCTAGGAGTGAGCATCACCAATGGCCTGTCCTGGTCCAATCACATAGATGCCACGGCCAAGAAAGCTCACCAGCGCCTCTACTTCCTCAGGAGGCTGAAGAAATTTGGCACGTACCCTTTGACACTCACCAACTTTTATTGATGCACCATAGAAAGCATCCTATCTGGATGCATCACGGCTTGGTACGGCAACTGCTCTGCCCAGGACCGCAAGAAACTGCAGAGAGTTGTGGACACAGCCCAGCACGTCACGGAAACCACCCTCCCCTCCTTGGACTCTGTCTATACCTCTCGCTGCCTTGGCGGAGCAGCCAGCATAATCAAAGACCCCTCCCACCCAGGTCATTCTCTCTTCTCTCCTCTTCCATCAGGCAGAAGATACAGGAGCCTGAGGGCACGTACCACCAGGCTCAAGGACAGCTTCTACCCCACTGTGATAAGACTATTGACTGGTTCCCTTATACGATGAGATGGACTCTGACCTCATGATCTACCTTGTTGTGACCCTGCACCTTATTGCACTGCACTTTCTCTGTAGCTGTGACACTTTGTACTGTTATCGTTTTACCTGTACTACCTCAATGCACTCTGTACAAACTCAATGTAACTGCACTGTGTAATGAATTGACCTGTACGACCAGTATGTAAGACAAGTTTTTCACTGTACCTTGGTACAAATGACAATAATAAACCAATAGCAATGCCAAAACCAATACGGGCTCAGTGGGCCGAATTGCCTCCTGTCCTCGTTTGCCGCTGCCTTTGAAAGATTCTGGTATTAAAGGTACGATCCTGCCATCTATTGACTCCATTGTGCACTGTAGTCAGTCTCCACTGTGCAATCTCCCTCTGTACACAAAACAAGATCCCAGTTCCCCCTCCCACTGAGCACACTTTGAAATGAGACTCTCTAATTGTACTGTGCTTACATAAACACCGCTTTTAACCCCAGATCACAGGTTTAATCAGCCTCATTGCTCAGCATATAAAGTTGTTCCATAGTAAACATTAAACCTGTCTTGCTGATCTGACTTAATTCTAACAAAAGCATATCTTTGCTGGAAATCTGAAATAAAAACAGAAAATGCTAAAAAAGTACTCAGCAGGTCAGGCATCATCGGTGGAGAAAGAAACAGGGTAAATGTTTCAACTCAATAACCTTTCAGGTTGGTGAAGATGCAGCAGCTAAAAGCAAGGCAGTGAAAGCAGGTTTAATATTATACTTCAGCAGAGAATTGGGTACATGGGAGACTGAAGTTGCTGGGATCTGGAGCAACACACAAAACACTGGAGAAACTCAGCGGGTCAGGCAGCATCTGTGGAGGGAAATGGACGGTCGACCTTTCGGGTCAAAGCCCATCATATGGACTGAATTAGATATATACTATAAGGGAGAGTGTTCACATCATTAGCAGGAAAGAGCAAGGTCCTGGAAATAATGGTATAATACCACACACCGGACATTCTCTAGTCTCCCCCCTTCCATCAGACGGAAGATACAAAAGCTTGAAAACACGCACCACCAGGCTCAAGGACAGCTTCTATCCCACTGTTATAAGACCCTTGAACAGACCTCTTGTATGTTAAAGATGGGACTCATGACTTCACTATCTACCTCGTCATGGCCCTTGCACCTTATTGTCTGCCTGCGCTGCACTTTCTCTGTAACTGTAACACTATATTCTGCATTCCGTTATTGGCTTACCTTGTACTACCTCAAGGTACTGATGTTTTGAAATGATCTGTCTGGATGGCAAGCAAACAAAAGCTTATCCACTGTATCTCGGTACATGTCACAATAATAAACCAATTACCATAGGGTGTATCGGTGAGAGTGCTCAATTATTGCCCTGCATGGATTGGTGGACAGTGAAATTCTGTGGGGATTTTCTACCCACAGACACCGAATCCTGAAAATCAGGTTATATCTAAATTAAATGCTGAAGATACTCATCTGGTTAGTCATGGAGAAGAAGAAAGGCAGGTTGCTATTTCTGACGTGGACCGTTGACCTTCAATCCTGGGAGCTGGAGTGTTCCTCAGATTCCTTCGTCTGTGGACTGCTGCCTGCCCTGTCTGTCGCTGGCTCCCACTGCAGATTCCAACCATTTCCAGATTCCTGCTTCGCACACAGTGGTGTTGTCGTCAGCATTCAGCTGGGGGTTAAGGGGTTAAACTGCAGGCAGGGAAGAGCTGGCCTTCATCCTCATGGCTTCCCAAAGTGTTTCACGGCCAGTGACATCTGCAAGGGAAACAAAAGTAATCATGGGGGGGGGGGGGGGGGGGGGTGCTCTGGCACAGCAAGATACCACAATAATGACCAACGTATTTGGGCAGTGCAGTGGTGAGGGCTGACCATAGAAAATCACGAGGGGTGTAGATAGGGTGAATGCACACAGTCTTGTTCCCATGGAAGAGGAATCAAAAACTAGAGGGCACAGGTTTAAAGTGAGAGGGGAAAAATTTAAAAGGGAGCTGAAGGGCAACTTCTTCACGCAGAGGGAGGTGCATATATGGAACGAGCTGCCAGAGGAAGTGGTTGAGGCGGGTACAATAATAATATTTAAAAGACACTTGGACAGGTACATGAATAGGAAGGATTTAGAGGGATATGGGCCAAACACGGGGAAATGGTATTGGTATTGGTTTATTATTGTCACTTGTACCGAGGTACAGTGAAAAACTTGTCTTGCATACCGATCGTACAGGTCAATTCATTACACAGTGCAGTTACATTGAGTTAGTCAGAGTGCATTGAGGTAGTACAGGTAAAAACAATAACAGTACAGAGTAAAGTGTCACAGCCACAGAGAAAGTGCAGTGCAATAAAGTGCGAGGTCACAACAAGGCAGATCGTGAAGTCAGAGCCCATCTCATCGTATAAGGGAACCGTTCAATAGTCTTATCACAGTGGGGTAGAAGCTGTCCTTAAGTCTGGTGGTACGTGCTCTCAGGCTCCTGTATCTTCTACCCAATGGAAGAGGAGAGAAGAGAGAATGTCCCGGGTGGGTGGGGTCTTTGATTATGAAATGTTCAGCTGAAGAAGAGCGGAGGATGGGACTAGTTTAGATGGGGCATCTTGGTCACATGGACCAGTTGGGCCGAAGGGCCTGTTTCTGTGCTGTATTACTCTGTAAAACTGGTGGAGCAGCTGCCTCACAGCTCCACAGACCTGGGTTCAATCCTGACCTCCGGTGCTGTCTGTGTGTGGAGTTTGCACGTTCTCCCTGCGACTGCGTGGGTTTCCCCCGGGTGCTCCGGTTTCCTCCCACATCCCAGGTCCGGTAGGTTACTTGGCTGCTGTAAATTCCCCCTGGTGTGTAGGTGAGGGGTAGAGTCAGGGGAGGGGGGGAGTTGATGGGAATGTGGGGAAAATGAAATGGGATAAATGTAGGATAAGGTGGTTGATGGTCGACATGGACTTGATGGGCCGAAGGGCCTGTTTCCAAGCTCTACTTGTTTTAGTGACAGCACAGAGAGTCAAAGTCAAATTTATTGTCACATGCACAAGTACATGTGGGCACAGGTGCAATGAAAAACTTACTTGCAGCAGCGTCACAGGCACATAGCATCAGATAAGCAGGAATCACAAGAAAAATATAATTTAAGCATAAATAACACACTACAAGAAAGAATGCAAATAGAGCAGAAGAAACAAGGTCCATTTTAGTGCAAAGTGATTGAAGTGTTCATTGGTGTTGCTAAACTGTCGTGATTAGGGTTGTGCTGGTTGGTTCAAGAACCGCTGGGCTCCCTTTAAAGGATATGCCAGCACCTCCGACCGTGAAATAATTTCTCACCACCAAACAGAGCCCCCTCTCTTTCAGCTAAATTAAAATGTCCTAAGGCTGGTTTTTACCCCAGATTCACTACTGATCATTATCACGTTGCTGTTTGTGGGGTCTTACTGTGCTTACTCCGTTACACTGGTGGCAGGGGTTTGGGACATCCTGAAATACTCAGAAAGCAGGGACGTTTCCTTTGTCCCCCTGCTCCCACACCTCAATGAGTTCCGCGCCCTCCATGACGTCGAGTTCTTCTTCCGCCGCCAAATCCCCCCCTCCCTTCTCTCCCACCCCCCTCCCTTCCCCCTCTCACCCGGACTCACTTATCCCCTGCTTGCGTGTGCTCCTCACCTTCCCCCGCACCTTCTTATTCTGGCTTCTGCCCTCTTCCTTTCCAGTCCTAATGAAGGGTCTCGGCCTGAAACGTTGACTGTTCATTTCCCTGTGTAGATGCTGCCTGACCCGCTGAGTTCCTCCAGCGTTTTGTGTGTGTTGCTCCAGATTTCCAGCATCTGCAGAACCTCTTGTGTCTCCATTGCGGTAGTGTAGTGGTTAGCGTAACGCTATTACAGCGCCAGCGACCCGGGTTCAATTCCGGCCGCTGTCTGTAAGTAGTTTGTACGTTCTCCCCGTGTCTGCGTGGGTTTCCTCCGGGTGCTCCGGTTTCCTCCCACATTCTAAAGACATAGGGGTTAGGAAGTTGTGGGCATGCTATGTTGGCACCAGAAGCGTGGCGACACTTGCGGGATGCCCCCAGAGCACTCCACGCAAAAGGTGCATTTCACTGTGCGTTTCGATGTACACGTGACTAATATCCTTGATACATGTCCTTTCAGTGACCAGCAGCCACCTTCAGACTGCCCAGAAGGTGGCGATGGTGAGCCACCCAGCGCCACACCACACACAACCCCTTTGCTGCTTGTCAACATCTCACCAGCTAATTACCCCTTCCCTCCCGTCTAATAAACCAATTTCCTCCTGCTAATCCTTGCTCACCATGAAGTTGCTTGCTTCCTCTCACCCCCCGGTTATTCAAGAGCAATGTCCCTTCTCTCAGGACAGATACTGCAAAGCCTTTCACCCACCCCCCTCCCTTGTCCCCATTGCTCCCTCTCCTTCTCCCCCTCCCTCTCACCACACCTCCCTGACGCTGGGTGTTTGCCCTCAGGACCCTGCCGTTTTCCCAGCAAGTGTGCAAACAACGGCCGGGCAGTGAGCATAATCAGGGGACTCCTTGACGCAGCGAGAACGAGGGAAGGCGCAGGATTTACCAGGTAGCGATCTGGCTGCTGGGATACCAGGGATTGCTCGGTGCCTGCGTTCCGAAGCTTTACTCAGCTTGGAAAACCATCCTTGCAGGATATCGTGGGCTCCCAGATTGTGGACAGTGGGGGGGGGGGAGGGTAACGTAACACAACAGACCATTGGGAATGTGTAAACCTCCCTCGTGGAGTCACAGCAATCGTACAGCACAGAAACAGGCCCTTTGGCCCACTCCGTCTTTGCCGTCCATTGTAATCAGCTACATTAATCCCATTTCCCTGCATGAGGTCCACAGCCAAGTGTCCGTCCAGGTGCTTGTTAAATGTTGTGAGGGTGTCTACATGCACCACCTCCTCAGGCACTGGCTCCAGTCTCCTGGCTGCTTGCTGACGCTGACTTACTTGTGTTTACTTCTTCATTTCAGTCAGATCAAACGTACAAAGCGACGACAGATGAGCACAGGAAGAGTTAATGTTGGCGTACGCTCTGACCAGTCACATGATCCACACATCTCTATGTCCTGCCTTGGTGAAACGTAACCATTTCTTCCTGGTGTAGTCCCTGTCTGCTGCTGTGCACTGGGGAATCCCACTGGAGTGTGGGAATTTGGTCTGGTGGTACACGGCTGCACCGAGAGAGTGCTGCACTGTCAGCGATGCTGAACTTGGGGTGAGGCATTAAAACCCAGACTGCACACCCCACCCCCCTCCACACCCTCCAGGTGGATGTAAAAGCTGTCAAGTCACTGTCTTAAAGAGCAGGGGGGCGTTGGCTATATTTCTCCCTACACACACACACATACACACACACACACACACACACACACACACACACACACACACATACGCACACGCACAGACACACACACGCACAGACACACACACACATACAGATACACACACAGACATACATACATATAAACACACACACATATACACACACATACTGTATACACACACATATACACACGCGCGCACACACACACACACACACACAAAAAAACCATTAGTGAAAGCTCCTTTCCTCCGATCTTTTACCTTTTATCCGAAGTGTTTTCCTCCCAGTTGCTAAGGGAAAAGGCCCTTCCTTTCAACTTGTGTGAAATCGCTCTTAATGGTCTTAAGGATCAAGGACTCTGAACACGAGCTTTGTGGACCAAAGCTAGTTTAATCACAAAGGCAGACACGGGACAGAATGGATGGGAACAGACACACGCTCACTCATGCACAGGATATCACGAACACGAGAGGGAAGTCACAAATGGGGTAAAATACACTTTTAGTGTTGGGAGTCTGTTGATGGCGCTCGATGGACTAAGTCATAACTTGGCTTTGGTCCAGGCACTTTTCAATCTATTATTTACCACCCTTTAACAAGTCTTTTACAATACTGGCACAAGTTTAATCTTGATTTTTAACTGTGAAAATGACCACCAGATCTAAAGCCTCTGCTAATGGTAAAGGTATTGGAGACCAAGCTACTTTGGAAGCTATTTTTAATCTGGACAGAAAGTTTGATTGGAGCTTTGCTGAATTGAAGTCTATTTTAAAAGACTTTGAAGAAAAACAAAATACTCTTATCCAGGAGAATGCCAAACAAAGGCAATTAATTGCTGAACTCGACCAAGCTGGTAAAGAGAGAGATGCCAAACTCCACTCACTTGAAAAAGCCTTAATTACGACCAAGCAAAACCTGGAAAAGTAACAACAGAAGATCATCGACCTGGAAGGATGAATCAGGAGGAAAAATTTAAGGATCATCAATTTTCCAGAAAATACCGAGACTGGTAACCCCACGGAATTCTTCTCTAATCTTTTGTTCGATGTTTTTGGTTCCAACATGTTCCCTCTTCAGCCCATTTTGGATAGGGCTCACAGAGCATTAAGATCTAAACCTGCTCCGGATCAAAAACCTCGGCCAGTAATACTGAGATTCCATTTTGTCAGCATCAAGGAACTCCTGATTTGTACTGCTCGTAGACGTGGAATGATTCAATTTAAACAATGGAAGTTTCGAATAGTTGAAGATTACACCCCAGAAGTTATGAAAGAAAGGCTGACCTATAAACCAATTATGGCTCGTCTTTATCAAAGCAATTATCATCCTGCATTATTATTCCCAACAAGGCTGCGAATTACACTGCCTAATAAATCTCATAAATGGTTTAAATCTATTCAGAAGCCAAGAATTTTCTTTTGAATTAGCTTTTAATTTTAGAAGCTAAGAAATTGCAGAACAGACACAGTGTTTTTCCTTTGATTTACTACCTACTTGTTTTATTATCTAATTAATTTTTAGATTTAAACCTTTTTTCTTCTTTTGATATTTTTAATGTTTTGTGTTAATAACAATTAAGAACTTAACAAAATGACTGATCGTTTGCTTTCTTTTCGAAATAATTATTAAACTGTATTTTTTAACTATCGGCTGTTAATGCCCTTTGGCTCTGTTTCAATCTCACAACTATGTTGTGAGTTCGTTATCTCTGTTTGTATTATGTTGTTCATTTTTAGACAAAACATGGGTGGTTTATATATTTTTTCAATTTGGACTACTGCCACCAATAGAACAGGGGTTAGTTCAATTAGAGGGTAGCTTACTGGCTACCTATTGGCCAGTTTTCAGGCTGTTGGGGGTGGGGGGTGGGGTTGTTTTTAGAGAGGAAAATCGCAACTGGGGTAAAATACACTCACACACACACACTGAAACAAACAAGCACACAATAACAATGTACAACTTCAGGATATAACACTTCAATGCCCATCCCACACTAGCATTGGCCCTTAACGCTCCCTGAGTCTGAGTGAAACACTCCCTGACCACGTGGTGATGCACTCTTACCAGTGATCTCTGCAGCGTCGTCTCACTACTCCTGGGGTCATCAAAAGAGGAAGGGCTAGGGGATGCAGCCCTTTTTATGGTGCTAGGAGGCTGGGTGGAGCCTCACCGTTGTGATTTAAACGAGCCAATGGTGTGGGAGCCAAAGACAAAGGTTCCTGCCACAGTCAATGGTCAGGCAGGTTCAGAGACGAAGGGTACTGGTCAGGCAAATTCAGAGGCAAAAGGTACTCTCACACCTGAGGGGTGGGTGGAGCCACACCTTGATTGACAATAGTATCACTTCCAATCAGAGGAGCAATGTTGTCCTCCGGTCAGTGGGGGTCAGTGTCGTTGATGTCACGTGACATCCATGTGGCTTTCTCACAACACAACCTTGGATAATCTTGCATATGGCCGTTTTAACAAGTTGTCCAATTCACTCATTCCCTCCTTAACCCTTCTAGCCCCTCTCTCTTCCTTAAAGATGCTGCTTAATAGCCACCTCTTTGACCCAGCTTTTCACCTTTCTCAAGTATTTCGGGATCTTTGGTCTTTATCGGCAAGGAATTTAAATTTGCCAACTTTTTTTGTTTCTGTGTGTGTGAGTGTGTGTGTGTGTGTGTGAGTGTGTGTGTGTGTGTGTGTGTGTGTGTGTGTTTGTGTCTGAGGGTGTGTGTGTGTGAGTGTGTATGTGTGTGTGTGAGGGTGTGTGTGTGTGTGTCTCTGTGTGTGAGTGTGTCTATAACCTCAAGATTTCTATTTTTTAATTATTCTTTAGTTTTCCCAAACCCCTGACATAACCACCCCCACCCTCATAAGCACCCCTGCGCTTGGGACAGTTTTACATGTTAAAGGAGCTGTATGCGGTGCAGGTGGTGATAATGAGCCACGGATTGTAACCATCTTCTGCAAAGAGAAGTTTCTCCCGAATTCCCTGTTGGATTTACACAGGATGACAATGGAGTTTGGCTCCATCCATGACACTAAATGGGGCGGAGCAAAGTGATCCAGGAGCACCCAATGGACAAATCAACAACAAAGTCAGCAGAAATGCAAACCGATAATTGGGATTCATTTCCAGAGGGACAGAATTAATGCCAAGGGAAGTCATACTGAACACAGTGTGAAGTCCTGAAGTGCAGTGGTATAGTGGCTAGAGCCACTGCCTCACAGCTCCAGAGACCCGGGTTTGATCCTGGCCTCTGGTACTGCCCACATTGGTAAGAGAAGATAAGATAAGATTTCTTTATTAGTCACATGTACATCGAAACACACAGTGAAATGCATCTTTTGTGGTGTTCTGGGGGGCAGCCCGCAAGTGTCGCCACGCTTCCAGTGCCAACATAGCATGCCCACAACTTCCTAACCCGTATGTCTTTGGAATGTGGGAGGAAACCGGAGCACCTGGAGGAAACCCATGCAGACAAGGGGAGAACTTACAAACTCCTTACAGATAGGGGTGGGAATTGAACCCGGGTCGCTGATGCTGTAAAGCATTACGCTAACCATTGCACTACCATGCCTGGTCCTGTGGCGTAGCTCATGCTCAGTCGATGAATTGAACTCGTTTTGTACACAAGAACAGGGAAGTGAATAAAAAGCCTGATATTTATGAAAAACCTTTCACCACAAAGTACCTTACAACCAAAAACTAGGTTTCATTTGTGGGCACGGTTGCGATGTGGGAAACCCAGCAGCCAATCTTCACACAGCCAGTTCCCAACAACAGCAACAAGAGAATGACCAGGTCATCTGATTTTTGGATGGGTTGATGTTGATCAGGGGAGAACTCATCTGCATTCCTTAAAGCCACTACATGGGAACTTTGATGTCCGACCTAAAGAGCAGAACAGGTCTTTGTGCCACATTTCTCCCTCCTGTTTATGTGGACTAGTCAATCCTGTAAAGCATGATATCAAATTTTAACAGAAGACTTTATACGGAGGCATTCATCTTTGGTCAGAGGCAGTTGTACACATCCCTGAACATCTGGCTCCAATGAAGAGAGCCACCATTGAGAAGGTGGGGGAGGGTGAGCTGCCTTCTTGAACTGCTGCAGCCCTTCTGGCGAAGGTGCTCCCGCGGTTCTGTTGGGAGAGAGTTCCAGGATTTAGACCCAGTGACAATGAAGGAGTGGGAAGTGCAACTTGGTGGGGAACTTGAATGCGGTGACATTCCAATACGTTTACTGCCGTCATGCTTCTTAGAGGTGTGAATCGCAAATTGGGAAGTCATTGGTAATTGGTTTATTAAGATCTCTTTATTAGTCACATGTATATCGAAACACACAGTGAAATGCATCTTTTGTGTAGAGTGTTCTGGGGGCAGCCTGCAAGTGTCACCACACTTCCGGCGCCAACATAGCATGCCCACGACTTCCTAACCCGTACGTCTTTGGAATGTGGGAGGAAACTGGAGCACCCGGAGGAAACCCACGCAGACACGGGGAGAACGTACAAACTCATGTACTGAGATACAGTGAAAAGCTTTTGTTTGCGTGTCATCCAGACAGATCATTCCGTCCATAAGTACTGTGAGGTGTTAAAAGGAAAACAGAATGTAGAATATAGTGTGACAGTTACAGCGCAGGTAGGCAAATAAGATGCAAGGGCCATGATGAGGTAGATTGAGAGATCAAGAGTTCATCTTTTAGCGTATAAGAGGTCCGTTCAAGAGTCTTATAACAGCAGGATAGAAGATGTCCTTGAGCCTGGTGGTACGTGCTCTCAGGCTTTTGTATTTTATGCCCAATGGGAGGGGGGAGAAGAGAGAATGTCCGGGGTAGGAGGGGTCCTCGATTATGTTGACTGCTTTCCCAAGACACAGTGTAGACAGAGTCATTGGAGGGGAGGCCGGTTTGAATGATAGACAGGGTATCTTCAGAAGAGTCTGGATGAATAACTGGAATGCATTTTATGGACAATGCCCGTGTTGTGAAGTTATGGATGGTTAGAACATTGATAGAATAGAAATTCAAGTAAGCCAGTCAATAAGAACCCTTCTAAATCCCTTTCCTCAACGTCACTTTTTGAGGAATTTCCATATCCCTTGATTCCCCAAGACATACTGATCTCAGGATGACACACAGTGGGAGGAAATGAACCAAAATATTGGTGTCTGGTAGCAACCTGAGCCTTGTTGAGATAACCCATTGGAAAGCCGAGTGCGCTTCAATGATCATCCAATGTCAATTGTAAATGGACAGGCAGTATTTCTGCCATCCAGTAGGTGGCAATGTGGGGCTGTGGTGAGGAAGTTGGGTCCAGGAGAGAGCTTGGAACCCCAGCCTGAGGCTGCCTCCCATTTTTGTATTCCGAAGGGAGGTTTAATTACAGCTTTTAGAATAAATCGTTTATGAATATGGGCACTTTGTGCATTCCTTTGTCTAGATTTTACAGTCAAGGTTTAGATATGACACAGCCAGGCAGCTGCAAGAAGAGGTCTTGCATCAAGCTGGGTCCAGGAGCTGGCAGCAGCTGTGTCACAATGTAATGGAAATAAGAAAGCACTTTGACATCTTACGCCCATACGGGAGGCCACTTGGCCCATTGAATCCATGCCAGGCCCCAGGGGAACAATCCCATCAGACCCATTCCCCCTCTCCTTATTTCTCTCTGCATTTCCCTCTCACAAGCCCATCAACTCCCCTTTGATTCTTTTTGACTTTAGTCCATACACTGGGGGAAATTTACAGCAGCCAATTAACCTACCAGCACTTGGTTGGGATGTGGGAAGAAACCGGAGCACCCGGGGGGGAACCCACACCGTCATAGGGAGAACGTACAAACTCCACGGAGACAACAGCGAAGGTCAGAATCGAACCCTGGTTGCTGGAGCTGAGAGGCAGCAGCACGACCTGCTGGAACACTGTTCACCATCCACATAAGGTTTGTTCTTCTTCTCCCCAAATTCCTCATTATGAATTGGATTTAAATTCCACAGCTGCCGTGGCAGGATTCGAACTTGTGTCTCTGGACTGTTAGTACTGGTCTCTGCGAACTCAACTACTGCACTACTACTGTACGCCCAGTAGTCTGTGGGTAGCACTTAATCCTTGGTGTGGGAAGCTTCTTGGTAAAAGTCGCGAGACATTGGCACAAATGTCTAGGCAAAGGAGTGCTGCGGATCTGAGCGATGATTTTTTTTGGGCGAGATGTCATACTGAGTCCCTGTCTGCCCAAGATCCAATGGATGCAAATTCAAAGAAGATCAGGTGAGCTCTCCATCGAGTCCCGGCCAATCTTTTACCCTCAATCAACGTGTCAAAGCAGATTATCCAGTCATTAGCTCATTGCTGGTTGTGGGAGCTTGCTGTGTGCAAATTGGCTGAGGCGCTTCCTACATTCCAATAGCACCAACCCTCCAAAAGTACTTCATTGCCTGCTCACTGCAAGCCTTTGTCTGCTGAAGCGAGGACATATTACTAAGATAGTTTCAAAATGTGAATGACTTCTCACCTCCTCTGACATCTACATTCTGGATAAGACCATAAGACATAAGAGCAGAATTAGGCCATTTGGCCCATCGAGTCTGCTCCGCTATCCGATCATGGCTGATCTATTTTTCCCTCTCAGCCCCATTCTCCTGGGCTGAGAAATGGCAGATGGAGTTTAATCTTGATATATTTTTGGAGTACTAATGAGGCTAGGACATACACCATGAAAAGTAAACTCCTAGGGAGTATTGAGGAAGAGAGGGACCTTGGTGAGCAAGTCCAAAGATCCTTGAAGGTGACAGCGCAGGTCGATAATGTGATTACGAAGGCTTATGGGATACTGGCCTTCATTAGTCAGGGTTTTGAATACAAAAGCAGGGAGGTTATAAAACTTTGGTCAGACCTCAGCAAGCAGTCCTGGTCGCCAATGTACAGGGAGGATGTGATAGCACTGGAGAGGGTGCAGAGAGGAATTCACCAGGATGTCATCTGGGATGGAGCAGTTCGGTTATGAGGAGCCACGGGAGACGCCGGGTCTGTTCCCCTGGAGCGGAGGTGGGAAAGAAGGTTGAGGTATATAAAATTAAGAGTGGAATGGATAGGGTCGACTGCAGGAAATCTTTCCCCCATATCAGAGGTGAATAAAACTAGAAGACATGGGTTTAGGGTCAGGGGTAAGAGATTTAGGGGAGACCTGAGGGGGACTTTGGTCACCCAGAGAGTGGTGAGTACCTGGAACGCACTGCCTGAGAGAGGGGTGGAGGAAGAATCACTGACGTCCACATGAGCACTTGAATCCTCTTGGCATGCAGACCGTGCTGGAAGATGGGATGAATATGATTGAGTGCCCACTGGTTGGCATGGACAGGCTGAGCTGAATGGCCTCTTTCTGTGCCGTATGATTTTATGACTCAATAACATCTCCAATTCCCATTAAAAACCCTGATTGGTATTGGTATTGGTTTATTGTTGTCACTTGTACAGTGTAAAACTTGTCTTGCATACCGACCGTACAGGTCAATTCATTACACAGTGCAGTTACATTGAGTTAGTACAGAGTGCATTGACGCAGTACAGGTAAAAACAATAACAGTACAGAGTAAAGTGTCACAGCTACAGAGGAAGTGCAGTCCAATAAGGTGCAAGGTCACAACAAGGTAGATCGTGAAGTCATAGTCCATCTCATTGTATAAGGGAACCGTTCAATAGTCTTATCACAGAAGCTGTCCTTGAGCCTGGTGGTACGTGCCCTCAGGCTCCTGTATCTTCTACCCGATGGGAGAGGAGAGAAGAGAGAATGACCCGGGTGGGTGGGGTCTTTGATTATGCTGGCTGCTTCACCAAGGCAGCGAGAGGTAAAGACAGAGTCCGAGGAGGGGAGGCTGGTGTCTGTGACTCTGTTTCCACTAATTTCTTACACTCATTGATTTCCAGGCTTTTACCAAACTCAGCACAAAATATTTACCCCCTCGCCCTGTCTTCTGTCCATCCCCTTAAACCCATGCTCCCTGGATTAGCCGCCCACAGTCGGGAATGCTTTCTTTTTATTTCCTCTCTCCAACCAGCCATCATGTTGAACGCTTCAATCAAATCCTTGCAAATTTTTTTCCCCCAAGAAAGATAATTCCACTCTGGATGCTGGCTCTGCCCCTCCCCACCCCCACTTTGGCTCCCAGCTCCTGACCCTCACATGCACATTCCCGTTCATTTTGTGCCTTTGGAACAAATTTGGCCTTGGGCGGAGCTCCTGAAATCCCAGATGCGCGGATGATAAATCAGCAGATCAGCAGCGTACTGAAAGGCCTGGATAGAGTGGACGTGGAGAGGATGTTTCCATCAGTGGGAGAGTCCAGGATCCGAGGGCACAGCCTCAGAATAAAGGGATGTCCCTTTAGAACTGAGATGAGGAGGAATTTCTTCAGCCAGAAGGTGGTGAATCTGTGGAATTCTGCCCTACTTCAAGAAGGCCACTATCATCCTGGTACCTAAGAAAAGCAAGGTACATGCCTTAATGACTACCGACCAGTGGCTCTGACATCCACCATCATGAAGTGCTCAGAGAGGCTGGTCACGGCACGCATCAACTCCAGCCTCCCAGACAACCTCGACCCACTGCAATTTGCCTACCGCTGAAACAGGTCTACAGTGGACGCCATCTCCCTGGCCCTACACTCATCTCTGGAGCATCTGGACAGTAAAGACACCTACATTAGACTATTGTTTATTGACTACAGCTCCACCTTCAATACTGTAATTCCAAGCAAACTCATCACTAAACTCCAAGACCTGGGACTCAACACCTCCCTCTGCAACTGGATCCTTGACTTTCTGACCAACAGACCGCAATCAGTGAGGATAGGCAGCAACACCTCCGGCACGATTATTCTCAGCACTGGTGCCCCACAAGGCTGCGTCCTCAGCCCTCTACTCTACTCCCTATACACTCACGACTGCGTGGCCAGATTCTGCTCGAACTCCATCTACAAGTTTGCAGATGATACCACCGTTGTAGGCCGTTTCTCAAATAACAATGAGTCGGAGTACAGGAAGGAGATAGAGAGCTTAGTGACATGGTGTCATGACAACAACCTTTCCCTCAATGTCAGCAAAACAAAAGAGCTGGTCATTGACTTCAGGAAGGGGGGGGCAGTGCACATGCACTTGTCTACATCAACAGTGCTGAGGTTGAGAGGGTTGAGAGCTTCAATTTCTGAGGAGCCAACATCACTAATAACCTGTCCTGGTCCAATCACATAGACACCATGGCCACTGCTCTGCCCGAGACCTCATGAAACTGCAGAGAGTTGTGGGCGCAGCTCAGCGCATCACAGAGACCAGCCTCCCCTCCATGGACTTCTCCATGGACTCCTGTCTCCACCTCTCGCTGCCTCGGTAAAGCAGCCAGCATAATCAAAGACCCCACCCACCCGGATATTCTCTCTTCTTCCTCTCCCCCCCCTCCAATCGGGCAGACGATACAAAAGCCTGAAAGCACGTACCACCAGGCTCAAGGACAGCTTCTATCCCGCTGCTATAAGACTATTGAATGGTCCCCTAGTACAATAACATGGACTCTTGACCTCACAATCTGCCTCGTTATGATCTTGCACTTTATTGTCTGCCTGCACTGCCCTTTCTCTGTAGCTGTAACAATTTATTCTGCATTCTGTGTTGTTTTACGCTGTACTACCTCAATGCACTGTGTGATGAATTGATCTGTATGAACGGTATGCAAGACAAGTTTTTCACTGTACCTCAGTACATGTGACAATAATAAACCAATTCCAACTCCAATTCATTGCCACAGAGGGCTGTGGAGGCTAAGCCATTAGGTATATTTAAGGCAGAGATTGGTAGATTCTTGATTAGTAAGGGGGGTTGGGGTTAAGGGTTACCGGGAGACGGCTGGAGAACGGGGTTGAGAAAAAAATCAGCCCTGATTGAATGGCGGAGCAGACTCGATGGGCTGAATGGCCTAATTCCGCTCTTATATCTTATGGCCTTATGATAACGTGGGCATGGTGTAACACCATCCACAGGAGAACGTCAAAGCCCTTCTCGTTCCAGGTGCACGTGACAAGACGTGATGTGAAGCCACCTCGTACGTTCTGCACCTCCCCATCTCCCATATCCACAGCACCCTATCTGCCTGTGTCGAGGGAGGTCGTGTCTGGGGCCAAACAAATCCATTGTCACTGCGAGCATTAGCTGGACACCTCTGCTACATACGATGTCCGTGTTTCCATTAACTCCAGCACTGCCAAGTTCACAATTGGCAATGTTTCCACACTAATAAAAGCGCTGGAGGAACAGACCTGAGGTATACTGGCTCAACCCGTAGAGCCACTGCCTCACAGCGCCAGAGACCCCAGTTCAATCCTGACCTCAGGCGCTGTCTGTGTGGAGTTTGCACGTTCTCCCTGTGACCACATGGGGTGCTCCAATTTCCTCCCACATCCCAAAGACGTGCAGGTTGGTAGGTAAATTGGCTGCTGTAAATTCCCCCCTAGTGTGTAGGTGAGTGATAGAAACTGGGGGGAATTGATTGGACTGTGGGGATTAATGTAGGGTTAGGGGAAATGGGTGGTTGATGGTCAGAACAGACTCAACGGGCCGAAGGGCCTGTTTCCATGCTCTCTCCCTGTGATTCTGCAGCATGTAGTGATACACATGTTCAGAATCTAGGGTGTACCACGCTTGGAGAACTCTCACACCTCTGGCCTCGATGTTATAAAAGGTAGAGCAAAGTGCCATGATAAACATAACAGAAGATGCCAGCATAAAACAAATTGCTGGAGGAACACAGCGGGTCAGGCAGCATCTGTGGAGACAAGGGCGTGGTCGACATAAGGTATGACAAGATAAGATCTTTTAGAACATCGAGGCCAGAAGAACTCTCACACCTCTGGCCTCGATGTTATAAGATATCTTATCTTGTCTTATCTTATCTTATATTTCTTAAATGTTGTGAGAGTCTCTGCCTCCACTCCCTCAGTCAGTGCGTTCCAGATTCCAACCATCCTCAGGGTGAAAAAATTTTTATTCACATCCCCTCTAAGTCTCCTACCCCTTATCCTAAACTTGTGCCCTCTAGTTACAGACACCTCTACTAAGGGGAAAAGTTACTACTGTTTACCCTATCTATGCCCCTCATAACTTCCTACACCTCTATCAGGTCGCCCCTCAGCCTCCTCCGCTCCAAGGAAAACAGTGCCTCTACTTCCTCAGGAGGCTGAAGAAATTTGGCATGTCACCTTTGACCCTCACCAATTTTTATCGATGCACTGTAGAAAACATCCTATCCAGATGCATCACGGCTTGGTACGGCAACTGCTCTGCCCAGGACCGCAAGAAACTGCAGAGGGTTGTGGACACAGCCCAGCACACCACGGAAACCAGCCTCCCCTCCATGGACTCTGTCAATACCTCTCACTGCCTTGGTAAAGCAGCCAGCATAATCAAAGACCCCACCCACTGGACATTCTCTCTTCTCCCCTCTCCCATCAGGCAGAAGATACAAAAGCCTGAAAGCACCTACCACCAGGCTCAAGGACAGCTTCTATCCCGCTGTTATAAGACAATTGAATGGTTCCCTAGTACGATAAGATGGACCTTTGACCTCACAATCTACCTCATTAATACCTTGCACCTTATTGTCTGCCTGCACTGCACTTTCTCTATAACTGTGACACTTTATTCTACATTCTGTTATTGTTTTCCCTTGTACTGCCTTGAGGCACTTTGTAATGAATTGATCTGTACGGACGGCATGCAGAACAATGTTTTTCACTGTACCTCGGTACGTGTGACAATAATAAACCAATTTACCAATTTACAAACCCAGCCTATCCAGTCTCTCCTCATAACTGAGATACTTCTGGTCAATCTCCTCCACACCCTCTCCAATGCAATTCCAACTTTTTTGCACTGTGGTGACCAAAACTGCATGCAATATTTCCGAAGTGTCCTCACCAGTAAAGGTGTTCCACAATTTCCCTGGTCTTCTGTTCTAGATCTTCTACTCTGTTTCAAAAAGGTGCCACGATATAATTTTCAGGTGATTGGAGGAAGATATAAGGGGTCGTCAGGGGCAAGTTTTTTACACAGAGAGTGGTGGGTGTGTGGAACACACTGCCGGCAGAAGTTGTTGGGATAGATACATTAGGGACATTGATAGCCACATGAATGATAGAGAAATGGAGGGCTATGTGGGAGGGAAGGGTTAGATAGATATTAGAGCAGGGTAAAATATTGGCACAACATTGTGGGCCAAAGGGCTCGTACTGTGCTGTAATGTTCTATGTTCCATGTTCTATATCTTTAACATCCACTCTCTTGTCTGTGTGGAGTTTGTACCTTCTTCCTGGTTTACCATTGCATCCGAGGACAGTGTCTGTAACAGAGCAGCCCTCCATCAGCACTGCCCTGGGAGAGTTGGCATCTCACAGTGGGAACATAAGCTCACAGCAGCGTCACCTCACATTGGCGCGGATGTCCTTTACTGCCCCATGCTGATGAGATTCCAAATCTCCCCGCACTCAGCGCCATCCTCTGTGTCAGAGAGTAGGGAAGCTGGCTGCAGGCTGGGCTGCTTTGAAGGGGAACCCAGAAGCTGTCGCCCTGTGAAAATGCTTTAAATAAAATGAAGAACTCCAGGCTTTGGGAATGAACTTGGGGTCTGGAGGAGCGAGAAGATCCAGCCACACGACCGGTTTACAACATGAAGCAGCTGTGGCTGTTGCTCGAAATCATCCACCGTTCTGGCAATTGAGAGCACAGTTTGAATGCAATGAAAACAAGCCTGTAACAATGACAAATGAACCTTCAATTAAAGTGGCTGATATAAGCAACAGTGCTTCCCCAGAACAGCAGGAGCCCTTTCTAAACAAAGCTCCCACCCAAAGGCCAGGAGGTTTTACAGCTTTGATTAATACGGCCTGCTCGACAGACCCTCAACCTCTGTAACCTAAAATCAAGCAGCAAGTCAGAGACAAGGAAAATGGGGCAAAGCCTAGCTGTGCTGGAAACAAATCTAGAAACATTACCTAAACCAGACAGCATGAAAAATTAATAACATTTGGAAAAGGGGTTTTCCCATATCGTTATATTTGGAAGGAAATGTTAAAGCCGTCACAGAAAAGGCTTTAATGTTTGCTTTGGCACATGTATTAAAATTGGGACGATTCAGAGAAGATTAGCAAGGATGATACGTCAACCTTGTGAAGTGTTCTGGGTCGACCCAGTGGCGCAGTGGGCAGAGCCGCTGCCTCACAGCTCCAGCGACCCAGGTTCCATCCTGACCTCGGGTGCTGTCTGTGGGGAGTTTGCATGTTCTCCCTGTGACCGCGTGAGTTTCCTCTGGTTCCTAATGATGTGCGGGTTAACATAGAACATAGAACAGCACAGGACCACAGTGTCTGTGCCAACGATGATACCAGATTAAACCAATCCCTTCTGCCTGCACATGATCCATATTCAGAATCAGAATCAGGTTTATTATCACTGACTTATATGACGTGAAAGTTGTTGTTTTGCGACAGCAGGACAGTGCGGAGACATAAAAAACAATGAATTACAAATAGTGCATAAAAAAAGGAATAACGAGGTAGTGTTCATGGGTTCATGGACCGTTCAGAGATCTGATGGTGGAGGGGAAGAAGCTGTTCCTGAATTGTTGAGTGTGGGTCTTCAGGCTCCTGTACCTCCTCCCCGATGGTAGTAACGAGAAGAGGGCATGTCCTGGATGGTGAGGGTCCTTAGTGATGGATGCTGCCTTCTTGAGGCATCGCCTCTTGAAGATGCCCTCAATGGTGGGGAGGGTTGTGCCTGTGATGGAGCTGGTTGAGTCTACAACCCTCTGCAGCCTCTTTCAATCCTGCGCATTGGAGCCTCCATACCAGGCGGTGCTACAACCAGTCAGAATGCTCTCCACCGTACATCTATAGAAATTTGCAAGAGTCTTTGGTGACAGACCAAACTTCCTCAAACCCCTAGTGAAGCAGACCCTCTGGTGTGCCTTCTTTGTGATTGCATCAATGTGTTGGGACCAGGACAGATCCCCCATTCCTCCATTCCCTGGACACTCATCTGTGTGTCTAAAAACCTCTTGACACCCCTATCATATCTGGTATTGGGATGGTAGGTTAATGTGCCCTTAGTATGTAAGTGAGGGGTAGAATCTGTGGGGAATTGATGGGAACACGGGGAGTATAAAATGGGATAAATGTAAATGGCTGGGGTAGACTCGATGGGCTGAAGGGCCTGTTTCTGTGCTGTCCGAGTCCATGATAACACTTAACAGTGTGGTCCCAGGTTGCTTTTGCTGTCAGGCCTCATTGCTGCCCAGCACCAGTTACTTGATGTGGATTGTCGAGGCCACCGCAGGAAGCCGGCTGAGGTTCATTCACAGGAGGGTGCCATGCCGTGGGATCAAGGAATCACGGAGTTGAGGTGTGGCATCTGGCTGCACATCCAGCCCATCTCCCCCCAGCAGACCGAACGGGAATAGAGTTCCCCTGGTCCTCAGCTATCACCTCACCAGCCTGTGCATCTGTGTAGTTCCGCACAGACAGAGGTGTGGGGGTTAACTCAAACCCCTGCCTGCCCTCTCTGAACCCTTGGTGCAATTTTCTTTCAAGAAATGACAAATCACACTTCGTTGCATGTGGGATCTTACTGTGTGCATTTTGATTGCTGTCTTGCCTCTCTGACTGCATGTCAGTAGCTATGGATATATGGTAAATGAAAGCTCGATGGAAATGCAAGGCTTGCTATCCTTCAACATGCAACAAGAATACAGTGTGATAAGTGTTGGGTTAGTCCACATGGGTGCTTATGATTGGTGTGGACTCAGGGACCTGTGAGCTCTTTCCCTGCTCTGTCTCGACAAGTCCATGGGAATAGCAAATCCCAGGGACCTGCCTTCAATCCAGAGTTCTAGCAAAGCTACCTGGGATCATGGTGCTGTTACCATGCCCCTGGGACAGATAGCGATGTAGTGAACACAAAATGTTTACGTGCTGCATCTCTCTATGAGTCTATGACCTGACAGAGTTGCATGCTCTCCATTCCACCACAAACAAAGATGTCCTTCATTAGTCATGGGGAGCTTTGGGATATCTTGGGGTTGTGAAAGGTGCATCATAAATTCGAATTCTTTCTTCGCTCTTTATCCCACAACTCTCCACACTTTTCCCCCCGGTGGAAAGCACATTCAAGAGGACCAGATTGAAGATTCTTCATCGCCCCTTCACTGTCACTGGGTCAAAATCCTGGAACTCCCTCCCCATCAGCGCCAGGGGAACACTTGACCAGAAGGACTGCAGTGGTTCAAGAAGGCGGCTCACCCCCATGTTCTCAAGGGTAACCTTGGATGGGCAATAAATGCTGGTCTTGCCAGCAATGCCCATATAGAACATAGAACATAGAAAACCTACAGCACACTTCAGGCCCTTCAGCCCACAAAGCTGTGCCGAACATGTCCCTACCTTAGAAATTACTAGGCTTACCCATAGCCCTCTATTTTACTCAGCTCCATGTACCTATCTAACAGTCTCTTAAAAGACCCTATCGTATCCGCCTCCACCACCGTTTCCGGCAGCCCATTCCACACACTCACCACTCTCTGAGTAAAAAGCTTACCCCTGACATCTCCTCTATACCTACTCCCCAGCACCTTAAACCTGTGCCCTCTTGTGGCCACCATTTCAGCCCTGGGGAAAAGCCTCTGATGACTATCTACCCAATCAATGCCTCTCATCATCTTATACACCTCTATCAGGTCCCCCCCCCATCCTCCGTCGCTCCAAGGAGAAAAGGCCGAGTACACTCAACCTGTTCTCATAAGGCATGCTCCCCAATCCAGGCAACATCCTTGTAAATCTCCTCTGTACCCTCCTTACGGCTTCCACATCCTTCCTGTAGTGAGGTGACCAGAACTGTGTCCGGTACTCCAAGTGGGGTCTGACCAGGGTCCTATATAGCTGCAACATTACCTCCCGGCTCCTAAATTCAGTTCCCCGATTGATGAAGGACAATACACCATATGCCTTCTTAACCACAGGGTCAACCTGCGCAGCCGCTTTGAGTGTCCTATGGACTCGGACCCCAAGATCCCTCTGATCCTCTACAGGAGGATCTTGCAAGAGAATGAAGGAAGATGGGTTTTGATGCTGTTTAGTCAATGCACAAAAGACTACAGATGGATTTTAACACCAATCTTAAGTCAGTCACAAAGTCGGAAAACTCTGGACACACAGCCATCCGATATTATAAACTTCCCCCAAGGTAAACACTCCGGATTAAAGATCCATCAGGCTCCAACACACTGCCTTTCTGATTACCTAGGAACAGATGGCTGCTTGAAACCTAAATTTTTCATCCCTGATTTTATTCCGAAGTCAGTGTAAAGAAGACCAGATTGTAGCTACATTGAAAAATGGATTGGGGTAAAGTTTACTGCCCTCGGGATAGAAGGAATGATTTATAAGTTGCCTGTGCACCATTTACAGCTCTCAGAGCTGAAATTAATTATGATGAACTGCATTGTATTTCTGGTCAGGCTCCTGTCTGTACAAATTTCAAGTTAAAACACAGCAAATGATTATAGCTAACAACAACTTCAACAGTAATTGCAGCCTCCAGCTTGCCAGAGGAACATTAAACCCTTCAGATGATTGGCACCACCTCGATCCCAGAGAAGTAGTGGCCATAGTCTCTAAACACGAGCCTAGTCACTTGATAGGTTGCCCTGGTTACCGGATCACCATTACTTGAGAGAACGGCTTTAAGCTGAGGTATCTTTCAACACCGATGTCTGCTAGCACCCGCAGATGTCACTCTTGATGGATTGGTTGGGAATGAAGGAATGATTTTTTTTAATAAGTTGTTAAACTCCAGGTTAAGGCTCAGAGGATAGTAGTTAAGCAATTGTTTTAACTTTTTTTTGCAGACAACATTAACTTTGCTGCAGAAACATTAACAAACACAAAGAGTGATCCTATACAATCTCAGCGGCTTTGAAAATGAAAAGCTCCCTGGCATGATGCTCATTGGCTTTTCTTCGTTACAGAGTCATCGAATGATGGAAATCCACCTTCAGCTCACTGAGACATTCGAAGCCACAAAGGAACTCTAGGCTAATCCCACTTCCCAGCTCCCTCTGCAAGTCCCAGCTCTTTGAGTGATTCTCCAGGTCCGTCCCTTTAAATGTGGTGAAAATTTCTACCTCCACCACACTTTCAAGTGGTGGGGTCCAGAAACCCCTCCTCCCTCCTTTTTTTTAATCCCAAAATAAACTTTATTCATAATAAAAGACAGACTACATACAATTATAAGACAGTGCAAGCCTTTACATTCCTGTACAGATCATCCATTAGTGTTACCTTTTTATGGAAAAAATAACAGCACCGATGCCACACGTATGGCTCCCTGGGGCCTACCCAGTCCCATATTTACAATATTTAAGGGGCTTTCTCGTCTGACCCCGCCCATCCCTCTCCTGTGGCAGAAGAACCCTAAACTGGCATCCTTGCCACCTTTGAGGTGGGGAGGTCCAGTCCCTCCCTCCGCCTCTGAGGTAGGGAGGGTCCAGTCCCCCTCCTCCTCGCTCTGCTCTCAGATTGCTGACTCCAGCCTATGGCTTATTATCCCCTCTGGCCCTACAGCCGAACCAGGGTTCTCCATACGCCAACCTCGTTGGCAAACACCAGTCACCTCATAGAGGGAGTCCCAACGAGAAATTCCCGAGGTCTCGACCCGAAACATTGACCGTCCATTTCCCTCCACAGATGCTGCCCGACCCACTGGGTTTCTCCAGCACCTTGTGTGATGCTCCAGATTCCAGCGTCTGTGGTGTCTCATGTCTCCATCTGAGACCCATCTTAATTCCCCGGTTTACAAACCCACTCACTCTTCAATAATCGGCACTGAACCTCATTCCTGCAGCCTACCACACAGGGCTGGTGGCTGCTGTTGAGGTGGAAGAGGTCACTGGATAGAGTTCAATAATGGACGTCATAGTGCATTTTTATAGCACCTTTCATGGCCTTAGAACATCCCTAACCTCTATCAAACAATGAAGTGCTTTTGAAAGTTGAATCCCTCAGGAGAATATAAAAAAGGTCGGTATCAAATCTCCACACGAAGAGACAGAAATGTTTTATATCCATGATTGGAGAGGATCTAATCGTTCTTTCTGCTCAAGGGCGAGAGAGTTGACTGGCAGAATCGGTCGGCACCAAAACACTGGGCTGAATGGCCCTTTCTGGGTGAAAATGGTCCTGTGATTCTGGTAATAAGGAGCAGTAAGTAGATAGAAAGGACATCCTTAGCTGGACAGTTAAGAGCTGCTGGGTTGGGAGGGTGGAGCTAGCACATAGAAGGGCCGGAGAGGGGCAGAGGACAGTGCGTGGTGAGTCTGCGAGGCTGGTGGAGGATGAAACCTTCATCACATTGGAAAGGTACCTGGATGAGTATTTAGGGGGGTGTAACTTCCAAAACCAGGGAGCGAGAACTTGGATGTAGGATTAGGAATGGGAGAATATTTTCAAGCCAGCCCAGACATGATGGGCCAAATGGCTTCCTTCTTTGATAGAAATGACTGTTATCTTATGGACGCTAATTGACCGTTTTCCAAAGGTTCTGCCTTCCTTCACTCTGAGGTACCCCTATCCGTTCCCAACATGGAACATTGGTGGACTACTCCCCACCGCTCTATAACGGTGAGATCATTGTGTAGAGAGTGGAACTAATGTACAACCCAGGACCTGCCTCTAACCAACAGTGTGGATCCCAAGGCAGTGCTGCAGGAAAGGCCTCTGAAAGGTTCAACGTCCATCGCAGTGGCACTGCTTCCTCGCTCGGGAGAGGCCCCGGTTCAATCCTGACCGTGGGCGCTGTCTGTGTGGAGTTTGCACGTTCTCCCTGTGACATGGGTTTCTTCCGGGTGCTCCGGTTTCCTCCCACATGAAGATGTGCGGGTCAGTGGGTCAATACAGGGGTTTCAACCCGAGACGTCGACAATTCCTCTCTCCCCCCCCACCCCACACAGATGCAACTCGGGCCACTGGGTTCCTCCAGCAGATTGTTTGTTGCTCCAGATTTCAGTGCTTGCAGTGTCTCCATTGGAGGGTTAATTGTCCACTGGAAACTGCCCCTGGTGTGTAGGTGAGTGGTATAATCTTGGGGGGATGGGGGGATTTGAGTTAATGTGGAAAGAATTAAAAATGGGACTAATGTGGGATTATCGTAAATGGGTGGTTGATGGTCGGCATGGACTCAGTGGGCCGAATGGCCTGTTTCCATGCTGTATTTCTCTCTGACTCCTTTTCCCTCAAAGTGTTAATGTGTCCGTGGGCCAGATAAATATGTTTCCTTTTACATCCAGATATGTTTGCTCAGCCAGCTCCCTCACGGGCACAACCCTCCCCACCATCGAGGACATCTTCAAGAAGGCGGTGCCTCAAGAAGGCAGCATCCATCACTAAGGACCCTCACCATCCAGGACATGCCGCCTTCTCGTTACCACCATCGGGGAGGAGGTACAGGAGCCTGAAGACTCAACGATTCACGAATAGCTTCTTCCCCTCCTCCATCAGATTTCTGAACGGACCATGAACCCATGAACACTGCCTTGTTATTCCGTTTTATTTGTTTATTTTTGTAATTTATAAGGTAAGATCTCTTTATTAGTCACATGTACATCGAAACACACAGTGAAATACATTTTTTGCGTAGAGTGTTCTGGGGGGCAGCCCACAAGTGTCACCATGTTTCTGGCGCCAACATAGCACGCCCACAACTTCCTAACCCGTACGTCTTTGGAATGTGGGAGGAAACCGGAGCACCCGGAGGAAACCCATGCAGAAGTTTATAGTAACTTCATGTCTTTGTGCTGTACTGCTGCCTCAAAACAACAAATTTCACGTTGTGTAAGTTAGTGATAGTAAACCTGATTCTGGTTCCATCCAGCAACCTTTAGGCTCTACAGAGATGGAGAAAGAACGAACTGTTCATGACACAGGGGAACAGACAGAAGCGATACTTGTCTGCACGCTGTGGAGGTGGGAGCAGAAGACCCCTGAGCCTAGCTGTTGTCACCTAATCTCAGTGGAGGTGTGCCCAGAGGTAATGACCACCCTCGCTGACAGCTGCTTTGTCTTCTTCATGATGGATGAGTGTGTGTCCCAAGCACCATTATTTTCCCTCCCTGGCCCTGTCCCCTCTGCCCTCCTGATGTTATCTTGCTGCCAGTGCATTTTCCCCTTCTCTTAAGCTATTATCGATCCACGAAACCCAATCCACTGGGCCGAGAGACCCTGGAGCAATGGCCACTCAGGTGAGAGTACATTCCCCCCCACACCAGCCCCCTCCACAATGGCCACACCCACACCCCACCTGTTGTTTTGTTAATGTAACATTAGTCCCTTATCTATTAATGCAAGGGAGATAGGAAGGATTTCCTTCCAAGTGCTCGACCACTGAGCTATTCCATGACACTTGTGTAATCTCCAATCTTCAATTACCAGCCCCTATCTTGTACATCTAGTCTCCACAACGGGCTATCAATCACGGTTAGGTTTACACCCTAAGTATTGTTCAAGCACCAAGCAGGCCCAGAACCTAAGTCATTGCTAGTCACAGATCAATGTTTTTGTGGAAGATTTATTACAATCAAAATGTTTGAATTTGACAGGCAATTCATTGGAAAGGTGTACTTCCTTTTGGATAAAGGATCTTCAAACGTCAGGCTTGATTTACATTTTGAATAATCATAACAGGGAGCTGTGAGCACCTCAACAAGCACAAAGGCCCTTCATTTAAAAGGGCAGCCTCTCTTTATGGGGGTTTCACGGAGGGAAAAGACTCCAAAACCTCATTGGTTGTCAGGCAAGTCAATCTTTTCTGGCAGTGTGCCCACGTGCACACATAAACATACATGCACACACACACACGTACATACACACACACACACACGCACACACATAGACACACACAAACACACACAAGTACATACACACGCGAGCACACACAGTGTTAACCCAGTCAAGCGCACGCGGAGCCACTCGTACACATGGAGTCACATGCACAGAATCCCACACAAAGAGTCCCACACAATCATACACACATACAAATACAGCCACGTGCAGTCACACACACACTCATACATAGCCGCACACATACCCTGATACACAGTCACACACATGCACTCATTTGCAGTCACAAGCACACTTTTACACAGTCATACACATGCACACACATCCACACTCGTAAACACAAATACACAAAACATACATACTCACAGGTGTGCTCATACATGGACACACATGCATACACAAACCATACACAGATAAACAGACATAGAGTTGCACAGATAAAAATACACACACACACACCTGATACAGGCCACACAGACATCCTGCCAGAACCCTTTCAGTTTGACCCCACCCCCCGTCCTCACCCCCTTCTTTCAGTGACAATGTTTTGGGGACCCTGTGAGAGAAGGGATGATTTATTAGTTAGGTACAGGGATCCCACAGGGATAGTTGGTTCAGGTTGATTGGTTTAATATTATTATTGTCACATGTACAGAGGTACAGTGAAACGCTTGCTTTGCGTGCCATCCATACACATCATTTCATCACATCAGTACATTGAGGTAGTACAAGGGAAAACAATAACAGAATGCAGAATAAAGTGTTCCAGTTACAGAGAAAGTGCAGTGCAGGCAGACAATAAGGTGCGAGGTCATAACAAGGTAGATTGTGAGGTCAAGAGTTCATCTTATCGTACTGGGAGACCGCTTAATAGTCCTACAACAGCGGGATAGAAGCGGTTCTTGAGCCTGGTGGTACGTGCTTTCAGACTTTTGTATCTTCTGCCTGGTGGGACAGGGGAGGAGAAGATGTCAGGGGTGGGTGGGACCTTTGATTATGCTGGCTGCTTTGGCGAGGCAGCGAGAGATATAGACAGATTCCATGGAGGTGATGCTGGTTTCCATGCCTAGCCTGGGTCTTCCCATAACTTCACACATTCCCATTGCTGGATACAGCTCTGGAGAACTATTTGGGTGATATAAAACCCCAAGGGGTGCATTCCCCACCCCCAGCTCCCCCATCAACCAATACTGTGCTGGTTGTTAAGTCTGAGACAAGACTTGCCTCTGAATATTTCTGACCCCCAATCGTAAATTTAGGATGGAAGGCATGCATTTCTATAGTGCCTTTGTTAATAGTGTGCAATTCTGGTCGCCCCATTACAGGGAGGACGTGAAGGCTTTAGGAAGGGTACAGAAGAGGTTTACCAGGATGCTGCCAGGATTAGAGGGTATGTCCTATATGGAGAGGTTGGACAAACTTGGGTTGTTTCTCTGGAGTGGTCAGAGGCTGATGGGAGATCTGATAGAAGTTTATAAAATTATGAGAGGCATAGATAAGGTAGACAGTCAGAGGCTTTTTCCCACGGTAGAAAATGTCAAATACTAGAGGACATGAAATCAAAGGTGAGAGGGGGAAAGTTTAAAGGAGATGTGCGGGGCAGGCTTTTTACACAGAGAGCGGTGGGTGCCTGGAATCGGCTGTCGGGGGGGGGGGGGGGGGGGTGGAAGCAGATACGACAGTGGCATCTACGAGGCCGTTAGATAAACACATGAATATGCAGGGCTGGAGGGATATGGATCATGTGCAGGAAGAAGGGATTTAGTTTAATTTAGCATCATGGTCAGCACAGACATGGTGGGCTGAAGGGCCTGTTCCTGTGCTGTACTGTTCCACGTTCTGTGTTCACCACCTCATGACCTCCCGGCGCAACTCACAGTGGAATGAAGTAAAATGAGATTGTCTGGTCACCAGCGTATTGTAAGAAACACAGCGTAGTCAATTTTCGCACAGCAGGATCCCACAACCAGACCGGTGGCAATGGAGCAGAGTGCAACTGTTGATGACATGGGTTGAGGTGTGAAGGTTAGATGGGTCAGTCAGTAAAATGCCCGCCTTGGGACTTCTGACATTCAGCCGTGAGGGCAGAAGGAAGGCCGTTGATCAAGACATCACTTGAACTCCCCGAGTACCCCTGCTCGGGTTCATGGAGAATGAGCCCAACAGATGTCAGCCTGGACTCTGAGCTCAAGTCTCTGGGATGGGACCGGCACCCATGAACTTGCACCGTCTTGATGTGAGTGTATTACTGTTCGAGACACACCTAGAAACCAGGTGTCCCCTGAACCAGCTACACTTCCAGACTAAGCAACCTTCTTAAATTGCCCCACAGGTGGTGATCACCCATCCTATTTCCCCTTGCTGGGCTGTATCGGAAAGCTGTTACAAGTCTACCACGTCTGGAGTCACACACGGTCTAGAGCGGGCAAGGGAAGTGACCTGTCCTCTTTAACAATGTCAATAAACTGGATGGTTTCTTGAAAGAGTCCACAAGCTTCACCGCGACCAATGGACCAGCTCTTTAACATTAACTTCACTAGTGCCAAGGTAGGATTTGAAGTCCTCTCTCTGTCTCCATGGTTGAGGAATATCCACTGCGCCAGTGTCCCCTCACCCCAATTACCACGAGATTGACTTCAGTCTGCCCTGGTGTACAGGACATCGACCTTTTCCCCTTCTCTGACCCAGAAGCCAAGCACTCTCCGATAGACTGCAGTCCCATGCAAGACAGTACAGAGCAAAAGACCGAGGCAACCAAAAGTATCCGGGCCTGATAATTTTGGTCACATTAACCATCAAACTAGTCTCAATCTCCTTCCTCATGGTGAGCTTCAACTGTGGCTCTGTGGGCTCGAACTCTGGGTTTCTGAGTTCAATCTCACATGGTACCCATGAGCACAAAGACCTTGGCTGATGTGGTGCTGAGTCATTGAAGAGGGGGTTATGCCTGTTCTCTAGTGGAAGATCCCAGAGGACTACTTTGATGAAGAGTAGGGGTGTTATCGCCACTGACCTGCCCAAAAATTATCCCCCAGTCACTGCCAGCAAAACTGATTATTTGGTCATTATCACGCTTTTATTTGTGGGACCTTGCTGTGTACAAGTTGCCTGTGTGCATTTGTGTTTATGAGTGTGTGTGTGTGTGTGTTTGGGTGAGTGTGTGTGTGTGTGTGTGTGTGTGTGTGTGTGTGTGTGTGTATGACAGTGTATAAATGTGTTAGTGACTGCAACTGAGTGTTTGTGTGCGACTGTGTATCAGTGTATAACACAACGTGTCTGCTGAGCAGCAGTGATCCTCACCTTCCCGTTTGCTTCAGAGGTGAGGACTATCCGACGCAGTCACTCAATGCACCGGAGACGTACCATCCAGCAAAGTTCCCCAAATCTACTGGCAGGACGAGCAAACCAACATCAGTGTCGTCTCCTTGGCCAATGTCACCAGCACTGAGAGTCTAATTGCACCCAGACATATCCTTTGGGTAGGTTACGAACATAGAACATAGAACAGTACAACACAGGAACAGGTGCTTTGGCCCACCATGTCTGTGCCGAACATGATGCCAATTTACACTGATCCCATCTCCCTGCACATGGTCCAGATCCCTCTGTTCCCTGCCTGTTCCTGTGCCTGTCTAAATGCCTCTTAAACGTTGCTATCGTGTCTGCCTCCACCACCTCCCCTGGCAGCAAACCTTAAACCTCTAGTATTTGACATTTCCACTCTGGGAAAAAGCCTCTGGCTGTCTGCTCTATCTACGCCTCTCATAATTTTATAAACTTCTATCCGGTCTCCCCTCAGCCTCTGCCGCTCCAGAGAAAACAATCCAAGTTTGTCCAACCTCTCCTTATAGATCATAACCCTCTAATCCAGGCAATGTCTCGGTGAATCTCTTCTGCACCCTCTCCAAAGCCTCCATGTCCTTCCTGTAATGGGGTGACCAGAACTGCACAAGCAGTCAGCTCTGAGATCTGTCACTGCAAGTGGTTATCAGGAGAAAACGTGACATCTTCATCGACTTATGAGAGTCCCTAAGTCTCTGCCTGTCAAAGTGGTGAAGGAGCAGAGTGAAAGGCAGTGAGTACCTCAAATCTCTTCGCTGGGAACAGTGGGAAGTGCATAACATCTCCCAAACTAGTCCCCTATCGACCACCTCTCATCCCACTCATAGAACGTTGGTCTCATCAACTGCCTTAGAACTCACAGAATGGGAGTGGATTAAGTCATCCTCAATCCCAAGGGACTGCCTAAAATAGCAGTGACCACGCGCTCAAGATACTTATCAGTTGTAAAGTACTTTGAGATGTTTTATACTGACAGTCAGAGACTTTTTCCTAGTGCAACAATGGCTAACACGAGGGGACATAATTTTAAGGTGACTGGAGGAAGGTATAAGGGGGATGTCGGGGGTAAGTTTTTTACATAGAGAGTGGTGGGTGCATGGAACGCACTGCCGGCAGAGGGTGTGGGGGCAGATACATTAGGGACATTTAAGAAGCTCTTAGATGGACACGTGAATGATAGAAAAATGGGGGGCTATGTGGGACGGAAGGGTTTGATAGATCTTAGAGCAGGATAAAATGTCGGCACAACATTGTGGGCCGAAGGGCCTGTACTGTGCTGTAGTGTTCTACGTTCTATGTTCCATTCCCACGGACCTGGAGCTTTCTTTGGATAGGACGTCAAAGACGTGAAGCAAAGGTGGCGAGATGTAAATGGGATTAGTATAGATGGGTGCTTAAAGGTCAGCATGTACATGGTGGGCTGAAGGGCCTGTTTCCATGGTTTATATCTCGACCACTGAGATGGAGTTGAGATGTAGTTTGGCCACGATGAATTAGAATGGTGGCGCAGGCACAAGGGACTGAATGGCCTACTCCTGATCCTCTTGCATTAGCTTATGACACTTCAGAGCACAGAGTTAATTGAAATTGACTTTGACAATGAAAAACAAATATCGGCATCTCCAGGAAGCGTGGTGTTGGAGACACTGTTCCTATAGTTGGTTCCAGTGGTGTCTCCTCTCCTGAAGTGCGTACAGCATTTTGAGCAGCATTAAACACCTTAAGGGATCACTGCAATTTTTATCCATTAGCCAAACAAGTCTGCAAGCCTCTTGGATAAGGAGAAAAAACCTCCAGCGCTTGCCTAATGCAAGACCGAGCCAATCCCCGGAGGTGATTACCAGTTGAGGAAAACACAAGCTGCAGATTTATGGAGGGTTGTTAAAAGGTACTGTGGCTTAGATCAACACTGGGTCTCTGGACTGCTGTAAAAATTACTTCGAGACGGTCGTGCAGGTTTATGCAGATGGATGGGAAGCAGAACAGGTCTGTCTGTCACTGGCCAGCCAGCGGTGAGGATGCTTTCAAAAGCGGCCTCCGAAACTGGCGGAGAGATTAGGTCAGGAAGTTGGATCCAACTCGGGAAACAGTCATGGGTGCAGCGATGCTGAAAAGGTGTCTTAAAATCTGGGCCGTGTTTCAACACTAACAAACATTTCCATTTGCAGTTGCTCACTGCTCTGTGAGTCTTTTCAGCGAACCTCATGGGTCATTTGCTTCAACAAAGGTTTAAGTATTAGCACTGATCTGGACAGAGGGAAGTAAATAGGAAAAATAGCTTCTTGAGAACATTGGGAGCAGTGGCTTTGAGGAGCCATTCAGGGCCAATGTCCCAGTCAGTTGGACCAGGGCTTGTGTGCACCTGTATTCCACGAGCCTCTTTGCCCCAGGTTCCGCAAAATAATTCCAAGAATTCACCTTGGAAGTTCCAATTATCCTCCCAAATCCAAGGTCTACAGGGTTGAGGGGCTGGGATGGTGGTGAAGGAAGGTGGATTTTATACTAATCTTTCCACAAAGCAATGTTTTCTGGTCTCTTGGATGGCCCAGCTCTAATTTGAAGATGATATCCCCTGATTTTAGGTTGCATGGCCATGAAATAGTTTCTGAACCCAGGATCTCCCCTAATTTATGCAGTGTACTAGACCAACACATAAGCACTGGATTGACAGCCTAATGCATCCTGCGGACCCAGTCCTGAGCCTTTGGAGCCACGGGCTCCCATTCGGTGTTGCTGTCGGGGGCTGTGATCTGGAAAATCTCAAGGGCACCACCCTGGCAAAGCTCCCAGCTACGTACGTCTTGCTGTGCCAACTCCACTGGACCCTGCTGCCACTTTAAAGCTCTCATTCGGAACAGCCCTCCGTCTCCAAGCCGCGTCCGGACAACTTGCCATCAGCCTCAAGCTCTTCTGAGACCCAGTGAGGGTGATTGTGTCCAAACTGCCGGACTCGCTTGGGACACAAATGGATGGTGTCAAGGGAAGGGAAAAGGTTGAGATTTCTGGGATCTAGCAGTGCTAAAGGGAATTTTATCCCCTGATCCATGCTGTGCTTGACATTGGATTCCATGAATTGGGAGGCAGTGGTGTGATGGTCCATGCTTGATGTCCAGCAACTACCCACCGTCTCATGCCTGGCCTGCGGTGGGCTTCCACAGGGGACAGAGAGAGCAGTGTTGCCTGGTCTCAGAGAGAAAATGGGACTAACCTTCAGGTCATCTCACAGCTCCTCAAGCTACCAGCATTGACTCAGTGGCAGTACACGTTCCCCTGAGTTAGAAGGCCCTTGGTTCATACCCTCCTTAAAGGTCTTGGATGGGATGCTAAACTAAGTCCCCTTCTCCCCTCCCAGGTGACCATAAAACATCCCATGAGAAGAAGGACCAGTAACGCCCTGGACAACATTCACCTCTCCTTCAAACAGGTTAACAGCTGGAGTTTTGTATGGATCCATTTGAGCAGTAAAATGTCCCGCAATTCTTCACAGGAGCATTACCCTTCAAAATTTGACACCAAGTCACAGAAAGAGATGTTAGGAGAGGAAGCTTTTAAGGTTGACAAAAGAGATAGTTTTTAAAGAACGTCTTAAAGGTGGAGGGAGGTAGTGAGATGGAGAGGTTCACGGAGGAAATTCCAGCACCGGGGGGCAGTCGAAGGCACAGCTGTCAATGGTGGAGTGATTCAACTCAGCGAGGAGCAGAGGGCAGCAATGTCTCAGAGGGCAGTAGGGCTGGAGTGACTGGATTATGAAGGGAGCAGGCTGAAGGGGAGGTGTAGGGGCTGGGAAGGGAGTTACAGAGCAGGGAGTGTAGGCTGAAGGGGGCTACAGAGACAAGGGAGGGATGTTGGGGCTGGAGGAGGTGAGAGGTGTAGGGCTGGAGGTTTCAGGGACAGAGGGAGGGGCAAGGATTGGAGGGTGTAACAGAGAAAAGAGCAATGCAGGTGGGGATTACAGAGACAGGGATGTAGGAGCTGGAGGGGGTTACAGGAGGGATATAGGGCTGGAGGGGGTTACAGAGACAGGGAGGGATGTAGGAGCTGGAGGGGGTTATGGCAGTGGTGGGGAGGAGGGGATATAGGCCTGAAGACTATTACAGACAGGGAGAGGCAATGCAGTGAAAGGATTTGAAAATGTGTGAGGACTTTAATAATGAATTGTTGCTGGATGTAGTCTTTGTATGTGGGATTATACTCATCCCCACATCATTTGTTAACATTACAACATTAATTGAACGGACGTCTTGCAGAATAAGATGGACTCTTGACCTCACAATCTACCTCATTATGGCCTTGCATCTTATTGTCTACCTGCACTGCACTTTCTCTGTAACTGTACACTTTATTCTGCATTCTGTTATTGCTTTTCCCTTGTACTACCTCAATGCACTGATGTGAAGAATCGATCCGTATGGAAGGCATGAAAAACAAAGTTTTTCACTGTACCTCTGTACATGAGACAATAATAAACCAATTTACCAATTTTACCAATGTAATTTTTCTCTGCAAAGCCAGTCATTGACTGTAAAGTGACTTGATACCTTCTGAGCATGGAGAAAGGACTACACAAATTTAAGTAACTTGTTTCATAGTGACCTTGTTTAACAGTTGCTACGTTGTTCAGTTCTTTACCCGGCCTAGTGCAGGGGGCACTCATGAATTGGCTGAGCGCCTCTCTATCTGCCAAGGGAGAGTCACCCAGGCTTTTATTCAGTGACCTGGTCAACCTGAGTATGAAGTTACGGTCAGAAGATCAGTGGTATCAACAGGCCCCCAAGATGCTTATTGAAGAGCCTGGATTCACTCAGCCACACCAGTGAACGTGAAAAGGGCAGGCGGAGGCGAGTTCGTGTTTATTTTGCAGCCTCTGTTTTATTGACTCGATCTGTGCCTTGAGCAATAGGTTAATTGGTGTCTGTTCAAGCAGTGGGCACCTGTTTGGAGCAGCAGGCACCAGCAAGAGATTAAAAGTTCTCAGATTTAAATTTCAGTGGCGATGAGCGTTCTTGGACAAAGGCAACTTTGTAGGTCTTGTTTTGGGTAAAGCTACAGAGAGCTTGGATTTGCTTAACCATTTTGACGGGAACATATCGGTCATTTTTCTGCCCAAACCTGCAAGGGACGTTGTGGCTCACCTTGTGTGGGAACAACTCAAGGCCAAAGGTTAATAAAGGCTGATTGCTTTGCCTGAGTGTCCAGTACATTAAGGCTTCTTTGAGGTGAAATGCAGTCACCTACGGCAGGGGCACATTGCTGGCACTGTCAACACCCTCTGTAATGTGGGCTGTGTGAAGCAGCTCCCATAACATTGAAACACCTCACCTTTCAGCACAGGTATCAGGGTGAGGCTCGGAACAATACACCTGTGCGTTACTTGAAGTCTGAGGATTCACACCCGGAGTATTTCTCACTGGGTTGTTCATGTTAAAGAGCTCCAGTCATTTGAGATTTTGGGGCTACAGGCATTGGATTCCTGTTTTGAAAAGCGTGATATTCAGTGATGTTAGATCTAGGAAAACTTGACAGCAAACATCCAGGGAAGAACAAACTTAAGCCTTCTGTTGGTTTAGGTGGTTGTCACTTTAACTGTTTCACAGGGATTTCCTCAAAATAACCTTATACAAACATGCGTCTTTCTTTCTCTTGTTTTCTTGGGCTGCACTTGGAGTATTGCGTGCAGTTCTGGTCACCACTTTATAGGAAGGATGTAGTTTAACAAGAGAGGGTGCTGTGCAGATTCACATGGATGTTAGCTGGATTGGAGCACTTGAGTTATTAGGAGAGAGTGGAGAGCCTGGCTCTGTTTACCCTGGAGCGAAGGAGGCTGAGGCGGTGACAAGATAGAGGTATATACAATTTTGAGAGGGTAGATAGCGTCTGTTCCCCATGGTAGGGATGGACAGGTACACAGATTGGAAAGGGCTATGGGCAAATGGGACTACCTTAGAGGGGCAACATGTCGGCATGGACCAGTTGGGACGAAGGGCCTGCCTCTGTGCTGTATGACTCTATGACTCTGTGGTAGGGATATCTAAAATTAGAGAGCAGAGGTTTAAGGTGAGAGGGAGAAGGTTTAATGGGGATCTGAGGGGTAAATGTTTCACACAAAGAGTAGTTGATATCTGGAATGAGCTGCCAGAAGAGGTGGTGGAGGCAGGAACAGGAAGAGCATTTAAAGGGCATCTGGACAGGTATCTGAATGAGCAGGGCATAGAGGGATGTGGAATTTATGCAGGCAAGTGGGTTAGTGTAGATAGACATAATGGTCAGCTTAGACGTGGTGGACTGAAGGGTCTGTTATTATTCCAAAATAAACTTTATTCATCATAAAAAACAAACTATATGCAACAATAAAACAGTGCAAAGCTTTACATTTGTGTACGGATCAATCATTAGTGTTACCTTTTTATAAAAAAAAACCACAGCACCAATGCCACTCGTGTGGCTCCCGGGGTGATACCCCAGTCCCATATTTACAATATTTAAAGGGCTTCCTCGCCTGACCCCACCCCTCCCTCTCCAGTGGCAGAAGAACCCTAAACTGTAGTCCTTCCCCACCGAGCCCTTGCGTTGGTTGCACCCAGCTTCAGTAGGGTCTGTTGCTATGACTCTATGATTCTCTCTCTTCATTTATGACCCTGTCCAAGCTTTGGAATTCCTTCCAACTCTCCACCTTTTAGACACACCGTAAGGTAAACCTGCCTCTCAGCAGTGTGTCTCTCATGCAGTGTAAGAAACTTGTAGATTTAAATCCTGCTCCTGAGAGCTCAGGTGATCTTTCGGTTCAGTACTGAGGGAGCGTGCAGTACTCACGGTTCGAGGCGACCTTGTCTGCTCTCTCAACTGGCTGTTGCAGATCTTTTGGGATTATTGTGAAGAAAAACAAGGGAGGTAATCCCACCGAGCAATTATCACCCAATCAAATATCTCTTAAAGATGAGAGACAACAAACTAGAGGAACTCAGTGGGTCGAGCAGCATCTGTTGGGGGGGGGGGGGGGGGGGGGGGGGGAAGGAATTGTCAACCTGCAGAGTTTCAAACCGAAACATCGACAGTTCTTTTCCGCCACCACAGATGCTGCTCAGTCCGCTGAGTTCCAGCAGATTGTTTGTTGCTCCAGATTCCAGCATCAGCCGTCTCTTGCGTCTCTCTTAAAGGTGACTTTCATATGCATATTGACTCAAAGTCGAGTTTATTGTCATATGCACAGGTGCAATGAAAAACTTACTTGCAGCAGCATCACAGGCACAGAGCATCAGATAAGCAGCATTCACAAGAAAAACATTAACATCAATTATACACAATTTTTACAAGAAAGGACACAATTAGAAGAAAAGAAACAAGGTCCATTTCAGTGCAAAGTGTTAATAGTGTTGCTAAACTGTCATGATTAGGCATTTTTTTCTCTGAATTGCAATAGCTACCCAGTGTAATCAGCGGAGGAAGTGCATCACCTCACGGTATACCCCTCCACTCACCCCATAAGGCACCTCCTGCCCCGCTTGAAGTGCGTCTCAACAGCTCCCTCAGAACTGGAGTAGGAGCATCATCCTCGATCATGAGGGGTCAGGTAAGGTCTGGGACAAACTAATGTCTGAGATGTTCAGTCAATTGTTGGTTTCTGTACAAACCTCAGCAACAAAGGAACACCAACACTGACAAATCATGTGCCTTAACGCAAGGACTAACAAACCTTTGCAAATTTGATTGATCAATGCCAACCCACTAATGGTGGAGCTGTTTCCCAAGATGGATATAAAGTCAAAAATGGCGGGCAACCTTTAACCTTAGGAGTTGACCAGAGGCAGGAAAGCAGCTTCAACAGACACAAATAACGTTGGAAGCTATCCAAATGGAGGTTATCCCTAGGTCTGGTCAGACTGCTTGTATGGCCCTCTCTGTTACCGTGTGTCGGGGTGGGAGAAGGCAGATCGAAAATTTGGAGGAACAACACCTCATATTCAGTCTAGGGTGTCTCCAACCTGACGGCCTCAACATCGATTTCTCTAACTTCTGGTAAACCCTCCCCTTCTTTTTCTTCCCCCCCCACCTCTTTGTCTTCCCTTATTCCTGTGGCTCCCTTCCCCCATCTTGATGACCTGCCCATCTCCTCTCCTCTCCTCCCCTCCCTCATCCTTTATTCCATGGTCCACTGCCCTCTCCTACCGGATTCCTTCTTCTTCAGCTCTTTGCCTCTTCTACCTGTCACCTCTCAGTTTATTACATCTTCACCCCCTCCCCCACCCACCTACCATCCCCCCTCACCTGGATTCAGCCATCACCTGCCTGCGTGTGCTCCTCCCCCTCCCCCCACCTTCTTATTCTGGCTTCTGCCCTCTTCCTTTCCAGTCCTGATGAAGGGTCTCGGCCCGAAACGTCAACTGTTTATTTCCCTCCATGGATGCTGCCTGACCCGCTGAGTTCCTCCAGCACTTTTTGTGTATTGCTCCATATTCCAGCATCTGCAGGATTCCTTGTGTCTCAAAACAGCATCTTCTGTTTCTTATTCCCAATTTCCAGAACCTGCAGTTCTTTCAGCTAGACATGGACCTGATCCAAAGATCGAGGGGTTTGGAATGAGGAGGAAGTCTCATTGGCAGGAAGGTCAGTTACCAGAAAACACAGCCTCACGGGAATTGGCAGCAAAACCAGAGACAAGGGCGTGTTGAAGTTTTGTTTTATGCAGCGATTCTATGACTTGGACTAGATTACCTCAAAGGCAGTGGAAGCAGCTTGAATTGTAACTCCAAAGAAAAGGCTTGCAAGGTCATGGAGTTGCAGGGTCAAATCTCACACAGGGTTATACAGCACAGAAACAAGTCCTTCAGCCAATCATGTTCATCCCGACCCTTTTGCCCATCTACACTAATCCCATTTGCCGACATTAGGACCGTATCCTTCTGTGCCTTGCTTACTTAAAGGTCTGTCTAAGTACCTGTTAAACATTATGATTGTATCTGATTGCACCACCTTCTCTGGTGTTCTAGATATCAGCCACTCCTGTGTAAAAAACTCACCCCTCAGGTCCCCTTTTAAATCTCCTTCCCCTCATTTTAAACCTATAACGTTCGATACCCCTACAATGGGAAAAAGATTTTGACTGCCCACCTGATCTGTGGCTCTCGTAACTTTACGTACCTTCACTCTAGGGAAAACAAGCCCAGCCCGTCCGATCTCCCCCCATCACTAAAGTCTTCCAATCCAGGCAACATCCTGGTGAATCCCCTCTGCACCCTCTCCAGTGCAACCACAACCTTCCTATAGATTGGCAACCAGAACTGCACACAAAACTCTGAGTGTGGTCTAGCCAGTGTTTTCTAAAGCTGCAACATAACGTCCCAACTTTTATATCCTAATGAAGGCAAGCACACCGTCTGCCTCCTTCAACATATCGACCTGTCTTGCCACTTTCAGGGAACTATGGACTTGGACCCTGATCAGCAACATTGCTTAGTGCCCTACCATTTACAGTATAAGTCCTGCCCCTATGTGACTTCCCAAAATCTCACACTTGTCAGGATTAAATTCCATCTGCCAACACTCTGCCCAACTTTCCTTTGATGACTTTCCTTACTATCTGCAACACCACTAATTTTGATGCCATCCACAAACTTATTAACTATTTCTTCTATATTCACATCCAAGTTATTAATATATATCACAGACAACAAAGGTCCCTGTGGTACACCACTGGTCACAGACTTCCAATCAGGGAAATGCCTTCCACCTCCTATCACCAAGACGATTTTGGATCCATCGAGCCAACTCACCTTGGATCCCATGTGCCTTAACCTACCATGCAGAACCTCGGCAAATACCGTACCAAAGTCCATGCAGACAACACCCTACCGCCGTGGTGTCATCAAACTCCTTTGTTACTACCTCAAAAAGCTCAATCAAATTTACCAGACAGGATCCATGTCTGATTATCCCTAATCAGTCCCTGCCTTTCTAAATGTACATTAATCCTGTCCATTAGAATTTTCTCCAACAACTTGAATTTGTGTGTAGACACACGAGAGACTGCACATGCTGTAATCTGGAACAAAGAACCAAACTGCTGGAGGAATTCAGTTGGTTAGGCAGCACGTACAGAGTCAAAGCAATGGTCAAGTGGATGGACCATCCCTCTGCCTCCACAGATGCTGCCTGACCTGCTGAGTTTTTCTAGCAGTTTGCTTCTTGACTGAATTCGTGTGATCAGTCAACACTTATTGAATGGAGACAAGAGACTGCAGATATTGGAATCTGGAGCAACTTACAAGATGCTGAAGGAACTCAGCGGGTCACGCAGCATCTGTGGAGGGAAATGGACAGGCAACATTTCGGGTCAAGACCTTTCCATTACTTATTGAATGGTGGAACAAGTTCGAAGGGCTGGGTAGCCCATTCCTGCTTCTATTTTCTATGCTTGAAAACAGGCTGAATGGATATTTGCCATGTAGAATGGATATCTTTCATTCATCTCAATTTTATGGATTATGTACAGGCAGAAGAACATAGAACATAGAACAGTACAGCACAGAACCAGCCCTTTGTCCCACAATGTTGTACCATAGAACCAAAGAACAATACAGCACTATACAGGCCCTTCGGCCCACCATGTTGTGCCAACCTTCAAACCACTCCTAAGACTATCTAACCCCTTCCTCCCACATATCCCTATATCTTAAATTCCTCCATATGCTTATCTAACAATCTCTTGAACTTGACCAACATATCAGCCTCCACCACCACCCCAGGCAGCGCATTCCATGCACCAACCACTCTTGGGGTGAAAAACCTCCCTTTGACATCTCCCTTGAACTTCGCACCCATTACCTTAAAGCCATGTCCTCATGTACTGAGCATTGGTGCCCTGAGAAAGAGGCGCTGGCTGTCCATTCTATCTATTCCTCTTAATATTTTGTACACCTCTATCATGTCTCCCCTCATCCTCCTTCTCTCCAATAAGTAAAGCCCTAGCTCCCTTAGTCTCTCCTCATAATCCATACTCTCTAATCCAGGCAGCATCCTGGTAAATCTCCTCTGCACCCTCTCCAACGCCTCCACATCCTTCTTATAATGAGGCGACCAGAACTGGACACAGTACTCCAAGTGTGGTCTAACCAGAGTTTCGTAAAGCTGCATCATTACTTTGCGGCTCTTAAACTCGATCCCAAGACTTATGAAAGCTAACACCCCATAAGCTTTCTTAGCTACCCTATCCACCTGTGAGGCAACTTTCAGTGATCTGTGGATATGAACCCCCAGATCCCTCTGCTCCTCTACACTGCCCAGAATCCTGCCATTTACCTTGTATTCCGCCTTGGAGTTTGTCCTTGTGCCGACATAGTTATTCCCTCCTACCTACAGATTGCCCATATCCCTCCATTTTCCTCTCATTCATGGGCCCGTCCAAGCCCCTCTTAAATGACCCCAATGAATCAATAAATTTGATTTAGTTTATTTCGGCATCATGTTCGGCATAGACATCGCGGGCCGAAGGGCCTGTTCCTGTGCTGTACTGTGTTCTATGTTCGGTGTACTATCTGTTAACATCCCCAAAGTCAGTGACCCCTTCAGTTCACTGGGAAACAGGAAGTGACAAACTCTCCTCTTATCACCCTGCTCTTGTGTAAAATTAGCTCCTCTTTAATCAAAGCAAGCCCCCTTATCTCAGCAAATCACAGCTCAAACAGTGTTTCTTGTTTTCACCTCTGCCTGAACACTGCTTGAACTCTGGGCAAGGGCATCACTTCAACTAATCCCCTCCATTCCACTTCATGGTTGAAAACAAATAAAAAGGCTGCTTCCCCTCCAGCCAGCCCAGATCGACACAAATAGTTGCTGATAGTCTTTAACTGGTGCTGAATAGATGTTAATTGAAAACAAATATGCAGACCCGAGTGGCTGTACCTGTGCGAGAAGTTTTGTCCTCTTCCACAGTGTAACTTTTGCCATCTTCATTCCGGGCAGTGTTTGGAGATTACAATTTTTTTCATCCATTCTGTCTACATGGGTCTCACAAACAAAAGTAAGGAGTCAAGGTTATAGAATAAGGAGCAGAATCAGATTTACTATTTGGGCAGGCCCAGTAGTGTAGTGGTTAGCGTAACTCTATTACAGCGCCAGCGACCCAGGTTCAATTCCAGCTACTGTCTGTCAGGAGTTTGTACGTTCTCTCCCTGTCTGCGTGGGTTTCCTCCGGGTGCTCCGGTTTCCTCCCACATTCCAAAGACGTACGGGTTAGGAAGTTGTGGGCATGCTACGTTGGCGCCGGAAGGGTGGTGACACTTGCGGGCTGCCCCCCAGAACACTCTACGCAAAAGATGCATTTCACTGTGTGTTTCGATGTACATGTGACTAATAAAGAAATCTATCTATCTATAATGTGAAATTCGTTGCTTTGTGGCAGCAGTACAGTGCAAAAATATACAATTGCTATAAATGACAAACATAAATAATTCAAAAAAAAGGAATTAATGAGGTAGTGTTCATGGGTTCATGGACTGTTCGGAAATCTGATGGCAGAGGGGAAGAAGCTGTTTCTGAATCATTGAGTGTGGGTCTTCAGGCTCCTGTACCTCCTCCCTGATGGTAGTAACGAGAAGAGGGCATGTCCCGGATGGTGAGGGTCCTTAGCAATGGATGCCGCCTTCTTGAGGCAGCACCTCTTGAAGATGTCCTCGATGGTGGGGACGGTTGTGCCTGTGATGGAGCTGGCTGAGTCTACAACCCTCTGCAGCCTCTTGATATCCTGTGCATTGGAACCTCCAATATGTACCCCTTTCACGTTGTGGAGTCAGAGGGATCAAGGGATACATAGAAAAAGCTGGAATAGGGAACTGAATATGAATGATCAGCCATGCTCATAGAGTCACAGAGTCATACAGTATGGAAACAGACCCTTCGGCCCAACTGGTCCATGCTGACCATGATGCCCATCTAGTCCCATTTGCCTCTGTTTGACCTATAGCCTTCTGAACCTTTCCTATCCATGCACCTGTCTTTTAAAGTTGTTATTGTACCTGCCTCAACCACTTCCTCTGGCAGCTTGTTCCATACCCAGAAAACCTCGACCCACTGCAATTCACCTCCCACCAAAACAAGTATACAGCGGGTGCCATCTCCCTGGCCATACACTCATCTCTGGAGCATCTGGACGGTAAAAACACCTACGTTAGACTATTGTTTATTGACTACACCTTCAATACTGTAATTCCAAGCAAACTCATCACTAAACTCCGAGACCTGGGACTCAACACCTCCCTCTGCAACTGAATCCACGACTTTCTGACCAACAGACCGCAATCAGTGAGGATAGGCAGCAACACCTCCGGCACGATTATTCTCAACGCTGGTGCCCCACAAGGCTGCGTCCTCAGCCCTCTACTCCCTATACACTCATGACAAGGTGTCATGACAACAACCTTTCCCTCAATGTTAGCAAAACAAAAGAGCTGGTCATTGACTTCAGGAAGGGGGTTGGGGACATACCTTATTTCTTTAGCCTCCTACTTCCTCAGGATGCTAACGAAGTTCAGTATGTCCCCTCTGACACATCAATTTCTATCAATGCACCATAGAAACCATCCTATCTGGATGCATCACGGCTTGGTATGGCAACTGCTCTGCCCAGGACCACAAGAAACTGCAGAGTGTTGTGGACACAGCCCAGCACATCACGGAAACGAGCCTCCCCTCCATGGACTCTGTCTACACTTCTCGCTGCCTCGGTAAAGCAGCCACCACAATCAAAGACCCCACCCACCCCAGACATTCTCTCTTCTCCCCCCTCCCATCGGGCAGAAGACACAAAAGCCTGAAAGCACGTACCACCAGGCTCAAGGACAGCTTCTATCCCATTGTTATAAGACTATTGAATGGTTCCCTAGCACAAGAAGACTGACTCTTGACATCACAATCTACCTGGTTATGACCATACCAGGCTGTGATGCAACTAGTCATCTGCAGAAATTTGCAAGAGACTTTGTTGACGGACCGAATCTCCTCAAACTCCTAAAGAAGTCAAGCCTCTGGTGTGCCTTCTTCGTGATTGCATCAATGTGTTGTGCCCAGGATGGATCCTCCGAGATCTATCTGGGGGCAATTGTTGGACAGGAGGAAATGGAATCAGTGTAAAATGGGTGGTCTGTTGTTGGCGCGGACTTGATGGGCTGAAGGGCCTATTTCCAGGCTGTGTGGCTCTATGACTCTATGACCCAGTTTATATCTCTCAGAATACACCTTCACGAAATGTCGTCCCAGAGTCCAAAGTAAACAGCCGCAGCCCAGACAAGGTCTCCCCAGAACCAGAAATCCCCTGGTATCCCTGTAAATCCCTCTGCACCTTCTCCATGACGTCACATCCCACTGCCTTGGAATATTTTATATACTGAGGATACCAAAACAAAAGGAAAGCTGGAACCTCTTCCATGTAAGCGTTTGATGGCTGGTAAATTGTTGACTTTAAACATGACGGTGAGACGTTTTTGTTAACAAGGGATAATAAGGGATCTGAGAAAAGGCGGATTTGTGGATCACAAATCAGCCACAAAATGACTGAAGACAAACATGCTCAAGGGGTGAAGAGTGCTTCCTTCAAGAGCAGATTTGATCCTACATCACCACCCTGGCTCAAATTGGCTGACCCCCACTCTGTATGTTCATCAATCCCGGGACCTTTTAAAAATGAAATGAAACGTGGTGTGTTGTGTTGTTTTCATAGTCAGAAATGTAAAAAAATGAAATCTATTGGGAAAAGGTAGTATAAACTGCAGCAAGGCAAATAAGCAATAGATACCTTCTGCTGATAGAAAGTAAACATGGAAATAATGAAGACCTTCAGAAAGATTGAATATTCCAGACCACATTCAACCAACAGGAGATTGCTCTGAATGCAACTATTATCTTTGCAAGTGTCCTGTTTAGCCAACTGCTTTTTTTTATTCCAATACATTGACATTATTTTTTTATCCACTCCCATGGTATAATAATGACTGATCTTAAAGGGAAAGGCAGCTGTTCCGTTCGGGTTATTTGCCGAACCTGGCTGGTAGGGGAAGGGGAAAGACAGGCTGGTCCATCGCTTCTGTCCAGTAATGGAAGGAGGGGCAGCTGCCTGAATGGGCAATTGCCCTCACAAGCACAAACCTCAACCTGCGCAACAGTATGCATGGACAGGCACACAGAAGCAAACACATACACACACGCACACACACGCACACACACACACAAATGCACACGCGCACACACAAACACACACTAATGCACATGCACACACACAAACACGCGCACACACAAACACACACACAAACACACATGCACACATACACAAACATACACACACAAACACACACACAAACATAACACAGACATACACACAAACGTGCACACATTTACACAAACACAGACACACACATAAATAAACTTACAATACAAACACACACTTATACATAGACCCACATTTATACACAAACACACACATACAAACACACACATACACAAACACACACATATACACAAACACACACACATACAAAACACATAGCCACACAACCACACACACACACACACACAGACACACTAACATACAAACACACACACACACACACATACAGAAACACAAATACACAAAAACACAGATACACAGCCACACACAAACACACATGAATACACACATGCACCCACACACAAACACAGGAATATAGGAACTAGAAGCAGGAACACATCCTGTAGTTCCTTGTGCCACCTCTGGCATTCAGTAAAATCACGGCTGACCCTTTATCTCATTCCTACTTTCCTGCACCAACCCAACATCACTTCATTCCCTTCATATTTAAAACCTAGTAATCTCTGTCCTGAATGCACCAAAGGACTCAGCCTGCACTGTTCCCTTGGGCAGAGAATTCCAAAAATTCACCACACTATGGATGAAGAAAGATCTTGCTGCGGAATGGCCAGTGTTTTATCTGAGACCGTGACTCTGGTTCTAGACACTCCAGCTGGGGAAACACTCCCTGCGTCTGCTCCGGCAAGCCCTGTAAGAATTCTTTAAGTTTCAACGGGCACGTGTGCACACACACTCACACACACACTCACACACACTCACACACACACATGCACGCACACACACTCACACTCACACTCACACACACACATACACACACTCACATACACATGCACACACACACTCACACACACATGCACATACACGCACACACACGCGCACACACACTCACATACACACACACTCACACATGCATACACACACATGCACACACATGCACACATATGCACACCCAAGCACACATGCACACACACATACACACACACACACACATGCACACACATGCACACACACATTGCACGCGCACCTCACACACACACACACACACACACACACACATGAGCACACACACATGTGAGCACACACCCCTCCTTACAGTGTAGGGGTGTTGGGAGGTAGGGTGGTAGGGCTGGGGGTGGTGAGTTTATTGAGGGTAAGAGGAAGGTGTGAGAGGAGGGAGTGAGGTTGGGGTTGGAGGGGTTGGGGCTGGGGATCCCAGTTCCATGCTCCGTGTCTTCCCTCACCTCCTCCTGAGGCCACGTGGATGTGACAGCAACACTGCGGAGGGGATGGTAAACATTAACTTTCCCTCGAGTCGGGAGCACACAACCATACCCATCAGCAGCAGGATTAGCCACTCGGCCCCTCAATCCTGTTCTAGTATTCAACAGAATCATGACCGGCCTCAGCTTTGTATTCCCTCCTGCTTCCTGTAACCTTTCGCCCCTTGTTGTCAAGGATCTATCTTCTTCTGTCTTAAAAACATGCAAAGACCCTGCTTCAGCTGCACTTTGTGACAGAGAGTTCCAAAGACCCGAGAGAAAACAAATTCACCTCATCCCTAAAATGGCCAAAGCAAACACTAAATTTTAAAGTGTGGCCCCTCGTTCTGAGTTCTCCCACAAGAGGAAGCATCCTCTCCACATCTGCCCACTCAGGAGGCCTCAGGATCCGAGATGTGTCAGTCAGGACATCTGTGGGCCCTTTAAAATTCCTCGTCGCGTCTTCAGTTTCCCTCTTAGTGGGTTTTCCCAGGCAGGAGTCATTCAGTGGGATTCAGCTGGGCGGTGAGCGAGGGAGGCCCACACAGCACGGAAACAGGCCTTTCCACCCATCGAACTCCTACCGACCATCAACCGCCCATTTACACTAATCCTACATAAGATAAGATCTCTTCATTCGTCACATGTACATTGAAACACACAGTGAAATGCATTGTTTTGCATAGAGTGTTCTGGGGGCAGCCCGCAAGTGTCACCACGCTTCCAGCGCCAACATAGCATGCCCACAACTTCCTAACCTGTACATCTTTGGAATGTGGGAGGAAACCGGAGCACCCGGAGGAAACCCACGCAGACACAGGGAGAACGTACAAATTCCTTACAGACAGCGGCCGGAATTGAAACTGGGTCGCTGGCGCTGTAATCACGCTACGTGAACCGCTACACTACCATGCCTGCCTTATATTTTATTCTTCCCCCACATTCCCATCACTGTCTACCACTCACTTACACACCAGGGGCAGCTTACAGCGGCCGATTAAGCCACCCACCCGCACGTCTTTGGGATGTGGGAGGAAGCCTGAGGGAAACCCAGGGAGAACGTGCAAGCTCCACACAGACAGCACCGGACGTTAGGATTGAACCTGGGCCGCTGGAGGCAGCTGGGCTGCTGTTCCAGGTAGAAGTGCAGAAAGAGGCGAGTCAAGGAGGAGAAACCCAGAGGTAGTCGTTGTCTCCAAAACTTGGTGGAGCCTGTGCGCCATGGCTCCTGCTCCCTCACCTCTGAGCCAAGAGGTTCACGGTCACAGGACGCAGACACCGCTGGCGGTGCTGGCGGTTATGGTCTACCCCTCTTTACCCCGTGGACGGAGAGGACCATGTCTGGAGTCACGTATCGGCCAGAGTGGGTGCAGGTAGCAGACTCCCTTTCCCCGAGGACATTAGTGAACTGAATGGGTTTTTACAATAATTTGCTTGTTTCCTGCTTACAATTTCTGGGATTGATTATTTCTTTAAATCCTGGAGTTATTTAATTCTATCGGTGTATAAATTCCTTGTTGATATGGTGGGATGTGTGGATTCAACTCACACTCCAGAGACGTAATCACAAAAGTGTTGGCTCCCACAACACTGCAGTGTGGGGAGACTCTCTCCCCTACTCCCTCTCTCTCCCTCCTTCCCTCCTTCCCTTGACTCCCTTTGTCCCTCTCTCTCCTTTCCTCTCTTCCCCCTCTCTGTCTCCCTCCTTCACTCTTTCCCTTCCCTTTCTCACTCCCCCCTCTCTCTCGATCCCTCTCTCTCCTCTCCTCCCTTTCCCTCTCTCTGTCTCCTTCTACTCCCCCCGCTCCCTCCTCCTCTCTCCCCGTCTCTCCCTCCACTCTCTCTTTCTCCCTCCTTCCCTCCCTCTCATTCTCCCTCCTCCTCTCCTGCTTTCCCTCCCTCTATTTATTTCTCCCTCTCCCCCATCTCTCTCTCTCATTAGGCTATAACTGCAGAGCAACCTCTATAACTTTACACGGATGTTGAAGCCAAGGGGTTGCATCTGCCTTGTCTTTTTGTGCGTGAATTACCATCCCCTGTCCATGTCACTGGCTGTTATGTGTTCCATAGTCTGCAGAGGGAGTGCTGCACTGGCAAGAGTGCTGCCTTTGGCTGCACCACCAGAATAAACTACCTTCTCAGCTGGCTGTAAATTAGATTAGATTAGTTTGTTGTCATATACACCAGGGTGCAATGAAATTCTTCACTGGCGTGAAGCTCACAGAGTAAACAGTGCACGTGGTATCAGAATCAGGTTTATTATCACTGACGTATGTCGTGAAATTTGTTATTTTGCAGCAGCAGTACAGTGCAGGGCATAAAATTACTATAAATTACATAAAAATAGTGCAAAAGAGGAATAATGAGGTAGTGTTCATGGGTTCATGGACCGTTCAGAAATCTGATGGCGGAGGGGAAGAAGCTTTTCCTGAATCGTGGAATGTGGGTCTTCAGGCTCCTGTACCTCCTCCCCGATGGTAGTAACGAGAAGAGGGCATGTCCTGGGTGGTGAGGGTCTTTGGTGATGGATGCTGCCTTCTTGCGGCATCGCCTCTTGAAGATGTCCTCGATGGCGGTATTAATAATGGTGGTAAATGATAAATACAACAAAAATACAGCAACAAGCCCAAAACAGCAGATTGTCGTACAAAATCTGAAGCAGCGGAAAAAGAAAATGCTGAAGTCACAATAACAGAATAACCGAGAGAGGTAAAATTAAAAGTCTGGAAAGGGGTGTGAAAGAGGTGATTGGTTCAGAAGTCTGATACCAGTGGGGAATTGTGTCACCTTGAGAGGGGGTTTTCCCTGGTGTTCAGTCTATCAATATCATTGAAAACAGCTGGGCGCTAATTAGGGTGCAGAATGCCCCCCATTACAACAGTGATGACAGTTGAAGAGTATTTCATTGACTGCAAGGTGTTTGGGGCATCCTGAGGAGGTGATAGGCACCACAGAAATGCAGGCCTTTCCCTCTGCCAGCTCGGATGCACAATGTGAGAGGAGCGGACCGCCTCCCTTCGCTCGATCCGCGCTCTCTCTCTCGTTGCTCTCCACTGGCTTCCTGAATCACCACCTTTAGTGTTGCCCTTGACTCCAGCGCCATTGCCGAGGTCCCTGATGTGAATGGGTTAAACCAAGCCCGCCTCACTGTCCCCTCTCAGGTGCCTTCCCTTCAGTGCCCTGGACTCATGTATCAACACAACAGTGCAACTCAATCCCTTCAGCATCGCACCAGACTCCCCTTCCTCGGGAAGAGGAAGGAGTCGTAGTCGAGGTCAGGACACAGGTTAAATGGCAACTAACTTTAACCTCCTTCAGTTTAAAGGCCAAAGGTTATCACTTAATCTAATTTCAGTTTGAATGGTTCATACTGTTAACTCCCCAATCACAAGGGAATCGAATACTCTTCAGCCTATTAAAATTCTTTTTTTTAATCCAGTGATCTTTTTGTGCTCCAGCAGAATAATTACCGTGGCAATTACTCCTGTATTCCCTTACACCTGAGCAATAAGGGCAAACTCGTAATCGTTTGGCTTGACCGTCACTCAGTTATCTCAAGAACTTTGCCTTATCTTAAGTTATTTTTGATCGAGGAAGCTTGTGACGGGAATAAACACTGGGAAGGCAAGTAGGGCCCTGATCTTTGAGGCAGGAACACAGGGGATTCAGTGCATTTTCAGGGCTAAATTATGGGACCTGAAGATGGAGGAGCAGAAGGTGGGAGATAAGGAATTTGATGTCGATCATAAAAGTTTGGGCTGGAAGAAAAGTTGTTTAGTGTAAGAAAGAAACGTTACCCCTGCCTTTTGAACATAGAACATAGAACACTACAGCACAGTACAGGCCCTTCGGCCCACAATGTTGTGCCGACATTTTATCCTGCTCTAAGATCTATCAAACCCTTCCCTCCCACATAGCCCTCCATTTCTCTATCATTCATGTGTCTATCTAAGAGTCTCTTAAATGTCCCTAATGTATCTGCCCCCACAACCTCTGCCGGCAGTGCGTTCCACGCACCCACCACTCTCTGTGTAAAAAAACTTACCCCTGACATCCCCCTTATACCTTCCTCCAATCACCTTAAAATTATGTCCCCTCATGTTAGCCATTGTCGCCCTGGGAAAAAGTCTCTGACTGTCCACGTCGATCTATGCCTCTTATCATCTTGTACACCTCTATCAAGTCACCTCTCATCCTCCTCCTAGAGAAAAGCCCTAGCTCGCTCAACCTATCCTCATAAGACATGCTCTCCAATCCAGGCAGCATCCTGGTAAATCTCCTCTGCACCCTTTGCTGATAAGGATAACCAACATTTCTTAGTCTTCATGTCTTGCCTGGTTTCTTTGTACCCAGGGCTAACCCCCATCTTCTCAGGGGCCACCAATATGAAACCCAAGCAATATGGGTTAGTGGCACTGAGGCAAAAGGTCAGCCACCATCCAATGGGGCAGGCACGAGGGGCTGAATGGCCTACTTCTGCTGCCATTTGACTTGTAGAGCATCGTTCGTTGAGCAGGTTGTCCCAAGTGCTTCACACCTCATGACCGACATTTGAAGTGAAGGCACTGTTGTAATGAAGGAAACGTGGCAACTGATTTCACACAGCAACCCCACAGAGTCATAGAGTCAGACAGCATGGACACAGGCCCTTCAGCCCAACTGGTCCGTGCTGACTAAGATTCTCATGTAAGCTAATCCCATTTGCCCACATTTGGCCCATATCCCTCTAAACCTTTCCTATCCATGTACCTGTCCAAGTGCCACAATAAAGTGATATGTGTTGAGGGATAAACCTTCTCATCCCCATTTACTTTCTCTCTCTCCCTCTCTCCCTCTCTCTCTCTCTCTCACACACACTTGCCTCCCCTTTCTCTCTCTCCCTCTCTCTCACACACAGACACACACACAGTCACACACACAGACACAAAACAGACAGATAGACAAACACACACACAAACACACACAGACACAGGTACACACACACAAAACAATCACACACACTAAACAGACACATTCACACACAGACACACACACACACACACACACACACACACACACAGGAACCTGAGAGGCAACTCTTTCACTCAGAGCATGACACATATACGGATTGAGCCGCCAGAGGAAGTGGGAGAGGCGGGTACCATTACAATGTTTAAAAGACGTTTACAGGAGGACATGGATAGGAAAGATTTAGAGAGCTAGGGGCCAAATGCAGGCAAATGGGACTAACTCAAGTGGACAATTTGGTCGGCATGGAAGAGTTGGGCCAAAGGGCCACTTTTCAAAACCTCAATTAGACCATAAGACCATAAGATATAGAAGCAGAATTAGATAAGATTTCTTTATCAGTCACATGTACACCAAAACACACAGTGAAATGCATCTTTTGCGTAGAGTGTTCTGGGGGCAGCCCGCAAGTGTCGCCACGCTTCCGACGCCAACATAGCATGCCCACAACTTCCTAACCTGTACGCCTTTGGAATGTGGGAGGAAACCGGAGCACCCGAAGGAAACCCACGCAGACCCGGGGAGAACGTACAAACTCCTTACAGACAGCAGCGGGAATTGAACCCGGGTCATTGGCGTTGTAATAGTGTTACGCTAACCACAACATTGCCGTGCCTGCCCAATTAGGCCATTCAGCCCATCGAGTCTGCTCTGCCATTCGATCATGGCTGATTTTTTTTCAACCCCATTTTCCTGCCTTCTCCCTGTAACCCTTAACCCTTTTACCAATCAAGATCCTATCAACCTCTGCCTTAAATACACCCAATGACTTGGCCTCCACAGCCCTCTGTGGCAACAAATTCCACAGATTCACCTCCCACTGGCTGAAGAAATTCCTCCTCATCTCGGTTCTAAAGGGACATCCCTTTATTCTGAGGCTGTGCCCTCAGATCCTAGACTTTCCCACTGATGGAAACATCCTCTCCATGTCCACTTCAGTCCAATCCAGGTCTTCCAGTATCCGGTGGGTTTCAATGAGATCCCCCCCCCTTCGTCCTTCTAAACCATCAAGTACAGGCCCAGAGACATCAAATGCTCCTCATATGATTCATTTTGTTTCCACCAGCCCTACAAGAGTTGAGTTCCCACGCTGTATAAAACAAAATTATGCCTACTTATAACCTTTACCCCAAAATTTTAGATCTGTGTCCCTTGACGTTTTGAACATCAGACGGTGGGGCAGCCTCTTCCTGGTTAGTCTGTCTTGTACAACCTGATCCTTAATAATAAACAACATTCCAAGGAGCTTATGCAAGTTCACACCAAGCAACAAGGAGATATTAAATCAGATATTGAATGCACAGGAATGTAAGAAGCTGCAGAGAGCAGTGGACTCAGCCCAATACATCGCGGGCACATCCCTCCCCAACATCGGTAGTATCTACAAGAGGCGTTGCCTCAAGAAGGCAACATCCATCATCAAAGATCCCCACCATCCGGGTCATGCCATCTTCTCGCAGCTACCATCGGGCAGCAGGTACAGAAGCCTGAAGTCCCACACCATCAGGTTCAAGAACAGCTACTTCCCTTCAACCATTCGGTTCTTGAACCAACCGGCACAACCTTAATCACTACATCAGCGTAGCAACACTGTGACCACTTTGATCCACTTTGCACTAAAATGGACTTTTTTTGTACTAGTTTGTGTTCTTTCTGCATAAATTGTGTATAATTTATGTTAATTTATGTTTTTTCTTGTGAATTCTGCTTATATGCGCCTGTGATGCTGCTGCAAGTAAAGTTTCATTGCACCTGTGCCCACATGTACTAGTGTACGTGACAATAAACTCAACTTTGACTTCATAACTTGTGCTTGGAAAGAGAAGTGAAAAGCAGGGGGTCTGAGGTTATGAGGGGAACTCGAGAGACTGGCTCAGGAGTTGGAGGTAGGGTCACCACAGGTAGAGGAGTGGCGTATAGGGGCCTGTCAATCCCCAGAACTGGAGCAACACAGCAATCCTGGCCAGTCACGAAACCCTACTGTGGCATTCAATAATTCCGTTCCGACCATTGGTTCCTGAACGATTCCATCTGTAAACAAACAGCGATGAGTTTTGAGATTGCTTCGACGAAACGTGGAACCGCTCGAAGCACAGAAGGAAGTATTATGAGGAACCGTCCAGCCCTGTGCGCTTGGCACGATAAAGGAGCTGACTGTTCTGTGGAACATCAAGGAGCCAAAAGTTACAGAGGGAGTTCTTAAACAGAGCTGGCACAACAAATTGAAAGACGGTGCTGTCAATCACCCTGACAGCCATCACTCATCCTGGTAGCAGCAGGGTCTGGCATCAGTAGGGAATTAAACAAACTCACAGCTCTTTAGGGACAGATGATGATTCTGCAGGAAAAACATACCTCTTGCAGGGCCCCTAAGCTCTGTTGTGACTGCATCTCTTTGACTGGCACAAGTGTTTTAACCCTTGACGCACCAGCTAAAGGAAATAGATCTGTATTCTTTGGAGTTCAGATGAATGAGGGGTGATCTTCCCAAAAGGTAAAAGATCCCAATGGAACACGACAGGGTGGATATCGAGATGTTCCCACCAGTGGGGGAATCTTGAATGAGAGGACGTAATTACAAGATTTAGGGGCTTATTTAAAACCGAGGAGTGTATGGACTTCTTCTTGCAAAGGATAGTGAATCTCTGGAATTCTCCACCCCTGGACGGTTGTGGAGACTGGATCAGCTGGGAATATTTAAAGAGAAGGTAGGTAAATTGTTGAAAGATCAGGGAAATGTTGGCACAGAAGAGGAGTTGAGCCCTGAGGCATGATCGTACTGAATGGTAGGGGCAGGCTTGAAGGTTGTGATTTTTTATAAACGACCTGGATGAGGAAATGGAGGGATGCGTTAGTAAGTTTGCGGATGACACGAAGGTTGGGGGTGTTGTGGATAGTTTGGAGGGCTGTCAGAGGCTACAGCGGGAAATAGATAGGATGCAAAACTGGGCTGAGAAGTGGCAGATGGAGTTCAACCCAGATAAGTGTGAAGTGGTTCATTTTGGTAGGTGAAATATGATGCAGAATATAGTATTAATGGTAAGATTCTTGGCAGTGTGGAGGATCAGAGGGATCTTGGGGTCCGAGTCCATAGGACGCTCAAAGCAGCTGCGCAGGTTGGCTCTGTGGTTAAGAAGGCATATGGTGTATTGTCCTTCATCAATCATAGAACTGAATTTAGGAGCCAAGAGGTAATGTTGCAGCTATATAGGACCCTGGTCAGACCCCACTGGGAGTACTGTGCTCAGTTCTGGTCGCCTCACTACAGGAAAGATGTGGAAGCCATAGAAAGGGTGCAGTGGAGATTTACAAGGATGCTGCCTGGATCGGGGAGCATGCCTTATGAAAGCAGGTTGAGGGAACTCGGCCTTTCTCTCCTTAGAGAGACGGAGGATGAGGGTGGGACCTGATTGAGGTGTATAAGATGATGAGAGGCATTGATCGGGTAGCTAGTCAGAGGCTTTTCCCCAGGGCTGCAATGGTTGCCACAAGAGGACACAGGTTTAAGGTGCTGGGGAGTAGGTACAGAGGAGATGTCAGTTTTTTACTCAAGAGAGTGGTGAGTGCGGGGAATGGGCTGCCGGCAACGGTGGGGGAGGCGGATACGACAGGGTCTTTCAAGAGACTGTTGGATCGGTACATGGAGCTGAGAAACATAGAGGGCCGTGGGTAAGCCTAGTAACTTCTAAGGTAAGGACATGTCCGGCACAGCTTTGTGGGCCGAAGGGCCTGAATTGTGCTGTAGGTTTTCCATGTCTATGTTCTCTATGTTCGAGTGGCTCCAATTTTTCTTGTGTTCTGATGAGCTCTGGTGGAGCAGTGGTCAAAGCCCAGAGTTACTTTTATTCATTGCTTGGGATCTGGTTGCCATTGGCAAGGCCAGCATTATTTCCCATGTCTTAAAGCCTTTGAGAAGATGGGGTGAACCAGTGCAGTCCTTCTGACGTGCTGCATTGTGAGGAGACACAGTAGCCAGATCCGGCTCCTTAACGTAATCCCTCGACCGTCAGTCCACCTCCACTGAGTCACTGCGCTTTAACCCATTACCCCGCGCCCCCCCCCAACTCCTACACCATCGTCCTCTCCCGAACACCAGTCCTTGAATCCCATCCTTTTCCCTGATATCCCCACTTCCTTCCCAACCCACGAGCCTTGTGCATCGGAGAAAATGGCTGGCAGATGAAGAGTGCGGCAGCACCGTCTGTTGACACCTTGTCAGACTGGGAGGGTGTGGCGAGGGAGGGACTTGGTTGTGGCCGCCGACCCTATCGGCGCAGTGATGTCATATCCAAATCTTATTGCTCCACTGTCCTGAGTGACTAAATTAAAATCGACAAAATTGTTGTTTCTTTCGCATTTTGTGTTTATAGAACATAGAACACTACAGCACAGTACGGGCCCTTCGGCCCACAATGTTGTGCCAACATTTTACCCTGCTCTAAGATCTATCTAATCCTTCCCTCCCACATAGCCCCCTATTTTTCTACCATTCATGAGTCTATCTCAGAGTCTCTTATATGTCCCTAATGTATCTGCCCCCACAACCTCTGCCGGCAGTTCGTTCCACACACCCACCACTCTCTGTGTAAAAACTTACCCCTGACATCCCCCTTATACCTTCCTCCAATCACCTTAAAATTATGTCCCCTCGTGTTAGCCATTGTCACCCTGGGAAAAAGTCTCTGACTGTCCACTCGATCTATGCCTCTTATCATCCTGTACACCTTATTTATTCTTTTCCCCCTACATAGATTCCGTAAGAGGGAATTTATTCCGTCTCTCAATTTTTTGGGGTATTGATTTATGAATTCCATAAGGATGAATTTCTGTAGCCCGAAAGGCTGTAACACGGGGTGGGGAGGGGTCACCTGTACTACAAAAACTGCTATACCCAAAGATCTGGTAAATGATTCGGTGTAACGTACCCCTGACTTTGCTGTCCAGATGCTCCAGAGATGAGTGTAGGGCCAGGGAGATGGCGTCCATTGTAGGCCTGTTTTGGTGATAGGCGGATCGGAGTTGTTTGGGAGCTGGAGTTGATGTGTGCCATGACCAGCTTCTATCCCACTGGTTTCAGACTATTGAACGGTTGCCTTGGATGATAAAATGGACTCTTGACCTCACAATCTGCCTCGTTATGGCCTTGCACCTTATTATCTGTCTGCACTGCACTTTCTCTGTGTCTGTAACACTTTATTCTGCATTCTGTTATTGTTTTCCCTTGTACTGCTTCAATGCACTGTTGTGATGAATTGATCTGTATGGATGGCATGCAAAACAAAGTTTTTCACTGTACCTCGGTACATAAGCTAAGATGAGATATCTTTATTAATCACATGTACATCAAAACACACAGTGAAATACATCTTTTGCGTAGAGTGTTCTGGGGGCAGCCCGCAAGTGTCGCCAGGCTTCCGGCGCCAACATAGCACGCTCACAACTTCCTAACCCGTACGTCTTTGGAATGTGGGAGGAAACTGGAGCACCCGGAGGAAACCCACGCAGACACGGGGAGAACGTACAAACTCCTTACAGACAGCAGCGGGAATTGAACCCAGGTGGCTGGTGCTGTAATAGCGTCGCGCTAACCGCTACATTACCGTCAATTTACCCAATTTACCCATTCTCAGTGATTTCATCTTGAGTGGTAGAAAGAGGCTGACCTGAGTGCTGAAGACAAAGATCAAGAGCTGAGGGAGTGCAGCTCAGAGGTCAATCGGGACGGTGCTGGGGGATGGCGGGGCGGGGCCTCAGCTTCTCCGCCTGGTCGCCACCTGTGATCCTCTCTGCCTCGAGGATGTGTCACATGAAGGAGTCCTCTAGCATGGCCCCACCTGTGGGCCCCACCTCAGGCAAGAGTGGCTGTTGGGCTAGAGAAGGGAGTGACCACGAGTGGCAGGTTGGGCTTTGCTGTGCGTGGGATCTTTCTGTGCACAGGTTTCCAATGTTACAACAGTGACTACACTTCTAAAGTATGGGGTGTAAAACATGATAGGTGCTACAGAAATGCAAATCTTCCAGTAGTGTAGTGGTTAGTGCAACGCTATTACAGCGCCAGCGACCTGGGTTCAATTCCGGGCCGCTGTCCGTAAGGAGTTTTGTACATTCTCCCTGTGTCTGTTTGGGTTTTCCTCTGGGTGCTCCGGTTTCCACCCACATTCCAAAGACGTACGGGTTAGGAAGTTGCGGGCATGCTATGTTGGCACCGGAAGTGTGGCGACATTTGCCGGCTGCCCCCAGAACACTCTACGCAAAAGATGCATTACACTGTGTGTTTCGATGTACATGTGACTAATAAAGATATCTCATCTTATCTTATCTTAAAGAGGGTGGTGGGTATATTGAATGAGCTGCCAGAGGAAGTGATAGAGGAGGATACAATAACAACACTTAAAAGATGTTTGGGCAGGTTCATAGATACGAAAAGTTTAGAGGGATATGGGCCAAACATAGCCAAAATGGACTAGCTTAGATGGACATCTTGGTCGACTGGACGAGTTGGACCAAAGGGCCAATTTCCATACTGTATTACTCAATGGCTCTTCAAGTCTGGCAAGAAACTGCTGGTAGATTTGTGTCAAATTGCAATGGAAAAACATTAAAGAAACATTTAGTTTTCCCACTGTAGTTCTATAGTGCTGGTTCGTGGGAGATTTGACGTTTGTGATCTTGTAAGTGATGTTCAGTGGAAGTTTGCGTCTCACCAGGGCAGTGAGATCCCTCCTGCCTTCTGCTGCCAATTTCAGAGTGTTGTAAAACACTGAGAATCCTGCACCTTTGGCAGATTTTCCACTCTATTGAATGTTACTTCTATTAATACCCAAACATCTTTGCTTCACGTTTTGTTACATGTTACACAATAGCGTATGAAATTTTCCAGTGAATCCAGGGAAGGGGAATTATACAAGGATTCCAGGCCCAGGCTCCGGACGCAAACCCACCCCACCTTCCTGACCCTTGGTGGTCCGGATGCCAACCCTGGCCCACAGTCTGGACCCTGGCTCTGTCCGCACACACACGCACTCCCCTCACACCCTGGATACCCCGCTCACACTCCAGACAAATGAGTGAGACAGGCGCCGCGCCCTCGGGATTTCGGAATAATTGGAAGCTGCATTTGACTGTACATTCAGAATGGAAACTCTGAAGCATTGCATCTCCTGCTTCTCCCTGTGCCTTCCAATGGTAAGATTAACATTTGATCCGCTGGGTCTGAACTAAACCCAGTGAGACCTGGCACTCAAACAAGAAACAGCTTGGCAAAATGGGCTAAAAATGAGACAGTGGATGCAATTCTCCCTCACTCACTGGGTTAATTTAGATGGCTTAATGGCTCCAGTGAAACAGCGCACTAGTCCAATGTTATCGGCACGGTAGTGTGGCAGTTAGCGTAACGCTATTACAGTGCCAGTGACCTGGGTTCAATTCCCGCCACTGTCTGTCAGGAGTTTGTACATTCTCCCCGTGTCTGCGTGGGTTTCCTCCGGGTGCTCCGGTTTCCTCCCACATTTCAAAGTCGTATGGGTTAGGAAGTTGTGGGCGTGCTATGTTGGCGCCGAAAGCGTGGCGACACTTGCGGGCTGCCCCCAGAACACTCTAAGCAAAAGACACATTTCACTGTGTGTTTCAATGTACATGTGACTAATAAAGAAATCTTAACTTCTCTTATCCCTCAGTTTCAGTCCAGGAGGTGTCTTTAGGGAGAAGGGTTTTGGATCTAAACCTGCAGCAGAACTCCTTTGTTATCTCTCAGGATCTGGGTGTTGTTGGCAAGGCCAGCATTTATTACTAATCCCACAATGGCTGTGAGGAGAACTTGTCTGCTGTCAGCCTTTCTCTGAAGTCATCCAGTGAGCTGAAGGTCCCAATTCAAAGGAGAAAATATTTTTAGGAATTCCTTCCACTGCCACCCCCCGCAACCCATATCCTTCACCCATGCTGTTCAATCCTCCCTCCCACTGCATCCTCTGAACCTCATGTAGAACACACATAGGCTCACAGGGAGAATGCAAATACACCAGATTTAGCTTCAAATCAAGAGAGAAAGGGGGGAGAGAGAGAGCTGGAGAGAGAGAGAGAGAGAGAGAGAGAGAGAGGGAGAGAGAGAGAGAGAGAGAGAGAGAGGGAGAGAGAGGAGGTGTCCTCAGGTACTGTGCTGATCAGCTGGTGGGGGTATTTGCAGACGTTTTTAACCTCTCCCTGCTTCAATCTGAGGTTCCCACCTGTTTTAAGAAGACCACTTTCATCCTGGTGCCGAAGAAAAACAAGGTGACGTGCCTTAATGACTACCGACCGGTGGCTCTGACATCCACCATCATGAAGTGCTTCGAGAGGCTGGTCATGGCACACATGAACTCCAGCCTCCCAGACAACGTCGACCCACTACAATTCGCCTACCGCCGTAACAGGTCTACAGCGGACGCCATCTCCCTGGCCCTACACTCATCTCTGGAGCATCTGGACAGTAAAGACACCTACGTTAGACTATTGTTTATTGACTACAGCTCTGCCTTCAATACTATAATTCCAAGCAAGCTCATCACCAAACTCCTGGAAAAGGAGAGGGAGAGGAGAGAGGAGGAGGGAGAAAGAGAGGCAGCAGGAGGGATAGAGAGGGTGGGAGGGAGAGGTAGGGAGAGATAAAGAGAGAAGAGGTGGGGGATTGAGAGGGGGAGGGAGAGAGAGAGGGAGAGGGAGCAGAGGAGGGAGGGAGAGAAGAGACAGGGAAATGGAGAGGGACAGGGGAAGGAGGGAGAGAGGGAGGGAGGAGGAGGGATTACCTTGGCAATGAACTTGGCAAACACCAGTGCTGCTAGCTACATCCTCACCCACTAACCAGTCCCTTCAGAGAACACCCGCACCTGTACAGCCACCGGCGCTCTGTGGACACATCTCTGAAAGGCACAAGTCCTCTGACATCTGGAGGCTTTTTCTTTATCCAGGAAAAGGGATGTTTCTCTTGGAATTCTTTTGGCCGGCAAAGTTGAAGACTGCAGAGACCCACCTCCAGTTACTGGGTGGGGAGGGGTGAACTGGTTCCCTTGAACAAGTGGGAGCGGAACCAGATCTGGGGTTGCTGTTTTGATGGCTCCTCTTACCGCCATCATGGTCCTGTTAGAACGTGCAACCAAGCCAGAAACAGATATTGAGACACTAGATTAGATTTGATTCGATTCGATTAGATTATTGTCATATACTTCAGTGCAATGAAACTCCTTGCTTGCATGAAGCTCACAGAGTAAACAGTGTACATGGCAATGATAAATACAGCAATAAATACAATGATGAGCGCCAAACAGCAGAACAATGCAAAGATGCTGGAGTCAGAGGCAAAAAATGAGCTGCTGGAGGAACTCAGCAGGTCAGACAGCATCTGTGGAGGGAAACGGACGGTCAACATTGCCTTTATAAAACCATCTACATGACCACAAAATGTCCCAACACACTTTACAGCAGGTACCTTCTTGAAGTATTGTCATTGTTGTAATGTAGGAAAGATGGCACACCAAGCTCCCACCAAACCCAGATGTGATAATGACCAGATGATGTTTACTTTAGTGATGGAGGTCGACATTGGCCAGGGGACACCAGAGAGAACACTCCTCTTCTTCGGAGAGCTTTCTTGGGATCGTTCACATCTACCTGAGCAGGCAAACGGGGCCTTGGTTTAATGTTTCATCTGAAAGACGCCTCAGCATGACAGCACGGCTCTGTGAGTCTGGAGAATGCCTGTTTTTATAAACTAAATTCCATTGGTTATTTTTCCTGCTTTTGGAACAAGGTCTTATTCAATCAACATAATGTACTGTGGGTTTTCTTACACGGGTTTGGACTCTGAAGAACTATTTCCTTGATAGATCTGTGAATTGTTATGGTTGGCTCTCTCAGAGGTTTGGTGGGCCAGGTTTGGTTCAGGTTTCGCAAAGGTCAGAAGGTCAGGACCCCAAGAGGGTAGAGGAGGGAAGGATCATTTATATTCAGAAGGATGTGCACCAGTATGACTGGTTGCTGGGTCAAATGCCGTGGTCTCTTTACACCATCGGGCAGGAGGTTCAGAAGCCTGAAGTCCCACACCACCAGGTTCAGGAACAGCTACTTCCCTTCAACCACTCGGTTCTTGAACCAACCTGCACAACCTAATCACTACCTCAGTATAGCAACACTATGACCACTTAGATCATTTTGCACTAAAATGGACTTTTTTTGTTCTAATTGTGTTCTTTCCTGTAAAAATTGTGTAATTTATGCTTAATTTATGTTTTTCTTGTGAATGCAGCTGATCTGATGCTCTGTGCCTGTGATGCTGCTGCAAGGATGTTTATCATTGCACCTGTGCACAAATGTACTTGTGCATATGACAATATGGGTTTCCTCCGGGTGCTCCGGTTTCCTCCCACATTCCAAAGATGTACAGGTTAGGAAGTCGTGGGTATGCTATGTCGGCGCCGGAAGCGTGGCAACACTTGCGGGCTGCCCCCCAAAATCACTACGCAAAAGATGTATTTCGTTGTGTGTTTCGATATACATGTGACTAATAAAGATCTTATCTTATCGTATCTTATCTTAGCTTATAAACTCGACTTTGACGTTGACCTTGATGATGGACACACTGTCACTGAACAGCGAACATTCTTCTTGGGTTGTGATAGGATAAGAACCTGTTGGTCTAATTCTTTACCTTGGCCTAATGATAACACAGCAAAGGAGGCCACTTGCCCCATTGTATCAGAAATGGCTCCAATACTTGCCCTCCAGTCAATTCCAAACTCTTCTTATTTCTTTGCCCTGATTTACCCTAAATTTACCCTTACTTGTCAGAGCATTGGTCTCCTCTCTCTCTTCTCCCTCTCTCCTTCCCTCTTCTCCCTCCCCTCAATCTACCTCTCTCTATCTCTCCCTCCCTCCCCCTCCCCCCCCCCTCATCTCCCACCTCTTCTCTCTTTATCTCTCTCTACCTCTCCCTCCCTCCCTCTATCCCACTCGCTCTCTCTCTCTCTTCCTCCTCTCTCTCCTCTCCCTCTCCTACTCTCTCACCTCTCACCCCTTCCCATCCCCTCTCCCTTCTTGCTTCTGTCACCTTTTCAGGCTGTGCCTTGCTGACCACAACTCACTCAGTAAAGAAGATTGATTCTGCCCGCTGTCGCTCGGATTAACACCCCCCACCACCCCGCGCCCCGCCACCGCTCTGGACCAGTCCTCCAGCAGAAAACCTGTCTCCTTGTTCAATCCATCAAACACCTCTCCACTCCGAGGAGACCAGCCTTGGTTTCCCCGGCCTCTCCATTTTCCTGAGGTCCTCTGGACCATTCTGGTCAATGTTCTCTGTGTCGTCCTGAAGAGCTGGACACAATACTGCAGGTAAGACCTAACTAGGCAAGAAATGGACATCCTGTTACACCCTGCAATTGAAGCCAGGGGTCCCTCAGGGCCTCAACTTGTCCTGCCACCTTCAAAGCTTTGTAAGTCTCTCGATTCCTGCAGTCTTGGTCAAGTTCTATCATGACATTTCCTCTCCTCATTCTTTCCACTATACTGAACCATTCTGCGTGCCACAGAGTAACCTGGCAGTGAGTTTCCCCAGCCGTCACAGCAGCCCCCTGGGTACTAGTGATGGGCAGCAGGGGGAAATACCCAACCATCACCCAAACCAACCTCCCCTCCACTGACTCTCTCTACACTTCTTGAGAAAGCAGCCAACACAATCAAGGATTCCTCCCACCCCAGACATTCTCTCTTCTCCCCCCCTCCCACCGGGCAGAAGATACAAAAGTCTGAGAGCACGTACCACCAGATTCAAGGACAGCTTCTATTCCGCTGCTATGGAACAGACCTGTTATACGCTGAAGATGAAATCTTGACCTCCCGATCTACCTCGTCGTGGCCCTTGCACTTTATTAGTCTGCCTGCACTGCACTTTCTCTGTAGCTGCAACACTATATTTGCATTCTGTTTGGTTCTACTACCTTGATGTACTTACATTTGGAACAATCTGGATGGCACACAAGCAAAAGTTTTTCACTGTATCTCGGTACGTCTGACAATAATAAACCAGCACCCACACCAATGTACTAGTGGGTGCTGTACAATGGACATCAAATGTACTAGTGGGTGTCACCAACCCTTCTAAAAAACAGAAGGAGGCCTTTCGGCCCATTGGGTCTGTGCTAGCTCCTAGAAGAGCCTCCCTGTCAGTCTATTTGCCCCATTCCTTCTTCACCATTGTACAAATCATTCCCCCTCAAATGCCTCTACAGCTCCCTTTTGAAGGCCCTGATGGACCCCCACCCCCCACACTGCCCACACTCACGCACCAGTGCACTCTCTGGTTCCTGACAACGGGTGTTGGACCCTGGCTCACAAGTGCAAGCAGTTCAGACCAGGTACTGAGGGACCATTAGAACATAGAACATATAATACCTACAGCACAATTCAGGCCCTTTGGCCCACAAAACTGTGCCGAACATGTCCCTACCTTAGAAATTACTAGGCTTACCCATAGCCCTCCATCTTTCTCAGCTCCATGTACCTACCCAAAAGTCTCTTAAAGGACCCTGTCGTATCCGCCTCCACCACCGTTGCCGGCAGCCCATTCCACGCACTCACCACTCTCTGAGTAAAAACTTACCCCTGACATCTCCTCTATATCTACTCCCCAGCACCTTAAACCTGTGCCCTCTTGTGGCCACCATTTCAGCCCTGGGAAAAAGCCTCTGACCATCCACTCGATCAATGCCTCTCATCATCTTATACACCTCTATTAGGTCCCCTCTCATCCCGTTGTTCCAAGGAGAAAAGGCCAAGTTCCCTCAACCTGCTTTCATAAGACATGCTCCGCAATCCAGGCAGCATCCTTGTAATCTCCTCTAGAATCGTGCGCCCAGAAACAGGTTCTTCGGCCCACCAAGTCTGTACTGACTATCAGACACCTATTTACCTTAATCCCATTTTATTTTCTCTACATTCCCATCGACCTGACACACAAGAGGCAATTTACTGTGTCCCATTAACGTACCAACCTGCACGTCTTTGTGATGTGGGAGGGAAACGCACACTGTCACAGGGAGAATGTGCAAACTCCACACAGACAGTACCCGAGGTCGGGATTGAACCTGGGTCTCTGGCGCTGCAGGGCAGCAGTTCCACCAGCTGCGCCATCAGGCTGTTCCAGTGCGGAGACCTGCCTGGAAGGCACTTCAGTCAGGGTCTTGGGCCCGTAGATTCACACCCGTGATCTCTTGTACCCTGTGGTGCCGTGAGGTCCTGCAGTCTTAAACCCGCACCAATTCAGTTGGACATCACCTTTGGCATTCATCAGGTTAAGCGATCAGCCTCATTACTTGAGCTGGCATCAAGTTCTGGAAACTCAGGACCGTTTCCCTGTCTTAACAACCAGGGGATTGTTGCTACGGTGACGCACAGGGTCAGTGATAGTGCCAAACGTAGAAGGACAGACAGCAGCAATTTACTTTGGCTCTTCCTGTGCGTCATCTTCAAGCTGCATGATGCCACTTAGCAAACATTAGCCGATTTCATCGGCGGGATAAAGATCATTGAAATAAATAAAATCCTGCAAAAGTGTCACTTTGAGAGATTTAATAACTTCCTTCATAAACTTTAGTTTGTTGTTACAGTAATGCGAATGTATGGCAGACATTTTTACGTGAAGTAAGGCAATATAAAACATTGGGCCTAGTCGGTAATGTTTTTAATTTTGCTTATGACCCATTTAGAGTCTAATTCTTTCTTCATATTCACAATCAAAATGTGGCTATCACTGGCAAGACCAGCATTTAGCATCAGGTTGTGGGGGGCATCTGATCCGCCTCCTTGTCTGCTGAAGGTGCCCCCACAGGTGCAGAGGTAGTTCCAGGATTTAGACCCAGTGACATCCCAAAGATGTGCAGGTTTGTGGCTTAATTGGCCGCTGTAAATTGCCCCTAGTGTGTAGGGGAGCGGTAGAGTCTGGGGGCGGTGGGGGGAGTTGTTGGGAATGTGGGGAGAATAACCTGGGATTAGGGTGGGATTAGTGGAAAGGGGTCCTCGATGGTCGGCGCAGACTTGGTGGGCCAAAGGGCCTGATTCTGTGCTGTAGAACAATGACAAGTAAGGGTAAAGTTAGAGGCAGAGGGGTCTTCTTCCTGATTAACTCCTCATGGTGCTCAGATGTGAGGGTCCTGGCGAGCTCCTGCTGACCCAGCTTGGAATATCTAATGCCATGGACCCCTAGCAATCCACTGCCACCCACCCCCCACCGCCTTCACTTTGGTAAATCAAACCACCAGGCTGTGTTCCCTCTCCCTGCTCACAAACAGAAACGGAAATGGGAGGATCCGGTACAGAAAGTTGTATAGTGCTGGTCCGAGGAAATAGATGAGCTTCTACACAACTGCTTTGAGACAGTGGACTGGTCCATGTTGAAAGACTCAGCTGCCAGCCTAGATGAGTACGTCACCACCGTCACGGACATTATCAGCAAGTGTGTTGAGGACTGTGTTCCAAAGAGGACAATCCGGGTGTTCCCAAACTGGAATCCATGGATGAACCGGGAGATCCACTCCCTACTGAAGTCTAGGACTGCGACGTTCAAATCAGGTGGCCCTGACCTTTACAAGAAACCAAGATACTTCCTCCATAAAGCTATCAGAGAGGCCAAGAGACAACACCAGTCCAAAATGGAGTCTCAGACCAGCCGTCAGTTGTGACAGGGTTTACATGCTATAACGGGCTACAAAACGAAGTTGGCAGCGTCGCTGACAACAGCGCATCCCTTCCTGATGAGCTTACCACATTCTATGCATGTTTAGAACAGAAGTGGATTGGTTTGTCACCACCTACCCTGACAGCCTCCAATACAACTGAACCTGTGTTCACCGTTGAGGATGTAAGATCAGTCTTCCGGAGAGTGAACCCGAGGAAAGCATCTAGCCCAGATGGTGTCCCTGGCCGTGTCCTCAGATCCTGTGCTGATCAGCTGGCGGGGGTATTTGCAGACATTTTCAACCTCTCCCTGCTTCAATCTGAGGTTCCCACCTGTTTTAAGAAGACCAGTATTATCCAGGTACCTAAGAAAAACAAGGTAACGTGCCTTAAAGACTACCGACCAGTGGCTCTGACATCCACCATCATGAAGTGCTTCGAGAGGCTGGTCATGGCACGCATTAACTCCCAGACAACCTCAACCCACTGCAATTTGCCTACTGCTGAAACAGATCTACAGTGGACGCCATCTCCCTGGGCCTACACTCATCTCTGGAGCATCTGAACAGTAAAGACACCTACGTTAGACTATTGTTTATTGACTACAGCTCTGCCTTCAATACTATAATTCCAAGCTAATCATCTCTAAACTCCTGGACCTGGGACTCAACACCACCCACTGCAACTGGATCCTTGACTTCCTGACCAACAGACCGCAATCAGTCAGAATAGGCAGCAACACCTCTGGCACGATTATTCTCAACACTGGTGCCCCACAAGGCTGCACCCTCAGCCCTCTACTCTACTCCCTATACACTCATGACTGTGTGGCCAGATTCTGCTCTAACTCCAACTACAAGTTTGCAAATGATACCACCATGGTGGGCCATATCTCAAATAATGATGAGTCGGAGTACAGGAAGGAGATAGAGAGCTTGATGGCAACACTCTTTTCCTCAATGTCAGCAAAACAAAAGAGCTAATCATTGACTTCAGGAAAGGGGGCAATGTACATATTGCCGACTACATCAACGGTGCTGAGGTCGAGAGGGTTGAGAGCTTCAAGTTCCTAGGAGTGAACGTCACCAACAGCCTGTCCTGGTCCAACCACATAGACGCCACGGCCAAGAAAGCTCACCAGCGCCTCTACTTCCTCAGGAGGCTAAAGAAATTTGGCTCATCCCCTTTGACTCTCACCAATTTTTATCGATGCACCATAGAAAGCATCCTATCTGGATGCATCACGGCTTGGTATGGCAACTGATCTGCCCGTGACCACAAGAAAACTGCAGGGAGTTGTGGACACAGCTCAGCGCGTCACAGAAACCAGCCTCCCCTCCATGGACTCTGTCTACACTTCTCGTTGCCTCGGTAAGCAAGCCAGCATAATCAAAGACCCCACCCACCCCGGACATTCTCTCTCTCCCCCTCCCACCGGGCAGAAGATACAAAAGCCTGAAAGCACGTACCACCAGGCTCAAGGACAGCTTCTATCCTGCTGTTATAAGAGAATTGAACTGTCCCCATAGTATGATAAGATGGACACTTGACCTCACAATCTTCCTCGTTATGGCCTTGCACCCTTATTATTCTACCTGCACTGCACTTTCCCTGTACTGTAACACTATTTTACACTCTTATTGTTTTTTACCTTGAACTACGTCAATGCACTGTTGTAATGAATTGATCTGTATGGACGGTATGCAAGACAAGGTTTTCACTGTTCCTCAGTCCATGTGACAATAATAAACCAATTTACCATTTACTGTGAGGAAGACTGAAAGAACTGTATTTCTTACCTGGGCCCAGCACCTAGATGCACCCAGCGAGTCTATTTTCTTGCAAGTTTAAGGAGTTTCAATATGTCATCGAAGACCCTGACAAACTTCTACGGGTGGACAGTGGAAAGCACTCTGTCTAGTTGTGTCACGGCCTGGGATGGGAACTCCAGTGCACAGGAACACAAGAGGCTACAGAGAGTGGTGGGACTCTGCCAGTTCCATCACGGGTACAGCTCTCCCCTCCATCGAGGACGTCTGCAAGAGGCGATGTCTCAGGAAGAGCGGACATCCATCGTCAGGGACCCCCACCATCCGGGCCGTGCCCACTTCTCGATGCTGCCATTAGGCAGGAGGTACAGGAGCCCGAAGACCCACACTCTCAAGGTTCAACAACAGCTTTTTCCTCACTGCCGTCAGGTTCGTGAACCCACCTGAAAAGCCCGAATTATACTCGGACTATATTTCCCTCAATTTGCACCAATGTCATTGGGTTCTTTTTGTTTATTGTGTCCTGTAAGTTATGCATAATTCATGCTAATTTAAGTTTATGTAATTTATGTTTGTCATGTCTGTAATGCACTGTGCTGCTTGCAAGAAGCTAATTTTCATGGCACATACCCTGGGTATGTGTGCCCGTGACAATAAACTTGAACTTGAACTTCTATAGTACCTTTCGCATTCTTTCAGAACACCCTAAAGCAATTCACAGACAGTGAAATACTTTTGGAGTACAGTCATTGTTATAATGTAGGAAATAAGGCAAACTGCCAATGGTAAGGAGGTCCCAGCTGACTGGAGGGCAGGCTCTCTTGCATGGACCTATCACACTGATACAGGGGAACGTTCACAGAGAAGTGCTGACCCACGTAGGCCTCTACTTCTTCAGGAGACTAAAGAGATTTGGCATGTCCCCTTTGACCCTCACCAATTTTGATCAATGCACAATAAAAAGCATCCTATTGGGATGCATCACGGCTTGGTATGGCAACTGCTCTGCCCGGGACACAGCCCCAGCACATCACGGAAACCAGCCTCCCCTCCATGGACTCTGTCTACACTTCTCGCTGCATCAATAAAGTAGCCAAAATAATCAAAGACCCCACCCACCCCAGACATTCTCCCTTCTCCCCACCTCCCCCCCCCCCCATTGGGCAGAAGATACAAAAGCCTGAAAGCACGTACCACCAGGCTCAAGGACAGCTTCTATCCCGCTGCTATAAGACTATTGCACGGTTCCCTAGTACGATAAAATGGGCTCTTGACCTCACAATCTACCTCGTTATGGCCTTGCACCCTTATTGTCTGCCTGCATTGCACTTTCTCTGTAACTGTAACACTTCATGCTGCATTCTGTATTGTTTTCCCTTGTACTACCTCAATGTACTTATGTATGGAATACTCTGCATGGATGGCATGCAAAACAAAGTTTTCACTGTACACGTCGTAATAATAAACCAATTTACCAATCACCTCTGTTTTCAGCCAGGAGACTTATACCCTTCAACCATTCAGTTCTTGAACCAACCTGCACAATCCTAATCCTGACAGTTTAGCAACACTATGACCACTTCGATCACATTGCACTATTGTTCAAATCGTGTTCTTTCTTGTAAAATTGTGTATAATTATGCTTTTCTTTGAATGATGCTTATCTGATGCCACAGTATGTGCCTGTGATGCTACTGCAAGTAAGTTTTTTCATTGCACCTGTACATACTTGTACTTGTGCATGTGACAATAAGCTTCACTTTGACTCCCACCGGAACCTGGATAACCTTCCTCTGAAATTATTCATTTCGTGTTTTCCATGGTGGTCCTGATGCAAGACTTGGTCCTGATCTCCTCTTGCTGGGATCAGCCACCAATTGTCCAATTCAGCCAGTGGACGGTAAAAAATTGCAGCGAGATTCACTAGTGTAGGAAAGGATGGAGGCTGTGGTTTGTAACCGGGGATGATTGACAGTGGAAAGGCAGTGGCAAAAGTTGATACCCTTTCCACACATGGTGTATAGATACACCCAGACACTGGATGCAGCCTTCTGCTTTTATGTGGTAAAACTTTAACCTGCCCAGCCTCTATTCAACAAATCCCTCCAAGATGCACTTTCAGACATTCCTGTGTCAGAATGTTTAATGTCTCACACTTCTGTTACACAAAGGGAGGCCGCATTAAAGTAATTTTTAAAAAACCTGATATGATGGAGTCGGATTACGTGTCAGGGTGGGATTGGGGGTTGGTGGGGATGGCGTTCTCTTGATTCGCCACAGAGAGAAAATGTGCAGGGAGTTATCGTGGGCAGGGCTGGCGGCTGGGGACCTGAATGAGCAGACGTTCCCCATCAGTAATGCTTCAGGCAAGCCAGAGACGCAGTCGGCTGCACTGCCACTCAGGTGTTCCTTACCTGCCCCCGGGCAGCCAATCGGGCGGTTGCAGACTCCTGTTTGGGGAGAGCCAATCCCATTGTGCATACCATTTGTCACAAGTTGCCAATGTCTGTTGGCAGCTTTTTAGCATAAAATAGATCTCAACATGACGGATAGAGTAAACTAATTCCATTACAAAGGAGGAGTTGAAAGAATGGCTTGTAAGTGTCTTCCTTGGTCTAACATGGGTGGGGTTTAAAAACTATCAGATTGCATCTCTTATTAAGACACTCTAAACCTCAAACACATAAAATATAAGATGCAGTGCGATGAATATTTCTCTAATAACAACCTATGCCCTGGACTCTTTTAACCCAATTCAGATTGGGACCCTACTGAAAACCCCTCTCCAAGTCTGACATGAACCTAACAGGTTAAGTAAAAGAAAGTGAAGGCTTGCATTCATATAGCGCCTTTCACAACCCAAGAGGGCCTCCCAAGGTGATCCACAGCAACGTTTTGAAATCTAGCATCTGTCAAAATGTAGGAGCTGTGGCAGCCATTTTGTGCACAGCAAGCTCCCATAAGCCACCAGTTAAACTTACTTAGTGAACCTGATCGGGGGTTAAGGATGGGTCAGGACTTCACCCTTGCTCACCTTCAGTGTGTTACCGTGGGAACTTTGATTACCTATTTGAGGAGGTAAACTGAAGATTTCCTCCAAAAAAGCTCTGCAGGACAGTGAGCCGAACGTTGATTTAAATGCATCATTCGGTAGGGTGGGTGTGAGTGGGAAGTTCTGACTCAGAGGTAAGGAGGCTGCCCACTGAGCCACAGGCAGACAGAGGGCAACAGCCTCTGGACAGTGTGGAATGAGGATTAAACCACACACACACAGACCCACACACACACGCACACACACACGCACACACACACACACACACACACACACACACACCACACACACATATACACACCCACATATACACACACACACCCACACACACACAGACCCACATATACACACACACACAACACCCACACACACACACACCCACACACACCCACACACACCCACACACACACACACAGACCCACACACACACCCACACACACAAATACACACAGACCCACATATACACACACACACACACGCACACACAAATACACACAGACCCACATATACACACACACCCACACACACAAATACACACAGACCCACATATACACACACACACCCACACACACACACACACACACAAATACACACAGACCCACATATACACACACAGACCCACACACACACACACACACACACACACACACAAATACACACAGACCCACATATACACACACAGACCCACACACACACACACACACACACACACACACACAGAAGGAATATAAACTCAGAGTCATTAGTACTTAATAAAGCTCCAAATAATGGTCAAATATCAAATAGATCCTCACAGTGAAGTGAGATCTCAAGGGTGAATAGAAGATATAAAAGCCTGAAAGCATGCACCATCAGGCTCAAGGACAGCTTCTATCCCACTGTTAGAAGACTATTGAACGGTCCCCTCGTACGATAAGATGGACTCTTGACCTCACAATCTATCTCGTTATGACCTTGCACCTTATTGTCTGCCTGCACTGCACTTTCTCTGTAACTGTAACACTTTATGCTGCATTCTGTATTGTTTTTCCTTGTACTATCTCAATGTACTTACGTATGGAATGATCTGTGTGGACAGCATGCAAAACAAAGTTTTTTACTGTACCTCAGTACTCGTGACAATAATAAACCAGTTTACCGAATTTACCAATTCAATACCCTCCAAAGAGAAGTTCCTTGATGGCTCTGACTTTGGACTTGTGGGAAAGGGCTTGTTGTCTTGTCTTCAGTGAACATAGAACATAGAAGAATACAGCACAGGAACAGGCCACTCAGCCCACAATATCTACTCCGCACATGATGCCAAATTAAACTCAATCTCTCCTGCCTGCACATGATCCATATTCATGTGTCTATCCAACAGCCTCTTCAACACCATTATCATAAGTGCCTCCATTACTACTCCTGGCAGCTCTGAATGGGTATCTGACTGGGCTTCGGTCCTGCTCAAAAACTCAACATCAACTAAAATTGCTCAATGAGGCAGTGCCCATGCAAAAATGCCCCCTTCACCATCTCCATTTCTGGAAGTTACGGGTAGATTTTTACCTCCATTTGCCCATGTGGGAAATGTTTCACTTTGCATTGATGTTAAGTGATCTCCATTAGTCGTGAGCTATGGTGTGATGGTTGGCCATCTTTCCCCAGTATGACCATCAGGCAGAGGATGCTGAGCTGTGATTGGTCACCAGACATCTCTCCCCAGGACAAGCAACAGACAGAAGACGCTGAGCTGTAGTTGGCCACCTGACATCTTTCCCGAACAACAGACAACAGGCAGAGGACACCGAGCCAAGGGCCCATCTGCTCGCCAACAAGATCTAGATGACCCCACATAGTTTGCAAGAAGAACAAGGGAGAATTCCGCAGCCCACACCAATATTCATCCCTCAGCTGATATCCTTAAAAAAAATCATGACTTGGTCATTGTCATGTTGTCACAGAGAGAGAAACATGGCAACGATTTTGTGCACGGCAAGCTCCCACAAATAGCTGGCTGAGGTCAACATTTTGAAACAGTCACGTCTTTCAAAAATGCTTGATTATCTATACAGCACCTTGGGAAACCCAAAGGTCACAAATGACACCTCTTTAGTGCGAGAACATGAGAAACAGACACAGGAGTTGGCTAGTGGGCTCCTTGTGCCTGCACTATCATTCCATTAGATCATGGCTGATCCATCCTTGGCCTCAACACTATGTTCCTACTCTCTCCCCGCATGCCTTAACTCCCCTGTGATTTAAATGTCTGCCGTTTCCATCTTGAATATATTCACTGACTTCTCATCCACAGCTCTTTAGTATGGAGAATTCCAAAGATTCGCAATTCTCTGAGAGAAAAATTCCTCTTCATTTCCATTTGTAATGGATGACCGTTTACCCTGAAGCTCTGACTTCTCTACTTCCACCTGGGTCAACATCCTCTCAGCATCGACACAGTCAATCCCTCTCAGAATCTTATGTTTTCAATAAGATCACCTCTCGTTCTTCTGAACTCCAATGTGGAGGGTCATGGAGTCATAGTCATAGAGTAATACAGCACAGAAACAGGCCCTTCGGCCCAACTCTTCCATGCCGACCATGGCGCCCACCAAGCTAGTCCCATTTGCCCACGTTTGGCCCATATCCCTTTAAACCTTTCCTATCCATGTACGTATCCAACTGTCTTTTAAGTGCTGTTATTGAACCTGCCTCAACCATTTTCTCTGGCAGCTCTCTCCATATACCCTCTGCGTGAAGAAGTTGCCCCTCAGTTCCCTTTTAAATCTTTCTCCTCTCACTTTAAACCTATGCCCTCCAGTTTTTAGTTCCCTATCCCTGGGAAAAAAAGACTGAGTGCATTCAACCGATCTATACCCCTCATGATTTATACACCACTATAAGGTCACCCCCTCAAGCGCCTACATTCCAAGGAAAAAAGTCCTAGCCTGTCCAACTTCTCTCTATAACTAAGGCCCTCATAAATCTTCTCTGCACTCTTTCCAGTTTAATGATGTCTTTCCTATAAGAGGGCGACCAAAACATACGCAGTACTCCAAGTGCGGCCTCACCAACGTCTTGTACAACTGCAACATGACGTCCCAATTCTTACACTCAACGCCTCAACCCTATGAAGGCAAGAAGACCAAATGCCTTCTTCACTACCACTATCCCCCTGTGTGTCCAGTTTCAGGGAGCTATGAACTTGCACCCGAGGTCTCTCTGTACGTCAACACTCTCAAGGTCCCTGTCCTACTAGAACTTGACTTCCAAAAGTGCATTGCCTTGATTTTACTTGTTACTTTTCTCTGAGAAAAAGTGCAGCAATAATCCCTGAACACAAGCAAGGCTCATTCATCAGTATATTTTTTTTATTTATTCACAGGGTGTAGGTATCATCAGTGGAGCCAGCATTATTGGCCATCCCCAAAATGCCCTTGAGTATTATAGGCCGTTTCCAAGGGCAACCACAGTGTTGTGGGCTTGAGTTCACCAATGGTTCTGACTGGTTGTATCACCGCCTGGTATGGAGGCTCCAACGCACAGGATCACGAGAAGCTGCAGAGGGTTGGACTCAGCTCTGTCCTGACCCAACATGCTTCCTCATGACAATGGCTGATTTGAATAAGGCTCTTTGTTTTGGCTTTCCAATTGTCCCTAATGCACTGCATTATTATCTTGCTGTTGTGTGCACTGATTGTTAAAATCACTGTACAGTCGACAACTTGGGTCGAGACCCTTCATCCGGACTGAAAGGTAGAGGGGAGATAGTCAGTATAAAGAGGTGAGGGGAAGGGGTAGAGCAGGAGCCGGCAGGCGATAGGTGGATCCAGGTGAGGAGGGGAGAGTGGGAATAGTGACAGAAGTTGGGAAGGTGACAGTTGGTGGAATCTGATAGGAGAGGACGGTGGAGTGTGGAATCAAATGAGGGCCGTGGGGAGGGCAACTTGTTGCAAGCTGCTCTCTGCAGATCTACTCATTACTTCTATTACAGTCGTTCTACTCTTTTAAATCTAAATTCTATGTCTCTAAGAATTACTAATAATGTTCTTTTGCATTCTGTTACTGTTTTCCCTTGTACTACCTCAATGCACTGATGTAATGAATTAATCTGTACGAACGGTATGCAATTGATGTTTTTCACTGTACCTCGGTACGTGTGGCAATAATTAACCAATTTACCAATAAGAGGCAAGGAATTAATGTAGGATTGGTGTATACCGGTGATAGCATGGACCTGGTGGGCCGAATGGCCTGATTCTCTGCTGTATGAATTTACGACATCTGAAGTGACTGGAGGAAGGGAATGAGTGTGATAGGAAAGCTGGAGGAGAAGGAAGGGCCGGGAGAAGAGGAGGGAACGAGGGGTACAGGAAGGTTAAGGAGTGGCTGCATGAAAGGGTGGGGAGGGCTAGATGGGGGGAAGTGAGGGGTGAAGGTACTCAGAGTGAGGGAGAAGAGGGAGGACGAGGACGTGCAGAGGACTGATTGTGTCGGAGGGGGTGGAACGGCGGGTGATGTGAGAGATCAGTAGAATGTGTGTGAAAAGATGGTCGGGCACAGCACATTGACAGAGGAAAGAAAAAGCTGAGGAAATCTAGAAGGTGGAAAAAGAAAAGGTTTCAATTTATTTCCAGGCGGAAACACGAGTCAATGAAACAGCTATTGAGAAACTGAGGTCATGTTGAAAACATGCTTCCGGCAACCAGCAAAGATTACCGTGAAGTAAATCCTGACTGGAGGGAGGTGGGTGAAATGTGCTGCTGGAATCAGCCCTGGTCAAAGACCGTGTGGATAGGACACGCGTGTCCTGGTTCTCCTGCCTTCTCATGTGGTCCGGCTGCGGTGATGATGAGCGTAGGGGGTGCGTAAAGTTTGACTGACACCCTTGGTCCCATATTTGGAAGTCGCAGTCAGAATGGTGAGGTTGTACACCCTGCAGAGGCGTGATCAGGCGAACTACACACTGACGTCCTCATGTGCTCCCTCTCTGATTATCACAGCTCTAGTGAACACACGACATGTCTCCACAGTCAGTCCTTAAGAGGCTTTCTGGTGAGCTGCACACCCGGTGGGGAGGGAGTGGCACCTGGTGTGATTGAGAAATCCCACAGCGTTCCCCCTGAATTCCATATCACCAATTTGGAAGATGAGCAGGGAATTTCTCCCCACACCCCGGCCAACATTCATCCCTCAACAGGCGGCGATGGTGGGGGCTGCCTGTGTGTGCAAATTGGGTTTCTGTCAACCTTAGCCACACCTTTGGGAGAACGTGATTGGCTGTCAAGCTCCCTGATAGGCCAAGAGGCTCTGCAGGGCACTATATAAATGTAAGTCTTTCCTTTTCAGTCAGGGAGTAAAGGGGAAGTAAACTCCAGAGATAAGCTGGAGACTGGGGGAGTGGGAACATCTCTTGAGCCCAAGGCCGTGTTTAGCCCGAGTGTGTAAATAGCTGGACTTGGCATTTTAGTGTTCCTGGCCCAGTGAACTTAGGTACTGGAGTTAAAACAATCAACAACAATCCACATCTACATAGAACTTTAAACATGGCAAAACAGTCCAAGGAGAAGCAGAAATGTCCAGTCATTTCAGAAAGTGCTGTCCAAGGAGATTTGGGTACACATCATTCAAATTTAACACGCAGGTACAAACAGGCAATCAGGAAGCCTAGTGATATGTTGGTCAATATTGCTGAAGGACTTACCTGCGAGAGTTTGACGTCTCATTACAGTTGCAGTTGTACAAGACGTTGGTGAGGCCACACTTGGAGTATTGAGTACAGTTTTGGTCACCCCGTTATAAGAAAGATGTCATTAAGCTGGAAAGTATGCAAAGAAGATTTACAAGGATGTTGCCAGGATTCGGGGGCCTGAGTTATAGGGAGAGGTTGGGAAGGCTAGGAATTTATTCCTTGGAGCGTAGGAGACTGATGGGTGACCTCACAGAGGTGTATAAAATCATGAGGGGCATAGATAGGGTATTGGTATTGGTTTATTATTGTCACTTGTACCAAGGGTACAGGTAGAAACAATAACAGTACAGAGTAAAGTGTCACAGCTACAGAGAAAGTGCAGTGCAATAAGGTGCAAGGTCACAACAAGGTAGATCGTGAAGTCATAGTCCATCTCATTGTAGAAAGGAACTGTTCAATAGTCTTATCACAGTGGGGCAGAAGCTGTCCTTAAGTCTGGTGGTACGTGCCCTCAGGCTCCTGTATCTTCTACCCAATGGAAGAGGAGAGAAGAGAGAATGACCCGGGTGGGTGGGGTCTTTGATTATGCTGGCTGCTTCGCCAAGACAACGAGAGTCCAAGGAGGGGAGGCTGGTGTCCGTGATGTGCTGGCTGTGTCCACAACTCTCTGCAGTTTCTTGCGGTCCTGGGCAGAGCAGTTGCCGTACCAAGCCGTGATGCATCCAGATAAGATGCTTCTATGGTGCATCGATAAAAGTGGTGAGAGTCAAAGGGGACAATCCAAACTTCTTTAGCCTCCTGAGGAAGTAGAGGGGCTGGTGAGCTTTCTTGGCCATGGCATCTACATGATTTGACCAGGACAGGGAGTTAGTGATGTTCACTCCCAGGGTGAATGCACGCAGTCTTTTTCCTGGGGAAAGGCAATCAAAAACTAGAGGGCATAGGTTTAAGGTGAGAGGGGAAAGATTTAAAAGTGACCTGAGGGGCAACTTCTTCGTGCAGAGGGTGGTGCGTATATGGAACGAGCTGCCAGAAGAGGTGGTTGAGGCGGGTTCAATAAAGGCATTTAAGAGACATTTGGATAAGTACATGGAAAAGAAAGGTTTAGAGAGATTCAGGCCAAATGAAGGCAAATGGGATGAGCTTAGGTGGGCATCTTGGTCGGCATGGACCAGTTGGGCTGAAGGGCCTGTTTCCATGCTGTACCACTCTGTGATGAGAGATGGAGCATTGATGAGAGCACATCTGGAGTATTATGTATAATTTTGGCCCCCCTTGCCAAAGAAAAATTTAGTTACCACAGAGGCAATGCAGTGAAGATTCACCAGGCTGGTTCCGGGAATGGTCAGTCAGTCATGGAGGTACTGAGCAGGCGAGGTTTCTGTTTCTCGAGTTTAGGAGGATGAGAGGTGATCTCAGTAAGACATACAAAATATTAAGAAGGCTTGACAGGGTAGATACAAGGAGGATGGTTCCATTATATAGAAACAGAAAATGCTGGAAACACTCAGCAGGTCAGGCAGCATCTGTGAGGAGAGAAACAGAATCAACGTTTCAGGTTGAAGAGCCTTCGTCAGAACTGGGAAGAAGAGAGAAGAAGCTTGTAGGGCTATAGAGGGAGTGGGGGAGGGGATGTCTCTGACAGAAAAACACCAGGGTGACCATGGGGACGAGCTGCAAACAAGATCACCTGGCCAATGAGTGAATGGGAGCAGTTAGAGAGTGAGAACGTAAAGAAAAGAAGGTAGGAGTTGCAAATACAGAGCAGTGAGGACGTGCCCGGCAGGTCAGGCTGAAACATGTCCTCCACTTCCAGAAAGAGAAAAGAAGAAAGAATAAGAAAAAAAAGGGGAAAAAATAACAACAAGCTGGGCCACCATCACTGACGCAGACCGAGAACTCAAGTTACCTGAAGTTGTCGAATTCAATACTGAGACCAGAAGGCTGCAACGTGCCCAGATGGGAGGCGAGGTGCTGTTCCTCAAGCGTGCGTTGGGCTTGGTCGGGGCAATGCTGGAGGGACCCCACCTCATGGGACGGCAGCTATGGGCATCCCAGGAGAGGTGGCAGGAGGCACAGGCTCGGGCCTGAGACATTGGCCTGATGGTATTGGGCCACAGATACATGAAGGCAACCAGCAGTTTGGTAAATTGGTTTTATCATTGTCACATGTACAGTGAAAAACTTGTCTTGCATACTGTTCATACAGATTAGCGTAACGTTATTACAGCTTCAGCGATCTGGGTTCAATTCCCGCCGCTGTCTGTAAGGAGTTTGTACGTTCTCCCCGTGACTGCGTGGGTTTCCTCCGGGTGCTCCGGTTTCCTCCCACGTTCCAAAGACGTACGGGTTAGGAAGTTGTGGACGTGCTACGTTGGTGCCGGAAGCGTGGCGACACTTGCGGGCTGCCCCCCAGAACACTCTACACAAAGATGCATTTCACTGTGTGTTTCGATGTACATGTGACTAATAAAGATATCGTATCTTAATCAATTCATTACACGGTGCATCAAGGTAGTACAGGATAAAGATAAGATATTTATTTATTAGTCACATGTACATCAAAACACACAGTGAAATGCGTCTTTTTGTGTTACTGAGAATGTTCTGGGGGCAGCCTGCAAGTGTCGCCACGCTTCCGGCGCCAACGTAGCATGCCCACAACTTCCTAACCCGTACGTCTTTGGAACGTGGGAGGAAACCGGAGCACCCGGAGGAAACCCACGCAGTCACGGGGAGAACGTACAAACTCCTTACAGACAGCGGCGCGAATTGAGCCCGGGTCGCTGGCGCTGTAATAGTGTTACGCTAACCGCTACAAACAGAATGCAGAAAGAAGTGTTACGGTTACATAGAAAGTGCAGTGCAGGCAGACAATAAGGTGCAAGGCCATACCAAGGTAGATTGTGAGGTCAAGAGTCCATCTTATTGGACTAGGGGGCTGTTCAATAATCTTATGAAGCTGTCCTTGGGCCTGGTGGCTTGGTGGCAGGGCTCCATGGGGGATGGCTCCTCTACGGCCCCATGGATGGGCCCATGGAGGAGATTCTTGGGACAACCAAGGGCCATCCCTTGCGATGAGAGGTTGTGACAGGATGCTGCACTCTGATGTTGTAGTTTGTCCTCGGCGAGAAGGTCTGAGGCAGTGTGCCAGTCGGGCTTGTTCAAATCCCAAGTCCCCAGGTGTACCCGAGGTCCTGCTGGTTCCAAGAGGTCACGAGATCGGGGGGGTGGGGTTCCCACAGGAGGAGGAGCTGCCTCAGACTCTCCCCATGTGACTCCATTCACACCGGAGTGTAGCGCACCACGACCCCCCCCCCCCCCCCCCCCCCCCCCATTCTTCTGTGAGGTTATTGCACACGCACTGGCTCCTCCTCATCAGCAGACTCCCGGCAAAGGCATCAACGCACTGAGCCAGCACCACCATTGTACCGAGGGACGGCCGACCATACCTTTTGCATCTGCGACTTCACAGACACCAACCCCCCCCCGAGGTCGGATCGAGCCCGGCTCTCTGGGCCCTGTGAGGCAGCGGGTTCTACCAGAGCAGCTCTATGTCTGCTGCTCCCTACCCCCTACTCCCTCTCCCTTTCCCTCACCCTTCCTCCCTCTCTCCCCCCCCCCATCATCCACAACCTCTCCCTTCCCTCCCCCACCTCCACTCTCATCCCTTCTCCTCCCATGATATCCCTCCATTGCTCCCCCCCCCCCCCCCCACTCACCGACCAATCCACGCTGGTACGTCTCTTGCCAACACCCTCAGACCCAGCTCCCCCACCATCAGGTGACTTTGGGAAAGGAAATGGAGGGGGCACTGGAGGAAGCCCCCAACCTGTTCCCCAGCCCTATCCTGAACCTCTCCCCTGCCACCAACTCTGACAGAACAGGAGCAAGGTAAATAAGCAATGGGAAAGAGACCCAGACTAATGAGCTGTGGTGGGGGACTGTCTTCGCTCTGGTGTGGGGCTGCCACCGTCTCACGATCGAGCAGATGGAGCCAGCTGTACGGAGACCACACAGAGGCCGTGCGGCAGCTGCTTTAACTCCTTCAGTCCCGAAACGTCAAGATCGCAGGCCACATCTTCCTTTACACCTCCTGGCAGATTTCTCCCTTCAACCTCCCCAATCATAATGGTCCCTGTGTCCGAGGAGACAGCGTGCATCTATCTATCTACCTATTTATTTATCTACCGGTCTACCTATTTATCTATTTATTTATTAATTAGTCACATGTACATCGAAACACACAGTGAAATGCAACTTTTTGCGTTACTGAGAATGTTCTGGGGGGGCAGCTCACAAGTGTCGCCACTCTTCCAGCGCCAACATAGCATGCCCACAGCTTCCTCACCCGTACGTCTTTGGAATGTGGGAGGAAACCGGAGCACCCGGAGGAAACTCACGCAGACACGGGGAGAACGTACAAAATCCTTACAGACAGCGGCGGGAATTGAACCCGGGTCGCTGGTGCTGTAATAGCGTTACGCTAACCGCTACACTATCGTGAATCAAAGACTAGAGGGCATATGTTTAAGGTGAGAGGGGAAAAATTTAAAGGGGAACTGAGGAACCACTTCAGAGAGTCATACAATATGGAAACAGGCCCTTCAGCCCAACTCATCCATGCCAACCAAGTTGACTACTTGAGCCAATCCCATTTCCCCGCATTTGGCCCATATCCCTCCAAACTTTTCCTATCCATGTCCCTGTCTAAATGTCTTTTAAACATTGTAATTGTACCAGGGCATGTGCTATAAGGAGAGGTTGGACAAACTAAGGTTGTTTTCTCTGGAGAGGTGGAGGCTGAGGGGAGATCTGATAGAGATTTATAACATTATGAGAGGCATAGATACAGCTGGTATCTTTATCCCAGGGTCAAAACGTCTCATACTGGAGGGCATACATTTAAGGTGAGAGTTCAAAGGAGATGTGTGGGACAAGTTTTTTTTTTTACACAGACAGTGGCGGGTGCCTGGAATGTGCTGCCAGGGGTGGTGGTGGAGGCACATACGATAGAGGTGTTTAAGAGGCTCTTAGATAGGCACGTGGATGTGCAGAGAATGGACGCATATGGGCATTGTGTAGGCAGATGGGATGAATTTGGTTAGGTGTCAGTAGCTTCATTAGTTCAGCACAACATTGTGGGCCGAAGGGCCCGTTCCTGTGCTGTACTGTGCTATATTCTATGTTCTATGCACCTGCCTCTACCACTTCCTCTGGCAGCTTGTCCCATCACCCTCTGTGTGAAAAACTTGCCCCTCAGGTCCCCTTTAAATTTTTCACCTCTCACCTCAAACCTATACCCTCTAGTTTTAGACTCACCTACCCTGGGATAAAGACTGGGGCCATTCACCTCATGATTTTATGAACCTCTATAAGGTCATCCCTCAGCCTCCTACGCTCCAGAGAGAAAAGTCCCAGTCTTTCCAGTCTTTCCGTATAGCTCAAGCTGTCCAGTACCGGTAACATCCCCGTGAAACTTCTTCACCCAGAGGGTGGTGCGTATATGGAACAAGCTGCCAGAGGAAGTGGGTGAGGCAGGTACATTAACAATATTTAAAAGATACCTGGACAGGTACATGGATAGGAAAGGTTTCGGGTGATATGGACCAAATGCAAACAAGTGGGACTGGATTAGGTGAGCATCTTGGTCAGCACAGACGAGTTGGGCAGAAGGGTTTGTTTCCATGTTGTATTGCCCCTTGACTCTATGAAATCCTCCCGGCCCTAGGGGCAGTGCTGTGGCCACAGTGAGTCACATGATATGGGAACACGTGATGGTGGTATCTTGAGAAGTTCAGAGTGTGACGTCTGATATAGGGAGTAAACTGCAACCCTGATTCACAAAAAATATCTGGTTCAAGTCCTGCTCCCTCTACTTTTAGTGGATAGAGAGAAATTATTTCCTCTGTTGGTTAGAGTCCAGAACAAAGTCAGATTAGATCTAGGCCTGTCAGTCATGCAGGCAAGGAGGTTCTTTAGATAAAGGGGAGCGAGGCTCCCTCCACTCTACAGCCTTCATGACGAGGCCCTTTGGAAACAGGCCCTTCGGCCCACTAAGTTGGTGCTGACCACCAAGCACACTAATCCTATTTTATTCTCCCTGCACTCCCAGCAGATCCTATCACGGACCGACACACAAGGGGTAATGTACAGTGGCCGGTTAACCTACCCACTTGCACATCTTTGGGTGGTGGGAGGGAACCGGAGCACCCAGGGGAAACCCACGCGGTCACAGGGAGAATGTGCAAACTCCACACAGACAGCGCCGGAAGTCAGGGTTGAACCCAGGTATCCAGCTCTGAAAGGTAGCTGGTCTACCAGGTGAGCCACTGTGCTACCCAATTGACATTTTCATATATATTGGTTATACTAGTTTCTGAAATTGAAGCAATGACCTAGAGTGAAAGAATGCACACAATGGGTTGAATGGCCTCTATTTCCATGTTCCTATACTTTGGCTAAATGTATGACACCTCAGTCAGACACCAAACTGGCCTCTGCCCAACCCTTGGCAGTCACTCTGTCAAGCATCTAATGCACATATGGGGTTACACGGTGGTGCAGCTGTAGAGCCGCTACCTCACAGCACCAGAAACCCGGGTTCAATCCTGCCTCAGGCACTGTCTGTGTGGAGTTTGCACATTCTCCCTGTGACTCGAGAGTACATTCAGGAGCATTAAGGTTAGAATATAGAACAGTACAGCACAATACAGGCCCTTCGGCCCACAATGTTGTGCTGACCTTTAAACCTCGCCTAAGACTATGTAACCCTTTCCTCCCACATATCCCTCCATTTTAAATTCCTCCATATACTTGACCAATGTACCTGCCTCCACCACCGCCCCAGGCAGCGCATTCCATCCCCCAACCACTCTCTGGGTAAAAAACCTCCCTCTGATATCTCCCTTGAACTTCCCACCCATTACTTTAAAGCCATGCCCTCTTGAATTGAGCATTGGTGCCCTGGGAAAGAGGCGCTGGCTGTCCACTCTATCTATTCCTCTTAATATTTTGTACACCTCTATCATGTCTCCTCTCATCGTCCTTCTCTCCAAAGAGTAGAGCCCGAGCTCCCTTAGTCTCTCCTCATAATACATACTCTCCAAACCAGGCAGCATCCTGGTAAATCTCCTCTGCACCCTTTCCAATGCTTCCACATCCTTCCTATAATGAGGCGACCAGAACTGTACACAGTACTCTAAGTGTGGTCTAACCAGAGTTTTACAGAGCTGCATCATTACCTCGTGGCTCTTAAACTTAATCCCTCGATTTATGAAAGCTGACACCCCATAAGCTTTCTTAACTACCCTATCCACCTGTGAGGCAACTTTCAGGGATCTGTGGATATGGTTAGGGTTAGGAATAATTGGCCACTGTAAATAGAGCAGTCACACCTAGACAGGATAAAAGCAACACCTCAATGTGCTTCCCTGAAGTTCCCCATCCAGTCCTAAATCCATTCCAATATAAAAATGTGAGCTTTACTCATGATTATTTGTGAATTCTGCTTGTGAATGGACCAAGAGCTCCTTCAACAAGGCCAACCAACATTCTCCTCACTGGCTGGAAAAATTATTCAGTTAGTTAAAGTTCAAAAATTTCATTAGAAATTCTAGCTTTTGAGAGATTCTCACTGAAACCTCAGATGCACTCTGCTGGGTTATTGTCCGGTGTCATCTGACGGCCCTTGACGCTGAGACCTGCTGAGGAGAGGTACTCCTTTGGAAGCTCTGCCTCCCGAATGCCAGGAGCTTCAAGAGCCTTGAAATCCTCTCATATCCGTTTCTGCCTCTTAAATTTTGTAAATTGGTAAATTGGTGCATTATTGTTGCATGTACCAAGGTTAGATAAGATATGTTTATTTATTGGTCACATGTACATCAAAACACACGGTGAAATGTGTCTTTTTGCGTTACTGAGAATGCAGGAGGCAGCCCGCAAGCATTGGAAAGGGTGCAGAGGAGATTTACCAGGATGCTGCCTGGTTTGGAGAGTATGCATTATGAGGAGAGACTAAGAGAGCTAGGGCTTTACTCTTTGGAGAGAAGGACGATGAGAGGAGATATGATAGAGGTGTACAAAATATTAAGAGGAATAGATAGAGTGGACAGCATAGCATGCCCACAGCTCCTAACCTGTACGTCTTTGGAATGTGGGAGGAAACCAGAGCACGCGGAGGAAACCCACGCAGACACGGGGAGAACGTACAAACTCCTTACAGACAGTGGCAGGATAGTGAAAAATTTTGTTTTGCATGCCATCCATACAGGTCATTTCGTCACATCAGTGCATTGAGGTAGTACAAAGGAAAACAATAACAGAATGCAGAATAAAGTGTTACAGTTACAGAGAAAGTACAGTGCAGGCAAGCAATAAGGTGCAGGGTCATAACGAGGGACTGCCAAAACTAAACGCATTTACAATGTACTGGGATGAGCACTTGACGAACTGTCAGCAACACACAATCTGCAGGAGGAACTCAGCGGGTCAGGCTGCATCCGTGGAGAGAAATGGACGGTCGATGTCTCGGGTCGAGACCCTTCATCCATTTCCCTCCACAGATGCTGCACAACTCACTGAATTCCTCCAGCAGATGTGTGTTGCTCCAGATTCTGGCATCTGCAGTCTCTGGTGTCTCCACTTGAAGAACCATGACTGCAGGGCTACGGACCGAGAGCTGGGAAATGGGATTAACCAGCATGAGCGTGATGGCCCAAATGGCTCCTTCTGTGATTCTGATAAGGAGCTGAGAGGTTCTAGCAAAGTGTGCATGTTTGCAAAAAAAACCCTGGCAGGTTTACCCTGCTGTCAGACCTGCCTCCTGTGTTTGGATCTGATCAGTGTTCCTCCTCTTTGATCCAGTGCACACACCATGGCTTTTAGCAGTCAGGATTCACAGGGCTGATCAGTAGAGTCATAGAGTAATACAGCGTGGAAACAGGCCCTTTGGCCCAGCTCATCCATGCTGTCCATCTAAAGCTAGTCCCTTTTGACCGTGTTTGACCCATATCCTTCTAAACCTTTCCTATCCACCTACCTGTCCAAATGTCTTTTAAACATTGTTATTGTACCTGCCTCAACCACTTCCTCTGGCAGCTCATCCCACCCTCTGCATGAAAAGGGTACCCCTCAGGTCTCTTTTTAATCTTTCCCCTCTCACCTTAAACCCATGCCCTCTAGTTCTTGATACCCCAACCCTGGGAAAAAGACAGAGTGCATTCACCCTATCTATGCCCCTCATGATTTTGTATACCTCAATGAACTCACCCCTCAGTTTCCTACGCTCCAAAGAAAGAAGTCCTAGCCTGCCCAACCACTCTCAAGAACCCAATCCCTCTCTTGGCCGGTCATTAAAAGCATATTTTATATTAATAACTCAGCGACCAGCGCAAATTCTGATCCAGGGTGGGCAGCAGTTTGTCTGAGATGGTGTAATCCAGTCCTAAAGGTTCCGCTGGCAACTGTAAACCCCTTGAGCTTTGCTTTACGATGTCATCTGAAGCTGGAGAGATTACTGCCATTCTGAAATGTTCATTACGTGGAGATATGCAGAATTTCTCTCGGGTACGCCTGGAGAGAACCGTTGACAAATGGGTACCTCCCTAAGAAGAGATTCCACGCCTGGAGTTTATAGACTTCTTTATGAGCGCTCTGCTCTTTATGGTCTGATCACCAAGACTTGGCATCCACCCTACCTGAAAGAATGCACATAATGCAATTTGCCAGCTCCCATGACTGGTTATCCAGGGTCCTTGGAGATGGTGTCATTTCAGCTGCGTCTGTGTGGACTCACATCATTCCTGCTGCCTCAAGTCACTGTTAAATCACTGGCACTTCTCCCCCTGCCTAAGCAGCGGTTACTTTACTCTTGTGCTGAGCTGTGTCCACAAACCACATCATGGAAACCAGCCTCCCCTCCATGGACTCTCTGGACTTCTCGCTGCCTCGGTAAAGCAGCCAGCATAATCAAAGACCCCACCCACCCCGGACATTCTCTCTTCTCCCCCCCCTCCCGTCAGAAGCCTGAAAGCACGTACCACCAGGCTCAAGGACAGCTTCTATCCTGCTGTTATAAGACTATTGAACGGTCCCCTGGTACGATAGATGGACTCTTGACCTCACAATCCACCTCGTTATGGCCTTGCACCTTACTGTCTACCTGCACTGCACTTTCTCTGTAACTGTGACACTTTATTTTGCATTCTGTTATTGTTTTCCCTTGTACTACCTCAATGCACTGACGTAGTGAAATGATCTGTATGGATGGCATGCAAAACAAAGTTTTTCACTGTACCTCAGTACATGTGACAAAATAAACTAATTAACCAATTACTTGTTACCAATTACTATCATTCTCCATTGGTAGCAATAGGAACTTCCTGACATTCTCCCTTGTGCAATCACATCCTTTCTGTGCCATGCTGGACCCTTCACTGTGGCCTAACTAATGGTTTATGGAATCCTAGCCTGATATCTCTGTTATCATTTTGTTGGCCTATACAAGTACCATATCTTCACTTTACCACCTTATTTACCCATTTTGCTCCCTATACTTCAAGGGCATGCCTCACTTCTTGGCAGCTTGTTGTTTATTCCTTCCCCAAGTACATTATCTCATACTGAGTCCAAATCCTGGAACTTTGGAGGCAATGCAGGGGAGATCCACCAGGTTGATTCCGGAGATGAGGGGGTTAGCCTGTGAGGAGAGATTGAGTTGCCTGGGACTATACTCGTTGGAACTCAGAAGAATGAGAGTGGATCTTATAGAAACATATTAAGGTTATGAAATGGATAGATAAGATAGAGGCAGGAAGGTTGTTTGCACTGGTAGGTGAGACTAGAACTAGGGGACATAGCCTCAAGATTCAGTGGAATAGATTTAGGACAGAGACGAGGAGAAACTGCTTTTCCCAGAGAGTAGTGAATCTGTGGAATTCTCTGCCCAGGGAAGCAGTAGAGGCGACCTCATTAAATATAATGCACTGTGTAACGAGTTGATCTGTACGATCGGTATGCAAGACAAGTTTTTCACTGTACCTCGGTACAAATGACAGTAATATTTAAGACACCGTTAGATAGATTTTTGCATTGTAGGGGAATTAAGTGTTCTGGGGAAAAGGCAGGTAGGTGGGTCTGAGTCCACGGCCAGATCAGTCATGTCCTTATCGAATGGCGGAGCAGGCTCGACAGGCCAGATGGCCGACTCCTGCACCTATTTCTTATGTTCTTATGTTCAAACTCCCCTCCCAACAGCACACCGGCCGCAGAAGTTTCAAGCAGCTGGTTCACCACCATCTTCTTAGGGCAATTAGGGATGGGCAATAAATGCTGGCCTTGCTGGTGACACCCAGATCCCAAGAAGTGAAGGGCTTACTTCTCCAGATTGTGTTCCATTAGCCATGTTTATGCCCACCTGACCCATCATAGAACATAGACCATAGAACACTACAGCACAGAACAGGCCCTTCGGCCCACAATGTTGTGCCTAGGCAGCATGCCCATATCCATTTGATTCTCTCCAGTACTCTGGAACATCTTTCCCTCACTATCAACCACTATCAATCAGCAAACTTCTTCGTCATGACTTCTCCACTTGTCCAAGGAGTATAGATAATAGGAAACTTTTCCCCATAGCAGGTATCCAAAACCAGAGTGCATTGGTTAGGGTTAGGGGGAATAGGTTCAGAGTGGATCTGACAAAGAACTTTTCACCCAGAAGATGATCACTACTCCTCACCTATCAATTGCCAGTTCTTTCCTCATCCCTTCCCTTCGCCTTGTTATACTGGCTATCTCCCCAATGTTGTTTTCTCATCTTTCTTTGCAGTCCTGATGAAGGGTCTCGACCTGAAACGTCGACTGTCCATTTCCCTCCACAGACGCTGCCTGACCCGCTGAGTACCTCCAGCACTTTGTTTTTTTTCAGCCAGAAGCGAGTTGGAATGTGTAACACACTCTCTGAGGAGGTGGTGGAGGCAGGTACTTTCGCACCATTGAAGAAGTATCTGGACATGGGAGGCTACAAATCAAGTGATTTGTTAAGATTGGTACTTGTTAGTGAGCATGGAGACAGTGGGCTGGAAGGCCCAGTTCTGTGCTGTATGATTCCGTGATGGCTTTGCTGCATATGGGAGCTTTCTGTGCATGATTTGGCTGCTGTGTTTCCTACATTACAACAAATGCTGGACTTTAAAACCACTTCAGTACTTCAGAGTGCCTTGAGGTGAGGAAGACGGAGACAGAAGCTCAAATTCTTTTTCTCAGGAAGAAGTGAGAAGCAAAAAGAAATTGCACACAGACACACACAATCACAGACACACACACACACACACACTTGTTGAGACACAGACACACACACACTAATACACACAGACACACACACGCGTGCACAAGTGCCCCACAAAGAAATAAAGTAAGAAAGAAAACACTTTTAGAGGGCGTTTCGGGACTTTATAATGTCCCAAAGTGCTTCACAACTAATGAAGCACTGAGATGACAGGAGCTGGGTCCAGGGAAGTGGTGGAAGATCCTGAATGCTGTATTGTTTGCAGGGCCCGGGTTGGGACTGGTTGCGGAGGGGTGGTCTCCCACTGCAGCAGGCCCACCCATATGGCCGGCAGCTGAGTTTGCTTCCTGAGCTCGTTTCCATTCCAGGTCTACATTTGGAAGGTGGGGAGCCTTTTACCAACTTGTCTCAACAAATTTCATCATAAAGTTCCAAGACCCTCGAGGGTCTTGTTGAAATCCCTTTTAAAACTGTCGTGTTTTAATTACCTAATGTGGTATTAACGAGCTTTGCTTAACGTAGAACCATGAACAGAATCAAAATGTGTAAATTGGAATGATTGATTGTTTAATTATTATTGTCACTTTCTGGACCGCCCAGTATTTAATCACAATATTGAGCTCCACAACATACTAAAACATAATTCTCCAACCTCTGGGAGCCCGAGGGAAGATGTTCATTAAAGTTTTTGCAATTAGTAATTCTTTCTAAGGGTGTGATGAATTGGCTTCCAGGAATAAAAGCTGCTCAGGGAATTTGTTGAAATATCTTTCAGAAATCCTAATGGTCGAACTGCCAAAGGAACGAAGCATTAGGTGCAAATAAGAAGGATTTATCGTTCAATAATTACTGACTCTCTTAAGTTGCAAACTGTGTGGCTGTTGAAATGTATCCAGTACTAGAAAGGAAATGCTGTCGGAATCTGGTTTAGCTCAAAGCTAAATCTGCCTGGAAACAAATATTTGAAGTGGATCATTGCATCAAGTTCACCAGATTAGGGGAAACAGGTTGAGACCTTTCAGCCCTTAGAGCCTGTCTCCACCTTTCAGTTGGATCAAGATTCCATCCATCTGCCCTGTCCTTGGAACTGTGAAACTTCTGCCCAACCAAAATCAGTTCAGCTCAGTTTTCTTTGAAGGGAAGGATGAGCGGAGATTTGGTAGAAGATAAAACGGGAGGTGTTAGGACAGGGTGGATGGTGGAAGGAATTTCCTGCTGGTGGAGGGGTTGGAGGTTTAGAGGTCACATGTATAAAATAAAGGGGAAGATAATTAAGAGTGAGATGAGGTTGGACAGAGGGTTCTTGGGGTCCAAATCCATGGCTTTCTGAAAGTGGGAGCACAGGTAAGCTGGCTTGTTAATAAGACATGTAGCATACTTGCCTTCATTGGTATAAATGTGGAGGCTTCAGAGAAAGTACAGAAGAGGTTCACCAGGATGTTGCCGGGATTAGAGAGTATGAGCTATAAGCAGAGGTTGGACAAACTTGGAGCATCGGAGGCTAAGGAACAACCTGATAGCACCTTCTCTCACCCTCTCCAAAGCCTCCACATCCTTCTTACAGTGTAGTGACCAGAACTGCACACAGTACTCCAAATGTGACTTAACCAAAGTTTTATACAGCTGCAATATGTCTTCCTAACTTTTGTAGTCAATGCCCCAATCAAATTTCTCGTCGTCAGGTCTCTCAGTTGACACCAAAATTGGGGTGTAGCAGACAGTGAAGAAGGTTCTCTAAGATCACAACAGGATCTCGATGAAATGGGAAGTGGGCCAAAGAGCAGCAGATGCAATTTAACTCAGACAAGTGCAAAGTGTTGTATTTACCAATTTATCATTCACCTCTGGATGCATCATGGCTTGGTACGGCAACTGCTCTGCCCAAGGCCGCAAGAAACTGCAGAGAGTTGTGGACACAGCCCAGCACACCGTGAAAACCACCCGCCCCTCCATGGAGTCTGTCTACACCTCTCGCTGCCTCAGAAAAGCAGCCAACATAATCAAAGACCCCTCCTATCCCAGACATTCTCTCTTCTCCCCCCCTTCCATCGGGCAGAAGATACAAAAGCCTGAAAGTACGTACCTGTAGGCTCAAGGACAGCTTCTATCCCGCTATAAGACTATTGAATGATAAGATGGACTCTTGACCTCACAATCTACCTTGTTGTGGCCTTACATCATTTTGTCTGCCTACACTGTACTTTCCCCATAAATATAACACTATATTCTGCATTTTGTAATTGTTTTCCCTTGTACTACCTCGATGTACTGACATGGTGAAATGATCTGTATGGATGGTATGCAAAAGAAAGTTTTTCACTGTACCTCAGTACATGCGACAATAATAAATCAATCACCAGTTATTTTGGTCAGCTAAACCAGGGCAGAACTTACACAGTAAATGGCAGCGCCCTGGAGACTGCAATAGAACAGAGGGACCTAGGGGTACATGTACATGGGTAGACAGGGTGGTGAAGAGGGTGCTTGACACACTTGCCTTCATCGGTCAGGGTACTGAGTACAGGAGTTAGGATATTATGTTGCAACTGTACAAGTTGTTAGTGAGACCACACTTGGAGCACTGTGTGCAGTTCTGGTCTCCCAGCTATAGGAAGGGTGTCATTAAGCTGGAAAGGGTGCAGAAAAAAGGTCACAAAGATGTTGCCGAGACTGGAGGGATTGAGTTACAAGGAGAAGCTGGATAGTCTGGGACTTTTTTCCCCTCAGCACAGGAAATGAGGGGTGACCTTACTGAAGTATGTAGAATCATGTGGGGCACAGATAAGGTGGATGCTCACAGTCTTTCTCCCAGGGTAGGCGAGTCTAAAACTACAGGGCAAAGGTTTAAGATGAGAGGGGAAAGATTTAAAAGGGACCTGAGGTGAAACTTTTTCCACACAGTATGTGGTGAGTATATGGAATGAACTTCCATATTCGAGGAAGTCGTATAGGTGGGTGCAGTTACAACTTATAAAGGACATTTCGACAGATACAAAGGTTTACAGGGATATGGACCAAACGCGGGAAAATGGGACTAGCTCAGATAGACATCTCGGTCAGCATGGACCAGTTGGGCCGAAGGGCCTGTTTCCGTGCTGTATGAATCTATGACTCTAATAAAAAGCCAACGTACCAATTGCCTTCTCAATGGCTTGCATTACCTGCATGTTGACTATCAGTGCCTTCTGTACAAATAAACCTACAAAGCTCACCTTGAACATCAACATTACCCAATCTCTCACCATTCAAAAATGCTCTGCTTTTCTGTTTCAGTGGATTGCCACCCATATTTTTCGTGATTGTAAGCTTTTGAGGTGATCTTTGCATGCAACAAAGTGTCAGCCTATTCAATCCCACATTCCCATTGATTGCCCAGAGAATCTTCTCACTCCCAGTCATCAATCCTTGGATATCTGTGAGCGGATGTATCAATGTATGATAATTCAACTCATGTCATTCCATTAACCCACTTATCCAGGATTTTAAGCTTAGCCCTCCCAAATCTAATGGTTTTTGCAAATTCTTAGTTTCACCATTTTATAATCTTTTTCTTTTCGAGCAGATACACTTCCTCCTCTCAGGACAAGTCTGTGCAGATAACAAAGGAAAGACAAGAGGATCTTTTGTAACTCAGTGATCTTCTTCCTCTTTTTCCAGGACTTCCTGCTTCCACTTTGGTTCTATGGGTTCTGGGTTAGCTGAGGAGGCCAACACAAGACCCACAGATTCTTCAACAGATGGGGCAAGGGGTGGTTGAAGTCTGTGAGTTGGCACTCTCTTTCCACTGCTTATACAGGGCCATCCTAGTGCATGGATTTGAGGCTCACGAAATCATCCCCACTCTTCCTTTCCCACCTTGAGGAGCATCAAGGAGGCTTCAAGCTTCAAGCACGTCCTTGAGTCTTTTCCTTTGTCCGCCTGGTAATTACTCACCAGGACAGCATTCACAGTGGAGCACCTGTTTCAGGTGCCTGGCGATGGGCATATTGAGTGACATGGCCTTCCTACTGTGATCGATTGTGGGTAATTAGGGCCTCAATGTTGGGGACGTTGACCTGGGACAGAACACTGACGTTGCTCCATTTATCCTTTCAGTGAATTTGGAAGGTTTTGAGGAGACAGCATTGGTGGTACTCTTTCTAGTGAGGTGCCTGTTGTTGGTAGTCCAGAGATTACTGCTGTCCAGTAGATTCGTGTCAGGTCCGAGGACTTGATCTCCAAACAACGTTTTCCTTGATCGACCAAAGGCTGTTTGTGCGTTAAAGGAGGGGGTGAATTTCATGAATGATGTCTGACTTCACTGAGAGATGGCTCCCATCACATGGGAAGGGAGGTGGTTCACATTCTCCAAGGTCTTGCCTGAACTTTTACTGTCAGAGGGCGATGTGGTGCGGAGGGGACAGGTTGGTGACGGACTTGTGTCTTACAGATGTTGAGTGTAAGGCCCAAGGTGACGAGGGAACAGGCTCGAGCTGTTTCTTGTTGCAGTTGTGTGAAAACAATTGCACAAGTGTGTGTGTGTGTGTGTGTGTGTGTGTACGTGTGTCATGTGTGTGTTTTGTGTGCTGTGTATGTGTTGTATGTTTGTATGTACTGTGTGTGTTGTGTTTAAGTTGTGTGTGTTGTGTATTGTGTGCATGTTGTATGTTGTACGCTGTTTGTCGTGTGTGTCTGAGGAGTAGAGAGCGCGAGAGAGAGGGAGAGACAGTAAAATAGTTACAAAGTGAGAGGGAGAGTGTGTGAAAGTGATGAAGAGAGATGGAGAGAGAGCAAGAGAAGGAAAATAAGGAAGTGTGAGAGAGAGGGGGAGGGAGAGAGCATCCTTATGAAAACCGATAGTCTGCATTTTTCACTTCAGGACCCCATGATTAATGATGGGGGGTTGTTGAAACATTGGAAAAGAATTGGAATAATGTGCACTGTACAAGGATCCATATGAAGGAATGTAAACAATGGGTTCTATGTTACTCTGAAACAATGACATGAGACAGATATCCGAACAGCTGTTTGTTCCCAGAATTCACAACAGCAACCTCTGGGCAATGCAAAACAGACACTTCTATTTTATTTGGCTCTCAACTGCTATTTATATTTATATTTCTACACATAGTGAAGCCAAAAAGAGCCCCTGTCTGGTTTCATGAGCTGCCTACGTGTTACTAAAATTCTCATCCATCAAGTGACAGATCGAAGAATGCAGGCCATCAAACTTGGCCTTAAAGCCACAGCCCCACTGGAGCGAGAGGTTCAACAACATCTCAGCAAGTCACGTCAACGGGAACTCAGAGCTAGGACCTCATGCATCTGGGCACTTGGCCGGCGCATTGGACCTTCTGTCTAATGGATTTCCGAGGGACTGTGCATCTGAAGAGGCACAGGTTGCCCTCTGATCTTCTCCTGCATTCTTCTCATGGTTGCAAGACAGGATCTTTCTGCACTGGTGGCTTCGGTAGAGTGAGGAATCAGCCACTTACATCAGCAATACTGTCCCAGCAACAGGAACTTGCAGTTATGTTTTCTTGGACAGTCCCTTGGGATCAAGGTTGACTATGACCACTTTGACCACTGCATGATAATGGACTTCATTTTTTTTTGTTCCAATTGCCTTCTTTCCTTTAAAAGTTGTGTGCAATTTTTCTCTATGTTTTTCCTGTGACTATTGTGTATCTGGTGCTCTGTGCCTGTGATGCTGCTGCAAGTAAGTTTTTCATTGCACCAGTGCAAACTCCACTTTGACTTGACTTTGCCTCTCCTTCTGGTCCAGTTCTGTGGGTTCTCTGGTATCTGACGAGACCATGAGTCCGTAAGATATAGGACCAGAATTAGGCTATTCGGCCCATCGAGTCTGCTCCGACATTCAATCCTGGCTGATTTTTTTCAACCCCATTCTCCCACCTTTTCCGCATAACCCGTAACCCCGTTACCAGTCAAGAACCTATCAATCCCTGCCTTAAGTACACCCAATGACTTGGTCTCCTCCGCCCTCTGTGGCAACAGATTCCACAGATTCACACCCTCTGGCTGAAGAAATTCCTCCTAATCTCAGTTTTAAAGGGACATCCCTTTATTCTGAGGCTGTGTCCTCAGATCCTAGACTCTCCCACTGATGGAAACATCCTCTCGACGTCCACTTCAGTCCAATCCGGGCCTTTCAGTATCCGGTAGGTTTCAATGAGATCCCCCCTGATCCTTCTGAACTCCATTGAGTACGGGCCCAGAGACATCAAACGCTCCTCATACATTAACCCTTTCATTCCTGGGATCATTCTTGTGAACCTCCTCTGAACCCTCTCCAGGGCCAGCACATCCTTCCTTAGATACGAGGCCCAAAATTGCTCACAATACTCCAAATGCGGTCTGACCAATGCCTTATAAAACCTCAGCATTACCTCCTTGCTTTTATGTTCTAGTCCTCTCGAAATGAATGCTAACATTGCATTTGCCTTCTTTACTACCAACTCAACCTGCAAGGAAACCTTCAGGGAATCCTGAACTAGGACTCCCAAGTCCCTTTGCACCTCTGATTTCTGAGGTTTCTTCCCATTTATGAGGCCAGTTTGGGAATCATGGACTCTTCCACAGGTGGGACGGGAGGTTTCTGACAGGACGGCTGAGTGGATTGCGAGGTGGTCCACTCCCACCATCTAGCACAGGGATCCTGTGTTCCCAAGACAAGAACGTAGAACATAGCACATTACAGTACAGGCCCTTTGGCCCACAATGTTGTGCTGACATTTTATCCTGCTCTAAGATCCATCTAACCCTTCCATCCCATATAGCCCCCCATTTCTCTATCATTCATGTGTCTATCTAAGAGTCTCTTAAGTGTCCCTAATGTATCTGCCCCCACAACCTCTGCCGGCAGTGCGTTCCACGCACCCACCACTCTCTGTGTAAAGAACTTACCCCTGACATCCCCCTTATATCTTCCTCCAATCACCTTAAAACTATGCCCCCTCGTGTAAGCCATTGTCCAACTTGAGGTCCTCAATCCCATTCCAAACTTTCTTTCTCCAGCTTGATAAGGAGTTCAGTTCCACTAGGGGAAGTCACTGAGACATGGGTCTGGCTCTCTCTCGTTGGTGAAGCTCACTTGGAGGAGTTTGCCCTTCCAGAAGAAGGTGTACCGGGAACTGGGAACGTGGGCAGACGTGTGACTGGGAGCCAGGAATGTGAGCAGACATCTGACCAGACTATGAATATAGCCATCATTTATACACCACACTCCTCAGCAAGAGAAGTTGGCAGTAAGAATGTCAACTGACATTAGGTCAGAAGAGCCAGGACTCAAGGGCCTGAGTTATAGGGAGAGGTTGGACAGGCTAGGACTTTTTTCTTTGGAGTCTGGGAGACTGAGAGGTGATGTTATAGAGGTATATAAAATCCTAAGGTACATAGATAGGGTGAATGCACTCAAGTTTTTTTTCCCCCCAGGGTTGGGGAATTGAGAACTAGAGGGACAACACACACAAAATGCTGGAGGAACTCAGCAGGTCAGGCAGCGTCTATGGAGGGAAATAAACAGTTGACGTTTCGGGTTGGCCCGTCTATTTCCCTCCATAGATGCTGCCTGACCTGCTGAGATTCTCCAGCACTTTGTGTGTGTTGATCCATATTCCAGCGTCTGCAGAACATATTGTGTCTCTGAGAACTAGAGGGCATAGGTTTAAAGTGAGAAGGGAAAGATTTAATAGGAACCTGAGGGGCAACTTTTACAGCCAGAGGTTGGTCCATATATGGAATGAGCTGCCAGAGGAAGTGGTTGAGGCAGGTACAATAACAATTTTTAAAAGACAGTTGGACAGGCAAATGGCAGGAAAGATTTACAAGGTTATGGGCCAAACATGAGATGGACTCTTGACCTCACAATCTACCTTGTTATGACCTTGCACCTTATTGTCTACCTGCAATGCACTTCCCTGTAGCTGTGACACTTTACTCTGAATTCTGTTATTGTTTTTACCTGTACTACCTCAATGCACTCTGTACTAACTCAATGTAACTGCACTGTGTAATGAATTGATCTGTACGAACGGTACGCAAGACAAGTTTTTCACTGTACCTCGGTACCAATATCAATACGCTGGCAAATGGGACTAGCTTGGATGGGGCATCTAGGTTGGCATGGACCAACCCTGGGAAAAAGACGAGTGCATTCACCCTATCTATGCTCCTCATGATTTTACACACCTCTACAAGATCCTAATAGTTTCTGTGCTATATGACTCTAAGACTCTAATCTATGACTCTAAGAATAAAAGCTTCAACAAGGTTCAGAGGAGATTTACGAGGATGATTCCCGGAATGAAAGGGCTTACGTATGATGAGCTTTTGTCAGCTCTTGGACTGTACTCACTGGAGTACAGAGGGTGGTGAATTTGTGGAATTCCTTGCCACATACAGCAGTGGAGGCCAGATCATTGGAGGTGTTTAAGAAAGAGATAGATAGATATCTAAATAGTTGGGGTATCAAGGGATTATGGGGATAAGGCCGGAATTTGGGGTTTGGTTTTTTTTTTGCCCCCCCCCCCCCCCCCCCAATTTCTCATTTCTTTGGAGCAGACTTGATGGGCCGAATGGCCTACTTCTGCTCCCTTGTCTTGTGATCTTGTGAACAAGGAGGTAGTTTGTGGACACAAAGTAGGGAAGGGAGGTGTAAGGAGCTTAGGACCCGGGCAGCTGAAGGTATGGCCACTAGTGATGGGGCTATTACATTCAGGGATGCTGATATGGGATTGGAGGAGGTCCTATTGGAATTTAGGCTTGAGGGAGATCACAGACACAGGGAAGCACTGGATAACCAGGGGTTAACATGTAAGCTTATTCCTCTGTTATCTCTGAAACATCCCCTCAACCAGGATCAGTGCTGCCCCTCTAACCTCCGCACCTCTCACTCAGAGGAGCTGAGGCTGGGATCGACCTGCCTGAATGCATGCCCCTGACCCGTCTCAAACAGTGCACTCTGAAAGGTCGGTCACCAGCCAGAGTGTGAATGGAGGAAATTTATTGGCTGTTATACAGAATCAGAGTCATACAGCACAGAAACAGGCCCTTCAGCCCAACTCGTCCATGCTGACCGTGTTGCCCAGTGAGCTAGTTCCATCTGCCTGTGTTTGGCCCATAACCCTCTAAACCTCTCCTATCCATGGACTTATCTAGATGGCTTTTAAACATTATTAATGTGCCCACTTCAACCACTATTTCTGGCAGCTCATTCCAAATACACACCACCCTTTGTGTGAAGATGCCCCTTTTAAATCTCTCGCCTCTGATCTTAAACCTAGGCCCCCTTGTTTTTAGCAACCCCCCCCCCCCCACCCCTGGGAAAAAGGAGACTGAAGGAGTCTTTCCCAAAATATTAAAGGGACATGCAACATAAGCTCTGTCCACAATCACAGTTACGCTCAGGGCACTTTGACTCATTGCAGGGTTACGCAATCTCCAGCGAACACATTATCCTTTGTACAGGATAAGAAGTGTCATCATAACAGCATTTAAATTGCTGAGCGTGAAATTAAACATTAAACTCAATTTAGTTAAATCCCATTAGGGATGGTTGCATGGTTGTTTATTAATAGTAGGGTAAGAGGTTTTGAAATACAAGTCCTTGACAGTGAGCTAACAGACCAATCTGCTCCTCCGTCCACATTTACTTCCCTGGAGATCAGTGCAAGCAAACAGCAGCCCCGGAACATCAGAGCATTGGTCCCGCCACCCAGCTGTCAATCGTGACAGTCCCGCAGCAACCACTTAACGCCCCACCCCATCGATGTCAATCATATTAGCCCCACCCCCCCCCCCCCCAGCTGGCAATCCTGACCGCTCCATTTCTAGCCTTTAAAGTCCCGTCCCAGTGGCCGTCAATCTTGTTAGCCCCAGCCCTTGGCCATCAGTTCTGTCAGCTCCACTTTCACCCCTTAATGCCCAACACCCAGAGGTGTCACGCACGACATGCCGCAGGAACTCAGCAGGTCAGGCAGCATCTATCGGAGTGCAATGAACAGTCGACGTTGACTGTTTATTTTCCTCCAGATGCTGCCTGGCCTGCTGAGTTCCTCCAACATTTCGGGTGTGTTGCTCCAGATTCCCAGCATCTGCAGTGTCTCCTGTGTATCCAGAGCTGTCAGTTCTGTTAGCCCCACCCCTTGGCTGTCAATCTTGATGGCCCCACCCTCTTGGTAGATGGCCATTCTCCAAGGCTGTCAATTCTGATAGCCATAGTCATAGAGTCATACAGCACAAAAACAGGCCCTTCGGCCCAACTGGTCCATGCCGACCAAGATGCCCCATCCAAGCGAGTCCCATTTGCCAGCATTTGGCCCACAGCCTTCTAAACCTTTCCAATCCGTGTACCTGTCCAACGGTCTTTTAAAAGTTGTTAATGTACGTGCCTCAACCACTTCCTCTGGCAGCTCGTTCCACATACATACCACCCTTTCTGTAAAAAAAAGTTGCCCCTCAGGTTCCCACTAAATCCTTCCCCTCTCACCTTAAACCTATGCCCCCTACATAAAACATACACTACAGCACAGTACAGGCCCTTTGGCCCACAATGTTGTGCCAACATTCTATCCTGCTCTAAGATCTATCTAACCCTTCTGTCCCACATAGCCCTCCATTTCTCTATCATTCGTGTGTCTATCTAAGAGTCTCTTAAATGTCCCTAATGTATCTGCTCCCACAGCCTCTGCAGGCAGTGTGTTCCATGCACCCACCACTCTCTGTGTAAAAAAAAACTTACCCCTGACATCCCCCTTATACCTTCCTCCAATCACCTTAAAACTACGTCCCCTCGTGTTAGCCATTGTCACCCTGGGAAAAAGTCTCTGACTGTCCACTCGATCTATGTCTCCTATCATCTTGTACACCTCTAATCCTTGATTCCCCAACCCTGGGAAAAAGACTTGCGTGCATTCACCCTATCTATGCCCCTCATGATCTTACACACCTCTATAAGATCCTAATTGTATAAGCCCTCAGGTTTCAATACCAATAGTCTCATTCCCCAGGATTGCCAACCTAATAACCCCACCCACAGAGTAGGCTGTCCTAATAGAGTCACCCCAGGAGTGTCAATCCTAATAGCCCCAGACCCTAAACTGATCGGCTCAATATCTATGAATGGGCTGATTGGTCTCTAAGAATTCCCACGAACAATCTCATGTGACAGAGTGATGAGTCTGTGATGGCTCAGATGTATCCGGGAACCCCTCTCCTTGGGCGCCGTGACTGGAAGCCCCACACATTCCTTAAGCTTATGATAAGGTTTCTTTATTGGTCACATGTACATTGAAACACACAGTGAAATGCATCTTTTGTGTAGACTGTTCTGGGGGCAGCCCGCAAGTGTCGCCACGCTTCCGGCGCCAACATAGCATGCCCACAACTTCCTAACCTGTACGTCTTTGGAATGTGGGAGGAAACCGGAGCACCCGGAGGAAACCCACACAGACGCAGGGAGAACGTACAAGCTCCTTACAGACAGTGGCCGGAATTGAACCTGGGTCGCTGGTGCTGCAATAGTGTTACGCCACTGTGCCACCCCATATGTTATCAAGTTCCCCGTCAGGGGGATCAGTGCCTGAAGAAATGCCAAACAGAAACATTTCAAGGCAACGCAACATCCAAACAATAGTAGCCAAGAGTTCCGTTGCCCCAAGCTCAGTACAGAAAGGCTTGCTCGTGGCCAAACAGCTGTCAGTTTCCTCATCTCTCTGTCACTCCAGTGTAAAGTAAATATGTAATAGGACCAGTCGTTTTACTCCAAGGTTCCGTGTATGTCCGGCTACATTTCAAAGCTCATCCTTCTTCACCACTGAGGCGAGTATCTTGCTGAAAAGGGGCATCAACTGAATCTCTTCCCCAGCTGGGAGACATGGTCCAGTGTAGTTTCTCCATGAGACGTCCCTGGGAGCAAAGGTTACTGGCAGTCAAAACCTCAACGAGTCTTTCATTTCCCCCTCCTCTGATACAATAACTTTAACCTGGAACATCAGAGTTATTCTTCCCGAAAAGGATGATTGCGATTGGAAATTTGCTTTGTTTCTGATGAACAACAAACTCCTTTTATTTGTTATAAATGTTCCCAATGTGCCCAGGGGCAGGATTTGACACAGAGGAAGACTTTAGGACAGATTGTCACAGAGATCTGTTTTCAGGATGGAGAGGGGGGAAGAGTTGCTGAGCCTGGAAATCAGGTGCTGATGCTTCACCCATCTATTGCTAACTTGTCCCTTTTGATGACAGCGGCCAAGAGACTGCGAGGTGCTGTCAGAGTAGCCCGGGTGAGTAACTGCAGTGCCTTTTGTAGATGGTGTGCACTTGTGGACTTGCATTCTTCCAGTAAAGTGGAGGATACTCCTTCCCGCTCTTGATGTACCTCAGATGTTTGAAATACTCTTGAATGGGCCTAACGGTTAGCATAACACTTTACAGTGCCAGTGACCCAGGTTCAATTCCAGCCACTGTCTGTAAGGAGTTTGTACGTTCTCCCCGTGTCTGCGTGGGTTTCCTCTGGGTGCTCCGGTTTCCTCCCACATTCCAAAGATGTACGGGTTAGGAAGTTGTGGGCATGCTACGTTGGCGCCGGAAGTGTGGTGACACTTGCGGGCTGCCCCCAGAACACCCTACGCAAAAAGATGCATTTCACTGTGTTTCGATGTACATGTGACTAATAAAGATATCTTACCTTATCTTATCTTGCATGATAAAGATGAACTATTGATCTCTCAATCTACCTCGTCATGGCTCTTGCACCTTATTTGTCCACCTGCACTGCACTCTCTCTGTAACTGAAACACTACATTCTGCATTCTGTTATTGTTTTCCTTTAGTACTACCTCAAGGTACTTATATACAGAATGATCTGTCTGGGTGGCACGCAAAACAAAGATTTTCACTGTACATGTGACAATAATAAACCAATTACCAAAGTCATTAGGGAGTCACTGGATACAGAGTACTCATTCCCTGATCTACTAACTGCCCTCCAAAGAAGCTTGGCAAATCATTTGGTTGCTTCATCCCTCCCTGGGGTATCTAGGGACGTTGGCTTTGCCAGAATGCCCACAGAGCAAGAATGAATGCCCCTCCCACCACACCAGGAACAGGACACCTCACTTTTAATTCACTCAGTAACACACTTCCTCTGTCAACAGACTCTGTATTCTAGAATTCGAGACCCCCCCGTCAAAGACAGTCCGCATCCAGGCATCAGGAGGGAATGATGGCTGCTTAAAGAGCCTTAGCCAATGACTTTGCATCTCCATCTGTGGGAAAGGGTGAGGCTAGGAGGTGGGGGGCAGGGGGGTGGGAAGGTGCAAAAGGGACACAAGAGAATTTTGCAACTAGAAAACAACATCGAAACCACCACTGCAGGAATTCAAGAAAATAATCCAGCTCCGGCATTGAACAGATGCCCCATCATCCCAAACTGGGAATGAGGAAATGTCTATTGCCTCATCGATATAGGGTCATGCAGTAAGGAAACAGACCCTTCAGCCCACTGAGTCCACACCAACCATCATGTTCTCGTTTACTGATCCCACACAGATCTCATTTTATTCTCCCCACATTCCCAACAACTCCCCCCAGATTCTACCCCTCACTTACACACCCGGGGCAACTTACAGCGGCCAATTAACCCACCAACCTGAACATCCAAGCTGGGATGCAGGAAGAGATCAGAGCACCCAGGAGAAATCCACATAGTCATGGGAGAACATGCAAACTCCACACAGACAGCACTGGAGATCAGTTCTAGCCTCACGATCTTCTCGCACTGGTGGACCTGCCAATGCCCAAAACCCTTGAGCTTCTCCACAGTCTATATTTCCACTTTTTCCTCACAAAATATTGACCATTTCAGTCCATCAAGTCCATGCGAGCTCACAGAGCAACCTCAATTCCCCCACTGACTTTTGCTACCTGTAACTTAAACTCCCCACAATAGACCTAACTCTAATTCTCAAGTTCAAGCTCATTTATTGTCATGGGCACACATACCCAGTGTATAAAGCCATGAAAATGAGCTTTTTTTGCAGCAGCAGCACAGTACATTACAAATGTGACAAAGTTAACATAAACTTAAATTATACATAATTACAGGACCCTGAGGGCACACACCACCAGGCTTCAGGACAGCTTCTATCCCACTGTGATAAGACTATTGAACGGTTCCCTTATATGATGAGATGGATTCTGACCTCACGATCTAACTTGTTGTGACCTTGCACCTTATTGTCTACCTGAACTTCACTCTGTCTGTAGCTGTGACACTTTACTCTGTACTGTCATTGTTTTTACCCGTACTACCTCAATGCACTCTGTACTAACTCAACATAACTGCACTGTGTAATGAATTGACTTGTACGATCAGTATGCAAGACAAGTTTTTCACTGTACCACGGTACAAGTGACAATAATAAACCAATACCAATAAATACAAAATAAACATAACGACATTAGTGCAAGTTGAGAGAGAGAGAAAAAGAGGTAGAGTTAGGATTTTTCAGGTGGGTTTAAGAACCTGACGACACTGGGGAAGAAGCTGTTGTTAAACCTTGAGGTGAGGGTCTTCAGGCTCCTGTACCTCTTGCCTGATAGCAGCATCAAGAAGAGGGCACGGCCTGGATGGTGGGGGTCCCTGATGATGGATGTCACCTTCCTGAGACATCGCCTCTTGTAGATATCCTCGATGGCGGGGAGAGCTGTACCCGTGACGGAACTGGCCGAGTCCACCACTCTCTGTAGCCTCGTGTTCCTGTGCATTGGAGTTCCCATCCCAGGCCGTGATGCAACCAGTCAGAATGCTTTCCACTGTCCACCTGTAGAAGTTTGCCAGAGTCTTCGATAAGATGTTGAATCTCCTTCTAAGAAAGTCGAGATGCTGGCGTGCCTTCTTCATGGTTGCACCTATGTGTTGGGCCCAGGCTAGATCCCCCGAGATGTTGATGCCCTGGAACTTGAAGCTGCTCACCCTTTCCACCACAGACCCTTCAATGAGGACTGGCGCATGTTCTACCACTCACACACTAGGATCAGTTAACCGACCAACCCACAAATATTTGGGACGTGGGAGGAAATCAGAGCACCCGGAGGAAATTTACACAGTCACAGGGAGGAGGTGCAAATGCCCAAGGTCAGGAGCTGTGAGGCAGCAGCTCTACAACACGCACCAATGTGCCGTACATGTGCAGGTTGTTACCCTGGGAAGGAGACAATGGCTTCAGAGAGAAAAACTGAACAAAGAAAATTGAAAACTTGGAGCAAAGTATGTCTAGTTCCTTTAAGATATCCAGACAATGCAATACTTGAAAGTAAATGCCCAGGAGCCTTTGTAATAGGATGCATGTTCAAAATGACAGTGGGAATGAAACAGCCAGCTGAAGCCCAGGGAGAGAGTCTGAGGCAATGGGTGTGGAGGTGACAAGATGAAAGCAGATAAAGCCTATGAGGGGGAGGGGGAGGGTGGGGACCTCTTCAGTGTGAGCACCAGGAGGAAGATCGTCTCCTTGTTCTTCCAGTGGATGGCTGGGGCAACGTCGATGGATTAGGTTTGAAGTTTGCCAGTTGCTATAGGAACTCCTCAGAGAGGGAAGCCATCTCCAGCACATCGACGTCGAGGGCAGGATGCAGTGCGTCCGTCATCTGATCCGGGACCCCGGAGCTGGAAGATGTCAGCTCTCTAACAGTTCACCCTGTCGCAAGGAAGAGCAGGCACTCATGGTACGGTACAGTTAGTTGCCTAACTTTAGGAAGGTTGGGAATATTATGGAGGTGGGATTCACTGGAATAACGGTGAGGGACTTCATGAGATTAGACAGGAAAAGCTGGGCTTGTCCTCCTTGGAGGTCTGGTCAAGGTGAGAGAGGGGGTCTTGAGGGAAGCTGCTCCCAGTAGCAGATGGTTCAAGGACAGGGGGCAGTTTTAAAATTTTGGGCAAAACCCACAAGGCAACCTTTGTTAAGCAGAGAAGAACTCGGTCTCTGGAGGGGAGACAGAAACAAACAGTCAGGGAAAGGGGGCTGGAAGACATTTGAGAAAGAATAATTTACAGGACCTATAGCGGATTATAAAATCATGAAGGGCAATAGGTAGGGCAGAGTATCACAGACTTTTCCCCGGGGTAGGGGAGTCTAAAACTAGAGGATGTAGGTTTAAGGTGAGAGGGGAAAGATTTAAATTGAACCTGAGGGGCAAGCTTTTCCACACAGAGGGTGGTGGGTGTATGGAACGAGCTGCCAGAGGAAGTGGCAGAGGTGGGTACAATTGAAAATGTTTAAAAGACCTTTGGACAGGTAGATGGATAGGAAAGGTTGAGAGGGATATGGGCCAGATGCAGGCAAATGGGACTAGCTCAGGTGGACACTTTGGTCGGCATGGACCAGTTGGGCTGAAGGTCCTGTTTCCGTGCTGTATAACTATGACTCTAGAACTATGGGGAAAGAGCAACGGAATTAGATTGCGCATTTGAATTGGTAATTTGAATGCGCAGGAACACAAAAAGCTGCAGAGAGTAGTGGACTCAGCCCAATACATCACGGGCACATCCCTCCCCACCATCGGTAGTATCTACATGAGACACAGCTTCAAGAAGGCAACATCTACGACCAAAGATCCCCACCATCCGGGCCGTGCCATCTTCTCGTGGCTCCCATCGGGCAGGAGGTACAGAAGCCTGAAGTCCCACATCGCCAGGTTCAGGAACAGCTACATCCCTTTGACCATTCAGTTCTTGAACCAACCGGCACAACCCTAATCACTACCTCAGTATAGCAACACTACGACCACTTTGCACCACAACAGACTTTTTTAAAATCTAATTGTGTTCATTCTTGGAAAATTGTATATAATTAATGTTTTTCTTGTGATATTTATGTTCCTGATGCTCTGTGCCTGTGATGCTGCTGTAAGAAAGTTTTTCATTGCACCTGTGCACACATGGATTTGTGCATCTGACAATAAACTCTTTGAAGGAACCCAAAGGGCAAATTAGCCCCCTTCTGCTCTGTAACAATATTATCATTTGATGATTCTGGTATTATTGAATAGGCAATAAAACACCATCAGACCTCCTGGTTAAATGTTCTTCAGGAGAAGCACACACTCTGGTTTACAATGTCTGGACCCAACAGCCTTGTAACCCTCCTCAATGAGAACCAGTAGCAGGCTATCAGATGGAGCTTCTGTTTCCAGTGAAGAAAGAAAGATCAGCCACAAACAAAGCCACTTGTTGTCGGCCCTTTCTGCGTTCGGCCTAGCAGGATGGGATTGATTAGCTCCTGTTGAAAGCAACTCCCGGCCGTCCAGCCCAGAATCAGGCCCTTTGTCTGTGGGTTACAGCCCGTACCCCCACCCAGAGGCCGGACAACATAGAACTCCATGCCCCCTCTCCCCACCTCCCCCTCCCTCCCTTAATCAGGACTCCAGCTAGACAAAGGTGGATCAACATTAAAGTGTGAGGTAAAACAAGGTAGGGAGATATGTGTGGGGAGGAAGAGATCTTTCATTGTTTAAAGCATAAAGCTCAGAACATGTCAACATAAAGGCAACAACAGCTGTGTGAAAGGCAACGTACAAAGACCTGGTTAACCCCTATTGAAGAGGGGAAACTGCATCTTCCTCTATAACTCATGTTGCTACAAAGGTCCAGTAAAAAGATCTGTCATCGTGTTATATACAAGGCAGCACCAGCATCTTTAGTTTAATTATTTGGCAATGGAGAACTATTTGTACTGTTCTGAAAAGCTCGATACAATTAACCTCGGGGACAAACAGCCGGGGTTTGGATTGCGTTTCCAATCTATTTGCCTTGGCTGGTGGTGGGCAGGCTTCAAGCTGCACACTTTCAGAGCGGGGAGGAATGGATAATAAGCAGTCATTGTCCGACTGACACTGAATTCTGATCAACAACACCGCGATGAGACGTAGCTGAATTGTCGTACTGAGTGACAGCCCCAGGTGTAACAGTCAACAATCCAAGTCCCACTTCCTTAAATGTAAATAAAATGCAGGCACCAAGCCTGAGCTAATTAGTAGCATTGCTCCCAGTTTCATTCATTGTCAGGACACCATTTATAAAGCTGTTTTATACACATTGACTCTTAATGGGGAGTTATACTGCCCACAAGGTCTTGTTGGACTGTTTATTAACCTGCTTCACGGCAGCTGGTGACTTGTTTGAGGACCCCAAGTGCCTGTTAGCGAAGGTAAACACTGCGGAAGGAATGGTTACAGTTTCCATCGGCCGCTGTACGGTCTCTCTCAGCCTCTGTTGAAAAGTAAACACTGGAGATGGATGCGGGTCGTGTGGGCTGGATTCACGGTGGGCGTGGAGAAGACAACGCTCGGCTCTCGGGGGGAATGGAAGTAGCACGACCTCTTCTCCACTCTGCACCTCACCACACTCCCCCGCCTCCCACCCCACCACCCCTCCCCACTCCCACCCGACCCTCCACTACAAGGTGGGAATCTCTCAGTTCACCTGCTATGTTGGTCTTCCTTCAAGGGTGGGAAACACCAGAGACTACAAATGCTGGAATCTGGAACAACACACAATCTGCTGGAGGAGCTCAGCGGCTCATAGAACAGTACAGCACAGGAACAGGCCCCTCAGCCCACGATGTTGTGCCGAACTAGTAATTAACTAATTATTCAATTAATTAATAAATAATTAACTAATTAACTAACTAATCTAGTAATTAAACGCGAAACTAAACCAATCCCTTCTGCTTACACAGTCCATATCCAGATAAGATTTCTTTATTAGTCACACGTACATCGAAACACACAGTAAAATGCATCTTTTGCGTAGAGTGTTCTTGGGGGCAGCCCCCAAGTGTCGCCACACTTCCGGTGCCAACATAGCATGCCCACAACTTCCTAACCCATACATCTTAGGAATGTGGGAGGAAACCGGAGCACCCGGAGGAAACTCACCCAGACACGGGGAGAATGTATAAACTCCTTACAGACAGCAGCGGGGATTGAACCTGGGTTGCTGCATTCTCTGAACATTCTATCTAAGAGCCTCTATCGTATTTACCACCACCATCACCCCTGGCAGTGCATTCCAGGCACCCACCGCTCTCTATGTAAAAAAAAAACTTGTACCGCACATCTCCTTTGAACTTTCCCCTTCTCACCTTAAATGCATGCCCTCTAATGTTGGACATTTTGACCCTGAGAAAAGGATACCGGCTGTCTATTCTGTCATAATGTTATAAACCTCTGTCAGGTGTCCCCTCAGCCTTCGCCGCTCCAGAGAAAACAACCCAAGCCTGTCCAACCTCTCCTTATAGCACATGCCCTCTAATCCAGGCAGCATCCTGGTAAACCTCTTCTGCACCCTCTCCAAAGCCTCCACGTCCTTCCTATAATGAGGCGACCAGAACTGAATGCAATACTCCAGATGCAGCCTAACTAGAGTTTTATAAAGCTGCAGCATAACTTCCTGACTCTTGAACTCAGTGCCTCGAGTAATAAAGGCAAGCATGCCGTATGCCTTCTTTACCACCCTATCAACCAGTGCAGCCACTTTCAGGGAGCTGTGGACTTGGACCCCAAGATCCCTCTGGAAAGGAATCATCGATGTTTCGGGTCAAACCCCCTGCAAGGTCAACAATTCCTTCCCCCTCCCCCACCCCACAGATGCCGTTCGACCTGCTGATTTCCTCCAGCAGATTGTTTGTTGCTCCCTGAAGGCTGAACAAACTTTTTAACTCGGTTCATAGAACGTGGATGTCACCGGCTGGCTGACATTTATTCCCCATCTCCCATTTCCCTACCATTGAGGAGAAAGTAAGGAGTCACATATAGAAGTCATACAGCACAGAAAGAGGCCATTCAGCCCTACCTGTGTATAGGCCCAGACAGGATCAGGATATGCAAATTTCTTCCCATGTTGGACATTAGTAAACTGAGAGGGGTTCCTGCAACCTCACAGTTACACTGATCAGATTTCTTTAAGTTTTCCAGATTGTTTTTATTTAATTACTTAAATTTAAGTTCCCCAGGTGCCTCAAACTGACACTATGCTGCTCTAAGGAAAAGACAAAGTGCTGGAGGAACTCAGCGGGTCAGGCAGCATCTGTGGCGGGAAGTGGACAGTCTGGACGAAGGGCCTCGACCCCAAACGTCGACTGTCCACTTCCCTCCACAGATGCTGGCCGACCCGCTGAGTTCCTCCAGCGTCTTGTGTGTTGCTGCAGATTCCAGCGTCCGCAGACTCTCTTGTGTCTCCTCTGTACCTCTCTGGTCTGATTGGATGCTGTGTCATGCTCTGGTGTTCCAAGGGGATAGTGCCTCATTTCCCTCTCGCTCTTTCACCCCTATCTCCGTTTAAGCCTCAAGGCTGGTGCCTCAGTCGGAAGTGAACAGCACAGAAGAGGCCATTGAGCCCATCACTTCTATCCCGGCTCTGACAAGGGCCAATCCATCTTACTTCCTCATTCACCTGACCTTCTGATCTGCTGCTGTCCTGTTGCCAAAGTCCTCCAACAATGAAAGTGAACGCTCCTGTCAATAAAACAGCGTCATTGTTAGAGCCGGGTGGCTGGTATTAGCTCACTCCTCCACAGCACTGTGAAATGATCCTGTTCCTCCCTTGACATTGAACCTGGAAACTTTATTTCTTTTTCCGTGTGCGAAGCGATCACCGGACTGCTGAGAGGGATGTGGTGACAGCTCTCACCTGTGAGCATCCGACAACTGCTCATCATCAGCTGATTGACAACTTTGCTCTCCTCCCTTGGGATTTTGCCATGCATTTAAAAGCCATCGCACAGAGAACTTTCATTCATTCAGATGAATAAACATGTAAAATAAATGTTTAACTGGGATAGATGAATGACTTATATTACATAAGCCATTTGGAGTTTTTACTATCTGAATATACAGTAACATCAGGAAACAAAAGGGTGGCTTTGTCGGTTACAATATTGGCTGCTGGAGTTTGTATCTTTCTAGTGCAGAGCGTAGAGCCATACAGCACAGAGACAGGCCCTTCGGCCCATAACGTACATGCTGGCCTTTTCTCCCATCTACACCAATCCCATTTACCCGAGGTAGGACTGTATCATTCTACGCCTCGCCTACTTAAGTGTCTGTCTAAACGTCTCGTAAGCATAGTGGTTGCATCTGAATCCGTCGCCTCCTCTGGGGATGCGCTGCACATATAAGATAAGATAAGATAAAGATTTCTTTATTAGTCACACGTACATCGAAACACACAGTGAAATGCATCTTTTGCGCAGAGTGTTCTGGGGGCAGCCCGCAAGTGTTGCCACGCTTCCGGCGCCAACATAGCACGCCCACAACTTCCTAACCCGTACGTCTTTGGAATGTGGGAGGAAACCGGAGCACCCGGAGGAAACCCATGCAGTCACAGGGAGAACGTACAAACTCCTTAAAGACAGCGGCTGGAATTGAACCCGGGTCACTGGCGCTGTAAAGCATTATGCTAACCGCTACACTACCGTACCGTATCAATCACTTTGTGTGAAAAACTTACCCCTCAGATCCCCAATAAATCCCTTGCCTCTTACCTTAAATCTATGCCCTCTTTGTTAATATCCTCACCATGGGAAAAAGATTCTGACTTCTACCCTATCTATGCCTCTCGCGATCTTATGTATTTCTGTCAGGTCACCCTTCAGCCTCCTTCTCCCCAGGGAAAACAAGCCCAGCCTAACCAACCTCTCCCCATAACTAAAGCCCTCCAATCCAGGCTCCTCTGCAGCCTCTCCAGTGTTCATTGAATTGGCCTTGATACCAGTGAGTTCTCCTGAAGGCTGCTGCTTATTAGTATGATGGTGTCGTACAGCACAGAAGCAGACCCTTCGGCCCACATTGTCGATGCCAACCATCTACACTAACCCCATTGTAGCTGTAACCCAACTGAGCCACTAATGCCCACCTAGGTTATTAAGCTAGAATGTTATTAAACTGGAAAGCGCGCAGAAAAGATTTACAAGGATGTTGCCAGGACTTGAGGGACTGAGTTATAGGGAGAGGTTGGACAGGCTAGGACTTTATTCCTTGGAGCGCAGGAGACTGAGAGGTGATCTTACAGAGGTGTATAAAATCCTGAGGGGCATAGAGAGGAGAATACACTCTTTTTCCCAGGGTTGGAGAATTAAGAACTCGAGGGCGTAGGTTTAAGGTGAGAGAGGAGAGATTTAACAGGAACTTGAGGGGCAACTTTTTTATACAAAGGGTGGTATGTATGTGGAAGTGGTTGAGGCAGGTACAATAACAACGTTTTAAAAGACAGTTGGACAGGTACATGGATAGGAAAAGTTTAGAAGGTTATGGGCCAAACACTGGCAAATGGGACTGGCTTGGACGGGGCATCTTGGTCGGCATGGACCAGTTGGGTCAAAGGGCCTGTTTCTCTGCTGAATGACTCTATGACTCTAGGGTGGGAGCCAGTCCACTTTGAAGTCTTGAAGTCACTCTTCTGAGGGGCTGCAGGCACGTGGTGTGGGAGGAGGACTGGATGCTCAGAGGGTGTGAGTTACAGTGCCCTCTGCAACTAGAACCTTAATGACTTTATACTGGCACTCCCGAAGGTGGACCTCTGGATGAGGTGTTGAACCAAATCGCTCCTGCTCAAGTCCCCGTCAAACTCTCTCAAAGGGGATGAGCCAGGTTCTCTCTTGTGTCGTGACCAATATGTAGCACGCACCCCCCCGCCCCCCCCACACCGCCCCACTCCATCCAATCTCAGAAAGCAGATAGAGACAGGCCATATCAGGAGCACCACACAGGGGATGTCAGGCCTTCAAGTCAGCAGGATCGTGTGGGAGGGAAATCTAGATACAGGTCCCCGCATCTACTGCCTTTGGCCGAAATTTGGGAATGTTGGCGGACAGTGTTCGCGAACACAGTGAGCATTGTCTTCCTCGACTGCCACACAGGAGGCTTTGCCACAAGATGCCATCTTTGGCCCTCACCAATTTTTGTCAATAGATCATAGAAACCATCCTATCTGGATAAACCATGGCTTGGTACGGCAACTGCTGTGCTCATGGCCGCAAGAAACTGCAGAGAGTTGTGGACACAGCTCAGCACATCACGGAAACCAACCTCCCCTCCATGGATTCTGTCTACACTTCCCGCTGCCTCGGTAAAGCAGCCAGCATAATCAAAGACCCCACCCGCCCCAGACATTCTCTCTTCTCCCCCCTCCCATTGGACAGAAGATACAAATGCCTGAAGGCACGTACCACCAGGCTCAAGGACAGCTTCTACCCCGCTGTTATGAGACCATTGAACGGTTCCCTTATATGATGAGATGGACTCTGACCCCACGATCTACCTTGTTGTGACCTTGCACCTTATTGCACTGCACTTTCTCTGTAGCTGTGACACTTTACTCTGTACTGTTATTGTTTTTACCTGTACTACCTCAATGCACTCTGTATTAACTCAATGTAACTGCACTGTGTAATGAATTGATCTGTACGGTCGGTATAAGGAAGACAAGTTTTTTGCCGTACCTCGGTACAAGTGACAATAATGAACCAATACCGATACCTCATTATGACCTTGCACCTTATTGTCTGCCTGCACTGCACTTTCTCTGTAACTGTAACACTTTATTCTGCATTCTCTTATTGTTTTCCCTTGTACTACCTCAATGCACTGATGTGATGAAATGCTCTGTATGGATGGCACGCAAAACAAAGTTTTTCACTGTACCTTAATAAACCAATTCCAATTCCAAGATGGAAGACCTTGGCACCTGAGGTAACTTATTGAGAACCACCTTGAAGGACATGGGCAGAAAGTGGTGAATGATGGAAAACGAGTCGTGTTCTGCAAGGGGTGTAGTTGGCATCGATGCCCTCTGCCAGCACTGATCTGTCTGTACACCATGCGGCCACTATCCCATGATAGTTAATTTGGGAGGGTACAGGATTCTGCCCCCTGAGTAGGGGATGACATTGCTGAGTTCTGCACCATTGTTGTCAGTACCTGGAGCAGCCCTGTGTCTCCATAAGGACCCGTGGTCTCCTACTGGACGGAAATATGAGGTGCGCTGTAATCACGAGTACAATATGTGATTGAAACTGCGGGCAAATTGGTGTGAAAGACCACGTTGACATTATGTGGACATCATCACTGTAGGTTGAAATCAGGGTAGGGTCAGTCCTGCCCCTCCGTGCACCAACCCTCTATGCCCCACCCCTCTGTGTCCTGCCCCTCCCTGCCCCACCCCCAGGACACCGTGACAGCTCTTGATGGGCGGCCAAGGTGAAGGCAGAGTCTCGCTTCCTGTCAAAGTGGTCAAGGTTTTGCAAGAGTTTTAAATTGTTTCTATATTAAGTGATTTTAAATTGTTGAGATTAATAAAAAATACAAATATTAGAAATAATGAATCTAAGAACAATTAAAATCTTTAAATTGCTAATTGGTTTATTATTGCCACATGTACTGAGATACAGTGAAAAGCTTTTGATTGTGTGGCCATTGAGACAGATCATTCTGTACAGAAGTAAAAAGGGCAAAAAACATAACGAAGAATATAATGTTACAGTTATAACTGCAATGCAGGGAGACAAATAAAGTGCAAGGGCCATGACAAGGTAGATTGAGAGATCAAGAGTTCATCTTTATTGTGTAAGAGGTTTGTTCAAAAGTGGAATGAAATAAAAAAAACTATAAGTAACTGAACTCACTCTCCTTGGCTTCCCCCATTTCATCCCTAGACTCAGGAATTCCCATTCAAATCATTGGGAATTCTGATCCTATGCTGGCACCGGTTGGCATAAGATTGGTGAGATGGATTCCTTATGTAATACCAGTGATGACTGGTGTTCTGCAGGAGCTGTAGTTGGCACCATTGCCCTCTGCATTGGAACAGAATGCCAGTGTTCGCTCTTCAGCATGTTGTGGGACTTCCTCACCAGCGGCTGGTCAATAGGCGGAGTCTCCCTACAGAAACCAATGGCCGCAGGCCGCTTGGTGTTTGTGGGAGCTTGCTGCATTTGACTTGCCTGCCTGCTTTTTGTGTCTACAGCAGTGACTGCACCTTAACAGTGCTTCGTTGGGTGCACGGCATTTTGAGTTTGCGTTGAAAGGCAAAGAGATAGCGATTACACTGTGAATACTCAGGAGCTCGGAGAGCATCTGTGGAGAAGGATAAACAGAGTTAACGTTGAGGAATTTTCATGAGAACTTGGAAAAGTTAGAAGTCAAAGGTGTCTTAAGTTACAGAGAAGGGGGAGGGGTGGCAGTGAGGGGAAATGTCTGTGATTGGATGATGATCAAGTGGGACTGAATGATACAGATGATGCCCGCTGTGGTGAAGGCTTGTTACTTGTAGCTGACGTGACTTGGATAAGGTATAAATAGGGGCAGGTGAAAACAGAGAGAGGAGGGTGAATGAAGAAAGAGTGCTGATCTTGTGAGATAAAGAACACGGCAGCTGCTGGAAATCTGAAGTGAAAGGGGATTCTGATAATACCCAACTGGTCAGGCAGTGTCTGTGAAGAGAGAAAAACTTAAATGGATCTACAATTCAGTGCAAGGTCTGGCAAATGTGAACTGTCGATGTAGTACTGCACATCAGCAATAGGTGGCAGCGAGGATGCAATGCCAAGGCACATGGATCTGAATCCCCAGTAGTTTCCACCATTCAGACCTGGGATGGTGACTGAATTAAATTCCATTTAAATTCTGTGGGATTATCCCATTGAATCGAGGACGCTATTCCATCTACGCTTCCCTGAAAACAGAATCCCAGGAATAACTAATATCCTGAAGTATAGAATTATTATGAATCCATCAATAGCATTATGTAGATATCAAATTTAAAGATAAGGTCAGAATGTATCCTTGAAGTTATGGACTGACTCCAATTATCTCTTGAACTTTAATCTTTGACCCCCATAAACCAGAGTGCAGAATGTTGATTAGTGGATCAGGGCTATGGATATTTGTCAGTGTTTTGTACAAACAGTTATTTTGTTGGATTTAAACCATTGATGGATGTTCTTTCAAATCCAGGTACGAAATGGATGAACTGCCCACAGCTTGTCTCTCTGCAGAGATGCCGATGATTTTACCTCCTACGACATGGAGGTATCCCACATACCTGAAGCCATCACACTGTGGTACTTCACAGAGCAAACACGGTGCAACCTTCACGTCTCCGTGCCCTGTGTCTGAGCTCACACCAAGTCTAGTTCACCCATCACCCCTGAACCATATTGGTCCGTGTTTTGGCAATGCCTTGAGTTTAACTTCTTGGGGATCTTGAGCCTTCTAACATCTGTGCTGCGAGACCTCAGCACTCCCCCTATTAGAGCTACACACATACCTGAATACATTTATTCCTCCACTGAAGGCCATGCCTCCAGCTACCAGGACTGTAACCCCTGAAACTGCCTCCCTGAAGCCCCCACCTCTCTTCCTTTAGGGTGTTCGTTCACTTCAACTTCTTGGCCCTACTTTTGGCCGCTTGCACAAATACTTCTTTCTGCGGCATGGTGACAAGTTTTACTTGAAGCAATTGCCAACTTAAAGGTGCTACATAAATTCAATTTGTTGTTATTGCTCTTTTTAGATTTCATGGGGCTTCACTTGCTCTGAAGCGACATTGGTAAATTGGTTTATTATTGTCACATGTACCGAGGTACAGTGAAACACTGTACCTTGCATGCCATCCACACGGATCATACACATCAGTGCATTGAGGTAGTACAAGGGAAAACAACAACAGAATGCAGAATAAAGTGTTACAGTTACAGAGAAAGTGCAGTGCAGGCAACCAATATGGTGCAAGGCCATAACCAGGTAGACAGTGAAGTCAAGAGTCCATCTTATTGTACTAGTGGACCGTTCAATAGTCTTCTGACAGCAGGATAGAAGCTGTCCTTGAGCCTGGCAGTATGAGCTTTCAGGCTTTTGTATCTTCTCCCTGATGGGAGGGGGTAGAAGAGAGAATGTCCGGGGTGGGAGGGGGTCTCTGATTATGTTGGCTGCTTCACTGAGGCAGCGAGAAGTGTAGACAGAGTCCATGGAGAGCAGGCTGGTTTCCATGATGTGCTGAGCTGTGTCCACAACTCTCTGCATAACTAGATCCTCTCACTACAAACTCAGTCTCTCTGCTTAGAAAGCTGCTCAGAGGATTTTCTCTTAATTTGTTGATGAGATGTGGAGAGTACACTTGGACGGGTACATGGATAGGAAAGGTTTAGAAGGATATAGACCAAACACGGGCAAATGGGACTAGCTTGGACGGGCATCTTGATCGACATGGACGAGCTGGGCCGAAGAGCCTGTTTCCGTGCTGTATGACTTTACTGGCGTTTATTATCCTCCCTGATTGCCCCTGAACTAAGGAGACAATTAAAGCCAATTAAATAATTAATATTTTTATTTAATTTATTCAACACCCGATCTAGTCATTTATCTATTAATTAATTTATTTATCAAATTAATTAATTAATTGATTGATTGATTGATTGATTGGTTAATTGATTAACTAATTGATTAATTGGTTAATTGATTAACTAATTGATTAATTGGTTATCTATCTATTTATTTATTGTTATTGTTATTGTTATTATTATAAATAATTAAACAAAGACAATTAAAGACATTGGTCACACTTTGACCAGGATGGCAGAATTTGTACCCAGAAGGTCAGTAAAGAATTATATATAATTATTGCCACAGTCCTTCGGCCTCATGGCTACAGTTCTCACTATTATTTATTAAAGTATTGGAATTTAAATTCCCCAACAGCCCTGGTGGGATTTGAACTCATTTTGACCGAGTAACTTAACCCCTATGCCACTGAACCCGTGCTCTGAGCCAATGGTCTGATCAGAGCATTCCAAGTGCAGAGAAAGGACATCAGGACCTAGCTGAACCTAATTCCATCCACTCACTTTGAAACATCTCAGTCTGTTTTGAGAATTTGGTTTTGGAAGCCCATTTTGGGAAGAGAGAGCCAATTCCTTATTCCAGCTGTGAGAAGCTTTGCTTCATAGCATCCCTCCTGCACCACTCAGCTGCAATCTAACGGTTACACCCCTAGATCCCATAAACTCCCACAAATGGAAACAACTGATGTTAGTCTACCCCAATGAGTCCATTAAATATCCTAACCACATTGCCACTGCACTTTCTGGACTCAAGGGAATTCCGTCTGGAATTATGGGTATGTGGAATCCTCCTGTGTCCCTGCACTTGTTGGGTACTTGCTGGCAGATCAGTGCTGGTTGCCCCCCTGCAGAAGCCTTTATACTGTCAGAGGACTACTCAACTACAGAAGCTTCACAGCCTGATTCTGCTTTCCTCACCCTGTCATAGAAAAGACGTCATTAAGCTGGAAAGAGCGCAAAGAAGATTTACGAGGATGTTGCCAGGACTCGAGGGCCTGAGTTATAGGGAGAGGTTGGCCAGGCTAGGGCTTTATTCCTTGGAGCGTAGGAGACTGAGGGGTGACTTTATAGAGGTGTATAACATCATGTGGGGCATAGATAAGGTGAATGCACACGTCTTTTTCCTGGGGAAAGGGAATCAAAAACTAGGGGGCATAGGTTTAGGGTGAGAGGGGAAAGATTTAAAAGGAACCTGAGGGGCAACTTCTTCACGCAGAGGGTGGTGAGTGTGTGGAACGAGCTGCCAGAGGAAGCGGTTGAGGCAGGTAAAATAGCAACATTTAAAGGACACTTGAACGGGTACAGGGATAGGAAAGGTTTAGAGGGATACGGGCCAAATGCAGGCAGCTTAGATGGGTATCTGGGTCAGCATGGACGAGTTGGGCCGAAGGGCCAGTTTCTGCACAGTACGACTCCATGTGCCAATCATAGGAAGTAGCGGACCAAGGAAGGCAAAGCACCGCTTGTCCGAGGCTGTGTCGATTAACGGGTGTGCGGATGTAGGTTATAAACGGGCCCCACAAGAAGGGTATCACAGACGTCTTAATGGGTCACACAGACAATAAAAGCTCAGGTAGACCTGCCGTAATCCAGTCATTTCTCCTGAGCAGACAATGCCTGTCCTTGAGCAAATCTCTGCCTTCACCTGGACTACCAACTGATTGGAGCCCCATTAACTAATGGCAATGGAACTATTAGAACGGTTAATAGCCCTGGTTCAAAATGAAACGGATTATATTTCACAGATCAGAGGCAATGAAGTATAGATTAGACAGAAGTGAGAATCTGCACTCATGCCTGGAGCAGGCACCTTGATCAAACAGTCTGTTCTGTCTCCGTCCCCTCAATATTTCCCCCAGCTCCCCCACCCTACTATTTAATTGGTTAAATGATACGTTTTTTTCAAATGAAATGTGTGCGTTAGTCTCAGACAATGGATTGTACAAGGCACGCTGCATTGGGTTAGCGGACTGCCCCGGGGTCACCCCGCCCTCTGTCTGCCTCTGAGTTTAGAGGAAGGTATTTCGCCCATTGTGGCGAGCTTCCTGAGGTAAGGTGGTCACCACAGGGTGGGAAGGGAGGAAGGGGAGGGGGTTCTCCTGGCGTTTCTGCTCCTTGTTCTTGCCCAGTGCTTCATGGTTGCAAGAGTTTTGAGGTGTGTGTTAAGAACAGCTCAGAACATAGAACAATACAGCACAGGAATAGGCTCTTTGGCCCACAATATCTGCATTGAACATGATGGCAAATTTAACTAAATCTCTTCTGCCTGCACATAATCCATATCCCTCCATTCCCCGCACACTCATGAGTCTAAATACCTCTATCGTATCTGCCTCCACCACCGCCCCTGGCAGCCCGTTCCAGGCACCCACCACTCTCTGTGTAAAAAACTTGCCCCGCGCATATCCCTTAAACTTTCTCCTTCTCGTGTTGAATGCATGAGCTCTAGTATTTGCTATCTCTACCCTGGTAAAAAGACTGACTGTCCACCCTATCTATGCCTCTCATCACGTTACAAACTTCTAGCAGGTCTCCCCTCAGCCTCCGAAGCTCCAGAGAAAACAACCCAAGTTTGTCCAACCGCTACCCTCTAATCCAGGCCGCGTCCTGGTGAACCTCTTCTGCACCCTCTCCAAAACCTCCACATCCTTCCTGTAATGGGGTGACCAGAACTGCACACGGTGCTCCAAGTGCAGCCGAACCAGAGCTTTATATAGATTATAATGAAGCAATAACTTGTAGTACATCTAATCCACTGAAAGCTCAATGTAGACTGACATTCCAGAATCATCCAACCCGCATGATGACTCAGAATGAAACCCAAGCTGACTTCATTACAGAGACGTGGCAAAATAGCGCCTACAGCATAGCTTGTGAGGTGATGCACACTTACCGCCACTTACACAGGGCCTCTGTGTGATCCCATAGCCGGTCTTAATCCCATCCCAGATGTTCCCCTCCACTGAGAGTGGTCACGGGCCAGACATTCCCAGGAGTCAGTGGGGATGTTGCCTCACCTCCTTTACTTCTGAGAGTCGGGGAGTGGCAGCCCTTGGTGTTCCTGTTACCTCCTCCCAGCAGCTGTCTCCAACCTTCACCTCCCCTTCCGCCACCCCGCTCCTTATGTTTCTCCCTCTCTCCTGGTCTGCCTCCATCGATCACTCACCCCCAACTCCAACCCCCTCCCCTCCCCTACCTGGCATGACCTGCCTGTCATCTTACACCCCCCCCCCCCTCAGTCCACCAATCACCTTCCTCACCCCTCCTCTGCCCCTCTCCATACCGGCCGCCTCCCCTCTCCACTCCCAGTCCCGATGCAGGGTTTCGACCTGAAGCGTCGACAATTCCTTTCCCCCCCACAGCCGCTGCTTGACCCGCTGAGCCCCTCCAGCAGAGTGTCACTCCAGGTTCCACCATCTGCAGTCTCTTGTGTCTCGGGATGTTGTGTTTCTTTGGGATTTGCTTTGAGCGCATCCTTGAACCTTTTCCTCTGTCCATTTGGCGATCTCTTCCCAATGCAGAGGTCTGCTTTGGGAGCCTGGTATCAGGCATTGGTATTGGTATTGGTTTTACGTTTATTATTGTCACTTGTACCGAGGTACAGTGAAAAACTTGTCTTGCACCATTTGTATAGGTCAATTCATTACACAGTGCAGTTACACTGAGTTAGTACAGAGTGCATTGAGGTAGTACAGGTAAAAACAATAACAGTACAGAGTAAAGTTTCACAGCTACAGAGAGAGTGCGGTGCAATAAGGTGCAAGGTCACAACAAGGTAGATCGTGAGGTCAGAGTCCATCTCATCGTATAACAGAACCACTCAATAGCCTTATCACCGTGGGATAGAAGCTGTGGTACGTGCCCTCAGGCTCCTGCATCTTCCGCCTGATGGGAGAGGAGAGAAGAGAGAATGACATTTAGACGTGTCCTGCCCAACAGAGGTGACTGACTGTGATTAGGGCCTGACTGCTGGAGATACTTGTTGGGGAGAGGACACGACCATTATTTCACTTATTCTTCTAGTGGATTTGAAGGATTTTGTAGAGCCAGCACTGGTGATATTATTCCAGAGTTGTGGTGTCTGCTGAAGGTGGTACAGGCCGTAAAAGCATACAAGGGGGCAGAGATCATGGCTGCCCAGTATCCAGGAGTATTGTGCCAGGTCTGAGGGACTTCGCTCCACAAGAGCATACAAGCCATGCTACTAACCAGCAGGTCTACAACAGAACCAATCTCAATTAAGGCAGATGACAAAGAAGGCTGTTCCATTGCCCCGACGCTTTTTTCGAACTCTCTCATTGCAATGTTGCACCTCACCCCCCACCAAACGTCCTACGGGAGTGGAGCTAATGAGAACAAATGTTCAAACAATGGTGACTACATTCCAGACCCAAGGCCCCGGAAAAGGTGCAGCACTTCCCACATCTTGGCAGAGGCAGATACCGATGATGAGATGCCCCTTCGCTTTTTAGACACCAGCACAGCCTTTGGGCAGTTGAGGAGAAGGGTATTTGAGGATCAACCTCAGGCCCACACACATAATCATTTGACTGTAAGAATCATAGAATCATAGAACAGTGCAGCACAATACAGGCCCTTCGGCCCACAATGCTGCGCCGACCTTTAAACCTTGTCTAAGACTATCTAACCCCTTCCTCCCACATATCCCTCGATTTTCAATTCCTCCATATGCTCATCTAGCAATCTCTTGAATTTGACCAATGTACCTGCCTCCACCCACCACCCCAGGCAGCGCATTCCATGCCCTGACCACTCTCTGGGTAAAAAACCTTCCTCTGATATCTCCCTTGAACTTCCCACCCATTACTTTAAAGCCATGCCCTCTTGTATTGAGCATTGGTGCCCTGGGAAAGAGGCGCTGGCTGTCCATTCTATCTATTCCTCTTAATACTTTGTACACCTCTATCATATCTCCTCTCATCGTCCTTCTCTCCAAAGAGTAAAGCCCTAGCTCCCTTCGTCTCTCCTCATAATGCATACTCTCCAAACCAGACACCATCCTAGCAAATCTCCTCTGCACCCTTTCCAATGCTTCCACATCCTTCTTATAATGAGGTGACTATAAGGTTTTCATTTGAACTTGCTTCTCTCCTCTCCTGTTCTGCCTGCACTCTTGACCGTGTGCTCTGGCCACCCCAGGGGGCCTTTTTTGGCGGGTGACCTCAAGTTCATGACCTCCAGCACTCGGAGTGACAAGGGCAACGGAGGGTCACTGTCACCTCCAGACTCCCCACCAAGTCGCACACTATTTCTGAGAGTGAGCAGGGAAGAATGCGATTGGACAAGTATGTGGGGTGGCAGGGGGTTGTTGGGGGCTGATGGGGCAGGAAGAGCTCACATAGACCATAAGCAGTGGCACGGGCTGGTTTTTGCCGAATTGCCTCTTTCTGTGCTGTACGACTGACCAGGTCGAACATCCAAGCGTTCCTCCATCATCACAGAAATCCCCGGCCCTGTGACTGGGCAGCTCTGAGCCCCTGGAGACGCTTTGTTAGGGGTACACCCCACCTCACATACTCCCCACCTGAACCGTCCCATCAATCACCCCCCTGCCCCGCCCATTGGCAGGGTCCGTGGCTCCCGCATCAGCCTCATCAGCTGGAGCAAGTCTATATGGACCCTTGAAAAGGTTCCACAGGGTAGGCTGCTCTGGGAGATTAGACCTCATAGAATCCAGGGAGACCTAGCTAATTGGAGACACAGTTTTCTTGACGGTCGGAAGCAGAGGGTGATGGTGGAAGGTTGTTTCTCAGACTGGAGGCCCGTGACTAGTCATGTGCCTCAGGGGTCGGTGCTGGGCCCAATTGTTTGTCATCTATATCAATGATTTGGATGAGACTGTATAAGGCGTGGTGAGTAAGTTTGCAGATGACACTAGAACAGGTGGTATCGTGGACAGTGTAGAAGGTGATCAAAAATTACAGGGGGATCCCGATCAGCTGGGTAAGTGGGCCGAGGAGTGGCAAATGAAGTTTAATTCGGATAAGTGCGGGGTGCTGCATTTTGGAAAGTCAAGTCAAAGTGGGACTATCTGAGAAGGGGAATGAGTGTAAGTCCTGGATCTGGGAAAACAACCGCACCTTTGTCGGACAGAGTGCAGCAGTTCCGCATCGGCTGGTCTACTCTGCTGTTTATTTCCCACATGAGCTCCTCCCAGCGCCCCGTCAGTAGACAATCCTACGTGTGATGCTGAGAGAATGCGTCCCGTGAGAGGTGTTACCTCTCGAGTGAGACGCTGAACCCCTGCCGCTGAGATGGTCGTGAGCAGGGAAATCCTCCTGGAAAATGTTCACCTAAGAATAACCACACTCCTAGAGACAGGACACTGCAGGTACTCGAACCTGGAGCAACAAAATACAAACTGCTGGAGGAACTCAGCAGGTCAGGCAGCATCTGTGGAGGGAAACAGACTTGATGTTTCAGGTCGAGGTCCTTCATCTGGACTGAAAGATAGAGGAGAGATAGCTGGTATGAAGAGGTGAGGAGAAGAGGTGGAGCAAGAGCTGGCAGGTGAAACGTGGATCCAGGTGAGGAGGGGCGATGGGCAGATTGGGGGAGGGGAAATAACGACAGAAGGAGGTGAGAGGTGGAGGTGACAGGGGGCTGGAATCTGATAGGAGGGGAAAGTGGGGCATGGAACCAAATAAGGGAGGTGGGGAGGGCAGAGGGGAACAGTGGGGGGTAAGACTGAGAATGCCTCTGTCCAATCTCCTCATGACCTTCTGGTTCAAAGGAGATCAAACTAAATGGGGAGAGACCTGCCCCTGGTTGTCAGTGCAGAGTGGATGCAGGAGAGTTGGTCACTCCGTGTACATTGATTGACTGTAGCTGTAGAAGGAATGGCATTTCCTTCTCCGCTGACCAACACACCTCCGCTCCCAGCGAACAGGACCAGCGGTTCAAGTGCACGTGTGGAATTGTCACTGACGGGCGAGCTGTGGCAGGCTGCCACTGAACTCTGAGTGCTCCATGTCCTCACACATGGCCTGCACAAGCCAAAGTCAAAGTCAAAGTCAAAGTCGAGTTTATTGTCATCTGCACAAGTCCATGTGTGCACAGGTGCAATGAAAAACTTGCTTGCAGCAGCATCACAGGCACAGAGCATCAGATAAGCAGCATTCACAAGAAAAATATAAATTAAACATAAGCTATACACAATTTTTACAAGAAAGAACACAATTAGAACAAAAAAAAACAAAGTCCATTTTAGTGCAAAGTGATCAAAGTGGTCACAGTGTTGCTATACCAAGGCAGTGATTAGGGTTGTGCAGGTTGGTTCAAGAACCAACTGGTTGAAGGGAAGTAGCTGTTCTTGAACCTGGTGGTGTGGGACTTCAGGCTTCTGTACCTCCTGCCCGACGGGAGCTGCGAGAAGATGGCATGGCCTGGATGGTGGGGATCTTTGATGATAGGTGTTGCCTTCTTGAGGTAGCACCTCCTGTAGATACTACTGATGGTGGGGAGGGATGTGCCCGTGATGTATTGGGCTGAGTCCACTACTCTCTGCAGCTTCTGACATTCCTGCGCATTCGAATTGCCGTCCCAGACCGTGATGCAACCAGTCAGGATACTTTCAACAGTACATCTATTAGAGTGTTCGGTGACAAGCCGAACCTCCTTAACCTTCTGAGAAAGTAAAGACACTGGCGTGCCTTCCTTGTGATTGCATCTATGTGCTGGGCCCAAGACAGGTCACCCGATACGTTTACGCCCGGGAATTTAAAGCTGCTGACCCTCTCCACTGCCGATCCCCCAATGTAGACGTGCACGTTCACCCTCCTTCCCCTTCCTGAAGTCAACAATCAGCTCTTTAGTTTTACTGACGTTGAACGAGAGGTTGTTGTTGCGGCAGCACTCGACCAGGTGTCCTATCTCGCTCCGGTAAGCTGACTCATTGCCACCTGTTATTCATCCAACAACAGTGGTGTCGTTGGTGAATTTGTATATGGGTATTGCATATGTATTGTACAAGCGTTGTGAATCCCACACCTTCTGCCTTCCACTGAGTAACTGTGCCTGACTTACAAAGTGCCACGAAGATTGTGAACTTTGAACTTTAACTGGCGACCTAAGGTCAGGGCAACAGTGTCCAGTGGAGGAGATCTGCCTTCCGATGTCGATTCGGAGATGGGTTCGGGCACCATGGCCACCAAGGGGTCAGCTGACCGAGTCGAAGACGGGCATGGTCAGGTTCCACCCCTCGAATAATGTGTATAGGCCCAGTGTAGCAAGAAATGAGGAAGACATTGACAATGAGAAGGTTGAATACTGGTGTAAAGATGTCCTACTTCAGCTGTTTAGGGCCTTGGTGAGACCACACTTGGAGCATTGTGTATCCTTTGTTTTGGTTCCCTTGCGCAGGCACTGTAGTGTAGCGGTTAGTGTAACGCTTTACAGTGCCGGTGACCCGGGTTCAATTCCCGCCGTTGTCCGTAAGGAGTTTGTACGTTCTCCCCGTGACTGCGTGGGTTTCCTCCGTGTGCTCCGGTTTCCTCCCACGTTCCAAAGACGTACGGGTTAGGAAGTTGTGGGCGTGCTATGTTGGCGCCGGAAGCGTGGCGACACTTGCGGGCTGCCCCCAGAACACTCTACGCAAAAGATGCATTTCAATGTGTGTTTCGATGTCCATGTGACTAATAAAGATATCTTATCTTATCAAAAAGGGAGTGCAGTGAAGATTCACCAGACTGGTCTCGGGGTTGGTGGGTTTGATGAATGAGAAGACGTTGAGCTGACGAGGGCTGTATTTTCTGGAGTTTAGAAGAAGTCCCTCATTGAAACCTACTGAGTTCTTACAGAGCTCAGCAAGTTGGATGCAGTGAGGCTGCTTCCCTTGGCTGAGAAGTCCAGAACCAAGGATTAGAGTCTCATTAAAGGGCAAAGTCAGACTGAGGTGAGGTGAAATCCCTTTTAAGGTAAGATTTCTTTACTAGTCATGTGTACATCGAAACACACAGTGAAATGCATCTTTTGCGTAGAGTGTTCAGGGGGCAGCCCGCAAGTGTCGCCATGCTTCCGGCGCCAACGTAGCACGCCCACAACTTCCTAACCCGTACGTCTTTGGAATGTGGGAGGAAACCGGAGCACCCGGAGGAAACCCGCGCAGTCACGGGGAGAACGCATAAACTCCTTACCTACAGTGGCGGGAATTGAACCCGGTTCGCTGGCGCTGTAATAGCATTATGCTATGAACCCTTGGAATTCTCTACCCTGGAGGGCTGTGGACACAGTCACTGAGTTCACCCAGAGCAGCATGATAGATTTCTGGATATTAAGGGAATCAAGGGATACAGGGTCAGTGGAAGTAAAGGCAGGGATGGTGAGAAGGTCAACAATGACCCAGGTGAACTGTGGATTGTCCGCGAAGGGTCCGCAGCCCACCCCTGCTCCTACTTGTGAAGACCTCACCCACAACATCGAAGGTACGCGGGGCATTGGCGAGGATTCCAGCGCTGTCTCGGTGATGGTCTGTGACACGGGTTAAGTATGGGACAGACCTTTAAACAGGTTGAGACTGGGACAGACCCACTCCTGCTTCTGAAACTGGCACCGTCTATTTGGCCAAGTAGCGCCACTGACGTCCAACGTGCTTTGGGTATTGACGGACATCAATGCTGCACACCCTTCAGACGGGCTGAATGGCCTGATACTGAGCAATGAGAACTCTGCGAGTCTGCAACTCCTGTGCGGACAACTGCGATAGAATTTCCCAGCCCCCGCCACGGCTCCCAGCCTATTGTCTTCGGCCATTGATTTAATGTTCCAAAACTATTGCCTCGCACACGAAAATCACACACTCTGCCATCCCATAATATTTTATTGAAAACAAAACCCAAATAGGTCAGCATTCTATCATGTAGATATTGGCAATGATGTCAAGAAAAGCCTTTTAATGTATTGCAGCACCCAGACCACACAATATGGGATATTAAATTTATAGACTGCACTAAATCATACCTTCCAGTTACAGAGGACACGAACAGTAATATTACAGCTCCCACCTGTTACTTCCCTCCTGCATGTATCTCCTTTATTTCAGACCCTTTATAGTGACTCTGCTTCACAGATAACTGCGGTTTGCTTTGAACCCTTTCAAGCTGACCCCTGCATCTCACACGGTAACAGTGATATAATGATATCTTTGTACCCTCTCCAGAATAAAGATTTACAAAAACCTGATATCCTGATAGTTCTCTTTCAGCTCAGGTTGCTTAGCGACCAGTGATTCTTTTCATTATGCTAAATGATTTTTCAAGGTGCGCTTTCTGAATTTTGACAATTGAAAATGGTTTAAAATTCCTCTCTGATAGATTTCTTCTTGTAATAAAGGAAAATTAATCTCAAGGACGGATCAAATGAAAAGTTAATACCTCAGCGTAGCTCTGAAACCATATCTTAAACTCTAATATAACTTGAGTGGGAGTACTGAGGTTAAAAGTGGATTTAAGTTACAGTTGGCTGCTACAAGGGGTACCCATGTTACGTTAAAGGGATGGGACAATTGCAAAACCTTTAGAACATAGAACATAGAACAGTACAGCACAATACAGGCCCTTCGGCCCACAATGTTGTGCTGACCTTTAAACCTCGCCTAAGACTATCTAACCCCTTCCTCCCACATATCCCTCGATTTTCAATTCCTCCATATGCTTATCTAGTAATCTCTTGAATTTGACCAATGTACCTGCCTCCACCCACCACCCCAGGCAGCGCATTCCATGCCCTGACCACTCTCTGGGTAAAAAACCTCCCTCTGACATCTCCCTCGAACTTCCCACCCATTACTTTAAAGCCATGCCCTCTTGTATTGAGCGTTGCTGTCCTGAGAAAGAAGCGCTGGCTGCCCACTCTATCTATTCCTCTTAATATTTTGTACACCTCTATCATATCTCCTCTCATCGTCCTTCTCTCCAAAGAGTAAAGCCCTAGCTCCCTTAGTCTCTCCTCATAATGCATACTCTCCAAACCAGTCACCATCCTAGCAAATCTCTTCTGCATCCTTTCCAACGCTTCCACATCCTTCCAATAATGAGGCGACCAGAACTGGACGCAGTACTCTAAGTACTCAATCTTTTCTCTGGCACCTTTTCCTACCTCAGGACATCCTGAGGGCATTCACAATCAGTGCTGTGGTAATGACCAAACAATTAGTTTTAGTGGTAATTCAGAAGGAAGAAGGAAAAACCAGAGGACTGCCGTCATAGATTCATAGAGAGATACACAGCACAGAAACAGGCCTTTCTGCCCACAGAGTCCGTGCAAACCATCAACTGCCCGATTACACCAATCGTTCATTACTCCCATTTTTTATTCTCCCCGCATTCTCATCAACTGCCCAAGATTCTACCACTCACCTACACACTTGGGGCAACCTACAGAGGCCAATTAACCGACCAAGCTGCACCTCCTTGGGAAACCGGAGCACCCGGAGGAAACCCACACGGTCACAGGGAGAACGTGCAAACTCCACACACGGACAGTACCGGAGGTGGGAATCGAACCTGGGTCTCTGGTGCTGTGAGGCAGCGGCTCTACCAGCTGCACTACTGGGTTGTCCCAAAGAAGCTTGGCCTTGTATTATCAGAGGAATTGAGTACGGGAATAATGCTGTCTTACTGCAATTATACCTCCCTCTTTCTCCTTAGGCAGTCCCTCAGGAGCAAGGATAACTCGTTTCCGCTGTAGTTTTGTGAGGCCATCTTGGGTCTCACAGACTCTTCCACTGATAGGACAGGAGGTGTCTGACAGAGTGGGCTTGTGGGTGGTGTGTACAGTGTGTACTTCTTACTGAAGCACATAGGGGTGACCTTTTGGAGGTCAAAGGCAGGCACAGCAGTGTAGCGATTAACACAGCACTGTTACAGAGCCAGCGACCAGGGTTCAATTCCGGCCGCTGTCTGTAAGGAGTTTGTACGTTCTCCCCGTGTCTGCATGGGTTTCCTCCGGGTGCTCCGGTTTCCTCCCATATTCCAAAGATGTATGGGTTGTGGGCATGCTATGCTGGCGCCAGAAGTGTGGCCACACTTGCGGGCTGCCCCCAGAACACTCTACGCAAAAGATGCATTTCACTGTGTGTTTCGATGTACATGCGACTAATAAAGAAATCTTATCTTACAGGTAAAATGGATGATCCCAATCTTTTTCCCAGGGTAGCGGAGTCTCAAACTAGAGGGCATAGCTTTAAGGTGAGAGGAGAAAGATTTAAAAGACACTTGAGGGGTAACTTTTTCATGCAGAGGTTGGTGGGTATCTGGAACAAGCTGCCAGAGGAATGGGTGGGGATGGGTACAATTGAGTTAAAAAAATACTTGGATGGGTAAATTGACATGAAAGGTTTAGAGAGACATGGGCCAAATGTGGGCAAGTGAGACCAGCTCAGATGGGCTTCTTGGTTGGCAAGGATGAATTGGGCACCCAATGCATGACAGTGAAGTCCTCAATACCTTCCTGAATGCCCCTTCTCCACTTTGAGCAGTCATGGGACTGAGATTCCCTGGAGTCAATGGGGATGTTGACTTTCTTCGAGGAGACTAAGCACATCCTTGAGTAAATTTTCCTGTCTGACTGGTGGTGTCATCCCACAACAGAAGAGAGTGTCTGTTTCTGAAGACTAGTGTTTGGCATGCAAATGATGTGGCCTCCTCAATGTAGCCAACTTTGTGTAACTAGGGCCTCAGTGTTTACGGACCAGCAGTGCCCCAGCCCTTCTGCATGTTCCTGAGACCTGCACCACTTACAGCAGGCATTTCAAGGCACTTGAAGGGTACAAATACTGTCTCCTCAAAATCTTCCAAAATCCTTTGGAAGGATGTGAACCAGTGCTAGTGTCCTACTCTGCCCAAGAACTCAAGAAACTGCAGAGAGTTGTGGACACAGCCCAGCACATCACAGAAACCAGTCTCCCTTCCATGGACTCTGTCTACACTACCCACTGCCTCGGAAAAGCAGCCAGCATAATCAAAGACCCCACCACCCCGGACACTCTCTCTTCTCCCTCCTACCATCAGGCAGAAGATACAAAAGCCTGAAAGCACGTACCACCAGGCTCAAGGACAGCTTCTATCCTGCTGCTATAAGACTATTGAATGGACCCCTTGAATGATAAAAATGAACTCTTGACCTCACAATCTACTTCGTCATGGCCTCACCCTTCATTGTCTGCCTCCACTGCACTTTCTCTGTAACTTTATTCCGCATTCTGTTATTGTTTTCCCTTGTACTACCTCAATGTACTGATGTGATGCAATGATCTGTATGGTTGAACATCCACCTATAGCTGGGACAATTTACAGTGACCAATTAACCTACCAACCTGCACGTCTTTGGGATGTGGGAGGAAACCGGAACACCCGGGGGAAACCCACGTGGTTACAGGAAGAACGTGCAAACTCCACACAGACAGCGCCGGAAGTCAGGATTGAACCCAGGTCGCCGGAACTATGAGACAGCGGCTCTACTCGCTACACCACTGTGTCGCCCACAATGATTGCAGCAAAATATTAAGATGGTCGAGGTTGAGTCTGTGCCTGTGAAATGCTGAGTTGTTTCCCCAAAGTCGAGAACTGAAAGCATCAGTTAACCATCTGGTAGACTCTCCCAGCTCCGTAATGGGCACACCCCTCTCCACCATCGAGGACGTCTTCAAGAGGCAGTTCCTCAAGAAGGCAGCATCTGTCACTAAGGACCCAGGACATGCCCTCTTCATGTTACTACCATCGGGGAGGAGGTACAGGAGCCTGAAGACCCACACTCAACGACTCAGGAACAGCTTCTTCCCTTCCACCATCAGATCTCTGAACGGTCCATGAACCCATGAATACGACCTCCTTATTCCTTTTATTTGCACTATTTATTTTTGTAATTTATAGTAATTTTATGTCCTGCACTGTACTGTTGCCGCAAAACATGTTTCACGTCATAAAAGTCAGTGATAATACACCTGATTCTGATTCTGATAATGCAGCCAAGCAGAGTTGACAGTGCAAAGGCAAAAGAGCTGCTAGAACACATGCCCAGTACTCAGGGTTGGAGTGCAGATGAGAGCTTAAAGGAGCCTCTGCTATTTGATCCACAGGCTGCTATCGACCCCCAAGCTGCAGACGGTTGGGTTAGTGGAGTGAGACAAGGTCAGGAGTATGCAGCTCCAATCACCACACTACATGAAAGATATCTCGAAGCCAGAGAGGGTGCAGGAAAGATTCACAAGGGTGTTGCCTGGATTGGAGGGCTTGAGTTATCAGGAGAGACTGGATAAACTGGGTTTATTTTTCCTGGAGAAAAAGAGGCTGAGAGGTGTATTGGTATTGGTTTATTATTGTCACTTGTACAGTGAAAAACTTGTCTTGCATACCGATCGTACAGGTCAATTCATCACACAGTGCAGTTACACAGAGTTAGTACAGAGTGCATTGATGTAGTACCGGTAAAAATAATAACAGTACAGAGTAAAGCGTCACAGCTACAGAGAAAGTGCAGTACAATAAGGTGCAAGGTCACAATAAGGTAGATCATAAGGTCAGAGTCGGAGTCAGAGTCTGAATCCAGATTATGAGATTATGAGAGACATAGATAGGTAGATAGTCAGAGTTTGCTTCAAATAGTAGATGTGTCGAAAAGGAGAGGGCATAGGGTTAAAACACTTTATTCTGCATTCTGTTATTGTTTTCCCTTGTACTACCTCAATGTACTGATGTGATGGAATGATCTGTATGGATGGCGTGCAAAACAGTTTTTCACTGTACCTCGGTACACGTGACAATAGTAAACCAATTTACCAATTGACTAAATGAGAGGGAGAGGCTTAAAGGGTAAATTTTTCACACAGGTTAGTTGGGGAGTCTGGAACGAGCTGTCAGAGGAGGTGACGGAAGCAGGAACACTAACAAGAGGCATGGGGACAGGTACTTGAATGAGTAGGACAGCGGGATAAGGAATAGTGGGATTAATACGGATAGACATAAGAGATTCTGCAGAAGCTGGAAGCTGGAGCACCACACTCAAAATGCTGGAGGAACTCAGTAGTCCAGGCAGCATCTATGGGGGGAAATAAACAGTCGTATGTAGGGAAATAAACTGTCCTGATGAAGGGTCTCGACCCGAAACGTCAACTGTTTATTTCCCTCCGTAGATGCTTCCTGGACTACTGAGTTCCTCCAGCATTTTGCATGAGTATAGATAGACATGATTGTTAGCATGGACGTGCTGGGATGAAGGGCCTGTTTTCTATGTTGTATAACTCTATGACTCCAACATGCAGTCCAACAAGAATCACACTCAGCGGTGAGAAGCCAACACCTTGATAGCACAGTCCATATTTGCCAAAACATTCATTCAGTCATTACCCTGAGTTCCCAGGTGTCTGTTCAGCAGAGCTGCCTCCAGCTCTGTCACCTGATTTAAGTTCTGCTGCCAATTGTCTATATTCAAGAAAGCAATGTTTACAGTTGTAGCATAACTTCATTTACAAAATGAGCATAATAGCATGTTAGCAGCGAGACTTTTCTGAAAATTAAATATTGGATTTTCCTGTTTTTTGTATATTTTTAATTAAAGATCTATTCAGCACTGTTCAGTGATCCAGTGGGGACATGTCTGTGGAACAGGTGTGTTGTCGGAGTGCCTTTCTACCTCACAGACCTGTCTCATCAAGAACAACAAATGTCTTTTTCAGTTTGTTATTTTTCATTGCTCCTTGCCTATCCCCTTTTGCCTGCATCCTCCCCCAGCTCTGCATGTATCCCCTCTCCTTCCAATCTCACACAAGCTTAGCATTGAGCAGAAACTTAACCAGACCTTGAACCACTGTGGTTACAAGAACAGCAGGTATCCTGCAGAGAGTGAGACCCAGAGCCTCTCTACTATCTACAAGGCATGGGTCAGGATGACACACAGACTGCAGCTCCACACTCAAAGCCAGCACCACGCAGGCAAAGCAAGTACATCCCCTCGGGTGCAGTAACACAATCTGTGGCCCAAACGCAGGCAGATGGGACTGGCTCGCTGGGCAACACAGACGAGTTGGACTGAAGGACCTGTTTCCAAGCTGTATGACTCTATGACTCTATAACACAGTGTTTATGTCACAGACATATACACACAGGAGGTCTAGACTAATAATCCACTGTTTACGTTCTCTCATGGTGGTTTGAGAAGTAAAAGAAAAACTGGCAAAAGTCACCACAAACCACAAACCTGCCCAGTCTGATGCGAAAACCTAACTGTGCTCTTGTGACTTTAAAAAGAAAACCTTGCATTTCTGTAATCCCTTTTCTCTCCCTTTCAGAATGTTCCAAAAGACTCAACAGTTAATGAGGAACTTTGGGAATGTGCTCTTGGTTGTTACTTAGAGTCATACAGCACGGAAACAGGCCCTTCGGCCCAACTCGTCCATGCCGACCGAGACGCTCACCCGAGCTAGTCCCACTTGCCCGCGTTTGGCCCACATCCCTCTAAACCTTTCCTGTCCGTGTACCTGTCCAACTGTCTTTTAAATGTTATTAATGAACCTGCCTCAAACACTTCCTCTGACAGCTCATTCCGTATATGGACCACCTTCTGTGTGAAAAAGTTGCCCCTCAGGTTCCTATTAAATTTCTCTCCTCTCACCCTAAACCCATGCCCTCTAGTTCTTGATTCCCCAACCCTGGGAAAAAGACTGACTGCATTCACCCTATCTATGCCACTCATGATTTTATACACCTCTATAAGATCGCCCCTCAGTCTCCTACGCTCCAAGGAAAGTAGACAGTCCTATCCTGTCCAATCTCTCCCTTAACTCATTCCCACGGGTCTTGGAAACATCCTTGTAAATCTCTTTTGCACTCTTTCCAGTTTAATAACATCTTTCCTATAGCAGGGCGACCAAAATGAATGCAATACTCCAAGTGCAGCCTTAGGGAACAACTGTCCCAGTGTTTGCACAGCAAGGTCCCAGTAAAACATCAGTGTGATACCAACCAGATAACCAGGTTGAGTTTGCATAGAATGTACAGCAGAGGCACAGGTTTAATCAGTCTCTTCTAGCACTTATCCTCCTCCTGAGTTTCCTCATCAAAATCTTTCAGCGTCACCCCCTTCCTCTTCTTCCTCATACGCTTGTCCAGCCTCTTTCTAAATGCATCAATACGGTTCGCTTCAACTGCTCGCCGTGGATCCACTTCACCCTCCCCTCCATCTTCCTTTTTTTTGACAGTCTCCATCTATCAGCCACCTGCCACTGTCTCCCAACTCCAACCCCCCCCCCACCCCTCCCCTGTCATCCAACCTCCCTCAATCCACGTATTACCTCTGGCCTCTGACTCACCACCCCCCTCTCCACTTTCAGTCCTGATGCAGGGTCTGGACCTGAAACGTTGACGGTTCCTTTACCCCCACGGATGCTGCTCGATCTGCTGACTTCCTCCAGCAGGCATGTTAGTGTAGCGGTTAGCGTAACGCTTTACACCGCCAGCGACCTGAGTTCAATTCCGGCCACAAGGAGTTTGTATGTTCTCCCCGTGTCTGCGTGGGTTTCCTCCAGGTGCTCGGGTCTCCTCCCCATTCCAAAGACGTACGGGTTAGGAAGTTGTGGGCGTGCTATGTTGGCGCTGGAAGCGTGGCGACACTTGCGGGCTGCCCCCAGAACACTCTACACAAAAGATGCATTTCACTGTGTGTTTCGATATACATGTGACTAGTAAAGATACCTTCAGAAAGGTCAGATTCTACTTTTAGCATTTGGATGAGCACTCAGGAATGAGGCACACACCTCACCTACACAAAATAAAACACAAGCAATTACGAGTGAGGAATTCATTTGAGGGGTTCAGATACCAACATAAAGGTGGGAACAAAATTCCAGCGCTAAATGCTCGTGATCGGAACCCAAGTTGAAATTCAACCACGGATTAATTAACGACTATGGATAAGGGTACAAACTACAGGTGAAGTTTCTTTTATTATTGCAATGATTTAATTCTCTCTTGTGGAGACACTTCCATGTTGTGATATGATGTCAGGAATTGACATGCTCCTGATTAGACGATGTTGGGAATCAGCAGACTGGGTCATATAACAGGGTAAGGCGTGTCCTTATTTCACTTTACATTACAGTAAGAAAGAAACAACTTGCATTTCTGTAGCATTCTGCCACAGCCCCAGTTAGTCAAGCAGTTAATTCAGGAGTGTAGTCACAATTGTAACACAGCAGATAATTTATGCACAGCAAGATTCCACAAAGAGCAATATAATAACGACGCAATCATCTGTTTAGTGATATTGGATAAGAACCAAACTGTGGCTAAGGTGCAATGAATAATCCTCGATTCTTCTGTGAAATCGTGTCATGGGATCACTTCCTATCTATACATCTACATATTTCCTGAAAGTGGCATCGCAGGTAGACAGGGTGGTGAAGGAGGCTTTTGGCACGATGGCCTTCATCAGTCAGGGCACTGAGTATGCAGTAGTACAAGATGTTGGTGGGGCTGCATTTGGGATATTGTGTCCAGCTTTGGTCACCCTGCTATAGGAAAGATGCCATTAAGCTGGAAAGAGCGCAGTGGAGATTTACGAGGATGTTGCTGGGACTTGAGGGACTCAGCTATGGAGGGAGATTGAGCAGGTTGGGACATAGATTGTAGGAGAATGAGGGGTGATCTTACAGAAGTGTATAAAATCATGAGGGGTATAGACAGGATGAATGCATTCAGTCTTATTCTAGTGATGGGGAATTAAGAACTGGAGGACATAGGTTTAAGCTGAGAGGGGAGAGATTTAATCACCCACAGGGCAGTCAGTGAAAGGAACGAGCTGCCAGAGGAAGTGGTTGAGGTGGATACTTCAACAACACTTAAAAGGCACTTGGACAGGTACATGGATGGGAAAGGTTTCTAGGGATACGGGCCACACTCGGGCAAATGGGACTAGCTTAGATGGGAATCTTGGTCAGCATGGACCAGTTGGGCCGAAGGGCCTGTTTCCGTGCCGTATGACTCTATGACCTCCAGAGGTGACAGAAGGGATCTTAGGTTAACAATGTATATGAAAGCCAGCACTTTCAGCAGTGGGTGACTGCGGGGCTGAAGCGTCACCTGGGGTCACTGTGCCCAGGCCCCTTGAAGTGGGACTTCAAACCAGAGCAACATGCCACGTGCAAAGCCATGGGTGACACCTTAGAAGTAAACATCTGAGAAGGAAGGATGTGGGGAAAATGGGCAAGGATTTGGGATAAGAATAGGTGAGGAAGAAGGGTCAGCACACATGTGGCAGAACGAATGGCCATTTTCACTGCTCTACCATCTGTAAAAATCACCTGATGGGACACTCCAGTTGATGAGCTGAGTGCTTATGAGAATTTAGTACCCCTCATCTCCCCCTCGCCGCCTACAACCCACTCAAGGCTGATACCATTCCCAAACGTTGCTGGGAAAGTAATATCCATTGTGGATGGTATGTGCAGTTGAAACTTGCCCTTTGAAGCAAACAAAATGCATTGCATTAAAGCAATGTAGACTTGCTTGCTATATGCAGAGGAAGCTAACTGATTCCTCAGTAATAGTAGGGAATTACTCCAATATCAAGTGTGCGGTTTTAAGTTACTGGAGTGTCAGACCCATTCTTTCTCAAGCCATTAGAGAGATTTATGTTAAAGCAATTAGTACACACTGAAATATTTTTATGACATATCGATGGACTCATTGTAATCCCTCTTGCTTTCTGACCCAAGACAGTGAATGAGGAACAAATTATAGACACAGCTAACTTGTCATTGTAAATACTTTTCAAAACGTGCGCATCTAACTGCAATTACTGCTAATACTTCTGAAAGCTCAAGGGTATTCCAGAAATGGTAAGGGTAAAATCAGTCGGCTAATCATTGCAACACTCTCATCTTTTGAATTCCAATGAGAGAGTGTCTCCATTGTTTAAAAAAAAGCTGCAGGTGAATTATATGGAAGAGGAGGGTGAAGGGTGATCGGATGGACATCGTTAAGGTTTTGAGAGGGCTTGCTGGAGTAGATGTAGAGAAGGCATTGAATTGGGTGTCACAGTAACTAATGATGTATGATTCGGAGGAAACCTCCATACTTAAGAGTGGTGTCTATTTACTTATTTAAGGTGCATGTTTGTTCATTTTTTGGGATCTGAGTATTGCTGGTGAGGCCAACATTTATTCCCTGTTCTTTGTCGTCGTTGAGAAGGTCGGGGGAGCCACCTTCTCGCATCACTGCAGTCCTTCTGGTGAAGGTGCTCCCAGTGTTGTTGGAGAGAGAGTTCCAGTGACATATTTCCAAGTCCGGATGGTACGCAACTTGGAAGGGAACCTGCAGGTGGTGGTGTTCCCTTGTGTCTACCGCCCTGGTCATTTTTGGTGCGAGAGGTCATGGGTTTGGGAGGTGCTGCCTGCGTAGTCTGGGTGACGCTGCCTGGATTAGAGGGTATGAGCTATAAGGAGAGGTTGGACAAACATGCTTGACTTTATTAGTTAACACATTGAGTTCAAGAGTCAGGAAGTTATGCTGCAGCTCTAGTTAGGCCGCATCTGGAGTATTGCATTCATTTCTGGTCACCCCATTACAGGAAGGATGTGGAGGCTTTGGAGAGGGTGCAGAAGAGGTTCACCAGGATACTGCCTGGATTAGAGGGCATACGCTAAGAGGATAGGATGGACAAACTTGGGTTGTTTTCTCTGGAGTGCCGGAGGCTGAGGGGAGACCTGATAGAAATTTATAAAATTATGGGAGACATAGATAGAGTAGACAGTCAGAATCTTTTCCCCAGGGTAGAAATGTCAAGTACTAGACGGTGTGCCTTTGAAGTGAGAGGAGAAAAGTTTAAAGGAGTTGTGCAGGGCAATTTTTTTACACAGAGAGCGGTGGGTGCCTGGAACGGGCTGCCAGGGTTGGTGGTGGAAGCAGATAAGATAGAGACATTAAAGAGGCTTTTAGGTAGACACATGAATGTGCAGAGAATGGAGGGAGATGGATTGTGTGCAGGCAAAAGTGATTTAGTTTAATTTGGCATCATGCTCAGCACAGACATTGAGGGCCGAAGGGCCTGTCCTGTGCTGTACTGTTCTATCTTCTATCTTCTATGAGTAAACGCAGTGCATTTTGTAGACAGCGTATTGTGCAGTCACTGTGTGCCGGTGGTGGAGGGAGTGGATGTTTTGGTGGTGAATGAGATGACACACAGTTGGGCTGTTTAGTTATGGATGATGCCAAACTGGAGTGTTTTTGGAGCCATACACACGTGTATCAGAAGGCAAGCAACAGTGTTCTTGGTGACCGGGCATAGATCACAGAGCCCGGGGTTAGAATGACCCATTGGACACTCTTCCACAGGGAGTGTCATCGTCCTACCTGCATCACAACTACAGGCTGAGGCACCTCAGAGGTCCCAGTGGTGAAAACCTGGGAGATGTTACCACAGGAGTCAGCAGAGGTGAAATCCAACGAAGGGGGAAGCTTGATTATTACCGGATAGGGAAAGGGATGGAATGATATTCCAGAGGGCGTCCTGTGGAGAAGGAGCCCCAGCAGATGGGCTGCACAGCCAATTGATCCACATCATTCCCATGGTATTCAAAGTGTTTGCAAGGAACAAAGTGCTGGAGGAACAGCGGGTCGGGCAGCATCTGTGGAGGGAAATGGACAGGCGATGTTTCAGGTCGAGACGCTTCATCTGGTCTGAAGGAGTGGAGGGGGATAGCCAGTATAAAGGGGTGGGGGGAAGAGGTGGAGCAAGAGCTGACAGGCGATAGGTGGATCCAGGTGAGGAGGGGGTGACGGGCAGATGTGGGTGTAGGAGGGACTGGGTAGACCAGAGGGAGGGAGAAAAGGGACAGAAGGGGAGCAGGTCACGTGAAGTTGGAGAACTCAATGTTCGTGCCGTCGGGTTGTAGACTACCCAGGTGGAATATGAGGTGCTGTTCCTCTGGATTGTGAACGTGGGTGAAGGGTCTCGACCTGAAGAGTCGACCCTCCATATCCCTCCACAGATGCTGCTCGACCCGCTGAGCCCCTCCAGCATCTTGTTTGTTGCTCCAGATTCCAGCGTCCGCAGTCCCTCGTGGCTCCAGAATACTGGGTGAGGCTAGTTTCACCGGAACCCAAGGGTTGAATTACCCCTCCCCCATGGTTTAACAAGGAGGACCATTTGTAGCACGATCCCGACCTCTCCACTGAGAGATCCCGTAGCACTTAGCGTGACGCTATTACAGCGCCAGCGACCCGGGTTCAATTCCGGCCGCTGTCTGTAAGGAGTTTGTACGTTCTCCCTGTGTCTGCGTGGGTTTCCTCCGGGTGCTCCGGTTTCCTCCCATGTTCCAAAGACGTATGGGTTAGGATGTTGTGGGCGTGCTATATTGGCGGGAAGCATGGCGACACTTGCGGGCTGCCCCCAGAACACTCTACGCAAAAGATGCATTTCACTGTGTGTTTCGATGTACATGTGACTAATAAAGAAATCTTTGAAGCAAGTTCCAAGCAGGTCCCAGCCAATCCCCAGGGCACTCCAGTCCTACTTCCCATCAGTAAGATCCACTTACAAACTGTGCCACATAAGCAGGCCATTCAGCTCGTTGGGTCCATGCTGGGTCCCAGCAGAGCAATCCCGTCAGTCCCATTCCCCCACTTTATTCTCCTGTAACCCAGCAACCTATTCTCCCCCCCATACCCATTGCCGTTCATTTGATTCTTTAGCCATCTACCTACAGTAATTGGTAACATACAGTAACAAACTTCGGGATGTGGGAAGAAACCGGAGCACCCAGAGGAAACCAGGAGGGCACAGGGAGAACATGCAAACTCCACACAGTCTGCACCTGAGGGGATTTCATTGAAATGTAGAAGATCCTGAGGGGTCCTGAGAGCGTGGGTGTGGAGAGGATTTCCTCTTGGGGGAAAATCTAGAACTAGAAGTCACTGTTTGAAAAAAATAAAGGGGAGCTCGTATAATAAGCTCATATAATAATAAGGGAAAATTCCTTCTTTCAGAGGCGTGAGAGGCTTTGGAACTCCCTTTCTCGCAGGGCAGTGGAAGCAGAGTATTTGGATAGTCTTAAGCCATCAGTAGGTCTGGATGATCTGGATGAAGGAACTGACTGGAATTGGAATTGGAATTTGATTTATTATTGTCACATGTACTGAGGTACAGTGAAAAACTTGTCTTGCATACCGATCGTACAGATTAATTCATTACACAGTGCGTTGAGGTAGTACAAGGGAAAACAATAAAAGAATGCAGAATAAAGTGTTACAGTTACAGAGAAGGTACATTGTAGGCAGACAATAAGGTGCAAGGCCATAATAAGGTAGATTGTACAGTCAAGAGTCCATCTTATCGTAGGGGACTGTTCACTAGTCTTATAACAGCAGATTAGAAGCTGTCCTTAAGCCTGGTGGTATATGCTTTCAGGCTTTTGTACCTCCTGCCTAATGGGAGATGAGAGAAGATAGAATGACCCAGGTGGGTGGCGTCTTTGTTTACATTGGCTGCTTCACTGAGACAGCGAGAGGTATAGACAGAGTCCATGGAGGGGAGGCTGGTTTCCGTGATGCGCTGGGCTGTGTCCACAACTCTCTGCAGTTTCCTGCAGTCCTGGGCAGAGCAGTTGCCGTACCAAGCCGTGATGCATCCAGATTGGATGCTTTCTATGGTGCATCGATAAAAGTTGGTGAATGTCAAAGGGGACATGCCAAATTTCTTTAGCTTCCTGAGGAAGTAGAGGTGCTGGTGAGCTTTCTTGGCCGTGGCAGCTACGTGGTTGGACCAGGACAGGCTATTGGTGACGTTCACTCCCAGGAACTTGAATCCCTCAACCCTCTCGACCTCAGCACCATTGATGTAGACAGGTGCATGCACATCGCCCCTTTCCTGAAGTCAATGACCAGCTCTTTTGTTTTGCTGACATTGAGGGAAAGGTTGTTGTCATGACCCCGTGTCACTAAGCTCTCCATCTCCTTCCTGTGCTCTGACTCATTGTTATCTGAGATACGGCCAATATGTGGTATCATCTGCAACTTGTAGATGGCGTTAGAGCCAGATCTGGCCACGCAGTCATGAGTGGCATTGTGGCCAAGTTTGCAGATGATACCAAGGTAGGTGGAGGAACAGGTTGTGTCGCAGAGGCAGGGAGTCTGCTAAAGGACTTGGATCAGTTGGGGGATGGTGAAAGGAGTGGCAGTTGGAATACAGCTTAGGGAAGGGTGGGGTTATGCACCTTTGTAGGAAGAATAAAGGCATAGACTATTTTCCAAATGGGGAGAAAATTCAGAAATCAGTGGTGTAAAGGGACTTGGGAGTCCTAGTGCAGGATTCCCCCAAAGTTAACTTGCAGGTTGAGTCAGTAGTAAGGAAGGCAAATGCAATGTTGGCATTCATTTCGAGAGGACTAGAATATAAAAGCAAGGAGGTAATGTTAAGGCTTTAAAAGGCGTTGGTCAGACCACATTTGGAGTATTGTGAGCAACTTTGGGCCCAGTATCTAAGGAAGGATGCGCAGTCCCTGGAGAGGGTCCAGAGGAGGTTCACAAGAATGATCCCAGGAATGAAAGGCTTAACGTACGAGGAGCGTTTGATGTCTCTGGGCCTGTACTCAATGGAGTTCAGGAGGATGGGGGGGGGGGGGGGGATTTCATTGAAACTTACCGGATACTGAAAGGCCTGGATAGAGTGGATGTGAAGAGGATGTTTCCATCAGTGGGAGAGTCTAGGATCTGAGGACACAGCCTCAGAATAAAGGGACGTCCCTTTAAAACTGAGATGAGGAGAAATTTCTTCATTCAGAGTGGTGAATCTGTGGAATCTGTTGTCACAGAGGGCTGTTGAGGCCGTCATTGGGTGTTTTTAAGGCAGAGATTGGTAGGTTCTTGATTGGTGAGGGGGTTAAAAGTTATGGGGAGAAGCTCGGAGAATGGGGATGAGAAAAATCAGCCATGATTGAATGGCGGAGCAGACTTGATGGGCCAAATGGCCTAATTCTGCTCCTGTGTCCTATGGTAGATAGATTTTTGATCAGCAAGGGGAGCAGGTAGCAGCAAAGATTAACGTGAGTAGTCTCGAATGCTGAGTTGAGGTTACAGTTGGATCAGTCATTAAATGGTGGAGATGGTTTGAGGGGTCTCCTGTCTGTGAGCTTTATATTAAAGGCAATTTGCTCATTTCCATGCAGCACACCCAAAGTGCTGGAGGAACTCAGCAGGTCAGGCAGCATCTGTGGAGGGAAATAAACAGTCGACGTTTCGGGCCGAGACCCTTCATCGGGACTGGAAAGGAAGAGGGCAGAAGCCTGAATAAGAAGGTGGGGGGAGGGGGGGGGGGGAGCACACGCAGGCAGGGGAGAGGTGAGTCCAGGTGAGGGGGGGGGGGCCCAGGTGAGAGGGGGAAGGTAGGTGGGCGGGGGAGAGGGGAGATGTAAGAAGCTGAGAGGTGATAGGTAGAAGAGGCCGAGGGCTGAAGAAGAAGGAATCCAGTAGGAGAGGGCAGTGGACCATGGAATAAAGGGAGGGGGGTTGGGAATAGATGGGCAGGTCATGAGGGCAGGGGAGGGGAAAGGGAAAGGGTGAGGGGGCCATAGGGATGGGGGGGGGGAAATATTGCTCATTTCCATCTCAACCATGCTACCACAATCAACATTAACAATCTATTGTCACCATAACCATAGATGAAGTGTGCAGAGAGAGAGGCCATTCAGCCCATTTTGCCAGTGCCAGCTTTTTAAAGACTCTATTACGTCCCGTTCACCTGAAGGTATGGGCTTATACTGTCTGTCCCTCTATGGTGTGTTACCACCACCCAATGGCCGTCATCTACAGACAAGACTTAACAGGGGCTGTTCGACCTTGGGAGGCTGCACGATTCGTCTGCCCCCTACACCTTTCCCATCAGTAATGAGGTGAAGGAACCCTGACTTCTTCCCCCCGTCCCTTCCTCTCCCAACCCCCTCACTGCAGCCCATTAGCGTCTCAAATGAGATTGGTTAAATCACTTGGGGTTAAGGGTCGAAGTTGGAATGTGCCAGTCTGATTAGGCCATTGGCCAATTCCTTTATCTACTGCATCACTGGCAGAAACGCTGGTCTTGTTTTTTTTTGATCTGTCAAAATGAAAAATCGTTCATTCCTCTTAACACACGATGGCGAGACAGACCCAGACTACACTGAAATGTCGACTGAAAATCGACAGCACAAAGAATGTAAACACTGAAAAATCTGAGGCTAGGCAGCACAAATAAAGGCAGCAAATGTCTCCGGCTCGTGAGGGAATCTATTACTAAAGCCCGTGAGCATACGACTGATAAAATCCAATTGGGAATTGAGGAGAACAACCTTTAGTCAAGGAGTGGTTGGAATGTGGAACTCACTCCCACAGGGAGCTGTTGAGATGAATCACGTCGATGGGCTTTAAGGGAAAGTTGGAGAAACAGGGGGCTAAGAGGGGAGTTGCTGATGGGTGAGAGGGGAGGCCAGAGGTGAGGCTTGTGTGGAAGGCTTTGTGTGTGTCAGATGACTATTAAATGTAGAAAGCTTCAGACAGGAGGAACCAATGGGACCCTCATCCAGCAGTAGCCTACCGACACTATATATTCTGGGATACTCCCGACATTCCAATCCAAAAGACCCTGACAGACTGATTCCCAATGGGAATTTCATCCAGCCATGTCTACCAACACTGGACACCCTGGGATACTCCAGGCGTTATAACCTACAAGATCCTGCCAGCCTAATTACTCAGTATTGTTTCCAGTTCCTGGTCTGAAGTTGGTTTAAAATTGTTCTCAGTAAATCGGTCTGAGCTCACAGTTTGGGACGTCCCACCTAAACCTCCCTACTTCCCTTTCCTCCTTTAAAACTCCACTGAGTTCCTGGTATTAACATATCAGATGACCTGTCCAATCACCAGCATCTTTACTTCCTTAGAAGGTTAAGGAGGTTCAGCTTGTCACCGAACTCTGTAATAAACTTCTACAGATGTACTGTTGAATATATCCTGACTGGTTGCATCATGGTCTCGTACAGCAATCTGAATGCAAGAGAGCCGCAGACAGTAGTGGACTCAGCCCGATACATCACAGGCACATCCCTCCCCACCATCGTTAGTATCTACAAGAGGCACTGCCTCAAGAAGGCAACATCCATCATCAAAGACCACCCCCATCCGGGCCATGCCATCTTCTCACAGCTCCCATCGTGCAGGAGGTACAGAAGCCTGAAGTCCCACACCACCAGGTTCAGGAACAGCTACTTCTCTTCAACTGTTCAGTTCTTGAACCAACCTACACAACCCTAATCACGACCTCAGTATATAACCACTTTGACCACTTTGCATACAATGGACTTTTTCTTTTGTTCTAATTGTGTTCTTTCTTGTATAATTGTGTGTAATTTATGTTTAATTTATGCCTTTCTTGTGAATGTTGAGTCTCTAATGCTATATGCCTGTGATGCTGCCGCAAGTAAGTTTTTCATTGCACTTGTGCACACATGGACTTGTGCATGTGAAGATAAACTCGACTTTCGACTTTCTTTTGACCAAGCTGTTGAAAATCTCCTTCTGTGGCTCAATATTGAGTTTAGTTTGGTGTGAAGGACATGTTGCCACATCTCGTTGATGCAAATTGGCGTTCAGTAAGTCCAAAACCAACGAGCTCTTCAGCTCCTCCAGTGGGTACTGGGGATATAAATCTACAAACCTACTGGAGTCCAGTAGGTACAAATCAAGAGGAAAGTTCCTGCATCTTAGCTCGCCTCCCAGATCATCATGAACAGGAGATCCACGGTCTTCAAGAGCGTTCTAACATTATGGCTCTGCTCAATGTTATTCTCCAACCAAGAGAGGCACAAGACACTGTAGGTGTTGGGATCTGGAGCAACACATAATCTTCTGGAGGAACTCAGTGGGTCGAGCAGCATTTGTGGGGGGGGGCAGGAAAGGAATTGTCTTAATGCAACTCCCCCCCTCTCCTCTTTATACTGGCCATCTTCCCTCTCCGCTCTCAGTGGTTTCAATCTGAAACGTCGACAGTTCCTTTCCTCCCACAGATGCTGCTCGACCCGCTGAGCTCCTCCAGTGAATTGCTTGTTGCTCTTCGTTCTCCAGCCCATATTCGACAGGAGTGAGGTTACAGGCTGGGTGTGCGATCCAGAATTTGCCTGAGTGGTCCACGGGTCGGCAAAATGGGCGAATAATTTGGAGCCTGTCGTTAGATAAGACGTCTCCCTGTCCAGTGCTGTGGATTCATTGTTGTATTGCAGCAATAGCAGTCACCAATTTGCACACAGCAAGATCCCACAAACGGCAGTGTGGTAAGACCATTTTGGCTACAGGCATCAAGGGGAGGAACCCTGTTTATTGCGACAATTGACGCTTGACTGAACCTGAAGCATAGTACATGCATTGTTGCAATAGTTCTGACATCGTTTCTGAAGATAACATCAACCCCATCAACTTTAAAGCGACATTCCGTCCTAATGTACATGCACCACTTTCAAAGTTACTCTGTAGCACATTCCTCATCTTCTTTCCAAGAGAGGGTCCTTAAATTCTGTCGCCCGACTCATCCGTCGGGCTGGTGGGGTGTGAGTTACCCGCGTGGGTGGGAGTCGCTGTCGTCTGAACCAGCAGGAAGTCCTGCCTCTCTCCAGGGTCCTGACCCTCACTCCCACCAAATGACTGGTTCAGCGTGAGAGGTTACTGGCTGTCAATCACCACCGACACAGGATCTGACCTCGTTTGGCCTTTCAGCGCAGAGAGTTCCATAAGATGATTGATTATGTTGGGATATGCTCCCTCAAAATCTAAAAAAAGATCTTGAACGTTTAAAGAAAATAAACTTTGGAATCCTAGTGAAATGGGCTTTTATATTATTGTTTGTCAAAACGTTTCTGTAGAACTCAAAAGTGATACTTTTAGCACCTTTCTGAAAAATAATTGATTTAGAAGTCTTATTTCAAGCCAAGAGTACAGAAGGAGCCCACGATTTAACCTATCATCTTCTCTCTCTGAGCGATCAATCCTGACCTCATTCCTTACTTAACTTAAAGTTCGTCTCCATTGAATCTCAGTCCTGAAGTCTTGTGTACAGTTTGCTTCTATTTCTTAGTGCTCCTGATTGGTCTTTTGTTCCTTCAGACATGTTGATCTGACAAAGAGATGTCAGTTCGAAACTGGATAGGGAGCAGGGTGCAATCATCAATTTGAACTCGGAATTTGGCTTTGGCACTTACCCGATTGTTCGGGAGACGGGCCATGAGATATGAGGGCGCAGCAGGAAGTCTAAAGCAAAAAGATTGATCCAAAAACATAGAGGTACCAAAGAGCAGGGATGTCCTCTCTGGTACCCAGCGTCAGTAGTTAAACCTCATCCTTCTCTCTGGTCACCTGTCTTGTTAATGATTCAGAAGGAGGTCATTTGAGGCAGCACAGTGGCGCAGCCAGTAGAGCCACTGCCTCACAACTCCAGCGACCGGGGTGCAATCCTGACCTCCGGCGCTGTCTGTGTGGAGTCTGCACGTTCTCCTCTGGGTGCCCTGGTTTCCTCCCACATCCCAAAGTCTTGTGGATCGGCAGGTAAATTGGCCGCTGTAAATTGCCCCGAGTGCGTAGGTGAGTGTAGAATGTGGAAGGAGTTGATGGGAATGTGGGGAGAAAGAATTGGGATTGGTGTAATTGGGTGGCTGATGGTCAGCATGGAATCGATGGGCTGAATGGCCTGTTTCCCTGAAGTGTGACTCCATTATACTCTTGTACATTCAGTCTATCGAAACCACACTGGTCTAAAACCCACCTCCCACCTCGTAGTCTGAAGCCCTGCAGGATAATGCCCCTTCCATCAACGTGTTAAATTTACTGAGGGTGTTTGACCCCACAACCATTTCTGGCAATGAGATTCACCCCCACGTTAATCTCTGAGTGACAGAATTCTCTCCTCAACACCCTTCAATCCTACACATTATCCTCAGTCGATGCTTTAAGTTGTTAACCTCCCTCTCTGCCTGCTTGCTCGCAAAATCCCCTCCAAGTCACATACCAGTCTGACCAGAAAGCAGATCATCGTTACCCCATTGTGGCTGGGCTCGTCACCCAACCGTATGTGGAAGCCGCTTCACCTCACAGCAGCAGCGGCCCAGCGAGGGGGCTCATCGCCATTTCCTCAAGGGCGTCTAGGGACAGTAATAAATGCTGGCCTTCTCACAACCTGCAAGGGAATGAAAATTCAAGAAGGTCTTCATTCTTGGGTGGTCTACAACCCAATGGCCTCAACATTGAATTTTCCAATTTCAGGTAACCCTTCCCTCCTGTGTTCTGCACCACCTCCTTCCGGTCTACCACTGGCCCTCCCATACACCCCCTTTCTTGGTTCCACCCACCTTAGGACGTAGAATATAGAACATCAAACAGTACAGTATGGGCCCTTCAGCCCACCATGTTGTGCCAACCTATATAAACCTATTCCACAATCAATCTAACCCTTCTCTCCTACGCAGCCCGTAACCCTACATTTTTCTTACATCCATGTGCCTATCTCAGTTTTTTTTGAAGTTCCCCTATTGTATCAGCCTCTACCGCCACCCCCAGCAGTGCATTCCAGGCACCCACCACTCTCTGTGTAAAGAACCTACCTCTGACATCTCCCCTAAACTTTCCTCCTCTGACATTAAACTGATGTCCTCTGGCATTGGCCATTGCCGCCCTGGGGAAAAGGTGCTGGCTGTCCACTCTGTCTATGCCTCTCATAATCTTACATACCTCTATTAAGTTACCTCTCATCCTGCGTCGCTACAAAGAGAAAAGCCCTAGCTTGCTCAACTTTTCCTCATAAAATATGTACTCTAATCCAGGCAGCATCCTGGTAAATCTCCTCTGCACCGTCTCCAAAGCTTCCACATCCTTCTTATAACGAGGTGACCAGAATTGAACACAATACTCCAAGTGTGGTCTAACCAGATTTCTATAGAGCTGCAACATTACCTTGCGGCTCTTGAACTCAATCCCCCCACTAATGAAGGCCAACTCACCATACGCCTTCTTAATGACCCTATCAACTTGCGCGGCAACTTTGAGGGACCTATGGACTTGGATCCCAAGAGTGTAGCAGATCGCATAACACTTTACAGCACCAGCGACCCGGGTTCAATTGTGGATGCTGTCTCTAAGGAGTTTGTATGTTCTTCCCGTGTCTGCGTGGGTTTCCTCTGGGTGCTCCGGTTTCCTCTCACATTCCAAAGACGTACGGGTTAGGAAGTTGTGGGCATGCTATTTTGGCGCCGGAAGCGTGGCGACACTTGCGGGCTGCCCCCAGAACACTCTATGAAAAAGATGCATTTCACTGTGTGTTTCAATGTACTGTACATGTGACTAATAAAGAGATCTTATCTTATCCTGCACACTGCTAAGAATCCTGCCACTAACCTTGTACCCCACCTTCAAGTTCGTTCTTCCAAAGTGTATCACTTCACACTTTTCCGGATTGAACTCCACCTGCCACTTCTCTGCCCAACTCTGCATGCTGTCTATATCCTGTCATAACCTACGACAATCTTCTACACTATCCACAACATCTCCAACCTTCACGTCATCCGCAAACTTACTAACCCACCCTTCCACATCCTCATCCAAGTCATTTATAAAAATCACAAGGAGCAGGGGTCCCAGAACAGACCCCTTTGGAACACCACTAGTCACTGACCTCCAGGCAGAATACACTCCATCTCCCACCACCCTCTGCCCTCCACGGCCAAGCCAACTCTGAATCCACGCGGCCAAGTCTCCATGGATCCAGTGCCTCATGAATTTCTGGATGAGCCTACCATGGGGAACCTTCTATCCACACGTTTCACCCACCGGCTCTGGTTCTATCTGCCCTTCACCTCTCCCCTAATGGTTCCAATTATTACCTCCTTAACCGATTCCAGCGCCGGTAGCCTTTGTGTTCCCACTCATCTCCCTCCAGCTTCTGTCTCCACCGTCACCCTGGCTACCTGGCTCCATCTGCCTTTTTTTGTCTGCTTCTACCTATCACCCACCTGCATCTGTTTCCCATCTCCACCATAACCCGTCCCCTACCCTGCCCCATACTTCAACCCTCCACAGTCCACCAATCACCTACTAGCCCCTGTCTCACCCCCTCCCCATCTTTCAGTTGGTTCAGATGGTCAGGACAGACTTGGTGAGCCATGGTCTTGTGTCCATGTTGTGCCTCCTTATGGCTCTATGACTTTAATTGAATATTTTTTAAAAAAATTTTTTAAAAATTTAAAATGTACCAAAATCAGAGATATTGAAAAATAATTCAAACACTTTAAAGAAGGCAAGTGCAATGTCAGTGTTAATTTTGAGAGGACTGGGATATCAAAGCAAGGATGCATTGCTAAGACTTCACAAGGCATTAGTCAGACCGCTCTTGGAGCAGTTTTGTGCCCTGTATCTAAGGAAAGATGTGCTGGCCCTGGAGACGGTCCAGAGGAGGTTCACAAGAATGATCCCAGGAATGAAAGGGTTAACGTACGAGGAGCGTTTGATGTCTCTGGGCCTGTACTCAATGTTCAGAAGGATGAGGGGGGGATCTCATCGAAACCTACTGAATACTGAAAGGCCTGGATAGAGTGGACATGGAGAGATTCTAGGATACGAGGGCACAGCCTCAGAATAAAGAGACTTTCTGTGGAATTCATTGCCACAGAGGGTTGTGGATGCCAAGTCATTGGATGTATTTAAAGCAGTGATTTGATAGGTTCTTGATTGGTGAGGGGGTTAAGAGTTATGGAGAGAAAGTGGGAGAATGGGGGTTGAAAAAAAAATCAGCCATGATTGAATGGCGGAGCAGACTCGGTGGGCCGAATGGCCTAATTCTGCTCCTATATCTTATGGTCTTATGGACAGTGGGAGCTCCCCCTTCACATTTTGCAACCCCCTCCCCATCCCATTCCTTCCCCAGCTCTGTAATACTATATCTAATCTCAGCTCTGATGAAAAGGGATCAAACTGAAGAGTTAGCCCTGTTTGTCTCTTTCCTGATAGAGTCATAGAGTCATACAGCACGGAAACAGGCCCTTCGGCCCAACCTGTCCATACCGAGCAAGATGCCCATCCAAGCTAGTTTTAATCCAGTCCCATTTGCAGGCATTTGGTCCATATCCCCCTGAATCTTTCCTATCCATGTACCTGTCCAACTGTCTTTTAAATGTTGTTAATGTACCTGCCTCACCCACTTCCTCTGGTAGCTCCTCCCATATATGGACCACCCCCTGTCTAAAAAAGTTGCCCCTCAGGCTCCTGTTAAATCTTTCCCCTCTCACCTTAATCCTGTGCCCTCTAGTTTTTGATTCCCCAACCCTGGGAAAAAGACCGAGTGCATTCAGTCTGATCAACTGAGTATTACTTTCCCTTTTATCTCAGATTTCTAGCACCTGCGGGACTTTGATCTTGCTCTAGTAAATATTGGATGAGGAGCAAAGCAGATTTATAGGTTGACCTGGGTAAGGAGGAACATTGTCCCCTTGGTCATCTTTGAGGTTTGGGAACATTTATGAGATGTCCACGTCACCATCAGTGATTACAGGGGGAAATCACTCTGTCTTTCAGTACCGTTCCATTCAATTATGTCAAGGCTGGTCTTAATCTCAAGTCCCAACATCACTCCGAAACAGCCTGGAATTTCATGCTCCTGACTCCTCCACCAGAGGAAATAATTTCTCCCTGCCCTCGTCCTCAATTCCCAGAATGACACAGAGATGCCGCAGTTATTCCCGCTGTCTTACAACTCCATGGACCCAGGCTTGATACTGACCTGGTGCACGGTCTCCCTGGAAGCTCCGGTTTCCACCCACTTCCCAAAGGCGTGTTGGTAGGTTCCTCAGTGCAGGATGGAGACACACGAGACTGCAGATGCTGGCATCCGGAGCAACACACAATCAACTGGAGGAGCTCAGCGGGTCGAACAGCATCTGTCGGGGGGTGGGGGGGTGGGGGAAGGACTTGTCGACGTTTCGGGTCGAAGCCCTGCATCAGGAGGATGATTGCAAAAGGAATCAAAGCAGAGCTGATGGGCTTGTGGAAGAGGATAAGGTGTTGTGGGGGGTGGGGGGGTTGGAGGGTGAAGGAAATAAGGAGAGAGAGAGAGTAGGATTGTCTACTGTGAGCTTGCACGCATTGAACAGTCTTTTTCTGCTTCGTAGTAAGTAAGTCGTCATAAACAGCATCACTGCACCACCTGTAAGTCCTCTCTCAACATAGAACATAGAACAGTACAGCATAGAACAGGCCCTTCGGCCCACAGTGTTGTGCTGACATAACTATTCCCTCCTACCTACAGAATGCCCATAGCCCTCCATTTTCCTCTCATTCATGTGCCCGTCCAAGCCCCTCCTAAAAGCCCCCAATGAATTTGCCACCACCACCCTGTCAGGCAACGCATTCCAGGCATCCACCACTCTCTCAGTAAAAAACGTACCCCTCACGTCTCCTCTGAACCTACCCCCTCTCACCTTAAGTGCATGCCCTCTGGTACTGGATCGCTCAATAATGGGAAAAAGATATTGTTTGTCCACCCTGTCTATGCCCCTCATAATTTTATACACTTCAAACAGTTCGCCCCTCAGCCTCTGCCGCTCCAGAGAAAAGAGCCCAAGTTCGTCCAGCCTCTCCTGATAGCACATGCTCTCTAATCCAGGCAGCGTCCTGGTAAACCTCCTCTGCACCCTCCCTAAAGCCTCGACATCCTTCCTATAGTGAGGTGACCAGAATTGCACGCAGTACTCTAAATGCGGCCTAACCAGAGTTCTATAGAGATGCATCGTAACTTCTTGACTCCTGTACTCAATACCTCGATTAATGAAAGCAATACAACCTTCTTAACCATCCTATCTACCTGTGAGGCCACTTTCAATGAACCATGGTCTTGCATGCCAAGGTCTCTCTGCTCTTCAACACTGTTAAGGGTCTTGCCCTCAAGAGTGTACTGCCTCTTGATGTTAGTCCTACCAAGGTGCAGCACCTCACATTTATCGGGGTTAAGCTCCATCACTGAACCAGTGATGACACCCATATGATTTCCTAGGCTGTAAAGTACTCAGGTTTCCACCTTTCCTGAGGACAGAGAGTCCATTGGACCCATCGAGTCCATGCCAGCTCTCAGACCGTGGCTGTCCCTCCACCAATTTTCCTTGTAACCTCTTCTCCCCACAGTTCCATCAACTGCCCTCAGATCCTACCTCACCTACCCCCTAGGGGCAATTCACGGTGGCCAATGAACCTACCAATGATGAGGGAGGAAACCGGAGCACCCAGAGGAAACCCACGTGGTCACAGGGAGAATGTGCAAACTCCTCACAGACAGCAGCTAAAGTCAGGACTGAGCCACGGTCGAGGGTGCTTTATACACAGCTTTCCTTGTTCAAGTGCCCTTGAGTTGTGGGAATGGCTTCAGTCCTACATGATAGCCAGAGCTTGTGGGAGGTGCTATTTGAATGCAGGTCTCTACCTGCCTTACTTGTCTTGTTGAGATATAAGAGAATCCCACAGCCCTGACAAGATGTCTGGCTGAGATTCACCCAATAGTTTGTCTCAGTTTACCACGTTGCTGTTTGTGGGAGCTTGCTGTGCCAACCTTGGCAGCTGCTTTTGTCAAAGTGCAATAATTTCAAAAACAGTTGCAAAATCTGTGCAAAGCCCTCTATGTACAGGCCCAATCTGTGCCCAAAATCTGTGCAGAGCCCTCTATGTACAGGCCCAATCTGTGTCCAATCTGTGCAGAGCCCTATATGTACAGGCTCAATCTGTGTCCAATCTATGCAGAGCCCTCTACGCACAGGCCAAATCTGTGTCCAATCTGTGCAGAACCCTCTATGTACAGGCCCAATCTGTGTCCAATCTGTGCAGAGCCCTCTATGTACAGTCCAATCCCTTCTTTATTAATTAAAAAAAATTATAACTACATCTTCCAAGTAAAATGGTCTGACAAATTTTAGAGGCAATTTTCGAAGACAATTCGTGAACATTATCCTCCATTTGAGGAAAGATTAATTAAATTGAGTTTGAAGCAATTTGCAATAAGAAAATATCCCAATTCATCTGTGGCTCTTGCAACTGTTGTCTCTTGCTCAAATGACTCAATCCTTTCAGAGATTTGTTTCTTGATGATATTCTTTATTATGACCATAAGATATAGGAGCAGAACTTGGCCATTCAGCCCATGGAGTCTGCTCCGCCATTCGATCATGGCTGATTTGTTCTTCAACCCCATTCTTCCACCTTCTCCCCATAACCCTTAACCCTCTTACCAACCAAGAACCTATCAATCTCCACCTTAATTTCACAGATTCACCACCCTCTGGCTGAAGAAATTCCTACTCATCTCTGTTCTAAAGGGATGTCCCTTTATTCTGAGGCTGTGCCCTCGGATCCCAGACTCTCCCACTGATGGAAACATCCTCTCCACATCCACTCTATCCAGGCCTTTCAGTGTCAGGTAGGTTACAATGAGATTCCTCCCTTCTTTTGTTCTTTCCTTGTGGAACTCTGCAGCAGCTCTGAAAACGCAAAACTTTTGACCTCAAAACTTCTTCAGTTCAATAAAAGCTCACTTCGATGCGGACAACGAAAGCTTCATCAGGAGGTTCCCAACTTTTGAGTTCTCTTGTAACAAAGTGAGCACTGAGCAACATCAGAGCCATTCTTGCTTGCAACGTGAATAAATCTTGGTTCAGCCAGTCTCTCGGCCGTGCACACACAATCACTGACAAGGGGTCAGTTCCTGAAGGTGTCCAGCTGCTCCTAGAAGAATTAGTACTTACAGTTCTGCTTCAGGTACACCTCCGTCACGGACCCACCCCGGACATTCCCGGACCTTCTCTCTTCTTCCCTCCTCCCATCGAGCAGAAGGTACAAAAGCCTGAAAGCACGTACCACCAGGCTCCAGGACAGATTCTATCCCACTGTTATGACTATTGAACGATAAGATGGACTCTTGACCTCACAATCTACCTCATTATGGTCTTGCACCTTATTGTCTACCTGCACTGCACTTTCTCTGTAACTGTAACACTATATTCTACATTCTGTTATTGCTTCCCCTTGTACTACCTCGATGTACTGATATGATGAATGATCTGCATGGGCAAGACGTTTTTCACTGCACCTCGATACGTGAGACAATAATAAACCAGTTTACCAACCTCCCTCAGATTCAAACCCTCATCCCCATCTCTAGGTTCCTCTTTGCCCACACTACATAAGACATAAGAGCAGAATTAGGCCATTCAGCCCATCTAGTCTGCTCTGTCATCCGACCATGGCTGATTTATTTTTCCCTCTCAACCCCATTCTCCTGCCTTCTCCCCGTAACCTTTGACGCCCTGACTAATCAAGAACCTATCAACCTCGGCTTTAAATACACCCAATGACTTGGCCTCCACAGCTGTCTGTGGCAACGAATTCCACAGATTCACCACCCTCTGATTAAAGAAATTCCTCCTCATCTCTGTTCTAAGATAAGATAAGATATCTTTATTAGTCACATGTACATTGAAACACACAGTGAAATACATCTTTTTTGCGTAGAGTGCTCTGGGGGCAGCCCGCAAGTGTCGCCACACTTCCGGTGCCAACATAGCATGCCCACAACTTCCTAACCCGTACGTCTTTGGAATGTGGGAGGAAACCAGAGCACCCGGAGGAAACCCGCGCAGACACGGGGAGAACGTACAAACTCCTTACAGACAGCATCCAGAATTGAACCCGGGTCACTGGCACTGTAAAGCGTTACGCTAACCGCTGCACTGCTGTGCCTTCTATTCTGTTCTATTCTGAGGCTGTTCTCTCGGATCCTAGACTCTCCCACTACTGGAAACATCCTCTCCACATCGACTCTATCCAGTCCTTTCAATAGGGAACTCTGAGGGAAATGAATGCTCCTGAGATTCCTGGTGACCGGGCTGACCATTGGTTTGCCGAACTGTGACAGTTGGCATTACTTTGGTGGGGAGAGGGGAATTGAAGTGTTGTCCCCAAAGCCCTTTCACTTGAGCCTGCAGCCAATGGAGCGGTATCAAGTGGAGACAGACTATAGATTGTGTTTTCGTTATTAGAATATATCTTGTAAAAAGTATGAAAACAAAAACACAGTGCATCGTTCAAATGTACCTCATATTTCCAGGGTCACAGGGTTAACACTTAGACAAATCAAATTCCTCGCACAAATGTGGGCTTTAGAGGGAGTTCGGTGAGTTGGCCATGATCCAGAGATAAGAATGTTATTGCTGCCATAAAGAGCTTGTTCAGTCAACTTGTGGCTCTGCTTTTTCAGCCCATATCTGTGAGTGAAGCAAAGACATTCAGTGAGTGTCGGTTCTGGTCTTTGCCTGTGATTTGAGAGCTTGCTTGCACTGATCCAAAGGCTATCAATCATGAACACACAATCACCTGTCACTATCAGCTTCATTCTCCGATACCAGATCACAAAATCTAGGAACGCTTCAGAAGGTTAACTTGTTTATTTTAAGTATGATTGTAGAAACAAAATCCTGTCAATTAGAGCTGTAACTTCTTATCCTTTGTAAGGCACAGGTGGCTTCTGTTTAAAGATGGAGGGGCTGATTTTGTATTGAGCTAGATGCATCCCACCTTTTCCCAGAGTAAGGTTTCAACTCACTGACCGCCCAGCTGAATATTGAGGGGGGGGGGGGACTTAGGTTGAAACTCAAGCAGGATTTCAATTGGCCAGTGAGACGGAGTTTCCATGGAGTGAAGTTCTGGGGAAAGGAGGCTAGATGGACTGAATGGCCTCCCTCAGTAGGAATGAGGAGGGAGAACCATATTGGGAAAGACAAGACTGAGGGCTGGTGGTGCCAAGCTGTGCAGTATGGCTGGTGTGAGTAGCCAGGGAGATCCATTTATGAGTGTTTCCCATTCCAGGTGCCCAACCCCGGGATCTGTTGGAGACCAGATCTAATCCCAGTAACCAACAGTAGGCATCTGTTTGTGACTGGTTCCATTCCCAGACACCAGCCGTGGAGATCTATCTTCTGTGGGACCTTTCTCGACAACTTTACTCTTTTTGCTGTCTTAACATTCCAGACTTCTGCATCTGTCTCTCTCTGTACTGCTCCCTGTTCGGGCTGTGTCTCTCTCTGTACTGCTCTCTGATCTAGCTGTGTCTCTCTCTGTACTGCTCTCTGATCTAGCTGTGTCTCTCTCTGTACTGCTCCCTGTTCGGGCTGTGTTTCTCTCTGTACTGCTCCCTGATCTAGCTGTGTCTTTCTCTGTACTGCTCCCTGATCTAGCTGTGTCTCTCTCTGTACTGCTCTCTGATCTAGCTGTGTCTCTCTCTGTACTGCTCCCTCATCTGGCTCTGTGACTGTGAGCAACTCTGATCCCACATCTCTGACTGATGTCCTGAAGGACGGGAGTCACACTCCACGTTCTCTTCAGACCCCCTCGATCTTGACGTTCTCATCAGTCTTCCTTTGATCTCCAGCTCCCGACGATAGACTCCCAAGTCCGCAGTGCCGGACTTCCATCTCTGAAGCCTGTTGGTTTTAGACCAGCCTCACACACAACTTGTGGTTGCCATTTTCTCTGCCATTTTTTTTAACCAAGACTTCCTTTGAAAATGGCATTTTATCTGCGCGGGAATCCACGTTGCTCTCGGATCAGTGTTGTGTCTTGGATTGTGTACTCATAACAACAGTCTGTGTTGCCCGAATTTTGGACTGGCTGTTCCTGTTTGAGTCACCTCCACTGTCACCTTAATCTCTGCCACTCCATCATAACCATTTGCGAGGGTTATATCAGGGTCAGACGTTGCTGTGCCTTTAAGCCCTGTTGCGGTTCCATTTTGAATATGCCGATGCTATCTGCAAAGTGGACAACCATGGACTAATCCTCTGTTTTTATATCTTGGGTCTGCTTCATCCTTCTCAAATACATCTCTCCAAGATCTCTTGTCAGCTCGAGAGACAAGAATTCTAATGTCTAGAGAACCCTGAAGGATTTCCTTGAGGCCAACTGCACTTTGCGTAGAAGGTTGTGGGCATTCAAAGCATGCGCTCCTTCCTGAGTTGTCCCCTCTGCGGTGTGTCCCCATCAGCGGCCTTCCCGTGAGCCATAATGGCTGAATCTTCCTTTGAGCAGATCGTCCCCCTTCACCGTCCCTCCCAGCTGCAGGGACATAGAAAAACTACAGCACAACCACAAAGCTGTGCCGAACATGTCCCTACCCTAGAAATTACTAGGCTTACCCATTTTTCTCAGCTCCATGTACCTATCCAGCAGTCTCTTAAAAGACCCTATCGTTTCCGCCTCCACCACCGTTGCCGGCAGCCCATTCCGCACACTCACCACTCTCTGAGTAAAAAACTTACCGCTGACATCTCCTCTATACCTACCTTGGTGTGTTCCTGCTTTTGAAGCATTGGCTTGCCCCTGTACCCTGTGTGTTGTTGAAAACTCTCATCTAAAGCATGCTGTCTGGTGGTGCTACAGTGGAACAAATGGCAGACCCGCTGCCTGGCAGCTCCAGTGACCTGGGTTCCGTCCTGACCTCCGGTGCTACCTACGCGGAGTTTGCACGTTCTCCTTGTGGCCTCCGGGTACTCCACTTTCCTCTCACATCCCAAAGACGTGCAGGTTGGGAAGTTAATTGGCTGCTGTGAATTTACCTCAGTGTGTGGGTGAGTGGTCGAATCTAGGGGGGGTTGATGGGAATGTGGGGAGAACAAAATGGGATTAGTGTAAATGAATGCCTGCTGGTCAGTATGGACTAGGTGGGCTGAAGGGCCTGTTCCATGCTGTATGGTCCTACATAGAACATAGAACACTACAGCACAGTACAGGCTCTTCGGCCCACAATGTTGTGCCAACATTTTATCCTGCTCTAAGATCTATCTAGCCCTTCCCTCCCACATAGCCCTCCATTTCTCTATCATTCATGTGTCTATTTAAGAGTCTCTTAAATGTCCCTAATGTATCTGCCCCCACAACCTTTGCCAGCAGTGTGGTCTGACCAGAGTTCTATAGAGCTGCAACATCACGTTGCGGCTCTTGAACTCAATACCCTGACTAATGAAGGCCAACACTCCAAACACCTTCTTAACAACCCTATCAACCTGTGTGGCAACCTTGAGGGATCTATGGACGTGGACCCCAAGATTCCTCTGTTCCTCCTCACTGCTGAGAGTCCTGCCATTAACCTTGTACTATGCCTTGTACAGATCTAGATTAGATTAGATTAGTTTACTGTCATATACACCAGGGTGCCATGAAATTCCTTGTTCGCATGAAGCTCACAGAGTAAACAGTGGACATGGTAATAATAAATGCAATGATAAATACAGCAACGAGTACCAAGCAACAGAATGATGCAAAGATTGTAGTGCAGTCTGAAGTAGGGCAAAAAGCAATTCGAAAGTGACAATAATGGAGAATTAAGAGTCTGAGAACATGGCAACACCACTAAAAGGGGGTGAAAGAGATGATTGGTTCAGGAGTCTGACAACAGTGGGGAAGAAGCTGTTCTTGAGTCTGGTTGTCTGGGCTTTCAAGCTCCTGTATCTTCTCCCGGAAGTTAGAAGGGAGAAAAGGGAAGGGCCAGGGTGGCAGGCATCCTTGACCGTACGACTGGCGTTCCTGAAGCAACACACAGTGAAAGACAGATGAGGTGGAAGGAAGCGACGACCCTGTGATGTGCTGGGCAGCTTGAAGTCATGCCGCCAAGTCCCAGTGAGGAAGACGCAGAGGCAAGCTCCCAGCTTCTTCGCTGTGAAGGTCAAAGTGGTTGTGTAGTCTGTCATTAACTTCATTAAAGGCGGTCTCCCTTCCCCTGCACTGCACCATCGAATTATCCAGTGTATCTGACATGATGGTTTCCAAAAGCACATCTCACTTGCGTGCCATGTTGCTGCACTCTGTTCCTGGACCTTTGCTCTAGTTAACTCAGCAACGTTGCTAAGCAGGAAGACGAGCGTTTTCGATCTCCACAGGTGCTAAGCACCTCCCGTGTCTTGTGTTGGGAACATGGAATCCAATATAGCTTCTTCTGATCTGTCTCAGCATGTCAATCTGAGCGCTCTTTTGCCAGGGCCAATCTTATTTTGGTTTCAAGGAATGTACATGCGCAGATATGCCAACTCACTGACTCTTATGTTCTTGAAGCAAAAATAAAACTGCAGATGCTGCAAATCTGAAACAAAACACTTCTAGAAACACTCTGCAGGTCAGGCAGCATCTGTGGAGAGAGAAAAACAGAGTTAACGTTTCGGGTCAAGGGCTTTTTGTCGGCGAGAAGTGGGAAGAGAAGCATGTTTTAAGCTGCCAAGGGGAGAAGCTGGAGGGAACAGAGGAAATGTCTGTAATGGAGTACAGATCAAAGTTGTAAAGATAACAACTACTTTTAAAAAATGGCAATTTGAGCAAAATATGCCAAATTGAAACTTAACAAATTAGGTTTAGATTTACGAAGATGTTGCCAGGGCTTGAGGGCCTGAGTTGTTGGGAGAGGTTGGTCAGGCTAGGTCTTTATTCCTTGGAACGTAGGAGAATGAGGGGCGACCTTACAGAAGTGTTTAAAATTATGAGAGGCACAGATAAGGTGGACGGTAACAAGTCTTTTCCCCAGGGTAGGGGAGTCCGAAACTCCCCAGGGTAGAGGGCATAGGTTTAGGGTGAGAGGGGAAAGATTTAAAAAGGACCTGGAGGGGGGGGAATCTTTTCACGCAGGGTGTGGTGAGTATGTGGAACGAGCTGCCAGAGGAAGTGGGTGAGGGAGGTACAACAGTATCATTTAAGAAGCACTTGGATAGGTACATGGAGGGGTGGGGCTTGGAGGGACATCAGCCAAGCGCAAGACATTGGGACTAGCTGGGTGGGTAGTGTGGTCAGCATGGACTGGTTGGGCTGAAGGGCCTGTATCAGTGCTGTATTGCTCTATAACTCGAAACTGAAAGAGGCATGTGTGTGGAAAAAAAGGAATGTTTACCTGAAATTGATAAACTCAATATTAAGTAATAAGACCATAAGACATAGGAGCAGAATTAGGCCATTCAGCCCATCGAGTCTGCTCCGCCATTCGATCATGGCTGATTTATTTTTCCCTCTCAACCCCATTCTCCTGCCTTGTCATGAGCATTATTGTGTGCCCAGCCAGAAGACAAAGTTCTGTTTCTTGACTTTACGTTGGGCATCATTGGAGCAACGTAGAAGGCCAGTCACAGTGGGAGGGAGAGTTAACATGCCAAGTGACTTCAAGCTGAGGGTCGCCCTTACAGATGTAAGAGGCGTGGGTCGCTGCGAAAACTTCCTCTGCTCCTGGGAGCAGATGGGGAAGAGGTGGTCTCATGTGGAGACTTGACGTAAAAGATCCATTGTTAGTCTTTGTTTTGCCATGAATAGAAAGCTCATCACGTCCTTGATTATTATGTGTGGTGTTGACAATATTTGATGCAACTTAAGCTTGATAAATTTAAATTTCCTCCTACGGAGCAAATAAACAGAGTTGTAAAGATGAGGGAGAAGGAAGGGGCAGCCCTTGGGTTTCTTCATCCAGAAAAAATTATCATAGGTTATCTGGCTGCCCTTCCCTGAATGATTCACTGAGGCTTTAGGGGTGGGAAGCTTATCTTCATTCAAGGGATGTGGGCTTCGCAGGATGAGCCAGCATTTAATTGCCCTTGAGAAGGTGGTGGTGAGCTGCCTTCTTGAACTGCTGCAGTCCTTGAGGTGTGGGTACACCCACAGTGCTGTTAGGGAGGGAGTTCCAGGATTCTGACCCAGCGACGGTGAAGGAACGGAGATACATTTCCAAGGCGGGATGGTGTGTGGCTTGGAGGTGGTGGTGTCCCCGTGCTTTTGCTGTCCTTTTCCTTCTAGCTGGTAGAGGTTATGGGTTTGGAAGATGCTGTCCGAGAAGCCTTAGTTACTCCTGAAGCTCACCTATTATCAGAGTGAAGTCCGATGCACAGGAAGGCAAGAGGCTACAGAGAGTGGGTGACTCAGCCAGCTCCATCACGGGTACAGCTCTCCCCACCATCGAGGACGTCTACAAGAGGCGATGTCTCAGGAAGGCGACATCCATCGTCAGGGACCCCCACCATCCGGGCCGTGCCCTCTTCTCGATGCTGCCATCAGGCAGGAGGTACAGGAGCCTGAAGACCCACACCTCAAGGTTCAACAACAGCTTCTTCCCCACTGCCATCGGGGTCTTGAACTGACCTGAAAAACCTTAACACTGCCTCAGACTATATTTCTTTTCTCTCTCTCTGAACTTGCATTAATGTTTATTTTGTTTATTTTGTCATGTAAGTTATGTATAAATTATGTTAATTTAAGTTTACGTTAACTTATGTTTGTAATGCACTGTGCTGCTGCTGCAAAGAGCTAATTTTCATGGCATTTCTACCCCATGTTTCTATGCCCATGACAGTGAACTTGAATTTGAGTCAGAAAGTGGACCAGCTGCAGTCATTTACTTAGAACATAGAACAGTACAGCACAGAACAGGCCCTTCGGCCCACAATGTTGTACCGACATAGCTATTCCCTCCTACCTACAGAATGCCCATATCCCTCTATTTTCCTCTCATTCATGTGCCCGTCCAAGCCCCTCTTAAAAGCCCCCAGTGAATTTGCCTCCACCACCATATCAGGCAAGGCATTCCAGGCATCCACCACTCTCTGAGTAAAAAAATTACCCCTCACGTCTCTTCTGAACCTACACCCTCTCACCTTAAGTGCATGCACTCAATCATGGGAAAAAGATATTGCTTGTCCACCCTATCTATGCCCCTCATAATTTTATACACTTCCAACAGATCACCCCTCAGCCTCCACTGCTCCAGAGAAAAGAGCCCAAGTTTGTCCAGCCACTCCTGATAGCACATGCTCTCTAGTCCAGGCAGCGTCCTGGTAAACCTCCTCTGCACCCTCTCTAAAGCCTCGACATCCTTCCTATAGTGAGGTGACCAGAATTGCACGCAATACCGCACTCGGGGCAACTCACAGCGGACAATTAATCTACCAACCCGCATGTCTTTGGGATGTGGGAGGAAACCGGAACACCCCGGGGAAACACGGGTGGTCACAGGGAAAACGTGCAAACTCCACACAGACAGTACCCGAGGTCAGGATTGAACCCGGTTCTCTGGCGCTGTGAGGCAGCGGCTCTACCAGCGGTGTGCTGGCTCGGGGATTTTCTCCCTCACTGGCTCCTCGATTGTTCTGCGCCATGAGTTTGAACGCACAGCAACATAGCTCCAAGTAATTAAGAAGCCATGCCACATCTGATCCTCACCTTCAATCAGTTTGACAAGTACATTATGTTTCTTAAGCCTTCTAATCAGATTCTGCACAATGCACCCAAGCTGCCTTGTGAAGCCTTTGGTTCAAAGAAAGAGAGAAAAAGAACTACGCATATTTGTTTAAAATGTTCCGGCTTGTTTTGGTGTTTTGAAGGCCACACGATCGGTGGAAAGATAATCCCAGCCTTTATGTGGGTCTGCCCGATCACTTTACAAGTTGAGTTACGCAGACTTTAAGCCGTTTAATTTGAGCTTCAGCTCAATGTGCTGTGAATTTCTTTATACTCTTGAAATAAAAAGCAGCCGACCCAGATTGGCACCTACATTGGGAAACATGAACAGGGTTTGTCTGGAGGCTCTTAGAACAACAGAGCATGGAAACAGGCCCTTTGTCCCACTGAGACCATGCTAGCCAGCAACCACCCACTGATGCCAATCCTACATTTTATTCTCCCCACATTCTCATCACACCCTACTTGGAGTACTGTGCTCAGTTCTGGTCGCCTCACTATAGGAAGGATGTGGAAGCCATAGAGAGGGTGCAGAGGAGATTTACAAGGATGTTGCCTGGATTGGGGAGCATGCCTTATGAAAGCAGGTTGAGTGAACTCGGCCCTCTCTCCTTGGAGCGACGAAGGATGAGGGGTGACCTGATAGAGGTGTATAAGATGGTGAGAGGCATTGATCATGTGGATAGTCAGAGGTTTTTTTCCCAGGGCTGAAATGGTTGCCACAAGATGATGCAGGTTTAACGTGCTGGGGAGTAGGTATAGAGGAGACGTCAGCGGTAAGTTTTTTACTCAGAGAGTGGTGAGTGTGCGGAATGGGCTGCCGGCAACGGTGGTGGCGGATACAATAGGGTCTTTCAAGAGACTGTTGGATAGGTACATGGAGCTTTGGAAAATAGAGGGCTATGGGTAAGCCTAGTAATTTCTAAGGCAGGGACATGTTCGGCACAGCTTTGTGGGCTGAAGGGCCTGAATTGTGCTGTAGGCTTTCTATGTTTCTATGTAACTCCTCCCAGATTCTACCCCTCACCTACACACTCGGGGCAATTTACAGCGGCCAGCTAACCTGCTGACCCACACACCTTTGCGATGTGGGAGGAAACCAGAGCACCCGGAGGAAACCCACGCGGTCACAGGGAGAACGCGCAAACTCCACACAGACAGCACCGGCGATCGGGATTGAACCGGGGTCGCTGGAGCTGTGAGGCAGCGGTTCTGCCAGTTGCACCACTGTGCTGCCTTGGAGAACGCCACGTTTACCACAGTTAGAGTCATCGAGTCATAGAGCAACACAACACAGAAACAGGCCCTTCGGCCCAACTGGTCCACGCCGACCAAGGTGCCTACCTAAGCTGGTCCCATTTGCCTGTGTTTGGCCCATATCCCTCTAAACCTTTCCTGATATGATCTGCCCTACCTGACTGGGAAAAACCAGCCTCCCAACAGGGATAAAGGGCAGGAGAGTGGGGCTGAGGCCAATACCCACATCAATCTTATCGAAGACTTGAGGGGCTGTATGGCTGACCCTTACTTCTATATTTTACCTTCTTATGATAGACTCATAGAGTCATGCAGCACGGAAACAGGCCCTTCGGCCCTACCCGTCCATGCTGACCAAGATGCCCATCCAAGCTAGTCCTATTTACCTGTGTTTGGCCCATATCCCTCTAAACTTTTCCTGTCCATTTACCTGTCCCACTATCTTTGAAATGTTGTTAATGAACCTGCCTCAACCACTTCCTCTGGCAGCACGTTCCACTTATTGACCAGTCTCTGGGTAAAGAAGTTGCCCCTCAGGTTTCTATTAAATCTCTCCCCTCTCACCTTAAACCTATGCCCTCTAGTTCTTGATTCCCCAACCCTGGGAAAAAGGCTGCGTATTCACCCTGTCTATGCCCCTCATGATTTTATACACCTCGCTCTCATACTCTCCAAGGAATAAAGTCCCAGCCTGCCCAACCTCTCCTTATAACCCAGTCCCCCAAGTCTTGGCAACACCTTATGTTCCTTAGTTCCATAATTTGTTAATACCCTTAACCTAACAAATAACTTCTGACATTTCCAGCTGACTTCTATCCTTCACAGCTCTCCGCAGTTGTTGGGGTAGGGACACTGCCGGGGGGAGGAGTTGTAAGTATCCATGCCCCCTCTGCATGAAGAAGTGATGCTTGAGAAGGGCTGCAGACCCGAGACATTAACTGTTTCTCTCTCCACAGACGCTGCCTGACCTGCCGAGTGTTTCCAGCAATTTGTGCTTTTGTTTCATGTGTCATAACTGAGCAATGAGCTGCTTCTCCGTTGACTATGGAATAGATCCTTTCAGGAAATGCTTCCCAACACCTTCATTTCAATGTCATTACAGTGGAACAGCTGGCAGAGCTGCTCCAATGACACAGGTTCGATCCTTATCTCCGGTTCTCTCTGTGACCACGTGGGCTTCCTCGGGGTCCTCGGGTTTCCTCCCACATCGCAAAGTTGGCAGGTTAACTGGCCACTGTAAATCACCCCGAGTGTGTAGATGAGGGGTAGAATCTGGGAGGAGTTGATGGGAATGCGGGGAGAATAGGTTACAGGGAAAACTAGCGTGGAGTGGGATTGCTCTGCCATCTGTCATAGACTTGATGGGCTGAAGTGACCTCCTTCTGCAAGGAAATACAGAAATATGTGACCAACTGTATGAAGTGAGATTCAAACAGCACAATGTCATGCACTAGATAAGATAAGATATATTTATTAGTCACATATACATCGAAACACACAGTGATATGCATCTTTTGGGTAGAATGTTCTGGTGGCAGCCTGCAAGTGTCGCCACACTTCTGGCGCCAACATAGCATGCCCACAACTTCCTAACCCGTACGTCTTTGGAATGTGGGAGGAAACCGGAGCACCTGGAGGAAACCCACGCAGACACGGGGAGAACGTACAAACTCCCTACAGACAGCAGCTGGAATAGAACCCGGGTCGCTGGCACTGTAAAGCGTTATGCTAACCCCTACGCTACCGTGCCTGCCCACTAGAGAAAAGAAGCCTCCCGTTCAAGTAGTAACATCTTCACCCGCCTGTCTCTGCCCTCTCCTCCAGCACTTCAACCCTCTTGGATCGCAGCCCTCCTTGGATTTAATCCCTCCACCAATGGCAGCTGTGAATTCCCTCCCTAAACCTCCCTTAAGACGCGCCTTAGAACCTACTCTTTGTCCAAGCTTTGGGTCACTTTCCCTATTTCTGCCTGCGTGGCTCAGAGTAAACGTCTGTTTACACTCTGGTGAAGTGCCTTGGGCTGTTTTGTCCCAGCGAAGGTGCTAGAGAAATGGAAGTTGTTGTTGCAGGTCCCACCCAGGCCAGAAGCTTCACATCAGGACAAAGCAGTGGGCCACACAAGGTGAATTCAGGGACAAACTATCTGCCTCAGGATTGACTGTAAGTGATACATTTGTATTTTGTACACATGTTCAGACAGCAATCTAATCTCTGGCCTATGCTTTCTCAGGCCAATGTGGTAGCCCGACTGACTGTTGTTTAGCCCACGATGTTGCACTGAACTAATTAAACTAGTAATTAAACACCTAACTAAACTAATCCCTTCTGCCTACACAACAGCCACATCCCTCCATTCTCTGCGCATTCATGTGCCCACCTAAATTCTCCCAATATTTACCCCTCTCCCAACTCCTCAGAACAGGATGGCCTGAAGATTCATCACTGACGACCAGCAATTAACTGAGATAGGGGCAGCGAATTCCAGATACACACAGCTGCCAACACACAGCTGCTTCAGTGCTAACCTGATCATTGTTGCACCGTACTTTGTGGGACTTTACATTTCAAAGGCTCACAACATCTTTGTGATTGAGAAATAGTTCTGAAGCTCAGTCACTGTTGAAGTACAAGAGAAATAGTTGGTAATTTGTGGACAGCAAGCTCCTGCAAATTGCAATGTGATAACGACCAGGTAACCAGCTGGAATGATGTTAGCCTTGAGCATGGATGTACTTCCCATATTTTATTTATCATGTCTGCCCCCATACTATCCATCACTCTCGTGTGGTGGCTACACACAGCGTTGGAGAAATGTGCAGCTTAATGATGCGGACATGTTTCAAACAATGACGGAATTCACTCTGGGAAAGTGACGCCACGGATCTGACCTTTCACTGTTGCTGCCTGCAATTCCGTGACTGGTAGACAGTGACAGAAGGGGATTCAGTGCAATGAATCTGGAATAAAGCGGGGTGCAGTTAACCCTGGCTGACTGATTACCTGATGAGTGATTATGGATGGTAAATGAACACAGTGAAGACAATCTCTTCTATTAATGCATTCAGCGTGATGTGCAATCTCCATCTGGAATCAAATTAACCAGAGAGACAGAAAATAAAAGACAATAAATGTTTCTTTTAAACTTTCAGAGAAGGAAAACAAACCTGTAATTAAATGTTGAAGTGTCTGCAAAAATATTCTGGATGTGCAGTGCCTGATTAGTTAAAGTGGCAGGGATTAGCAGAGACTGAGACACAGTTGGACTGAGCTGTCACGTCATTTTCCAACTGCAACAACAATGGTTTGCATTTGTATAGCACCTATAACATCGAAAAACCTCCTGAGGTGCTTCGCAGGAGGTTATCAGACAAAAGAAATATGGTGACCAAAAGTTTGCATAGAGTATTAGAGCATGGAAAGAGGCCCTTTGGCCCAACCTGTCCATGCTAACCAGACATCCATTTACATTATTTCAATTTGCCTGCGTTTGGCCCATATCCCACTAAACCTTTCTTATCCATGTACCTGTCCTACTATCTTTTAAATGTTGCTGTTGTACCTGCCTCAGCCACTTCCTCTGGCAGCTCGTGACCACCCTCTGCGTGAAGAAGTTGCCCCTCGGATCCCTTTTAAATCTTTCCCCTCTCACCTTACACCTATTCCCTCTAGTTCTTGATTCCTTTTCTCTGGGAAAAAGACTGAGTGCATTCACCTTATCTATGCCCCTCATGATTTTATACACCTCTATAAGGTCCCCCCTGAGTCTCCTACACTCCAAGGAATAAAGTCCAAGCCTGCCCAACCTCTCCCTATGACTCAGGCCCTCGAGTCCTGGCAACATCCTCGTAAATCTTCTTTGTGCTCTTTCCAGCTTAATGACAGTTTTCCTATAACAGGGCGACCAAAACTGCACACAATACCCCAAGTGCTACCTCACCAACGTCTTATATAACTGCAACATAACGTCTCAACATCTGTACTCAGTGCCCTGTCTGATGAATGCCCATGTGCCAAATGACTTCTCTACCACCCTGTCTACCTGTCACGCCACTTGATCAAAGAGGAAGTATCTTAAAGGAAGACGGGGAGGGAGAGACGTCACAATAGCAGAGGCACAACTGACAGAGCCGCTGCCTCACAGCTCCAGTGACCCAATTTCAATCCCGACCTTGGGCGCTGGCTGTGTGTGTGGAGTTTGCACGTTCCCCCTGTGACCTCATGAGTGTCTCCTGGCGTTCCGGTCTCCCAGGTGCTCTGTTGGTGGTTTCATTGGCCACTGTAAATTGCCCCTGCATGTAGGAGAGTGGTAGATCTTGGGAGAAAGTGATGGGAATGTGGGGAAAAGTAGGTTACAGGGAATAACACTGGCGGGGAATGGGATTGCTTGGGCCGAAATGACCTCCAACATTGACGGAAAATATGGAAGTATGAACTATGGAGGAACCTCAAGGCTTTGAGCCACCATTAGTGGACGGGGTTGATCATGGGTCCATTACTGGAGGACTGCCGATACAAGGAGCTACACAGGCATCATTGAAATCACGGAGAGTCTTGATAGAGAATCGCCTAGAATGGGGATTACACCTTCATTGGTGCACTATAATGCTGTATCTTTGGATTGGTTTATTATTGCCACATGTACCGAGATACAGTGAAAAGCTTTTGTTTGCTTGCCATCCAGGCAGATCGTGCCATAAGTACATGAAGGTCGCAAAAAGAAGACAGAATGCAGAATATAGTGTTGTAGCTACAGAGAAAGTGCAGTGCAGGCAGACAAATGAAGGGCCACAACGAGGAAGGTTGAGAGATCGAGAGTTCACCTTTAGTATAAGAGAGGTCTGTTCAAGAGTCTGATAAGATCTCTTTATTGGTCACACGTACATCAAAACACAGTGAAATGCATCTTTTTTGTGTAGTGTTCTGGGGGCAGCCCGCAAGTGTCGCCACGCTTCCGGCGCCAACATAGCATGCCCACAACGTACTAACCTGCACGTCTTTAGAATGTGGGAGGAAACTGGAGCACCCGGAGGAAACCCACGCAGACACGGGGAGAACGTACAAACTCCTTACAGACAGTGGCCGGAATCGAACCTGGATCGCTGGCACTGTAAAGCGTTACGCTAACTGCTACACCGCCATGCCTGCCAGCAGCAGAGAAGCTGTATTTGAGCCTGGTGGTACGCGCTCTCAAGCTTTCGTATCTTCCGCCCAATGGGAGGGGGGAGAATAGAGAAAGACCGGGGTGGTACGGGTCCTTGATGATGTTGGCTGTTTTCCCGAGGCAGCGGGAAGTGTAGACAGAGTTCATGGAGGGGAGGCTGTTTTGTGTGATGGACTGAGTTGTGTTCACAACCCTTTGCAATTTCTTACAGTCTTGGGCAGAGCATTTGTCTTACCAAGCTGTGATGTATCTGGATAGGATGATGCTTTACGGTTATTTCAGCTCCTTCAGCACCAGTTTGGGTCCCTCTTATCAAGACTGCACGATCGTTTAAAATCAGCCAGCAGTTGTTGGCGTAGCTTTAAAAGGTGCACTAAGTTGCGTGCCTTCGTGGGACCTGATGTTACCAGTATCACTGTAATGGCTTCTGCTACATTACCACACAATACGTAGAAAAGATGGTCAGTACTTAGAGTCATAGAATCATACAGCACAGAAACAGGTCCTTCAGCCCAACTGGTCCATGCCGACCAAGATTCCCATCTAAGCTGGTCCCATTTGCCCACATTTGGCCCATATCCCTCTGACCCTTTCCTATCCACATACCTGCCCAAGTACCTCTTAAATGTTGGTAATGTACCTGTTAATGTTCTTAAAGGCACACTGCCCAGGCGCAGGGCTGATGTTGGGCTTGGTTAGACTGCAGGGGAGAGGGTCCTCATACATGGGAATTCCTGTGCCTCCAACCCCGGGATCAGCAGCATCCCTGAGCTGCCTGCCTCATCAATCGACTAATCCTGTCGGTTTGTTCACACCCAACCCCCTCCCCACCACCCCGCACCCCTGCCTGTGCTACTTGGGAAATGATTGCTGAGCCAACCATAACGTTATTTTCTCATTAACTGCATCCTCCAAAATGCAGTTTTGTTAGCTTGAGCACAGACTGAGCAGGAATGTGTGTGAGTAACCTCCAGTGAGTTCTGGATCTGCCTCTTTGGGAACTCCCGATATCAGCAGAGTCCGCTTCAGTGGTGGGTAAAGTAACAGCACAGCGCACTGTGCACCTAGACACCATTCCATAGCAGTAGCTGCCCGAAAGTTTGAGCCCCAGTTTATGTCAGAGCAGCCTAAAGATTGTTTTGCTCAATGACCAGTCTCATGATCATGAACGTTGCCAGTTCTCATTGGTGGGTCAGAGGTGGAGAGATTTAGCAGCTTTCCTCAGTGTTAACATTTCGGTTGACCTGTCCTGGGCCCAACATATAGATGCAATCACGAAGCCATTGTCAGAGACTTTTTCCCAGAGCGACAATGGCTAACACGAGGGGACATAATTTTAAGGTGATTGGAGGAAGGTATAAGGGGGATGTCAGGGGTAAGTTTTTTACACAGAGAGTGGTGGGTGCGTGGAACGCACTGCTGGTAGAGGTTGTGGGGGCAGATACATTAGGGACGTCTAAGAGACTCTTAGATGGACACATGAATGATAGAGAAATGGGGAGCTATGTGGGAGGGAAGGGTTAGATAGATCTTAGAGCAGGATAAAATGTCGGCACAACATTGTGGGCCGAAAGGCCTGTACCGTGCTGTCTGCCCAGCCTGCCCAGCCTCCTCCCAACAGACCCTCCAATCATAAGATACTTCGAAGTGGATGACTAGATCCCATTATTTGAACAGAACAACAGGTTGGGAGGCTGCTGCGATTGGTTCAGTGCCCACTAGATCAGTGAGTGTATTTGTGTGTACATTTGCTGGTGTGGAGGTGTGCGAACGTGGCCAGGGTGCACAAGAGGCAGTCGGTTCCCCACCAGCCCTATTTTGTCCCTTCTTTTAAATACAAATGTTTATTTACTAAAAGCACTACAAAGGGACATCCAGTGTCAAAGTACCACAACTAATACAGAAAGTTGGAGAAAAACTAAGCAAACTACAGAACTACAGCAATAACGCTAACTAACACCCGCTAAACGCATTCTCACCATCCATGACACACGCGATCCCCTGAGGGGCCTACCGATCGCGGAACTCAACCAGGGTGCCCGCGGATACCGCGCGCTCCCTCTCCAAGGACACCCGCGCGTGGACATAAGCTCAGAAGATGGCGGGCAGGTGGACCGGCCGGAACCCTCGGCCGCCCACCGCCTGGACCCGTGGACGGCCAGTTTGGCCAGGCCCAGGAGAAGACCCTCCAGGACATCCCCCCGAGCCACCCGCCTATTTTGTCCTTAAGGCAGTGAAGAATGCCTCAATGCAGGGCATTGTCAGGGAGGGAAAATCACAGTAAAGATCACCCTGTGACTCAGAGTTTTGCGGTGAATTTTTATCTGGAATTAGCAAATGAAGTGCAGTTTTCGAGACACAAATCAGGCTTAAGGAAGGGCTTTAGTTGTGGATCACAATGAGCTTCAGGGTCACGCTGGAGAGAGAAGCAATCACCAAGTAGTAAAGTCCTGTTGAGTCCACCAATCCATTACTACTGGCCTTATAAATTAGTCTCTGGTTTCATTTCTCAGTGTGGTAATCCCCTTCAAGAAATATCACAGCACGGCAACCTCTCTGCATGGTATCTGAACTACCATGACCCTTGACAGAACACACAGCATCTATCAAATCTTCATCACCAGAGAGCTCGATCTCACTGCAGCAAAGCCAAAGGCACAACTTTCGAGGGACAAACTGTAATCTGTCTCAAGGTGGTATTAACAAGGAAGACGCTTCCTACAGCACACAGACACCAACAACACTTCATTGCTCAGATGTGGGCCTCTCTCAATGTCTTTTCCAACCTGGTGCAGATAAAGAAATCTGTCAACATTGGTAATATGCATCATAAGTATTGACTCCAGCAACAGGACATGTAATGACCACCGAAGGGGGCAATGGAATAGAGGAAAGATTTTCCATGGTGGATTATAGACTCCAAGTTGGCTGCTGGGAGTTCCCACCCATTGGCAGTGACAACCAGAACCAAATCTCAGACAGCGATGGGCCACGCACATCTGCGTTCAATACAGGTGGAGGAAGGGTGGGCTGTTGGAACAGTTCTGTTGGTCACCCTGTGATGGTTGCAGCGAAAGTGAGCTGCAAGGGTTCAACAGCACACGTTTACCACAACCTGGGCATTGATAGCTGAGGTGGGGATTGAACCCACAGCTTTGGCAAGTGCTTCCAAGTGAGCCACAATAGGATGCAGACTGGGGGAGTTAGACCAGGGGCAAACCACATTGTTGGTTTGAGATGAACAGCATGTGGCAAGGGATAGGACTTAGAATACAGAATATAGAAGAGTACAGCACAGGAACAGGCCCTTCAGCCCTCCATGTCTGTGCCGACCATGATGCCATCTAACTAACCCCATCTGCCTGCATGTGGTCTGTATCCCTCCAATTCCTGCCTGTTCACGTGTCTTTCTAAATGCCTCTTAAACATTGCTATCATATCTGCGTCTACCATCTCCCCGGCAGTGTGTTCCAGACACCTACTGCTCTCTGTGTAAAAGAAAACTTACCTCATAAATCTCCTGTAATCTTTCCCCATCTCACTTAAAGCTATGCCCTCTAGTATTTGACATTTCTACCCTGGGCAAATGACTCTGACTGCTTACCCTATCTATGCCTCTCATCATGTTATAAACCTCTATCAGTTCTCCCCTCAGCCTCTGCCGCTCCAGAGAAAACAACACAAGTTTGTCCAACCTCTCCTTATAGCTCATACTCTCTAATCCAGACAACATCCTGGTGAATCCCTTCTGCACCCCCTCCAGTGCCTCCACATCCTCCCTAGAGTGAGTTGAGGGCTAGGTGCTGGATTTCTGGGGCACTTTGTCCGCGCTTCCTGTTGGTTAGGAACATTTTTGGAGGGAGAGATGGTCAAGGTCAAATTGGAAGTCAACAATGGATACCCAGAGAGCCTCCTTCCAATTGGATGTGTGGGAAATATCCAATCAGAGCGTGGCAGAGGTGAGACAATGTGGAAACTTCTTTCTTTTTTGCTCTGTGTTCACGTTTTCCCCAAGGTATTGCAGATCAGGTTGAACCAGTTGGATATTTGCTGGATGAACCCAAACCCATTGCAGTCAACCCTGAGATCACCTGTCACTCTGTCACTGATGCTCGGGCACTGCAACCAGGAAATGGATCATCTCCTCTGTCAGTTCCCTCCAGGACAGACAGCAAATCAGGTCGTGGCTCTGCCTGGGAGCTCAACTGTTGAAGCAATTATAGAGTCACAAAGTGGGATGGGCCCTTTGTAATGCTACATGTCTGGTCTGGTTGAGTATAGAACATGTTAAGTAAACATTTCATTTGGCTGCATGTAATAAATATGAACCACCTCAGTCCTTCAGCCCACTACACCCGTGCTGATCTTTTTGCTGATTCACACTAATCCCATTTGCCTGCATTAGGACCACAACCTCCCCTCCGTGGACTCTGTCTTCACCTCTCCCTGCTTTGGTGAAGCAGCCAGCATAGTCAAAGACCCACCCACCCAGGTCATTCTCTCTTCTCTCCTCTCCCATCAAACAGAAGATACAGGAGCCTGAGGGCACGTACCACCAGGCTTAAGGACAGCTTCTACCCCACTGTGATAAGACTATTGAACGGTTCCCTTATACGATGAGATAGACTCTGACCTCACAATCTACCTTGTTGTGACCTTGCACCTTATTGCACTGCACTTTCTCTGTAGCTGTGACACTTTACTCTGTACTGTTATTGTTTTTACCTGTGCTACCTCAGTGCACTCTGTACTAACTCAATGTAACTGCACTGTGTAATGAATTGACCTGTACGATCGGTATGCAAGACAAGTTTTTCACTGTACCTCGGTACAAGTGACAATAATAAACCAATACCAATACCAATCGCTGTGTTTAAGAGGCACTTAGACAGACATAGGCAAGGCCTACAGTCCTACTGCAGGTAAATGCAGGCAGATGGGAAAAAAGATCATCATCGACATGGTGGGCCGAAGGGCCTGTTTATAAGCTCTACGATTCTATGACTCTGTGGGAAGAACAAAATGGGATTGGCATAAATGACATGGACTCGATGGACTGTGCTGTATGTCTCTGTGGCTTCCAGACACTGCTGTTTTTTTTTAATAATAAACGTTTATTCGCTAAAAGCACTGCAAAAGACAACCAGTGTCAATACACGACATCTAATACAGAAAAGAAGAAACTACGCAACGACATACTACGGTAGAGAATGCAAACTAATACTAACGAAACACACACGCGACGCTACACCTGTCAATGTGACACGTGACACTTCAAATAAGAATCGCTTTCGTATCGTCCACGACACACGCGATCCCCTGAGGGGCCCACCGGGCGCGGAACTCGGCTAGGGTGCCCGCAGAAACCACATGCTCCCCCTCTAAACGCGCCCGTGCGCGCACATAAGCGCGGAAGACGGGCAGGCAGGCCGACCTGCCGGTACCCTCGGCCGCCCGCCACCGCATCCCGTGGATGGCCAGCTTGGACAGGCCCAGCAGGAGACCCACCAGACACTGCTGTTCCCGCACTGTTAACCAAGATAACGCTTAAGTACACCCTCTAGACCTGGGATTATGTAGCAAGTGTGTTTGATGGAATGTCACTCAACCCTGCCCGTGATCCACGCTAATTACAGGAGTACAGCCCCGCTCTGAGCTCTGAATTGTAACGAATTTTCCCATCCACCTACCAACTGGTTAATTGATGCAGTTGGGCATTCAGGGAACTAAAGCCATCTCCCAGGCACTCGCCCACACTCCGTTCTCCGGTTTGGTTGTTCACACAAGTGCTACAGTTTTAGCCTCAGCGCTGAGAGTGAGATTGCTTCAAGCTGAGTTCTGGAACATAAGGCATTCGGTTACAGTTGGACGCCCTGTCATTTACTTGATTCGTGGATCCAGTAACAACCTAGTCATTTTCTTTTCAGAGTCAACTTTCACGGGCTCTTTAATCAAAAGAGTCTGCGGACCACAGATTGAAAACCACGGGTACAGACACGTATTAGGCCGTATCAGGCATTCCGTACACTAAGTCTGCCTCTTGGTTTTTCTCTCTCCACAGATGCTGCCTGACCTGCAAGGTATTTCCTACATTTTTTTGACTGGAGATGAAAGACCTGTCTTGGATCTCTCTTCCTCAGAGAGGGAGGTGGAAGCAGGGGCAATGAATTAAAGCAGAGGTGAATTGATTATCGATAAGCAAGGGGTTGAAAGGTTACATAGATAGACAGGAAATCAGAGTTGATTTTATAATCAGATCCTGGTCTTATTTAATTGAAGGTTAAGGAGGTTCAGCATGTCACCAAACAGTCTAACAAACTTCTACATTGTACTGTTGAAAGTACCCTGACTGGTTGCATCACGGTCTGGGTCGGCAATTCAAATGTGCAGGAACACAAGAAGCTGCAGAGAGTAGTGGACTCAGCCCAATACATCACGGGCACATCCCTACCCACCATCGGTGGTATCTACAGGAGGCGCTGCCTCAACAAGCCAATATCTATCATCAAAGATCCCCACCATCCAGGACATACCATCGGGCAGGAGGTACAGAAGCCTGAAGTCCCACACCACCAGGTTCAGGAACAGCTACTTCCCTTCAACCATTTGGTTCTTGAACCAGCCGACACAGCCCTAATCACTACCTCAGTATAGCAACACTATGACCCCTTTGCACTACTATCGACTCTTTTTTTGTTCTGATTTTGTTCTTTCTTGTAAAAATTGTGTATAACTTAATTTATGTTTTACTTGTGAGTGCTGCTTATCTGATGCTATGTGCCTGTGATGCTGCTGCAAGTAAGTTTTTCATTGCTTGTGCATACGACAATAAACTTGACTTGACTTGCAGAGTATGGTTGAGGGGCCGTGTGGCTTATTACTGCTCCTAATACGTATGTTGGAATGTTTGTCTTTACCTCGGTAGAGAGGACAGTGGCAGCACAGTGGCGCAGTCAGTACAGCCGCTGCCTCCCAGCACAAGAGACTCGGGTTTGATCCTGACCTCGGGTGCTGTCTGTGTGGAGTCTGCACGTTCTCCCTGTGACTGTGTGGGTTTCCTCCGGTTTCATCCCACAGATGCGCAGGTCGGTAGGTTAATTGGCTGCTGTTAATTTCCCCCCAGGGTGAAGGTGAAGGGTAGAATCTGGGGGGAGTTGCTGGGAATGTGGGGGGGGGGGGGAGGGCACATGAAAAGTCAGACACTGAATTCTCCAACTTAAGGGAAACCCCTCCCCACCCCACCCCCGCCAATTTTCCCTCTCCTCCTGATCCACCCAGTTTTTCCTACACCCACCCCAACACCCTGTTTCCCCTCCTCCACCCCACTCCATCTGCCTGTCACCCACACACCCCTCCCACTGGGTCCCCTCCTCCCACCGTTCCCCTCTGCCCCTCCCCACCTCCCTCGCTTGGTTTCCATGCTCCACCTTCCTGCCCTCTGTCACCTCTGTCGCTATTCCCACCCTCCCCTCCCCCATCTGCCCATCGCCCCTCCTCACCTGGATCCACCTATCGCCAGCCAGCTCTTGCTCTCCTACCCCTTCCCCTCACCTCTTTATACTATCTCCCCTCTATCTTTCAGTAGAGATGGTCTCGACCTGAAACGTCGACTGTCCACAGATGCTGCCTGACCCGCTGAGTTCCTGCAGCGTCTTGTCTGTTGCTCTGCAGTCCAGCGTCTGCAGTCCCTTGTGGCCACATGAAAACGTAGTGGGGGAAAGTTCGGTTGGTCAGTGCACACTCATTGGGCCGAAATGGCCTCCTTCTATGTAGTGTATGGAAATATGGACAATAACTTTGGGCATGGATTAAGGATGAAAAGATTAAGGAGGTGCTGAGGAAAAGCTTCTTTCACCACTGATACCCTCACCTTATTTAAAAAGAACTGCACAAGACTCAAAGACCCTAAACATACAAGACCGAAAGCCCAGAACTGGAATACAGAGAAACCTCAATAGCCCATTTCTGTCCAGCTTGGACCTGGGCCAAATGGCCTCCTCTGTTATAAGTAACAGCCTCCTTGATTCTCTTTGCTTGGTGCTAGAATCAGGACAATTTATAGACATTAGAACATGGAACATGGAACAATACAAGTACAACACAGGAATGTTGTTGCTCTTGACTTATGTATAGAATGCCTTGGGATTCTCTTTAATCCTACTTGCCAAGGACTTTTCATGGACCCTCCTGGCTTTCCTAATTCCGTTCTTGAGTTCCTTTCTGGCTTTTTTATAATCCTCAAGTGCTCTGCCTGATCCTGGCTTCCTGAGCTTTACATACTTTTCCTTTTTTCTTCTTGACTAAATTCACCACCTCTCTCGACATCCAAGGTTCTCTTACCTTGCCGTCCTTGACCTTACTGGAACATACTTGTCCTGTACTCTGGGCAGCTGGTCTTTCAATGCCCTCTGCATGTCAGGTGTGGACTTGCTCAAAAACAGTTGTTCCCAATTAATTCTCCCCAATTCCTGCCTAATGCGCTGGTAATTTGGCCTGCTCCAATTTAATACTCTCCCACAAGGTCCATACTTATCCACATCTACAGCTATCTTAAAACTTAAGGAGTTGTGGTCACTGTTCCCTTACTGTTCTCACACTGAAAGGTCAGTCACCTGGCCAGGCTCGTTACCCAACACCAGGTCCAGTACGGCCCCTCCTCTCGTTGAACTATCTATTGACTTATGAAACCCTCGATGCACCCAACTATTTCTGCCCCGTCTAAACCTCTTACACTAAGGAGGCCCCAGGTTATATTAGGGAAGCCGAAGTCCCCTACGACAACAACCCTATTAGTTTTACACCTTTCTCTAATCTCCGTGGGGCAGCCACGGTAGTGTAGCGGTTAGCGTAACGCTATTACAGCGCCAGCGACCCAGGTTCAATTCTGGCCGCTGTCTGTAAGGAGTTTGTACGTTCTCCCCGTGACTGCGTGGGTTTCCTCCGGGTGCTCCGGTTTCCTCCCACATTCCAAAGACATACAGGTTAGGAAGTTGTGGGCGTGCTATGTTGGCGCCGGAAGCGTGGCAACACTTGCGGGCTGCCCCCAGAACACTCTACGCAAAGGTGCATTTCACTGTGTGTTTCAATGTACATGTGACTAATAAAGACCTTAATCTTAATCTGCCTGCATATCTGTTCCTCAATGTCCTGGTGGCTTTGTGGGGGAGGTTGGAAGCATTGGAGGGGTCCTGATAAACAAGGCCGGGTGGTTGTCAGTGCGTGCATCAAGAGCAATGCCATCATTTTGGATGGGATTGTCAGGCTGCAGCAGAAAGACAGGGGGCGAGGAAAGATCCCCCCAGATCTCTCTGCCCTTACAGTTCTGGCCCATCAAGCATTTCCAGATTTCATCTCTCCACCGTCAGTGGCCTGGTCTTCAACTGCCTGACCTTACGTCCTGGAACCCCCTCCTCAGCTGAGCTGCCTCACTGTCTCTCCTTCACAGATTTACCGTGTGTTCACTACACCTGGTGCACACTTAATGTGCACATTCTCTGTGTCACACTCCGCACTCACACTGCTCCCATTCACGGTGCACACTGACTGTACGTGCTCACTGCTCACACTCACTGTGTACAATCACTGCGTATTCCCACCGGGAACACTTGCAGTCAAGAACATTTCACATGCAACATGTTCACACTCATTGCACACACTGCACTGTGCACAATCACTGGGTGGAGCCACTTCTTACACGAAGTGAGCACACTCACTGCTTGGTATACACTCACTGCACCCTCCTGCTCACACTGTGTACAATAACTGTACCTGATCACTGTGCGCGCACACCGCAGACTCCTGCTGTTCACACCCACTCTGCACGATTGTCCACATTCCCAATACTGACAAATACTGTTACTGATACTCACTGTGCACACTCACTGTGCACCATAGCACAGGTCAAAATCACTGCATGCCTCCATTGTGCGAACAAGCTGCATATACCCACATCTCACACTCATGATACACATTTACACAGAGAATATGAATAGTGGGATTTTGCACAGTGATTGTGGGCAGTGGACAAGTATAGTGAGTGCCCGTGGTGGGTGTGAGCTGCGGGAGAGCACAGTGATTATATGCAGTGGGTGTGAACAGGGGAATGTTAGGAGAGAGTGTGCAGTGGGGATTTTCAGAGTTTGTTCACAATGACTGTGAGCTGTCACAGTATGTGTGCAGTCTGAGTGTGAGGGGTAGGAGTGTGCATTGATTGTGAGAGGTAATTGTGCACAATAGATATGAACAGTGGAAGTGTGTTGAGGATGTGCACAGACTGTGTGCAGGGAGTGTTTACAGTGGGTGTATGCGATGGTATGACACAATGATTGTGCATCGTGTGTGAGCACTGGGCACGTGCAGTGATGACACATTGTGAGTGTGCGAGTGAATGCATGCACACTCATTGGGTGGTCCCATTGCTCACACTCACAGTGGGCAATCAATGCACAGTCCCACTGCTTATGTGGTGCACATTCACCACACACACTCAAACAATCTCCACACTGCTCACACTCTTGCTGTGCACACCCAACACACACTCCCACTATTCATATCTATTGTGCACAACTACTCACAATCAATGCACACCCCAGCTCCTCGCATGCAGACCCTCAGACCACACAACCTGCATAATGTAACAGTCCACACTCATTGTGAACTCCCACTGCTCACAGTCACTGCATACTCTCTCCTAACATTCCCCTGCTCACACTCACTGTGCACAATCACTGCACACTCCCATTGCTAACACCCACAGCGTGCACTCACTATACTTGCCCACTGCTCACAATCACTGTGCAAAATCCCTATTCCCATCCTCTGTACAATCTCATTACAAACTGTGCACAATCACTGCTCACTCCCACAGCTCCCACTCATTGTACACAATCAGTGCACAATCCCACCATTCGTTCTCACCGTGCACACTTATTATTTTGACCCAAGCCCCACAGTGCCTGGTTCAACAGCACCGTGTAGACTCTGCCTCTCTCCAACACACTCTACCCTGCTCCTGAAGCCCACCAGCCAGTCATAAGGTACTTGGAACTGCTGACACACTGATCGGGGTGCCAGAGGATCTGTCACACAGAGTGAAGGGAGATCCCATCCCCTCCTGTCAGTAGGGTCCCGGCACCAGAGAGTGGGATAGGAGACTGGGGTTTCCTCCATACCCATGAGAGGCCGTATCAAACTCTGGCTGAGAACCACGTCCGAGAGGACTTTTATCCCACACTGCCCCATCCTTGCCCATCGATCCTCCCCACTCTTAGACCAAGCCGTCACATGTCAGGCGGTGCAAGCTGAGAGGCAAAAGGGATCAGAGCCCGGCGCCACAAGAACCTAATCACTTCCAGAGCTCCGAATACCACAGAATGAGGGAGTGGGTTCGACGGATGGGGGGAAGGGGAGCAGGACTCCGAAGGGAGAACTCCTGCCGAACTGGTGATGAACTGGAGAGATGCTTGGAATGTTTGACTGGTCTCCCACATCATCGCGAGTAGCACATGCTACACACCACATGATTCAGATGTACAGGGGAAAACCGATTTTATATATTTATTCTATGGCAGGCTCATAATATCATAACTCCCTTCTGATTGATTCCAGAGAAAGCCACGTATAAATCAAATATTAAAAAAACACCATCCTACTCAACTCTGAGCTTCAGAGTGTTTTCCTTCCTCTCCGGTTGTATAGAGTTTCCATGCCAAGGAAAACAGCCATGGCCAAAATCCCCATCCAAGTCATTAATGTTCCCTGATTATCCATTGTTATAGTTCATCACCATCACAGGCCACTGGCAAACCTCACTCAGATGTAGCAATACATTCTACACAGCAAACTGCTTTCATCTGAAGAATGTTCTACATTAAGTATTTCCTCCTTATTTAAATGCACTTCGGCAAGAAGAGGAAACGGTCGCATTTTTGTAGCACCTCTTGGGACAGCCAAAGTGATTAACAGTCAATGAAGGGTCCTGTCCCGAAACGTCAACCGTCCATTTCCCTCCACAGATAGTGCCTGACCAGCTGAGTTCCTCCAGCATTTTGTGCTTTGCTCCAGATTCCAGCATTTGTGTCTCCAAATAACTGAGTCACTGTTCTGGTGTGGTAAATGGAATCTGCGCACACCAAGCTCCCACATCCAATATGTGCTAATGACCAGGTAGGCTTCTATAGTGGGGATAGGTATTGGCCAGGACAGCAAAGGTAATTCCTTTCATTCATATATTTTGCAAATGCTGATTTTGTTGGTGAGGACAGCATTTATTGCCCATCTCCAACTGCCCTTCAGAAGGTAGCAGTGAGCTGCCTTAGAGTCATAGAGCAATACAGCGCAGAAACAGGCTAATCGGGACATTGAGGAACTCATCAATACCAACCAAGATGCCCATCTAAGCTGGTCCCATTTGCCTGCATTTGGCCCCTATCCCTCTAAACTTTTCCTATCTGCGTATCTGTCCAAATGTCTTTTAAATGTTGTTATTGTACCTGCCTCAGCCACTTCCCCTGGCAGCTCGTTCCATGTATGCACAACCCCTGGGTGAAAAAGTTGCCCACTAAGGTTCCTATTAAATTTCTCCCCTCTCACCTTAAACCTCTGCCCTAGTTTTTGATTTCCTTTCCCTGGGGTAAAAGACTGTGTCCATTCACCCTATCTATGCCCCTCATGATTTTATACACCTCTGTAAGATCAGCCCTCAGTCTCCTATGGTCCAAGGAATAAAGTCCTAGCCTGCCCAACCTCTCCCTATAACTCAGGCCTTCGAGTCCTGGCAACATCCTCGTAAATCTCCTCTGCGCTCTTTCCAGCTTAATGACGTCTTTCCTATAACAGGGTGACCAAAACTGTACTCAATATTCCAAATGTGGCCTCACCAACATCTCGTACAACTGCAACATAACATCCCAACTCCTATCCTCAATGCCCTGACTGATGAAGGCCAGCGTGTCAGATGCCTTCTTCACCACCCTGTCTACCTGTGATGCCTTCTTTGACCCACTGCAATCCTTCTGGTGAAGGTGCTCCCATTGTGCTGTTGGGGAGGGAGTTCCAGGACCGAGACCCAGTGACAATGAAGGAGGCGACATATTTCTGAGTCAGGGTGGTATGTGAGGTATTTTTGACCCACAAAAGAGAGAAGATGACCCTCAGTTTAATTCAACCTTCCGCACCCCTCCAATACTTTATGTGAATTTGCTTCATGCTATTTCAATGCAGGAGACAATGGTGTTATTCACAATATAAAATACCTTTGTTAAACTAACAGATGAATTTCATTCAAACACAAGATAGTGTAAGGCATACAGAAGTCAATTAGTGCACAGCAAGCTCCCACAAATTGACAAAGAACCTTGAAATAACTTCTCATCTTTTAGGATCTTTTATATCCCAACCTCCCCTCCACGGACTCTGTCTACACTTCTCGCTACCTCGATAAAGCAGCCAGCATAATCAAAGACCCCACCCACCCTGGACCTTCTCTCTCCTCCCCCCTCTCATCAAGCAGAAGATACAAAATCCTGAGAGCACGTACCACCAGGCTCAAGGACAGCTTCTACCCCGCTGTTATAAGACTATTGAATGGCCCCAAGTATGTTGACCTCACAATCTACTTCGTTATGACCTTGCACCTTATTGTCTGCCTGCACTGCACTTTCTCTGTAACTGTAACACTTTATTCTGCATTCTGTTATTGCTTTTCCCTTGTACCACCTCAATGCACTGATGTGATGAAATGATCTGTATGGACAGCATGCAAAACAAAGTTTTTCACTGTACTTCAGTACATGTGACAATAATAAACTAATTTACCAATTTATCGACCAGAGAGAGGGACAAAGAGCATTTGCAGGAAGCAGCTTGAATAGTCCACCCCTCCTTCAGTTCTGCAGTTTGATGGCAGTTTGTGCTTCTGTCTGCATATTCCAGGAGCAAGAATTCAACAGAAATGTTCGGGTTGTAGCTAAGGGGACCCACTGACTCATTGTAGGAAAGGGGATCTAACGAGAGGTGTCCAAAACACCTGCCTGTTTCAGCCGACTGACCTTACAGAGTAGGACTCCAATTGCCATTACAGACAGGAAATGGAGCTCAGATCAACATTAACCTTGTGGACTTGGCCTAAGGTGAGAGCTGTGAAACATCCAGGATTGTCTTGGTCAGGACCAAAGGATTAAATCTCCCAGCAGAACCTGGAGAAAAATCTCCAGACATCAGCTATGACTTCACCAACAACACCCATTGCACGCATTTCTTTTAAATACTGTTATTTACCAGTCGAGAAGAAATATTGGAATTAGTAGCAAGACGTTGTAGGGGTGTGCGGTAAGGACAGCTGATAGGACCTCATGACGTGACGAATCCTTGGGGAGTACAGTAGATCTCCAGGACAAACTTCCATTATCCGTGGCTTCCAAATCCAGATGCTTTGGCATTCTGCTGAAGTGGATCATGTTTTCCGAGGTCCTTGCCCAGTTTCCTGTGTGCTGATGGATCCTACACCAGTAATCTTGGTATAATTCAGTAAACATGAAAACTATACATTAGTTATATAAATAACACAAAATATCATGGAAGTAGCAGCTAAAAATTACAAATGGGACATAATGTGAAGGATCCCTTAGTTATAATCCAAACGCTTCCATACTTTGAATCCTGCTCAGCTCAAAGGAATTCAGACTGGAATCTTCCACTGTATGCTCTGGTCTAGGAATGGTCTCCTTCTGTACCACTTCTACAATTCTATGATGAAACCAAAGTTGGCAACGTTGCTGGTAGCACTGACCAGAGGCGAGGTCCGCATCAGATGGCAAGTGGAGACGTGGGGTGGGAGGGGTTATCGAGCAGAGATGACAGAGCAGCAGAGGCGCTCCTTATACCCGGACCTGGGCCGACCATTTCCTACCTTAAGTGGCAATTGTGGTCCTATTTGTGGCAAAGGACCACAAACATTCATGAGATCAGTCAGTTGAAACAGGCAGGCAGCTTGGACCAAAAAAAACAAGATGCTGGAGGGACTCAACGGGTCAGGCCGCATCTGTGGGGGGAAATGGACTGTCGACATTTCGAGGTTGAGACCCTTCATCCGGACTGAAAGATAGAGGGGAGATAGTCAGTATAAAGAGGTGGACTGGAAGGGTTAGAGCAAGAGCTGGCAGGTGATGGGTGGATCCAGGTGAGGAGGGGTGAGGGGCAGATGGGGGAGGGGAGGGTGGGAACAGCGACTGGGAAGCGATGGGTGGGGGCAACAGAGGGCTGCCGATGGTGGAATCTGATCAGAGGGGAAGGTGGAGCATGGAACCAAGTGAGAGAGGTGGGGAGGACAGATGGGGAAGAGTGGGGGGGGGGGGCAGGGACCCAGTGGGAGGAGTGTGTGGGTGATGGGTAGATGGAGAGGGGAAAGAAAGAGGGTGGTGGGGTCTGGGATGGGTATAGGAGGAAATGGGTAGATCAGGAGGAGAGAGAAAAGGGGGAGCAGGTTACCTGGTTGGAGAACTCAATGTTCACGTTGTCGGGTTGTGGACTACCCAGGTGGAACATGTGGTGCTGTTCCTCTGGATTGTGTTCAGCCTCACCCTGGCAGTGGAGGAGGTGAGGGCGGACATGTCGGTGTGGGAATGGGGAAGAGAATTGAAATGGCTGGCGACTGGGAGCTCCGGACGGTCATGGCGGACGGATGTAGGAGCTCGGCAAAGCAGTCGCCGAGTTTACGCCTCGTCTCACCAACGTAGAGGAGGCCACATCGGGAGCACCAGAAACACTAAACAAGGCCAGAGGATTTGCACGTGAATGTCTGGAAGTTTGGACACCTAATAGTAAGCCCTTTCCAAAATGCTTGGAATCGATTTCAACGCTGCTATCGATCCGTAAGGTGATGGGGCCTGCTCTCCAAGTCTTAATCACCCTGGGGTTTGAAGGCCTTTCCAAAGATTTGACATTTGAGCCGAGTATTTTTTGAGTCATCTTTATTTGGGAAGTCCTCCTGATGCAGGAATATGCAGATGGAATACACAAGTGGTTTAATCAAGTAGAATCAATCACAGTCTTTACAGAGAACTGCTGCCAGCTGCCAAAAGCTCGACCAGACATCTGGAAAGTTCATATCATTCCAAAAGTCAATAAATTTGGAGGATGGTCAACATCACATTCCGATTCCCACTCAGGATTTGGGGAATATGCTAATACAGATACAAATTACACTCAACAGTTATCGGAGAGGGTAACGACAGGGAAACTGGCAACATCTTAATTTTTTAGAAATACAAAAATTTGGGCAGCACGGTGGCACAATTCGGCAGAGTTTGCACATTCTCCCTGTGACCTGGTTTCCTCCTGCATCCCAAAGACGTGCAGGTTGGTAGGTTAATTGGCTGCTGTGACTTGCACCAAGTGTGCAGGTGAGTGGTAGCATCTGGGGAGAGTTGGTGGGAATAGTGGGGAGAGTAAAATGGGATCAGTGCAGGATTATTCTAAGTGGTGCTCAACTGTAAATGTGCCAAAGACCTGTTTCCATTTCGTTGGACTCTATGGTTCAAATTTATACAGAGCCTTCAATATAACAAAATGTCCCAAGGGTGCTTCTCAGGAACTTTGTCAGACAGGAAATGACACTGAGCCACATAGGGAGATAACGTTGGCAGGTGACCAAAGTCTTGGGCAAAGGTCAATTTTAAAAGAGAAAGATTGGAATAGGGAGAGAGTTCAGGGCCCAGGCAGCCAAAAGTGTGGCTGCCAGTGGGGAAGGGATTAAATTCGGGGATGATTAAGAGGCAGTTTTTGGAGGAGAGCAGATACTGTATCTTGAAGAACTGAAGATCTGGAGGAGAGAGGGTGTGACTGTGGAGGGAGTTAAAAAAATAGGAGCCATGGTAGGTCAGTGAGGAGGAGGGAACTGAGTGAGCAGGGCTCAGACTGACTCAGTAGTTCAAGCTCAACTTCATTGTCATGGGCACACATACTCAGGGTATAAATGCCATGAAAGTTCGCTCTTCACAGCAGCAGCACAGTACGTCACAAACATGACAAACATGAACGTAAATTAACATAAATTACACATAACTTACACAATAAAATAAACAGAACAACATTAGTGAAACTTGAGAGAGAGGAAAAAGGAATATAGTAGGAGGTAGAGTAAGGGTTTTTCAGGTTGGTTCAACAACCTGATAGCAGTGGGGAAGAAGCTGTTGTTGAACCTTGAGATGTGGGTCTTCAAGCTCCTGTACCTCCTGCCTGGTGGCAGCATCGAGAAGAGGGCACGGCCCAGATGATGGGGGTCCCTGATGATGGATGTCACCTTCCTGAGACATCGCCTCTTGTAGATGTCCTGGATGGAGGGGAGAGCTGTACCCGTGACAGAACTGGCTGAGTCCCACCATTCTCTGTAGCCTCTTGTGTTCCTGTGCATTGGAGTTTCCATCCCAGGCCGTGATGCGACCAGTCAGAATGCTTTCCACTGTCCACCTGTAGAAGTTTGCCAGAGTCTTTGTTACTGAATCTCCTTAAACTTCGAAGAAAGTAGAGATGCTGGCACATCATCTTCATGGTTGCATCTATGTGCTGGGCCCAGGATAGATCCTGTAAGATGTTGACACCCAGGAACTTGGAGCTGCTCACCCTTTCCACCGCTGACCCCTTAATGAGGACTGGTGTGTGTTCGCTTGACGTCCCCTTCCTAAAGTCCACAATCAGTTCCTTGGTTTTGTTGATGTTGAGTGCAAGGTTGTTGTTACGACACCACTTGACCAGCTGATCTATCTCGCCCCTGTACGCCTCCTCATCGCCGTCCATGGTTCTGCCAATAACAGTGGTGTCACTGGCGAATTTAGATATCTTTATCTTTATTAGTCACACGTACGTCAAAACACACAGTGAAATACATCTTTTGTGTAGGGTGTTCTGGGGGCAGCCCACAAGTGTCGCCACGCTTCCGGCGCCAACATAGTGTGCCCACGACTTCCTAACCCGTACATCTTTGGAATGTGGGAGGAAACCGGAGCACCCGGAGGAAACCCACACAGACACGGGGAGAACGTACAAACTCCTTAGAGACAGCGACCGGAATTGAACCCAGGTCGCTGGCGCTGTAAAGCGTAACGCTAACTGCTACACTACGGTGCCGTGTAGATGGCATTGGAACTATGCTTAGCCACACAGTGAAAGGTTATAGGACAGCTGAGTTTTAGATGGTCCCAAATTCATGGCGGGTAGATTGAGGCCAACTATAAATTCCCTGGAACAGTGAATCCTGGAGGGAACAAAGCAATGGGAGCGAGTTTCAGCAGAAGGGGAGCAGGGCCAGGTCAGAGCCGGTGTGTACCGATCCCTGTGCCACACCATTCATTACATCTTGTCAACCAGATAGAGACACATAAATGGCTACCTTCTCTTTCTTGTTCGCCTGTCGATCTTCTATCCACTCCAAAATGTTCCCTCCTACACCATGAACTTTGATTTACCACAATAACCTTTGATGCATCAACTCATCAGGTGCCTTCTTGAAATCAAATATAGCATATCTACCAGTTCCCTTTTATCCACAACACAAGTTACTTCTTCAAAGTACTCCAATAAATTAGTCAAACATGGTTTCCCTTTCACAAAACCCTGTTCACTTTGCCTGATTACTTTGAATTTTTCAAAGCAGCCTGCTGTAATGTCTCATAGAACATAGAACAATTACAGCGCAATTCAGGCCCTTCGGCCCACAAAGCTGTGCTGAGCATGTCCCTACCTTAGAAATTACTAGGCTTACCCATAGCCCTCTATTTTTCTCAGCTCCATGTACCTATCTAACAGTCTCTTGAAAGACCCTATTGTATCCGCCTCCACCACCGTTTCCGGCAGCCCATTCTACGCACTCACCACTCTCTGAGTAAAAAACTTACCCCTGACATCTCTATATCTACTCCCCAGCACCTTAGACCTATGTCCTCTTGTGGCCACCAATTCAGCCCTGGGGAAAAGCCTCTGACTATCTACCCAATCAATACCTCTCATCATCTTATACACCTCTATCAGGTCCCCCCTTATCCTCCGTCTCTCCAAGGAGAAAAGGCCGAGTTCCCTCAACCTGCTTTCATAAGGCATGCTCCGCATTCCAGGCAGCATCCTCGTAAATCTCCTCTGCACCCTCTCTATGGCTTCCACATCTTTCCTGTAGTGAGGCGACCAGAACTGAGCACAATACTCCAAGTGGGGTCTGACCAGGGACCTATATAGCTGCAAAAATACCTCACGGCTCCTAAATTCAATTCCCCAATTGATGAAGGACAATACACCATATGCCTTCTTAACCACAGAGTCAACCCCAAGATCCGTCTGATCCTCCACACTGCCAAAAGTCCTACCATTAATACTATATTGCGCCAACATATTTGACCTACCAAAATGAACTTATCTGGGTTGAATCTGGGTCTCTAATAAAAGCTTCTAATATTTTCCCTGTGACACATGTTAAACTAACTGGCCTGTATTCTTCTATTTTCTGCCTCCACCACCCCCCTCCCTTCACTTTCTGAATGAAAGAATTCACTTGCCATTTTTCAATCTAATATCTAGGGACTATGGAATATTAAGACCAATGCATCAACTATCTCACAAGCCACTTCTCTGAGGAGCAGTCCACAGGGGCCGAGAGATTTTACAGCCTGCAGTTCCAATGGTTTGCTCACTTCCCCGATGATTGTAATTAGAACACAGAACATAGAACATTAGAGCACAGTATAGGCCCTTCGGCCCATAATATTGTGCCGACATTTTATCCTGCTCTAAGATCTATCTAACCCTTCCCTCCCACATAGCCCCCCATTTCTCTATCATTCATGTGGCTATCTAAGAGTCTCTTAAATGTCCCTAATGTATCTGCCCCCACAACCTCTGCCGGCAGTGCGTTCCACGCACCCACCACTCTCTGCGTAAAAAACTTACCCCTGACATCCCCCTTATACCTTCCTCCAATCACCTTAAAATTACGTCCCCTCGTGTTAGCCATTGTCGCCCTGGGAAAAAGTCTCTGACTGTCCACTCGATCTATGCCTCTTATCATCTTGTACACCTCTATCAAGTCACCTCCCCTCCCCCTTCTCTCCTAAGAGAAAAGCCCTAGCTCGCTCAACCTATCCTCCTGGGTTACTCTCTCCCTTTCAATTCCCGAGCTATTTTTGGGATTAAATTAATTTCCACATGTCTCTCAGGAACATCATGGCCCACACTTAGTGCCAAGGTTCGTTGAGACACCCTGATATAAGGACGTAACGTCAGGTGTTGCATGACCCGCTGAGTTCCTGTCATCACGTAGAACATAGAACAGTACATCACAGAACAGGCCCTTCGGCCCACAATGTTGTGTCAACATAATCCCTGCTACCTACAGAATGCCCACATCCCTCCATTTTCCTCTCATTCACGTGCCCATCCAAGCCCCTCTTAAAAACCCCCAGTGAATTTGCCTCCACCACCCTATCAGGCAACGCATTCCAGGCATCCACCACTCTCTCAGTGAAAAATGTACCCCTCACGTCTGTCCTCTACCTACCCCCTCTCACCGTAAATGCATGCCCTCTGGTATTGGATCTCTCAATAATGGGAAAAAGATATTGCTTGTCCACCCTATCTATGCCCCTCATAATTTTATTTCCTTAATCCCACCCGAATTGTCCTAAAAAGCAGCCCATCCTGTCCTGTTCCACAGGAAATCCTCCATCCCACACCGTATCTCTCTGTGTGAAGAGAATGGTCTCTCTCCCGCACCCACAGTTCCTGACGTTAAGTTTTATAAGCAAGGGGAATGGCTCCCAAATGGCTTTCAATTGGGATAAGTGGGAGGTGTTGTATTTTTGGAAGTCAAACCAGGATAGGACTTATATAGTGAATGGCAGGGTCCTGGGGAGTGCGAGGAACAGAGGGACCTAGGAGTACATGCATAGTTCACTGAAAGTGGCATCACAGGTAGACAGGGTGGTGAAGAAGGCTTTTGGCATGTTGACCTTCATTAGTCAAGGCAATGAGTTGGGACGTTATGTTTCAGTTGTACGAGATGTTGGTGGGGCCACACTTGGAGTATCATGTACAGTTTTGGTCACCCTGTTACAGCAAAGACATCAGTAATCTGGAGTGCAGAGAAGATTTATGAAAATGTTGCCAGGACTCAAGGGCCTGAGTTATAGGGAGAGGTTAGACAGGTTAGGACTTCTATTCATTGAAGGGTGACCTTATAGAGGTGCATAAGATCATAAGTGCCATAGATAAGGTGAATACCCATAATCTTCTTCCCAGGGAAAGGGAACCAAAAACTAGAGGGCATAAGTTTAAGGTGAGAGGGGAAAGATTTAAAGGGGACCTAAGGAGCAACTTCTTCACACAGAGGGTGGTGAGTGTACGGAACAGGCTGCCAGAGGAAGTGGTTGAGGCAGGTACAATAACAACACTTAAAAGACAAATGAATAAATGCGTGGATAGGAAAGGTTTGAAGGGATACGGGCAAATGGGACTAGCTGAGGCGGGCATGGATGAGATGGGCCGAAGGGCCTGTTTCCCTGATGTATTACTCTCTGACTCACTGACAGGGATGTAGAGTTGAGGATACAGACAGATCAGCCATGACCTGACTAAATGCCACGGCAGACTGAGTGGTTTCCTTCTGCTCCTAATTCATATGTCCTCTGGTTGTCGCCTCGTCAGCCACCGGGACTGGTTTCTCCCCACCTGTTCTCCGTAACCCTGAAAGTCATCATCACGTCTCTCTTTAATCTTCTCCAGTCGAAGAGGAACAAGCCCACTGCTTATCGAGCCACTGAGGGCCTTGAACACTGGTGCTGTCCAACAAATGTCAAGGGCCTGACATTCTGCCTGAAATGGTGACTGCCAAAATTCGCGGCAATGCTGCAGCTGAGGCTTCCAGAACATAGAACATGGAACACAGAACATAGAACACAGAACAGTACCGCAGAGGAACAGGCCCTTCGGCCCACTAATAATTAAATGTCTAACTAAACTCATCCCTTCTGCTTACACAATGTCCAGATCCCTTTGTTCTCTGAACATCCATGGGCCTATCTAAGAGCCTCTTAAATGCCTCCACCACCACCCCTGGCAGTACATTCCAGCCACCCACCACTCTCTGTGTAAAAAAATTTGCCCCACACATCTCCTTTGAACTTTCCCCCTCTCACCTTAAATGCACGCCCTCTAGTATTAGACTTTTCGACAGTGGGAAAAAGATACTGGCTATCTATGCCTCTCATAATGTTATAAACCTCTATCAGGTCTCCCCTCAGCCTCTGCCACTCCAGAGAAAACAACCCGAGTTTGTCCATCCTCTCCTTATAGCACATGCCCTCTATGTACTTGTATATAGTTCTGTGTACTTCTCTGCACTTCCTGTAAATATTTTGCCCAACCTGCTCCACTAATCTGTTAATGTCGTCAAGGAGAAAAGAAGAAAAAGCAGGTAAAGATGGGGAAAGAGCCAAGTCTGAAAGCTGGAGGAGGTGAAGGAGATATGAAGGGGAGGGAAAGCCACTAACAGGGAAGCTTTGCTTGTGATCAGATACAGAAGCATGGATCCAAAGCAGGGTGGTCTCGGAGACTGTCTCACCAGCAGTGGACAGCACCCACAGCAGAGGAAGGCCAATGTATCTTGCCCGCAGTCACACTGAAAGGCACCTCTGGGGTTTACAAAAGTTACTTTCAGAGAGCAGAGGATAAAAACATAACCTAGCTGCTTATTCTAAGTATTTAATCTGCATTAATATCTTCCCAGAGACGTAATTGATGGAATTTGACCCATGTGATCAATCATAAAATGCCCAACTCTGCTGCCTAACTCGATTCCTTGTCAAAATTAGCAATGATAAAAGTTACTGTCAACTTAAAAGTCATCCATTAATAGATGACATGGTTCATGAAGCAAACAGCTGGAACTTTAAATGATGTGTGAGATTCTTCAGGAATAAATTAGTCTCCCCGGCCCTTGGTCCCAGCTCGGTGTAAATGTACCATAAAAGATGTTCAAGGGTTGATAATTATCACTATAGTTAATTAAAGAAGTAAGGTTTTGTTTAAGTGTGTGTGGGGTTCTCTACAGAACGTGTGAGATTACCTGTGACTTGCCACTGAACAGAACTCCAGAACGAGCACAGTCTCCCACGCCTGGCTTCTTTGCTGTCATGCGCACAGTTCTGCTCAGTTTCACGTAGATTAGTCTCTGGTATTAGTTTTTGCATTGTTCTGGCATGCTTACCTGATACAGGCACAAGCCTTCAGGTGCCAGGCAAGTCCGCTCGTCCCCACACCCAGTCCGGAGGGAGACCGTGCTGTTCTTTCTGTTCTTGAGGGTTGAAGTCCAAGGCAGACTGTGCTTCAGAGATTGGAAGGGAAACAGTGCTCCTTTCTGCCTGATGTAATGCACACAGTCATACGGTACGGAAAACAGGCCACTTCTACACCGCCCAGTGGGCATCAATCCATATTAATTCCATCTTCCAGCGTTTGACCACTTGAAGGGTTTAGAGGGATTCGGGCCAAACAGGACTAGGTTGCATGTGAACCTTGGTTAGCATGGACCTGTTGGGCCGAAGGGCCTGTTTCCGTCCTGTGTGATTCTATGACTATGACTCCATCACCCATAGCCTTCTATGCCGAGGTGACTCAAGTGCTCATCCAGACACTTCTTAACTGGTGTCAACAATCCAGCTTCAACCACTCTCTCGGGCAGTGCATTCCGATACTAATAGAACATAGAACATTACAGCACAGTACAGGCTCTTCGGCCCACAATGTTGTGCCGACATTTTATCCTGCTCTAAGATCTATCTCACCCTTCCCTCCCACATAGCCTCCTATTTCTCTATCATTCATGTGTCTATCCAAGTGTCTCTGAAATGTCCCTAATGTATCTACCCCTATAATCTCTGCCGGCAATGCGTTCCACACACCCACCACTCTTTGTGTAAAAAACTTACCCCTAACATCCCCCTTATACCTTCCTCCAATCACCTTAAAATTACATCCCCTCTTGTTAGCCATTGTCGCCCTGGGAAAAAGTCTCTGACTGTCCACTCGATCTATGCCTCTTATCATCTTGTGCACCTCTATCAAGTCACCTCTCCTCCTCCTTCTTTCCAAAGAGAAAAGCCCTCGCTCACTCAACCTATCCTCATAAGACATGCTCTCCAATCCAGGCAGCATCCTGGTAAATCTCCTCCGCACCCTCTCTGAAGCTTCCACATCCTTTCTATATTGAGGCGACCAGTACTTATCACTCTCTGGGTGAAGAAGGTCCCCCTCCTATCCTCTCTGGATCTCTCACCCTTTATCCTAAATGTATGTCCTCTAGGTTTACTTACCTTTGATATAGGGAGACGATTCCTACGGTCCATCCAATCTATACCCCTCATAAATTTATTTCCTTCAACTTTGTCCCCTCTTAACCTCCTCTGCTCCCAGGAGAATGGACCCAGCTTCTCCCATCTAATAATTGAAACTTGCAGAGGTGTTTAAAATCTTGAGGGGCATAGATGGGGTGAACGCCCTTTTTCCTAGTGAAAGGGAACCGAGAACTAGAGGGCGTAGGTTTAAGGTGAGAGGGGAAAGATTTAAAAGGGACCTGAGGGGCAACTTCTTCACACAGAGGGTGGTGAGTGTGCGGAACGAGCTGCCAGAGGAAGTGGCTGAGGCAGGTACAACAACAACATTTAAAAGACATAAGATGGCCAAATGCAGGCAAATGAGACTAGTCTAGCTAGGTACCTTGATCAGTATGAGCAAGTTGGGCCAAAGGGCCTGTTTCTGTGCTGTATCCCACATGGGGAAAGAGGAGGCTGATAGGGCAGGTGGGTGGGTACTTTGTGAGGTGGTCTGCTCCTCCCTCCACTTTCGTGGGGCTCCTGTGTGCTCCGAATGTGTGGACTCATTCTCAATACCACACTGAATACTCCTTCATTTTGAACGATCATAGGCCAGAGATTCCTAGTAGTCACTGGGAATGTTTCTTCAAGGAATTAACAAGTCTCTGCAGACAATCACATTCCCACACTCAACTCCTGACACCCATCCACCACTTAAACGTACAAGTGATGGAATACTCTCCATTCGTATGAGTGCAGCTCCCAACAACTCTCAAGGATTTCAACAGCATCCAAGACAAAGCAGCCCATTGACTGCCCTCCATCAGTCTCCACTATTTATTGTCTCCACCATCTGTGGTGTGAACCATCTGCGAAATGCACTGCAGTTACTAAATCGGGCTACTCTGACCACACCTCCCAAATCTGCAACCTCTGTACCAAGGACAAGAACATCAGTGACACGGGAACACCACCACCCACAGAAAGTCCCCTCCAAGTCACACACCGTCTTGACTTGGAAATATATCGCAGGTCCTTCATCGACACCCCCCCCCCCCCCCAACAGCACCGTGGGAGCACCTTCACCAGAAGGACTGCAGCGGTTCAGGAAGGCAGCTCACCCCCACCTTCTCAAGGCAATTAAGGATGGGTAATAAATGCCATGCCGGTGATTGCCTTTAAGCCTGAATAACAAATGAGGTTTCTTTGCTGAGGAAAGCCCTGAAAATTCAGTGTTTGGCATTGGTATTGGGTGGTATTGGTTTATTATTGTCACTCGTACCAAGGTACAGTGAAAAACCTGTCTTGCATACTGTCCGTACAGATCAATTCATTACCCTGTGCAGATACCTTGAGTTAGTACAGAGTGCATTGAGGTAGTACAGGGTAAAAACAATAACAGAATACAGAGTAAAGTGTCACAGCTACAGGGAAGTGCATTGCAGGTAGACAATAAGGTGCAAGGTCATAACAATGTAGATTGTGAGGTCAAAAGTCCTTCTCATCATATAAGGGAATTGTTCAAAAGTCTTATCACGGTGGGATAGAAGCTGTCCTTGAGCCTGGTGGTACGTGCACTCAGGCTCCTGTATCTTCTACTTGATGGAAGAGGACAGAAGAGAGAATGACCCGAGTGGGGTCTTTGATTATGTTGGCTGCTTCACCAAGGCAGCAAGAGGTATAGACAGAGTCCATGGAGAGGAGGCTGGTGTCCGTGATGTGCTAGGCTGTGTCCACAACTCGCTGCAGTTTCTTACGGTTCTGGGCAGAGCAGTTGCCGTACCAAGCCGTGATGCATCCAGATCGGATGCTTTCTATGGTGCATCGATAAAAGTTTGCGAGTGTCAAAGGGGACATACCGAATTTCTTTAACCTCCTGAGGAAGTAGAGGCACTGGTGAGCTTGCTTGGACCGGGACAGGCTACTGGTGATGTTCACTCCAAGGAACTTGAAGTTTTCAACCCTCTCGACCTCAGCACCATTGATGTAGACAGGTGCGTGTACACCGCCCCCTTTCCCGAAGTCAATGGCATTTTTACGTTGCTTGTTTATTGAGGACTGTGTGCTGAGTGTTTGAAATTGTTTCACTCAGAGAGAGAACACTAATCGCAGTGCAGCAAAGAAAGAGTTACCTCAAAGGAAGCAAATGTTGGAAGAAGTGAGCCATCATTTTACTTAGTGGGGTAAATTCCACATGTGATTTATGATAGGCAGCTCTTTAAGTTACGGGAAATATCGTGTCATTCAATGAGGAATGAAAGATATACAGCACCTAACATGTCCACTACTTAGCGAGGTGTCTTGCGGACCCCCTTCACCCTAATCTTCTTGTTCCACTACACTTCAATAACTCAACTTCTCTTGGAGCCATTGAGAGAAGCTGCCCCAGAACCCTTTTGCTCATGAAGCTGCCCCAACACCTTTTGTAATGAAATAAGTTAGCTGTTAAATAACAGGGGAGCTCCTCAGCGAACTGCATCACAGCCAGTAAATTACCTGCTTTGTAATTCCTTCACGGCTAGAGATAAAGATGCAGCTTTGTGAAGAGGAGCTGACAGCGTCTGTTTCTCATCATAAGTCCCAGGAGTTCAAGAGAAACAAAAACAGAAACTGCTGGAAACACTCAGCAGGTCGGGCAGCATCTGTGAAGAGAGAAACAGAGCTGATGTCTCAGGTCAATGACCTTTCTCCAAATGTGTTCTTGAAGTTAGGGGGTTGGGAATAGTCGGTACTGTACATCTTTTCCTCATTTAATATCAGATTATTTCCTGCGTTAAAGAGCTGACTGTCTCACGTGCATCTAGTCTCCACATGACTCTCGTCCTGCACAAGATGGTGGCTGCAGGTACCCTCGGGGCACGTAGTTGGGCAAGGAGATCCACCTTGTCAGTGTGGCTAAAACCCAAGAACAAATACTGAAACATTTCAATATCACATCACAAAAACCAGCCTCCCCTCTATGGACTCTGTCCACACTTCCTGCTGTCTCGGTAAAGCAGCCAGTATAATCAAAGACCCCTCCCACCCCGGACACTCTCTCTTCTCCCCCCTTCCATCAGGCAGAAGATACAAAAGCCTGAAAGCACGTACCACCAGGCTCGAGGACAGCTTCTACCCCGCTGTTATAAGACTATTGAATGGACCTCTTGCGTGATAAGGTGGACTCTTGACCTCACAATCTATCTCATAGTGGCTTTATTGTCTGCCTGCACTGCACTTTCTCTGTAGCTGTAACACTTTATTCTGCATTCTGTTATTGCTTTTCCCTTGTACTACCTCGATGTACTGATGTGATGAAATGATCTGTATGGATGGAAAGTTTTTCACTGTACCTTGGTACATGTGACAACAATAAACCAATTTACCAGTTTACCACACTCCAGGGGCTCTGGTTCAATCCCGACCTCTGGTGCTGTGTGTGTGGAGTTTGCACATTCTCCCTGTGATGATGTGGGATTTCCTGAGGGTCCTGGTTTCCTGCCACATTCAATCAACATGCTGGTCAGTAGATTAACTGGTTATGTAAATTACTCCTAGTGTATATGGTTGGCAGGAAAATTAGGAGGAATTAGGCAGGAAAATTAGAAAATGGGTGCGTCAGAGAGAGAATAGATTACAGGGAAATAAACTGGGGATGGGATTGATGGGATTACTCTGAGATCTGGCATGGACTTGATGGCTTCCTTCTACGCGGGTCCCCAAACACGAGGACAGTTCAATACAAATACTTTTGAGGGCAATGGTACCTTAGTAATGGAATTACTTCTAAATTGTCCATTGATGACAAGGAACTAATGTGGAGAAAGTTACTGGGTTCCTTGTCAAGGAATGTGTTCTTGAGTTGACTGTAAACATTTAGTAAATTTCTACAGTGACCTACTGAGAGTGTCACAAAATCAGCAACAAAAGAAACACACCGAGCATGATTCAGTGTTAAAAACTATTTTATTAATCACTACTTATGATAATACGTAAAATAAAAGTAAAAAAAATGTTAGTATGTTAGAATTCAAAAATGTTAAACCTCGAACGTTAACCCCAAAACTAAACTCTTCGTGTGTGTGTGTGACAAAGTCCAAAACTCCCAGTTCCGGAATGGTTCTTAAAGTTCAGTTCCGCAAGCCATAAGGTGAAACATGAGCAAGGGCTTCTTCAACAACCACCGTTGTCTGAAGATAAGATGTAGATGTAGAAAAACATAGAGAGAGTACATACGAAATCCAAATGTTCCACGATGGAACCCAAACGACACTCCAGTGTTTACTCGGTAGTGACTTCCTCACCCCGAAAAGCATCTGAACCGTGGTCGTCCACACACAAATACCTGTTTCCTTCTACAGGTCAGCAACAAAGTGAACTCCACCGGATTACTTCCAACTTCCATACATGGATTTCAGTAGCAAACACAGTTATTGTTTCTCATCCATCGATAGAGAAAACAAGCAGGCTGGTGTCTCTCTCCCTTCTCTCTCTCTCTCTCTCCTTCTTCTTCTGACTTCTTCAACAACGTCATTACGTCCTTTATCTTCTATTGACGTAAGCACGCCCCACACACACATACACACACACTCTCTATCTTAAAGGGACTTTCACTGAGTCCGTAACACCTCCCACCTAAAAAAAAATTTTCCCAAGAAAATTTTAACCGCGCATACAGTTAGTAATTTTAATAATTATCATGCTACACAACTACAGAATATCAGATTAGTACAGATACATGTTTCCCATTTAACATCGAGAAAGACAATCAGCAATCACATTATCTTTGCCTTTAATGTGAGTTATCATGAGATCAAACTCTTGCAAAATTAAACTCCAGTTTAACAGCCTTCTGTTCTTGTTTTTGACTCGGCTCAGAAACACCAATGGGTTATGATCTGTATACACAGTCAATGGTTTCTGAGCGGTGCAAACATATACACTGAAATGTTGCAAGGCTAAAACAAGCGACAGTAATTCTTTCTCTATGGTGGAATAATTCTTTTGATGCTCATTAAATTTCTTTGAAAAGTAAGCTACAGGATGGTCAATATCATCAAGGTCACCCTTCTGCAACAACACAGCTCCTGCAGCTTCATCACTGGCATCTACTGCTAATGAAAATGGCTTTTCAAAGTCAGGTGTTTTGAGCACAGGATGGTAGCATAAAATGGCTTTCAGCTTCTCAAATGCTTCTTGACAAGAATCTGTCCAAACAAACTTTACTCCCTTCTTCAGAAGATTAGTTAGGGGAAGAGCAATATCAGCAAAATTTTTACAAAATTTACGGTAATATCCAACCATTCCCAAAAATCTTCTAACAGTCCTCGTACCTGTGGGAATAGGGAACTCAGATATTGCTTGAACTTTTGCCTGAACAGGAGCTTGCTTGCCTTGACCTACAACATAACCAAGATATGTCACAGTGGCATGGCCAAATTCACTTTTAGCCAAGTTAACTGTAAGGTTAGCCTTGGAAAGTCTTTCAAACAACCTTTCTAACGCAGAGATGTGATCTTCCCAAGTATCATTCCCAGTCACTAAGTCGTCAATGTAGGCATCTGTATGTTTTAACCCATGAATCACTGAATTAATCATTCTTTGAAATGTTGCCGGAGCATTTTTCATTCCAAATGGCAAAACATTGTATTCATACAATCCAGAAGGGGTTACAAAGGCTGAAATTTCCCTTCCTCTATCTGTTAATGGAACACACCAGTACCCTTTTAATAGGTCAATCTTTGTAAGAAATTTTGCCTTTCCCACTCTGTCTATGCAATCATTTACCCTAGGAATAGGGTAAGCATCTGACTTTGTTACAGCATTCACTTTCCTGTAATCTGTGCAAAATCTAACAGTTCCATCAGGTTTAGGTACAATAACACAGGGTGAACTCCAATTTGAAGTAGAATGTCTAATAATATCATTTTCCAACATGTATTTTATTTCCTGATCAACAAGTTTATTTTTTTCTACATTCATTCGATATGGGTGTTGTTTGATTGGTTTTGCATCCCCAACATCAACATCATGGGTAATTATCGATGTTCTGTTTGGAACATCTGGGAACAGATTTTTAAATTTTAAAATTGATTCTCTCATCTGTTGTTTTTGTGAAACTTGTAAATGGTCCAACTGCGTTTCAAGGTTCTCCATGATATTTTGGTTTTTTAGTTTCGATGGAACAATATTTGGTCTAAATTGGCCTTCCTCAACATCAACATCAGGCATTCTAGAAACAACCTTTACACCATCCACCAAGGCCACAACTGAATCCCTCTCATAATAAGGTTTTAGCATGTTTACATGACAGAGTTGTGTTTTCTTGCGTCTATCTGGTGTTTTGATTATATGTTAGATCAGTCACTCGAGATTCAATAACATAGGGTCCAGAAAAACGAGATTGCAAGGGATTATTTTGGCTAGGGAAAAATACCAACACCTTTTGCCCCACTGCGAATGTCCTAGGCCGAGCACATCTATCAAAATATGTCTTCATTCTTATCTGGCTGGTTTTCAAATTCTCTCTCGCTAGCTGGCAGACTCTCTCCAACCGAGTTTTAAATTTTTGGACATAGTCCAACAGACTCAAGTGAACTTCCTCATTAACCCATTGCTCTCTTAACAACTCCAAAGGTCCTCTCACCCTATGTCCAAATACAAGCTCAAACGGACTAAATCCTATTGACTCCTGGATCGATTCTCTAACGGCAAACAAAAGTAAATGGATACCTTCGTCCCAATCCTTGGTGTTTTCAAAGCAATTAAGTCTTCAGCATATTTTTGAGAGTAGAATGAAATCTCTCCAGAGCTCCTTGAGATTCTGGGTGATATGCAGATGATACAATCTGCTTTGCTCCCAGCTCATAGACTATTTGTTGAAAAATTTTTGACATAAAATTACTACCTTGATCAGATTGGATTTCCTTTGGCAAACCAAACAAGGTAAAAAATTTTACAAGAGCCTTTGACACCGTCTTGGCCTTAATATTTCTAAGGGGTATTGCCTCTGGAAATCTAGAAGTGGCACACATGATGGTTAACAAATACTGATTTCCAGTCTTAGACTTTGGTAAGGGGCCAACACAGTCCACAATCACCTTCGAAAAGGGTTCACCAAAAGCAGGAATTGGCTTCAAAGGAGCCACAGGGGGTTTTTGATTTGGTTTACCTACCATCTGACATGTGTGGCAGGTTCGACAAAACATCACCACATCTTTTCTCAAACCAGGCCAATAGAATTGTTTCAAGATCTTCCCTACAGTTTTATTCACCCCAAAATGACCACCCAAAGGCATACTATGGGCCAGGTTTAAAATCTCATCCCTATAAACTTTTGGAACAACAACCTGATGAATAACTTCCCATTCCTCAGTAACAGGAACATGAGGAGGTCTCCATTTCCTCATTAACACTCCATTTTTGACATAGTATCCAGTTGGCACTTTTTCAATCTCCTCACATGAGAGAGCTTTTTCTTTCAATTCTGTCAACTCAGGGTCCTTTGTCTGTTCCACCATAAAATCCTTCCTCGACAAAGACAAATCTTTAAATTCAGGCTCACTACAAGGATGTTGATCCTCCAGTGAAGACAGAAAAGTCTCAGATAAGGCATCATAATTTTCTTCCTGTTTAGGATTGTCACAAGGAACCACATCAGACTGCACCGGACAGTCTGTCTTGGCTAATTCTCTAGCTCTAGCTCGAGTCACCGCACATGATGGGTAAACATCTGGATCATCCTCAGACTCATCAATCCTTGGTTTGGTCGTTAACCGTACCACAGGATCACTTTCTCCATTTGCAAGGTCATTTCCCAATAACAAAGAAACTCCTTCCACTGGCAAACTAGGTCTTATCCCTATCTCGACTGGTCCTTCTACGAACTTTGACTTTAAAATCACCCTGTGTAAAGGGACAGACATGGTGTCATCTGTAACGCCTCGTATTAGATTTACTTCACCAGTGTCACTTTCTTCACCAAAATTTAAAACACTGTCCAGCAAGAGAGATTGACTAGCCCCAGTATCTCTAAGAATTTTCACTGGCACCTGGGGTGACTCATCATTCAGTGAAACAAAACCCTCTGATACATACGAACGGAATTCTTTTCTCACCTCCTCCAACTTTTCCGCTTTTCCCTCTTGCAAGGACTGGTCTTTAACAGCATCTCCTAAACCTTTTTGATTTTTAATTGCCTGAAAGCAAGCATTGGGCACATCTTCCTTCCTTTTCTTCAAAAGGGCACAATTAGATATCACGTGGCCAGGTTTCCTACAGTAATAACAAGTACGCTCAACAGGTTTCTCCAGCCCTGGCTTCTTTTCATCCTTTCCTTTTTGATTACCTCCCAATTTAATCTCCGGTTTACCTGGATTGTCTTTGTAACTCTTTTGAAAGGTTTTAGGTTGTCCCTATTTGGATTTATGGGTTAAAGCATAATCATCTGCCAACCTAGCAGTTTCTTGTAAAGTTTCCACTCCCTTTTCATTTAAATATGTTGTTAATTCAGCTGGAACACATCTTTTAAAGTCTTCCACTAGTATCAATTCTGTCAATTTATCATAATCCCCATCTACATTTTTAGCCAGGCACCATCGTTCAAAACATGTTCTCTTTCCATTGGCAAATTCCATATAAGTCTGATCTGCAGATTTCCTCAAGTCTCTGAATTTTTGTCTATAAGCCTCAGGGACCAATTCATAGGTCTTCAAAATAGCTTGTTTTACCTTGGTATAATCAGCTGCATCCTCAGCAGACAAAGCAGAATAAGCTTTTTGAGCTTTACCTTTAATCACACTCTGTACCATAACAGCCCATCCTTCCTTTGGCCAGTTTGAACTCACAGCAACCTTTTCAAAATGTTGGAAATACTGATCAACCTGATCTTCTTCAAACGGAGGGACTAATCGAACCTCCCTGCTGGCTGAAAAACCATCTTCAGAATCAGATTCCAAACTCCTACGCTTCATTTGTAACTCATGCTGCCTCTGTTTCTCCTTTTCCTCACTATCCAGCTCCATCCTCTTCAATTCCATCTGCTTCATTGCTAGATCAGCCTCTATCTTCATCTGAGTTATCTTTTGTTCAGTCTCTAATTTCTTTTGTTCGGCCTCTAATTTTTCTCGCTCGGCCTCTAATCTCTTTTGCTCTCGTTCAGCTTCTAATTTCTTTTGTTCTCATTCAGCCTCTATCTTTAACTGGGTTTGTTCTCGCTCAGCCTCTAATCTCTTTTGCTCTCGTTCAGCTTCTAATTTATTTTGCTCTCGTTCAGCCTCTATCTTTGCCAGCTGCACCTGTGCCTCAGAAATTTCTATTTCACTGCCAGGAAACTGTTTTAACACTTCCTTCTCAAACACTTTCTTTTCCACATAATGGCCAGCTATCAGTCTCTGAATATCTGCCTTTCTCATAGACTGCTTTACCTCTGTAAGGTTTAACCTTGTAGCAATCTTTATCAGATCATCCTTTTTCGCCACCTCCAATCCCTTTTGGGTTGGTGACTCCAAAAATGCCTTAATATCCATTGCTGCTGGTTTCCACACACACAAGCCAATTAAAAAGAATTTATCAGACCTCCCTCAAAAATCTTTGGATTGAACCCCGAACAAATCTTGTCAATCTGGGGAACGATCCCAGAGGACACTCGTTAATCTTTGGATTGGATCCCGGACAAATCTCGTTAACCTTGGGAACTATCCCGGACGAACCCCCAATTTTTGTCACAAAATCAGCAACAAAAGAAACACACTGAGCATGATTCAGTGTTAAAAACTATTTTATTAATCACTACTTATGATAATACGTAAAATAAAAGTAAAAAAAATGTTAGTATGTTAGAATTCAAAAATGTTAAACCTCGAACGTTAACCCCAAAACTAAACTCTTCATGTGTGTGTGTGACAAAGTCCAAAACTCCCAGTTCCGGAATGGTTCTTAAAGTTCAGTTCCGCAAGCCATAAGGTGAAACATGAGCAAGGGCTTCTTCAACAACCACCGTTGTCTGAAGATAAGATGTAGATGTAGAAAAACATAGAGGGAGTACATACGAAATCCAAATGTTCCACGATGGAACCCAAACGACACTTCAGCGTTTACTCGGTAGTGACTTCCTCACCCCGAAAAGCATCCGAACCGTGGTCGTCCACACACAAATACCTGTTTCCTTCTACAGGTCAGCAACAAAGTGAACTCCACCGGATTACTTCCAACTTCCATACATGGATTTCTATGGCAAACACAGTTATTGTTTCTCATCCATCGATAGAGAAAACAAGCAGGCTGGTGTCTCTCTCCCTTCTCTCTCTCTCTCTCTCCTTCTTCTTCTGACTTCTTCAACAACGTCATTACGTCCTTTATCTTCTATTGACGTAAGCACGCCCCACACACACATACACACACACTCTCTATCTTAAAGGGACTTTCACTGAGTCCGTAACAAGAGAGAGTTAACCCTGTTGGTTCATTTTATTTTTTTTATTGGTTCATTACTGTCACCGTGAAAAACTTTGTTTTACATGCCTTCCATATGGATCATTTCATCACATCAGTGCATTGAGGTAGTACAAGGGAAAACAATAACAGAATGCAGAATAAATTGTTACAGAGAAAGTGCAGTGCAGGCAGACAATAAGGTGCAAGGCCATGTTGAGGTAGATTATGAGGTCAAGAGTCCATTATATTGTACTAGGGGACTGTTCAATAGTCTTATAACAGCGAGGTAGAAGCTGTCCTTGAGCCCGGTGGTACTAACACTTGCACTGCTAGGCCCCACTGTGGCTAATCTCCTGACACCTTATATCCCTTCCTGAACAACAATCTACCAATCCCAGGGTTTGAAGTCTGGCCTCCAGATTTCTTTGACAGTTCCAGATTCCCATTCTCCTTTGTATGAGGAAATGCTTCTTGTATTTGCCTAGTTTCAAGGTCTTGCCTCCATTTTTAGTATTCACTCTGTCGAAGGAAATAGCCTATGTCTACCTTATCAAATCCCGTAACTTTATTGAAAGTAAAAATGAACTGCCGATGTTGGAAATCTGAAATAAAATCAGAAACTGCTGGAAACACTCAGCAGGTCAGGCAGTATCTGTTGAAAGAGAAACACAGTCAATGTTTCAGTGTCTTTGACCTGAGATACTAACTCTGTTCCTCTTTCCACAGATGCTACCTGACCTGCTGAGTGTTTCCAACATTTTCTGATTTGTATCTTTAATTGCTTCAATTAAATCACCTGGAATCTTTGCTATTTAATGGAATACAGCTCCTCTCCAGGTTAGGAACACCTGACTTATCTACAGCCCGTACATACAGGCAAGCGCTTGGGAGACTGGCAGGATGGATGTTCCAGCTGTCATGAGGCTGCAGACAACTGTTCTTGACACCAGCTGGACTTTTGCCACAACGAACCCAAGAAGAACACATTCTAGTTAACACGGTGATGTCCATTTTGCGAATCTTATCTAGAGATACATTGGTAGCAGCAGCACCCTTTTTAAAACACTCAATAACATTTAAAACCTCATCTGTAATAAAATCATTCATAAGAATATCGTTATTAGTCCAAGATAGGCTTGGGTAAATTTGTTACATCAGATCAAAAACCCTCCCTCAATCAACCTCACTTATGTAGATAATGTTGTCGGAAACCTGGAGAGGCTGATAGACCAGAACAGAAGTGGTTGAGGACAGAGACACAAGAGATTCTGCAGATGCCGGAATCTGGAGCAACACACAAAATACTGGAGGAACTCAGCAGGTCAGGCAGCATCTGTGGAGGGAAATAAAAGATGTTTCGGGTTGAGACCCTTCATCAGGACTGGAATAGAAGAGGACAGAAGCCAGAATAAAGAGGTGGGGGGAAGGGGAGCACATGCAGGCAGGGGAGAGGTGATTCCAGGTGAGAGGGGGAAGGTAGGTGAGTGGGGCTGGGGAGGCGGGGAGATGTAAGAAGCTGCGAGGTGATAGGTAGAAGAGGCAAAGATAAGATAAGATTTCTTTATTAGTCACATGTACATCGAAACGCACAGTGAAATGCATCTTTTTTGCGTCAAGTGTTCTGGGGGGAAGCCCGCAAGTGTCGCCACGCTTCCAGCGCCAACATAGCATGCCCACAACTTCCTAACCCGTACGTCTTTGGAACACGGGAGGAAAATGGAGCACGTGGAGGAAATCCACGCAGACACAGGGAGAACGTACAAACTCCTTGCAGACAGCGGCCGGAGTTGAACCCGGGTCGCTGGCGCTGTAAAGCGTTACGCTAACCGCTACACTACTGTGGCTGAAGAGAAAGGAATCTGGTAGGAGAGAGCAGAGGAAGGATCTGCGAGGGATATTTAAAATCATGTAGGCTTGAGAAAGAGTAGAGTAAAGCTCCGATAATCCATGATCCGACTATTCAGAAATCCTGAAAGTTCGGCATCTAGCTCACCAAGTGCTGATTCCAGCATTCGTCAGATACCACCAGGGTTCCTGCACACCCTATAAACCTACAAGGTTCACTGGAAATTTTATTATAATGCAGTGTAACATATGAAAAAGTAAATTTAAAATATGTTGACTGAAGCATTCTGACTGGTTGCATCACCACCTGGTAGGGAGGCTCCACTGCGCAGGATCGCAAGAGGCTATGGAGGATTGTAGACTCAGCCAGCTCCATCACGGGCACAACCCTCCCCACCATCGAGGATATCTTCAAGAGGCGGTGCCTCTAGAAGGCAGCATCCGTCATTAAGGACCCTCACCACCCGGGACATGACCTCTTCCACCGGGGAGGAGGTACAGGAGCCTGAAGACCCACACTCAACGATTCAGGAAGTTTCTTCCCCACCGCCATCAGATTTCTGAACGGTCCATGAACCCATGAACACTACCTTGTTATTCCTTCATTTGCACTATTTTTTTTATTTTGTAATTTATTGCAATTTTTATGTCCTGCACTGTACTGCTGCCGCAGAACAACAGATCTCCAGACATATAAGTCAGTGATAATAAATCTGATTCTGATTCTGTTTTGCATATCATCAGAATATCCAACATTCTGGGAGACACTGAGCATGCCAGGTTATCGAGTTTTACTGTCAGTGGAGAGAAAACTGGTGATATTGGTGGGAGGGTCAAGAATGAGGAGACATAACCAATAACCGGTGAAAGAACTGTAAGGGACATTAGGGAAAACTTCTTTTTGCAGTGAGCGGACAGGGTCTGTCCTGGAGACCGATTCGATTGTGCTGTTCAAAGAGAGAGATGGACATTTACTTTGGAGACACAAGAGATTCTGCAGATGCTGGAATCTGGAGCAACACACACAATCTGCTGGAGGAACTCAGCAGGTCAAGCAGCATCTGTGAGGGGAAAGGAACTGTCGACTTTTCAGGTTGAAACCCTGCATCAGGACTGGGAGCGGAGAGGGGAGGTGGCCGGTATACAGAGGAGAGGGGGAGGGCTGAGACGGGAGTCCGAGGCGATTGGTGGACTGAGGAGGGGTGTGAGATGACAGGCAGGTGGTGCCAGGTAGGGGACGTGACCTCAGAATCCTTCCTCACCACTCCCGTTCCCCTCTGTATACCGGTCACCTCCCCTCTCCACTCCCAGTCCTGATGAAGGGTTTTGACCCGAAACATCGACAATTCTTTTCCCCCCACAGATGCTACTTGACCTATTGAGTTCCTCTGGCAAATTGTTCATTGCTATGGATATTTCCTTGGAAGGAAGGAATTTGCTGAGCTATGGAGAGGGGATTGTCCTTGAGCTGGCACAGACACCAAGGGCTGAATGGCCTCCTTCTGTGCTGTAACCTTCCCCTGCTTCTATGATCTCCTGTATTTTGCTTTGAATATGGGGTGGCACGGTAGCATAGCGGTTAGCGTAACGCTATTACAGCGCCAGCGACCCGGGTTCAATTCCCGCCGCTGTCCGTAAGGAGTTTGTACGTTCTCTCCGTGTCTGCGTGGGTTTCCTCCGGGTGCTCCGGTTTCCTCCCACATTCCAAAGACGTACGGGTTAGGAAGTCGTGGGCATGCTATGTTGGCGCCGGAAGCGTGGTGACACTTGCGGGCTGCCCCCAGAACACTCTATGCAAAAGATGCATTTCACTGTGTGTTTCCATGTACATGTGACTAATAAATAAATATCTTATCTTATCTTATCATATGAGAGGGAAAAATGATGGACATGCAATTATGGGATACAGCCGACTGGCCCTGTAAGTAGTAACAACATCAATTGTTGTCCATCAGTGAAACCACCGCCTTCATTTCATTGGATCTCTGTCACCATGTGTAACTGTGTAGCCCGAGTCCACATCCATGCCAGCAACTGTTGGGTTGGCTTTGATTCTCCTCTTTGCCTTGCTGCCCACTTCAAACATATAAAGCAATAAGGTGCATTGGGACTCTGAACAAACACACCTGCAACATCTGGTTTAGGTGTGACAGCCAAACCCCATTTGTGGTTTCTTTTACCCTGCACCTCCCAGTTGAGTTCAACTGCTTTAAACGAAGGATTCTGAAAGCTGTCATTAACTTACTTAGTTTCCTTTTGTCCAACCGTTTGGCAGGAGCAAGTCTCCCATTCGTACTCCAGTTTAATGCTTTTTCTTTGATGTACTTTTCTTGCTGTGAAGGGGCCCAGTGAGCAGTTGGCTGTCTACAGCACAGTTCCCACCTCTGACAAAATAGCCATTAGGTTGTCAGACCAATATACAGAAGGCATGAGCTATTAATTCAGAGTTGTGGGTTCAAATCCTGCCGAGGGAGCTTTAGAAAATTTTGGATGGAATGGACTGTTGTCAAACCTTTCTAGTGTCGATCAAGGAAGTAAATCATGGATGAAAACATTGTCATGACTCAGCATGTGTAGGGAGGAGGCAGTGAAAGGTCCTCGACCTGAAACATTAACTGCGTTTCTCTCTCCAAGGCTGCTGCCTGACCTGCTGAGTTTTTTAGTACTTTCTGTTTTTATGTCGGATTTGCAGCATTTGCAGGTCTTCTGTGCTTTTCAATTAAATCTGATGTCCGTATATGGTCATATACCATATACATGGTCATATACATGGTCAATTAATTGGTCATCAATTAAATCTGATGTCCGTATAACAATAATGGTGAGGCACACTATCTTGAGGATGGAAAGCTAGACATGGGTGGGGGAGTCTAAAACTAGAGGGCATAGGTTTAAGGTGAGAGGGGAACGATTTAAATGAGAGAAACAAAGGACTGTGGATGCTGGAATCTAGGTAAAACATCACGATGATGCTGGAGGAACTCAGCAGGCCAGGCAGCATCTGTGGAGAAAAGCAGGCGGTCAACGTTTCGGGTCAGGACCCTTCTTCAGGGCTGAAGATAGGAAAAGGGGAAGCCCAAAAAAAGGAGGGAAAAGCAGAGCAGTGATAGGTGGACAAAAGAGGGGAGGTGGGGTGGGCGCAGGGTGGTGATAGGTAGATGCAGGTAAGAGATAGTGATGGGCAGGTGCGGGGGAGGAGGGGAGAGCAGATCCACCGGGGCGATGGGTCAAGGGTGAGGAGAGAGGGGGAAAAAACAGAGGCTAGGAAAGGGGAGAAGAGAAGAAGCCTGGTGTGGTGGTGGGTGTGTGGGGAAGGGGTGTGGGGATTACCTAAAGTGGGAGAATTCAATGTTCATGCCGTTAGGCTGCAAGGTTCCAAGATGGAAAATGAGGTGCTGTTCCTCCAGTTTGCGCTTGGAATTCTCCTGGCAGTGGAGGAGGCCGAGGACGGACATATCAGTGATGGTGTGGGAGGGGGAGTTGAAGTGACCGGCAATGGGGAGATGCAGATCGCAGTTACGGACAGAGCGCAGGTGTTCTGCGAAACGGTCACCTGGTCTGCGTTTGGTCTCACCAATGGAGAGGAGGCCACACGAATGCAGTAGATGATATTCAGGGATCTAAAGGGAACCTGAGGGGCAAGTTTTGCACAGAGAGGGCGGTCTGTATATGGAACGAGCTGCCAGAGGAAACGGTTGAGGCAGGTACAATGACAACATTTATAAGGCATTTGGACAGGTACAGGGATAGGAAAGGTTTAGGGGGATATGGGCCAAACACAGGCAAATGGACTAGCTTAGATATGCACCTTGGTCAGCATGTATTGAAGGACCTGTTCCCATGCTGTATGACTCCGTGAGACATTCAGCACCGATACAGGCCTGCTACCCCTTGGGATTCAGGAAGGGGAAGCAGAAGCCTGAAGCCGAAAGCAAACAAAAAATCCGTGGGTGCTGAAAACCCGAATTAAAGCAGCGAATACTGGAGTTACTCGGCAGGTCGGGCAGTATCTGGGGAGGGTGAAACAGAGCCGAAGTTTTAGATCATTAGAAAGGTGATCAGCTCTGTTTCTTTCTTCACGGATGCTGCCGGGCTTGCTGGGTGTTCCAGCCTTTCTCTGTTCTTATTAAAGTAAAAACTGAACGCTTTAGATAAATCAGGATAAAATTTAAACAGAAGTATTTATATAGCATTCAAAACAATGAAATCAAATAGAAATTGGCAGCAAGTCACAGGGAAGATGTCCAAAAGCTTAACAAGACTCTCTGTTAAACTCGCCACACACAGGGCTCCTCCCGTCCCCGCCCCTCCCCATCTTGTTCCATCTGCCATACACCTCTCCCCTAATGGTTCCCTTTCTCACCTCTGCTACTTATCAGAATCCAGCATTGGCAGCCCTTTGTGTTCCTGCTTATCTCCCTCCAGCAGCCGTCTCCAACCTTCACCCTCCCCTCCCTCCCCCTTACTCCTTCTGTTTCTCCCCCTCTCTCCTTGTCTGCCTCCATCGAGGGGAAGGGGAGGGGCGAGAAAGGATTCGGAGGTCACCTCCCCTACCTGGCACCACCTCCCTGTCATCTATCACCCCTCCTCAGTCCTTTCTCGCCACGGCCCCCTCTCCTCATTATATCGGCCACCTCCCCTCTCCACTCTCAGTCCTGATGCAGGACTTCGACCCGAAACGTGGACAGTTCCTTTCCTTCCCACAGACGTTGCTCGACCAGCTTTGTTGCTCCAGATTCCAGCATCTGCAGTCCCTTGTTGTTCATCTATTCAGCTCCACTGCTGTCTGTGGTCCTTGTACCACCGAGTCCATGCTGTGAATTACCCATTTACACTAATCCTTCCTTAATTTCATTCTTCACAGATTCTGCCACTCACCCACACATTACAGGTGATTCACAGTGGCCAATCTACCCGTCTATGGGATGTGGGAGGAACCCAGAGCACAAAACCCACACGGTCACAGGGAGAACACGCAAACTCCACACAGACAGCACCGGAGGTCGGATTGTACTCAAGACCCTGGAGGTGCGAGGCAGTGGCTCAACCAGCTGCTCCACTGTGCCACCTGCTGGTGGGATGTTGCCGGGACTGGAGGGCTTGAGTTATCAGGAGAGACCGGCTAGGCTGTGACTGTTTTCCCTGGAGCAAAGGAGGCTAAGGGGTGACCTTATAGAGGTGTATAAAATCATGAGAGGCATAGATAAGGTGGATAGACATGGTCTTTTCCCCAGGGTAGGGGAGTATAATGTTAGAGGGCGTGGGTTTAAGGTGAGAGGGGAAAGATTTAAAGGGGACCTGAGGGGCAAGTTTTCCACACAGAGGGTGGTGGGGATGTGGAGCGAGCAGCACGAGAAAGTGGTAGGAGAGGGTACAGTTACAACCCTTAAAAGACACTTGGGCAGGTACATGGACAAGAAAGGTTGAGAGGGATATGGGCTCAATGCAGGCAGGTGGGACTAGCTCAGGAAGGCCTTTGGTCGGCATGGACAGGTTGGGCCGAAGGGCCTGTTTCTGTGCTGTATAACTCTGACTCTATGACCTGTGTGTTCAGGCACAGGCAGGTTTCTAGATACCCTCAAAAGTTTATGGGAAATGGAATAAGGGAGCCAAGTCAGGAGGGTGTTGGAATGGCTAACACGAGGGGACAGACGTAATTTTAAGGTGATTAGAGGAAGAGATAGATAGATAGATAGATAGATAGATAGATAGATAGATAGATAGATAGATAGATAGATAGATAGATAGATAGATAGATAGATAGATAGATAGATAGATAGATAGAGATCTTTATTAGTCACATGTACATCGAAACACACAGTGAAATGCATCTTTTGCGTAGTGTTCTGGGGGATATAAGGGGGATGTCAGGGGTAAGTTTTTTACACAGAGGGTGGTGGGTGCGTGGAACGCACTGCCGGCAGAGGTTGTGGGGGCAGATACATTAGGGACATTTAAGAGACTCTTAGATAGACACATGAATGATAGAGAAATGGAGGGCTATGTGGGAGGCAAGGGTTAGATAGATCTTAGAGCAGGATAAAATGTCAGCACAACATTGTGGGCCGAAGAGCCTCTACTGTAATGTTCTATGTTCCAGAGGTAACTGAAGCATGGGAGACAGCTTCAGGAGGTGAGCTGGGGAAGTGGAGACACCCCTGAGGTTCAGATTGGCTCTGAAATGCCTGGGACAATTGTGAGTTGAAAAGACATGAGTTATTATTATTCCTGGCGTGTGTATGCAAGGTTTGTGTCTGGGTCATATTGTGAATGAAATACACTTAAAAATACACAAATGGCTTTCACCCGGTCAGTGGTCCAAGCTGTTGGACCCAGGGTTTACATTAGAGGAAGCAATGATCAGGATTAGTGTGTGTGACATTTAGTGTTCAATGTGAGGCCAGTAGGTTTGTAAGTCAACACAATAATTGGATGTGGTAATTTATTTTATCAGTCTGGAATGGCCACTCAACCTGCATTGATATAGCACCTTCAACACATCCCCAAATTGCTTCACCAAGGCACCTTCAACCTCCAAGCAGGAACAGGGGAATAGGATTAGTGTGGATGGGTGAAAAGGTCAGTATGGACGTGATGGGCCGGAGGGCCTGTCTCTGCGCTGCACGACTCTATGACAATTAAAGCAAGCTTTACCCACATCTGTAAGCTGGACTGTGAAGGTAATGGTGGCACAAGGGACAGGAGTTCATCTCTACACTGGCTAGTCTGTCAAAGCAGAGCTGGTGGTATCAATTAATTTGTTCCTTTCACAACATGCAGCAACACACATGTCAAGCTTCAGAGACTTGGACTGAACTTTTAACGATTTTCCGCAAGCTCTTTTCCACCAAATTTATGCTTTCCTGAAGCACTTGAGCTTGTAGTATTTCTGTGTGAAATAAGGGATAATTGTGGCAGACCCAGGAGCGTTTTAGACACATCCACAAGGAGCACGTTAATGATTAAACGAGGGCTGGCGTGCCGGGGAAGTCCTCTCCCCTCGTTTGGAAATCACAGCAGCCCCAGTGAGTCTTTATAAACAGCTGACCTAAGGGGATTTGCATTGACAGTAATTGCCCCGACAGCCACTCAGCCTGTGAAGTGTGTTGTCCCTTGGAGACCACACACGGTTAGAGGGCTGGATGCTCTAACCCAGCAACTGTGTGGAGGTTTAAAACACACTTATCCAATTCCCACTCATGTCATATTTAGGATAACCCCTTTAAAACATAAGACCATAAGACAAGGAGCAGAAGTTGGCCATTCGGCCCATCAAGTCCGCTCCGCCATTCTATCATGAGCTGATCCGTTCTCCCATTTAGCCCCACTCCCCTGCCTTCTCACCATAACCTTTGATGCCCTGGCTACTCAGATACCTATCAATCTCTGCCTTAAATACACCCAATGACTTTGCCTCCACAGCCACCCGTGGCAACAAATTCCACAGATTCACCACTCTCTGGCTAAAGGAATTTCTCCGCATCTCTGCTCTGAATGGGCGCCCTTCAATCCTGAAGTCATGCCCTCTTGTATTAGACTCCCCTACCATGGGAAACAACTTTGCCGCATCTACTCTGTCCAGGCCTTTTAACATTCGAAATGTTCCCATGAGGTCCCCCCCCTCATTCTTCTGAACTCCAAGGAGTACAGCCCAAGAGCCGTCAAACGTTCCTCATACATTAACCCTCTCATTCCTGGAATCATTCTATTGAATCTTCTCTGAACCGTCTCCAACATCAGCACATCCTTTCTTAAATAAGGAGCCCAAAACTGCACACATTCCCTAAAATAACCCGGAATCAGTAGAGCTTCCCTTCTTTTTTTCTTCTTAATTCCATTTTGCAGATTGGATTAGTTTATTGTCACACACAGCAGGGTGCAATGAAATTCTTTGCTTGCATGAAGCTCACAGAGTAAATAGTGCACATGGTAAAAAAGATAGCAAATGCATCAATAAACACAGTGACGAGTGCAAAACAACAGATTGGTGCAAAGTGTAGCAATGGGAACTGAAGTAGTGCAAAAAGAAATGCTCAAGTGACAATCATGGAATAACCAAGAGAGGTAGAATTAAGAGTCCGATAATGTGGCAGCACCACCGGGAAGGGGACGTGAAAGAGGTGGTTGGTTCAGAAGCCAAGTTAAGTCTATCAAGTCGAGTTTATTGTCATATGCACAAGTCCATGTGTGCACAGGTGCAATGAAAAACTTACTTGCAGCAGCATCACGGACACATAGCATTAGAGACATCACAACATTCAGAAGAAGAGGTAAGAGGTAAGATCTCTTTATTAGTCACATGTACATCGAAACACACAGTGAAATGCATCTTTTGCGTTGAGTGTTCTGGGGGCAGCCCGCAAGTGTCACCACGCTTCCGGCGCCAACATAGCATGCCCACGACTTCCTAACCCGTACGTCTTTGGAATGTGGGAGGAAACCAGAGCACCCGGAGGAAACCCACGCAGACACGGGGAGAACGTACAAACTCCTTACGGACAGCTGTGGGACTTGAACCTGGGTCAATTAAACATAAATTATACAAAACTATACAAGAATTGTACAAGAACAAGCACAATTAGAATGAAAAAAAAGTTCAATGTAATGCAAATTGGTCAAAGTGGTCATAGCGTTACTATACCGAGGTAGTGATAAAAGTTGTGCAGGTTGGTTCAAGAACTAAATGGTTGAAGGGAAGTAGCTGTTCTTGAACCTGGTGGTGTGGGACTTCAGGCTTCTGTACCTCCTGCCCGATGGTAACTGTGAGAAGAGGGCACGGCCCGGATGGTGGGAATCTGACAGCAGTGGGGAAGAAACTGTTCTTGAGTCTGGATGTCCGGGCTTTCAGACTCCCATTAGGTAGAAGAGAGAAAAGTGAATGGCCAGGGTGGCTAAGCAACCTTTTATTGATCCTTCCCTCTGTATGTGAGCTGGAGTCCAGCAGGTGGGTGGAAGGAATGGACTGATCAGCCTTTCCTTCCCCTGGGTCTCCAGAATATTGTATCCGGTCAGATTCCAAATGGGACTCCGAGGAGGAACTTGTATCCACAGGAAACCCCTGCATGGGTGTGAGCCACTTGTTACAGCCCTCTCCACCCACTCACCTAGCGCCATCAATGGGACACAGTATGTGAGAGCTGCAGTGGCTCAGCTGGTAGTGCCACTGCCTCACAGCGCCAGAGACCCAGGTTCAATCCTGACCCCTGGGTGCTGTCTGTGTGGCGTTTGCACGGGTTCCCTCCGGGTACTCTGGTCTCCTCCTACATCCCAGGCACGTGGGGGCTGGCGGGTTAATTGGCTGCTGTAGATTTCCCCCAGTGTGTGGGTGAGGGGTAGAATCTGGGGGGAATTGATGGGAATGTGGGGGAGAATAGAGTAAAAACTGAGGATTAATGTAGGATTGGTGTAAATGGGCAGTTGATGGTTGGCTTAGACAGGATGGGCTGAAGGGCCTGTTTCCCTGCTCTGTCTCTGTGCTGTTAAGGACAACTGCTGACTGATACCTGTGCATGGGTTTTGTGATGGGAATGAATTCCCTTCTAAGGTTAAATCAAATAGGAGAGGGGCATAGGGACCCAGAAGTGCAGTGGCACAGTGGTGCAGCTGTTAGTCCTGTTGACGCACCTCTCCAGAAACCCTGGTTCAATCCTGACCTCAGGCACTGTCTGTGTGGAGTTTGCACGTTCTCCCTGTGACGGTTTCTTAAGGGCGCTCTGGTTTTCCTCCCATTGTCCCAAAGACGTGGAGGTGGGTAGGTCAAATGACCGCTGTGAGTTGCCCCCAGTGTGTAGGTGAGTGGAGAATCAAAGGGTAATGTGTGAGAGAGAGCAAGTTCCTCAGGCTGCTGGGAAATAAGGCAAGGGCGTGTGGGGATACTGCGTTGTAGACCCGAGCGGACATGATGGCCAGTGTCATACTAAAGAGTCAGAGAATCATAGAATACAGCACGGAAGCAGGCCCTTCGGCCCAACCCATCCATGCCGACCAAGATGACCACCTAAGCTAGTCCCATTTGCCCGCGTTTCACCCATATCCCTCTAAACCTTTCCGAGCCATGTACCTAAGTGTCTTCTGAACATTGTAATTGTACCTGCCTCAACCACTTCCTCTGGCAGCTTGTTCCATACCGCCCTCTGTGTGAAAAACTTGAGCCTCGGGTCCCCTTTAAATCTCCCCCCCCCCCACCTTTAACCTATGCCCTCTAGTTTTAGACTCCCCTACCCTAGGAAAAAGACTGTGACCTTATCCATGCCCCTCATGATCTTATAAACCTCTAGAAGGTCACCCCTCAGCCTCCTTCACTCCAGGGAAAGCAGTCCCGGCCTACCCAGTCTCTCCTTATAACTCAAGCCCTCCAGTCCTGGCAACATGCTTGTGAATCTTTTCTGTACCGTCTCGAGATTAATCACATCCTTTTATAGTCTGGTGACCGGAACAGCACACAATATTCCAGGTGTGGTCTCACCAACATCTTGTACAGCTTTAACACAATGTCCCAGCTCCTCTACTCAAGGCCTTGGCTGACGAAGGCAAACGTAGCATGTACCTCCTTCACTGCTCTGTCTACCTGTGTCACTGCTTTCAGGGATCTATGTACCTTACCCCAGTCTCACTGTTCAGCAGCACCCCGCCAGGACTCTGCCCTTCAAAGTGTTTGTCCTGGTTTGATTTATCTTCCTAAAATGCATCATTTTGAGTTAAATTAAAGACAGCAAGCTTCATTCCCTGAAGGATATCAGTGAATTGTATGGGTTTTTAACAACAATCCAGTAATTTTTGTGGTCACCATTACTAAGACTAATCGTTGATTCAAATTTTTAACTAAATTTAAATTCCACAGCTGCCTTTGCGGGATTTGAACTCAGGTCCAGTAACTCAGATGCTATCCCACCACTGGACCCTAAAGTTGCTGCCTGTTTCACAGGGGACACTTCCTCATCAGTGGGAATGCCAGCACATCCAGTTAGTTCCCACCCCTTCCCTCCTGCCCCACCACTTTCAAGCAGGTTACTGAGCCACCCTCACACCCCCTTTATAAAAGTGTAATATGGAATTTTATTTTAACTGTAAGATTTTTCCACAGTGTGACCTGATAATTGTTTGAAACTTACTTGCAAAATCCTGAGTGTAATGGATGTAAAGATGATTCAGAAGATGCATCAATAAATTTCTTCATAAGGAAAACTGAGAGAAGGAAGCCAGTTTATCAGACTTATATCCAGCTCATATTTCCTTCTCATTTAAGTCACCTACTCCAGCTCCATTCGGGAAGTTCCTCCTGTTCTCGCCTATTCACAGGAGTTGCTTGTGGGTCGGTCTGCTAGAGGTAGGTCGACATTGCAAACGTGGACCCCCTCCCCCCACCCCCCGTCGCTTCCTTTCCCAAATGTCAGGAGTTGCCTTTCACCAGGGAAAATCTTCCACTGACGTCCATCAGCTGGTTCATGTTGCCCAGGAAGGGGCAGTCCCTGGGCAGAGGCCCGGGCACCTGCTCAACAGGACAGTCCACCATTTCCCAAATCTCAGGCCACAGAACCCAGCTCTGTGAGCCCATTGAATTGACATCAGCTATGGTGAGAAAGTTAATTGGGAATTGGTTTATTGTTGTCACACGTACCAAGATAAAGTGAAAACCTTCTGTTTACATGCCATCCAGATAGATCATTCCATACATTGAGGTAGTACAATAGCAGAATATAGTGTTACAGTTACAGAGAAAGTGCGGTGCAGGCAGACAAATAAAGTGCAATGGTCATGACAAGGTAGATTGGGAGGTCAAGACGATTTCCGTTTGATTTAATTACATTAATTCAATTGTTTGTAATTATTTGTGTGTGTGTGTGTGTGTGTGTGTGTGTGCGCACATGTGTGTGTTGGTATGTGTGTGTAAATGTGTGTTGGCAGGCATGGTAGTGTAGTTGGCAGGCACGTTAGTGTAGCAGTTAGCATAACGCTATAACAGCGCCAGCGACCCAGGTTCAATTCTGACCACTGTCTGTAAGGAGTTTGTACATTCTCCCCGTGACTGCGTGGGTTTCCTCCGGGTGCTCCGGTTTCCACCCACATTCCAAAGACGTACGGGTTAGGAAGTTGTGGGCGTGCTATGTTGGCGCTGGAAGCGTGGTGACACTTGCGGGCTGCCCCCAGAACACTCTACGCAAAAGATGCATGTTTCGATGTACATGTGACTAATAAAGATATCTTATATCTAATATCTTATAAATGTGCGTGTGTACTGTTGGTGTGTACAGGTGTGTGTGTGTGTGTGTGTGTGTGTGTGTGTGTGTGTGTGTGTGTGTGTGTGTGTATGTTGTGTGTGCATGTGTATGTGCCTGTATGTATGTTGGTGTCTGTATGAATGTGTGTGTGTATTGTATGTGTGCATATGTGTGTATTGCTTATGTGTGCACATGCGTATGTCTGTGTGTATGTCGGTATATGTGCGAATGTTTGTGTGTGTGTATAAGAGGGTGTGGTGTCTCTGTGTGCACATGTATGTGTGGGTGGCTCTGTGTGAACGTCAGTGTGTATGTGTGTATGCTGTGTGTGCATATGCATGTATATGCCTGCATGCATGTGTGTGTGTCTGCGTGTTTGTGTGTCAAGATGAAAGCGATTCGCAACCATTCTATTCATTCGACAGCTTTGACCATCGTGAGCCCGGGGCAGGGCCTCACCGGCTGTCAAAGCCATTCTGTCGGTGCAGCCCCAGCACTTGCCCCAGGAGGGGCTTTGCTGGGGTAGACTGAGAGGACCACGCTGGAGAAGACAGCATGGTCCAGGTCCCGGGGATAACTGAGCTCAGGCCCACGCAGGAGAGGACAGGACTTTCCTGAGGAATAACTGAGCTCAGGACCATGCCGGAGGGGACAGAACTGTCCAGAGCACAGGCTGCTGGCAAACTCAAGTCAGGGGAAGAATCACCTGAAACCTCCTTCACTACTGAGATAGCACATGGAACATAGAACATTACAGCACAGGAACAGGCCCTTCAGCCCACAATGTTGTGCTGAACCAGCTACATTAGTAACAACATACCCAACTAAACTAATCCCTTCTGCCTACACACCATCCATATCCTACCATTTCGGTCACATTCATGTGTCTTCTTGAATGGCCCTGTCATATCTGCCTCCACCCCCACCCCAGGCAGCACATTCCAGGCGCCCACCACCCTCTGTGTAAAAAACTTGCCCCGCACATCTCCTATGAACGTTCCCCCTCTCACCCTAAATGCACGCCCTCTGGTATTAGACATTTCAACCCTGGGGAAAAGGTACTGGCTGTCTACTCAATTTATGCCTCTCATAATCTTATAAGAGATGTGGCAGAGCAAGGCAAAGGAGGTTCCAGGTGGAGAAGTTTGACGCGCAGAGTCTCAGTGCTGCTCTGATGTGATGTTATCTCGTACACTCACAGTCACAGAGTCACAAAGCAGTCACAGCATGGATAGAGACCATTCAGTCCATCAAGCCAGGACCCGCTCTAACCAAGAACAAGCCAGCCAGCCCTCTCCCCCTGCCCTCCCTCCACAACCCTACAAACTCTTCCCTTTTGGACACTTTCACAGCTCCCTTTGGAACGCTATAATTAAATTTGCCTTCACTACCTCCCTGGCAGACCCTAACCACTCACTGCAATAGAAAATTGGTAACTTGGTTACAGGCGGCACAGTGGCCCAGCGGGTAGGGCCGCTGCCTCACAGCGCCAGAGACCCGGGTTTAATCCTGACCAAGGGTGCTGTCTGTGTGGAGTTTGCACGTTCTCCCTGTGACCCCGTGGGTTTGCCCCAGACACTCCGGTTTCCTCCCACATTCTAAAGGCAGGTCGGTGGGTTAATTGGCCACTGTAGATTGTCCCTGGTGTGTAGGTGAGTGAGAGAATCTGGGGGGGTGTGAGGAGAATAAAAATTGGGATTAACCTGAGGATGAGTGTAACTGGCTGGTTGATGGTCAGCATGGACTCAGAGGCTGAAGGGCCTGTTCCTGTGCTCTGTGTGTTACAGCTGGCACTTTTGGTTCTTTTGCCAATCATCTTCATTCTGCATCCTCTGGTTTTAGAGCCCTCTGCTGATTCTAGAGGGGTCAAAAACTCTGGAACTCAACCTCTCAATTTCCTATGTCTACACCCTTCAAGGCTCAAAGCGCCTGATTTCAAATGGTCCTACCTTTGAGACTGAACTCACGATCTCCAAGAGTTCTCTCTTCAGTAATGCCTCTCCTCCATGCATCCGGCCCTTGCAAAGAGTTCCAGCAACATCCATCAAAGTTAGAGGCGGACAGAACCAAGCAACATTCCTGCCTCGACTAGGGTGCCAAGACCCAAAAACAGTCAAAAACATCAAGAAAGAAGACCGTGCAAGGTCGTTTACAGGAATCTTCTGGGGTTGTGTTGGCTACTACACTGACCCTACTAACACAACTGTAATTCATTGCACATGGAACACATTGAGGCATTGCTGAGAGACGTGACTAGATGCTGCCTAAATACACACTTCATCTTGGTTATTCTTGGCCCATGGGCACCGGTGTCTGCATTGCATTCATTGATCCTCCCAGAGTTCTTTTCCATGAACCTATTCGCTCTTTAATGTTATCAACTTGACTCCATCGATGGTTCCCTCCACTCTTCTAGTCACCGACAACGTAGGACTAGCTCCCAGCATGACAACAACCTTCCTGAACCCTTCGTCAGTTGACACCCAAGGTATAAGAAAGGTGAGAGAGAGCATAAAGGAAATTACAGACCTATTAGTCTGACGTCGGTGGTGGGAAAGTTATTAGAATCAATCCTCAAGAATGAGGTTATGGAAAACCTAGAGGTGCAACGCAAGATAGGTCCAACCCAACATGGTTTCGTGAAGGGAATATACTGCCTGACCAACCTATTGGAGTTTTTTGAAGAAATCTCAGGTAGGGTGGATAAGGGAGAGGCAGTAGATGTTGTGTATTTAGACTTTCAAAAGGCCTTTGACAAGGTGCCGCACAAGAGACTGATTAATAAGATGAGGGGGCATGAAATTATGGGTAGGATAACAGAATGGGTGGAGCATTAGCTGGTTGGCAGGAAGCAAAGGGTGGGAATAAAAGGATCCTGTTCTGGTTCGCTACCGGTTACTAGTGGTGTGCCGCAGGGGTCGGTGTTGGGGCCGCTTCTTTTTACTCTGTACATTAACGATTTGGATGATTGAGTAAATGGTTTTGTGGCTAAGTTTGCAGATGACACCAAGGTAGGTGGAGGAGTAGAGAGTATTGAGGAGACAGGAAGGTTGCAGAGAGACCTAGATAGTTTAGGAGAATAGGCAAGGAAATGGCAGATGAGATTCAATGTTGAGAAATGTGCAGTTGTACACTTTGGAAACAGAAATAAACGGGCAGATTATTATCTAGAAGGGGAGAAATTTCAAAGTACAGAAGTACAAAGGGACTTGGGGGTACTCGTGCAGGATACCCTAAAGGTTAATCACCAGGTCGGATCGGTGGTAAAGAAAGCGAATGCTATGTTGGCATTCATTTCGAGAGGTACAGTGTATAAAAGTAAGGAAGTGTTGATGAGGCTCTATGGAGCACTAGTGAGACCTCATTTGGAATACTGTGCACAGTTTTGGGCCCCATATCTTAGGAAGGAAGTGCTGATGTTGGAGAGGGTTCAAAGGAGATTTATGAGGATGATTCCTGGAACGAAAGGGCTTACATACAATGAGCATTTGTCGGCTCTTGGACTGTACTCACTGGAGTACAGAAGAATGAGAGGGGACCTCATAGAAACATTTAGAATGTTGAAAGGACTGGACAGAGTAGATGTGGCCAAGCTGTTTCCCTTGGTGGTGAGTCCAGGACCAGAGGGCACAATCTTAGAATTGGAGGGTACAGGTTTAAAAACAGAGATGAAGAGAAATTTCTTTAGCCAGAGGGTGGTGAATTTATGGAATTCCTTGCCACATACAGCTGTGGAGGCCAGATCATTGGAGGCGTTCAAGGAGGAGATAGATAGATATCTAATTAGTCAAGGTATCAAGGGATATGGGGATAAGGCTGGAAATTGGGACTAGAATAGGTTTTTCTCTCATTGCCCCCCCCCCATTTCTCACTTTTTCCTTTTTTTCCCCTTTTCTTTGGAGCAGACTCGATGGGCCAAATGGCCTACCTCTGCTCCCTTGTCTTGTGATCTTGTATACAACCCTTGCCTGTGCATTAGAAGGCTAATGGATCACCTCCATCCCTCCACAACCCCACCACTCTACATCTCCTTCCTCCTCTAAGATGCAACATAAAAGTTATTTTGGGCACCAAGGTTTTGGTGACATCCCCCAATGTCTCTTTACCTGGCTGGGTAAGTTCTGCCTTGAGAAAACTCCTGCAATTAATCTTGGGATTTTTTAAAAACTTTTCTATAAATGGAAGTTTTTCTTCTTGGTTTGCCACAGAAGAGACCTGAGGGTGGATTACCTGAGTTTGGGGTCTCGGCACTTCTCTGGAGTCCAATGGTGTATTTGAAGACATTTGCTAGTGTTAGGGAAGTTGTATTCAAACTAACATCAGGGTTACCTTGCCAAAGGGAAGAGAGCAGAAAATAAAAGGCGACTTCACACAGCGGAGGCCAAAGTAAATATTTTGTTTTGTTAAACTGTGGTGATACCGGGCGTGTTCCATCACCGCAGATGCCGCAAGCAACCTTCCAGTTTCCACTGACAACCAGTGGGCCAGCCACAAACCAGGGAGCCAGACACTGGAAGGTTCACCAATATGAGTGACCCCTTGAGGGGCAGTGGGCTGAAGCCGTACAGGTCCCCCATGTCTTCGCCTGACCCCCATCCACCCGGTGCACAATGTTGCGCCGAACTAAATAAGCCAATGACACCTAATCCCTTCTGTCTGCACATGGTCCATCTCCCTCCACTCTCTGCAGATTCACCTGCCTCTCTAAGAACCACTTAAACGCCTCTATCGTATCTGCCTCCACCACCACCCCTGGCAGCACATTCCAGGCACCCACCACTCTCCTGCCCCACACACCTCCTTTGAACTTACCCCCTTCTCAAGCGTGTATGCATTGTCAACGATTCAAGGAGGGTGTAGTGGAGTGAGAGGGGGAGAGGGAACGGGAGAGGTGGAGAATGGTGACTGTGGTCCCACCATGGACTCCAGCTGAATATTCCATCCTGTCTCTTCCACTGAGTCAGCAGCAAGGCAACAAAGACGGCTACCAGCGAATAAACCTGTCACATCTCCACTTAACAACAGCCCGCCACTGGCCCTGTTTATTCAGCTTGTTTTGCTGGCAACTAACTGAAAGTTATGAGGTCTCCAAAGCATCAGATAAATCAGAGCCAATCTACAATGCCAACCTACCCTGCAGGGTTTAGAAAGGAAACGGATTCTGTTTTGCTGTAACGGAGAGGCAGGTGCACAGCTGTGCAGGTTATTTTAGACTCTGAAAACCTTGCAGCTTCCTAATATTTTGCTTTTCTTCGCCACAGATGGAGAGCTTTTTGTGAAAGTGTGATCTATGGGTCGAGGAACCAAATACCAGATAGATTACCGCGACTGAGAGCATATTGAGTGTTAACATTTGTTATGGACAGTGTCCAGGATAAGCACAAATCTGACTCACACTTACTGTCAGGAGCTATATATCAATGCTCATCAAGACCGGTGTGTTTACCCAAGCCAAAATTATGAAGACAATGCGAGTGTTTTGAAGAAGCAGTCTAAGTACCCTTCTCTTTTTTCTGGATTTCATAGCTCTTCAAAAGCTATTTTGTATTGTTCCAACAAATGGAGATAATATTTAAATATTTTTCTTGAGATCTGAGTGAGGTTTGAAAAAGAACTGGGAAGGCTTGTATTGTGCCTAGGCATTGTTAACCCAGGGAAACACTTTGATGTGGAGTCTCTGTGGTGGCAGAGGCAGCGATTTTTGCACAGCAAGCTCCCGCAAATTACAACCCAAATGATCCGTTATCGTCAGGTTGATAGAGATATAACTATTAGCCGGGACACCAGTGAGTACTCTTCAAGGTGATGCGTCTATCTCAAAAAAAAAGGACAGATAGAGCCGAGGTTAACATTGCAGAGGGAAGGCAGCACCTCAAACCACGCAGCACTCCCACACTGCTGCACAGAAGCAGCAGCCTCTCTGTCCACGTGGCTGAGCTGGAGGGATTGTGGCAGCAAGTTTTTAATGACAGGAGGCGGAATTTGCCTCTGCTGAGCCTGTGTATGGTTATTGTTCAACGCTCCTGCTTGTTCCTTAATTAATCTTTTGGCACATGGACTGTAGGAACCAGAAGGATGAAAGATTCCAGGGTGTGTCTTTGGCTTAACTGAAAATGAGCATAATTGCTGACAACTTCGTAGCTTTAAGCTCCTAACATCCAGCTTAATCACTTCATTAGATGAATGTTAATTGGAACATTTAACACAATGCGGTTTTCTTCAGCATTAGTCATTTGAAACAAAACACTAATCTTCTATTATTTTTATTACTTATTTATTAGTCACATGTACATTGAAAAACACAGTGAAATGCGTCTTTTTGCGTTACTGAGAATGTGCTGGGGGCAGCCCGCAAGTGTCACCATTCTTCTGGCGCCAACATAGCATGCCCTCAACTCCTAACCTGTACGTCTTTGGAATGTGGGAGGAAACTGGAGCACCCGGAGGAAACCCACGCAGACACGGGGAGAACGTACAAACTCCTTACAGAGAGTGGCCGGAATTGAACCCAGGTCGCTGGCGCTGTAATGGCATTATGCTAACCATTACACTACCATGCCGCTTCTATCCTGCATCTCTTCAAATGAAAGGACCAGATTGTCCTATTCCTGAGTAATTTTGGGAGGGATGAGAGGTAAAAGATCCCACTGACTCTTCCAAGACACTGATATTAACTTCCCATTGCTAAACATTTGATACTTACAGGACCCTTGGTTCCAGTGGTATGAAAAGCTCTGTACAGTCAGGTCTTTAAATAACCAATAAATTGTCTCAAACAAGTATCAAAGGTCCATGTGAATCACAACGTAAGATCACACTAATACCAATCAGTTGAATCCAGGCCAATAGGAACATCCTTTGTGTATTAATATCCTCTGCATCTGTGAAAATACATGGATAGATAGACAAATCTATTTCCTCTCCTGGGGAGCCCAGAACAAAGGAGGCCCTAACCTCAGAGCTGGATCATTCAGGAGTGACGGCAGGAAGCTTTCTATATGTGGGGAAAGTCAACATCTGGAAATCTCTTCCCACCCACTGCCCCCACCTCCAGCTGTTGAGCTGCAGCTTCATTAAAACGTCAAAACTGAGATTGATGGATTATTGTCAGGCAAGAGCATCGAGAGTTGTGATGGACTCGTTTTAGATGTTTCCACTAAACATGTACCAGAGTGTTGGCCATCAGTTCCACTCATCGATGTGCGTTGGGTTACCTGGATGTCAGTGGAACTGAATGTTGGAAGTTGAGTGCACCTGTATGCTTTTTACCGCCTCTGCAACATTCTGCTTCAACTCATCTTCTCTTGAGACCCTCAATCTTACCCTTGTTTGCGACACCATCCGTATTCAACAACCAGTCGTCTCTTGGCCAACATACCTTCTTCCAACCTCAATCACTGGAGCTTGTCCAAAACTGTGCCCCATATTAGACTATAACCCACATCAAGAATTCTTCACTCAGCGTTTGCTGACCCACGCCGGATCCCAGTTAAGCAACCCCTCAATTTCCAAAGAATCTCATCCCTCTCCATTTCTGTAACCTCTTCCACCCCTGCAGCGGCACAGAGGGCAGCGTCACTGCCTCCCAGCTCCAGCAACCCAGGTACAGTCCAGACCTCAGGTGCCTGGAGTTTGCACGTTCTCCCTCTGACGGTGTGGGTTTCCCCGGGTGCTCCGGTTTCCTCCCACTTCCCAAAGGCATGTGAATTGTTGGCCAATGTTCTGTGTGTTGTCTGTACCTACCTGCCTGGGATGTTGCATGAAGATTCAATTTGAAGGCAGAATACAAGGTTAATGGCAGGGGTCTCAGCAGTGTGGAGGAACAGAGGGATCTTGGGGTCCACATCCATAGATCCCTCAAGGTTGCCGCGCAGGTCGATAGGGTTGTCAAGAAGGCGTACGGACTGTTGGCCTTCATTAGTCAGGGTATTGAGTTCAAGAGCCGCGAGGTAATGTTGCAGCTCTATACAACTCTGGTTAGACCACACTTGGAGTATTGTGTTCAGTTCTGGTCGCCTCATTATAGGAAGGATGTGGAAGCTTTAGAGCAGGTGCAGAGGAGATTTACCAGGATGCTGCTTGGATTGGAGAGCATATCTTATGAGGATAGGTTGAGTGAGCTCGGGCTTTTCTCTTTAGAGAGAAGGAGGATGAGACGTGACTTAATAGAGATGTACAAGATGATAAGAGGCATAGGTTGAGCGGACAGTCAGAGATTTTTTCCCAGGGTGAAAATGGCTAACACGAGGGGACATAATTTTAAGGTGATTGGAGGAAGGTATAAGCAGGATGTCAGGGGTAAGTTTTTTACACAGAGAGTGGTGGGTGTGTGGAATGCACTGCCGGCAGAGGATGTGGGGGCAGATACATTAGGGACATTTAAGAGACTCTTAGATAGACACATGAATGACAGAGAAATGGAGGGCTATGTGGGAGGAAAGGGTTAGATAGATCTTAGAGCAGGATAAAATGTTGGCACATTGTGGGCCGAAGGGCCTGTACTGTGCTGTAATGTTCTATTTTCTATGTTCTAAGCAAGTTTTTCATTGTACCTGCGCCTCACTACTTGTGCACATGGCAATAAACTTGACGACTCGAGTGGTAGAATTAGGGGAGTTGATATCAATCGGTTTTTCGACGATATGGAAGTTTGTAGATTAAGCAGGAGAGCTAAGCTGAGGTGTGGTATCACAGAGGAGCACAGAGGACCCACGTGGCTGACTCCAGCTCTTATTTCTGACACTCTTAAGATAAACTGTCATCAAGACAACTACATTTGAAAGTAAGTCTGGCAGATGCCAACTTCCTGGCTCTCTGACCCAGAGTTCCCCTGTTGGGAATGACCAGAAGTTTAATGTAACCGGTCACAAATGCTTCCAATCTCACTCAAGGGCACCGATCATGAACTGGGTTGAGGATTGGCAAATGGCTGTCAATTCAGATAAATGTGAGTTATTGCATTTTGGGAGGTCAAACCAGGGTAGAATTTATACAGTGAATGGTCGGGCCCTGGGGAATGTTATGGAACAGAGGGACCTAGAGGTGCAAGTGCATAGTTTGCTGAAAGTGGCGTCACAGGTAGACAGGGTGGTGAAGAAGGGGTTTGACACACTGGCCTTCATCAGTCAGGGCGTTGAGGATAGGAGTCGAGAAGTTATGTTGCAGTTGTATGAGACGTTGGTCACCCTGTTATAGGAAAGAAGTTATTAAACTAGAAAGAGCGCAGAAAAGATTTACCAAGATGTTGCCTGGACTTGGGGGCCTGAATTACAAGGAAAAGTTGTGCAGACAAGAACTTTATTACTCACGCAAAGGGTGATGTGTATTTGGAACGAGCTGCCAGGAATAGTGGCTGAGGCAGGCGCATTAGCAACGTTTAAAAGCCATCTGGGAAAGCCCATGGATAGGAGGGGTTTAGAGGGCTCTTGGCCAAACGCAGGCAGATGGCAGAGGGGCCTGTTTCCGTGCTGTATGACTCTCTGACTACAGGGACCCCTGGAAAATGCCCAACCCACAACGATATATGGTTGCTGTTTATGTCATGAATTTTAAATTCCAACTCATTTGACCTTGATCGACACATCACACATCAGCCCCAGTCTGTGTAAGAGACAGCCTTTCACTGTTTAACGTTTATTGGATGATTACGATCTGAAAATGTGAAGAAGTTCTCAGCAAAGCGATATGCTTAAAAAATTGCAATTACTTGTGTAGCGGTTAGAGTAACACTATTACAGCGCCAGCGACCCGAGTTCAATTCCAGCCGCTGTCCGTAAGGAGTTTGTACGTTCTCCCCGTGTCTGCGTGGGTTTCCTCCAGGTGCTCCGGGTTCCTCCCACATTCCAAAAACGTATGGGTTAGGAAATTGTGGGCGTGCTATGTTGGCGCCGGAAGCGTGGCGACACTTGCGGGGGCTGCCCCCCAGAACACTCTACGCAAAAGATGCATTTCATTGTGTGTTTCGATGTACATGTGAATAATAAAGAAATCCACCTTGAGGCAACATTGGCAAGGGCCACACTGCCTGCTCATCCCCAACAAACCTGAACTAAGTACCTTATTGCCCATTGAAGGGGTAACTATATGGATGAACCAGCCCAGATTAATGACTGCTTTATGCCAACTCATTAGCTTCCTGGTCATAACTCCAGATGCCAGCTGCATGTTAACCTCCACTCAGATTTATTTAACCTCTTTCTCTCATATTTTTATCATGTCATTGAAAGAGGCCATTCAGCCCATCAAGTTTGTGCCTGGTCTTAAAGAACATCCAGTGGTCCCATTCCCCCACTATCCCTCCACAGCCCACTCTTACCCGCCCATCAATTCTCCCCCTCTGATTTTCTTGTTGCTCACACTAGGGACAATAAACAGTAGCCAATGGATCAACCCACACGTCTCAGGGAGGAAGCCACCCCATGGTCAGGAGAACGTGCAAACTCCACAAGAACAGTAGCTGAGGTCAGGATCGAACCTGGGTCGCTGGAGCTGGGAGACAGCAGCTCTGCTGACTGTGCCGGAGCGCCACCCACATTTAAACTCTCCAGCCACCGTGGTAGGATTGAACTCGACTTCCAGATCAGCGACCAGGATGTGAGGACACTGGCCCACTATACCAACCACTCTGCCACTGCGCTCACACTGCATTGGAATGAGCATAAGAGGATGAGAAAACAGGAGCAGGACTAGAACGGAGACACTGCAGATACTGGGATCTGGAGCAACACACACAAAGCGATGGAGGAACTCAGCAGGTCAGGTCTGTAGTTTTAGACAATTTGAGTCCTGATGAAGGATCTCGACCCGAAACATTGGCTGCTTATTTCCCTCCATAGATGCTGCCTGACCTGCTGAGTTCCTCCAGCATTTTGAACAGAAGTAGGACACCCGGCCCCTCAAGCCTGCCCTGCCATTCAGGGAATAACCACAGGCACTGATTCCACAACGTTGAATCCAAAGCGACTGGAGCCCAAGTTTCTTCCAGCACATTCAGGCCAATCAGAAACATTGACCTGAACTCTATACTTCACCTGAACCCCACATCCCCTGATATCCCGCGTTCAAGCACCAATAGCCTAGTGACATGGTGTCATGACAACAACCTTTCCCTCAATGTCAGCAAAACAAAAGAGCTGGTTATTGACTTCAGGAAAGGGGGTGGTGTAGATCAACAGTGCTGAGGTCGAGAGGGTTGAGGGCTTCAAGTCCGAGGAGTGAACATCACCAATAGCCTGTCCTGGTCCAACCACGTAGACGCCACAGCCAAGAAAGCTCACCAGCACCTCTACTTCCTTAGGAGGCTAAAGAAATTTGGCATGTCCCCTTTGACACTCACCAATTTTTAACGACGCACCATAGAAAGCATCCTATCCAGATGCATCAGGGCTTGGTATGGCAACTGCTCTGCCCGTGACTGCAAGAAACTGCAGAGAGTTGTGGACACAGCCCACCACGTCACAGAAACCAGCCTCCCTTCCATGGACTCTGTCTACACTTCTCACTGCCTCGGTAAAGCAGCCAGCATAATCAAGGACCCTTCCCCAATTTACCAATTTACCTTGAACACACAGCCAAGCATCTTCTGCCCTCTGCGATAGAAAATTCCAATTGCTACACCTCTCTGTGCATAGGAATTTCTGTTTAACTTTGTCCCAATGGCTAACCTCTAAACCCAAGTCTAAACTTCATCACTACCTCTGCCCAGTTCTAGACTCCCCAGCAAGGGGAGCATTCTCCTAGCGTTGACCATTCTCCCAGCGTTGACCATTCTCCCAATCCTCTCGTTCTTCAATAAGATCACTCCTCATTCCAGAGGATATAAGCTGAACCTTACTCATTTTCTGATGAAAAGCAAGTATTGTCTCCCTTCTTATGAACTCATTCCCCAGTATGTGAGTTTAATGTTGGGAATATTGTGACAAATTCTTCTCTTCAAATAACAAAAACTGCAGATGCTGGAAATCTGAAGCAAAAACAGAAAATGCTGGAAACACTCAGCAGGTCAGGCAGCATCTGCAGAGAGAGAAACAGAGTGAACAACTTAGGTCGATAACTCTTCATCGGGACAACCATAAAGGATCTCCAACCTGAAACATTAACGCTGTTTCTCTCCACAGATGCCGCCTGACCTGCTGAGTGTTTTTTGTATTTTCTGTTTTAATGTTGAAAAGATTCGCTGAAACAAGCCCAGAAACGAAAGGTTATATTGAAAGATTCAGCGTCTCAGAGCTTTCTTCTCTGGAGGGGTGACTTTGTAGAAAGACTGAAAAACAACTTCTTAGAAGCCTGCAAGGTTACGAAAAGGTTTCTGATGGAAGGTCTCTTTCCACAGGTGCTGCCTGACCTGCTGAGTATTTCCAGAATTTTCAGATTTTATTCCAGATTTCATGAAACAGTTTGACAGGCGATCAGAGAGAAACATTTTCCACATCCAGAGACACAAGAACCAAGGGTTATGGGGTAGACACCAAGAAATCCAATTGGAAATTCAGGAGAAACGGCTTTTCCCAAGGAAGGTGAAACTTGCTCTCACAAGACTGGGCTGAGATGAACAGGAGAGGGAAGTTTATGTGGACACGAGAGACTGCAGATATTGGATCTGGAGGAGCAAACAAAATGCTGGAGGAACTCAGCGGGTCAGGCAGCATCTGTGGAGGGAAATGGACGGTCGACATTTCAGGTCGAGACCCTTCGTCAGGACTGAAAGAGTAGAGGGGACATAGCCGGCATAAAGGGGTGAGGGGAAGAGGTGGAGAAAGAGCTGGCAGGTGATAGGTGGATCCAGGTGAGGAGGGGTGACGGGCAGATGGGGGAGGCGAGGGTGGGAATAGCGACAGAGGCCGGGAGGTGAGAGGTGGAGGTGACAGAGGGCTGCAGATGGTGGGATCTGATGGGAGAGGAAGGTGGGGTGTGGGACCAAGTGAGGGAGGTGGGGAGAGCAGAGGGGAAACAGTGGGGGGGGGGAGGGCACGCAGTGGGAGGGGTGTGTGGGTGATGGGCAGACAGAGTGGGTGGAGGAGGGGAAAGGAACAGGGTGATGGGGGGACTGGGTAGATCGGGGGGAGAGGGTAAAGGGACAGAGGGAGAGCAGTTTACCTGAAGTTGGAGATCTCAATGTCCATGCCATTGGGTTGTAGACTGCCCAGACGGAATATGAGGTGCTGTTCCTCCAGTTTGTGCTTAGCCTCACCCTGGCAGTGGAGGAGGACAGTGTGGGAATGGGGGTGGGAATTAAAATGGATGATGGACATGGCCGTCAGGGAGATGGGGAGGGCCAGGTGAAGGCAGGAGTGCAACAGAAAATCAGCCCTCAGAGTAATGGGGCCAAATGGCCTGTCTGTGCTGGAAGTTTTCGGTGATGCCAAAGCAAAAAATTGTGTTGCTTGCCAGCACTGGAAGTCTCCTTCCCTTGAAGTTTGAGAGTTAAGGGTGTGACCAGTTTAAAGAGCGGAGATCCTTTCACGGACAATTGTGAATGATTGCGGAGTCTTGGAGTACCGTGGTTCTGCACGTATCTCACAAGGTCTTTTAACTCGACTCAGGGAAGTCATGTCTTGCACGGCACAGTGGCACAGCGAGTAGAGCCACCGTCTCACAGCACCAGAGACCCAGGTTCAATCCTGACCTCGGGTGCTGTCTGTGTGGAGTCTGCACGTTCTCCTTGTGAACACATGGGTTTCCTCTGGGTGCTCCGGTTTCCTCCGGGTGGAGGTTTGTAGGTTAGTTGGCTGCTGTAAGTTGCCCCTTGTGTGTGGGTGAGTGGTAAAATCTGGGGAGAATTTATTGGGATCAGTGTACGTGGCTGGACTCGGTGAGCCTGTTCCGGTGCTGCATTTGTCTACGATTATCTGATGAAGTAACTAGTTGAATGGTATGAAAGGTACTTACGGGGGCAAAAGTATCAGCAGCAAATCCTGCCCGAGGATAACATGAGCAACACCACTCACAGAAAGAACGAACAATGAAGCACTTGCATTTCAGTCCTTGAGACAGAATGAGGAGATTCACCAGAATATTGCCTGGGATGTTCAGTTTCATGACCTGTCTCGGGTCATTCTCTCTTCTCCCCCCTTTCCTTTCAGGCAGAAGATACAGGAGCCTGAGAGCACATACCAGCAGGCTCAAGGACAGCTTCTATCCCACTGTGATAAGAGTATTGAACGGTTCTCTTATATGATGAGACGGACTCTTGACCTCACAATCTACCTTGTTATGACCTTGCACCTTATTGTCTACCTGCATGGCACTTCCCTGTAGCTGTGACACTTTACTCTGTATTCTGTATTGTTTTTACCCTGCACTACCTCAATGCACTATGTAATGAATTGACCTGTACGATCGGTATGCAAGACAAGTTTTTCACTGTATCTCAGTAGAAGTAACAGTAATAAACCAATACCAATCTGTTCCAGGTCGAGCCCAATCTGGTCTTTGTGCTGAGGAATTCCTTGGTGACAAGATGCCTAACTAGATTTTCAACAGCCTCCCTTATACAGTTGTGCTTGGAGAATCTCATTTCCATGAGCTGAGAGGTTGTGGGAGAGTTGTCAGTCTGTATATTCCTGGCTGGAAATGGTTTGAAAGAATGAAGCTGGCTTTCCTATTCAGCTTTCCGAGCGAAGATTCTCAAGCACTGCTCTTTTGAGCTTGCGAACAGATGCCTTAAAGGGACACTGCCTCCCCAGAAAAGAGACAGAAAACGGTCTGCTTTCCTATCGTGTCTACGGAATGAACATCAAATGGAAGGTTGGCAGCGAGACACCGGGGCGCCTCATGGGAGGAGAGAGAGGTCAAGAAAGTTTGTGTTCCAGACTGAGGGATTCAAAATTATGAGGGGCATAGATAGGGTAGGTAGAGGGGAATTTATTCCCCGAGCAAAGATGTCTAAAACTTGGGCACACCGGTTAAGGGTAAGGGGTAGGAGGTGTAGAAGGGATTGAGGAGGAATTTTTTCACCCAGTTTGGAATGCGCTACTGAGGGGTGATGGACCCGAAGGCTCTCACAGTGCTTAATAAATATTTAAACAAGCAGTTGACTCACCAAGTCGTAGAAGGCTGAGGACCAAGTGCTAGTAAATGGGATTAGTGTGGAAGGGTACTTGATGGTCAGCATGGGCATGGTGGGCCAAAGGGCCTGTTTCTGACTCACCCTCCCCCCCAGATACACACACACAGAGCTGACACTCCAGTGCTGTAATGAGGGAGCACCTTCATTCAACTGAGATGTTAAACCAGGGTTTAACTTTCTGATTAAAATAGTGTGTTTAAAATGTGTTTTAACAGTGTTTAAAATTTTTAAATAGTGTTTTTAAAATGTGCAGAGGCTCATCTAGAGAAACAAAGGACCGCAGATGCTGGAATGTAGATGAAAAACACGATGATGCTGGGGGAACTCAGCAGGCCAGGCAGCATCCGTGGAGAAAAGCAGGCGGTCAACGTTTCGGCTCAGGACCCTTCTTCAGGACCAAAGATAGGAAAAGGGGAAGCCCAGTATATAGGAGGGAAAAGCAGAACAGTGATAGGTGGACACACCTAATGGCATGAATAATGAATTGTCCCATTTTAGGTAATTCCACCCCCCATCCCTCCCACCCCCACCATACCTCTTCACTTCTCCCCTTTCCTAGCCTGTTTTTCTTCTACCTTTTATTCCCCTCTCTCTCCTTCCCTTTGACCCATCCCCTGGTGGATCTGCTCTCCCCTCCTCCCCCGCACTTACCTATCACAATCTCTTACCTGCATCTACCATCGCCACCCTGTGCCCACCCCGCCTCCCCTCTTTTGTCCACCTATCACTGCTCTGCTTTTCCCTCCTATATATCGGGCTTCCCCTTGTCCTATCTCCAGTCCTGAGGAAGGGTCCTGACCCGAAACGTTGACCGCCTGCTTTTCTCCACCGATGCTGCCTGGCCTGCTGAGTTCCTCCAGCATCATCGTGTTTCTCATCTAGATTCCAGCATCTGCAGTCCTTTATTTCTCTGGAGGGCTCGTCTAGCTTGGACACACCCGGATGTTCCAGGAAAGAAAACAGCTCCCTGTTGATTTTAGCGTCGTCCGCTCTTTCCTCATGCTCAGGACTTCGCCAAATCAACCAACACCTCCGAATAAAGATTATCTGGTCATTATCACATTGCTCTTTGTGGGAACTTACTATGTGCAAATTGGCTATCACCATGCCCACATTAGAGTCATAAATACACTACAAAAATAATTCATTGGTCCAAAGGCGTTTTGAAACATCTTGTGGGTTGTGAATGGTGCTACAGGAATGCAAATCTTTTTATTTAGATAGTAGGGGTGAGCTGGTTGGTGGAGCGACTCAGTCTGGGGTGAGGCTGTCGTGACTGCTCCCAGATACTCTCTTATCTCCTCAGGAGTGTCATTTGCTCAGAAGGTAATATCGCAACTTTATAACATCATGTACGGGAGGAAGATCTGTGTTCTTCAAAGGAAAACAGACACCACATCAAAGCAAAAAGCTCACAACTTGGATTTTAACTTCTATCAATGTAAGCAATGCTTCAGAAGTAATGAATGCAAGGCAGTTCCCAATCACATTGTTCAAACATCTCAAGCTCAAGTTTATTGTCAAGGGCATACATACCCAGGGTATAAAAGCCATGAAAATTAGCTGTTTGCAGAGCAGCACAGTGCATTACAAACATGACAAAACATCAATTACATCAATTTATATTAACATAAAATTATACATAACTTACATGACAGAATAAACAAAGATAAACATAACGACGATAGTGCAAGTTGAGGGAAATATAGTCCGAGGTAGAGTTAGGGTTTTTCAGGTCAGTTCAAGAACATAGAACGTTACATCACAGTACAGGCCCTTTGGTCCACAATGTTGTGCCAACATTTTATCCTGTTCTAATATCTATCTAACCCTTCCTTCCCACAAAGCCCTCCATTTCTCTATCATTCATGTAGCTAAGGACCTGATGGCAGTGGGGAAGAAGCTGTTGTTGAACCTTGAGGCGTGGATCTTCAGGCTCCTGTACATCCTGCCTGATGGCAGCATCGATCGAAGGGCACGGCCCAGATGGTGGGAGTCCCTGGTGGTGGATGTCGCCTTCCTGAGACGTCTCTTCTTGTAGATGTCCTCGATGGTGGGGAGAGCTGTACCCGTGATGGAACAGTCAGGCCATTATGTGACTCCAGACTCATCAAAGTGGTTGACTCTAAACTGCTGTCTGAAATGTCCACTGAGCCACAAGGAGGGGTGATTTAGACTGGAGAAGGAATGTGGCTTTGCCTGTGACTCTCACACACTGGGAATGAATAATGAGGGAAAGGTCCTGTTGTATTAACTCTCACAGTGTGTCGGGGCTTTGACTTTCTTTTCTCTCCAAGCACTGCTTTTGACTCAAAGAGCCTTTGAGATCCTGAGACCAAACTTGTCAATGAAAATTTCCATTAATATGGGATTGCTGAGTGTGTTAGTAGTGTTGATGGCTGATTCCGTATGTAACAGGAGAGTCACGTGGTAAGCTACAGCACACATGTTTTTGTGAAATACTCCTAAATATTTCCATCCATCATCAAACCAGTGATGATTTATTACCTCTGTTTGTTCACGTCTACTGCCATTACTCATCTGGACTCAACGTACAGATTCAGTTTTGACATCTGTATTCTGCCCGTTACATTAATTATACTGGTGTGCATTGCTTAAGTAGCATCATGTTGCATTATGCTGTCATCATGAACTTGCTCTTTCTTCACGTTCTGTGGGTTCTTGCTGAGTCGTGTCACAAAATCTCCTTTGAGCTACTTACAAGCCTGCAATGTGGCCATCATCCTTCTTGAGGTCAATTTCAAGTTTATTGTCATAGGCAAACACACCCAGGGTATAAATGAACATAAACATAGACCATAGAACATAGAACAGTACAGCACAGAACAGGCCCTTCAGCCTACAACATTGTGCCGACGAAGATATTCCCTCCTACCTACAGAATACCCATATCCCTCCATTTTCCTCTCATTCATGTGCCCATCCAAGCCCCTCTTAAAAGCCCCCAATGAATTTGCCTCCACCACCCTATCAGGCAACGCATTCCAGGCATCCACCACTCTCTGATTAAAAAACTTATCCTTCAAGTCTGTTCTGAACCTACCCCTTCTCACCTCAAATGCATGCCCTCTGGTATTGGATCGCCATGCCATGAAAATTAGCTTTTTCCATCAGCAGCACTGTACGTTACAAGATGAGGATAAACCTAAGTCAACATAAAGTTAAATTAACATAAATTAGACAACACACTCTGATGTGTGACGTTGAGGTATATGCTGCTTACAATTCGTCTGTTGCCAAGATGACGGTTCTAGATCACCCACAAACACCCTTCACCAGCTGAGGCTGAGATTTATCAACAACTTTTTTTTATGGAAACTCTCATAACCCCCAAATGTGCACTGCAGCCAATCAAGTTCATTTCTTGAAGTGGATTAGTTGCACACTGCAAGATCCCACAAACTGTGATAAGACTATTGAACGGTTCCTTTATACGATGAGATGGACTCTGACCTCACGATCTACCTTGTTGTGACCTTGCGCCTTATTGCACTGCACTTTCTCTGTAGCTGTGACACTTTACTCTGTACTGTTACTGCTTTTACCTGTACTACCTCAATGCACTCTGTACTAACTCAAAGTAACTGCACTGTGTAATGAATTGACCTGTACGATCGGTATGCAAGACAAGTTTTTCACTGTACCTCGGTACAAGTGACAATAATAAACCAATACCAATACCAATATGATCAGGGACAAACCATAAGGGAAAACTCCCCTGCCCTCCTCTGGAACAGTGTCATGGGGCCTTGTATGTTGAATGAGAGAGTAGAGGGAACCTCAGTATAATATCACCATCAGTGGTAGGGTCCCTCATTGCTACACCGAGGTTAATGAAGAGTCTTTAACACCCAAGGTCGGGCTCTGGCCTCGGACTCAGCAGTGAGGCAAAGTAAGGTGCCAGCAATTGCCCAGGTGTCAATGATAACATGATTGATCCTCAGAAAGCAGAGTGGCTCCGCTGTTAGAGCTCCAGTGACCCAGGTTCAATCCTGACCTCGGGCGCTGTCTGTGTGGAGTTTTCACGCTCTCCCAGTGGCCATGTGGGTTTCCCCCGGGTGCTCTGGTTTCCTCCCATATGCCAAAGACGTGTGCATTAATCGGCTGCTGTAAATTACACCTAGTGTAGGTGGATGCCGGGAGAATCAGGGGAAATTTGATGGGAACATGGGAGAGAATGGGGTACAGGGAGTGAGACTGATGGGATTGCCCTGTGAGCTGGCATAGACTCAGTGGGCTGAATGGCCTTCATCTACATTGTAAGGAAATATTAAATAAGAGAATTATGACTCTGAGATTCTGCGCTTGGCAACTTTCCCACCCAGTCCTCACATCAGCTGCTTGTCTCAGTAACCAAAGGTCTCAGCTTCAGATGAACTCAACAACAAACTCTGAGGAAGAGATTTCCCAAGATTTCCAATCCTCCCAGCAACGGACTCGCCCCTTCCCTCAGTCCTAACTTGGCCGGTCCCTTTTCCTGACATGGTATTCCTTGGCTCTAGCCTTTCTAGCCTGGAGAAACAGCCTCACAAAATACGTTCTCAACCTATCCACGGCCTCCTCTACGGCCAAGCTGAGGCCAGACGCAAGTTAGAGGAACAACATATTCCGCTTTGGTAGTCTCCAACCTGATGGCCTCGGTGTCGATTTCTCTAACTCCTCTCCTCTCTATTTCCCCTCCCTCTGTCTTCCCTCATTCCTGTGGCCCCCTCACCCTTTCCCTTTCCCCTCCCCTGCCCTCATGACCTGCCCATCCATTCCCCACCTCCTTCCCTCTATTCCACGGTCCACTGCCCTTTCCTACCGGATTCCTCCTCCTTCAGACCTTTGCCTCTTCCACCCATCACCTCGCAGCTTCTCGCATCACTCCCTTTCATTCCCCTCCCCCACCCACCCACCTTCCCCCTCGCACCTTAACTCACTTGTCACCTGCCTGCGTGAGCACCTCCCCCTCTGCCACCCTTCTTATTCTGGTTTCTGCCCTCTTCCTGATGAAGGGTCTCTACCCGAAACCTCAACCGTTTATTTCCCTCCATAGACGCTGCCTGACGTGGTGTGTTCCTCCAGAATGCCGTGTGTATTTTATCAACCTATCAGAGGATGCAGACGTAGCCAAAATCGCCAGCATTTACTGTCCATCCCTGCCACAGGAAGTCACTGAAGCAGGTACAATGACAACTTTTAAAAGACAGTTGGACAGCTTACATGGATTGGAAAGATTTAGAAGGTTATAGGCCAAACACTGGCAAATGGGACTAGCTTGGATGGGTATCCCAGTTGGCATGGACAAGTTGGGCTGAAAGGCCTGTTTCCATGCTGTATGACACTATGACTCTAACTGCCCCGAACCAAGGAGGCAATGTATCAGATTGGTGGGTCTGGAGTCTACACCTGCTTCAGACAGTGGTTTCCTTTCTCTACAGGGATATTGGGTGTTTAGGAGAACCCCGGTGCCTCATGGTCACTCTTACCTTGACTGGCACTTTTGTTTAATCCCAGTTTAATTTAATTACTTAAATTTACATTTTGTCATGGTGAGATTTGAACTCATGTCTCTGAGGCTTTGGTGCAGAACTTTGGCTGCTAGTCCAGTAACCTAACCATTACACTACTGTACATTGTCAATCCCTGTCAGAGTCTCTCAATGAGGTCCTCTCTCATTCCTCTAAACTCCAGAGAGTAGAGATCAGTTTTACTCAGACAATAATGGAACTTAATCCAGACAAGGGTGAGGTAATACATTTTGGAAAGTCAAACTCTGGTGGGACATGTAACAGGTTTGGTCACCTTGTAAAGATGTTATTAAACTAGAAAGAGTGCAGAAATGATTTACCAGGATGTTGCCTGGACTTGGGGGCCTGTTACAAGGAGAGGTTGTGTAGATTAAGACTTTACTCCCTAGAATGCAGGAGATTGAGGGGTGACCTGATAGAGGTATATAAGATTGAGTTTATGAGTAGGGACATTACGTTGCAGTTATATAAATCATTGGTGAGGCCGCGCTTGGAGTTTCGTGTAGAGTTTTGGTCACTCTGTTATAGGGAAGACACTGTCAAGCTGGATAGGGTGCAGAAGAGATTTACGAGGATGCTGCCTGGACTAGAGGGCCTGAGTTATAGGGAGAGGTTGGCCAGGCTGGGTCTTTATTCCTTGGAATGTAGGAGAATGAGGGTGACCTCATAGAAGTTCATAAAATCAAGAGGGGTATGGATAATGTGGACAGTCACAGTCTTTTCCTCAGGGTTGGGGAGTCCAAAACTAGAGAGGCACAGATATAAGCTAAGAGGAGAGAGATTTAAAAGAGACCTGAGAGGTAACTTCACGTAGTGAGTACCTGGAATGAGCTGCCAGAGGAAGTGGTCGATGCGGGTACAATTGCAACATTTAAGAGTCATTTGGATGGGTACATGGAGGGGAGGGGCTTGGAGGGTGAGGGGCCAAACACCGGCAACTGGGACTAGCAGGGAGGATGCTGTGGTCGGCATAGACCAGTTGGGCCAAAGGGCCTGTTTCCATGCTGTATTACTCTATGACTCTATGATGCTAAGATCATGAGGGGCATAGACGGGGTGAAAGAACATCATCTTTTTCCCAGGGAGGGGGGGGGTTGCTAAAAACAAGAGGGCATAGGTTTAAGGTCAGAGGCGAGAGATTTAAAAGGGACGGCAGGGGCAGCTTCTTCATGCAAAGGGTGGTGCGTATTTGAAACGAGCTGCCAGAAATAGTGGTTGAGACGGACACATTAGCAACATTTAAAAGCCACCTAGATAAGTCCATGGATAGGAGAGGTTTCCAGGGCTATGGGCCAAACGCGGGCAGATGGGACTAGCTCGCTGGGAAACACAGTCGGCATGGACGAGTTGGGCCAAAGGGCCGTTTCCCTGCTGTTTGAGTCTATGACTCTATATAGAGAAAATGGCAGGGACCTTACAAGATGTACTGAGAGACTTTGGGCTGCAAGTCCATAGCTCCCTGGAAGTGAAAACACAGGTTGGTAGTGCAGTGAAAAGGCATTTGGTGTGCTTGCCTCCATAGGTCGGGGCACTGAGAAGTGTTTGAACTTCATGCTGCAGCTGAGCAAAACATTGGTGAGACTGCACTTGGAGTACTGTGAATTGTCTGCTCACCACACTACAGGAGAGATGTGGTAATGATAGACAGAGTGCAGAAGAGATTCTCCTGGATGAGGGCTGTGGTTACAAGGAGAGATTGGATAGGTTGGGTTTGTTCTCAACAGAGTGTAGGAAGCTGAGGGGAGACCTTAGAGAGGTTTATAAAATTATGAGGGGCATAGATAGGGTAGAAAGTCAGGCACGGTAGTGTAGCAGTTAGTGTAACAGCGCTAGCGACCCGGGTTCAATTCTGGCCGCTGTCTGTAAGGAGTTTGTACATTCTCCCCGTGTCTGCGTGGGTTTCCTCCGGGTGCTCCGGTTTCCTCCCACGTTCCAAAGACATAGGGGTTAGGAAGTTGTGGGCGTGCTATGCTGGCGCCGGAAGTGTGGCGACACTTGCGGGCTGTTGCCCAGAGCACTCTACGCAAAAGATGCACTTTGCTGTGTGTTTCGATGTACATGTGACCGATAAAGATATCTTAATCTTAAAAAGTTCTTTCCCAGGGCAGGGGAGTTTAGAACTAGAGGGCATGGGTTTAATGTGAAAGGGGAGAAATTTAGAGGAGGTCTGAGAGGCAAGTTTTTCGCACATAAGGTGATGGTTATCTGGAATGAGCTGCCAGAGGAGAAAGTGGAAGCAGATACAGTTACAATGGTTAAAAGGCATTTGGACAGGTACTTGGATAGGAAAGGGGTAGAGGGATAAGACAAGGTAAGATAAGATCTTTATTAGTCACATGTACATCGAAACACACAGTGAAATGCATCTTTTGTGTAGAGTGTTCTGGGGGCAGCCCGCAAGTGTCGCCACGCTTCCGGCGCCAACATAGCACGCCCACAACTTCTTAACCCGTGCGTCTTTTGGAATGTGGGAGGAAACCGGAGCACCCGGAGGAAACCCACGCAGACGCGGGGAGAACGTACAAACTCCTTGCAGACAGCGGCCGGAATTGAACCCGGGTCGCTGGCGCTGTCAAGCGTTACGCTAACCACTACACTACCGTGCCTGCCGTGACGGGCTTAATGCGAGCCAATGAGATCAGCACAGCTGGGCGTCATAGTCGACATGGATGAATTGTGCCTAGAGGGCCTAATTCTCTGCTGTACAATTGTATGATTCTATGAATAATACCAGAGCAATGGTTAACATTAACAATCTCTTTGGTCGACAGCACAGTGTAAACTGTTGGCATGTTGGATGTAAACACTGCATAAATCCTGAAAACATTTTGTTTCTGCAAGAGGTTTCCATGGATTTCCATTACCACATGCCCTCACTAACCGTGAAGTTTGGCGCACAGTGACACAGCGCTGTAGCTGAGGACAAACGTGTGAGGCCATTATGTGGCTGCGTTCAATTAGCAGAGAAAGACGCAAAGGGAACCAAGCTTATTTCTGGCGTTGGATGTAATGACAGATACTTCCAGTTCAATTTACCAACCAGGCAGTATCCAATTTCACCACATCATAAACTAAAACAAACCAGAAGGAGGACTTTTGGCCCATTGTGACTGTGCCAGATCTTCAACTAATCCCCTCCCTCGCGCCCCATTGCCCCACACCTTCCACACAGCCCTGCAGGTCGTTATTTGAAGTCAGACAGGCCCTTCGGCCCACCATGTCCATACCAACAGTCAGTTATTCATCTATACTAACAACAAGGAATCTGCTGGAGGAACTCAGTGGGTTGAGCAGCATCTGTTAACGTTTCAGGTCGAAGATCTGCATCAGACACTAACCCCAAGCACTTACCAGCACTTGGCCCAAGTCCTGGCAAGTCAAGTGCTCGTCCAGATGCTTCTTAAATATTGTGAGGGTTCCTGTGTCCTCAGACTGCAACCACCTTCTGGGTGAAAAGATTCTTCCTCAGATCCCTTGTAAACTTCTTACCTCAAACTTGCAGAGAACACCTCTGCCATGGGAAAGGGTTTCTTATTATCTGCCCTATCTGTGCCTCTCATAGATTCATACAGCCGTACAGCATGGAAACAGATCCTTCAGCCCAACTTGTCCATGTTGACTGAGATACCCATCTTCCTGGAGAATCTGAGATGAATCCAATTTGCCCGCGTTTGGCCCATATCCCTCCAAACCTTTCCTATCCATGTACCTAATGCTTTTGAAACATTGTAACTGTACCCGCCCCTGCCACTTCCTCTGGCAGCTCGTTCCATATACACACCACCCTCTGTGTGAAAAACCTGCACCTCAGGTCCCCCTTTTAAATCTTTCCACTCTCATCTTAAACCAATGCCCTCTAGTTTTAGGCTTCCCTACTGTACTGTAACTATCTACCCTATCGATGCCCCTCATGGTTTTATAAACCTCTGTAAGGTGTCCCCTTGGCTTCCCTCACTACAGAGAAAACAGTTCCAACCTATTCCCAGCTTAATCACATCATTCCTATAGCGTGGCGACCAGAACCGTTCACAATACACCAAGTGCAACATGATTTGTACAGCTGTAACATAACAATATAGCATGGACAAATTGGGCCGAAGGGCGTGCTTCCATGCTACACGACTCTATGACTGCCTGGGTTCACCCTGGATGTTCCACTGGTTCAAAAGCATGAACTCGTTCAGCCTTTGAGCCAATCTCCCTTTGTAAACAGAGACACAGGAGATTCTGCAGATGATGGAATCTGGAGTAACACACACAAAATGCTGGAGGAACTCAGCAGGTCAGGCAGCATCTATGGAGGGAAATAAACAGTCGACGTTTCAGGTCGAGACCCTTCATCAGGACTGGAAAAGAAGAGGACAGAAGCCAGAATAAGAAGGTGGGGGGAGGGGGAGGAGATTGGTATTGGTATTGGCATTGGTTTATTATTGTCACTTGTACCGAGGTACCGTGAAAAACTTGCCTTGCATACCGATCATACAGGTCAATTCATTACACAGTGCAGTTACATTGAGTCAGTACAGAGTGCATTAATGTAGTACAGGTAAAAATAATAACAGTACAGAGTAAAGTGTCACAGCTACAGAGAAAGTGCAGTGAGGTAGACAATAAGGTGCAAGGTCACAACAAGGTAGAGTGTAAGGTCAGAGTCCATCTCATCGTATAAGGGAACCGTTCAATAGTCTTATCACCGTGGGATAGAAGCTGTCCTGGAGCCTGGTGGTATGGGGAAAGGTCTGGCAAATGGAGTATGATGGACAAACATGTGAAGTTGTCCATTTTGGCAGGGAGAAAATAAGACATTCTGTCTGATCAATCACTGCGGATAAATTCCTATTGACCCTCCTCAATACATCCAGAAGAGAAGGAACCCCAGTCCAGTGTCCAAGTATTCCTAGAACATGGAACAGTACAGCACAGGAACAGGCCCTTTGGCCCATGAGGTTATGCCGAACTAATTAAACAACTAATTAAATGCCTAACTAAATTAATCCCTTCTGCCTACACAATATCCATACCCCTCCATTCTCTGCACATTCATGTGTCTGTCCAAGAGCCCCTTGAATACCTCTATCGTATCTGCCTCCACCACCACCCCTGGCAGCACATTCCGGGCACCCACCACTCTCTGTGTAAAAAACTTGCCCTTCGCATCCCCTTTGAACTTTCCCCCCTCACCTTAAATGCACGCCGTCCAGTATTGGACATCTCCACCCTGAGAGAAAGATACCGGCTGTCTCCTCTATCTATGCCTCTCATAATCTTATAAACCTCCATCAGATCTCCCCTCAGCCTCAGACGACAGCCTCACAATCCTCAACTGATTCATGTTCTCCCCAGGAAAGGATGAAGGAGCGGAATCAGTTTGTTCCAAAGTACCTTATTGATCCGATGAAACACTTTCACATCATAGTCCCTGATGTATCTAAGAAACGCAGAAGCCTCGTTGTGCACGCATAGTCAGAACCAGGTAATCTGCCTATCAATGGCATTGATTGAGGGAAAACAGTGCCTGGTGAGATGGTTGGTTTTAATTTTTCACTTCCTTAGTTCTGGGGAAGGTTCCATTTGATTGGATAATAGCAAACATAACTTCTTTATTCAAAAAGAGATAGAATTAGGAAGCAGGAAACAACAGGCCATTTGTTTAATATATTTCATAGGGACAATGATAAAATTATCATAAACGTGTTATTGACAGGCACTTAGAAAAATTCAAGGTAATCAGGCAAAGTCAACATGGTCTTGTGAAAGAGAAATCATGTTGAAATTCTTTGAAGAAGTAACATGTGTTGTGGATAAAGGGGAACTGGTAGGTGTAATATATTTCGATTTACAGAAGGCATTTGAGAAGGTGCCACACGATCGTCACCGTATAGGAGGTAATGTACTGACATGGAGAGAAGATTGGCTGCTGAATAGGAAGCAGGGAATAGACATCTATGTACAGGGGGTAACGAGAAGTGTACAGCAGGAATCAGTGCTGGATGCTTAACTTTCTGCAGTTTATATAAATGACCTCGACGAAGGCAGCAAAGATATGGATGCTAAATTTGCTAAAATAGGTGGGAATGTAAATTGCAGAGAGGGCATAAAGAGGGTTTCCAGGGATAGAAGTAGGCTATATGTCTGAGCAAAGGTCTGGCAAATGGAGTATAATGGGCAAAAATGTGAAATCATCCATTTTGGCAGAAATAAATAAAAATAAGATATTATCTAAATGCTGAGAGCTTATAGATCTCTGAGATGTGGAGGGAAATGGGAGTCCTGGTGCCCGATTCTCAGAGGACGAGTATGTAGGTGCAGCAGGAAAGCAAACAGAATGTTGTTTGTTCCTAGGAGAACTAATTACAGAAGTGGGAGGGTTATGCTTCAATTACATAGGGCAGTGGAGAGACCACATCTGGCCTGCTGTCTGCAGCTTTGTTCTCCTTATGTAAAGAAGGATGCAAAAGCTTTGGAGGCAGCTTAGTGAAGGTTTAGTAGACCGATACCTGGAATGGACAGGTAGTATGATGAGGAATGGGTGGACAGGTTAGTCTTGTTTCTGCTAGAGTCTGGAAGAGTGCTGGCTGGAACAGACTTGGGCAGAAAGGCCTCCTCCTATGCCCAGGTTCCCTCAATAGTGCCCTGTGGAGTCACTCTGGATTATTGTGCTTGTGTAGGTACTTGGAGGTGGTCTTGTAGATCTGGTAAGTTCTCTAGGAGACATCAGGAACTTCAGGAATAAAGGAGAGTGCTTTAGTGACTGATGACAATCACCTCATGGGCTAATGTCACATCAGTGATGCCATTATAATGTTACAAACTGACCTAACCTGTTTACATGCAAACACACTCTCTCTCTTTAGAGGAAATGTTTCATATATATACAATTGCCTGTTTTGTCCATTAAATGAGATCCTCAAATGTTTGGACCTTTCAAACTGTGGTAGGGACTCCATCACTATGGTTACTTCCTGATGTGTTGATGTGTCTCCTCTGCAGTGGCTGGTTCTATAAACACTTCTGCTATAAATTCAGTGACATATTCTTTCAACGTATCCTAGTACAGCTCTCACTGTGATCAAATTGGTAAATTGGTTTATCAACATGGACAATTTCAACTTTTCCTGTAATTCATTCTAAATATTACTTGCACATCCTATCATGATCCCACTTCTGTGTGACGTACGTACACATTGGTCTTAACATTCTCCGTTCCTCATGTAAGTCTGAACTGCTTCTTTCTGCCTCTTCTCAGTCAGTTATTGTAATCCCAATCATTACCTTGGTTTTGTTTCGAGTGCTGTCTCTTTGTCCTCTCTTCCAAGCTGCTTGTATCCGACACAAGCGCATCCAAAGTCTAACATTCAGTGCTAGAACACAACACTACATTAGGTTATCTTACCAATGCTTCACTTGCCTCTTCCTCTCCAAAGTGCGTACAGAGCGTTTGGCTGACGTGTTGGAGACTGGATGCTTCAGGGGAATTAATGAAGGCTTGGAACCATTGCATCCCTAAAGCATCAAGACAAATATGATATTAACTATGGTCCATCTCCTCAGGTCTGCCATGTGTTGCAAACAGCCTTCTGAGCTCCGTAATGGTATGTTTTAGTGTCATTCAGGGTCTTGCATATCTAACTTCAATCTATTTGAATGTACGTCAACAAGACCTCGACATTTTCCTTACATTGTGACAAGAGGGCAAGGTTTAAGCTGAGAGGAAGGAGTTTTAAAGGGGATCTGAGGGAAAGTTTTTTTTACACAGGGAAGAGTTGCTATTTCGAAGGTGCTGCCAGAGGAGATGGTGGAATCAGATACATTTACTACATTTAAGAGGCAGTAATAAAGATAGTTAAATAGGCAAGGCATGGAAAGACACAGTCCTAATGCAGACAAATGGGAGATGGGCAAAAGTGTCAGCATGGACAAGCTGGGCTGAAGAGCCTGTTTCTGCGCTGTACAGCTCTATGACTCTATGGTAAGGACTTGCTGAAGTCATTGTGTTGGCTGCCTCCAATCTGTAAAGGTGACTTTGCTAGCCTTGTTCTAACTTCTCGACACACTGTACATCTTGGTGTAAAGTCTAAATCTTAGGCCAGTATATGAAGCTTCTGGCAAGAATTTTATATTTACAATGCTGGTATTTTCCAAGTGAAACGTGCAAAATCTGTCTTCCTAGGGTGTAGAAGGCAATTCCACTTCAGACAACCTCAGTCTATGGACAATTCATCAGGCCATTCAGCCCATCAAGTCTGCTCTGCCATTCGATCATGGCTGATTTATTTTTCCCTCTCAACCCCATTCTCCTGCCTTCTCCCCTTAACCTTTGACACCCTTACTAATCAAGAACCTATCAACCTCTGCTTTAAATATGCCCAATGACTTGGCCTCCACAGCCGTCTGTGGCAATGAATTCCTCAGATTCACCACCTTCTGGCTAAAGAAATTCCTCCTCATCTCTGTTATAAAGGGATGTTCTTCTATTCTGAGGCTGTGCCCTCTGGTCCTGAACTCTCCCACTAGTGGAAACATCCTCTCCACGTCCACTCCGTCCAGGCCTTTCAATATTGGGTAGGTTTCGATAAGATCCCCCCCTCATCCTTCTAAACTCCAGTGAGTAGAGGCCCAGAACCATCAAACAGTCGTCATACGTTAACCCTTTCATTTCTGGGATCATTCTCGTAAGCCTCCCCTGGACACTCTCCAATGCCAGCACATCCTTCCTTAGATATGGAGCCCAAAACTGCTCAGTACTCCAAATGTGGTCTGACCAACGCCTTATAAAGCCTCAGCATTGCATCCCTGCTTTTATATTCTAGTCCTCTCGCAATGAATGCCAACATTGCATTTGCCTTCCTTACTACCGACTCAACCTGCAAGTTAACCTTTAGTGAATCCTGCACTAGGACTCCCAAGTCCCTTTGCACTTCTGATTTCTGAATTCACTCCCCATTTAGAAAATAGTCTACACCTTTATTCCTTCTACCAAAGTGCATGACCGTACACTTCCCTACGCTGTATTCCATCCACCACTCTTTGCCCATCCTCCCAACCGGTCCAAGTCCTTCTGCAGACTCCCTGCTTCCTCAGCACTACCTGCCCCTCCACCTATCTATGTATCATCCGCAAACTTGGCCACAAAGCCATCAATTCCGTCATCCAGATCATTAACATATAACATGAAAAGTAGCAGACCCAACACCGACCCTGGGAAACACCACTGGTTACTGGCAGCCAACCAGAAAATGCCCCCTTTATTCCCACTCTTTGCCTTATGCCAGTAAGCCAATCTTCTATCCATGCTAGTACCTTTCCTGTAATACCACGGGCTCCTATCTTGTTTAGCAGCCTCATGTGCGGCATCTTTCAAAGGCCTTCTGAAAATCCAAGTAAACGACATCTACTGACTCCTTTGTCTATCCTACCTGTTACTTCCTCAAGGGAAACCATGCTGACTTCAGCCTATTTTATCATGTGCTTCTAAGTACCCCAAAACCTCATCCTTAATAATGGACTCTAACATCTTAGCAACCACTGAAGTCAGGCTAACTGGCCTATAATTTCTTGTCTTTTGCCTCCCTCCCTTTAGAGTGGAGTAACATTTGTGATTATCCAGTCCTCCAGAACCATTCCTGAATCTAGTGATTCTTGAAAGGCCACTACTAATGCCTCCACAATCTCTTCAGCTACTCTGGTGTGTAGTCCATCCAGTCCAGGTGACTTATCCACTTTCAGACCTTTCAGCTTCCCAAGCACCTTCTCCTTAGTAATAGCGACTATACTCACTTCTGCCCCCTGACTCTCTCGAGTTTCTGGCAAGTTTCTGGTGTCTTCCACTGTGAAGACTGACGCAAAATACTTATTCAGTTCATCCGCCATTGCTTTGTTCCCCATTACTATCTCTTCAGCATCATTTTCCAGCGGTCCAATGTCCATTCTTGCCTCTCTTTTACTCTTTATATATATGAAAAAATGTTTGGTATCCTCTTTCCTATTATTATTGGCTAGCTTACCTTCATATTTCATCTTTTCTCCCCTTACTGCTTTTTTAATTGCCTTCTGTCGGTGTTTAAAAGTTTCCCAATTCTCTAGCTTCCCATTAATTTTTGCAATATTGTATGCCCTCTCTTTTGCTTTTATGCTGTCTTTGACTTCCCTTGTCAGCCACGGTTGCCTCATCCTCCCTTTAGAATGCTTCTTCTTCATTGGGATGAACTGATCCTGCGTCTTCCGAATCATTCTGAGAATCTCCTGCCATTGCTGCTCTACCGCCATCCCTGCTGGGGTCCCCTTCAAATCAACTTTGGCCATCTCCTCTCTCATGCCTCTGAAGTTAGCCTTACTCAACCGTAATACCGATACATCTGATTTTAGCTTCTCCCTCTCACACTGCAGGGTGAACTCTATCACGTTATGATCACTGCCTCCTAATGGTTCCTTTACCTTAAGCTCCCTAATCAACCTGGTTCATTGCACAACATCAAATCCAGAATTCCCTTTTCCTTAGTGGGCTCGACCACAAGCTGATCTAAAAAGCCATCTTGTAGGCATTCTACATTCCTTCTCTTGGGATCCATACCAACCTGATTTTCCCAATCTACCTGTATATTGAAATCCCCTATGACCACTGTAACATTGCCCTTTTTACATGCCTTTTCTATCTCCTGTTGTAATTTGTACCCCACATCCTGGCTACAGTTTGGAAGCCTGTATACAACTCCCAACAGGGTCTTTTAACCCTTGCAGTTTCTTAACTCTACCCACAAGGATTCTACATCTTCTGATCCCATGTCACTTCCTGCTAAGAATTTGATTTCATTTTTTTTTACCAACAGAGCCACCCACCCCCTCTGCCCACGGGCCTGTCTTATCGATAGGATGTGTATCCTTGGATGTTTAGCTCCCAACTGTGATCTTCCTTCAACCGTGACTCTGTGATGCCCACAACGTCATACTTGCCAATTTCTAACTGCGTGATGAGCTCATCTACCTTATTTTGTATACTGCATGCATTTAACTATAACACCTTCAGCCCTGTATTCCCCACCCTTCTTCTCAAATTTGTCTCCGTGTTGCCTGAAGTTAAATTCTTATCCCTTTCTAAACTTTCTGTCTTATTCTTTATTCTGGAGACTTCAATAACCTCTTCTGCACTCTCCTTCCCTTTTACTTTATGCATACTCTTCCAATCTGTTGAATTCCCCCCTCCCCCACCATTATTTAGTCCTAGCCACTGCCCTAGTTATACGATTCGTCAGGACCCAGGTCCCAGCATTGGTTCAGGTGGAGCCCGTCCCATCAGAACAGCTCCCTCCTTCCCCTATACTGGTGCCAATGTCCCGCGAATTCAAACCCACTTCTCCCACACTGATCTTTGAGTCACGAATTTAACTCTCTGATCTTATTGACCCCGTGCCAATTTGCATGTGGCTCAGGTAGCAATCCAGAGATTATTACCTTTTCCATTCTGCTTTTTAATCTAGTCCCTATCTTCTCAAATTCCCTCAGCAGAACCTCTTTCCTTGTTCTACTTACGTCGTTGGTACCCACATGGACCATGACAACTGGATCTTTCCCCTCCCATTCCAAGTTCCTCTGCAGGTCAGATGAGATGTCCCGAACCCGGGCACCAGGCAGGCAACACAGCCTTTGGGACTCTCAATTCTTGTGACAGAGAATTGTGTCTGTTCCCCTGACTATACTACCCCCAATCACAACTAAGTTCTCTTCTCTGCCCCCTCTTGAATGGCTCCCTGAACCACGGTGCCACAGTTCGGTTGCTCATCCGTCCTGCAGCCCCCACTCTGATCCGCACAGGGAGCAAGAATCTCAGACCCATTGGACAAGCTCAAAGGGCTGAGGATCCTCCAGCACTACCTCTTGGATCCCCCTACCCACCTCACTCACAGTCACACCCTCTTGTCCCTGACCACAGACCGAATTTGAAACAGTTAATCTAATGGGTGTGACTGCCTCCTGAAACACAGCATCCTGGTAACTCTCCCCCTCCCTGATGTGTCACAGTGTTTGATGCTCAGATTCCAGGTCATCAACTTTGGGCCTGAGTTCCTCGAGCAGCCAACACTTGCTGCAGATGTGGTCACCAGTTCCCACATCATGCAACTACGACACATCACAACAAGAAGGGTCCTGACCCATAACGTTGACCTCCTGCTTTTCTCCACGGATGCTGCTTGGCCTGCTGAGTTCCTCCAGCATCATCGTGTTTCTCATCCATTTTTCACTCTTCATATTGCAGATGGTGTAATATCCCTGTCAGACGTGGCAATAACCTGGAGTAGAACCGAAACATTCCCAGGAAAGATCTGATACATTTTCCCACCTCCTTCATGTTCACAATACCTTAACATTTATCCTTAACCAGCCCTACCCACTCCTAATCTGAGACAAGTGACCCCTAGCTGCACAATTGTGTGGCCAGTAATACCATTACTGATATCTTTTAAAATCTCATCATATACTTGCCCTTGTCAGGATAGCCAGGCGGTCTAAGGCGCTGCATTCAGGACACTGTCTCCACTGGAGGCGTGGCTTCCAATCCCACACCTGACAGTTCAGCACTTTTTAGGGGCAGGCACGGTAGTGCAGCGGTTAGCGTAACGCTATTACAGCGCCAGCGACCCGGGTTCAATTCTGGCCGCTGTCTGTAAGGAGTTTGTATGTTCTCCCCGTGTCTGCGTGGGTTTCCTCCCACATTCCAAAGACGTTCGGATTAGGAAGTTGTGGGCATGCTACGTTGGCGCCGGAAGTGTGGCGACACTTGCGGGCTGCCCCCAGAACACTCTACGCGAAAGATGCATTTCACTGTGTGTCTCGATGTACATGTGACTAATAAAGAGATCTCACCTTATCTTATATTTGCAAAACAGAGTTTCCAAGCATGATATCAAAGTATCCAAATTGACACTAAACACATCCTTCCCACTGAGGTAAGGTTCTTTTTGTGAATCCTTGCACAGTACTGTTAGCTTTGACTTCTGGCAATGCTGACCGTTGGCCGTTGTGTGTGATGTAGGTTGAGTTGGCACAAGCACCTTCATCATGTTACTTGAGTAACTTCTGGGACTATGTGGCTTTCTGACAAAGCTGGATGGCTGAGTTTCCTGCTGTAGGTGTCTCTAGCCACTGTAGAACAAACTGCGAGAGAAACAAAGGACTGCAGATGCTGGAATGTTGGTGTAAAACACGATGACGCTGTAAAACTCAGCAGGCCAGGCAGCATCCGTACTGCTCTGCTTTTCCCTCCTACACATTGGGCTTCCCCTTCTCCCATCTTCAGTCCTGAAGAAGGGGCCTGACCTGAAACGTTGACCGCCTGCTTTTCCCACGGATGCTGCCCGGCCTGCTGAGTTCCTCCGGCATCATATTGTAGAACAATCTAAGATTTAAGATCTTTTTAAGATATCTTTATTAGTCACACATACATCAAACAGACAGTGAAATACATCTTTTGCGTAAAATGCATCTTTTGCATAGAGTGTTCTGGGGGCAGCCCGCAAGTGTCGCCACGCTTCCGGCGCCAACATAGCATGCCCACAACTTCCTAACCCGTACGTCTTTGGAACGTGGGAGGAAACCGGAGCACCCGGAGGAAACCCACTCTGAGTAAAAAAAACATACCCCACATGTCTGTTCTGAACCTACCCCCCTCTCACCTTAAATGCATGCCCTCTGGTACTGGATCACTCAATAATGGGAAAAAGAGTCTTGTTATAAGACTCTTATAATAAGTTATTCGTTATAAGAGTTATTTGTTCACCCTGTTATACGATAAAGGTGAACTCTTGATCTCTCAATCCATTTCGCACTTTGTCTGCCTGCACTGCACTTTCTCTGTAACAGTAACACTACATTCTATATTCTGTTATTGTTTTCCTTTTGTACTACCTCAGCATCCGTATGTATGGAATGGAGACACAGGAGACTGCAGATGCCGGAATCTGGAGCAACACACAAAAAGCTGCAGGGACTCAGTAAGTCAGGCAGCATCTATGAAGGGAAATGGACTGTCGATGTTTTGGGTCGAAACCCGTCCCCTGGATGCCTTCAGGTGAAGGGTCTCGACCCGAAACGCCGACTGTCCACTTCTCTTCAGTGATGCTGCCTGACCCACTGGGTTCCCCCAGCTTTATGTATGGCACGATCTGTCTGGACGGAAACAAAAGCTTTTCACTGTACATGTGACAGTAATAAACCAATTACCAACCACTGTTCCTTCAGTTGCCTGCTACCTAAAGTGAGAGCATATGTGAAGAGTTGAGTGTGATCGAAACCTCCCCTCAAATTGATCTGATTTCCTGTGCTCAGGGGCAACTCAACGCCTATCTACACGTGTTTCTGTAAACCAACTGGGCTTACAGCCAATGCCTTTCACCATTCCTTATTCTTGCAGAGCATGTGGAACATAAGTGCTGAGATGAAATAGCCAAAGGCTTACAAATCTGTTTACACTGGTTCAAATATTCCTCCTAATGTATTCAGCTCTAACTAAGTGCACAAAGAAAACAAATTCTCATCAATTAGCCCTGATGACTAGCTGTGAAAAAGCCTCAGTTTCCAGGCCGTATCACATTACATGCCACCAGGGTTGTACTGCTTAGGGGTTTGTCTGCATTAATAACGGCACGTGACGTTCCATTTGTTTTCTTTATATTGGCAGGCACGCTGAAGAACAGTCCACGCACCCAAAATGGTTTCAATTATTATGAAGCAATGAGCATCCAATTAGTCATCGTTGCGTTTTTATCTTAAAGGCACAGCGAGGGCCACATCAACTTCCTGCCCCCAGAGCACAAACCGGAGGCAACAAGAAATTCTGCAGAAAATGAGGTCTCCTGCCCTTGGCTACCTCTCCACTGCCCTCTCCTACCGGATTCCTTCTTCTTCAGCCCTTGGCCTCTTCTACCTGTCACCTCCCCTCTTTTGCCCACCTGTCTCTGCTCTGCTTTTCCCTCCTATATATCGGGCTTCCCCTTTTCCTATCTTCAGTCCTGAAGAAGGGTCCTGACCCGAAACGTTGACCGCCTGCTTTTCTCCACGGATGCTGCCTGGCCTGCTGAGTTCCTCCAGCGTCATCGTGTTTTTCATCTAGGTTCCAGCATCTGCGGTCCTTTGTTTCTCTACCTCTCAGTTTATTACATCTTCGTCTCCTCCCCCACCCACCTACCTTCCCCCTTTCATCTGGACTCACTTGTCACCTGGACTCACCTATCCCCTGCCTGCGTGTGCTCCTCCCCCTCCCTCCACCTTCTTATTCTGGCTTCTGCCCTCTTCCTTTCCAGGCCGAAAGTCTCGGCCTGAAACATCGACTGTTTATTTCCCTCCATAGTTGCTGCCTGACCTGCTGAGTTCCTCCAGTGCTTTTTGTGTATTGCAAGAGCGCAAACCATCAACTTTGGTCAGCACCGCCCTCCCCAGCCCCCAATCTCCTTCCTGTACCAGCGATAAATGAGGCATAGAACGTAGAACAGTTTCAGCACAGGATCAGGCCCTTCGGCCCACAATATCTGTGCCAACCACAATGCCAAATTAAACTAATCCCATCTGCCTGCACACGATTCACATCCCTCCATTCTCTGCCTAACAGCATCTTAAACGCCACTATTGTATCTGCCTCCACCAACACCCCTGGCAGCCTGTTCCAGGCACCCACCACTCTCTGTGTAAAAAACTTCTCCCACACATCTTTAAACTTTCCCCCTCTCACTTTAAAGCTATGCCCTCAAGTATTCGACATTTCCATCCTGGGAGGAAGATTCTGACTGTCTACCCTATTCATCATAGTTTCATAATCTTCTATCAGGTCTCCCCTCAGCCTTCGACACTCCAGAGATTACACTCTTTCAGTGTTGATAAGCAGTATAGGGGGTTAGATTGGATACCCTGTGGACAGGGCTGTTGAGCGCCCAGTGTGCAGTTAAGCACAAAAAATTCGAGATACTGCACAGTAGCATAGCAGTTAGTGTGATGCTATTACAGAGCCAGCATTATGGGTTCAATTCCGGCCACTGTCTGTAAGGAGTTTGTACGTTCTCCCCGTGTCTGCGTGGGTTTCCTCCGGGTGCTCCGGTTTCCTCCCACATTCCAGAGGTGTACGGGTAGCTTAACGTGGGTGTAATTGGGCAGCACGGACTCGTTGGACCGGAAGGGCCTGTTACTGTGCTGTATAAATAAAGTTTCAAAGTAACGTTTTAATACCCCCCATTGCTGTGGCTTCGGTGACCAGCCAGGGCCAACCACTGGGGGTTGACATAATTTAAAAAAAGATTTCTTTATTAGTCACATGTACATCGAAACGCACAGTGAAATACATCTTTTGCGTAGAGTGTTCTGGGGGCAGCCCGCAAGTGTCGCCACGCTTCCGGCACCAACATAGCACGCCCACAATTTCCTAACCCATACATCTTTGGAATGTGGGAGGAAACCGGAGCACCCGGAGGAAACCCACGCAGACACGGGGAGAACGTACAAACTCCTTACAGACAGCGGCCGGAATTGAACCCGGGTCGCTGATGCTGTAATAGTGTTACACTAACCGCTACACTACCGTGCCTGCCACAGAGCTGGGCCTTGACTCCTGCCCCAGCTCTGGGTTAAAGCCATCCTTGGGCTGCTTGTCCAGAGCTCCCTGAAAGTGGCCGCACAAGGAGAGTGTGTGGTAAAGAAGGTGTAAGGCAAGACACGCCTCTTATAACGGGCATGAAGACATTCCCAAATCTGCAAAAAAAAACCAGCAACCACACAAGCCCTCCACATCCCACACACCCCTCCATGTCCCTCATTCCCCAACACTCTCTGGTACTTAGGGCTCCAAATGCACTCCCATCCAGGACAAACCCACCCCCACATCTACAGCCTGTTTGTGCTCCCAGCCCATTCACAGTCCTTCTGTTGTAAGTTACTGAACTACAATGGAAACATCTGCCTGGTTACTGAGTTCAAAATCCTACCACAATCCCAGCGGGAATTTCAGCTGGAATAAATAAACAAATGTGGAATTCCAAAGCTGGCATTGGGAGCGATAGCCACAGAACTGCTGCCTTGTCTAATTGGTTCACAGATGTGTCAGGGGAGGAACCCTGCCTGCTCCCTCGACGGCTTCACGTTCATCGTTGTAGCCTCTTTAGTTCAGGGGCAATTCAGGAAGGGCAGTGAGTTCTGGCCTCGCCAGTGGAAAGTGCATCTGTGAATGAAATAAATGAAAAAATTAACTGCTGCCAGTCCCACTGCGGGGAACTGACTTATTAACTCACCAACTCACTGACTCAATGACTCACTGAATCTGAGTCACCGACTCACCGACTCATAACTCACTGACTCAATGAACAACTCAGACTCACCAACTCACCAACACACTGACTCTTTGACTCATCGACTCACCAACTCACAACTAACTGACACACCGACTCATCAATTCACTGACTTACTGATTCACCGTCTCACCGAATTGCTGACATATTAATTTATTGACACACTGACCCATTGATTCAACAACTCATTGACTTATCAACTCACCAATTCATCGACTTGACAACTCACCAACTCACAGTCTCACTGACTTACCGACTTACCAATTCACTGACTGACCAGCTCATTGACTCGCTGTCTTGTTGACTCACTGACTCACCAACTCACTGATCACTGACTCACCGACTCAGTCACTGACTTGCTGACTCATCGGCTCACCGACACTGACCCTCCTCTACTCTGGTGCCGTGTCAGTGGTGCCCAACTGCCCATCTCCACATGCCCGCTCCTCACTTGTGTGAAAACCAACAGAAAGGTCACCAAGTCCTGTCAGCGAGTAACAGAATCACAGGATGGTTACAGCACGGAGGAAGGCCATTCAGCCTATCGAGTCCATACTGGCTCTATGCAGGAACAACCTGTCCCACCACCCTCTCTCCATAGTCATGCAAATTCCTTCCTTTCTGACATCAACGTATCTCCCCTTTGAAGTCAAGGATTGTACCCCCCTTGGTAGTCTCTGTAGCCATCAGGAGCTGTGACAGGGTCTGCAATCACAAGCCAATACCTCCCACTGCACGATCCAAGCCCAACAACACCTGACGATATGTTGGCTTGGAGCTGGGTGGTATCGTCATTCCCAAGGAGGGTTCTCCCTCCCAAAAAGTGCTACCAATTTCTGCAACTGTTGAAGCCTTTTGATGACATAGATGGTATTTGGAGTTTGGGACATGTAAGATAAGATAAGATTTCTTTATTAGTCACATGTACATCAAAACACACAGTGAAATGCATCTTTTGCATAGAGTGTACTGGGGGCAGCCCGCAAGTGTCGCCACACTTCCAGCGCCAACATAGCATGCCCACAACTTCCTAACCCCTACGTCTTTGGAATGTGGGAGGAAACCGGAGCACCCGGAGGAAACCCACGCAGATACGTGGAGAACGTACAAACTCCTTACAGACAACGGCCGGAATTGAACCCGGGTCGCTGGCACTGTAATAGTGTTATGCTAAACGCTACACTACCGGGTTGTGTGCTGGTGTGGTGTGAGGGTGAGGTGAGGAATCCTCCTAAACACCAGGTGAGTTTAGCACAGCAGTACATTAGTTTCAAGCCTGAGGTCCAGTTGGGATCAAATACACACAAGGTTTGGTGTCCCAAGCTGCCTAATCTGCACTTCCCAGTGTACACAAGCCTTGCAATCATTACTGACCTTACCAATATGGTGGACGGTGCGGGACATACTGTGGAAGCATGGGCCGCCATATTAGTCAACCTTCAACATCTCCAGCTGAATTTTATCCAAGTCTTAACAAAGCCCAACATTGCCAGCTTAACATGAATCCATCGCCAAATGTTGAGGGTAGTCAGCTTTCGCTAATTCAAAGATTACTATTAAGAGCAAAATGCAGAAAATAAAATCAAAATAAAAAGTGGCAGGCAGGGTGGTGAAGAAGGAGTTCGACACGCTGGCCTTCATCAGTCAGGACACTGAGTACAGGAGTTGGGACATTATGTTACAGTTGTATAAGTCGTTGGTGAGGCCGCCCCTGGAGTACTGTGTACGGTTTTGGTCACCCTGTTATAGGAAAGATGTGGTTAAACTGGAAAGGGTGCATTTACAAGGATGTTGCCAGGACTAGAGGGCCTGAGTTATAGGGAGAGGTTGGCCAGGCTAGGTCTTTATTCCTGGGAACGTAGGGATATGAGAGGCGACCTTATTGAAGTGCTTAAGGTTATGAGAGGCACAGATAAGGTGGACGGTAACAGTCTTTTCCTCAGGGTAGGGGAGTCCAAACAAGGGGGCATAGGTTTAGGGCGAGAGGGGAAAGATTTAAAAGGGACCTGAGGGGCAGCTTCTTTACGCAGAAGGTGGCGAGTAAATGGAACGAGCTTCCAGAGGAAGTGGTTGAGGCAGGTACAATAGTATCATTTAAGAAGCACTTGGACAGGTACACGGAGGGTCGGGGCTTGGAGGGATATGGGCCGATCGCAGGACACTGGGACTAGCTGGGTGGGCCCCGTAGTCGGCATGGACTGGTTGGGCCAAAGGGCCTGTATCCGTGCTGTATTGCTCTATGACTCTGATTCTAAAAAGCTGGAAATCTCAGCAGGTGAGGCAGCTTCCGTGGAGAGAGAAAGAAATGCAATGTGTCCGATCGATCAGCTTTCCACGAAGGTAGAAAGCTGCAAAATAAGGGGTTGGTCTTTTAAAAGTGAGGTGTGCAGAAAAGTGAGGGTGGTGAATCTCTGGAATTCTCTGCTCCCCAGGGTGGGGGAGGCTGGATCATTGGATGCACTTGAGGTGGAGATAGGTAAATATTTGAAAGATCGAGGAATTGAGGCTTATGGGGAAGTGGCGCAGAAGAGGAATTGAGACAAGCATAGATCAGCCATGATTGTATTGAATGACAGGGTAGGATTAAGGGGCCGAATGGCCTGCTCCTACACCTATTTTCTTGTGTTCTTTTTGTGTTCTTATGAAGCAGCATCTACCTCTTCTTTACTCAGCTATTGCCCACGTCTTCCCTTCACAATGCTGGGACGTGTTGAGCGAGCTAAGATTTTTCCCTTTGGAGAGGAGGAGGATGAAAGGTGACTTGATACAAGATGATAAGGGGCATAGATCGAGTGGACAGTCAGAGACTTTTCCCCAGGGTGACAATGGCTAACACGAGGGGACATAATTTTAAGGTGACTGGAGGAAGGTATAAGGGGGACGTCAAGGGTAAGTTTTTTTTTAACACAGAGAGTGGTGGGTGCGTGGAACGCACTGCTGGCAGAGGTTGTGGGGGCAGATACATTAGGGACATTTTAGAGACTCTTAGATAGACACATGAATGATAGAGAAATGGAGGGCTATGTGGGAGGGAAGGGTTAGGTAGATCTAAGGATAAAATGTCAGCACAACATTGTGGGCTGAAGGGCCTGTACTGTGCTGTAATGTTCTATGCATCTCCTGTATAGGACCAGGCATTGTGTCCTCAAAGTAAGGGGACAGCCATACGTACAAACGTGCCAAGACTGAGATGAGAAGAAATTTCTTCACCCAGAAGGCAGTGAATCTTTGGAATTCTCTACCCAAGATGAACTGTCACAGTAACATGGCAGTTAGCATAACGCTATTACAGCACCAACGACACAGGTTCAATTCCCGCCGCTGTCTGTAAGGAGTTTGTACGTTCTCCCCGTGTGTCTGCGTGGGTTTCCTCCGGGTGCTCAGGTTTCCTCCCACATTCCAAAGACGTACGGGTTAGGAAGTTGTGGGCATGCTATGTTGGCACTGGAAGCGTGGTGACACCTGCGGGCTGCCCCCAGAACACTCTGCACAAAAGATGCATTTCACTGTGTGTTTCGATGTACATGTGACTAATAAAGAAATCTTATCTTGTCTTATGTTTAAGACAGAGAGAGGGAAATGTTTTATCTTTTGACAGAATCAAGGGTTATGGCATCAGTGCAAGAATGTGAGGTAAACGAGCAGCCATGGTATTGACTTACAGAGCAGGTGTAACAGGTTGAACACGGTCATAAGAATGCATTGCCCCTCCTTTGCTGTCCTGAGAGGGTAATCGGTATTGGTTTATTATTGTCACATGTACCAAGATACAGTGAAAAGCTTTTGCTGGCTTACCATCCAGACAGATTGTTCTCTACACAAGTGCATCGAGTACAAAAGAACAAAAACAGAATGCAGAATATAGTGTTACAGTTACAGAGGAAGTGCAGTGCAGGTAGACAATAAGGTGCAAAGGACACAATGAGATTAAGAGTTCATCTGGGTGCTGATGGGATTTCTCTTTGAACTGTCAATGTGCTGATCATCATTGCTCCCTCAGTGGTGCTGGAGTGGTCTTGGGTTTAGGCTCAAAGCCAGTGAAAGTAAAGTGAAATAAAAACAGAAAGTGCTAGAAACACTCAGCAGGTCAGGCTGCGTCTGTGGGAAGAGAAACAGAGTAAATGTTTCGGGTCAAAGACCCTTCGTCAGAACTGGAAAGCAGTTGTGGCGAACTTATTAAACTAGTAATGAAATGCCTAACTGAACTAAACCCTTCTGCCTACACTATGCCCACATCCCTCCATTCTCTGCACATTCATGTGCCTGTCTAAGAGCCTCTTAAGCACCTCTATCGTACCTGCCTCCCCCTGGCGGCGCATTCCAGGCACCCACCACTCTGTGTGTAAAAGAAAAACTTGCCCCGCACATCTCCTTTGAACTTACCCCTCTCATCTTAAATGCATACCCTCTAATACTAGGCATTTCGACCCTGGGAGAAAGATGCTGGCTGTCTACTCTATGCCTCTCATAATGTTAGATAAGATAAGATCTCTTTATTAGTCACATGTACATCGAAACACACAGCGAAATGCATCTTTTGCATAGAGTGTTCTGGGGACAGCCCGCAAATGTCGCCACGCTTCCAGTGCCAACATAGCATGCCCACAACTTCCTAACCCGTACGTCTTTGGAATGAGAGGGGAAACCAGAGCACCCGGAGGAAATCCACGCAGACACGGGGAGAACGTACAAATTCCTTACAGACAGCGGCCAGAATTGAACCCGGGTCACTGGCGCTGTAATAGTGTTACGCTAACCACTACCGTGCCTGCCATAAACTTCTATCGGTCTCCCCTCAGCCTCTGCCGCTCCAGAGAAAACAACCCAAGTTTGTCCAACCTCTCCTTATTAAACATGACCTCTAATCCAGGTAGCATCCTGATAAATCTCTTCTGCACCCTCTCCAAAGCCTCCACATCCTTCCTGTAATGGAGTGACCAGGCATTCTCCAGATGTGGCCTAGAGTTTTATAAAGCTGCAACATAACTTCCTGATTCTTGAACTCAGTGCTTCAACTAATAAGAGCAAGCATGCCATGCGCCTTATTTGTTAATATCAGGAAATTGTGGGACTTGAAGGGGGACTGGGAGATGACCATGTTCCCCTGGTGGTATCAAAGAGCCAATGGCAGGGTTTTGATCGAATTCTCATGATTAAGATAGAGACTGGAAGAGGTGGAGCTTTCACGATACTCCTGATCAAAGCTTTCACTGCTACGTCCCGGGAGAAGTCATGCTGAATTATTACAGTCAAGGAGGTGAGAAGCCTTCCACAACAGGGCTCGACACCACATGTGGCAAAGTCTGCCTCTCACAGTTGAAGCTCATTGCTGACTCCCGACGATTTAACTCTACGATTCCCCCATTGTGGAAATACGAGGGAGACTACAGATGCTGGAATCTGGATCAATAAACAAACCACTGAACGAATTCAGCAGGTTGAGCAGCATCTGTGGAGCCAAAGGATAGTCGATGTTTCATGACAAGACCCCTGTTATCCTTGATACTTCCGGCGCCAACATAGCATGCCCGCAACTTCCTAACCCATACGTCTTTGGAATGTGGGAGGAAACCGGAGCACCCGGAGGAAACCCACGCAGACACGGGGAGAACGTACAAACTCCTTACAGACAGCGGCCGGAATTGAACCCGGGTCGCTGGCGCTGTAATAGCGTCGTGCTAAACGCTACACTAGTTAAAAGCGATGTTGGGGGGGGGGGGGCGCAAGTTTTTTGCAGGAGTGGTAGGTACCTGGAACAGGCAGCCAGGTGTAACGGTGGAATCAGATCTGGTAAGAGGCATTTAAAAGGTTGTTAGACACATAAGTATGCAGGGAATGGAGAGATATGGATCATGTGCAGGCAGAAGAGGTTTAGTTTAATTCAGCATCGTGTTCGGCACAGACATTGTGGGCTGAACGGACTGTTCCTCTGCTGCACTGTTCTATGTTCATTAAGTTTCCTGTCTGCTAACATGAGTCTGCAGAACCCTCTTCCTCAAAGAGAAGTTCTTGCATATTTTTTAAGGCAGGTACTTGATGAGCAAAGGGGTGAGGGATTACTGGAGATAAGTGGGAATTTAGAGTTGAGGTTACAGTCGGATCAGGCAATGAATGGTGGAGCAGGCTTGAGGGACAGACTAGATGGTTCCCTGCTCCTAATTCACACGGAAATATGCGCAATAGACATTCTGTACAATGGCAGCCATCCAGGTGGGGGTTCAGGGGGGTAGAACAGGCTGCCATTCACATCTGGACATGGTTAATGCCTTACTAGTTAATGCCAACTTCAAGACCTGTTCCTGTGTTTCACACAAATATTCAAACGAGCCCATATCTTTAATAGACTGAGCATAATCTGCTGGCAGGTTAACAGTGCGTTTACCAATAGTCATTGGTGGTGAGGGAAAGGTGCACTTCGAGTCGTGAGTTATCACTAACTCCACGGGAAATGAGAATGCACCCCCTCCGTAAACGTTTCCTCTCCGTACCGACGATTCCAGGAAAGTGCTGCAATTGTGCTCTGATTGCCTATGGAGCTCGCCGGGGAGGGTAAGGACGGGTATAGGGGGAGATGGTGGTAAGGTTCACCTTCCCATCAGCCTCACATGTGGGTGTCTCACACCCAAAGGCAGTAAATTCCTCTTTTATGTTCCTTCCTCTTTATCTCCTAACCCCACTTACCCTCCCCTCTCTTCATCCTCTCTTTTGTACCTGAATACTCCATCATCCCTGCCCCTTTCCCCATCCTTGAATCTCATTGGTTAATGAAAAAGGGGTAGAGATTTGTCATTGGCCATCTGTGACTGACAGGTTTCAGGAATCGGCCACTGGAAGTTCTCCCTGAAATCAGCATTGGGAGCCAAGCGCATGAGTGGGTAAAGCTTCTATGTAACTCCAGTGACCAAAGATAAACTTCCACCCCTTCGCTACGGTCAAGAAAGCACACCAACTCCTCTACTTCCTCAGAAGGCTCAGGAAATTTGGCGTGTCCCTGATGACCCTCACCAACGTTTACCTCACCGTGGCCCTCAGCATAGAAAGCATCCTATCTGGAAGCATCACACTTGGTATGGCAACTGCTCTGCCCAGGACAGTAAGAAATTGCAGGGAGTTATGACCACAGCCCAGTCCATCACACAAACCAGCCTCCCCTCCGTGGAGTCTGTCTACATATCCTACTGCCTGGGGAAAGCAGCCAACATAATCAAAGACCCCTCCCGCCCCAGTCATTCTCTCTTCTACCCCCTCCTGGCAGGCAGAAGATACAAAAGCTTGAGAGCACATACCACCAGGTCAAGGCAGCTTCTATCCTGCTGTTATCAGACTCCTGAACATACATCTTATACACTAAAAGATGAACTCTTGATCTCCCAGTCTCTCTCTTCATGGATCTTGCACTTTACTTGTCTACCTGCTCTACACTTTCTCTATAACTGTAACACTATTAAAACATACAACCTAGAACAGTACAGCACAAGTTGTGTCAAACTAATTAAGCTAATGACACCTAATCCCTTCTGCCTGCACAAGGTCCGTATCCCTCCATTCTCTGCGCATTCATGTGCCTATCTAAGAGCCTCTTAAACACCTCTATCGTATCTGCCTCCACCACTACCCCCGGCAGCGCATTCCAGGCACCCACCGCTCTCTGTGTAAAAAAAACTTGCCATGCACATCTCCTTTGAACTTTCCCTTTCTCATCTTAAATGCATATCCTCTGGTATTAGACATTTTGACGCTGGGAAAACATACCGGCTGTCCACTCTATCCATCATTTTATAAACTTCTATTCTCCATCCTGTTTTGTTTTACTACCTCGATGTACTTATGTCTGGCATGATCTGTCCGGATGGCATGCATGCAAAAGTTTTTCACTGTATCTCAGTACATGTGACAATCATAAACCAATTCCAATTCCATTGCTTACAAAGATCTCAAGCGTGACCCCCCTGCCCCTCCCCCACTGCTCTGGGCTCGACCTTCCAGTAACATGTAGGCTGAAAAGTGAGCAAGGAAGTCTAACACATGGCGTTAGCCACACGGCGGCCTGACCCTGGCCAGCTCACATTAACCGCAGATAATGTTGCCCGTACCTTGTTGTCTGTTTTCTTTCACCAGCAACCTCTGCTCCTTGTCAATGCTTATCGTCGCTCTAAAGGTCACACAAGACAATTGCCTTTACATCCTAACTTTGAAAAGTAAAGAGTGAAGCCGTCTAACTAATAGTATCAAGGTTGCCATGGAAACACACGATCAGGTGATAAAGCTGTCCGAAAGATTAAGGAATGATTCCAGATAATTAATGAGGGTCTTTTCCTTTAAGTCTTCCTTCTCCCACTTCTGCTTCAGAAACAATGACCTTAGTGTGGCAGCTGACTACTGTTTGCCATAACACATCCTGATGCGTTGTTAGATTTGAGGGCCCGGAACTGGTATTGATGGTTCTGCTTTCAACCTAGTAATTTTTCTACTGCTTTCAACAGGTTCCTCTCCTCTTCTCGAAGAGGACGGTGTGCCACTGGGCCACTGTTCAACAGATAGCACTCCATTCCTGTGGCTTCATCCAATGACCTCGGCAGAAATAGCTGGAAGAGCATTTGCCCAAGAACAGTTGCTATGGCAATGGGCTTGCTGGACTGGTTCTCCACCGGCTTGGAGATGTGTCCACTTCCGCCACAGCAAATAAATCTGGAAGTGAGAGATGGCACTGAACCTACTGGATTATCGGAAAACCTCCAAGACCCTTCGCAGAAGGATATCTGCTATTCTTATCCAGTCTGCCTAAAGCGACCAGTCACGGTCCATGTTACACACTGCTAATAGCAGGCCTGTGGGACATGGACCTCAGGCCAGGCTATACTCGTAGAGAGAGAGAGAGAGAAACTGACCCAAAGTCATACAGGAATGACTGGCTGAACTGGCCTTCCATTACTGATTTGGACTCAGTTTTTCTCCCTCCATTAGTATAGCCTGGCCTACTAGGTGTGGCCCATAGTCTCGCAATTAGTTTAACACAGAAAAAGAAACATAACCTGTCTCTAACTACTGCTTTAACTCATCTGGTCTCGCCCTATCACAGACTCGATGGGCCGAATGGCCTGCTTCTGCTCCCTTGTCTTGTGATCTTGTAATATTCCCTGTGTTCTATCCATCCCTCCCCCACCTTCTGTGCTACTGAAAATGAAAGCATTTTCCCTCTTTCCCAGTTCTGACGCAGGGTCCCAGACCTGAAGCATTAACTCTGGTTCTCTTTTCGTAGACGCTATCCGACCTGTTTCCAGCATGTTCTGTTTTTATTTCAGATTTCCAGCATCTGCAGGGTTTTTTTCCTTTTATTTTCAGTGGTTGACTCTTACCTGCCCAGCGAGCTGCTCAGTTCAGGGGAAGCAAATGCTGGCCTTAGCAGAGTTGCCCATGTCCTGGGAATGGAAGAACTGGAAGACGTTGCAGATGAGCTGGATGTTGGGTTGCTTCCTCCCCAAACGTCCCATCCAGTGTATCAGCCCTCTGTGCTCCTCCATCCTGAACCAACAGCAATGAGTAAAAGACCACGGTGCATAATTCTTTTCTAATGCCCCTGTAATTCTAGAACTGTTACATTATGCAAGTAGACCATTTGACCCCTTGAGTCTCATCGAGAAATGCCGTTAGTCCCATTTCCCCCACTCTTTCCCCATTGCCCATCAAGATTTTCTCACTCAGGCCCCTCTCTAGTTTCAGTCTGAAGACACTGATTTATCAACCAACCTGACTGGCAGTGAAAACCAGATCACATCCATCTATGGAAATGCCTGGAACTAGCTTTTCCTCATATCTCTTTGGACATTCTCTCTTCTCCCCGCTCCCATCAGGCAGAAGATACAAAAGCCTGAAAGCACATACCACCAGGCTCAAGGACAGCTTCTATCCCGCTGTTATAAGACTATTGAACTTCCTCTAGTATGATAAGATGGACTCTTGACCTCACAATCTGTCTCGTTATGACCTTGCACCTTATTGTCTGCCTGCACTGCACTTTCTCTGTAACTGTAACACTTTATTCTGCATTCTGTTGTTGTTTTCCCTTGTACTACCTCAATGCACTGTTGTAACGAAATGATCTGTATAGATGACATGCAAAACATCGGTACATTAGACAATAACAAACCAACTTACCAATTTAACAACCTTTGGCTCAGAGTTTTTACTCTGTGCTCTAGCTTTACCTGTGTGACCGCTGCCCGGGACCCAGGAGGTCAATTTCTTAATTTGGTCGTTGGAGAGAGACCGGAAGAGGTGTCAGTGGAGGAAGAGTTACCGAAACGTTGTTTCTGCTCCAAACGTGCATCACCACTGAGGTCCACGTTTGGAAAATGTCTTTGCATCTCGTTTATAGAACGTAGAGCATAGAATGCTACAGCACAGTACAGGCCCTTCAGCCCACAATGTTGTGCTGATATTTTATCCTGCTCTAAGATCTATCTAACCCTTCACTCCCACATACCCCTCCATTTCCTTATCATTCATGTGTCTATCTAAGAGTCTCTTAAATGTCCCTAATCTACCTGCCCCCACAACCTCTGCCAGGAGTGTGTTCCACACACCCACCAATCTGTGTAAAAAAACTTACCCTTGACATCCCCCTTATATCTTCCTCCAATCACTTTAAAATTATGTCCCCTCGTGTTAGCCATTGTCGCCCTGGGAAAAGGTCTCTGACTGTCCACTCAATCTATGCCTCTTATCATCTTGTACACCTCTATTAAGCCTCCTCTCATCCTCCTTCTCTCCAAAGAGAAAAGCCCGAGCTCACTCAACCTATCCTCATGAGACATGCTCTCCAATCCAGGCAACATCCTGGTAAATATTCTCTGCACCCTCTCTAAAGCTTCCACATCCTTCCAATAATGAGGCGACCAGAACTGAAAGCAATACTCCAAGTACGGTCTGACCAGAGTCCTATAAAGCTGCAACATCACCTTGTGGCTCTTGAACTCAATACCGTGACTAATGAAGGCCAACACACCATACGCCTTCTTAACAACCCTATCGATCTGCGCAGCAACCTTGAAGGACCTACGGACATGGACCCCAAGATCCCTTTGTTCCTTCACCTGACCTATCTTTAATTATTCACTGCTAACTTAATTAGCTAATCTCTTTCAACCTTGAAAGGGGGAAAGTTTAAACGGGATTTACAAGGCAAGATTTTTACCCAGAGTGGGGTGGGTGCCTGGAATGTGTTGCCAGGGGAGGTGGTGGAGCAGACACAATAGCATTGTTTAAAAAGTATTTAGATGGGCACAGGAACAGGCAGGGAACAGAGGGACGTGAACCTTGTGCAGGCAAATCAGCATCACGGTTGGCACGGACATTGTGGGCCGAAGGTCCTGTTCCTGTGCTGTACTGTTCTGTGTTCTAAGATGCAGTAAATAGTGGACTTGTAAACCCAGCTGGTGGGACAAAGCTCTGGGAACTGGCTGAAAGTGGCAAGGAGGGAAAAGTTAGAGTCCAGCCACCACACTTCAAGCTACCATTCAAAAGCGAGGGATACAAACCTATTGATAGAACCCTCTCAAGAGTTCATTCCCAAAGGCAACAATGATCCACATTCACACACAGCCGGTAAAATGGTAAAACGTTACCGAGCAATTCACAGGAAAGGGGGTGGCCTTTTGACCTCATCATTACTGCGTCCATGTGATTCCCACCCAAGGAGGAAAAGCGATATATCTCCAGGTCAGGATGGGGTGGGACTTGGAAAGAACCTGTGGCTGGAAGTGTTCTATGCCCCTGCTTGGGAGATGCTGTCGGAATCTTGGATGCTATTTGAGTGGACAAAGCTGGGGAGGTACGAGTGCTGATGAGCAGCTCATCAGTGGAGGGTAAGGAATTCCTGAAGCTTCTCCAAACGCAAGAGATGTAGCCACAAGAGATGGGTCTTGGCAGTAGTTGGCAGGTGGCGAGTGGGTCAGGGAAGAACAAACAATGACATCAGTGTCTGGAGTGGCCTCCAGGATCCCTTTAAGGATGGACCCTGCAGGGTGGGGGACTGCTGAGCAGGTTCCACCCAATGGTACACCAGAAATGGTGCCCCGTCCTGCAACCTGTACAGTTAAATAAGCCTGCTGCCTGTTAGGCTGCCCATTCCAATTGCACTGGAACACCATATCTAGTGGGCCTGAAGACAGAGATGTAGAGGAGTGGATAGGAATGGACAGGAGATTCTTTATATTAATAAAGCTTTTTCCTGCAAACCTCAAACAAGAATGGTGACTGATAAAAATGAAGATATGCAGCTAGAAATTGGAGTGTATAATGCCTGTTTTATTTTCATGCAAATCAAGCATAAGATTTCTGTGTCAGTCATGCGTGCATTGAAACACAGTGAAATGCATCTTTTGCGTAGTGTTCTGGGGGCAGCCCACAAGTGTCGCCAGGCTTCCGGCACCAACATAGCATGCCCACAACTTCCTAACCCGTACGTCTTTGGAATGTGGGAGGAAACCGAAGCACCCGGAGGAAACCCACGCAGACACAGGGGGATCGTACAAACTCCTTACAGACAGCAGCCGGAATTGAACCCGGGTCGCTGGCGCTGTAAAGTGTTATGCTAACCACTACACTACTGTGCCTGCACAAAATCAGATTTGTGTAAGCTTTACCATGTGTGCAGTCATTTAGAACATAACAGCACAGTACAGGCCCTTCGGCCCACAATGTTGTGCCAACATTTTATCCTGCTCTAAGATCTATCTAACCCTTCCCTCCCACATAGCCCCTCCATTTCTCTATCAGTCACGTGTCTATCTAAGAGTCTCTAAAATGTCCCTAACGTATCTGCCCCCACAACCTCTGCCGGCAGTGCGTTCCACGCATCCACCACTCTCTAGTTTCTAGATGACTTCCCGCCCAATGGAAAATTGGAGCGGGTACCATTCACCCCAGCACAAACGCCAGCTTCGTTCGACCACGTGATGATGTCAGCAAGATGCATGACTGTCAGCTTTGCCGCATGCGCAGAACCTGGACAGAGCCAGGACATTGGATTTCACCCGCAGGCAAACCAGGAGCAAACTCCACTAAGTGGGCAGGCGGGTGCCAACTCTTCGGGCCTGTCTGAGGCATCGCTATTTTGTCCTGTTTTTGTTGCAGGTCTCAGTGAGGGGTGAAGGTGAACCAGTACAGCAGTGTATAGCACCATACAGCATGGCAGAGTACACTGGGAAGAAAAGGGCTGACGCTATGTTTGTGTTACGATCGTACCAGTAAGCAACACAAGTTATTTTCACCCCTGCACAGTGCCTAATGAATGCTATCACAAAATGTAGTTGTGATAACATTCTGGTGAGCACCCTGGGTCCTCTGGTTCCCTCCCACATCTCAAAGACGTGAGCCGGTTGGTCAATTGGCTGCTGGAAATTGCCCCTGGTGTGTAGATGGGTGGGAGGAGATGATGGGAAAGGGGGTGAGATGTCATAGCTTTATAAAACTCTGGTTAGGCTACATCTGGAATAGTACAATCAATTCTGGTCGCCCCCATTATAGGAAGGATGTGGGGGCTTTGGAGAGGGTGCAGAAGAGGTTTCAGACTCAATCAGGTTTATCATCACTGACATACATCGTGAAATTTGTTGTTTTGTGGCAACAGTACAGTGCAAGAAAAAAATTACCAGAGGTTACAAAAATAAATAAATAGTGGAAAAGAGGAATAACGAGGTAGTGTTGATGCGTTCATAGACTAGAGGGCATGATCTATAATGAGGGTTTGGATAAACTTGGGTTGTTTTCTCTGAAGTGGCAGAGGCTGAGGGGAGTCCTGATAGAGGTTTGTAAGATTATGAGAGGTATAGATAGAGTAGACAGCCAGTACCTTTCCCCAGGGTCAAAATATCTAATAAGGGTATGCATTTAAGGTGAGAGGGGGTAAGTTCAAAGGGGATGTGCAGGGCAATTATTTTACAGAGAGTGGTGGGTGCCTGGAATGCGCTGCCAGGGGTGGTGGTGGAGGCAGATACGATAGAGGTGTTTAAGAGGCTCTCAGACAGGCACGTGACTGTGCAGAGAATAGAGGGACATGGACGTACTCTGCCCAAGACTGCAAGAAACTGCGGAGAGTTGTGGACACAGACCAGCACATCACAGAAACCAGCCTCCCCTCCATGGACTGTCTATACCTCTTGCTGTCTTGGCGAAGCAGCCAGTGTAATCAAAGACACCACCCACCTGGGTCACTCTCTCTTCTCTCCCCTCCTATCAGGCAGAAGATACAGGATCCTGAGGGCACATACCACCAGGCTCAAGGACAGCTTCTATCCCATTGTGATAAGACTATTGAACGGTTCCCTTGTACAATGAGATGGACTCTTGACCTCACAATCTACCTTGCACCTTATTGTCTCCCTGCAATGCACTTTCCTGTAGCTGTGACACTTTACTCTGTATTGTTATTGTTTTTACCCTGTACTACCTCAATGCATTGTATGAATCGATCTGTACAATCGGTATGCAAGACAAGTTTTTCCACTGCACCTTGGTACAAGTGACAATAATAAACCAATACCATTGTGTAGGCAGAAGGGATTAATTTAGTTAGGCACTTAATTACTAGTTTAATTAGTTCAGCCCAACATTGTGGGCCAAAAGACCTGTTCCTGTGCTGTTCTATGTTCTAATAAATAGGATTGGTGTAAAATGGATGGGTGGTCAGTCTCTGTGCTGGGTGACTCTAAACCCCACAGTGAGCTCTGTAGGTTTATGAGCCTGGGGGGTTCTCCTCACATGGCATCACTGGTGTCTGGGTAGGGAGGGGTGGGTTGTAGCCACAGAATCTCCCCCACACCATCTCATCTCCATGGCAACCTTCACTACAGCTGCTCAGACACTCTGGGAGAATGAGAAGTGGGTTAGGGTTAGCATAGGGTTTGTGTAAAATGGATGCTTGATGGTCAGCACAGTCTCAGTGGGCCAAAGGGCCCACTTCCATGCAAGACTCCGTGACTTCTCAGCCAGCCTAGCAGCTGTGACATGGCTGCTGCAAGCTGAAGCCAGTTGCTGGCCAGTCACATTTTAACACAGTAGAAGGAAAAGAGTAATCATTTTTCAATTATACATTTTCCCAATTTATCAAATTTTTTGCAAATCTTTCAACTGAGCATTTGGGCAAAATTCAGCCACAATTAGCTACCTAAAATACAAGGTAGGTGGTTAAATTTATGTTATTTCTTCCATTAGTTGGAGAGTCTAGAGCTACAGATTGTCAGACAGAAAGGGACTGTCAACTTCCCCACACTCCAGAACACCAGTGAATCAAATGGGATTTTGGAACAATCCATCACTGTCACAATGTCAAGCAAAGAGAAAGATCGTTGAGAACCCAAATGCAGCACACCGGTACAAGACTGGAGTCCGGATGCTTCCTTGGAACTGAACGCAGACAAGAAGGAATCTTGCCTCGGGGATCTGAGGCAGAGCCCCGACACAAACAGGATATCCTAGGAGAAAATGACAAAACCGGGACTGCTCTAGAGTTGCCAGCTCTGAGCAGCCAGGAGACAAAGTATACCCAAAGGTTGACCAATACTCTGGCAACTAGTGCTAGTGAAACTTATGCTGGTCTCCTGATGGGGCTCAGGTGTGTGTTATGTGATTAGTAGTGCATGGACATGCACAGCAAGGCACCATCAATGGACCCAAATCAAGAGCCAGCACTCAGAACCATGACAGTAACCCCCCTCCCCACCACTACAGGAGCCTCCAGGCAACCCCAGGCTTGTCCCGATGGTTCTGACAGAATTCCTGAAATGAGGGAGGGGTCCAAAATGAAGGAGTGAGGAACCCAGGAGTGTTCCTCCAGACTATTCCTTCAAGCGAAGAAGTACTGCAGGCCCCTACCCCAGCAGCACACATCCAGTAAACACCAGTGTACACCAGGTGGTTGTTAACAATCTGGGGGGGGGGGGGGGGGGGGGGTTGTGGCAGGGGCAGAGGGGGCTTGAGCTGGAGGGCACAACTGACTGCTAGCCACTGGCTTCACCTGAGACACATGGAAAGTGGGATGTATCCTCAGAGCTGTAGGCAATTTGAGCCGGACCATCGTGAGATCGACAATCTGCTCAATTTCAAAAGGACCCAAGAAGCGAGGAATGAGTTTCTTGGGCTCATCTTTGAGGGGGGATGTCCTTAGCCACAAGCCAAACCTTCTCCCCAGGCTGGTACACCAGTGCTGTAAGGAGCAGGGCTGCACATGTCCTCCTGGACCTTATGGCAACAGTGGAAATTGTCCTGAACAGAGGGCACAGTAATGTCCCCTTCATGGATGGAGAAAAGGAGGTTGGTAACTGAGTGAGGGACCTTCCAGCAACAGTGCACACCAGAGAGTTGTGGGGTGGGGAGTCCAGTGACAAAATCCAGGACGATATGGGACGGCAGATGGCTAGGTACAGGCCAAAGCAGTCCAGCAGGTGGTCAGTGGACTGGTAGAAACAAAGGAATGGGTATCAGTGTCCATGGAGGGCCACCAGAAGTGTTTCTTCAGGAGGAAAGGCATCCTATCAATCCCCAGATAGCAGGTAAAACAAGAAGAATATGCCCACTGCAGAACCTGAGACTGCACAGACTCTGGTACAAAAAGGCAGTTGGGTGGTCCATTACCTGGGTCAGGTTGGGCTTCCTTCACTACAGCCTCGATCTCCCAGGTGAGGGCTGCCACCAGGGAAGGATGGTCCTCCTCAGTAGCATACATGAAGGGCTACTGCTCAAATGTTAACAAGCATTGTAGTAGGAAGGACCTGCATTTTCCCAGATCCCCAGTGTAGGGTTCTGGGTCAGGTCATCAAACCATAGGGTGTTGTTCTTACAGATTGACCAGGCTGGTCAGACAGAATTCCCAGAGTGGAAGAGGTAAGAGAGCAGAGACTCAGCTGACCTGTTCACTGAGCTGCCCAACAGCTACTGTTAGGGTACAGAAGTCTGCCATAACCTCCCAGAGCTGCCAGCTCAGAAATTAACCCTGGCTGGTGAGGACTTCTGGTAGGGAAATCACATCCATGGGTTCATGGTGGCCAGAGTATTCTGTCACAATGTCAAGCAAAGAGCAAGATCACAGAACCCAAATGCAGCACACCAGTACAAGACTAGAGTTAGGATGCTTCCTCAGAATCAAACACAGGCAGTGACCAGAAGAAAATCTTGCCTCAAGGCTCTGAGGCAGAGACCCAAAACCAGGACCACTCTAGAGTTGCCGGCTCTGAGCAGCCAGGAGCCACAGTATACCCAAAGGTTAGCCAACACTCTGGCAACTAGTGCTAGTGAAACCAGGGTTCTTATGCTAGTCTCCCACTGGGGCTCAGGTGTATGTCGTTATGCAATTAGTAGGGCATGGAATCCATGTGCTGCACAACGAGGCACCATCAGTGGAGCCAAATCAAGGGCCAGCACTCGGAACCATGACAGTCACTAATCCCAACCTTTACTTAATCAGTTGTATTTAAGCTCCCGAGCTGCTGAAGCAGAATTTGAACTCACAAACTGTTGATCAACAACCGAGGCCTCAATACACAAGGCCAGTAACTCCCATCATAAGGCAAAGGTTTGAAAGGGGCTCATTTTGATATTGACAGAAGACTAGTGTGGTAGACACTAGGCCCACTCGCTCAGTGATGGACACCACCTGACAACTGATAGGTTAAGAAAATTATATCTCATTTCTCATATTTCCTCATGGCATAAAAAACCATTTGGCCCATCGAGTCCATGTTGACGCTCAGAGCGATCCCATCGTCCCCTTCCCTCACTTATTTCCCTGTGACCTATTCCCTCTCTCACATGCCCCTCAACTCTCTCCAGTTCTCCTGTCACCTGCCTGCACTGGGGGCAATTTACACCAGCCATTTAACCTACCAGCACGTCTTTGGGATGTGGGAGTAAACTGGAGCACACAGGGGAAACTCAGACGGTCGTGGGGAGAAGGTGCAAACTCCACGCGGACAGTGCCGGAGGTCAGGATCGAACCCAGGTTACAAGAACTGTTGTACCACTGCTGTATCACTTCTGACTGGCGGCTGGAGCTTCCCCTCACCCATTTCAACCAATTCACTGTTCCACCATTTGCACAATTCCTTGACTCTCCAAGCATAGCTGCCTAAATCTCTCAAACCCCTTCACCATCTGATGACCGACATGCTAGTTAACTTACCTCTTAATGAGATTCTCAGCTTCCAAACAAAATGCTTCTGAAGAAGATAGAAACCATCTCACGAGGCCAGTAGTTTAAGCAGAGGGGGGTCAAGGGGTTCAACCAAATGGTATTTGACACTGGAAGACCCTGTGCTCTTGCATTGACTGGTTTAAATGATCATATGACTGCTAGGAACAGGAGTTATAGCGTCAAAGAGTTCCGTCAGCACTGTGAGGTACTGAGGTAAAAAGGAAACACCACACCCAAGCCATGTTATTAAGCGTCAACATGGACAGAGATACGTGCAACTGAGCATAAAACCCGCCAATAACTTTCTTGTACTTGCTGACCGAGTGCACCAGTTTAAGAATAGCCTGTGATTCACAGTGGGAATATGACTGAATCTTCCTGCTTAAAACAAAAGTTTGTTTGTTTTAAAGAAAACCATTAACTCAGCTCCCCTCAATCACTACCACCTTCAGCTTGAGGCTCAAAGATATTCCTTTGATAAATTAAAAGTAACAAAGTCATAAGCCCTCAGTTCCACCCTAACGCCAACCCCTGCTGGACATGGCAGTATTACACAGAGTTAAAGAGAATGTATAGCACAAGGATTTAGATTCCACCCCAAACCCCTTCCACTTCATCCGATTTTCCTTTCTTCCCAGTATCATTGCCCAGCGCCCGCCTAGATCCATGCCATTTGCTTTAATCCCACTATTCCTACCACTTAAATGAAGAGGTTTCTTCTGAGTTCCTGATTGGACTTCTTGGGGTAAAGCCAATAAATGTTGGAAACACTCAGCAGGTCGGGCAGCATCTGTGGAGGTAGAACCAGAGTTAATGCTTCAGCTCCATTAGTTTCTCCAGCATTATGGAGTCATAGACTGAAACAGCACGCAAACAGGCCCTCCAGCCCATCTAGTCCATGCTGGTCTGGTTTTCTGCCTGGTTCCATCTACCTGCACCTGGACCATATCTCTCCAAACCCCTCCCATCCATGCACCTATCCAAACTTCTCTTAAATGTTACAATTGAACCCGCATCCACCACTTCCACTGGCAGCTCGTTCCACACTCACACCACCCTCTGAGTGAAGTAGTTCTCCCTCAGATTCCCCTTAAATATTTCACCTTTCACCCTAAACCTACATCCTCTAGTTCTAGTCTCACCCAACCTGAGGGGAAAAAGCCTGCATGCATTCACCCTATCTACACCCCTCATAATTTTGTATACTTCTATAAGGTGACGTAGTGTAGCGGTTAGTGTAACGTTATTACAGCGCCAGCGACCCAGGTTCAATTCCCGCCGCTGTCTGTAAGGAGTTTGTACGTTCTCCCCGTGTCTGTGTGGGTTTCCTGCCACATTCCAAAGACGTACGGGTTAGGAAGTTGTGGGCATGCTATGTTGGCACCAGAAGCGTGGCGACACTTGAGGGCTGCCCCCAGAACACTCTACGCAAAAGATGCATTTCACTGTGTGTTTCAATGTACATGTGACTAATAAAGAAATCTTATCTTATCTTTCTTCATTCTCCTGTGCTCCAGGGAATAAAGTCCTAACCTAGTCAATCTATCCCTATAACTCAGGTCCTCAAGTCCCAGCAGCATCCATGTAAATTTTCTCTGCACTCCTTCAAGCTTATTGATATCTTTCCTGTAGGTAGGTGAGCAGAACTGCGCACAATATTCTTATGTTCGCTTCCTGGCCAGTTATGATCCAACTTAATTTTTCTCTCCCCGTCCCATCAGGCCTTCCCATTGTGGAGACACAGGAGACTGCAGATTCTGGAATCTGGAACAACACACAATCTGCTGGAAGAACTCAGCGGGTCGGTCGAGCAGCATCCGCGGAGAAAAGCAGGCGGTCAACGTTTCAGGTCAGGACTCTTCTTCAGGACTGAAGATAGGAAAAGGGGAAGCCCAATATATAGGAGGGAAAAGCAGAGCAGTGATAGGTGGACAGAAGAGGGGAGGCGGGGTGGGCACAGGGTGGTGATAGGTAGATGCAGGTAAGAGATGGTGATAGGCGAGTGTGAGAGAGGAGGGAGAGCAGATCCACCGGGGGATGGGTCAAAGGTAAGGAGAAAGAGGTAAAAAAGAGGCTAGGAAAGGGAAGAGAAGAGGCATGGTTGGGGGTGGGGAAGGGGGGTGGGGATTACCTAAAGTGGGAGAATTCAATGTTCATGCCGTCAGGCTGCGAGGTTCCAAGATGGAAAATGAGGTGCTGTTCCTCCAGTTTGCGCTTGGAATTCTCCTGGTAGTGGAGGAGGCCGAGGAGTGACATATCAGTGATGGTGTGGGAGGGGGAGTTGAGGTGACCGGCAGCGGGGAGTTGCAGGTCGCAGTTACGGACGGAGCGCAGGTGTTCTGCGAAACGTTCACCTAGTCTGCGCCTGGTCTCACCAATGTACAGGAGGCCACACTTGGAGCACCGAATGCAGTAGGTGATAGTAAGGGAGGTGCAGGTGAATCTCTGTCTCACCTGTAAGGACTGTTTGGGTCCCTGGATGGAGGCGATGGAGGTGGTGTAGGGGCAGGTGTTGCACCTATGGCGGGGGCAGTGGAAAGTTTCCGGGGTGGGAGTGGGATGGGTGGGGGGGAGGAGTGAACTAGGGAGTCGTGGAGAGAGCAGTCCCTGCAAAAGGCAGAAAGGGGTGGGGAGGTGATCAGGCAGCACTTGGAGTATTGCGCGCAGTTCCAGTCATCCCGTTACAGGAAGAACTTGGAGGCTTTGGAGAGGGTTCAGAAGAGGTTCACCAGGATGCTGCCTGGATTACAGGGCATTAGTCAGAAGGAGAGGTTGGACAAACTTGGGTTGTTTTCTCTGGAGTGTCGAAGGCTGAGGGGAGACCTGATAGCAGATTAGGGGAGGCATAGATAGAGTAGACAGCCAGTATCTTTTTCCCAAGGTAGAAATGTTGAATACTAGTGGGCATAGCTTTAAGGTGAGAGGGGGAAAGTTTAAAGGAGATGTTTTTACCCAGAGAGTGACAGGTGCCTAGAATGCACTGTCAGGAGTAGTAGTGGAAACAGATAAGATACGATTTCTTTATTAGTCACATGTACATCAAAACACACAGTGAAATGCATCTTTTGTGTAGAGTGTTCTGGGGGGCAGCCCGCAAGTGTCGTCACGCTTCCGGCGCCAACATAGCATGCCCACAACTTCCTAACCTGTACGTCTTTGGAATGTGGGAGGAAACCGGAGCACCCGGAGGAAACCCACGCAGACACGGGGAGAACGTACCAACTCCTTACAGACGGCGGCGGGAATTGAACCCGGGTCGCTGGCGCTGTAATAGCATTACGCTAACCGCTACACAGAGGGATATGGATCACGTACAGGCAGAAGAGATTTAGTTTAATTCGGCATTTTGTTCGGCACAGACATTGTGGGCCGAAGGGCCTGTTCCTGTGTTGTACTGTGTTCTATGTTCTATACTTCACTGGGAGGAAGTCAGCATTGAATCAATAGACTGAATGGTCTCTCTCTGTTCGGTAACAGTACTGTAGTTTTAGATCACTCTCCAATCTGTGTGTTGTTCTACTGTGGGTGTGCGGGGCCAGGGGGTAAATACATTAAGACAGCTGTAACTTGCTGAGGCCCATTTTTCACGCCCTGCTCACTTGCTGGTTAGGATTGAGCACTTGCAGGGCACGGGGCTGTGACTAATGAAATATATCAGCTGGAAGTAAATTGGCCTGGGACACAAAAGGTCCAGGGCACGGGGCTGGAGAGAATCCAGGTGGGACCTCGGCACTGTCAGAAGGCTGAGAGGCAGCAACAGCCCAGGAGAGGGAGTGGGGTGACTGGGTGGGGGAGGAGCGGGGGGCTGGAGCAGTGGGGGAGAGCTTTTGAAAAGCCACAGATGACATCAAGGGAGAAGAATTGCATGTCAAGCATCAGGCTGCCTTGTGTCAGTGGAGCTGTGAAGGAATCCCACCTGCTGTAAGCATTGGCACTGGAGAGTGTGGTTGTTATGGTTAGATAGGATGCAAACCACCTCTCCTTGCAGGGGAAGGAATGCTCTAGTGTAGCGGTTAGCGTAACGCTATTACAGCGCCAGTGACCCGGGTTCAATTCCAGCCACTGTCTGTAAGGAGTTTGTACGTTCTCCCCGTGTCTGCGTGGGTTTCCTCCAGGTGCTCCGGTTTCCTCCCACATTCCAAAGACATACGGGTTAGGAAGTTGTGGGCATGCTATGTTGGCACTGGAAGCATGGCGACACTTGCCGGCTGCCCCCAGAACACTCTACGCAAAAGGATGTATTTCACTATGTGTTTCGATGCACATGTGACTAATAGAGATATATTTTAAACTCAGATAATAATGGCTTGCCAACTCGTTAACCGTTTTATTGTCGGGGTGCAGATGCATTTTGCCCAGGAACTTTGGTCCCTGCCCTTAAACATATGAACCAGTACTGTCCACCGATTATACGCACATCATGTCCAATGCATCCGTTGATGTTGCTGGGAGGTGTCAAAGTTGCATCTAATGCAGGCAAATTTCTCCTTGCAACCTAGATATTGATGTACTCCACAATAAATCAGACAGGATTTATTCTATCTCAGGGTTAATGTATAAAATCATGAGGGGCATAGATAGGGTGAATGCACACAGTATTTTTCCCAGGGTTGGGGAATCAAGAACTAGAGGGCGTAGGTTTAAGATGAGAGGGGAGAGATTTAATAGGCACCTGAGGGGCAACTTCTTCACCCAGAGGGTGGTCAGTATATGCAACAAGCTGCCAGAGGAAGTGGTTGAGGCAGGGATATTAACAATATTTAAAAGACACTTGGACAGGTACATGAATAGGAAAAGTTAACACCCAAGTCATTGGGTGCCTTTAAGGCAGAGATTGATAGGTTTTTGATTGGTTAAGGGGTTAAGAGTTATGGGGAGAAGGTGGGAGAAGGGGGTTGAAAAATAAGTCAGTCATGATTGAATGGCAGAGCAGACTCGATGGGCTGAATGGCCTAATTCTGCTCCCATATCTTATGGTTTAGAGGGATATGGGCAAAACGTGGGCAAACTACATCAATGCACTCTGTACTAACCCAATGTAACTGCACTGTGTAATGAATTGACCTGTACAATTGGTATGCAAGACAAGTTTTTCACTGTACCTCGGTACAAGTGACAATAATAAACCAATACCAATACCAAAATTGGACCAGCTTAGATAGGAATCTTGGCTGGCATGAACCAGTTGGGCCGAATGGCCTGTTTTCGTGCTGTGTGACTCCATGAGCCCAAGTGCTCAGCAAGCCTTTGTCACAGAGCTCCTCGGTCTCTTTAAGGTGCACGTGGAGTGGGTGGCTGAGATTGGTGTGTGTGTTAACAACAGGGAACGAAAGAACAACTGGAAGGTTGCAGGTCTCTTGCCTTTGTGACACTTGTTTTTGTGGATTCTGGGGTAAAAGAGCACTCAGGGCAACCAATTGCTATAAGCCCCAGGAGGTGAGAGGTGGACAGAGGAGGGGTGAAGATGGAGCCAGGTAGGGGAGGACGAGAGAAGGTGGAGTTGGGAGACAGGTGGATCATCGATGGAGGCAGACAAAATAACCAATCGTCTACTGGCCCCTGTGTCACCACTCCCCCCCCCCCCCCTTTATATTGACTATCTTCCCTCATCACTCTCGGTCCTGATGCAGGGTTTCAACCTGAAACGTTGACAATTCCTTTCCCATCCACAGACACTGCTCGACCTGCTGAGTTCCTCCAGCAGATTGCGTGTTGCTCCAGATTCCAGCTTCTGCAGTCTCTTGTGTCTCCGGGAAAAGAGGTTTGTTTCCTGAAATCTCTTAACCAGTTTTAGTGTTTCTATTCTGCGGAGATATTCAGAAAAGACGGTCACTTTTGGGGATTTTATATATTAGGATCATTCCAAAGTGCAGCAGGTGTAATACATTTAAAAGGCTTCCTTATGACATCAACAGCTGCCAGGAACACGCAGGGGCTGATCTAACCTACTGTGAAGGTCAAGGTCTGTTGATTCTTTGCAGCTTTCTGGTGATAAATGGGCACATTTTAACCGACAGGTATTTCTTAAGGTTTATTTAGAATGTCCAAACTTCATCCAGTTGTGTTAGTCCCATGAAAACCGATACACGTCATCAAGATGTATCATCTGGAGCAACTTTCAAACAATGCCCGATGTGTGTTAAACAACGTGATTTCTCAGGTCAAAAACCAAGCAGCACAGAAGAAGTCTTCTGGACCTGTGCCAGCTCTCTTTAAAGTTAGTCTTCCCCACTTGCTTCTCCCCAGTGCCCTGCTAATTGTTTTCCTATGCTAATAATTAGCCAATTAGAACATCGAACGTAGAACAATACAGCACAAGAACAGGCCCTTCAGCCCACAATGTTGTGCTGAACTAATTAAACGTAACTAACTGGCTAGTTAAACTAGTAATTAAATGCCTAACTAAACCTGCCTGCACAAGGTCCATATCCCGCCATTCTCTGCACGTTCATGTGCCTAAGAGCCTCTTAAACGCCTCTATCATATTCTTTTTATCATATCAGACTTTTTCCCAGTGTGAGAATGGCTAGCACGAGGGGACATACTTTAAAGGTGATTGGAGGAAGGTATAAGGGGGATGTCAGGGGTAAGTTTTTATCCAGGCCATGCCATCTTCTCACAGCTACCATCGGGCAGGAGTACAGAAGCCCAAAGTAGGGTCCTGACCCGAAACGTTGACCGCCTGCTTTTCTCCACGGATGCTGCCTGGCCTGCTGAGTTCCTCCAGTATCATCGTGTTTCTCATCTGGATTCCAGCATCTGCAGTCCTTTGTTTCTCTACATCTACTCGTTAGCCTTGTTCCACAACATGGGGCATGGCTTTTATTTCAAATGAAGTGAAGCTACATTACTTAAACTCCTTCTAACCATAACAACTCTCAACCCTGATAAAAGCCTTCATAAATGACCCCAGAAGTACTTACTCAAACAAGCAAGCATCCTTTGAACATTGGTTACTTAAGTTCCAAATCTGGTAGTGCGATAGGAAACTAAGTAATTAGCCTTCGGATTTTTTTTTAAGTTATCTGCACTTGGATTCTAATTGTGGAAGGATTGGGTTGGTCATTTCCTATCGGTGAGCCATATTCTGATGATGCTGATAGGTTGTGGTCCGCTAGCCTGGGTCAGAGTCATTGGGTTTTTTGGTTTCCTTCAGCAAGTAGCTGTTGACAGCCAAGTTCCTGCACTACAGACAGGAAGTCAACGGCCCAAGCCATCTATTTACTTCTTCATGATTGAAGAAACGTTGTGGATGCAACAGCAACAAAATACTTTCAAGGAGCAAAGAGATCCATTAGGGCACTTACTAATTGGCTGTGCAGGAAAATCCCACAACGGAAACTTCCTGTCTCCAACTCCAGCCTCTGAAGTCAGGCAGAACCTGAATTTGACACAAACGAGAAGGGATCCTACTTGGTGAGAGACCTTTCAGCCCACAAGTCCCTTGGAGTTTTGTTACCTCTTAAAGAGCCATTGCAACGTGGTTCCCTGAAAGTGACATCACAGGGTAGACAAGGTGGTGAGGAGGCTTTTGGCACAATGGCCTTCATCAGTCAGGGCACTGAGTATGCAGTTGTACAAGACGTTGGTGGGGCTGCATTTGGAATATTGTGTTCAGTTTTGGTCACCCTGCTGTAGGAAAGATGCCATTAAGCTGGAAAGAGTGCAGAAGAGATTTATGAGGATGTTGCCGGGACCCAAGGGACTGAGATATGGAGAGAGGTTGAGCAGTTTGGGACATTTTCATTGGAGCGTAGGAGAATGAGGGGTGATTTTATAGAGGTGTATAAAATCATGACGGGCATAGCTAGGGTGAATGTGTATAGTCTTTTTCCCAGGGTTGGGGAATCAAGAACAAAAGGGTATAGGTTTAAGGTGAGAGGGGAGAGATTTAATAAGAACCTGGGGCAACTTTTTCACCCAGAGAGCGATCAATATATGGAACGAGCTGCCAGAGGAAGTGGTTGAGGCAGGTACATTAACAACATTTAAAAGGTACTTGGACGGGTACATGGAGAGGAAAGGTTGAGAGGAATATGGGCCAAATGCAGGCAAATGTACTTATCCAAATGTTGTTATTGTACCTGCCTCAACCTCTTCCTCTGGCAGCTCCTTCCATACACGGACCACCCTCTGTGTGAAGAAGTTGCCCCTCAGGTCCCTTTTAAATCTTTCCCCTCTCACCTTAAACCTATGTCCTCTAGTTCTCGGTTCCCTTTCCCCAAGAAAAAGACTGTGTACATTCACCCTATCTATACCCTTCATGATTTTATACACCTCTATAAGGTCACCCCCCAGTCTCCTACGCTCCAAGGAATAAAGTCCTAGCCTGCCCAACCTCTCCCTATAACTCAAGCAACATCTGAGTCCTGGCGACATCTCATAAGAAGAGAGTTAAATGGAGGTACAGCACGGAAACTGTCCCCTAGGCCCAACAGGTCAACGGAGACCATCAGCCGCACATTTATCCTAATCCCACAATAATTTCATTTTTGTTCTCCCCACATTCTCAACGACTCTGCCCCAGGTTCTACCACTCCCCTACACGCTAGGGGCAACTTACAGCAGCCAATTAATCCACACAACCTGCATGCCTTTGGGCTGCGGGAGAAAACCAGAGCACCTGGAGGAAATCCATGCAGTCACAGGGAGAACGTGTAAACTCCACACAGGCAGCACCGGAGTCCAGGACTGAACCATGTTCTCTGGTGCTTTGAGGCAGCGGCTTTGCCCACTGCACCACCGTGCCACCCCTAGGGGTTTTTAGAAAGTTGAAGGCAATTCCTGCAGTGTTTTTCTTGTGTATAGAACGAGTGGCTGTGCCAACCACGGCTCAGTGAGATGGACTCATGTCTCAGAATCAAAAGGTTGTTGATCTAGGGACTTCATTTTGTCATCCAGCAATGAGGGAGGTTCCCAGTGGAGGTCTTTTTATGCTGGAATCCTCCCCCTTTACACTAGGGACCTGGGGTGGAGAGCAGTACCATGTAACAGATTCTTAAGTCAGTTTACGGACTCCCCAGCCGCCTATCATTTCTGCAGCCTGGAGGAGACGGTGTATCATATACACACGGAGTGTGAGAGGTTGCAGCCTCGATCTGAGGATCTGAAGGGGCTGCTGCTCGAGTTATGGCTGCACTTCAGCCCCACGCTCCTGACCTTCGGTCACTCGGAGAGGAGGTGGGGGATGGGTCGCTCGGGGGGATCTCCCGGTCGGTTTGCTCCTGGGCCTGGCTCTCTGGGGTCTGGGCAGCAGGCAGTCGCGGGTTCCACCCAAGCCAATCACCTGCCCCTCTCCCAGGGTTACCTCCGTGCCCGTGTGTCCCTGGAGTAGGAACGCGCAGTATCCATGGGTACAATGGGGGATTTCTGGGAGCGGTGGGCGCCACAGGGGCTCAAGTGCATTCTGGATAGCGATGACCATGTTATAATTGGAAACCGTAAATAATGTGTACCATGAAGTACTGTAATATTTTATTAATGGGATGCTGTAATCACCTTTGGAAAAGGATTAAAAAAAGGTTGTTGACTTAAATTCAGCTCATCATCTGTTGGCCCTCCAATTAATTATAAGACATAAGATAAGATTTCTTTATGAGTCACATGTACACCGAAACACACAGTGAAATGCACCTTTTTGCGTCGAGTGTTCTGGGGGCAGCCCGCAAGTGTTGCCACACTTCTGGCGCCAACACAGCATGCCCACAACTTCCTAACCAGTACGTCTTTGGAACGTGGGAGGAAACCAGAGCGCCAGGAGGAAACCCGCGCAGTTACGGGGAAAACGTACAAACTCCTTACAGACAGCAGCCGGAGTTGAACCCGGGTCACTGGCGCAGTAGTAGTGTTACGCTAACCGCTCCACTTCCATGTAGCAACTCTACCAACAGCCCCGTCCCTCCCCATTTCCCTCTCCCCTTGCTGCTGGGGAGCCCGTGAGTGCTGGGCTCTGTTGTCTGGGCAGGTACCTGCATGGGAAGCAGAGCACCCACACTCACTTCCCTTCGAGTGCATGCTATGGTTTCTCATCTCTGCAGCAACTCAGTTGGAAACATCTCCATCTGAAAGGCAGATTGGATAAAAGCACTTTGCAGACACACAAACATCTCCTATTCACCACGGAACATATTTTAGCTGCCCTCGGCTTTCATTGCGTGTTGGGTAGGGTGGAGGGAGAGGATTTCTTGCTCCTTAGATTTAAGTCTCGGCCCTTGTCTGGCTTCAGGTCCATGCCCGCTCTTGTGGATGGTGAGGAAGGTTTCCAAAGGATTCATCAGCATGTAGATCAGTTGGAAATGTGGGCAGAGAAATTCAGATGGAGGAAGGAACAAAATGCTGGAGGAACTCGGCGGGTCAGGCAGCATCTGTGGAGGGAAATGAACAGTCGATGTTTCAGGTCGAGACCCTTCGTCTGGACTGAAAGAGGGGAGATAGCCGTTATAAAGGGGTGAGGGGAAGGGGTAGAGCAAGAGCTGGCAGGTGACAGGTGGATCCAGGTGAGGAGGGGTGATGGGCAGATGGAGGTGGGAGGAGCGGGAGGTGACAGGTGGGGGCATCAAAGGGCTGCCGATGATGGAATCTGATAGGAAAGGAACATGGATCCAAATAAGGAAACTTGGGTAGGCGCAACGGATGGAATTTAATTCTGACAAGTGTGAGGTGTTGCGCTCTGGGTGGTCAAATGCAAGAGGAAAGTATACAATAAATGGCAGGAGCATTGACATACAGAGCGACCTTGGGGTCCAAGTCCACAGCTCCCTGAAAGTGGCCACACAAGTAGATATAGTGGTTAAGAAGGCATACGGCATTCTTGTCTTCAAAGGTCGGGGTGTTGAGTACAGAAGTAGGAAAGTCAGGTTGCAGTTGTATAAAACTTCGGATACACCACGATTCATACGGTGTATTGTCCTTCATCAATCGTGGAACTGAATTTAGGAGCCGAGAGGTAATGTTGCAGCTGTATAGGACCCTGGTCAGACCCCACTTGGAGTATTGTGCTCAGTTCTGGTCGCCTCACTACAGGAAGGATGTGGAAGCCATAGAGAGGGTGCAGAGGAGATTTACAAGGATGCTGCCTGGATTGGGGAGCATGCCTTATGAAAGCAGGTTGAGGGAACTCGGCCTTTTCTCCTTGGAGCGACAGAGGATGAGGGGGGACCTGATAGAGGTGTATAAGATGATGAGAGGCATTAATCGTGTGGATAGTCAGAGGCTTTTCCCCAGGGCTGAAATGGTTGCCACAAGAGGACACAGGTTTAAGGTGCTGGGGAGTAGATATAGAGGAGATGTCAGGGGTAAGTTTTTTATTCAGAGAGTGGTGAGTGCGTGGAACGGGCTGCCGGCAACGGTGGTGGAGGCGGATACGATAGGGTCTTTTAAGAGACGTTTGGATAGGTACATGGAGCTGAGAAAAATAGAGGGTTATGGGTAAGCTTAGTAATTTCTAAGGTCGGGACTTGTTCGGCACAGCTTTGTGGGCCGAGGGGCCTGAATTGTGCTGTAGGTTTTGTATGTTCTATGTTCTATTGGTCACATTGGGAGTATTGTCTGCAGTTCTATTCACTGCAATACAGCAAGGGTGTGGAGGCTTCGGAGAGCATGCAGAAGAGGTTCACCAGGATGTGGTCTGGAAGGGGTCTAAGGTCGGACAAATGTGGATTGTTTTCTCTGGAGCACGGAGGCTGAAGAGTAACCTCAAAGAAGTATATAGACATAGGAGAGGCATGGATAGGTAGGCAGAGTCCTTTTCCCAAGATGGAAATGTCAAACAATAGAGACCATAGGTTGAGGGAGAGAGGGGGAGGTTTAGGATGCAAGTTTTTTACACAGAGTGTGGGTGCCTGGAGCGAGCTGCCAGGGGAGGTAGTGGAAGCAAGTATGGCAGGAACATTTAAGACACATGAACAGGCAGGGAATGGACGAGTATAGTCCACGTGCAGGCAGATGGGATTAGTCAGATTGGCATCAGGGTTGGCACAGACATGGTGGGCTGAAGGGCCTGTTCCTGTGCTGTACTGTGGTTTATCTCTCAAGATTTCCTCTCCTCCTCTCTCCTCGCTTACGGCCAGAGCTCACCTGCTCATGCCTCTGCAGTAGTGCAGAGCTTGTTTTCATTGTGCTGGGGGATAACCGGGGGTGGGGGGGGGTGGAAGAGAGGGTAGGGGGATGTGGTGATCAGAGGATAAACCCCCTGCTTGCTGAAACATAACCACTGTGAGTGCAGGAGAACTGGACTCGATCTGTGCAGGGCCCCGACAACAGGTCTGGTTGTTTTCCAAACAATACCCACATGTGACACTAAGGGACAGGCGTGACGCCGACATCACATGACATCTTCCCTGAGCTTGGACTGATATTTATCCCGCAGCCATTAGTACAAAATAAATCAGACTGCCTGACCACGATCACACTGCTCTAGACAAAGCAACAGCCACGTTCCCTACAGACAGCCCTGTCTGTCTCTGGGAGGCACCACTGTCTGTCACTGACTGTGACCTTGTGAAGAGTGCGGTAGAATTGCTAATTTGGACAGAATTGAAAGTAAAAATAACTGGATTGAGGAAGGACTGAGTCATTCCCATCAACTCTGCCCAGATTTGTCCAGTCACCTACAGGAGGTGCAATCTACAGTGGCCAATACTGACCCAGACTTGTGGGAGGAAACCAGAGCATCCGGGGAAAACCCACGCCATCGCAGGGAGAACGTGCAAGCTCCACGCAGACAGCACCAGAGGTCAAGATTGAACCCAGGTCCCTGGCGCTGAGAGGTAGTGGCTCTACTGACTGAGCCACTGTGTGTGTTTATCTGTGTGTCAGTGTATCTGCGCACATGTGTGTGCACAAGTCAGGAAGCACTCCAGAGATGGTCAATTCCACTTTATTTCCAGACGTTAAATCACAATGAATCATTGAAACAATATTCCGGGTGATGTGTCCGTGAACACTCGCTCCATCTGAGCTCAGGGCCCGGTCTCAATGGTCTCCAGTCTCAGCCCTCAACCAGCAGCCAGACACCCATCAATGACCCAAAACCCTCCCCCATCCTGTCCCACAGTGCTAACTGACAGCTACTAATTGGCTGAGAGCTGATGTCATTCCTTTAGGGCGGGCAGTGCTGATTGGACCAGAACTCCAGAGCCAGTAGTGATTGGATGAAACATCAGCTCCCAAACGTTGGTGGGTGGGATGGTGGGGGAAGGGAAGTATTGGCACAGTTTGGGGAAAATGTCTCCAGGTTGTTGACGCACTTGTTGGAGGCCACACCAGGTGCTTTTCCCCTCCCTCCCCAGCTCCTGTGCTGTGAACACGCTCCAGAACTCAGCTTGTTGACACCAAGGACAACCCAGGAGGAACAAACAGACCCAACACTCCCCACAACTCCCCAAGGGGTCAACTGGGTGGGTAGAAAATGTCACGTCACCTGAAGAATGAAGAGGAGCTTTCAAGGGAACAGGGACCAAAGGACCAACTTACGAAGGACGGTGGATTAAAGGCTGCCTGATAATTAAAGGCGGCAGGTTCCCCAGTCTGCAGTTGGACAATGGCGGCTGCCTTCAGACAGCCCCGAGGGGTATGTCTGACACCACTGAAGGGCCTTCGTTGACACAACCCCAGCCCACCGAGCTGGGAGCAGGATTAGCAAGTGCATGGGACCTCAGGAAACACTGCTCCATCATTTCCTTGGTACCCAGATCTTAATATCTGAAACTATCACCTCTCTCAAAAGAAACAAGTATTGTTGCCAGCAAGTAATATAAGGAACTGTACACTGCTTCTCTGCTGCATTAGCTGCTTCTGGGAGGGTCTCTCTGTCTTGTGGGGACTTTCTTCAATTCCCGTTGCTCCCATTCTCCATCTCCATTTCTCTTCCCTTCTCCCCATCCCCAACTCTCTCAAAGGCTTCTTCTCATCTCCAAGACGTCTTCAGTCCCCTTCCACGCCCCACCCTCAGTATCGCTCCGGGCTTCAGGAGGATGTCCCGCCGAGGCAACGGTGAAATCACACCGAGTGTAGGAGCCCCAGAGCGCAGAAGACCATTCGGCTCTTTGTACCCATGCTGGCTCTTTGAGGGAACCTGGGAGGAAAAAAGAGCAGGTTTAAATTCACCGGATCGCAGCAAGATAGGTACAAGAACATTTACGTCTAGAATCTGATGGAGAATTAAAGCGGCAGGTCCCCCATTCGGCAGTTGGGCAAGGGAAACAATCTTCGGACGGTCCCGAGGGATGTTCCCGTCCACGCCACGCTGACAGTATCACCTCCACCTTCAGGAAGATGTCCCTCAGGAAATTTGCCCGAGGCTACAGTGAAATCCACCCAGCACGTTCTCAGTAACGCAAAAAGACGCATTTCACCGTGTGTTTTGATGTACAAGAGACTAATGAATATCTTATCTGTATGGTCCTGGCAGTGAATGAACAATGGGCAACAAATAATACACAGTCCACAAGTAACATGTATACATTTAATGTAAAACAAGACACTGAATATTTACATGAAAGTCCAGTATTCAATTCAGATGGCAAACAGTCTGTTGGTCTTTGTTGCAAGATGATCTGTGTGAAGGATGAAAGCTGCGTTTCTCCCATTATAAAGGGCACTGGTGAGACCTCATCTGGAAAGTTATGTGTTGGTCTGGTCTCCCAACCCATGGGAAGAATATATTTGTCCGTGGAATCCAGATAATGCCAGGCTGGATGCATGGAACCCAGGCAAAGGCCATCAGTGTCCTCACTGTCAAGCCATGCTGGCCTGTCACCACACAGACCAGCCATATTAGGTCAGGTTCATGGTCTAGACTGGGTCCATTGAGCCGAGCCAATGGCAATCTGAGTTCATGGAGCCCTAGCCAATGGCAGCCTGGATCCATGGAGCCCCAACCAATGGCAAGCTGAGTGCTCAGAGCCCAGCCAATGACGATCTGAGTCCTCAGAGCCCAGCCAATGACGATTTGAATCCTCAGAGCCTAGCCAATGACGATTTGAATCCTCAGAGCCTAGCCAATGCAAGCCTGGGTTCAAGAAGCCCAGCCAATGGCGGTCTGTGTCTATGGAATCCAGCAAAAGTTATTGCGAACAGTTGCTGTGTTACCTTTAGAGTTAATTTCTGAATGTAATAACACTCAAACTGAGGACGAGAGCTCCTTCAGAGATAGGTCTGATTTCCGAAAGAAATAACTGAGGGTCTCATTATACTTCCTTTCCCCTCTCTCACTTATATAATCTCCTCTCACACTGTGTCCTTGGTTACAGGACACAGCCTGTGCTGATCCTGGGATACTCTCTGAAAGAGCAGCACCGGTTCTGGCCCTGCCCATGAGCCCTGCCCACACCGGTCCCTTACTGGATTACAATGTTAGCTGCCCTACCCATGCCCATGACCCTGGTTCTCCTATTGGCCCTTCAGTTTGTTCAAATTTCCAGCCTCAGTGGCAGATTCTGATCCAGATCCAGGGGAACCTTCTGCTTCCTCTGCAACCTCAGGATTCCTACGGGAAGCCTTCTCCTCACCTCCCCAGGCTTCCCTTTCCGATCACTTTCAACCTGTCCTCTGCCCTCACCCCAAAATTTTTATCAATAAATGGAAGAGTTTATAAAAACAGGGAAGTAAAGCCATGGACACATGCCATTGAGTTGATCCCACAATTTTAGATATTCAGGATGAACCCTGAGTTGGAAACTCTCCCTCTGTGTCCGTGGTCACTACCCTTGTCTTGTTTCCCATTCTGTTGCTCACTTTCCCAGGTTACCGATTGACAGGAGCCCCCTCCATCCCAGTTGAGATCTCTCCTTCCTCCTATCCCAGTGCTTCTCCAGTGAATCTTAACTGCCCCTCACCCCACCATTGATGGTAGCCTCTTCAGCAGATTGGGCTGTAGACTCTCCACTTCCCTCCCTAAACCTCTTGACCTCTCTCTCCTCCCATGAGGCACCCCAGTGTCTACCTGCCAACCTTCCATTTGATGTTCATTCCTCAGACACGATAGGAAAGCAGACCATTATCTGTCTCTTTTCTGGGGAGGCAGTGTCCCTTTAAAGCAACATCTGTTCGAAAGCTCAGGAGAGCAGCGCTCGAGAATCTTCACTCGGAAAGCTGCATAGGAAAACCATCTTCATTCATTCAAACCATTTCCAGCCAGGATTATACAGACTGACAACTCTCCCGCAACCTCTCAGCTCACAGAAATGACTCTCTAAGCACAACTCTGCAAGGGAGGCTGTTGAAAATCTAGTTAGGCATCTTGTCACTGAGGAATTCTTCAGCACAAAGACCAGATTGGGCTCGACCTGGAACAGATAGAAGGTCACTCCTCTGACTCTCCTGTCACTGTTCTGTTCACCTTCCATCACTGTCGGTCACCGGCGAGGGAAAACGTTCACAGACGGAGGTTATCTTATCACTTCCACTCCCCCACTTTATGCTTCCTGTTCTTACCTTAGTGTCAAAGCAGCTTAGTTTGTTATTCAACGGAAGTTGAGAAAGAGAGGGGAGGGGGCGGAAAGAGAGGCAGAGAAAGGGGGAGAGGAAGGGGGTAGTAACAATAAAGGATTCTGGAAGATAAACAGAGATAATTTGTCTTCCACTTGTCAGAATCCAGGTCTGTGGACATCTGCCATCCATTGAAAAGGGGGGAGACCGAACCATATTAAATCGCCACTTGAAGGGCTTTTCTAACTCAGACACGTCGCAAACCCATTGCAACGCCTTCCAGGGGGAGAAAAAACAAAGGCACTACATTCAACATTAACACTTAGTGCAGAAATAAAACCAGGAAGTGTTGCAAACACTCAACAAGTCAGTCAGCTTCTATGCAGAGGGAAGCAGAGTTAATGTTTCAGTCCAATGCCCTTCCACAGAAATTCAGTGCCACCACTTTTCTAGTTATTCTGTCAAGACCTATTTTCGTTTTATAGTGAACTTGAAAGGCAGATGCTGGATGGAACTCCATGCTTGTAAAAGATGCACAGGAACGCAAGGGGCTACAGAGAGTGGTAGGACTCAGCCAGTTCCATCACGGGTACAGCTCTCCCCACCATCGAGGACGTCTACAAGAGGCGATGTCTCAGGAAGGCGACATCCATCGTCAGGGACCCCCACCATCCGGGCCGTGCCCTCTTCTCGATGCTGCCATCAGGCAGGAGGTACAAGAGCCCGAAGACCCACACCTCAAGGTTCAACAACAGCTTCTTCCCCACTGCCGTCAGGTTCTTGAACCCACCTGAAAAACCCTTACTCTACCTCGGACTATATTTCCCTCAACTTGCACGAATGTCATTATGTTTATTTTTGGGTTTTTTTGTCATGTAAGATATGCATAATTTATGTTCATTTAAGTTTATGTAACTTATGTTTGTAACGTACTGTGCTGTTGCTGCTAATTTTCATGGCATTTATCCCCTGGGTATGTATGGCCATGACAATAAACTTGAACTTGGTGAAGATGGACGATTTCCTTCCCTGGAAGACATCAGTGGACGAGATGGGCATTTACACTGGTGATCCGGTCTCAATCACCACTATTAGCTTTTGAATTTCAGATTTATTTCATTATTTGATTTGAAATTACGAACTGCCCTGGTCAGATTTAAACTCAAACCTCCTGATCAGGTAACTTAAACTTCCTACAAGTCTCCAGGAACTTTTTATACATTCCTGGGGAACAGACGTCACCAGCAAGCCCTGCGTTTACTGCCTGTCCCTTATTGCCCCTGAGAAGGTAGCGCTGACCTGCCTTCTTGGGCTAATTGAGTTCTATAGATATAGAACATATAGAACGGTACAGCACAATACAGGCCCTTCGTCCCACAATGTTGTAGCGACCTTTAAACCTCGCCTAAGACTATCTGACCCCTTCCTCCCACATATCCCTCTATTTTAAATTCCTCCATATGCTTATCTAGTAATCTCTTGAATTTGACCAACGTACCTGCCTCCGCCCCAGGCAGCGCATTCCATGCCCCAACATGGAGTTCTTCTAGATCCCACAGTGCTGTTGGGGAGGGAGACCTGGCAATGAGGAGGGACTGAAGATTATACGAAGATGGACTGAAGTTGTGCAGTGAGAAGGAGGCTTGGAATCGTTGGATTACCTTGAAACATTCACAAAAATCCTACGCTTTTATTCTCTAATCTCCTTTGATCTGCCCACCGGTTCCGAAAATATTGTAAGTGATCGGGGGGAGGAGTGGGGAAGCAGGTCCCCGAGAGCTGGAATTCCTGCCCAAACCCAACCCAAACCTGGCCTGGGCACAGACAATCCAGAACCTCGGCCTAAGCGACTATCATCAGGAACGGAACAATCTCAAACATGCTGTTAATCTGTTGGAAAGCAGTGAAACCCCATTAATCCAACAAGGTGCCACACTGGCAGATTTTCTGGACGATCGGACTTTGCTATTAACACCCCAACGCACTTTTAATTCACTTATTTAGTGTTACACAGTGGTATAATAAATTTTCTAGTGAACCCCTGAAGTTTAAAAGGATCGGTGGAATCAGGATCCTGGAGTGTTAAAAGGAGGGTGGGAACTGGGGCACCAGTGTGTCAGAGGGAGGGTGGGAACTGGGGCCCCAGTGTGTCAGAGGGAGGATGGGAACTGGGGCCCCAGTGTGTCAGAGGGTGGGAACTGGGGTCCCTCCACTCACCCTGTGTAAATCGGACATGATCTTGCGTACTCGTATAAAATCTCCTCTCGACCTTCTCCTCTTGTACCCGAAGAGAACAACCACAGCTTTTCCGATCTCACTCTAAGACTGAAGTCCCTCTTTCCTGGAACCATTCCCTTGAGTTTTTCCCACACCCTTTCTCAGGCATTCACATCCCTTCCAAAGTGTAGCGGCCAGAATTGGATGAATTTCTGGCTGAAGCAATGTTTTATACAAGTTCAATGTACCCTTGCTTTTATATCCTGTGCTCTAGTTATGAATCCCCAGTGCTTAACCTTTATGAATCTTCATAACTTTATGAGCCTTTATTGAATAAAAAGGTTAAGAGGTTATGTTGCAGTTGTACAGGACATTGGTGAGGCCATACTTGGAGTATTGTGTTCAGGTTTGGTCACTCTGCTGTAGGAAAAATGTTATTAAACTGGAAAGAGCACAGAAGAGATTTACAAGGATGTTGCCAGGACTTGAGGGATTGAGTTATAGGGAAAGGTTGGGCAGGCTAGGACTTTTTCCTTCAAGTGTAGGAGACTGAGAGGTGATCTTACAGAGGTGTATAAAATCATGAGGGGCATAGATAGGGTGAATGCGCACCGTCTTTTTCCCAGGGTTTGGGAATCAAGAACCTGAGGGCATGGGGTTAAGGTGAGAGGGGAAAGATTTAATAGGGGTAACTTTTTTACACAGAGGGTGCTCAGTATTTGGAACGAGCTGCCAAAGGAAGTGGTTGAGGCAGGTGCGATAACAACATTTAAAAGACAGCTCGACAGGTACACGGGCAGGAAAGGTTTAGAAGGATATGGGCCAAACGCTGGCAAATGGGAATACCTTGGATGAGAATCTTGGTCGGCATGGACGAGTTGGATCCAGGGGCCTGTTTCCGTGCTGTATGACTCTATGACTCTATAACCACTCTCTCAACATGTCCTACCCACTTGTACGCACGTACACACAATTCCTTCTGTTCCTCTACACTCTTTAGAATTTAATAAATTTTTAATAATAATAAATTTAATAAATTTAATAAATAAATAAAAGTGCTATTTATTCAATAGAGACACAAGAGACTGCAGCTGCTGGAATCTGGAGCAAAATAACAAACTGATGGAGGAACTCAACGGGCCAGACAGCACCTGTGGAGGGAAATGTTCAGTCAATGTTTCTGGGTCAAGATGAAGGGTCTCGACCTGAAACTTCTAACAGTCCATTTCCCTCTGCAGATGCCGTCTGACCCACTGAGTTCCTCCAGCATTTTGTGCTTTTGTCATTTATTCTATGTTGTCTCTTATTCTTTTTGCATTTTGTACTTCTTTGGATTACATTTTGTCTCCCACTTCTCTGTCCTTTAGCCAGCCCAGAATTCTTACAGTTGATTCTACACGGTAGCATAGCAGTTGGCGTAACGTTATTACGGTGCCAGTGACCCGGGTTCAATTCCGGCCGCTGTCCGTAAGGAGTTTGTACGTTCTCCCCGTGTCCGCGTGGGTTTCCTCCGGGTGCTCGGGTTTCCTCCCACATTCCAAAGACGTACAGGTTAGGAAGTTGTGGGCATGCTATGTTGGCGTGGGAAGCGTGGCGACACTTGTGGGCTGCCCCCAGAACACTCTACGCAAAAGATGCATTTCGCTGTGCGTTTCGAGGTACATGTGACTAATAAATAAATATTTTATCTTAAGTGTTACCCTAAACCTCACAGCCATGTGGTGACATTTAACTGTCTTCTGGAATGGCCCAGAAAGCTTATCAGGGCCAATTAGGAACAAGCAATAAAAACTGACCCAGCAAGTGACGCCTACGTCTTTTTAAGTGAAAAAAAATCAGATCATGGCCCAACCCGCAAACACCAGCTCCATTTCTGATCCATTAACACCAGTCCCTGCTCTGACACATCGAAGGGTAAATGCCTGAGATGATAAACACATTCTAATTCCAGCTTTAAATGAAAGGAAAAGGTTTAATTGTTCCCTTGTTTCTGTCTTTGAAATGGATGTTATTGTTTGCCAATTACAGAGCTCAGCAAATGTAACCTGTTGTGGGATCCCACCCATAGTACAATTTGCGTTTTCTACCCATTTTTAATGACAAGGACATTGTTAGCTGGAATTTCCAAGGGAGCAGGTGCCCTCTCAGTGAACACAACTAGGAAACAGCTGCTGCGTTTGTATTCACTCTTGGGTCACTACCTACACATTTCCAAAATAGTCAAATTCTGGTCCAAGCAATCCCGCTCTGATTTCCTGCGCATGGCCACCCCACCTTAGACTGAGATCTTGCTCACTGTCAACAGGAAGTCAGAGCGGGATTGCTCGGACCACGGTTTAACTATTTTGGAAAGGTGGAGGTAGTGACCCAAAAATCAGTACAATTACCAAACGTCCAATGGCTGTGTCAATCCCTCACTAGCCTTCCTGTTTTTTTACCCCAAGGGTATGAATAGTGACAACCATATAGCCATCCAGAATGGAGATGATCGGGTAACTATTATCACATTGGTTGGCACAGTGTTGGCACTGAATAGCCTCTGTTATAAATGACCAGAGCAAGAGAGGATTGGAGACACAAGAGACTGCAGATGCTGGAATCTGGAGCAGTCCAGATGAAGGGTCTCGACCTGAAACATTGACTGTCCATTTCCCTCCACAGATGCTGCCTGACCCGCTGAGTTCCTCCAGCATCTTGTGTGTTGCTCCAAGAGGGAATTTCCTCAGCTACCAAGGCTCTGATAGCTTCCTCTCATCTCTTCCCTCTTAGGCTGTCCCTCAGGATCAAGGGTGACTTGCTTTGTGACCGACGAGGCCAATGTTGGACAGGCAGACCCCGTCACAGCTGGGGTGAGAGTGACCATGGTATGCGGGGGGAGAATGGGTGGGTGGGTGGTTTGTGAGGTGGTGATTATGTAAGGACTCTCCCGGCTCCCAATGCACGAACATGAGGTTCTCAGTACTTATTGTCCACTCTGACCATTCATGGGTTAGGGGTTCCCAGCAACTGGTGTGACTGTTGCATCTGTACGTTGCAGTAGCTGTGTTGCCAATTATCCAGCAACGTGGTCCACTGCCATGAGTTCATCTCCCAAAATGGCATCTGAGGAACTTCTAATTAACTGATGAGACAAATTCTGAGCTGTGTTCTTAGAGATGTCTGTCTCAGTAATGGTCACTGTGCATTGGCAGTACTGTTGGCAAACCTCATCTGCTCATTATTTGCTGTTTTTACCCAGCCTGCTCTATACGTAACTCCAGAACATCTATGCCACTCGGAATGAAGGACTTGTTTGTCACCTCCCACTTCTCAGATCGGTTTAGATCAGTTAATTGTCACGTTACAGCTCTATAGAACTCTGGTTAGACCACACTTGGAGTATTGTGTTCAGTTCTGGTCGCCTCATTATAGGAAGGATGTGGAAGCTTTAGAGAGGGTGCAGAGGAGATTTACCAGGATGTTGCCTGGATTGGAGAGCATGTCTTATGAGGATAGGTTGAGCGAGCTAGGGCTTTTCTCTCTGGAGAGAAGGAGGATGAGAGGAGACTTGATAGAGGTGTACAAGATGATAAGAGGCATAGACCGAGTGTACAGTCAGAGACTTTTTCCCTGCGCGAAATTGGCTAACACGAGGGGACATAATTTTAAGGTGATTGGAGGAAGATATAAGGGGGATGTCAGGGGTAAGTTTTTTACACAGAGAGTGGTGGGTGCGTGGAACGCACTGCCAGCAGAGGTTGTGGGGGCAGATACATTAAGGACATTTAAGAGACTCTTAGATAGACACATGAATGATAGAGAAATGGAGGGCTATGTGGGAGGGAAGGGTTAGTTAGATCTTAGAGCAGGATAAAATGTCGACACAACATCATGGGCCGAAGAGCCTGTATTGTGCTGTAATGTTCTCTGTTCTATGTTCTATATAAGCCAGGGTGCAATGAAATTCCTTGCTCACATGAAGCTCACAGAGTAAACAGTGTACATGGTAATAATAAATACACTAACAAATACAGCAACAAGCACAAAGCTACAGAGTGGTGCACAGATTGTAGTACAATCTGAAGTAGTGCAGAAAGAAATGGCAAAGTGACAGTAATGGACTAATTAGTAAATTGGTTCATTACTGTCACATGTACTGAGGTACAGTGAAAAACTTAGTTTTGCATGCCATACATACAGATCATTTCATCATATCAGTACATTGAGGTAGTACAAGGGAAAACAATAACAAAATGCAGAATAAAGTGTTACAGTTACAGACAAAGTGCAGTGCAGGCAGACAATAAGGTGCAAGGTCATAACAATGTAGATTGTGAGGTCAAGAGTCCATCTTAACTACTAGCAGACTGTTCAATAGTCTTATAACAGCGGGAGGGAAGCTGTCCTTGAGCCTGGTGGTACGTGCTTTCAGGCTTTTGTATCTTCCGCCTGACGGGGTGGGGGGGGGGGGGTGAGAAGGGAGGATGTCCAGGGTGGGAGGGGTCCTTGATTATGTCAGCTGCTTTACTGAGGCAGCGAGAAGTGCAGACAGAGTCCATGGAGGGGAAGCTGGTTTCCGTGATGTGCTGGGCTGTGTCCACAACTCTCTGCAGTTTCATAACCAAGAGAGGTAGAGTTAAGAGTCCAAGAAGATGGGAGCTCCGCCGGGAAGGCGAAGTGAAAGAGGTGATTGGTTCAGAAGTCTGACAGCAGTGGGGAAGAAGCTGTTCTTCAATGCTGACCAGCCAGCGAGTCCCATTCCCAGATAACTGAAAAAATGAAATTCAGAAATGTCATAAAAGTACTTGATGATACTTGAGATGCACTGTAAGGTTTGTGTAACACCAGGGAACCACAGTTGATGCTATTTAGGAGTTAACCTGTGTGTTCCTATAAGTTTGTTTTCACTGTAGCTATGCCTACAAGTTGACACATGATTTTCAGTGTTGGTTTCACACTCTCTGCCCCACACAGCTGTACAACGAAATAAGAGAGGTGATCAATAGTTGCCTCAAATGAAATAAACATGTATTAAAGGGCAATTTAGTACCTGAAAAGGCTTCGGAAGAGGCAGAATATTGGCTCAGGAATATTGCTGAGAAAACTCGAGTCAGGGCATAAAATGTCAGATGGTTACAGCCTGCAAGGATTCGAAGAAAGGAGGGAGGCAGATTACAGAAGTAAAGGCCTTTTCTGAGCTCGCACATAAGAGTGATCAGCGTCCCTGGTTTACAGAGGGGAAGCAGGAAACAGGCAGCCCAAGGGACAAGCCTGACGCACATGAAATAGAATGGTGGAAGCATAGAGCTCTGCAAGTTGAGAAGGAGGTCATTCAGCCCATTGATTCCAGCCTAATCCCACTCACACATCAAGTGGTCCTCCAACACGGCTATACACAGGCAGTCGAAACATTCACTCCCTACTATAGTGGCTGCAGTGTGGACAATCTGCAAAACGCACACCCAGGCTGCTCCAACAGCACTTCCCAACCCCACCAAGGACAGCAGGCGCAGGGAGACGCCACCACCTGCAGGTTCCCCTCCAACTCACACATCATCCGACTGGGGAATCCATTGCAGATCCTTCATTGTCACTGGGTCTAAATCCTGGGAGTCTCCCCTTCCCCACACAGCACCGTGGGAGCACCTTCACCAGAAGGACCTCAGCCACTCAAGAAGCAGTTCAGCCCCGCCTTCTCAGGGGCAATCAGGGATGGGCGATAAATGTCAGTCTTTACTGCATCACCCACGGAATAATAAATAGAATGTCAGGCGTTCTGGCTGGAACTAGTTAACACACGTGCATGCATGGATACACAGACACACTCGTGTACACTGGCATACAGACAAACGTACATACACAGAAAAACAGACACACTTGTGTGCAGGGATACACAGGCACATCCACGTGCTTGGACACACCAGCACACGTGCATGCACAGACACACAGACACACTGGCGTGCACGGACACACCAGTGTGCACGAACAGACAGACACAATCACATGCACGGGCACATTCTCCCGTTCGCTTCAGTGAATAAGTCAACAATGACTTAGAGTCTGGCTTCTGCATGTGCAACCACCGTCTGTGTCCTGCAGCTGAATGAGTCACAGTGAGATACAACACAGAAACAGGCCCTTCGGCCCATCGAGTCCACACTGATCATCAATCACCTGCTTGCACCAATGCTACATTAATTCCATTTTTAATTTTTTGCACATTCCGAATCGGAATCAGATTTATTATCACTGATGTATGACGTAAAATTTCTTGTTTTGCAGCAGCAGTACAGTACAGTGAACATAACATTACTATAAATTGCATAAATAAATAAATAGTCCAAAAAAAGGAATAACGAGGTAGTGTTCATGGTCCGTTCAGAAATCTAATGGTGGAGGGCAAGAAGCTGTTTCTGAATCATTGAGTGTGGGTCTTCAGGCTCCTGTACCTCCTCCCCGATAGTAGTAATGAGACGAGGGCATTTCCCGGATGGTGAGGGTCCTTAGAGATGGATGCTGCCTTCTTGAGGCATCACCTCTTGAAGATGTCCTCGATGGCGGGGAGGGTTGTACCCATGATGGGGCTGGTGGAGTCTACAACCCTCTGCAGCCTCTTGTGATCCTGTGCATTGGAGCCTGCATATCAGGCAGTGATGCAACCAGTCAGAATGCTCTCCACCGTACATCCATAGAAATTTGTAAGAATCTTTGGTGACATACCAAATCTCCTCAAACTCTTAATGAAGTAGAGCCACCGGCGTTCATCCTTCGTGATTGCATCAATGTGTTGGGCCCAGGATAGATCCTCCAAGATGTTGATGCCCAGGAACTGCTCCCATCAACTCCCCCCAGATTCTACCTCTCCCCTACACATTGGGGGCAATTTACAGTGGCCAATTAACCTACCAACCCACACATCTTTGGGATGTGGGAAAAAACTGGAGCACCCAGGGGAGCCTCCAGAGTTCTCCACCCTGGAGGGTTGTGGAGGATACATCAAAAAGAGGAAGTAGACACATTTTTGAAAGATCAGGGAATTGAGAACCATGGTACTGGCGCAGGAGGGGAGGTGAGACCTGGAGTGGATCGGCCATAATCATTCTGAATAGAAGGGCAGGCTCGAGGGGTAAGTAGCCTACCCCTTCTGCTACATCTTGTCTTCTTCTCTTATGTTACAGTCACCAGGTCAGACTTCCACGTTCACCCAACTAAAGCAGCAGCACCACCAGGTTAAAGCCCTATTTGTAAGTCATCTGGGGGAAGCAAAGACCAGCTTAAAGAGGCAGCGTCAACACTAAATCAAATCCTTCTCATATCATAAAAATGAACTCATTTTAAACTCTCTCCCTGTACAATTAGTCCCTGAGTCAAGTGGATTAACAGAAAGAAGTAAAGCCGCACATCTCCAAACCACCAGGGATGGTGAAAAATTAATTCTCCAACAATTCAAAACAAATTCCTGAATTACTGGCCACTTCTTTTGTTAATGACTTTACACTGCTGCCTTAGAACTGAAAGCCAACCCTTTGTAACATTAGATTGTGATACATTTCAGAATATTAATGCCACCCATTAAGTAAGCACATGGTGCTTGTACGGAACAGATGGTGCTGATGTAAAGCAGACCAATTAGCCGCAGTCTATTATAGCACTGACCACCATGATTCCAAGAGATCAGAAGCCAATGTATATCATGGAGTTGTAATTAGGAGACACAAGAGACTGCAGACTCTGGAATCTGGAGCAAAAAACAATCTGCTGGAGGAACTCAGCGGGTCGATCGAGCAGCATCTGTGGGAGGAGAGGAACTGTCGACGTTTAGGGTCGAAACCCTGCATCAGGGCTCACTGGAGTGAAATTAGTTGCCTCTGATCACATTGATGCTGGGACAATGACTGTCTGCGTACACAAGAATCGGTCCTGGGCATCTCAGACTGGGAAGGACACGTTTGTTTAGACTTACTTAAGGGTTAGGGATTACACTTTCAAGGACAGACAGCAGAAGCTGGAGTTTTCCTTAAACCAGAGGAAGCTAAGAGATGTTTTGATTGACATGTTTAAGATCAGGAAGGGTATAGCTCAAATAAATAAGGAGAGATCATTTCTGGTGCTCGATAATCAGATACAGGCAGAGTCAAGGCAACAGGCTAAAGAACCAGAGGGGGTCTGGGGATTTGGAATCATTGCTTGATAGGGTGGGAAAACGTTCAATCACAAGTCCACTGGATAAGTAGGAAGGAGATAGTAGGAATACTGGAAAGAGTAAAGACTGTTGAAAATATCCTGTATCATGGTCTGGTACAGCAATTCAAGTGCGCAGGAATGTAAGAAGCTCCAGAGAGTAGTGGACCCAGCCCAATACATCACGGGCACATCCCTCCCCACTGTCCAAGAAGGCAACATCTATCATCAAAGATCCCCACCATCTGGGCCATGCCATCTTCTCGCAGCTCCCATCAGGCAGGAGGTACAGAAGCCTGAAGTCCCACACCACCAGGTTCAAGAACAGCTACTTCCCTTCAACCATTCGGTTCTTGAACCAACCTGCACAACCCCAATCACTACATTTAGCAACACCATGACCACTTTGATCACTTTGCACTAAAATTGACTTTGTTTCTCTTTTCAAATTGTGTTCTTTCTTGTAAAAAGTGTGTATAATTTATGTTTAGTTTATGTTTTTCTTGTGAATGCTGCTTATCTGATGCTCTGTGCCTGTGATGCTGCTGCAAGTAAGTTTTTCATTGCACCTGTGCACACATGGACTTGTGCAGATGACAATAAACTTAATTTTGATTTTGACTTTGACTGACTAGATAGAACCAAGCTGAACTCAATAGTCACCCTCCCTTGTGCTGTACAATTCCATGATTCTACGATGACACATACTGTAAGTTACAGAACAAGGTATTTGGTGACAATGATGTTTCAAACATGACAGTGGAGACATCAGATGGGACCTGGCTCAGGAGAAGTAATTCATGTCCTGATGCAGGGTTTCGACCAGAAATGTTGATAACTCCTTCACCGCCCCACCTCCCTCACAGATGCTGCTCGACCCACTGAGTTCCTCCAGCAGATTGATTCTTGCTCCAGGTTCCAGCATCTGCAGACTCTGGTGTCTCTAATTCACATTGTTGTGGTTTCAGTGGAGTTAATGGCTTGAAAGAGCTGACTCCCTGGGCCAGGGTGTGCAGAGGATCAGACAAAAAGACAAATGCGCACTGGCCCTCTCAGTCTTGTGACCACAACTGGGGACCAGCAAACCCGTTTAAGAGCACTATCCAATTTGTCCCAAAGCACTATTCTTTTTTGATGACTTTATCATCTATGGCTCAAGACCAGCAATTTCCTCAAGATCTATTGCTGAAATTACCATCCAGAATGCCCTGCTTTTCAAAGACGCCCTCCCCCGATTCACAAGGAGAACGAGGCACCCGACTCCGTCCTTGAAGTGCTCGTGAGTTCCAGGCCAAGGATATGGCATTCCTAAAAAAGAAATGGGATGAGTGTGGATGGAATAACAATGTTCCTCCAAGTGCTGCCAGTAGTGAAGGTTTTGCAGAGCTCATGTGGAGAAGTCTAACATTCGCTCCTTTATCCCATACTCTCGAACGTCAATCTCCACAACCACTGGCCCATTAGTGTTCAAATGTCTATCAATCTTGGCCTTGAACTAACTCAGTGACTGAGTTACTTCCACTCTCTATGGGAAAGAATTCCAATGCTTCACAACCCTCGGAGTGAGGAATTTTCCCTTCATCTCAGTCCTAAACACATAAGCCCTTATCCTGAAAGCATCTACTCTGTCAAGACTTTTATACTGGCGACACTAGAGACTGCAGATTCTGGAATCTGGAGTAACGAACAAGAAGCTGGAGGAACTCAGTGGGTCAAGCAACATCTATGGCGGGAAATGGGCAGTCAGTGTCTCAGGTCGAGACCCATTCAGTCCAGATGAAGGGTCTCAACCGGAAACACCAACTGTCCATTTCCCTCCACAGATGCTGCCTGACCCGCCGAGTTCCTCCAGCTTTTTGTGTGTTGATCAAGAACGTTATACCATCCAGTGACAAAGGCTTTCTTTCATCCTTATGAAGTCTGGTAAATATGAACCCATTCTACCTCCTCTCTGCTCAAAGGAAAGGTCTTCCTTTCCTGGAATTTACCTGATGAAAACTTGTTACAACTACTCTGATGTACCACATATAAATCCTGCAACATTCTACCAGCACTACAGCAGTATATTCACCACACGGACTGCAGTGGTGGTTCAAGAACACCCCTCCTCAACAGCTCCTCACCTTCACAAGAGCAATTGGTGAAGGGTAATATGTGTGTGCCTTGCCAACACTGATCATCAATATATCAAAAAACAATTATTTCCTTAGGTAATGAGAGCAGGACTCGGAGACCAAGATCAGCTCAGATACACTAAGATCTCTTTATTAGTCACATGTACATCAAAACACACAGTGAAATGCATCTTTTGCTTAGAGTGTTCTGGGGGCAGCCCGCAAGTGTCGCCACTCTTCCGGCGCCAACATAGCATCCCCACAACTTCCTATCCGTACGTCTTTGGAATGTGGGAGGAAACCGGAGCACCCGGAGGAAACCCATGCAGATACAGGGAGGACGTACAAACTCCTTACAGACAGCAGCGGGAATTGAACCCGGGTTGCTGGTGCTGTAATAGCATTATGCGAACTGCTACATTACAGTGCCTGCCAAGTACAGAGTCCTAGAGTCAAAGAGCCATACAACATGGAAACAGACCATAGAACCATAGAACCATAGTACCATAGAACACTACAGCACAGAAAACAGACCCTTCGGCCCAACTCGTCCATGCTGACCTGAGCTAGTCCCATTTTTTAAAAATTTTATTTACAGCGTGGTAACAGGCCCTTCCGGCCCAACGAGTCCACGCCGCCCATTTTAAACCCAAATTAACCTACCCGTACGTCTTTGCAATGTGGGAGGAAGCTGGAGCATCTGGAGGAAACCCACGCAGACATGGGAGAACGTACAAACTCCTTACAGACAGCTGCGGGAATCGAACCCCGATCGCTGGCGCTGTAATAGCATCGCACTAACCGCTACGCTACCGTGCCGGCACCAACATAGCACACCCACAACTTCCTATCCCGTATGTCTTTGGAATGTGGGAGGAAACCGGAGCACCCGGTTATCTACCCTATCTATGCCTCTCATAGATTTATAGAGTTATGCAGCATAGAAACAGGCCCTTCAGCCCAACTTGTCCATGCCAACTGAGATGTCTATCTTCCAAACTTACCAGAGACTCAAAGTCAAATCCCATGTACCTGCATTTGGCCAATATCCCTCTAAACCTTTCCTATCCCTGTACCTGTCCAAATGTCCTTTAAACCTTGTAATTGAACCCACATCTATCACCTCCTCTGGCAACTTGTTCCACACACCCACCACCCTCTTGTGTGAAAAGCCTGCCCCTCAGTTCCCCTTTAAATCTTTCCCCTCTCACCTCAAACTCATGATGTCTAGTTTTAGACTCCCCTACCCTAGGAAAAAGGCTGTGACCATCCACCTTATCTACGTCCCCTGTGATTTTATACACCTCTATAAGGTGTAAACCTCAGCCTCCAGGGAATAAAGTCCCAGCCCATCCAGTCTCTCCTGATAACTCAAGCGCTCCAGTCCTGGTAACATCCCCGTAAACGATATGCCACATTATTAGTGACAGCGCAGAAGGCTCAAGGGGCAAAAGGTCTACTTCTGTTCCCATTTCTTATGTAACCTTCTTCTGTTCATCGCCGTGCACGGTTCTAGAGGTGTGATTTGCCCAACGCTCTGTAAAATATTCAAAAGCAAAACTAAAGTAGACAAAGACACAAAGATCTCGGTGTCTTTGCAGGACAACAACACGAAGCAAAGTGGGATACACAGCTAGGGTTGAACAATGAGACTCCATGAGCAGAGGCTGAGGCGCTGCTTGTCTGGAACCTGTTGGTGCCAACCATCGAGCTCATTAACCACCAAGCCATGCCAAGTTCCACCTTCTTGACTCACTCGGATCCAGGATGGTTCCCTGATTCCAAGCAGCCACCACTTGGAGGGCGAGTGAGATCTACAACAATCATGACTGCGTGCTAACTAAAGACGCTCAAGGAAATGCATAATATCTTTAGGGGCCCCTAAGACTCTTTCAAAATAACAATCCTTCGACAAAAGACAAACTTTCTCCTTAATGGTCAGTGGGAAAGGAGGAATTGGCCTGTTTCTGTCACTGTGACATAGGGATGTATTGGTATTGGTTTATTATTGTCACTTGTACCGAGGTACAGTGAAAAACTTGTCTTGCATACCGATCGTACAGGCCAATTCATTACACAGTGCTGTTACATTGGGTTAGTACAGAGTGCATTGAGGTAGTACAGGTAAAAACAATAACAGTGCAGAGTAAAGTGTCACAGCTACAGAGAAAGTGCAGTGCAATAAGGTGCAAGGTAGACCAAGGTCAGAGTCCATCTCACCATATAAGGGAACCGTTCAATAGTCTTATCACAGTGGGGTAGAAGCTGTCCTTGAGCCTGGTGGTACGTGCGCTCAAGAGAAGAGAGAAGAGAGAATGACCCGGGTGGGTGGGGTCTTAGATTATGCTGGCTGCTTCACCAAGGCAGCGAGAGGTAAAGGCAGAGTCCAAGGAGGGGAGGCTGGTGTCCGTGATGCGCTGGGCTGTGTCCACAACTCTCTGCATTTTCTTGCAGTCCTGGACAGAGCATTTAGAACATAGAACATAGAACACTACAGCACAGTACAGGCCCTTTGGCCCACAATGTTGTGCCGACATTTTATCCTCCTCTAAGATCTATCTAACCCTTCCCTCCCACAGAGCCCCCTATTTTTCTATCATTTGTGTGTCTATCTAAGAGTCTCTTAAATGTCCCTAATGTATCTGCCCCCACACCCTCTGCCGGCAGTGTGTTCCACACACTCACCACTATCTGTGTAAAAAACTTACCCCCGACATCCCCCTGTTGCCGTACTAAGCCATGATGCATCCAGATAGGATGCTTTCTATGGTGTATTCCTCCTCATCTCAGCTCTAAAGGGACACCCCTTTATTCTAAGGCTGTGCCTTTGGATCCTAGACTCTGCTACTAATGGAAACATCCTCTCCACGTCCACTCTATCCAGGCCTTTCAGTATCCGGTAGGTTTCAATGAGATTCCCCCATATTCTTCTGAACTCCTTTGAGTATATAGGTTGGGCAACAGTTAGTAAGAGGTTACAAAGTTCTCCGTAACATTTCTATGCTTCACCCTTGCCAGGAAAGGGGGCTATTCCGGTCTCCTTTATCCCAAGGAAGTAGGAATGTGAAGAAGAGACAGGGATGTTTCAACCAGACACAGCCCTGGTCGGACACTCCCGGAATGGCAATTCTATGCTGAGCATTATACCATGGAAAGGAGAATCGAATGGAATTATTGAATTGATATGGCACAGAAGAAGGCCATTCCACCCATTGAGTCTATGCCAGCCCTTACGGAGGCAATCCCATCAGTCCCGTTCCCTTGCCCTTTCCCCATAGCTCTGCAAATTATTTTCCCTTGATCCTGTTCCAGTTTCCTTCGGGAGCACAGATTGACCCTGCTTACCACACCCTCATGGTCGCAAGCTCCATTCCCTGCTTCACACAAGACTTCCAAAGACATATGGGCAGGTTAACATGGGTTTAAATGGCCGGAAGGGCCTGTTACTGTGCTGTAAATAAAACGTTAAAAATTTTTAATCTCCCTTTTGACCCAGATTTTAAATCTGTGTCCCAAAGTCCTTGGATAAAGATTTATCGACCATTCCTGCTCTTCTTATCCAAGCCAATTATAACCTTGTAATCCAAGGAGAACAACTGAAGCATCTCCAGTGTCACCCAGTTGGTGAAACCCCTCATCCCAAGAACAATTCTTCATTCTTCTACATTTCCTTTCAGATCTTCCCCATTTATCCTTCTGATAAAGGACCAACAATGATTCATCAGATCCACACCAGTGCTCAGAAAGTTAACTGATCAGTATGGGTTGGATTAATTTGGCTTCTACAGTGAAACTCCAATGATCCAGCATCCTCGGGACTTTGGTGTTGTCGAACTATCTAATTTTCTGGACTCTTGGATGCTATTCCTATTAATATCCAAACTTTTCTTTACATTTTACACAGTAGTATAATAAATTCGCCAGGGAACCCAGTGAGTTTAAAGGCGGTGGGTAATATACAAGCATTCTGACTACAGAACTAACCACATTCCTGACCCTTGGTGCCCTAGATCCCAACCCTGGTTCTGCCCACACACACCCAGCACCACCTCATCTCTGGCCACACATCTCCCTTTCACTCCGGACACCCCAGCTCACACTCCGGACTACTGAGCGAGCCAGGTGCCAAATTGTACGCCAGCCCGTCGGAATTTAACTCTGCCAGCTTCAGGGAAAGAGGTTTTAGCATTGCTTGGATGAAATGGCTTTCTGATAAAGGGAAAGGTGAGAGGTTTTCTGTGAGACTCTACGTCCACAAGGTGCACTCATTCACAGGAGGATCGGATTGAATATCAGTCTGGGTGGTCCGATTCCTTCATAACTTCATAATTTGCCCTGCAGTGATTCAAAATAAACTTCACTGCCAAGATGGGGAAACAAACAGAAGAGAGAACAGTGCTGAGTTTACAAAACATTCAGTGTCAAGTCGGTACCCATAGCTGGTCCTCTCAATCTATGTCAATCTGGCATGTATTCCTGGTGAATCTTTATCCAATAAACTTCCTAATTTATAGGAAGGATGTGGAGGCTTTGGAAAAGATTCAGGAAAGGCTTACCAGGACGCTGCCTGGATTAGAGGCCATGCAGTATAAGAAGTGTCGGAGGCTGAGGGGAGACCTGATAGAAATTTATAAAATTATGAGAGGCATAGACAGGGTAGATGGTCAGGTTCTTTTTCCCAGGGTAGAATTGTCAGGTAAGAGAGGACATACATTTAAGTGGAGAGGGGGGAAGTTTAAAGGAGATGTGCTGGACAAGTTTTTTATGCAGGGGGTGGTGGGTGCCTGGAACGAGCTGTCAGGGATGGTGGTGGACGCAGATACAATAGAGACATTTAAGAGGCTGGAATTGTGGACACAGCCCAACATATCATGGAAACCAGCCTCCCCTCCATGGACTCTTGTCTATACCTCTCGTGAAGCAGCCAGCATAATCAAAGACCCCACCCACCCGAGCCAATCTCTCTTCTCCCCTCTCCCATCAGGCAGAAGGTACAGGAGCCTGAGGGCACGTACCACCAGGCTCAAGGACAGCTTCTACCCCCCTGTGATAAGACTATTGAACAGTTCCCTTATACGATGAGATGGACGCTTGACCTCACAATCTACCTCATTGTGACCTTGCACCTTATTGTCTACCTGCAATGCACTTCCCTGTAGCTGTGACTCTTTACTCTGTATTCTGTTGTTGTTTTTACCCTGTACTACCTCAATGCTCTGTGTAATGAATTGATCTGTACGAACGGTATGCAAGACAAGTTTTTCACTGTACCTCAGTACAGGTGACAATAATAAACCAATATCAATACCAATATAAGATAAGATAAGGTATCTCTATTAGTCACATGTACATCGAAACACACAGTGAAATGCATCTTTCGCGTAGAGTGCTCTAGGGGCAGCCCGCAAGTGTCGCCACGCTTCTGGCGCCAACATAGCATGCCCATAACTTACTAACCCGTACATCTTTGGAATGTGGGAGGAAACAGAAGCACGCAGAGGAAACCCACGCAATCACGGGGAGAACACAATGTGCAGGGAATGGAGGGATATGGATCACGTACAGACAGAACAGATATAGTTTAATTCAGCATTGTGTTCAGTACAGACATTGTGGGCCGAAGGGCCTATTCCTGTGCTGTACTGTTCCATGTTCTATGTCTTAATTACGTCATTGCCTTTTAATGGAATTTCTTGGATTTGATGCTTCAGGTAAGTGTGTGGTTGGAATATCCAGCTCTCTCCTTAGAACTGTATGGATGCTAGGGTTCAGTTGGAGATTTCAGTGTGAGCTCCGTGGCTAGTATTAGGGACACCGCAGGACGAAAAGACATGAATTAAGGAACCAAAAAGGAAGTTCTCGGGACTAAATGGTTTGCCCCTCTCACTTCGGATAACAGGAGTTAGTGTGTGCATTGGTTATCATTGCTCAAAATTCGATAGAATGGTTCCTCTGGGTGAAGAGTGGCAAATGTGACCCTTCTCCCCCCCCACACTAATGACCTGTGGCCTAACATCAGTAAAGGGGAAATACTGGAACATACAAGAAGGGGTGCAATATCTAGAATTGAACAGAGCCAGCATGGATTTATTAAAGAGAAATGTATTGAATGTTATTGAGGACAAGATGTCATATGGTAGGAGATGTCATATATGGGACAAGATGTCATATGTCTATGTAACATGGAACATAGAACAGCACAGGAAATGGTCCTTCACACCATGATGTTGTGCTGAACTAGACGTAATTAAACGCCTAACTAAACTAATCCCTTCTGCCTACAGAATGTCCACATCCCTCCATTCTCTGCACATTCATGTGCCTATCTAAGAGCACCTTAAACTCCTCTAACATATTTGCCTCCACCACCACCCCTGGCAGTGCATTCCAGGCACCCACCAGGGCAGGCACAGTAGTGTAGTGGTTAGCGTAACACTATTACAGCACCAGCGACCCGGGTTCAATTCCCGCCGCTGTCTGTAAGGATTTTGTACGTTCTCCCCGTGTCTGCGTGAGTTTCCTCCGGGTGCTCCGGTTTCTTCCCACATTCCAAAGACGTACGGGTTAGGAAGTTGTGGGCATGTTATGTTGGCGCCGGAAGCGTGGCGACACTTGCGGGCTGCCCCCAGAACACTCTATGCAAAAGATGGCATTTCACTGTGTGGTTCGATGTACATGTGACTAATAACGATATCTTACCTTATTTCTGTGTAAAAAACTTAGCTCACACATCGCATAGAGATGAGGGGAACAGTAGATGTGTTGTATTTGGATTTTCGGAAGCTTTCGATGAGGTCCCACACAGGAGCTAGGTCAACAAGGTTAGTGCACGCGGAATTGGGTGTGATATGAGGGTCGGCCAACAGACAGAGAGCAAGGAGTGGAAGGTTGGAAAGATCTCGGGTTAGCAGGCTGTGACCAGTAGTGTACAGATCAGTGCTTGGGTCCCAACTGTTCACAACCAATACCTGTTGGCTGAGAGAACCAACCGTCATATTTCCATCTTGGTGGGATTGTGAGTGGGGAGGAAGATGTGAAGAGGCTTCCTGAGGTCTTGGACAAGCTGAGTGAGTGGTTGAGAACATGGAATATCACGTGGGAATATCTGAAGTCACCCACCTCGTGCAAAAAACAGAAAATACTCTGTCTTTTAACTCGCAACACGCTGGGAAGTGGCGATATTGAAAGGGGCCTGAGGGTCCTTGTAGAGAAGTCACTGAAATCTTGTGTACAGCTGTAGCAAGCAATTAGCAGGGCAAATGATATGTTTTCCTTTATTATAGAACATAGAACACTACAGCACAGTACAGGCCCTTCGGCCCACAATGTTGTGCCGACATTTTATCCTGCTCTAAGATCTATCTAACCCTTCCTTCCCACATACCCCTCCATTTTTCTATCATTCATGTATCTATCTAAGAGTCTCTTAAATGGCCCTAATGTATCTGCCCCCACAATCTCTGCCGGCAGTGCGTTCCACGCACCCACCACTCTCTGTGTAAAAAACTTACCCCTGACATCCCCCTTATACCTTCCTCCAATCACCTTAAAATTACGTCCTCTCGTGTTAGCCATTGTCACCCTGGGAAAAAAGTCCCTGACTGTCCACTCGATCTATGCCTCTTATCATCTTGTACACCTCTATCAAGTCAGATTATGGGAAGATTTGAGCACAGGAGTAAGGAATTCTTACTACAATTATATGGGGTCCAGATGAGTCTGCAGCCAGGGTGTTGGGTACAGTTCAGGTCTCCTTACCTATAAAAGAACTATATTTGCCATTGGGGGAGTACAGTGACATTCCAGCAGACTGGTTCCAGGATACGGCGGGTAGGGCAGAGGAACAGAGCTGGAGCTGAAGGTCACCCATGATCTTGAGGAGCAGTGGAGCAAGCTCAAAGGATCAGAAAGCCTGCCCACCCTCCTAACTCTCATGGATTTTCAAACTGTGCTCAGTAAGATCCCACAAACAGCAACGGATTCTCGACCAGAAAATCTGCCTGCAGTAATATCATTGACCCCAGACCGACAAACAATCTGCTGGAGGAGCTCAGTGGGTCAAGCATCTGTGAGAAGGGAGAGGGGGAAGGAATTGTCGATGTTTTGGGTCGAGACCCTGCACTGGGGCTGAGTGGAGGGGGAAGACTAGTGCTGGAATCTAATAAGCCCTTGTGTTCCCACTTATCAGCCTCCAGCTGCTGTCTCGACCTTCAGCACCTCCTCTCTCCAGGCTTCTTTCGTCTGCCTCCACCTGTCACCCATCTGCCTCTGTCTCCCTCCCCCTCCCCTACCTGGATCCATCTGCCCTTCATCCTTCACCCCTCCTCAGTCCGCCAATCATCTCCTGGCCCCCGTCTCACCCCCTCCTCTGTATACCGGCCATCTCCCCTCTCCGCTCCCAGTCCTGGTGCAGGGTTTCGACCTGAAATGTTGACAATTCCTTTCCTCCCCACAGACGCTGCTCGACCCGCTGAGTTCCTCCAGCAGGTTGCGTGTTGCTCCAGATTCCAGCATCGGCAGGTCTTCATTGACGTGAGATGTTAATCCTCTTCCCTTGTCCCAACGTGGTCCCTGACCTGTTGAGCATTTCAGTTTTCAACCTGCTTCTGACGATGCTGATGGGCCCATGAATATCGGTCCTAGGACACTACAGAAAACTCCCGTCTTCATCTTCAGAATAATATCAAGGGATACTTTGCTTTTACTTTCAAGGGCATTCAGAGCCCAGATGTTAACAAGGCAGGATAATGTAGTCTTTCCTCACCAATATCAGCATAGATTTCACACTCACACCCTGGAGGAGGGTTTGAACCCACAACCTCACAGCTCAAAAGCAAATGAACTAACATAGAGCCACACCAAGATTTAATTAGTTTATTGTCAATGACAATTGATAATTGATTTGTTATTGTCACATGTACCGAGACACAGTGAAAAGCTTTTCTTTGCGTGCCATCCAGACAGATCATTCCTTACGTAAGTACATTGATGTGGTAAAAAGCAATAACAGAATGCAGAATAAAGTGTTACAGTTACAGAGAAAGTGCAGTGCAGGCAGACAATAAGATACAAGGGCCATGACAAGGTAGATTGAGATATCAAGAGTTCATCCTTTAGCATATAAGGTGTTAGTTCAAGAGTCTGATAACAGCAGGATAAATTGGTAAATGGGTTTATTATTGTCACATGTACAAAGGTTCAGTGAAAAACTTTGTTTTCCATTGCCATCCATACAGATCATTTCATCTCATCAATGTATTGGTATTGGTATTGGTTTATTATTGTCACTTGTTACTGAGGTACAGTGAAAAACTTGTCTTGCATATGGTTCGTACAGATCAATTCATTACACAGTACAGGTATATTGAGTATTGAGGTAGTACCAAGGAAAAGAATAACAGAATGCAGAATAAAGTGTTACAGTCACAGAGAAAGTGCAGTGCAGGCAGACAATAAGGTGCAAGGTAACAACGAGGTAGATTGTGAGGTCAACAGTCCATCTAGGGAACCGTACAATCATCTTATAACAGTGGGATAGAAGCTGTCCTTGAGCCTGGTGGGATGTGGTTTCAGGCTTTTGTATCTTCTGCCCAATGGGAGAGGGGTCAAGAGACAATTAAATTCCTTGCTCACATGAAGTTCACAGGGTAGATAAGACAAGGTAAGATATCTTTATTAGTCACATATACATCGAAACACACAGTGAAATGCATCCTTGCGTAGGGTGTTCTGCGGGCAGCCCGCAAGTGTCGCCACGCTTCCGGCGCCAACATAGCATGCCCATGACTTCCTAACCTTGTACGTGGGGAAGAAGCTGTTCTTGAGTATGGTTGTCCGGGCTTTCAAGCTCCTGTATCTTCTCCCATGTCACATGGAAAGGAAATGGCCAGGGTGGCAGGCACCCTGTGTAGCCAGATACAGCGCCAACTCAGTCTTTAAGTTTGCTGATGTTATCGGCCGGATCAACAACAAAGATCAAACGAGGTACAGGAAAGAGATCAAGAACCTTGTGGCGTGGTGTCAGAACAACAACCTGGCCCTTAGCCTAACAAGACGATGGGGCTGCCTGTTGACCTGGGAGGTAGGGATAAAAAACTGGTTAGGAGTGAACGCAGCCAGGAGTAATTGGGATCAAGTACCTCACACCTGTGTGTGAAATTTAACTGTTGTATCGAGAAAGCATTTGGTCTTTGGGGTTTCACGTACAAGATGTAATGTAGGGGGTTGTTCAATTTAACTTCTTCTCAGCATCAAACAGGTCGGTTGTACTTGATGAGTAGAGCAAGGTGTGTAGACTTTACCTGGAGGACAGTGTACAGTTTGAATCAGAATCACTGACTCATATGATTTGAAATTTGTTGTTTTGCAGCAGCAGTACAGTGTAAAGACAAAAAATTTACTATAAATTACAAAAATAAATAAATAGTGCAGAAAAAAGGAATAACGAGGTCGTGTTCATGGATTCATGAAACCTGATGGTGGAGGGGAAGAAGCTGTTCCTGAATCATTGAGTGTGAGTCTTCAGGCTCCTGTACCTCCTCCCCGATGGTAGTAATAAGAATAGGACATGTCCCAGATGGTGAGAGTCCTCAGTGATGGATGCCACCTTCTTGAGGCACCGCCTCTTGAAGATGTCCCTGATGGTGGGGAGGGTTGTACCATCACGGGCACAACCCTCCCCACCATCGAAGACATCTTCAACTAACAGCTGAGTCACTAACTCTCAGCAGCCTCTTGCGATCCTGCGCATTGGAGCCTCCATACCAGGCGGTGATGCAACTGGTCAGAATGCCATCCACTGTACATCTATAGAAATGTGTTAAAGTCGTTGGTGACATACCAAATCTCCACAAACTCCTTTGATTGCCACACTGTAGGAGAGGTATGGTTGCACTGGAGAGGGTGCAGGGGAGATTCATCACAACATTGCCTGGTATGGAATTTCACTTATGAGCAGAGACTGAATAGGCAGGGTTTGTTTTCCCTGGAGTGGAGAAGGCTCAGGTAGCACCTTATTAAGATAAACAAAATTACAAAGAACATAGTTAAGGTAGACAGCAGAAAACTATTCCCCATTACAGAAGTAACAAATACTAAAGGATGTGGGTTTAGGATAAGGGGGAAGAGATCAGAGAGGATCTGAGCAAGAACTTTATCACCCGGGGGTGGTTGGAATCTGGAACGCACTGCCTGAGAGAGTGTTGGAAGCAGTAAGTCCCACAACATTTAAAAAGTATCCAGGCAAACACTTTGATGGTCAAGGCAGACCAGGTGCTGGTAAATGGGATTGGTATAGATGGGTAAACCTGCCTCCCCTCTGTGGACTCCATCTACACTTCCCACTGCCTTGGTAAAGCAGTCAACATAATCAAAGACCGCACCCACCCTGGACTTTCTCGCTTCTCCCCCCTCCCATCAGGCAGAGGATACAAAAGCCTGAAAGCACATATCAGCAGGCTCAAGGGCAGATTCTATCCTGCTGTTATAAGACTATTGAATGGTCCTTAGTACGATAAGATGGACTCTTGACCTCACAATCTATCTTGTCATGACTTTACACCTTATTGTCTGCCTGCACTGCACTTTCTCTGTAACTGTGACACTTTATTCTGCATTCTGTTGTTGCTTTTCCCTTGTACCACCTCAATGCACTGATGTGATGAAATGATCTGTCTGGATGGCACGCAAAACAAAGTTTTTCACTGTACCTCGGTACATGTGACAATAATAAACCAATTTTACCAACTGTTCGCCATGGACAAGATGGGTCAAATGCATGAATCTGTGACCCTCTGAATTCACTGGCTTTGAGTGGCTGTGAAAGGCACTTTAGTAAAGCAAGTCTTTCTTATCTTCCAGTTGGCTGTTTCTCATGAAGTCTCAGCTATAAACACATTAATCAGAGATCTGGCCAGGCAGCTTTTTCAACACGTACAGTAAACTCTGCTGCAGAAACTGTTTCAGACAAGGTTGGGAGTGTCCCAGGGAGGCTGGGTAATTGACGAGGTGAAATGTATGAAATGCAACAGCTGAGCTCCCAGTGGAGGTGGACGGAGAGGCAGGAACTTCCTGACCTGCCCTTCGATGGAGCCGGCTGCTGGTTCTGAAATGAAAGTCACATCGGCACATCTTCCACAGGCCTGACGACAGGAGATTTTCAAATGACAATCTTGATTGGGACAAGGATTTCTTCAGCTGTTCCCTCCTCTGTTGAAAACATCCAGGTATTATCTAGTTGTAAACTTACAGTAAAGTTCCCATAATCTGCCATCCGATTGTATGGAAATGGTTTCAGCATCTGGCCCAGTGTGTGCTGATTGTCACACTTCCGTTAACACACCAGGGCCCCAGTTCCTGCTCTGCTGTTAACACACCCGGGCCCCAGTTACTGCTCTCCTGTTAACACACCCGGGCCCCAGTTACTGCTCTCCCGTTAACACACCAGGACACCAGTTCCTGCTCTCCCGTTAACACACCCGGGCCCCAGTTCCTGCACTCCCGTTAACACACCAGGGCCCCGTTTCCTACACTCCCTGTAAACTCATCTGGTTCATGGAAAATGTATTATACTGCTGTGTAATGTGTAAAAACGAGTAAATTCCAAGAATGTTTGAGTAATCATTGGAATAACATCAAATAGTCCGGAAAATCTCCCAATGGGACTCTATCAAAGTCCCGAGCATGTCCAATTAATGGAGTACCAGGTTCATGAAGAGACTTAAATTCAAATCCCATTGCATCTGCTGTGGAATTTCTGGTCAACTGGTTGAACAATCTGGTATTAGTTTGAGATGGTAATGGCAATCATGAAAATACCAGGTCAAACCTAAATCTGTCCAGATCACTCACGGTGCTCAGGGAGGGAAATTGGCTATCTTTGATTAGTCAGAAGAGGAGAGAAGAGAGAATGACCCGGGTGGGTGGGGTCTTTGATTATGCTGGCTGCTTCACCAAGACAACAAGAGGTAAAGACAGAGTCCAAGGAGGGGAGGCTGGTGTCCGTGATGCGCTGGGGATATAAAAGTGCAAGATGACATGGGTACTTTGCTCCTTGTGGGTACTTGCTGGGTGCAACTTGGCTGCTGCGTTCCCTCCGCCAGTGAGCTCGTTGTGAGGTGCATCACTGCATCCTGTAAGGCGCTATAGAAATGAAACATTGTCCATTCTTTGTTCAGTGGGCAGGAGTACAAAGTTTGAACAAAACATGTTGCCAACTAAAAATGCAACTGTGACCTCTAACCCCACCCTCACGACCTAGGAGTGAGGTCAGAAATCACACCCAATGGATCAGTCATGGCAGATTCAGGTAGCCGTCTCACCTCTGACTAGTGCAAAGAACAAATGGCTGCACACCTTAACTCTGAGCAAAACTGATGTCTCCGCTGAGGCCTTTAACACAGTGTCAACAATATTCTCATGATGTAAGATCTAAATGCACCAGCCAGATATTGTTTCTTAACTCTGAAAGCAGCATTTTTTCAAGAGAAAACTCTCCTTAAAGTCGGGTGTCAGTGAAAAGATGCTGTTAATGTTTTGTTGGCTTTGCTGCAGTTTGAAAACTCAGCAAAAATATGACTTGGCAAACTGGTTTAACAATCCCCTGCATTGTGTTCATTTAGCTCCACAGATGTCAACGCTCATCACCTGAGAAAAGTAAACAGCTTTTCTCTCTTTTTAAAAAAAAATCCCAGAAGATTTGTCTCCAAATATCTGTGGTGTTTTCAATGGCTCCAGAGGGCATTCATAAAGACTTGATATTGTGCATGTGTGATGTGTCATTGTGTGTGTGTGTGTGTGTGTGTGTGTGTGTGTGTGTGTGTGTGTGTGTGTGTGTGTGTGTGTGTGTGTATGTGGGGTGAGGGCTGTGTCTGTCTGTTTATTCTGTGTGTGTGTGTGTGTGTGTGTGTGTGTGTGTGTGTGTGTGTGTGTGTGTGTGTGTGTGGTGTGTCTGTAAGTACATCTGTGTAGATTGTGCATTTGTACGTGTGTGAGTGTGTGTACATCTGTCTCTGTTTAGTGCATCATGTGTATCTATGTGTTTATTGTGTGTGTGCATGTGTGCCTGTGTGTTAACTTGTGCATCTATGAGTATGCTTGTGTGAGTGTATCTGCGTGTGTGTATATTTGTATGTACTGGTGTGTATCTGTGCATCAATAAGCATGTGTTTGAGTGTGCGTGTGTGTGTGTGTGTGTGTGTGTGTGTGTGCATGCGTGTGTCTGTCTGTTGCTCTGTGTGTGTCTGTCACTCTATGTGTGTGTGTGCATCTCTGTCACTCTGTGTATTTGTGCACGCACATGTGTGTGTGTGGGTCTATGTGTGTGTCAATCTGTGTGTGTGTGTGTGTGTGTGTGTGTGTGTGTATGTGTGTGGGTGGGTGGGGTGAGTGGGTGTGTGTGTGTCGATCTGTGTGTGTGTGTATGTGTGTGAGTGTGTGTGTGTTTGTGTGTGTGAGACTGTGTGTATGTGTGTTCATGTGACTGTGTATGTGTGTGAGGGTGTGTGTGTGTGAAGGTGTGTGTGATGGTGTGTGTGTGACTCTGGGTGTGTGTGTGCGTATGTGTGTGAGGGGTGTGTGTGTGTATGTGCGTGAGGGTGTGTGTGTGTGAGGGTGTGTGTGAGGATGTGTGTGTATGTGTGTGAGGGGGTGTGTGTATGTGTGAGGGTGTGTGTGAGGGTGGGGGGGGTGCCTCCCCTCTCTCTGGCACTAGGAACACATCAGACCCAAGTGGTGGAGCTGCAGCTTATCCGTCCTCCATTGCCTCCTTTATATATTCCACATTGCTCCCCTCCCTCCCCCTCTCTTTCCTCTTCCTTTCCCTCTGATCCTTAAGGAGTCCTCTGATTTCCCAGCGGAAGGGGCTATGAGCCTCCCACTGCAGCTTCAGACAATCCTTCATGCTGACCCGGTACAATTGTGAGCTTGTCAGGCGGTGCATGGAATGCAGAGAGCTATGAAGAATCGTTTACTTCTGTCTGACGGCTGGTCTGTCAAGCACCGGCCCAGCTACAGTGCCGGCTGCCAAAAACAACAGCAGCTCGAAGCCTCCACCATCCCACTTCCAGCGAACACCACCCCGCCTCCCACCCCCCCTCTCCCCATCCACCCCTAATAACATTTCTGCTGCCTTCCGAGACCCTCTGATCAGACTCTGTAAGCTGACTCTGTTATATTAAGGACTAGCCTGTGTGTTTAGACTGCCCGTTGCTATAAGTCTTGGCTTTTCATAAATGATTCGGCCCTTCTACCTCTGAGCATCTGCTCAAGTCCCCAAATAAAGGATAAGATTACATATTAGACGCTGGCTATGAACCTTTTAATCACATTAATCAATTGAAGCTGTGCTAGAAAGAACAGTAAAAGACACATGGGCATTAAACATCTGGACACAGAAAAATAGAAAGGACCATGTATTTAATTAAGGCTAAAAACGTATTAAAATGCGGCTTTGATTTTCAATGTCAGAAAGGCCCAGATATTGGACTGGTTCAGGCAGGTTAAAGCTGTATTTGTTGGTACAGACTTGTTTAGACTGGTGTGGGGCTGAAGGGCTTAGAAGCAAATGGTGGAAGCTGTCAGCTTGTGAGCGAGTTTGCAGTGTGTGTGAACGATGTTTCCAAACAGACGCGCAGACAGCAAGTAAACACTCAAGGCCGCTGTCAGTCCTGACTGCACTGCTGTAGAGAGAGGTGAATGGAGGGAGGGAGGGGAAGAAGGATAGAGGGACGGACAGGGAGAGGGAGCAATGGGCAGAGGGAGGGAGGGAGGAATGGCTGGAGAGACAGAGAGGGAGACAGGGGCGCAAGAGCAGGGGAGGAGAAGAGGGAAGGAGAGGGGGAGAGAGGGAGAGGGAGCAAGAGGGGAAGGGAAGGCAAGGAGGGAAAGAGCGTGAGAGAGAGACAGGGAGGGAGAGAGAGGGGGAAGAATGGAGGAGAGGCAGTGAGGGATAGAGGGAAGGAGAATCGGAGTGAGAGAGACAGGGGTGGAGAGAGGAAGGATGCTTCCCGGGCGATAGAAGTGGGGCAAGGGGCAAATTCCAATCATTCGCAAAACGTATTTCTTCCTCAGCTCGGCTGGTCCATTCTGCAGACTGAGTCTTGTCCATTTGTTCACCTGGCTGTGTGAATCACGAGATATTTTACTTTCTTCGGGAGAACACACACCAGTCCTCATTGAGGGGTCAGCGGTGGAAAGGGTTCAAGTTCCTGGGCGTCAAGATCTCAGAGGATCTACCCTGGCGCCAACACATTGATGCAATCGTGAAGAAGGCATGCCAGCAGCTCTACTTCATTAGGAGTTTGAAGAGATTCCATATATCACCAAAGACTCTTCCAATTTTCTACGGATGTACGGTGGAGAGCATTCTGACTGGTTGCATCACCGCCTGGTATGGAAGCTCCAATGTGCAGGATCGAAAGAGGCTGCAGAGGGTTGTAGTCTCAGCCAGCTCCATCACAAGCACAACCCTCCCCACCATCGAGGACATCTTCAAGAGGCGGTGCCTCAAGAAGGTGGCATCCGTCACTAAGGACCCTCACCATCCGGGACATGCCCTCTTCTTCTCACAACCACTGGGGAGGAGGTACAGGAGCCTGAAGGCCCACACTCAACATTTCAGGAACAGCTTCTTCCCCTCCGCCGTGAACATTGTCCATGAACCCATGAACATTACCACATTATTCCTCTTTTGCAGTATTCATTTATTTTTGTAACTGACAGTAATTTTTATGTCTTGCACTGTAAACAACAGCTTTCACAACAGATGTCAGTGATAATAAACCTGGTTCAGAGTCTGATTATTTTGGTGGACTGCACAGCCATTGGTAGTTGAGGATCGAAGGACTTAGTCTCTGGCTACCTTAGGATGACCTCAACAGGGGCAGAAGTTGGACAGCAGGTAAAACAGGTAACAAGGTTGTTAGTTTCACACTAAATTGTCACCTCAAGACCCATTTAACCTCCAGCTAACTCTTGGTGCTATTGGAGAACCAGCCCTCCAATCAGGTGGTTTGCAATAAACTGTATCACTTTCAGAATCCTTGCTCGCTCTAAGTGGATCTTCAAGCGTCAGTTTAGTCTTACAGGTAGTGCTCAATCCATAGTTTTAATATTGAAGGAAATCTGGACTTATCCTCATTTATCCCTCAAAGGGGATGGTAATACGGAGAGGATGAATGTGTGCACAGCCCTTGCGAAGCTGTGGGTTCGTTGAGCTCCCTCCAACTCTCCACCAGCAGTGCACAACATCTCTCAATAACATGTTCTCCCACTCTTTGAATACTTAGCCCATTAATTACTCCCAACCCAGCATGGCATGACTGATTGTTGGTAAGAATTTCTGCCTTGCAGGCAGAAAAAAACTTCCTGCACCGACATTGGAAGAAAATATTCCACGCACAGCAAGATCCCACAAACAATGCGGTGATAATGGCCAGATTGCCTGTTCTTCTGATGCTGATGGAGAGGTAACCATTGTCCAGCAGACTCGGTTTTCTTCCAATGAGTTGGCCTCAATCTGATCTCTGATCAATAAATCAAAAGCCTTGACAACACTGCTGTCAGTTCAGGAGGTTAAGCTTTGATTTGACCAAAGCTCTCAAGACATTAAAGAGAGCTAATAAGGTGGGTCGGGGTGTCTGAGGACAAGGGGTGAGCCTGATACACACAGCAGGGCACTTCCGGTGTGAAGTTAGGAAGCAACTCCCCACCCAGAGAGAGACGGAACATCGGAACTCTCTCCGCAGATGGAATTTGAGTCCGTGGCAAATTACGTGAAAATCAAATAAAATGAAGATGCTGTAAAACAGAAAGTGCTGGAAATACTCAGCAGGTCACTCTGTGTCTGTGTGAAGGGGATCAGGGAATAGGGCGAGTAAATGGAGAATTCTTGCTGCACTTTCCAATGCAACTGCAGATGGTGCATCCCATGTCCTTACACCTCTTCCCTTCCCACCATCCAGGGACCCAAACAGTCCTTCCAGATGAAGCAGTGATTCACCTGCACCTCTTCCAATCCAGTGTATCATGGGATGAGTGTAGGATTAGAGCAAGTGGTTGATGGTCAGCACGGACAGGAGGGGCCAAAGGGACTGCTTCTGTGCTGTAGGACCATGACTGAACCGCAAAACTGTGCGTATCGGTCGGTTAATTGGTCCCCAGTGTGTAGGTGAATGGTGGAGTCTGGAGAGGCAGGAGGTGAAGGGAATATGGGGAGAATTTCAAGAAATGGAATTAACATTGGATTGGTGTAAGTGTGTGGTTGGGGTCATCAGTGGGGTAAAGGGCCTGTGTCCCTTCTGCATCTCTAACTCTGAACTCCAGTGAGTATAGATCAGCCTCTAATCTCCAATGAATAAAGGCCATGGCATCAAAGAAGTAAATGGCCTCTTGCTGCATTTCACTGTGTGTTTCGATGTATCTTATATCTTATTTCTATGCTCCCATGGAGTGTGCAGGGATTGATACTCTCCAGCGTTTCGAGCAGCAGGAGTGTGAAGGTTTAACACTCAGGGCCAAAGCATATGTGGTGCCAAGCATGAGGTATTTTCTGCCAGTGTTGGGGTGCGGTCTGTGCCCTGCTTGCATGACCCACCCTCTTGCTTACTGAATAGCCTGGGACTTTCTCCCCTGGAGTGTAGGAGGCTGACAGAAGACCTTATAGAGGTTTATAAAGTCATGAGGGGCATAGATAGGGTGAATGGTTGCAGTCTTCTCCCCAGAGTCAGGGAATCTAAAACTAGAGGGCACAGATTTAAGGTGAGAGGGGAAAGATTTAAGGGGCAAGGTTTTCACACAGAGGGTGGTGGGTGTGTGGAACGAGCTGCCAGAGGAAGTGGTAGAGGCGGGTACAATTACAACATTTAAAAGACATTTGGACAGGTATATGGATAGGAAAGGTTTAGAGGGATATGGGCCAAACACAGGCAAATGGGACTAGTTCACGTAGGCACCTTGGTCGGTTAGGCCAAAGGGCCTGTTTGGTGCTGTATAACTCTATGAGTCTATAATTAGGGAGCTGTACCTTTAAGAATTCAATTTAAATGTCTCCTTTGGCCGCAAGAGAAAAAAAATCACGGAGAGATACAGCACAGGAACAGGCCCTTCAGCCCACCAAGGCTGCGCTGGCCATATACACTAAACCCTACGTTAATCCTGCATTTAATTTTTTTTTATTCTTGCCTAACCATCACTAAGACTGGCCTGCTCTAATTCACAAGATTGAGAACACGTGCCCCTTTTGGGAATTGGGACCCCAGCAAAAAGGAACAAACGTCCCCTTCCCCCCCCCCCAACACAATTTACTTTTCTCAAAAATCGTTAAATACTTTCCAGAGAGAAAAAAAAATTGCTGAGGTATTAACTGCAAGTCAGCACTTTAAAGTTCCCCCCCAAAAAAATGTAAAACAAACCAATTTGCTGGCAGCGGGAGTTTTATTTGTTTTCCCTGGAGCAGAGGTTCCCAGTGGAGTGAATTAGAACCTCCCACACTGAACAAATCTTCCATGTGTGATTTGCGCTCACTTAAAGGGGCTAGAAAACAAAAAAGTGACTGCTGGCAGTGATCCCTGACTCATGGTGTGCGCATCCGCTGAGTGACAGCCTGGAGCTGGGAAGTGAGCAGAATAAAGAAAACAGTCACTTTAAATTTGAATGATGTGAACTCTCTCTCTCCCCAGCCTTTAAAGGCGCCGGGACAACAGGATTTAACACCTCCAGTCGGCCCTACACAGGAAGACACACGCTGAGATGTTTTAACCTGGCTGTGTTTGAAAACTTTTAGCAGCCAGTGTTCCATTCCTGGTCAAAACTTAAAATGATTCCCTATGAGAATGAAAGAGGGGCCTGCATTTATATATTACCTTGCACATCCACTCGGCGGGAAATAAAAGATCATATGGCATGACTTTAAAGAAGAATACGGGAGCAGTCTCCGGAATCCAAACCAAGATTTTATTTTCATTTTATTACCCCTCACAAGTGCCTTAAGCTGCCACTTGCTGGGTTTTTCTCTCCTGATTTTACTGTTTAAAGCAAATATTTCGACTAACACCAGTTTGCTATTTGCTCGGCACTACTCACCACCCCATTTCTTGACTGTGTTGTACCATAGGGAGTTGCTAGTCAGGTGACAATCACTGAATCATCTGTTTGTTTCTTAAGGATCTCAGTCGGACGTTAACCGTGCAAGGGGAAGTATGGCGGAGCAGTTTGTACTGCTGCCTGAGTAAATCTGAGTCCTGGAGTAATGACTGAGGCAGGAAGGGTATGATAGCACTTGTGAGGAGGTTTATAAGAGGGTGTGATAAACACAATGATGCTGGAGGGACTCAGCAGGCCAGGCAGCATCTGCGGAGAAAAGCAGGCGGTCAACGTTTCGGGTCAGGACCCTTCTTCAGGACGGAAGATAGGAAAAGGGGAAGCCCAATATATGGGAGGGTAAAGGAGAGCAGTGATAGGTGGACAAAAGAGGGGAGGCGGGTGGGCACAGGGCGGTGATAGGTAGATGCAGGTAAGAGATAGTGATGGGCAGGAGTGGGGGAGGAGGGGAGAGCAGATCCACCGGGGGATGGGTCAAAGGTGATGAGAGAGACGAAAAAAAGAGGGTATGTAGCCTAGTGGTTCAACTACTGGATTATTAATCGTGGGGTTATTAATCTCCAATTCAAGTAATTAAATACAATAAAAATTGCTCATTCAAGTGCTTAAGTAAAAAAGTTACCACTAGCAATGGTAACCAGAAACTATTGGATTGTCATATATCCCATCTGGTTACTAATATCCTGCAGGGATGGAAATCTGCCTGTATTCACCCTGTCCTTGGTAACCCCAGACCCAGGAGTGTAGTTAACCCTTAATTCTTGCATGAAATAGCCCAGAGATTCACAGTCTGGGGACAGACGATAATATTGCCCTTGCCAGCAAAGCCTACAACCCAATAACTGAGAGGAAGGAAGACGGGCTGTATCCATGAAGTAGGTGCCTTTACATCACTGCAGATAGTCCGGAAGGTGTTCCTCTACGTTCAACAAGGTAACCCAGTAAACAATCTGCCTCACCAGCATTGTGATTGGATCCAACCCCACACAAAAATCATTGGAACTCATAGGTACTGTCCGACCAACTCTCCACTTTGGGACCCTTGTATTTGCCATTGGATGTGCAACAGCATTTGAGCTTCGCACCCTCAACAGGTGTTGGACCCTACTCCTCCTCAACACCCTCCTATCGGGGGTGACCCCTTGTAACCAGGACGCCCTCTTGCCCCTACCACCACCATGTGATCAGTAATGCCTCTCCCCACAACTTTCTACTCCTGAACACAGAGGACCATGAGCACATTCAAACCCTCCAATAAGATCGTGGTTGATCTGACCTTGGCCTCAGCTCTATCTTCTTGCTTTCAAATTTCTCTTTAGTCTTTTGGTCTCCTCCCTAAATGTATTCAATAGCTTTGTATCTAAAGAGGAGATACAAGAGACTGCAGATACTGGAATCTGGAGCAACAAACAATCTGCTGGAGGTTTTGATCCTGATGCAAACTCTCTAACAGATTCTTAACTCGGTTTACAGACACCCCAGCCGCCTGCCATTTCTGCGGCCGGGAGGAGACAGTGTATCGTGTACGCACAAAGTGCGAGAGGTTGCAGCCTCGATCTGAGGATCTGAAGGGGCTGCTCCCCAAGTTGTGGCTGCACTTCAGCCCCACGCTCCTGACCTTCAGTCACTCGGAGCGGAGGGGGGGAATGGGTCGCTCGGGGGGATCTCCCGGTCGGTTTGTTCCCGGGCCTGGCCAAAGTGGCCATTCACGGGTCTGGGCGGCGGGCAGTCACGGGTTCTGCCCAAGCCTATCGCCTGCCCCTGTTCCAGGGTAAGGTCCATGCCTGTGCGTCCCTGGAGAAGGAGCACGCGGTGTCCAAGGGTACAATGGGGGATTTCCAGGAGCAGTGGGCGCCAAAGGGGCTTGAGTGCGTTATGGATAGTGATGACCATGTTAGAATTTGAAACTGTAAACAATGTGTATCGTTAAGTACTGTAATATTGTGTTAATGGGATGCTGTAATCTCTGAATAAACGATCTTTGGAAAAGGAAATGAAAAGATGCAGGATCTTGACTTGAAACGTCGACAATTCCTTTCCCCCCCCGCAGATGCTGCTCGACCTGTTGAGCTCCTCCAGTAGACTGTTTGTTGCACTTTGCATCTACAGCTCTCTTGGTTAAAGAACCCTAACAATTCACAATGTTCTGTGAAAGGAAATTCCTTCTCATCTCAGTGTCACTGGAGCCTCCTCCTTGCAAACAATGGCCACTCCTTCCCCCTCCCATTCTAGATTCAATTGACCCAAGCTGGGACCAGTGTCATTGGGGATCATGTAGCCAGGGCTGTAGATAATAAGATAAGATATCTTTATTAGTCACATGTACATCAAAACACACAGTGAGATGCATCTTTTGCGCAGAGTGTTCTGGGGGCAGCCCGCAAGTGTCGCCACGCTTCCGGCGCCAACATAGCACCCCCACGACTTCCTAACCCGTACGTCTTTGGAATGTGGGAGGAAACCGGAGCACCCGGAGGAAACCCACGCAGACGTGGGGAGAACGTACAAACTCCTTACAGGCAGTGGCTGGAATTGAACCCGGGTCGCTGGTGCTGTAATAGAGTTACGCTAACCGCTACACTACCATGCCTGCCCTTCAAACTGAAAAAACCAGGGGAGAGAGTGTGGGAAGCAAAGTTAAAGAGAAAGAACAAGGCAATCGAGCAAGATGCCATAATGGGTAATGATAACCAGAGTGTGACTGGAAGGGATGGAGAGTACCGATATAAGAAGGCATCTGCATATTAAGTCAGAATAAGAAATAAAAACAAAATTGAAGGCTCTTTTTCTTGAAGCACACTGCATTCAAACAAAATAGATGAATTGATGGCACAAATAGAAATAAGTGGCTATGATCTTCTAGCCATCACAGATAACCAGGCTGGGAACTGAAGGATGTTTAGCATGTTGGAAGGATTGGCAGAAAGGGAAAGGCGGTTGATAAAGGATGAGATCTGTGCACCAGTGAGAAATGATCTTGGCTCAGAAGAACAAGATGCCAAATCAGTTTGGGTGGGAGGTTAGCAGAGGCACGTAGTCACTGGTGGGAGTATTCCAAAGGCTCCCTCGGAGTAGGCAATGTATAAATCAAGAAATAACAGGGCCTGCAGGAAAGGTACCACAGTACTGGTAGGTGACTTTAATCTTCATATAGATTGGAAGTTCAGCTAAAGTATTCTTGAGGACAGAATATATTTGGTTCAGTATTTTTGGATGTGTTATGGAGCCAACCAGGGAACAGGCTATTTTAGATCTGGTCATGTACATCCAGACAGGACTCATTAATGATCTGGAGAACAGTAATCCTAACATGATAGAATTTCACTTTCAGTTTGAGAGAAAGAGACTTGTGTCTGAAAGTCGTGTCTTAAACTAAAATAAAGGTGACTCCAACAGAATGCAGTCAGAATTCGAAAAAGTGGACTCGGGGAAAAAAATGACAGATTTTTATTTCACAATTCTCAAGGAAGATACAATCCATTGAAGAATAAGGACTATGAGAAAGACCCACCTATGGCCAACTAAGGAAGTTAAAGATGCTTTCAAAATGAACGGAAAGATAAGCAATGTTCCAAAGGTTTGTGGTAGTCCAGCAGATTGGGAATATTTTAGAAACCACTCAAGTACGTCCGAAGAAAGAGAAAGAAGGTAGATCATGTGAGCAAGCTAGGAAAGTAAATGAAAAAAGACAGTCAGAGCTGCCTATGAAATGGTATTTGAAATGGGAGTAGCCAAGAGGGGGAGAGTGGGGAATCAGTAATCAGAAATAACTAAATAGCAGAGTTGTTGAAAAAATATTTTGTATCTGTCTTCACAGTAGAACACTAGAAGGAACCCAATAATAACATAAACCCCAAAGACAAAAGGGCAGAAAGAACTAATCACTATTACGGGCAAACTCATGGAACTAAAGGCTGACAAATCACCTGTACTTGATGACCTGCAGTCTAGGAACTGAAATGAAATGACGGCAGATGTCCCGGATGCATTAGTTGTGATCTTGCAAAGTTCCCTCAATTCTGGAAAGGTTTGGATTGAGAAACCACAAGGCAGTTCCCTGTTTTAAGGAAGGAGGGGGACAGGAAGTGAGAAACTTTAGGCCAATTAGCCTAATATCTGTCATTGGGAAAATGCCAGAATCCATCGCAAAGGAAGTGTCCGTGGAACATTTAGAAAATCAGATAGAGGCTACATGGTTTTACGAAAGGGAAATCCTGCTGAATAGAGGGGAACCAGGAGACGTAGTGTATTTGGATTGGCTGATGCCTCTGGACTTTGGGATCTGAGTACGTGTGCTGGGAAGCTACCATCAAACTTCTAATGGAGCAAGTTCAGTTCTGCAGGAGGTTCAAGCGGACACGTACTTCTGAGTCTCCGTACGTTGCCAAGACCATTTCTCCTTGCACAGGTCTCTCAGCTGACTTCTGAAACTCTGAAAGAAATAGTTCTACCAGCTGCTATTGAGAAGCGTTTCTTCCTTAATAGGTTATTTCTAATTTGCTGAGTTTCTGTCACATTGAATATGCAGCAGAAAAGGAGGCCAGTCAGCCCATCTTGTTCATACATTGTTAACACCTTTTGTGTTGAGATCCGTTGGCCTACCTCATTGGTGCAATAACTGAAGTGAAATTTAGGAAATTCTGTCTCGGGTTAAGCTTTCCCTAAATCAGTTGCCCAAGAACACTGCAAAGCAACTAGAAATTGGGACTTCGGGCATGCACCAATGGAATATTGTGTTCTGGGAGTAGGTGTGTGCATTTGCTTGTCAACTTAAGTTATTAGATACAGCCAAATGAATATTATAAAGACCTTGGTTAGAATCATAGAGTCAGACAGCACAGAAACAGGCCCTTCAGCCCAACTCGTCCATGCTGACCAAGACGGCCAAGTGAGCTGGTCCCATTTGCCCGTGTTTGGCCTGTATCCTTCTAAATCTTTCATCCACTCACCTGTCCAAGTGTCTTTTAAATGTCGTTAATGTACCTGCCTCAACCACTTCCTCTGGCAGCTTATTCCATATACGGACAACCCTCTGGGTGAAAAAGTTGCCCCTCAGGTTCCTATTAAATCTCTCCCCTCTCACCCTAACCTCATGTCCTGTCTACCTGTGACGTCACTTTCAGGGCACCATGTACTTGTACTCCTGGGTCCCTCTGCTCTACAACACTCCCCAGGACCCTACCATTCACTGGTTCTCAGCAAATTAGTTCTGATATCAAGATTCTAGGAATGGGCAGGGAACAAATGAGTTTGCAATAGTGTTTCCCGGATTTTATCTGCTGGTGTGGAGTCCGGAGCTCTGCTTTACCTGGACAGGACACCTCCACTCCCAGTGTCAGTCACAGGAACTGCACCATCTTGTAACAATTATGTTGACATAAGCAATGAGCTTGAATGGCTCATTGTTCATTGGAATAATCCCAGATCTCTCCCTGAACGGAAGGGTGAACATTGCATTGGATGCACTCCAGTTTAAGGCAGTCACACCACCATCCTCTACCCTGTCTCGAAATTTACCGGCAAATTTGACAACTATCCTCAGGGATAAGAGGGACGTCATCAAGTTGCAAAAGATCCACCTACATTAACATGTAGAGTGCAATGGACTTTTTTTTAGACAAACACATGAACACTTGCCTTGTATAACTTCTTAGCCGGTTGCATTTCCCGCACTGTATGAGAAGGCTTCTTGTCCTCATGCGGAGGTTTGGACACACCAGAGCAGCCCCACTCTGAGCTACTCCTATAGCCTGGAGAAACAAAGCACTGCGGATGCTGGAATCTAGATGAAAAGCACTATGATGCTGGGGGAACTCAGCAGGCCAAGCAGCATCCGTGGAGAAAAGCAGGCGGTCGACGTTTCGGGTCAGGACCCTTCTTCAGGACTGAAGGTAGGAAAAGGGGAAGCCCAGTATATAGGAGGGAACAGCAGAGCAGTGATAGGTGGACAGAAGAGGGGAGGCGGGGTGGGCACAGGATGGTGATAGGTAGATGCAGGTAAGAGATGGTGATAGGCGGGTGTGAGAGAGGAGGGGAGAGCAGATCCACCAGGGAATGGGTCAAAGGTAAGGAGAGAGAGGTAAAAAAGAGGCTAGGAAAGGGAAGAGAAGATGCATGGTTGGGGGGGTGGGGGGGGGTGGGGATTACCTAAAGTGGGAGAATTCAATGTTCATGCTGTCAGGCTGCAAGGTTCCAAGACTGAAAGTGAGGTGCTGTTCCTCCAGTTTGCGCTTGGAATTCTCCTGGCAGTGGAGAAGGCCGAGGACTGACATATCAGTGATGGTGTGGGAGGGGGAGTTGAAGTGACCGGCAATGGGGAGCTGCAGGTCACAGTTACGGACGGAGTGCAGGTGTTCTGTGAAACAGTCACCTAGTCACCTAGTCCTACAGTCTGTCGTGTATTGAATCAGAGTAACTACTGGCACAGAAGGCCATTCAGCCCATATGTCCATGTTGGCCCTGTGGTTTACACTCCTCAACTTCCCGGTTGCCTTACAAATGTTCCGAGGGTTTCTGCCTCCACAGCCCTTTCAGGGAATGAGTCTCAGACCCCCACTACTCACTGGGTGACAGTTTTCTTCATTGTCCCCCTCCCTCTACTCCTTCCACCAGTTAAATCCAAACCATGGCCCCTAGAAATCAACCCCAGGTTCCAGGGTCAGGCTTTGACCTTGAATTCCCATCCCAGGCCAAGATTCCCATCCCAGGCCAAGTTAGGAGGGTGGTGGGAAAGAACTGGGAATGTGTTTCCCAACCCAGAGCCTTTGATCTCTTTTGGCACCTCATCGGGTTACCAGGTATCTCAGGGTTGGAGCAGGCAATTCCATTCTTTCAAAAAAAAGGACGTGCCCCTGCGGAGTACCTTTCACATCCCATAATGCTCAAACTCGAGTGAGCCCCCAGAAACAGCATTGAAACAGCATTGCAGCACTACAGAACTCTGGTTAGACCACACTTGGAGTATTGCGTTCAGTTCTGGTCGCCTCATTATAGGAAGGATGTGGAAGCTTTAGAGAGGGTGCAGAGGAGATTTACCAGGATACTGCCTGGATTGGAGAGCATGTCTTATGAGGATAGGTTGAGTGAGCTCGGGCTTTTCTCTTTGGAGAGAAGGAGGATGAGAGGTGATTTGATAGAGGTGTACAAGATGATAAGAGGCATAGATCGAGTGGACAGTCAGACTTTTTCCCAGGGCGACAATGGCTAACACGAGGGGACATAATTTTAAGGTGATTGGAGGAAGGTATAAGGGGAATGTCAGAGATAAGTTTTTTACACAGAGAGTGGTGGGTGTGTGGAACGCACTGCCGGCAGAGGTTGTGAGGGCAGATACATTAGGGACATTTAAGAGACTCTTAGATAGCCACATGAATGATAGAGAAATGGGGGGCTATGTGGGAGGGAAGGGTTAGATAGATCTTAGAGCAGGATAAAATGTCCGTACAACATTGTGGGTCGAAGGACCTGTACTGTGCTGTAGTGTTCTATGTTCTAAGTTCTAAGAGGTAAATGATTGGCTGATCTATTTTAGGGAATTTTGCTTGAATGGAAAAAGTTGGTCGGGACACTCACACTTTGCCTCTAAAAGTTATCATGTGACCCCTGACAGCCAATTAAACAAACTAATCAGGCACCTGGGACAACGCCGCCTTTGATAGGATTACACTGAAGTGTCAACCTGGAAATCTTGAAGAGACGTTTTGGACTGAGGGGTAGAAGTGTTGATCAGAAAATGCAGAGGACCTCTCATAGACAGAACAGTGATGCAATCGGGTTCAATCCTGGCCTCTGGAGCTGTCTGTGTGGAGTTTGCACCTTCTCCCTGTGACCGCATGAGTCCAGGTGATCCAATATCCTCCACGTCCTACATATGTGCGGGTTGGTAGGCTGCTGTAAGCTGTCCCGGGTATGTCGGGGTGGTAGACTCAAGGAGGGAGTTGATGGGAATGTGGGGAGAATAAAATGGGGTCAGTGTCAATGGGTGCTTGGTGATCAGTGTGGTCTCGGACAAACACAGTGACATGCCATGTGTTGGCCGGAGGTTGGGCAAGGTCCAATACTCTTTCCTTTATTTACTGCCACCCTGGTGTGCCCTGAAAGTGAGCAGAGTGGGGGCAGGTTGTCAATAGCTTACCAATGCCAGCAGCCACAACAGGAGGGTCTTAAACATTGAGAGGCAAGGATGGCATCAATTAAATAGTTATTAATTTGAGATTGTAAATATTGAACTAAAGAACACAGAAAAATTAAGCCTCAAGCAAGAAACAAAGTGGAAATAAGGGATTTCACCAAAGTAATGTGTACATGAAAGCATCAGCTGGCATTAATAGTTGATGTTGTGTTACTATATTGTTGGGAATGGGTTTAGATGCATAGGTGTACCATGAGGTAGACAGGTTTTGGTGATAATAGGTGTAGATATTCTCTACTTAGGTAGACAGTTTTGGAGTTTCTGCTTTATAAACCTCTGGGATTCAGGAGATCGTTGTGCAAGGTTTCTCCTTGAGCAATCGAAGGGGTGGATCATCCATCCCATGTAGAACAGGAAAACTGGCGATGCCTTCAACTGAGCCTGATTGTCAAGCAGAGTTGATCTGGAGAGAATGTAACACCATGTGGCCCACGAATGGAAGATAGTTCATTCTATCTAACCAACTGGTAATTGGTTTATTATTGTCACATGTACCGAGGTACAGTGAAAAACTTTGTTTTGCATGTCATCCATACAGATCAATTCAAAACAAAAGTATATCAAGGTAGTACAAAGGGAAAAGCAATAACAGAATTCAGAATATAGTGTTACAGTTACAAAGAAAGTGCAATGCAGGCAGACAATAGGGTGCAAGGGCCACAACGAGGTCAATTGTGAGATCAAGAGTTCATCTTTATCGTACAAGAAGTCCGTTCAAGAGTCTTATATCAATGGGATAGAAGCTGTCCTTTGGCCTGGTGGTACGTGCTTTCAAGCTTTTGTATCTTCAACCTGATGGATAGTTTTAAATGTGCCAACCCGGACTGACAACAACTTGTACCTTTTTTATCATGTGTTCACTTTCAGGACACTAGCACCATTGGCAAAGCCAGCATTTAATGCACCTCCCTAAAGACAAATGCGTGTCTTGCTGGGTCATTTCACAGGGCCTTGGAGAGCATGGAGTCAGATACAGGTCAGACCAGCGAGAGGATAAGAAAATTTCCTCTCCCCAAGAACATCAGTTGGGTTTGTCTAACACTCCAATAGATTTGTGGACACCTTTACTGATAATTACCTGAAGTCCACAACTTCCACAGTGTCTCTAGGTTGTTATTTCAAGGCTTTTGGTTACTAGTCCAGTAACAAACACTACACAATAACCATTCCCTTAGTAAAATTGAGTAACATGGACCAAGCTGCTTCTTGAAGCATAATCAAACAGATGTGGCACGGGAGCAACACACAAAAAGTGCCAAAGGAACTCATCAGGTCAGGCAGCATCCATGGAGGGAAATAAACAGTCGCCGTTTCGGGCTGAGACCCTTCGTCAGGACTGGAAAGGAAGAGGGCAGAAGCCAGGATAAGAAGGTGGGGGGAGGGGGAGGAGCTGGCAGGTGATGGCCGAGTCCAGGTGAGGAGGGACGGTAGGTGGGTGGGGAAGATGTAATAAGCTGAGAGGTGATAGGTAGAAGAGGCCAAGGCCCTGTTAGCCAAGCTGGTGAGGAGTTTGGTTTTAAGGAGGGTAGGAGGAGAGGCAGAGAGAGATTAGTTGAGGCATTCAGCAGTGGGGATAGGTGTGGGTTTTCCATTGTCCGGGATTCAGATCCACAATACCAACAGGTGAAAGAATAAGCGATGAAAAATAGACGACTGTTGCTCAATTTCTGGTCTATTGTTATCATAGGCTTACATACACAGGGCATAAATGCCATGAAAATTAGCTTTCTGCAGCAGCAGCTCAGTACATTACAAGATGAGGACAAACATAAGTTAACATAAGATAAGATAAGACAAGACATCTTTATTAGTCACATGTACATAGAAACACACAGTGAAATGCATCTTTTGTGTAGAGTGTTCTGGGGGCAGCCCACAAGTGTCGCCACACTTCCGGTGCCAACATAGCATGCCCACAACTTCCTAACCCGTACGTCTTTGGAACGCGGGAGGAAACCGGAGCACCCGGAGGAAACCCACGCAGACACAGGGAGAATGTACAAACTCTTTCCAGACAGCGGCCAGAATTGAACCCAGGTCGTTGGCGCTGTAATAGCGTTACGCTAACTGCTACACTACCGTGCCTGCCCTTAAGTTAACGTAAATTAAATTAACATAACTTAAATTAACACAAATTATGTATTGGAAGGTTGCATTATTTGAGGTGCCTTGCTTGGCTTCTTCAGTTGCATGTGAGAGGTTGTTTAACACCTCAAAGAGGAAAAGACTAACACCATTTCTTCTATCAGTTGTTATAGAAACCTCCCTGATAGAATTTCATTTGAAATACAAGCCAGGTACTGTTGATAGTGAGTGGCCAATTGAATTTCATAGAACATGGGATGGTACAGCACAGGAACAGGACCTTCGGCCCACAATGTCTGCACCAAACACGATGCCAAATTAAACTAAATCTCTTCTACCTCCATTCCCTGCAAGTTTATGCGCCCATCTAAATGCTTCTTAAACACAACAATCCTGTCCACTTCCAGTACAACCCACAAGCAGCGATTCCTAAATGTACCCCAAGTTAGCACATTGATCTGGCAACTTTTAGTGGTTTCGTCTGTCCAACTTGCCTGCGCCACATACCAACCTCTCCGTCACTTGTTGTGACTTGTTCTTATTTTGTTGGACAACCACTATTTGGGGAATTACGGTAGCTGTTCTCAGCCAAACCATGGAACTACTGGATCAAGGCTGCTCCAATTATACAGGTCTTTCCACTCCAGCTATGCAGTGATCTCATTGCCTATCTCGGCCTGATAAAGAGACTTCATTGTCTCAGGCTCCTTAACTGACATGTTATTACTGACATGTTATTTCTGAATGTTTCTGCAGCTTTACTTCCCAAACCCTGTACAGCTCCTTCATGGCTGCTCCTCCCACTTTAGTTCCAGGTGATTTTTGGAGAGATGTCTTCACTCCATTGGTGCCTGAGGAAGAAGGTTTATCCAGAGGCCAATGATGGTATTGGGATTGGAATTGGTTTATTATTGTCACTTGTACCAAGGTACAGTGAAAAACTTGTCTTGCATACCGATCGTACAGATCAATTCATTACACAGTGCATTGAGGTAGTACAGGTAAAAACAATAACAGAATGCAGAATAAAGTGTCACAGCTACAGGGAAGTGCATTGCAGGTAGACAATACGGTACAATGTCATAAGGTAGATCGTGAGGTCAAGAGTCCATCTCATCGTATAAGGTAACCGTTCAATAGTCTTATCACAGTGGGGTAGAAGCTGTCCTTGAGCCTGGTGGTACGTGCCCTCAGGCTCCTGTATCTTCTACCTGATGGGAGAGGAGAGAAGAGAGAATGACCCGGGTGGGTGGGGTCTTTGATTATGCTGGCTGCTTCACCAAGGCAGCGAGAGGTATAGACAGAGTCCATGGAGGGGAGGCTGGTTTCCATGACGTGCTGGGCTATGTCCACAGCTCTCTGCAGTTTCTTGCGGTCCCGGGCAGAGCAGTTGCCGTACCAAGCAATGATGCATCCAGACAGGATGCTTTCTATGGTGCATCGATAAAAGTTGGTGAGTGTCAAAGGGGACATGCCAAAGTTCTTTAGCCTCCTGAGGAAGTAGAGGCGCTGGTGAGCTTTCTTGGCTGTGGCATATGAAAGAAAAATTGCTTCTCCTGAACTTTATAACACAAAGATGCTGGTAGTTATTGATGTAGATGATCTTGCTGCACACAGATTTTCTATTGCACTTCTTACATTGCAAGTTCTTCATTGGCTGAAGGCACTTTGAGGTCATAAAAGGCACTACAGAAGTGCAACTCTTTCTTCAGCCTCGGACTGGATCAGTGCGTTTTCTATTTCCAGTCCTCTCACTAAAAATAGAAAGTTTATGTATCTGTCTGTAGAATGTGTTGGGAGCTGTTTTCAGGGAAGTAGTTACATTCTCCCAGTGGCAAACAATGGTAACACGTTCCTCTAATGGCACAGGAACTGCCTTGTCCACTGAGTCACTCACTTATTTATATATAGAGAGCTCTTGCAGTAACTGCTCTTTCTTTTGATAGTCTGTAAATTGGTAAATTGGTTTATTATTGCCACAAGTACCGAGGTACAGTGAAAATCATTTACAGATACAGATCATTTCATTACAACAGTACATTGAGGTAGTACAAGGGAAAAGCAATAACGGAATGCAGAATCTAGTGTTACAGTTACAGAGAAAGTGCAGTGCAGACAATAAGGTGCAAGGGCCACGACGAGGTAGATTGTGAGGTCATCTTATTGTACTAGGGGGCCGTTCAACAGTCTTATAACAGCGGGAGAGAAGCTGTCCTTGAGCCTGGTGTCACGTGCTTTCAGGCTTTTGTATCTTCTGCCCGATGGGAGGGGGGAGAAGAGAGAATGTCCGGGGTGGTGGGGTCTTTGATTATGCTGGCTGCTTTACTGAGGCAGTGAGAAGTGTAGACAGAGTCCATGGAGAGGATGCTGTGTCTATACTGTAGCAGAAATCCTCCTCAGTCACTCCCTCAGAACGAGGGATGATTTATGGGTTTTGAGGTGATTGATGAGGCCAGTGTAGGAACTGCAGATGGGTGCGTAACTTCTGAGGTAGTACACTCCTTCCACCCCACACTCAGGGCTTCTGCAGGCCTGATGCACAGCCTCGAGGTTCTCAATACCATCTCCAATACTCCTTCTCCACTTGGAACTGCCATGGGTGGAGATTCCCAGGACTCAGTGAGGATACATTTCTTCAAGGAGGCTTTGACGACATCCTTGAATCTTTTCCTGTTGTGACTGGACTAAACTGAGCCACACATATGGAAGTCTATTCACACAGCAGATCTTGTGGAGAGAGAGTCTAAGAGAATCTAACTCTCCTGACACAATGTTTTATACTGTTCAAACACAAAGACAACAATAAACTCCAGGATTAGCTCCAGTTTCAGTGGCTATAATCACCTACAGAACTTTAACATTTTGAATATAGTCAGGTAACTTTGCAGAATTACATATTTACAATTAATATTTACACCCAACTAGCAGAACCTCTTTGAATATTCAATACTGATATCTGTTCTGAAAGATCCAAACTCCAGACACCAACATATACCTGTACTTTTTACATCAATGCACTCTGTACTAACCCAATGCAACTGCACCGTGTAATGAATTGACCTGTACGATTGGTATGCAAGATAAGTTTTTCACTGATCCTCGGTACAAGTGACAATAATAAACCAATATCAATACCAATACCCCTTTTGTCACTGTGTTGAGGGATGTCTCCATGAATATACAACCAGCTAGAATATTAAGTGACAAAGCAGACCTGTCCTGAACTGTGCATTAAGTGGCAGGGATATGCCTTTAACACTGTGCTAATACAGGAGATGGCCACTTAACACCTTCCCTGATGTAATCCTGAAGTTTTCAATCACCACCAATTAACATGAACATTCACCTATTGTCTTCCCCTGCATGGTTTCAATGGTACAGTATCAGAATGTCCCACTCCCAATGATTGGTTTCAATTACCCCAAAACATCAGCTGAAGTTAAATTGTGAGAAACCAAGGAGTGAAGATGCTGAAATCTAAACAGCATCATTGTGTTTTTCATCTAGGTTCCTATATGTTGGGCTTCCCCTTTTCCTATCTTCAGTCCTGAAGAAGGGTCCTGTTGTGTTTGTTCTTCATCACGAGACAAACTTGGCGTGGGTTTAACATCTGAACATTTATTAAAACAACAAAACAACAACAGGCTGCAACAGACTTGCAACAGACAGGCTGGCTGCTTTTCCCGCTCTTTCCTGCCACTTCCTGTTTCCCCATGTGACCGCTTGCATTGCCTACTGGGAACTGTAGTTCTTTATTATAACTACATAACAACACATAATAACACAGGTCCTGACCCGAAATGTTGACTGTCTGCTTTTCTCCACGGATGCTGCCTGGCCTGCTGAGTTCCTCCAGCATCATCAAAGTTAAATTGCGAACAGGTTTTATTTCCTGAAGACCGGTTCTCATTTTAATTAATCCATAATTATGCTATCCTTAATTTCACAACTCCAGAATAATAGAACATAGAACAGTACAGCACAGAACAGGCCCTTCGGCCCACAATGTTGTGCCGACATAGCTATTCCCTCCTACCTACAGAATGCCCATATCCCTCTATTTTCCTCTCATTCACATGCCCATCCAAGCCCCTCTTAAAAGCCCCCGATGAATTTGCCTCCAACACCCTATCAGGCAACACATTCCAGGCATCCACCACTCTCTAAGTAAAAAACGTACCCCTCACGTCTCTTCTGAGCCTGCCCCCTCTCACCTTAAATGCACACCTTAAATAATCCCTAACATCCACTCCCAGTAATCTCCTCTCAATGCAGAGCTCAGAATATTTTGGGAGTCTGGTGTGGGACATATGAACAATGTAACCTGCTCAATGCAGTTGACTGAGGGTAACTAACGTGTCGATTCTGGGGATAGCCTCCTGATGCAGAGTCTTGACCCGAAATGTTCGCCATCCCTTTCCTTCCACGGATGCTGCCTGACCCGCTGAGTTCCTGCAGCAGTTTGTTTTTTGCTCCAGGTCCCAGCATGTGAAACGTCTTGTGTCTCACTGACCTGGGAGATGATACTGACTCTTATTCTTCCAGTGAATTTGGAGGATTTGGCAGAAGCACCGTTGGTGGGATTTTTCCAGTGCATCGAGATGTCAGCTGTAGGTAGCCCAGGTCTCAGAAGGTCGGGAGCACTGCTGTCCAGGAGACCATGAGGTTAGTGCTGGGTTGGAGGTCTGAATCTTCAGGGACCCTTTCCCTCAGCTGACCAAAGCTTGTGTCGATGTACTGACGCCTGAGGTACAGGGAACAGTTTAACTTATCCTCACAATTTTACTGCTTTACCTCATGCACCATGACACATCCAGTCCACACACAACCCCATGAGGTATATCTGCAGTCGACAGTAGTTGGCCTAAAGCACAGATAGTGTCTCGGAACTTCCACAAACCATTTCAATCAGGTTTACAGTGTGTGTTAATCTAGTTTGACATGGTTTGTGTTTTGGGCCTTTGTTTGTGTGTGTGTGTGTGTGTGTGTGTGTGTGTGTGTGTGTGTGTGTGTGTGTGTGTGTGTGTGTGTGTGTGTGTGTGTGTGGTCTGTTTTAGGACGACTCACGTTCCATATTTTGTACAAGAACAAGAAGAGGCAATCCTGTCCCATCACTGCACAGGATTGTGGCCAGTCAGTGACCTCATTCTGCCCTGCCCATATCCTCAATATCCTGGATCACCAAAAAATCCTTCAGCCTTAGGTTTAACAACAATAAACAGACCCATCATCAAGGATCTTCTGAAGCTGAGCATTCCGAACCTGGGCCTCTGTGTTTTCTACGTCCCTCCTGGAAGTCCCGACTCTGAATGTGAGAGGCGGTCCCCTGGCCCCAGACTGCCCAGCCACCTTCTGAAAACTTCAATCAGAGTTCAACCAACACAGGAGCCCGATTAGGCCATTTGCACCCCATCCCTCACCCAAAACATTCACCCCTTTCACCACTTGCGTACAGTGGCTGCAATGTACACCAACAATGTGCTTCTCCCTGACAGTGCCTCCCAAACCCACAGCCTCTGTCTATTCAATGCTGCTATTTCTGTTCAGCACACACGTAGCCCTGCGTGACAACTCACTGTTTGGGGAACCAGTGCTGCTCCATCACGTTCTTCTGCATTCCTAATGAACCAGAATCGATGGCTGAACATAACAGCAGGGTGACTGGTATGTTCATTGTGCCTATGCCTCACTGTATCTGTGTATATGACTCCACTTGATTTGACTTGACTTGAGACTTGAAGGAGGAATATGAGGTAGCAAAGCAAGGAGGTTTAGGGAGCAATTCCAGAACTTGGGATCTATGTAGCCGAAGGCAAGACCATCAATATAATTTTCATCCCTGTCCAATTTCACTCCCTATTCTGTGGTCAACAGGAAGCACTAAGATTGCCATTGAGTATTGGCTGCCCCCACAACTGAACTCTAGTGCCCAGGTAAACTGGGACCATGGCCCAACTTCTCTCTCCAGATATTACAAGTTAGCATAATGCTTTACAGCGCCAGCAATCCGGGTTCAATTCTGGCCACTGTCTGTAAGGAGTTTGTACGTTCTCCCCATGCTTGCGTGGCTTTCCTCCGGGTGCTCGGTTTCCTCCCACATTCCAAAGACATATGGGTTAGGAAGTCGTGGGCGTGCTACGTTGGCACCGGAAGCGTGGCGACACTTGAGGGCTGCCCCCAGAACATTCTACGCAAAAGATGCATTTCACGGTGTGTTTCAATGTACATGTGACTAATAAAGATATCTTAACTTATCTCTTGTTAAGAATTCTCCTAACATTCTCAAGGTAGCCATGGTCTATTTTTACCTTTGCTGGAAGAATTCGTTTCAGGATTTAGTTTGTGAGAAGTGAGACTAAAATGCATCAAAGTGGAGTTCATTGTCATCTGCACAAGTCCATGTGTGCACAGGTGCAATGATAAACTTACTTGCAGCGGCATCACAGGCACAGAGCATCAGATAAGCAGCATTCACATGAAACATAAATTAACAACATAAATTATACACAATTTTTACAAGAAAGAACACAATTAGAACAAAAAAAAGGTCCATTTTAGTGCAAAGTGACCAAAGTGGTCACAGGGTTACTACACTGTAGTGATTAAGGTTTTGCTGGTTGGTTCAAAGAACCGACTGGTTGAAGGGAAGTGGCTGTTCCTGAACCTGGTGGTGTGGGACTTCAGGCTTCTGTACCTCCCGCCCAATGGTATGTCCTGGATGGTGGGGATCTTTGATGATGGATGTTGCCTTCTTGAGGCAGTGCCTCCTGTAGATACTACCGATGGTGGGGAGGGATGTGCCTGTGATGTATTGGGCAGAGTCCACTACTCTCTACAGCTTCTTATGTTCTTGTGCATTCAAATTGCTGTACCAGACCATGATGCAACCAGTCAGAGAAGCAGGCAGTCAATATTTCGGGTCAGGACCCTTCTTCAGGACGTCCTGATGGAGGGTCCTGACCCAAAACGTTGACCGCCTGCTTTTCTCCACGGATGCTGCCTGGCCTGCTGAGTTCCTCCAGCATCATCGTGTTTTTCATCTAGATTTCAGCATCTGCAGCCTTTTATTTCTCTAGTATTAATGCAACAAGTCAGGGTACTTTCAACAGTACAACTGTAGAAGTTTGTTCGAGAGTTCAGTGACATGCTGAACCTCTTTAACCTTCTAAGAAAGTAAAGACGCTGGTGTGCCTTCCTTGTGATTGCATCTATGTGCTGGGCCCATACATTTAACAAACCTTAAAGAGTTTCAACTTCTGAAACTCTGTGCGTTTTAACAAATGGCAAAAGGTCAAATCTTTTAAAATACTTTGCAATGACCAGGTCTTGAGCTATTTCTCTGCATATAATGTCCTGGAGCAGGAAGGGTTTGATTAATAGCCAAGTGCTCAATCATGGAAACAGTTTGTGACTAACACAGGACAAATAAATATACATTTTTTAAAATATATGGGAAAAACCGAGAATTTACAAACCATCTACTAAATGAGCTGGAAATATGTACAATAAATCAGGACCAGCACTCAAGACTGCCCAGAATGCTTTACATCTCCCATTTAGTCACTTTCTCAAACAATCTGCGATTATAATTTTAGAAAGTGGTTCAAACAATACAAATTGCTGACAATCGTGCAAATTGAGGTCCTGGCTGGAGATTTGGAAAGAGTATCAGAATGTAATTAATAATCAAAACAGTCATCAGCTGCCGATGGTATTTCTAGTGGGCAGGAATTTGAAAGAGAACTTCTCGCTGCAACCTTGCTAAAGGCATTTTGCCTAAGAGTCAGAGGAAGAGAGATTTATCTTTTAGTGTAGCAAGCAGCAAGCCAGAAGTTGCTGCCGTTATAGAAACAGATTGAATAGTGACTTTGTGAAGGCAATTGGATAGGTGCTTGAAGGTGAATAAAATGGTGAAAGAGAACAGGGAGCCAGAAGATGGAGATTAGTTGGAGAGCTAACTAGGACAGACTGCATGGGCAGATAGGTCTTCTTCTGTGCTGTCTGATTCCACAAGTTGCACTGTGACCTTTCACAGACCGAGTCATGCATTAATGTGGAATCTGTGTGGTTCCCGATGGGAGTTCTGTACCCACAGTCACAGAGTCAGTGCCGCTAGGAAAGTGGGCTGCCCTCAGGGAACCACTCGTCACCACAGCGGTAGAAACAGCTGGCACGGAGCAGAGGGAAAAGCGAAGGGAGAGGGGAGCAGCGTTCTCCAGTGTGGGCAGGCACAGTAGTGTAGAAGCAGGCACGGTAGTGCGGCAGTTAGCGTAACGCTTTACAGCGTCAGCGACCCGGGTTCAATTCCGGCCGATGTCTGTAAGGAGTTTGTACGTTCTTCCCATGTGTCTGTGTAGGTTTCCTCCGGGTGCTCTGGTTTCCTCCTACATTCCAAAGACGTACGGGTTAGGAAGTTGTCGGCATGCCAGGTTGGCGCCAGAAGCGTGGCAACACTTGCGGGCTGCCCCCACAACACTCTACGCAAAAGATGTATTTCACTGTGTGTTTTGATGTACATGTGACTAATAAAGAAATCTTATCTTACCTCAGCCCCACATACTGCAGTGCATTGGTCAGGTCTTGGGTTAAGATTGGCTCCGAGCCACTGTGCAGTGCTGGCTGTTCAGTCAGGCAAGCTTTGCACCAAGGGCAGATCAAGGCAAGGCAGTAATCATCGAAGATTTACAAAGCAAATCCAGCAGGGACTACAGACAGAGCATCGATGTCACATCAGGGACACTTTCACTCACGTACCTCTGCTGTGGGATCCGCTCCTTTTTACTCTGTGCACCTGAATAAGCCAAGGTTGTAGGTGGCACCATAATGCACTCACTCGATTCAGTGATTGCAGGTTGTGTGGCCATGTGACACCAGGCAAACATCAACTGCACTAAAGGCAGCCCTGCCTGACCTAATTTCCTGAGGGTGCCGGTTTTCCGGAAAGGACCGTGAGCATGACCTAGCTCATGCAAAACCATCCTAACACGTGTAAACAGGCCCAGGCTGATGTTGGTACGTTTCATTCCCAATAAAAGACCAGGTTATAAAAGAACTCATCTCTGAACAAACAAGAAATGTAAGTTTGATTCTGGCTTTGCTTTTAACCATAATTAATTGCAACAGAATTTAAAAATTATTATCAATTATTTTAAAATTCATTGAATCCTCTCCCTCATTTTGTTGAGCCTTTCAATCATTACCTCCCTCTTAGACAGGTAATGTTGATTGCAATCTTGCAGACATGTTAGTGACTCCACTTAAACTACACACTGACTCATTGGTGTACAAAACTTCCGTTAATGTCGTCTTCCCTAAACAATGCCAACTGCACACAACATGTCTCCTGCTAATTAACCCACTGCAAGTTGAAATAATAACACATTTTACCAGCAGTGTGCATGTCCGAAAATGTTGGCCTATCCACACCTACTATCTTGCTCAAGGCCATTTTTTCCTGCAATAATTCATCTTCATCAAACCATCCTAAAAACACAAACACATAATCTTGGCCCAACACGCTATCTTTCAGAAGAACGATATCACCAGCTCTGGGGCGAGAGAAGCAACATACACAAAAAGCTAGAAAGCAAATAAACTGTAGTTATGTAAAGAACCCACACATATCAGTAATAAACAGAGTGTTTAGGCTGCAGAGTGTGTATCACTCTGTAGAATGAGAGTGCACCAGAAACTGAAGATGGATGGGGAGCGGTCACTGGAGAATTTTCTCATGACAGCAACACTGATTAAATACACAAATACATTCTGCATGTTTGGGAGAGCCAAGCGTTCCATTTCATTTATTTCTACAAACAAGCTCAACTTTTAATGTTGCCTCATGAAGCAACAAAACTGGAGAGGCCTGTTTAAGGTGTCTTATATTTTCAATTGGCAGCGTTGCATGACAATGGTCCAATAACTTCCAGTCACACTGGGTGTAAGTATAATGCAATCCTCAAAGAAAAGGGGTTTTATCCTATGCAGCATTGCAGATACATGAAGGATTAGTCAATGGATTCACTTCATTCTGGGGTCAAGAAATGGCAATTTTTTTAACCATTCATTTTTTGGGGGGGATCTGAGCATCAATGGCAAGGTCAGCATTTTTAGCCCATCCCTCATTACCCTTGAGAAGGTGGTGGTGACCACTGCAGTCCTTGTGGTGAAGGTGCTCCCGCAGTGCCATTGGGCTGGGAGTCCCAGCGGCAGTTCCAGGATGGTGGCTCATTTCCAAGTCAGAATGGCGCGTGACTTGGAGGGGAACCTGCAAGTGGTTGTGTTCTCCTGCTTCTGCTGCCCTTGTTGTTTTTGGTGGTTGAGGTCACGGATTTGGGAGAGCGGCCTTGGTGGGTAACTCTAATGTCATTTTCAGGGAGTGGAAGTTTAAATAAACACAGTGTAAACATTGACACTCATTGGTGGCTCACTTCTCAGCTCCCACAGCTCTGAATCTGGGTTCAAAAGCTCTTCCAGAGATTTAGGCCGACTCTTCTGTGTGATGCTGAGAGGGTGCTGTACAGACAGAGGTAACACCTTTCAGCTAAGCTGATAAAACAGGACCTTGCCTGCCTTCTCAGCCGACTGGAGAAGGTTGCTCTGAGGAAACTGGGAGAGTTCTTCCGGGTCTCCCCAGCTGACCTTTTGTCACTCATCCAACATCACTGAAACAGACTTGGCTGCAAGGTTCTGTTTCTTTCACTGTTATGCCATTCATATTGTTATTTTACTAACGTGAAACGTACTAACAATCACTTAGAGTCATAGAGTCATACAGCACGGAAACAGGCCCTTCGGCCCAACTGGTCCATGCTGACCAAGATCCCCATCCAAGTTAGTCCCAGTTACCAGAATTTGGCCCGTAACCTTCTCAACTTTCCTTATCCATGTACCTGTCCAACTGTGTTTTAAAAGTTGTTACTGCACCTGCCTCAACCACTTCCTCTGGCAGCTCATTCCACACGCAAACCATCCTCTGTGTAAAAAAGTTGTAACTCAGGTTCCTATTAAATCACTCCACTGTCACCTTAAACCTATGTCCTCTGGTTCTTGATTCCCCAACCCTGGGAAAAAGACGGTGCGCATTCAACCTCTCTATGCCCCTCATGATTTTATACACCTCTGTAAGATCACCTCTCAGTCTCCTACGCTCCAAGGAAAAAGGTCCTAGCCTGCCCAACCTCTCCCTATAACTCATTCCCTCAAGTCCTGGCAACATCCTGGAATCTTTCCAGTTTCCATTTGAATAACATATTTCCTATTGCAGTCAGTTTCGTAACCAAAACTGACTACAATACTCCAAGTGCGGCCTCACCAGCGTCCTGTACAACCGCACCATGACCTCCCAACTTTTACACTCAATGTCCTGACTGATGAAGGCCAAAAGCCTTCTTCACCACCCTGTCTACCTGTGACTTCACCTTCAAGGAACCACCTCCCACCTTGATTTGACTTCCCAAAATGCAACACCTTGCACTTATCTGATTTAAACTCCATTTGCCATTCCTCAGCCCACTACTAGGCTTACTTGTGTGACTATGGAAATTCTCCCTGGCATGGGGCACCTTTTTGTGGAATCTCCAACCTTGAGTCTTTCCTTCCAGAACTCACTGTGCCAAGCTTCTGACCAGAGGTGATTTAGCCCACTTCAGTTGTACCCAAACGCCAAGGCCCAAAGTCCATGGGACCAATTGCAACTCACTGGGAGCTGCCCGTTGTCTCCCAGAGCTTCTTTCTGAGGTTTGGGGAAATCGAGGGAGGAGGGTAGTCAGTGGCCAGAGGACATGTGGGGAATTGGAGTCTCCTCAGGTGGAGGAAGGTGGATCAGAGGCTGGTGATGTGATGGGGGGTGGGGGGGTGGTGTGGACGGGGTGTGGGATGCTGACTGAGACAGGGTGATCAATGCAGGGAAGGGGAAACGAGGGGTAGTTTAGGCATCAGGGCTCAGGTGACTGGGAGGGGAGGGGTATGTTTGACCCAAAGGTCCAACGCTTGACCTACTCAGCAGGATTTTGGTCAAACACACACGCAGACACACACACACACACACACACACACACACACACACACACAGACATACACACACACACACACACACGGACACAAACACACACACACACACACACACAAACACACACACAACCACACACATACACACACACAGACACACACACACACACTCAAACACACACGGACACAAACACACACACTCACACACACAGACACAAATACACAGACACACACACACACACACAAACACAGACAGACACACACAATACAGGCATACACACAACACAGACACACACACACACACAACAGAAACAGACACACACAACACAGACACGACACACAGACACACACATACACACTCACACATACACAACACAGACACACACATACATAGATACACACATACACACACATAAACATATGCACACAAACACACACAACACAGACACACACATACATAGATACACACATACACACACATACACAGACACACACATATAAACATATGCACACACAAACACAGACACAGACACACACACACACATACATACACATATGCACCCACACAGACCCTCACATCTACACACACACTCCAGATTGTGTTGGATTGTACATAACAGAATCCAGACTATGTTAATTTACATTTAATAAACTCCAGACCCTGCAAGACAGCATGCAGTACACACGGACGATACACATTCCACTCCGTTGTGTTATTCTAAATACATGAAATTGAAAATAAGCATAATTTGATCAGAGTCCAGTTTTTTTTGGAGGTGAGACCTGCGATATTGTTGGTTGTGAAAATATTTGAGTTATGCTGAAATGAAACCCAGCCCTTTTTGCCTCTGTACTGAAGTCAGTCCACACTCAGTGGATCAGAAGGACTCTGATCTCCGTCAATGTTAACAACACCCTCAGTTATTGCTGCTTGTGACTGGCCCACCGCAATGTAGAAAGCAGGAATCAGTACCTTAATCATGGATAAATCCCTAATAATCTCCGTGCACTGGGTGGTAGGGAATGTTAAAGCTGTGTGCAGCTGTCTGCCGATCGCCTATGTGTGCAGCTGGGTATCCACTGCACCTGTGTGTTCTGAGGGGCTGTGGCCGGACTCGGGACTGGGATCCGATACAGTGCGGAGAAGGCTTGCCTCTAATCTACAAGTTAAATATTTGTCCAAGTGGTGAAGGATTTTCAGTGCCGCACTATCAGACACCTCTGCTGCCCTGAGTGCCCAAAGCAGGCGTCTTTCCACAGACTGACCGCCCATCTCCAGAGTGAGGCATTGGGTTGGACAATCACTTAGGCTTTGCAGCCTCCTGCATCAGCAAGTCAACCCGCATTTATCACTGTCCTGTCCTCAATCCCAACAATGTTTTCGTGATTAAAATGTCGTTCAATGAGGTCCCTTTTCTCCCAGTACTTTTTTCTGGTAATTAACTCCTTCATTTCAAGATCAAAGTCAAGTTTATTGTCATATGCATAAGTACAGGTGCAATGAAAAACTTACTTGCAGCAGCATCACAGGCGCAGAGCATCAGATAAGCAGCATTCACAAGAAAAACATAAATTAAACGTAAATTATGCACATTTTTTACACAAAAGAACACAATTAGAACAAAAAAAAGTCCAAAGTGATCAAGGTGGTCATAGTGTTGCTGAACTGTAGTGACTAGAGTAGCGCCAGATGGTTCAAGAACTGAATGGTTGAAGGGAAGTAACACACACAAAATGCTGGAGGAACTCAGCAGGTCAGGCAGCATCTATGGACGGAAATAAACAGAGGACATTTTGGGTTGAGAATCTCGGTTGAAGGGAAGTAGCTGTTCCTGAACCTGGTGGTGTGGGACTTCAGGCTTCTGTACCTCCTGCCCGATAGTAGCTGTGAGAAGAACCTAGAGAACCCAAGACATTCCTGGAGATTTGTCAGCTGTACTCTGGAACCAGTGTGTGTCCAGGATACAGTGGTACCTGGCACACCTACCCACACTCTGCTCCTCCCCTCAACACCACTTGGGCTTGACCACCCATGGAACACAATTCCAGTGTAACGTTGGGGTTTTCTTTATGAAGCACGTTGATGCCCCATTGGAGTCCTGAAGGAAGGTCTTACAAGGGATTTGACCATCAAAATCCAGCACGATACCACAAGCAGATGTTTAGCAAACTGAGAGACCAGTTCATCAGCTGACCTGCCAACACAGGCTGGTTTTATTAATAATTAATAATTAAAAACTAATGTTTACTGCCAATTCCTGACTGCCCCTAAGAATACGGCATGATAGTGGAGTAGTTAATGCTGCTGCCTCCTAGCTCCAGAGACCCAGGTTCAATCCCGACCTTGGGTGCTGTCTGTGCGGAGTTTGCATGTTCTGTCCACAATGACACGGGTTTACTTCGAGAGCTCAGGTTTCTTCCCACATCCAAAGGATGTGCAGGGAGGTTAATGGGCTGCTGTAAATTGTCCCGAATGTGGATTAGTGGCAAAAAGAATCAAAATGAGTTGATGGACTTGTGTGAGAAAAAAAAGTTGCAGAGGTAGAGGGAAATGAGGAGAAGGAGAAGGGGACTAAAGCAGATGTTTCCCTGGGAGCTGGCATGTACACGATGGACCGATTGGCCTCTCTATGTTGTTGCAAGAATAATAACTAAGAAACATGAGAGTCATTTGCTCCCACAAAGAGCAAAGTGATAATGGCCAATTCATTTGCTGTAGTGATATTGGTTGAGGGACATCAATAAGAATTTCCCTACTCTTCTTTAATGTAGAATCATGCGATATTCTAGGCCATTTCACTGAGATGTGGACACCTTCGAGGGGAGGTTGACATGGTGGAAAGGAACTGTGAAGATGTCAGGCAGTAGGCAATCTGTTGTGACCACCTTCTGCTTGGTGTTTGCAGAGGGTTGGAGTAGAGACCTCCAAGGTGGGTCGTGTCTGTTTGTGGAGACCTTGTTTTCCTGTTAATTATCTCTGGGGTTCTGAGATTTATGGAGTAATTGGAACACTTACATATGTGGATATATTATGGGATGTGGACATTGAACAAAAGGACATAAGAAATAGAAGCAGGAGTAGGCCACTTGACTCCTTGCCCTAGCTCTGCTATTAAGTAAGATCTTTAACTCCTTGCCACTCATCTGCATTCCTTGATTCCATAGAACATAGAACAGTGCAGCACAGGAACAGACAATGTCTGTGCCAAACACAATGGCAAATTAAACTAAATCTCTTCTGCCTGTACGTAATCCATATCCCTCCGTTCCCTGCATGTTCATGTGTCTGTCTAACACCCTCTTAAACATCACTATTATATGTGCCTCCACCCTCCGCCCCGGCAGTGTGTTCCAGGCACCCGCCGCTCTCTGTGTAAAAAATCTGTCCCGCACATCTCCTTTAAATCTTCCCCCTCACCTTAAATGCACGTCCTCTAGTAATTAACATTTCTACCCTGGGAAAAAGATTGACTGTCTACCCTATCTGTGCCTCTTATAATCTTAAAAACTTCTATCAGGTCTCCCCTCAGCCTCTGACACTCCAGAGAAAACAACCCAAGTTTGCCCAACTTCTCCTTATAGCTCATAACCCTCGAATCCAGGCAGTATCCTGGTGAACCTCTTTCCAAAGCCTCCACATCTTTCCTGTCATGAGGCATCCAGAAACGCACACGATACTCCAAGGTCGGCCTAACCAAAGTCTTATATCCTTATCATACAAAAATCTATTCTTTGCTGTCCTGAATACACTCAGCGACTAATCCCCTGATGTAGAGAATTCCAAAGATTCACCAGTCTCTGGGTGAAGACATTTCTCCCCATCTCTGTCTTAGCATTTATTGCCCTGACTTTCCTTCAGATGCTAAGGGTGAACCCCCTTCTTAATCCACTGCATTGGTATTGGTATTGGTTTATTATTGTCACTTGTACCGAAGTACAGTGAAAAACTTGTCTTGCATACCGATTTTATAGGTCAATTCATTACACAGTGCGGTTACATTGAGTTAGAACAGAGTGCATTGAGGTAGTACAGGTAAGAACAATAACAGTACAGAGTAAAGTGTCACAGCTACAGAGAAAGTGCAGTGCAATAAGGTGCAAGGTCACAACAAGGTAGATCGTGAGGTCAAAGAGTCCATCTCATCATATAAGGGAACCGCTCAATAGTCTTATCACAGTGGGATAGAAGCTGTCCTTGAGCCTGGTGGTACGTGCCCTCAGGCTCCTGTATGTTCTGCCTGATGGAAGAGGAGAGAAGAGAGAATGACCAGGGTGGGTGGGGTCTTTGATGATGCTGGCTGCTCCGCCAAGGCAGCGAGAGGTAAAGACAGAGTCCAAGGGAGGGGAGGCTGGTTTCTGTGACGCGCTGAGCTGTGTCCACAACTCTCTGCAGTTTCTTGCGGTCCCGGGCAGAGCAGTTGTCATACCAAGCCGTGCTGCATCCAGATAGGATGCTTTCTGTGGTGCATTGATAAAAGTTGGTGAGTGTCAAAGGAGACAGACCGAATTTCTTTAGCCTCCTGAGGAAGTAGAGGTGCTGGTGAGGTTGCTTGGCTGTGGCATCTACGTGATCCTTGTAGTGAAGGTGCTTCCACAGTGCTGTTGTGGAGGGAGTTCCAGGATTTAGACCCAGAGGTGATGAAGCTCTTTTTACGCATTTCCACATCAGGATTGTGCGTGAGTTGGAAGGCGTCGATTCGCTTGGCTTTTGCCTGATAGGAAACAGGAGAAACCAAACTGGGACGAAAGACAACCGTGGTAGGCAGAAATACGCCAAGCTACAATCCTGAATCCTGGTCGGACAAAAAGGACTGAATCAACAGTCTCTGCTTCCCTCTTTCATGGACCTGGACACTGTGCCATGTGACAAACTGAAAATCTATAAAGAAATGGAACACTTCAGTCTGAAGGCAATCCTGCCCCAGCGCTGGGCATTCTGTCCCGGACAAAATCCGAAGGAACAGAAGCAGGAATAAGCTGTTCAATTCCTTGTGTCTTCCCTGCCATTCAATAAGATTATGAGTGATTTTTTTATATCTCAGAGCTACTTTCCTGCACTATCCCTAAATCCCTTGATACACTTCTGACTGTGTGGTGATCACATTCCCACCAATTGCTTGAAACCAAAGATCTGTGTGTTTTACGATGTGGGTCTCACAAGAGCACTGTGTGTAGCAGGCCTTAGATTAACCCAGGTGCACTACACAGCACTTACACACAACTTGGCTCCGGGATATCTCTGAAGCGACGAATGACACAGCAAATGAGATCCCACGGACCCCATGGAACAGGCGATAAATCAGTCTGTCTGCCACCTGAATGATTAAATATCAAGCGAAGTTGTTGCTAAAGGAGTTAATCGATTAATTCCAGCCCTGGCTTTGCTATTCTGTTTACCCCGAGAATCTGGGACATTGTTAGACTTTGTGGACCAAATTCTGGAATTGGATTTAAGATATCCTCAAAAGCATTGATGTGGTAGGGTAGAGTTATTGCTGGGCTGGTAATACAGAAGACTGGACTAAATCCAGATGAAGGGTCTCAACCCAAAACGTCCACTTCCCTCCACAGATGCTGCCTGACCCGCTGAGTTCCTCCAGCGTTTTTTGTGTTGCTCTGGACCAACAATAGTTTGAGTTTGAATTTTATCCTGGAAACTACATTAATTAACAAAAATTAAATCTTTAAGATATCTCTATTAGTCACATGTACATTGAAACACACAGTGAAATTAATCTTTTTACGTAGTGGCCTGGGGGGCAGCCCGCAAGTGTCGCCACGCTTCCAGCGTCAACATAGCATGCCCACAACTTCCTAACCCACACGTCTTTGGAATGTGGGAGGAAACCGGAGCACCCGGAGGAAACCCATGCAGACACGGGGAGAACACACAAACTCCTTACAGACAGCAGCCGGAATTGAACCTGGGTCGCTGGTGCTGTAAAGTGTTACACTAACCGCTACACTACCGTGCCTGCCCTATAATGGGAAGCCAGTATTTTTAACAGGAACCAATCATCCAAAATATCTACCTTGTTCTTACACAGCCTGGTCCATAAGAATCCCTGGAAGAAGCTGCATTTCGAGGGTAATTCAGGATGATCCCAACTTGGGTGACACGGTGGTGTACCTTGTAGAGCAGCTGCCACATAGCTCCAATGACCCAGTTTTAATCGTCACCTCTGGTGTTGTGTGGAGTTTGCACATTCTCCCTGTGAATGTGTGGCTGCCACCCAGGTGCGGCTGTTTCATCCCACATCCCAGAGATGTGCAGGTTGCTCTGCGCAAAATGGCTGGCACATTTCCTATATTGGACCAGTGCCCACACTTCAGAAGCACTTCTTGGCTGTGGTGACATTAGAGAAATGTAAATCTTTAGGGTTTTTTAGTTGTTTATAATTAGCTTTTTTTCAGCTGATATGAATGAAAGTTCTGATGAAAAGTCATTGGCCGGAACTATTGAGTCTGTTCCTCTCTCCACAGACACTGTTTGGCCTGCTGAGTGTTTGGGCATTTTGTTAGGTTAACTGCTGGCTGTGGGCAAAAGGTGAAGGTGCAGGTTGGACTCTTTCTGCATGGCCACACATGCAAAAGCTTTCTGCATGAGAGTGAGAGGCATTACTCGTAGATCTGCCAACAACCCTCCCCACCATCGAGGACACCTTCAATAGGCGGCGCCTCAAGAAGGCGGCATCCATCACTGAGGACCCTCACCATCCGGGACATGCCCTCTTCTCATTCCTACCATCGGGGAGGAGGTACAGGAGTCTGAAGACCCACACTCAATGATTCAGGAAGAGCGTCTTCCCCTCCCCCATCAGATTTCTGAACAGTCTATGAACACTTTATTCCCTTTTATTTTGCAATATTTATTTATTTTTGTAATTTATAGTGATTTTATGTCTTTGCACTGTACTGTTGCCACAAAACAACAAATTTCATGTCATGTAAGTCAGTGATAATAAACCTGATTCTGATTCTGCTTCTGAGTCTACAGGATTAAAAAGTTTGGCCCCTGTGATACAAGTGTTCATGGAGACACAGGATTCCGCAGATGCTGGAATCTGGAGCAACTCACAAAACACTGGAGGAACTCAGCAGGTCAGGCAGCACCTCAAGATAAGTGTCTTTCCCTCCATGGATGCTGCCTGACCTGCTGAGTAAATACAGCGTTCATTTTCTTTAGGTGCCTTTCTTCAATTTAATTATGACAATAGTTTCCAGTGATGTAGCTAATGTAACATAGGAGCTCCACAGAAGTATAATCAACCACAAATTAACAGTGGGTCAGAAAAGCTATTATTAAGGGCATCAGAATGGTCAGTCACAGGGATAGATTTCAAGGAGTTTTTTAAAAACAGGTGGAATGGCGGATTGGTTTTGAGAGGGGCTTCCCAAGCCGTGGGCTTAGATGGTGGATGGTGTGGTCATTAATGCGGCAATAAAGGAGTAAACTACTTGCAGGTCTCCAGGAAGGGAGGTTCCAAGAAAGTATCAAAAAGTCACACAGCACAGAAACAGGCCCTTTGGCCCACCAAGTCCACGGTGACCATCAAGAGCCCACTTATGCGAACTCCATTTACCAGCACTTGGTCCGTAACGTTCTATGCCTCGGAGATTCAAGCACTCATCTAGATACCTCTTAAATGGGTTTGTTAATGTTCACGTTTGTTAAAGAGGTTTGTTGGTATTTAATGGGTTTGAGATCTTTAAATACATGTATAGGATGTGAAAAATATTTAAAACTTTTTTGGAAAAAGATCTATCGGTGGGATCCTGGTCTTTATTTGTAAATATTTTTCTTTCATATCACCAGATTTTATAAAACCAACTTAATTATTTTAAGTAAACGATTCTTTACTTAACTCAGGTGAATGATTCGATAATGGTGGGTTAGGGAAGAGTAAACCATATTCACCTCACCTCAGGGTTAGGTGCGTTGGACAAACTTGGCTCACAATCCCTTGAGTTCGATGTCTGAGGGATGATCTTGTTATAGATTCATACAGCATGGAAACAGGCCCTTCAGCCCAACTGGTCCATGCCGACCAAGACATCATCCTGAGTTAGTCCCATTTGCCTGTGTTTGGGCCCTATCCCTCTAAACCCTTCCTGTCCATGGATCTACCCAAGTGTCTTTTAATCGTTGTTATTGTACCCGCCTCTGCCACTTCCTCTGGCAGCTCGTTCCATACATTTACCACCCTCTCTATGAAAAAGCTGCCCTTCAGGTCCCTTTTAAATCTTTCCATTTTCAACTTTAAACATATGCCCTCTAGTTTTAGACTCTCCTACCCTGGGAAAAAGACCGTGAGTATTCACCTTACCTGTGCCCCTCCAGATAAGATAAGATAAGATAAGATAAGATAAGATAAGATAAGATATTTATTTATTAGTCACATGTACACTGAAACACACAGTGAAATGCATCTTTTGCGTAGAGTGTTCTGGGGGGTCACCCCTCAGCCTTCTGTACTCCAGAGAAAAAGGCCCAGCGCATCCAGCCTCTCCTTATAACTCAAGCCCTCCAGTCCTGGTAAAACCCTCATGAATCTTTTCTGCACCCTTTGCAGCTTAATGACAACCTTCCTGTAGCTAGGTGACCAGAACTGTAAACCGTACCACAAGTGTGGTCCTACCAACCTCTTGTACAGATGTAACATGAAATCCCAACTCCTGTACTCAATGCCCTGCAAGTGTGCCAAGACCTTCTTCACCATCCTGTCTAGTTGAGGCGTTTCAGATGAGGACAGAGAAAGAGAAATGGGGGGAATCCAGAACATGAGGGCATTATGTTAAAAATGGGGCTGTCATCTGTGAAGCACTTTTCCACACACACAATGGATGCTGAATCCTGTGACCCTTGACGTTTGTAAGACTGTGTTTAAACAGATTTTAACCAAGTTAGTGTATGGAACAAAGGCAAGTAAATTGAACCAAGGCCCAGATAAGTGATGAAATAGGCTCGAGGGCTCAAATAGCCAACTCCTGGCGCCTACTGTTCTTCAGAAGGATGAGGGGAGATCTCATTCAAACCTACTGGATACTAGAGTGGACGTCGAGAGGATATTTCCATTAGTGGGAGAGACTAGGATCAAAAGGCACAGCCTCAGAATAAAGGGACGTCCCTTTAAAATAAGAAGAGGAGGAATTTCTTCAGGCAGAGGGTGGTGAATCTGTAGAATTTATTGCCACTGAGGATTGTGGAGGTCAAGTCATTGGGAGCATTTAAGGCAGTATTTAAGGGGGGGGGGGTTAAGGGTTATGGGGAGAAGGCAGGAGAATGGGATTGAAAAAAAAATCCGCCATGATCAAATGGCAGAGCAGACGTGATGGACCAATGGCCTAATTCTAATGATCTTATGGTCCCTACTGAGGACGTTACATTTAAATGACTCAAAGAAGAGACCCGGTATCAAAAGGGATCCAAGAGAGCAGAACAAAAATGAGAGACAATAGATGAAGGTCGCCAGGAAAGAAGTTTGGATAACAGTCTGATTTTGGGGACGGAATGGTGATTTTGTATCCTGAGACTCCCGTGGTCTGAAACTGCAGTTCTGACCCTGGGGAACAAAACAGGGAACTAATAACACAGGATTATTACCGCACTGAGCTAATAAAACATTAGTTATTGGCTATCCCAGATGAAAAATTAGGGATCATTTGTTTTTAAGGAACAGTAATAAATGTGTTCGGCCCTGACCAGTTTAGCATTCCTCAACATGAAAAGGTAACCATGGTACTACCAAGCAGCTTTGACCCCCTCCAACCTCCTCCCACCGCCTTCAGCTGCTCGGACTTGCTCAGACTTTGGGTGGGCTGAAATTAGTCTCCCAGACGGCTCATTACAGGTGGCTGACAGACAGTACTGGAGTCAAGACTCACACCAGATCCCTAAGAGAGATGAATTTCTCCTGCAGAGCACAGGGTATCATATTCTTTAAACATTCCAACCGGTCCTGATGAGTTGGAGAGGCATTCCCATGCAAGCAATTATTATTTTAGACAATTTTTATAGTTATTTATTTAATTGTATATGAGTGACATCTGCTATGGTTGAGCGGGTCTGCTGCAAAGCCCGTACCCTTTAAGCATGTGAAAACAGTGCTCTAAATAAATCAGCAGCAAGAATTTACACTTGACTTTTCTGTGTGTTTTTCCATTCGCCGCCTGCGTCCAGTTTAAATGTTTGGGAGAGCAGGATTGTTTGGGAATTTGGGTAAAAAAATAACCTCAACCCAAATTCCCACCATTTGTGCTGGCAGACTCTGGAGATGATGTGATGAATTAACAGCCTTTAAGTGTATAGATGTTTGGATTCTGGTGTCGGGGATTCGGCTTTGAAGACATTCTGTAGGATTCTACTCACAGGAGAGAGAGTAGCTTGGATTCTGATGCGCGTTACCAGCTCCACACCCTGTCACTCCCTTGGCAGAAATGGGCAGCATTTCACATGGAATAGGTCAGAATGGAAGTACACAGTCACCTCCTGAGCAACGAGCAATGTCACACAAAGATCAGCTTGTGGGGACCCTGACCCAAGTGGTGGGTTGGAGAGAAGGAGATAACAGCACCGATCTCTTTCTAAACTTGCATTCCATTGTCTTTCCATGTTAAGAATCAAATCCCTCTTTTTCAGATCAGATTAGTTTACTGTCATATACGCCAGGGTGCAATGAAATTCCTTGCTTGTGTGAAGCTCACAGAATAAACAGTGTACATGGTAATAATACATACAACAGTAAATACAGCGATGAGCACAAAGCTGGAATGGTGCAGAGATTGTAGTGCAATCTGAAGTTGTGCAAAAAGAAATGTTAAAGTAACCCAATGGAATAACCGAGGGAGGTAGCATTAAGAATCCAAGAATGTGGTAGCAGAGGATGTGAAAGAGGTGATTGGTTCAGGAGTCTGACAGCAGAGGGGAAGAAGCTGTTCTTGAGTCCTGACTTTCAAGCTCCTGTATCTTCTCCCAGAAGCTGGAAGGGAGAAGGGGGAACGGCCAGGGTGGCAGGCATCCTTGACGATACTGTTTCATCTTCACATCTGTCATTTAATTTTAATTTTAATTTCATTTACAGCGTGGTAACAGGCCCTTCCGGCCCAATGAGTCCGCGCCACCCATTTTAAACCCAAATTAACCTACCCGTACGTCTTTGCAATGTGGGAGGAAACCGGAGCACCCGGAGGAAACCCACGCAGACACGGGGAGAACGTACAAACTCCTTACAGACAGCGACGGGAATCGAACCCCGATCGCTGGCGCTGTAATAGGATCGCGTTAACCGCTACGCTACCGTGCCGCCCTATAGCTCTGTATAATTCATCCAGCCCTATAACTCTGTAACGCATGACGTCTTCTCCAGACTGAATCAATTTGAATTTGAACTCTCCACCCACCTGGGTCCTGAGGTCCAACATCCTTCAACCTCTCCATCTTTCTCTGCTCCTCTGATGAACCTTCCAACCATTCATCCTAATACCTCTCCTCATGTAACTTGCTGCCAATTTCTGTTTGTAGAGCACTCTGGGTGGTTTTCCCTGCTCAAGATGTTGTTGGTGGTTTATAATGGAAACAGCTTCGCACTGTTTGCAGCCCCTCCTGTTTTTCCATTCAAAGTACGGGCACTGGGATTCACAGTGCAAGGCCAGCAGGAAGGGTGCAGAGACAGAGGGCCAGGGTGAAAGTGGTCATCACTGAAGGTGAGCCAGAATAGATCGACCTCCCTTGTTACACTGCAGGTGATGGAAGGGAGAGTCCAGCACAGAGCAAAACAGACAGCCAGTTCACGACTGCCTGCTCCGTCCCAGCACCACAAGGTCAATTCACCCTTCCCCTGTAATATTCCAGACTTTTCCTTCTCTGCCTCCTTCTCCTTTTCCTTTTCCTTCCTCCCCTCGGGAATGAGGATGATTTACTTCCATTCTAACTTTGGAATTGGAATTGGAATTGGAATTGGAATTGGAATTGGTTTATTATTGTCACTTGTAGCGAGGTACAGTGAAAAACCTGTCTTGCATACCGTTCGTACAGATCAATTCATTACACAGCACATTGAGGTAGTACAGGGTAAGACAACACAGAATGCAGCATAAAGTGTCACAGCTACAGAGAAAGTGCAGTGCAGGCAGACAATAAGGTGCAAAATCAAAATGAGGTAGATTGTGAGGTCAAGATTCCACCTTATCGTACTAGAGAGCTGTTCAATAGTCTTAAAACAGTGGGGTAGAATCTGTGCTTGAGCCTGGTGGTATGTGCTTTCAGGCTTTTGTGTCTTCTGATAATGGGAGGGGGGAGAAGAGAGAAAGTCTGGGGTGGGTGGGGTCTTTGATTATGCTGGCTGCTTTACTGAGACAACGCGAAGTATAGACAAGAGTCCATGGAGGGGAGGCTGGTTTCCGTGATGTGCTGAGCTGTATCCACAACTCTCCGCAGTTTCTTGCAGTCCCGGGCAGAGCAGTTGCTGTACCAAGCCGTGATGCATCCAGAAAGGATGCTTTCTATGGTGCATCGATAAAAATTGGCGCGTGTCAAAGGGGACATGCCAAATTTCTTTAGCCCCCTGAGGAAGTAGAGGTGCTGGTGAGCCTTCTTGGCCGTGGCGTCTACGTGTTTGGACCAGGACAGTCTATTGGTGATGTTCATTCCTAGAAACTTGAAGCTCTCAATGAGATCAATGTGGGAACCAGAGACTTCCACAAGTGGAGCAGGTGGCAGCTGACAGGATGGGAGGGTGGGTCATTTGTGAAGTGAACATTAATGAATGGGATGATTTTTTAATGACAAATGGGCAGTTTCCTGGTCACCATTCCTCATGTTGACTCTTTATTCCAGGTTTATTTGAGTACTTGAAGCAAAACTTCTCAGCTGCTGTGCTGGGATCACATTTGAAGCCCCTGGATCAATGGTTTCCTCTGTAGTCCACCACACTACCGCAGCCTGTTCCTCAGCAATACAATGAGAGACACACTAATTATATTGATTTACAAGAAGAATATAGACCATAATTTTCTATCCCTGGACAATATTTATCCCTCAATATATATTACAATTATTAAGTTACTATCACTTTAGAACGTAGAACAGTACAGCTCAGGAACAGGCCCTTCAGCCCACACCGTCTGTGCCGAACATGATTCTGAATTAAACTAAATCTCTTCTGCCTGCACGTGAACCATATCCCTCCATTCCCTGCATATTCATGCGTCTATCTAACAGCCTCTGACGCACCAGAGAAAACAACCCAAGTTTGTTAGCAATCCTTATAGCTCATTCCCTCTAATCCAGGCCGCGTCCTGGTGAACCTCTTCTGCACCCTTTCCAAAGCCTCCACATCCTTCCTGTAATGGGGCGACCAGAACTACGCACAGTACTCCAAGTATGGTCTAACCAAGGTTTTATACAGTTGCAATGTGACTTCCTTACTTTATACTCAATGCCCCGACCAATGAAGGCAACCATGCCACATGCTTTCTTCTGTGTGAGTTTGATGAGCACAAAATCCTTCACTGGAACAGAATAAACACTTGAACAAACACTTCATGGGCTGCAAAGCTATTGGGAATGCCCTGAGATTGTGAACTGTGATGTATAAATGCTAATGTTCTATTTTTGTCCTCTATAACTTCTTCTATTATTAGTTCTGATGTCAACAAACTGCTTATGTCAACTTAATGTGCAATGTCACAGTGAAACAATGGACAGAAAACTTAACAGAAGGGACGTATAATAGGTCTGACCATTTGGCTTTAATTAAATGATGCTGGAGGAACTCAGCAGGTCAGGCAGCACCCGTGGAGAAAAGCAGGTGGTCAATATTTCAGGTCAGGACCCTTCCTGAGGACTGACCTACCCCTTCCACACGCCCTCCAACTCAAAAATGCAAGCTCTTGCCCCACGGAGCTCATATCCTTGTACCTGGACACTATCCGGTCCTCCCAGTCCAATCCCATTCCACCTATGTCCATGGCACATCCCAGCCTCTCCATCTCAAAAACTCCACGGATGCTGCCTGGCCTGCTGAGTTCCTCCAGCATCATTGTGTTTTTCATCTAGATTCCAGCATAAAACATGGAACATTACAGCACAGTACAGGCCCTTTGGCCCACGATGTTGTGCCGACATTTCATCCTGCTCTAAGATCTATCTAGCCCTTCCCTCCCACATAGCCCTCCATTTCTTTATCATTCATGTGTCTATCTAAGAGTCTCTTAAATGTCCGTAATGTATCTGCCCCCACAACCTCTGCCGGCAGTGCGTTCCAGGTACCCACCACTCTCTGTGTAAAAAACTTAGCATCTGCAGTCCTTTGTTTCTTTGGCCTTAATTAAACCTATGTGGCCCTGTTCAATTATGCCCAGCCTCCTTTTACCTGGTATGACCAAGGAGCAGTGACAATGACATATTTCCCATGATAAATTCCCAAGTCCCGGCTCACAACCTGTAATTACACCGCCTTGCATTTTCTGCAATTCCCAGCCTTCATTACTGAGACATGAATCAATCCACTTCCTGTTGTGAGTGAGAAAACAGATTCGATGGGTCTCAAAAGCAAGGGCTCTGAACACAGTCTGGTAGTAAATGATTTTATTTACAAAAGTCGAACATGGGAAAATGGTAACAGGAATAACACACACGCGGAAAATCGCACTGGGGATAAAATACACACACACACACACACACACACACACACACACACATAAAACGAACTAGGTACATACAATCAAGGAAAAACAGTACGATACCCGCCACCCCTTGACTCAGTGCAGGCACTGCTCTATGCTACTAGGGACACTAACTAAAACACTCCCAACCATTTAACAGTGCACACCTCACCAACAATTTCTCCAGCACCGTTCCACAGTACTCAGCACGGAGTGAAGCAGGGTGGTCCCTCGAAGATGGCAAAGAGAGCGAGCTGAGCACACATGGCACTCTTTATAGTGCTGGAGGGCTGGGGGGGGTCCAGCCCAAGTAATTTACAAAGGCCAATGGCCCAAGGCCAAGTACAAAGGTACTTAAAGAGGCCAATGGTCAGGTGTGCGCTGATGGGTGGGGCGGAGCCAAACATTGATTTGCAGTGGTGTGTCTTCTGACCAAGTAGTGGGCAGTGCTGTCACATGACAGCCACGACCTTCCACAATACACTTCCCCAGTTACCAACGGAATCAATTTGAAACAAAGCTTCCTGTAAACGGAGGAAAGTGATATTTTAACACTGCAGATCAATGACAAGGTGCGGCATGGTAGCGTAGCGGTTAGCGCGACGCTATTACAGCACCAGCAATTGGGGCTCAATTCCGGCCACTGTCTGTAAGGAGTTTGTACGTTCTCCCTGTGTCTGCGTGGGTTTCCTCCGGGTGCTCCAGTTTCCTCCCACATTGCAAAGACGTACGGGTAGGTTAATTGGTTTTAAAATGGGCGGCGTGGACTCATTGGGCCAGAAGGGCCTGTTACCACGCTGCAAATAAAAATAAAATAAATAAATAAATATCTTGGTCAAATTATATTTTGAACTGATGACACCAAATGCAATATCATCAAATATCAACCTGTCAATAATATTCTTACTCTGCTAGCTCTTTATTGATTAATAAATGTGCTGTGTTAACCCTTTATATGTATATAGATATATTTCATCTCATCTTACCTTTGGACCATATTGGCTAGAGTGTGGAACCTTCCAGAAAGCCACAGTCACTTCCTCGCATCACACACAGTTATCCATTCATTATTCTCAGGGTCGCTCCCTTGTTCAGCGAAGCATCCCATAGCTGTGATCGTTATTACTTTTGTGTTAAATAACCCATTTTACGCACTGCTTCATTCAATTAATTTGTTAATGAGTTAACCTTGTGCTACAAAGTTAGTTAGTTAAACAGCAAATTCACACACTGTCCAATACCATCCAAAAGTATTGTGAGTACTCTTATACTCTGATATGAGTTAACAGGGCAGTTTTATTAACCACTGTTAAAAACATTGCCTTTAACATAGTAAGTGATGGCAAGGTGCTCTCCAATGGTCTTAGCAAGCAAAGTCATGCACTAAAATACCTAAAAAGATAATATTGGGACCGATGAACTAAAAGCTTGGTCATTGAGGTGCCTTTAAGCAACCTCAGGAAAGGAGAGGCAGAGATGCAAAAGTTTAGATCAGGAATGTCAGAGCTTGGACACTTGGTAGCTTAAGTCTTGCCTGCACATTGGCTTTGGGGCTTTACAGAGAAAGGGGCGATGTACCTGAAATGTTAAGGCCATGCATGGTAGTGTAGTGGTTAGCATAACGATATTACAGCGCCAGTGACCCAGGTTCAATTCCGGCCGCTGTCTGTAAGGAGTTTGTACGTTCTCCCCGTGGCTGCGTGGGTTTCCTCCGGGTGCTCCGGTTTCCTCGCACATTCTAAAGACATACGGGTTAGGAAGTTGTGGACATGCTATGTTGGTGCCAAAAGCATGGTGACACTTGCGGGCTGCCCCCAGAACACTCTACGCAAAAGATGTATTTCACTGTGTGTTTCGATATACAGTACATGCGACTAATAAAGATGTCTTACTTATCTTACATCTTTGTACCATTCAGTTTCTTGATGTGAATCCACCATTGAAATCTGAGCACCAAGGAGCCTCAGTCACTGTGTACTTTATCCTGCCTGAGCAAAGCAAAGTCCTTTGATGGGGAACTATAATGTAATGTGGAACTCGCTACAACAAGGACCTATTGGAGTACAAACATTGGTGAAATTAAGTGAAAACAGTAGAAGTCTATGTCGGTAGGATTCAGTGGAAGTGTGAGAATTGTCAAGTTGAAATAATATAAATAAACATTTTGAAGAATAAAAGAAAATTATTGTTTTAAATTCCATCTTGAAATAAATATCTGAGGGAGTTTTAATTTACAAACATCAAATTAGCATGTTGGCATCAGGATCAAAAACTAGAGGACATAGGTTTAAAAGGAGGGGAAAGGTTTAAAAGGAACAGAGGGGCAACTTTTTCACTCAGAGAGTGTTGGGTGTATGGAACGAGCTGCATGAGGAAGTGGTTGAGGCACGTACAATAACAACATCTGGACAGGTACGTGGATAGAGAAGGTTTAGAGGGATATGGGTCAAACGCGGGCAAATGGGACTAACTTAGATGGGGATCTTGGTCAGCATGGACAAGTTGGGCCGAAGGGCCTGTTTCCGTGCTGTATGACTCTATGACTCTATGTACACTCCAGGAGTTGCCGCTAGCTTCGTATCCAATGATCATGAGCATTTTGCTGAAATTTCAGCTGCAAAATCCATTGTGTTTTGAAGGCCTATTCATGATGCAGACGTGAAAGGGAAGGCAGGAGCATCAGCTCCAAGACACGAAAGGAAAATTTGTGACCTGGGGATAAGAAAATAAAGTCGGCAAATAAACAAACGTTGTCTCAGTAAGGACTGGGTGATTGAAGAATGAGACTAAAGGTTGAAAGAATAAAGATACTGAAAGTATCAATGATTTGGACATTCTCAAAAGCGGCCCTGGTGACACCTATAATTCCTGCTTGGTCACACTTGACAGATTTCGACATCTTCATCCTTGCTGTCTTGTGATTTTTGTTGATGGTTCCTCTACCTCCGAGAAGCACAAAGGCAGCAAGCACAGAGGAACGTCACCACCCGCATGTTCCCCTCCAAGTCAACTCCTATCTCAGGCTACCTGTTGAATCTTATACATGAGATCTTCCAAACTTACCCACTTAAATCTGCACCATTTATTTGAAGAATTTTTCTCATGGTTTTTCCTTTTGCAGAGTGCAGATGAATGTTGAACTGAGCAGCTGTTTACTGCTCAGTTTTTAGCATTGTTCAGCAAAAATGATTTGAATTTTGTTACATAGTAGGCAATAAAGTGTTGTTTATTCTCTGAATTTTATTAAGGAAGTTAGGGAATCTTTTAGCTCAAGGTAGATCGGGATAAGAAGCAAGTCACACACCATCTTAACATACAAGAATGATGCAAATCCATTGTCACTGAGTCTAAATTCTGAAGCTCTCAGAACACAGGCACTGAGGTAGTTTAGCTTCGGCATAAAGACTGCAAGGCAGTAAGAATTGAGCAATAAATGTTGGCTTTGTCAGTGATGCAATGTAGATGAGACTAAGCAGAAGATCAGGTTGGCATGGACAGAAAGGGCCTGTTTCTGTGCTGTAGGGCTCTGACTATGACTCTGACTAAGTCAGACACCTTCCTGACTTGGAAGTACATAAGATAAGATAAGATATTTATTTATTAGTCACATGTACACTGAAACATACAGTGAAATGCATCTTTTTGCGTTACTGAGAATGTGCTGGGAGCAGCCCGCAAGTGTCGTCACTCTTCCGGCACCAACATTGTATGCCCACAGCTCCTAACCTGTACATCTTTTGGAACGTGGGAGGAAAACGGAGCACCCAGAGGAAACTCACGCAGACACACGGGGAGAATGTACAAACTCCTTACAGACAGTGGCGGGAATTGAACCCGGGTCGCTGGCGCTGTAATAGTGTTACGCTAACCACTACAATAGAATCAGGTTTATTATCACTGACTTATATGATTTGAAACTTGTTGTTTTGCAGCAGCAGTACAGTGCAAGACATAAAGATTACTATAAGTTACAAAAATAAATAAATAGTGCAAAAGAGGAATAACGAGGTAGTGTTCATGGGTTCATGGATCGTTCAGAAACCTGATGGCGGAGGGGAAGAAGCTGTTCCTGAATCATTGAGTGTGGGTCTTCAGGCTCCTGTACCTCCTCCTCGATGGTAGTAACGTGAAGAGGGCATGTCCCGGATGCTGAGGGTCCTTAATGATGGATGCCGCCTTCTTGAGGCGCCGCCTCTTGAAGGTGTCCTCGATGGCGGGGGGGGTTGTGCCCGTGATGGAGCTGGCTGAGTCTACAACCCTCTGCAGCCTCTTTCGATCCTGCACATTGGAGCCTCCATCCCAGGCTGTGATGCAACCAGTCAGAATGCTCTCCAACGTACATCTGTAGAGTCTTTGGTGATATACCAAATCTCCTCAAACTCCTAATGGAGGTCTGAATTCTGGAACTCTTTCCTATGGGAGCATTTTCACCAGAAGGACTGCAGAGGTTCAAGAAGGCAAATCCCCACCACCTTTGGGATGTTTAAGGATGTGCATCAAATGCAGTCCTTGCCAACAGTGTGCACATTCTATGACTGAGAAGAAATTTGTACCAACTATGGGCTCTTACCCTACACATGCAGTTCACAGATAAGTGTATTGTCATTGAGGAATGCTGCAAAACCAACTTTCAAATTCATGTAATATTGGTCCTGACCTAGGGTTTAAGAATATTGTGATACAATGCAAGGGGACAAAACCAAAGCATCATAGAACGGTTAAAATGGGACTTGAACTCTTCACCTACACATACCAGAGGTGAGCCACAACAACCAAGTACAAAAATCCATTCTTATTCTCTCTCTCTCTCTCTCTCTCTCTCTCTCTCTCTCTCTCTCTCTCTCTCTCTCTCTCTCTCTCTCTCTCACACACACATAAGCACACACTCTACAACTAAGATTAAGATAAAATATCTTTATTAGTCACATGTACATCGAAACACACAGTGAAATGTATCTTTTGCGTAGAGTGTTCTGGGGGCAGCCGGCAAGTGTCGCCACGCTTCTGGTGCCAACATAGCATGCCCACAACTTCCTAATCCACACGTCTTTGGAATGTGGGAGGAAACCGGAGCACCCAGAGGAAACCCATGCAGACATGGGGAGAACGTACAAGCTCCTTACAGACAGCGGCTGGAATTGAAACAAAGTCGCTGGCGCTGTAATAGCATTAATTAACCACTACAGTACCATGCCTACCCAGTCTAACCAAACTAGTCCCACCCACTGAACTAGATTCACCTACGGAGACAGCCAGCCACACCCACAGAGGTAGCAAGCCCTGGCCAATGAGTCAGCTTGCCCTGCCCACTATCAGCCAGCCCCTCCCACTGTCATCTAGCCCCACCCACAGAGATCACAAGCAAATGACAGCCAGAATGAGTCCTCAGCTGTGTTCCTTTCTCTCTCTGCTGCACATGGAGACCCCAAAGCTCTGGTCCCAGTTGTGAGGACCAAGGAAAAACAACAGAACGACCGTCTCACTGTATATTTTATGCTGTAACCAATGCAGGATCCTGTGTGACCAAACACCCAGTCAGCTCCAGCTGAACTCCCGCCACTAGAAGCCGAGGTTGCCCCTCCACACCAGGCTGATAGCCTTCTCCCTGAATTATATCGCCTGGCCCCATCCCTGTCTCACCTCATCTGTTGCTGCCTTTCACCACCACCCCTATCTTACCTCAGCGCTTTCTCAGCCGGTCTCCTATTCCCATAAACCTACAAAATCCTGCTGACCCATATCCTAACTTGCACCATGTCCTATTCACCCATCAGTTCTGACCACCTCTGAGATCTCGTAAAGTGACTCTCACCACTGCTTTCCAATCCCTCCCTGGTCTACCCTTACACACCCGCGTAACTTCTCCAGCCCCATTACCCAGGACGCAGAGCTGGGCTGAGAAGTGGCAGATAGAGTTCAACCTGGAAAAGTGTGAAGTGATACACTTTGAAAGGTCCGATTTGAAGGCAGAATACATGGTTAATGGCAGGACTCTTAGCAGTGGGGAGGAACAGAGAGATCTTGGGGTCGATGTCCATAGATCCCTCAAGGTTGCCGCGCAGGTCGATAGGGTTGGTAAGAGTTGGTATGGAGTGTTGGCCTTCATTAGTCACGGTATTGAGTTCAAGAGCCGCGAGGTAATGTTGCAGCTCTATGGAATTCTGGTTAGACCACACTTGGAGTATTGTGTTCAGTTCTGGTCACCCCATTATAGGAAGGATGTGGAAGCTTTAGAGAGGGTACAGAGGAGATTTACCGGGATGCTGCCTGGATTGAAGAACATGTCTTATGAGGATAGGTTGACGGAGCTCAGGCTTTTCTCTTTGGAGAGAAGGAGGATGAGAGGAGACTTGATAGAGGTGTACAAGATGATAAGAGGCATAGATTGAGTGGATAGTCAGAGACTTTTTCCCAGGGCGACAATGGCTAACATGAGGGAACATAATTTTAAGGTGACTGGAGGAAGATATAAGGGGGATGGCAGGAGTAAGTTTTTTGCACAGAGAGTGGTGGGTGCGTGGAACATACTGCCGGCAGAGGTTGTGGGGGCAGGTACATTAGGGACATTTACGAGACTCTTAGGTAGCCACATGAAGGATAGGAAAATAGTGGGCTATGTGGGAGGGAGGGGTTAGATAGATCTTAGAGCAGGATAAAATATTGGCACAACATCGTGGGCTGAAGGGCCTGTACTGTGCTGTAATGTTCTATGTTCTGTGTTCTAACCCAAAGAGATCTCTGTGCTGTTCCAACTCTGGATTCCTGTTCACCCCCTACGTATGGCTCCACCAATGGCTTCTGTGCCTTCAGTTACTGGCTCTGGAATTCTCATTCCTAAGTTTCTCAGCCTCTCTACCTGCCTTTTGAGACACTCCTTAAAAATCTTGCTCTTTAACCAAGCCTCAAGCCACCTATCCTAACATCTCCTTCTGTGGTTTAGCATCAATTATTTCTGTCTGATAACTCCCCGGTGAAATGCCTTGGGACATTTCTGTTACTTTAAAACTACTAAATAAATGGAAGTGCTTATTGTAGTGTAGTAACAGTGTGCTCAATTAAGTTGAAATGTTGTTTAATGGGTTAATATTATACATTGTATATTTTCATGCAAAATAAATTGGAACCTGTCAAAAAATCATTACCCTATCATATCTTGGTCAGAAGCATTGACTCTACTGAATGCTGTTCCTTTCGGAATAAGAGGAAACCTGTCTCCCTGAAGGGAAACATTGGAACGATCCACCTAGACACAATTTTCTGTCTCAACATCATTACTTTAATGATTTCCTGTTTTAGTGCGGAGGTGAAAATTGGCATCCCAACATCCTTGGAACTGCGCAGATTGAGAAATCAGTCGGAGCCTAGCATTTTGAACAGAGCTGTACTTGCTCTAAGTGACAACCTAATATACACTAAATTCATGTCTCTAATAAGCCTTCCTTCCCCACCCTATTCCACATCCTGGAATTTTGTTGCAATCTCATAGACACTACGTGAAGGAGTCACAGTTTGGGATTTGCAGCCTCAGATCCAGCTCTGTGTAACTGCATTTGATAGATCTTAGAGCAGGATAAAATGTCGGCACAACATCGTGGGCCGAAGGGCCTGTACTGTGCTGTAGTGTCCTATGTTCTATGTTCTATGCATTCAAATTCATTCAAAACATCCCTCATTTTACTTCTCCCTCTCTCTCACATTCTACTTACACTTTTGCTGGGTGGCTCACTGGGAAGTTGTCACTGACCCTGAGGTTTGTGGGTTCTAATCCCACTCTGGGAACTTCAGTACAAAAATCGTCTGAAGGAAATCGTTGAAGGAACTGTGCTTCAATCAAAGTATTAAATCAAGGCAACAAGCAATCTGCTGGAGGAACTCAGCAGGTCGAGCAGCATCTGTGGGGGGAAAGGAATTGTCGATGTTTTGCGTTGAAACATGAGGATCCTGATGCAGGGTTTCAACCAAAAAAATTAACAATTCCTTTCCCCCCCCCACAGATGCTGCTCAACCCGCTGAGTTTCTCCAGCAGATTGTTTGTTGCTCCAGATACCAGCATCTGCAGTGTCTTGTGTTGCTATTAACCTGAGGCCCTGTCTGCTCTCTTAGGTTTTGCAAATGATCTTGTGTGCTTTGGGGAGGATACAGGGGAATATAGATAGAGTAGGTGAATGGGCAAGGGCACGTCAGATGAATAGAATGTGATGTTATCCACTTTAGTGGAAAAGAATTGGAAAGGTGGAACATTTTTCTGAATGGCAAGAGATTGAAAGGTTTAGGTGTTCAGAAGGTGTCCTTGTACATGAACCACTGAGGGTTAACATGCAGGTACAGTGGGGAATTGGGAGGGAAAACAATATGTTGGCCTTAATTGCATGAGGATTTGAGTATAAGAGTACAATCTAGGACTCTGGTGAGATCACATCTGGAGCATTGTTTTCAGGTTTGGTTTCTCTGCCTAAGGAAGGATTATGTGCAATAGAATGAGTTCATCAGATTGATTGAAAAAAACACGATGCTGGAGAAACTTAGCAGGCCAGGCAGCATCCGTGGAGAAAAACAGGCGGTCAGGACTCACAGCCCTCCAACCCCCAAAAGCTGATTTTGGAACTCAATTGAAAACCAAATTGATTTGTGATAGGCGGGGGTGTTGAGGCTTGCCGAAACAAACTGGGTAAACAAAGTTACAATACAGATCGGCGGAGTGGGCTTGAGGGGTTGAATTGGCTTCTGTTCAACGTTCATAAACTTTGCAGATCAGCCACCCACCATGACTGGATCAGTCTACTGCAAGGTTGCTGACTTGCACCTAATTATGCAGTGTGGATCCATGCCCAGTAGGATGTTAATTACAATCAACTAAACATGTTTCACATTGGCAAGGAAATGAGGCCGACACATACCAGAGTGGTTATTAACCCAGATCGCAGGAGTCAAAACATAGGCTTTGTTGACGAAATCAGAAAACAACTAAATGTTCTAAAACAAGAAAATGACTAAAACTGCAGCCACTTCTCCTGATAGAAGCAGGGACACTTTTTTCAGACAATTAGATTGAATGGAAGATAATTCCATTTAAATTATCAGACACTTACAGTCGGTACCAGGGATGATGTTCAGTTTGGAATACCATTGTGACTAAATGTAGCCTTGTTTTGATTCCTCCATAGGATGTGAGTATTGCTCGCAATCGTTCCCACCCAAAATTGAATTGGATGCCCGGTTTCAGAAGGGTGTCAAGAATCATGCACATTCCTATGGATTGGGAATTTCGTAGAACACAACATTGGTGACCAAATGAGTTTTCATTCCAATCCAACAGTTTAACTCTTACTGAAACAAGCTTTTTAATTCCAGGTTTATTTAACTGAGCTCCCCAACTGGCTTGGTGAACTCACCTCTCTGGGTCATTAGCTTAGGGCCCTAGATTACTAGCACAGCACTTTAGGTTATTAATCCAGTGATATAACCAGTGTATAACCGTACCCTTAGCCAACTCACTCTGTATAATTGAAAGCAGATGGTACATTCACCCCAGTATGCCTTGCTTAAGTCCAAGGTAGACATATCATTGTTTTTTACGGTGTAGAGATCGACTAGGAGAGCAGGAAGCAAGTGGCGTTGAGACATTTACCAAGAGCAAGAAGGGAACACCAGACGCCAAATTGGATCCACTCCATTGCCTGGTTCCAAGCAATATTGTCAGGGGCCCAGGCCTTAACAATACATCCTTCTTGTTACGTGTGCTTTTCTCCTAGGAGACCAAGGGTGAAGGTGACGGAGGGCACTTGCTCAGGGTTCGTGGTCTAGAAATTTACATTGTTGATCTAGTGACATAATTTGGTGTTGGGGACACATTTGGTATTTGGTATTGGTATTGGTTTGTTATTGTCGCATGTACCAACGTCCAGCAAAAAGCCTTTGTTTGATGTGGCAGCCAAACAGATCATGCCGTACATAATTACATCAAGGTAGTAAAAAGAATAGTGTTACAGTTACAGAGAAAGTGTGGTGTAGGTAGACAAATAAAATGCAAGGGCCACGGCGAGGTAGATGGGGAGATCAAGAGACCAAGATCTTTTAGTGAATGAGGGGTCCATTCAAGAATCTGATAACAGTGGGATAGAAGCTGTCCTTGAGTCTGCTGGTTCATGCGCTCAGGCTTTTGTATCTTCTGTCCAACAGGAGAAGGGAGGGGAGATACCAAGCCATGATGCATCCAGAAAGGATGTTTTCTTTGGTGCATCTGTAAAAATTTGGTAAGAGTCATTGGAATTTCTTTAGCCTTCTGAGGAAGTAGAACCATTGGTGTGTCGTGAATATACAGCGCAGTAAGAGGCCATTCAGCCCAACGTGTCCAAACTGCTGTTGGCCCTCCACCAGACCCTCATCCCACACTACAGCACCTCCACCATCCTTTCTCCCCCCTCTATTGCAAATTATTAAGACAGAAGAATAATTGGGTGAAAGTGGCTGCTGCAAGATGATTTGCATAATCACGTTACCCAGATGAAGTTAAGGGAGCCTCTAAATTTGATTAAGAGTTTATAATCCAGAAAGTATAATCCTGTTAATTGGAGGGAAAGTGAGAGAACAAAGGTAGTCCCGATGGCAGGACACCAAGTGAAACCATCACTAATGCTGGGCAGTAAGACGTTCCTCGTCACTAATGCTGGGCAGTAAGACGTTCCTCGTCTTCGAAAGTTAATCCACTTTACATGTGTCGGAGACCTCTATTTGCATTGAAAATAAACCTGTCAGAATCAGAGATGTTTTTCCAGGGGACACATCTGCACTCTTAGCCTTGCTCTTTCTCTACTTTCTGCTTCATGGCAACACACAAGTTGTAGTGTAAATCAAGGCCTGAGCTAACCTCAGGGAGCAGCTCGCCAAGGCTCCCTGTAGATAGTGTGGAAGAGCATTGAGGCTTCACACACTCTGCTCCGTTTACATTATGTTTCAGTAAATGGGTCCCAAGCAATATCAAACCAGGTGTAAGTTGCACCCTGGGGTGCTGTGCAAGTCCCAAGGGCACTTTTTATACCAACCCAGTTACTTGAAGGGCCTGGGCAGGATGTATTGTCGAAATATTTAAAGAATGAACATTCAAAACCTTGGAAAATAAGAAACCCAGCAACTGATTTGTGCACAGCAAGCTCCCACAGACAGAATGAGAGGATAAGCAGAGATAGTGTTGTTAGCCGTGAGGTTAATATTAGCCGACGAAAACGGAATCTTCCCTGGTCAACTGAATGAGTTACAGGGCCTGAATTTTCTAACTCATCTAAAAGACAGCACCGCAGGCAGGCACGGTAGCGTAGCGGTTAGCGTAACGCTATTACAGCACCAGCGACCCGGGTTCAATTCCGGCCGCTGTCTGTCAGGAGTTTGTACGTTCTTCCCGTGACTGCGTGGGTTTTCTCCGGGTGCTCCAGTTTCCTCCCACGTTCCAAAGACGTACGAGTTAGGAACTTGTGGGCATGCTATGTTGGCGGGAAGCGTGGCGACACTTGCGGGCTGTCCCCAGAACACTCTGCGCAAAAGGTGCATTTCACTGTGTGTTTCGATGTACATGTGACTGATAAAGAAATCTTATCTTGTCTTATCTTCCAATCCAGTGCAATACCTTTGGTGTTTACAATGCAGCCTCCTCCACACTGGAGAAAGAAAACACAGATTGGGTGATCGCCTTGCAGAGCGTTCAGTTGTCAAGAGCAACACTGAGCTCCTGGCTGCCTTCCAGTTTAACTTTCCATCTAATTCCCTGCCTGTGGTCTCCTGCATTGTTTTAACGAGGCTCAATGCAAGTTTGAGAAACAGCACCTCGTCTTCCACATGGACACGTTGCAGCCTTCCTGTTTCTTCTCAGCAATGTAAAACTAGCCTTCTCTCCCAGTTACAGGGCGTCCCCAGGTTATGACGGGGTTTCCGACCCTGAGGACTGTCTGTAACCCGGACTGTCCCTAAGTCCGAGACGAACAACGACAGTGTGTAGGAGAGAATCCCAGAAACGGCGGTGGCAGGAAGAGCGGCCGCCAGTCAGCCTCGCCGACTCGGTGAGTGAGCGAGTGAGTCTGCTCAGCACTCCCTGCTCTGCTCGGTTCCACACCCCACCCCCCCCCCCCCCCCCCCCCCCCCCCGATTGTTACAGCTCGGGAGCGGACGGGGACCTGGGAGAGAAGGTACAAGGAAATACAGTGGCCCCACCCGGCAGGAGATGCCTGGAGCCCCATAGAAACCATCCCCATCCATCCCACCGGTCTCCCAAACGCTCGTTGATATGTACAGAGTGTCGCTAAGTCAGGTGTTCGTAACCTGTATAATCAAGTGTCTTCGACTTGAAACATTAACCGTTTCTCTCTCCACAGATGCTGCCTGAACTACTGAGTGTTTCCATCGATTTTTGTTTCAGATTCCCAGCATCTGCAGTATTTTGGATTTTCAGCAACCTCGAGCCTGACATTCTGATGGGACAAAATGACATGTGCCAAGTTCACTCAGTTACAAGGGTCCTGTCCGCTCAGTGTGTTTTAGTTTAGTCAAGTACCATGTCACCGTGGGGGAGGAGGGGTTTCCTTGAGTCCAGGCTTCACTCCTGGAGTGGGAGAGTCCAACCGGGAACTGGTATAGCTGGGAGGTCCAAAGGGATGTGACTCAGGCTCAGATCACCAGGATGGAGAGCCGTTGACTGGATGCGGAGAGGAAGAAGAAAGGAGTGTTCTTCAGCAGTTCTCTTGGGAATGAGCTTTGGAGATTTGGACACCGAGAGGTCTGTGTGCTCAGGACAGGACTCTGGGACTGTCATATCGATGACAATGGTCCACCTGCACTTTCTCTGCAACTGTAACACTATATTCTCCATTCTGTTTATCTTCCTTTTGTACTACCTCAACGTACTTATGTATGGAATGATCTGTCTGGATGGCACGCACACAAAAGCTTTTCACTGTCTCTCGGTTACATGTAATAATAATAAACCAATTACCAATGGTCGGGATGGATTGGGAGAAAATTATCCTCTGGATCAGGGCAAGATCAGATTGGGTTTTAATTTTAGACCCAAGCAGATCTGTGTGGGAAATCACTCTGCCCAGGAAACAAAGAGAGGTCAACGATTCTGTTGGTAGCTTCCATATCCTGTCATTAGATTTATAGGGTTATATAGCATGGAAATAGGCCCTTCAGCCCAACTCATCCATGCTGACCAAGTTGCCTGCCTGAGCCAATCCCATTTCTTTAAGGTTCGGGCACTGGAGGAAGTCTCAAGCTCACGACCCATCTTGGCTGAGAGACATGAGTGTTGTCCACTGAGTCACACGCAGAACATGACCAGTGAGTTGTGACTGCTTACAATGTCACATGTCTCACGCAGGGTAAGGAGAGGGTTGGAGTTAGTTGGGTACGTTTCACCAACCTCCCAGCATTTAGGAACTGTCCAGTAACCGAGATAAATGAAGCTTCCCCTTTAACAACTGAGAATAAGTTCTTTTTTTCTCTCATTTATATTGCTGAGCGACAATGAGCTTCAGTTCACAGGAAGGCTGGCTCAGCATCGGCGGTGCAGTGTATAACACAGGCAGCCGAGAGACTCTGAGAAATGATGTTGTGTGTGCAAATCCTGCATCTGAACCTACGATCTCTCGTGGTGAGTAATGAGTCTTGACACTCCTCTGAGACGCTGGAAAAAGATTGGAGTTTGTTTTGTCAGAAAAATAAAATAAATGTGAGAACTGAACTATTAGAATGGCTCATTAATGTCAGCCACATTTTACTGTTTTGAAGTTATTTACAAACCTTCTCACTTTATTATTTTAGCAGTAAATATTTTACCTTGATCCCAGACGCAATTTGCCCTCTTTGGTTTTCCCATGAAAACCATCAGTCCTGACGTGGTTGTGTTTATAGCAAGAAAGGCCAGGAGCCAAACGGTGTTGTGTCTGAATACTTTGAGCTAATGCTTGTCAAGCAGGGTCTGACCAACCAGTCTCTTCAAACATGGACCATTTTCACCAGTGTCACTGGGACATCTCTTCCCGAGGGAGCTCCTTCCTGGGCAAGGACTTTGGAAACCAGCTGATACCTCATTCAAGTGACCATGCAACTGTCTCAGTGCCTGCAGGTTGCCCGACTGGCTGGATAAACGTGACTGAACCAAGTCCTGCCTTGTTAAAATTGCACACAAGCACAGACTCCACAGCAAGAGTCCAGGTTGCATTCCACCTACGTCCACACACAAACTGCTGGAGGAATTCAGCTGGTCAGGCAGCATCTGTGGAGGGAAATGGACTGTCGACATTCTGGACTGAAAGAGTAGAGGGGAGGTAGCCAGTATAAAGAGGTGAGGGAGATGGGTGGGGGCAAGAGCTGGCAGGTGATGGGTGGATCCGGGTGAGGAGGGGTGACGGGCAGATGGAGGAGGGGAGGGTGGGAACAGCGACAGAGGCCGGGAGGTGAGAGGTGGAGGCGACAGAGGGCTGCAGATGGTGGGATCTGATAGGAAGGGAAGGTGGATCATGGAACCAAGTGAGAGAGATGGGGAGGGCAGAGGGGAACATTGTCGGGGGGAGATGAGCAGATCAAGTCGGTGAAAGAGGGGAAAGAAACAGGGTGACGGGGGCTGGGGTGGGTGTAGGAGGAACTGGGGTTTCTACCTATTTGAGGCAGAACAGTCAAACCCTCCTGAACAAATGCTCACACTGAGCAAGAGTAATTTCTCCCTTGTGTTATGGGGCAACGTTTACTCTCAATCAACACAGTTGAAGAAATAATTTCCATTTATACAGCACCTCTTACATAAGAAAAACATTTGAAGGTGTGTCAGAGAAGAATTAGACTGAGCCACATCGAACTGAGCAGCCAAGGCTTGCTCAAAGAGTTGGGTTTTAAGGAATGTCTTAAGGTGGAAAGGGAGGATTTGGGGGAATTCCAGAGCTTTGGGCCTTGGGAACTGAGGGCACGGCTGCGTCGGATGGAGCAACGGGTGATCAAGAGGTCAGACCGCTACAATATCGGAAAGTGTCATCAGGGGCGCAACCCTCCCCAGCATCGACAGCATCTTCAAGAGGCGGTGCCTCAAGAAGGCGGCATCCATCACTAAGGACCCTCACCACCCGGGACATGCCCTCTTCTCGTTACTACCATCGGGGAGGAGGTATTGGAGCCTGAAGAGACACACTCAACGATTCAGGAACAGATTCTTCTCCTCCGCCATCAGATTTCTGAACGGTCCATGAACCCATGAACACTATTTTGGTTTTTTTTGCACTATTTATATATTTTGTAATTTATAGTAATTTTTATGTCTTGCACTGTACTGTTGCCGTAAAGCAACAAATTTCACGTCATCTAAGTCAGTGATAATAAACCTGATTCTGATTCTGAAGTTGAATATGATGCAGTTGTGTGCAGTTCTCGTCACCCAGCTACAGGGAGGATATCATTAGGCCGGGAAGGGTGCAGCAAACAATTACAAAGCTGTTACTGGGACCAGACCTTGAGTTATAAGGAGAGGCTGGGATTGTTTTCTCTGGACGGTACGAGGTTGAGGGGTGACCTTATTATAGAAAGCATCCTATCTGGATGCATCACGGCTTGGTATGGCAACTGCTCTGCCCGGGACCACAAGAAACTGCAGAGAGTTGTGGACACAGCCCAGCGCATCACAGACACCAGCCTCCCCTCCTTGGACTCTGTCTTTACCTCTCACTGCCTTAGTGAAGCAGCCAGCATAATTAAAGACCCCACCCACCCGGGACATTCTCTCTTCTCTCCTCTTCCATCAGGCAGAACATACAGGAGCCTGAGGGCACGAACCACCAGGCTCAAGGACAGCTTCTACCCTACTGTGATAAGACTATTGAACGGTTCCCTTATACGATGAGATGGACTATGACCTCACGATCTACCTTGTTGTGACCTTGCACCTTATTGCACTGCACTTTCTCTGTAGCTGTGACACTTTACTCTGTACTGTTATTGTTTTTACCTGTACTACATCAGTGCACTCTGTACTAACCCAATGTAACTGCACTGTGTAATGAATTGACCTGTATGATTGGTATGCAAGACAAGTTTTTCACTGTACCTCGGTACCAGTGACAATCATAAACCAATACCAATACCGAATCATAAGGAGCGTAGATAAGGTGAATGATCAGTCTTTTTCCCAGAGTAGGGAGTCTAAAACTAGGGCACAGATTTAAGGTGGGGGGGGAAGATCTAAAGAGGATGTGAGGGGCAGGTTTTTCACACAGAAGGTGGTGGTCGTGTGGAACTAGCTGCCCAAGGAGATGGTGGAGATGGGTACAATTACAATGTTTAGAAGACAGTTGGACAGGTTCATGGATAGGGAAGGCTTAGGGGGATATTGGCCAAATGCAGGCAAATGGGAGTAGCGCAGGTAATCCCATGGAGGAGATGGGCTGAAGGGCCGGTTTCCATGCTGTTTAACTCAATGACTAGAGAGAGGGAGGCAAAGCCACAGAAAGGTTTGAAAACAAGGGTGAGAATTTTAAAATGAAGGGGCTGTTCAAACAACAACCAATGACATGGCAACAGGTACAAGTCAGGACATGACCAGTTGAGTTTTAGATGACTGTGTGTTTTTTGGAGAACTGAATGTGGGAGACAGGCCAAGTTGTGTTGTAGTGCTGAAGCCTGAGGTTAGAACTGAGTCAAGGCAGGGAGAGTGAAATACTTGGAGGTCATCATGTCACTGGGGAGTGTGCACAAATTGGCCACCATAATTTCTACTCAATTGCAAAAGCAACTAGGCATCAAACACATTTCATTGACCATAAAACACAATGGAATGCACTGGGATCATGAAATTCTGTTTAGGAATGCACATTATTTCTCAAAAATTAAAAGAAAAATGCAAATGCTGGAAATCTGAAACAAAAACAGAAAATGCTGGAAAAACTCAGCAACCATTCACTTTTATAGCCAGTACTCTATGTAAATTGGTAAACTGGTTGATTATTGTCACATGTACTGAGGTACAGTGAAAAACTTTGTTTTGCATGCCATCCATACAGATTGTTTCATCATATCAGTACATTGAAGTAGTACAAGGGAAAACAATAACAGAATGCAGAATAAAGTGTTACAGTTACAGAGAAAGTGCAGTGCAGGCAGACAATAAGGTGCAAGGTCATAATGAGGTAGATTGTGAGGTCAAGAGTCCACCTTATCATACTAGGGGACTGTTCAATAGTCTTATAACAGCGGGATAGAAACTGTCCTTGAGCCTGGTGGTACGTGCTTTCAGGCATTTGTATCTTCTGCCTGACGGGAGGGGTGAGAAGAGAAAATGTCTTATGTGGGTGGGGTCTTTGATTATGTTGGCTGCTTTACTGAGGCAGCGAGAAGTGTAGACAGAGTCCACAGAGGGGAGTCTGGTTTCCGTGATGTGCTGAGCTGTGTCCACAACACTCTGTGGTCCCGGGCAGAGCAGTTGCCAAACCAAGCCGTGATGCATCCGGATAGAATCTTTTCAATGGTGCATCGATAAAAATTAGTGCCTCTTGAGGGGATATGGAATAGAAGGATATCCTGTTAGGAACTAAATAAAGAGAAATAGGAAGTCCGTGTGGAAAATGTACGTAGGCTGAACCAGTTGGCTAGATGGCCTCATTTCTGCACCGGATATATAAAAACTATAGGCTGCAACCAGACATCTCTGACAACTGCCCTTCATTCTTGGAGTGTCAGAGGTTGCAGGGTGACCTTACAGAGGTGTATAAGATCATGAGAGGCATAGATAGGGTGAATGCACTCAGTCTTTTTCCCAGGGACAGGGAACCAAAATAAGGGCATAGGTTTAAGGTGAGAGAGGAAAGATTTAAAAGGAACCTGAGGGACAACTTCTTAATGCAGAGGGTGGTGAGTATGTGGAACGAGGTGCCAGAGAAAGTAGTTGAGGCAGGTACAATAACAACACTTAAAAGATATTTGGATAAGGGCAGGGATAGGAAAGGTTAAGAGGGATATGGGCCAAGTGCTGGCAAATGGGACTGGCTTAGATGGGCACCTTGTTCAGCATGGATGAGTTGGGCTGAAAGGCCTGTTTCTGTGCTGTATTACTCTATGACTCTAAGGTAAGATATTTATTTATTAGTCACGTGTACCTCGAAACAGACAGTGAAATGCATCTTTTTGCATTACTGAGAATGTGCAGGAGGCAGCCCGCAAGTGTCGCCACGCTTCCGGCGCCAACATAGCATGCCCACAACTTCCTAACCTGTACGTCTTTGGAATGTGGGAGGAAACCGGAGCACCTGGAGGAAAGCCACGCAGACACAGAGAGAACGTACAGACTCCATACAGACAGTGGCGGGAATTGAACCCAGGTCACTGGCGCTGTAATAGTGTTACACTAGTGGTGCTCCGCAGGGATATGTACTGGGACCTCTGCTGTTTGTGATGTACATAAGGGACCTGGATGAGTATGCTGATGGGTGGGTTAGAAATTTGCAGATAATACCAAGATTGGTGAAGTTGTGATTAGTGTAGAAGACTGACGATGGATACAGCGTGTTATAGATCAGTTGCAGATGTGGGCAGAGAAATGGCAGATGGAGTTTAACCAGGATAAATGTGAGGTGTTGCACCCTGGTGGGACTAATGTCATGAGGCAGTACACAAGATTGTAAGGGCAAGACCCCTAACAGTGTTGAAGAGCAGAGAGACCTTGGGGTGCAAGTCCATGGTTCATTGAAAGTGGCTACACAGGTAGATAGAGTGGTCAAGAAGGCTTATGGAATGCTTGCTTTCATTAATCGGGGTATTGAGCATAGGAGTCAAGAAGTTACGATGCATCTCTATAGAACTCTGGTTAGGCCGCATTTAGAGTATTGCGTGAAATTCTGGCCACCTCACTATAGGAAGGACGTTGAGGCTTTAGAGAGGGTGCAGAGGAGGTTTACTAGGATACTGCGTGGATTAGAGGGCATGTGCTATCAGGAGAGGCTGGACAAACTTGGGCTCTTTTCTCTGGAGCGGCAGAGGCGGAAGGGTGATCTGTTGGAAGTGTATAAAATTTTGAGGGGCGTAGATAGGGTGGACAGGCAATATCTTTTTCCCTTTATTGAGCGATCCAATACCAGAGGGCATGCATTTAAGGTGAGAGGGGTAGGTTCAGAACAGACGTGAGGGGTGCATTTTTTTACTGAGAGAGTGGTGGATGCCTGGAATGCATTGCCTGAGAGGATGGTGGAGGCAAATTCATTGGGGGCTTTTAAGAGGGGCTTGGATGGGCACGTGAATGAGAGGAAAATAGAGGGATATGGGCATTCTGTAGGTAGGAGGGAATAACTATGTCGGCACAACATTGTGGGCCGAAGGGCCCGTTCTGTGCTGTACTGTTCTATGTTCTATGTTCTAACTGCTACACTACCGTGCCGTCCTGTGCTTAGAGAAACCACATTTTTAATACATTGTGCATTTTAGTATAAATTCCATCTCTCAGCAGGGAATTGTATCTGGCAGTTACAGGGTTGAAGCCCTATCTCTAGGTTGTGGCCCCTTTGAACCATCTCCAGTATAAACAAGAGATCACTGGCTATGTACTGGTGTGCAGCACCCTGATGAGGCATCACTGCCAGGTCTGTGGTCAGGAGAGAATATTCCAGTTTGCAAGTGCAGAGGGAGCTGTCAGCATAGCATTTCCTGGGAGCCCTGAACTCTTAACTGAGGATTAATGAGTGTAGCTCACAGGATGTGATGCCAACATTTACAGCTGGCCAACTCTTCCCCCAAGGAGATAATGTAAGACAATTGAACAAATTCAGCGACTTCTCCTCTGCTGGGAAGGGGCAGGAATCTTCACTCTTTTCAATCCATTTTTCCAGAGGGTAACTCTTGGTTTACAGTAAGAGTCATGGCAATAATTCATGGTAAACACACAGTGAAATGCATCTTCAGCGTAGAGTGTTCTGGGGGCAGCCCGCAAGCGTCGCCACACTTCCGGTGCCAACATAGCATGCCCACAACGTCTTAACCCATACGTCTTTGGATGGTGAGGGTCCTTAGTGATGGATGCTGCCTTCTTGAGGCACGGCCTCTTGGAGATGTCCTCGATGGTGGGGAGGGTTGTACCTGTGTTGAAGCTGGCTGAGTCTACAACCATCTGCAGCCTATTGTGATCCTGTGCATTGGAGCCTGTGATGCAACCAGTCAGAATGCTCTCCACCATACATCTATATAAATTTGCAAAATTTTTTGGTGATATACCAAATCTCCTCAAACTCCTAACGAAGTAGACCCACTGGCGTGCCTTCTTCATGATTGCATCAATGTGTTGGAGCCAGGATAGATCCTCCGAGATGTTGACGCCCAGGGACTTGAAGCTGCTCACCCTTTCACTGCTGACCCCTCAATGAAGACTGGTGTGTGTTCTCCCGACTTCCCCTTCCTGAAGTCCACAGTCAGTTCCCTGGTCTTGCTGACATTGAGTGTGAGGTTGTTGTGACCTCATTGGGTTGAGGTTCCTATTAAATCTCTCCCCTCTCACCTTAAACTATGCCCTCTAGTTCTTGATTCCCCAACCTTGCATTCACCCTATGTCCCTCATGATTTTATCAAACAGTGATTGTTATTAAACAGAATGAGACTCATTCCAGAGTGGCACAGTGGTGAAGCAAGTGGAACTACTGCCTCAGTGCCAGAGACATGGTTCAATCCCGACCTTAGGTGCTGTCTGTGTGGAGTTTGTACATTCCCGCCCTTAACTGTGCGGGTTTCCTCCGGGTGCTCTGGTTTCCTCCTACATCTCAAAGACGTGCAGGTTGGTCGGTTAAATGGCCGCTGTAAAATGTGTAGATGAGTAGTAGAATTTGGAGAAGTTGATGGGAATGTGGGGAGAATAAGTATAGGAAAATGAGTTGGGGAGTGGGATGAGTCAGGAAGTGTCCTCCTGTGTTATAAGGAACTATGGTAAATGTGGTGCTGGTGTTAGGGGTAATGTCTACAGATTGAAGGTCAGTTAATGGTCTGAAAACAGAGTAAGAACAAGACAGGTTGGCAGGCTGTGACTAGTGCAGGTTTCAGTGCTGGGACCCCAGCTGTTCACAACCATAACATATCCCAGAATGGTAATGGTTCACAGCTGGGTAGAAGTGAGTGCAGATGGGATCAGGGGGATAGAGATAGGTTAAGTGAACGGGCAAGGAGTCAACAGATGGTCTGTACTGTGGAACCTGAGGTCATTCACTTTGGCAGGGAAGCAGAGTATTTTTTTAAAGGTGACAGATTGAAATGTGTTGTTGGTCAGAGGGACCTATGTGTCCTGGTACAGTAAGCAATTAGGAAGGCAAATGATAGGTTGGCCTTCATTGCAAGGGGACGCAAATAGTGTATCGGCTGTCGTGCAGGAGTGTTTGAGAACAAGAGGAGAGGTGCCTTGATCCAGTTATATCGGGCTCTAGTGAGGCCACATCTGGAACATTGTACAGCCGTCTCGCCTCGTCTCATTACTTAAGGAAAGACAGACACAATGGAGGGTGTGCATAAAGCTTCACTGGATTAATTCCATGGGTGTTGAATTTGAGGAGAAATTAAGTAGACTGGCCCAATACTCTAGAAGTGTTTAGAAGAATGAGAGGTGATCTCATTGAAATATACAGCATTCTTACGGGGACATGCAGAGCTGATGTTTTTCCTGGCTCGTGTGTCTAGAACCAGAGGTCAAAAATTCAAAGTAAGGGGTCGTCATTCAGAACATAGAACGTAGAATGGTACAGCATAGGATCGGGAACAGGCCCTTCAGCCCACAGTATCTGTGCTGACAATGATGCCAAATTAAACTAAACCTATCTGCCTGTAGATGATTCTAATCCCTCCATTGCCTGCATGTTTTTGTGAGTATGTAGATGCCTCTTAAATGCCATTATTGTATCCGATTCCACTACCGCGCCTGGCAGCCCGTTCCAGGCACCCACCACTCTCTGTAAAAAAAACTTGCCCCGCACATCTCCTTTAAACTTTCCCCCTCTCACCTTGAATGCATGACCTCTAGTATTTGATATTTCTACCTTGGGAGAAAGGCTCTGACTATCTACACAATCTATGCTTCTCATAATGTTATAAACCTCTATCAGGTTTCCCCTCAGCCTCCAGTCCTGCAGAGAAAACAATCAAAGTTTGTCTAGTCGATCCTTAAAACTCATACACTTCAATCCAGTCAGCCGGCTGATACTTCAGAGTAGTAGAGAAGAGGGTAGAGAATCTACCCCAGAAAGTTATGGACGCTTGGGTGAGCAGAGCACACTGTTCTCAGTCCTGACATCATTCCGAGCTCTGTGATGGGAAGAGATTGACAGGTGGGCAGTGGAAAAGATTCAATGAATGAGTCTTTTCCTTGAAAAAATGCAACATCCTCATTGATCTGTGGGAATTCTGGTCTAAGATTACTCTAAATGATAAGATAAGATTTCTTTATTAGTCACGTGTACATCAAAACACACAGTGAAATGCATCTTTTGCGTAGACTGTTCTGGGGGCAGCCCACAAGTGCCGCCATGCTTCTGGTACCAACACAGCATGCCCACAACTTCCTAACCCGTACGTCTTTGGATGTGGGAGGAAACCGGAGCACCTGGAGGAAACCCACGCAGACACGGGAAGAACGTACAACCTCCTTACAGACAGCAGTGGGAATTGAACCCGGGTCTCTGGCACTGTAATAGCATCACGCTAACCACTACACTACCATGCCTGGCGGAAGAAAGAGCAATCATACAACATAGAATGTAAAACATAGAACAGTACAGCACAGGAACAGGCCCGTCGGCCCACAATGTGTGCCGAACTAATTAAACTAGTAATTAAAGGCCTAACTAAACACGTCTCTTCTGCTTACACTATGCCCGTATCCCTACATTCTCTGCACATTCATGTTCCTATCTAAGAGCCTCTTAAACACCTCTATTGTATCTGCCTCCACCACCACCCCTGGCAGCGCATTCCAGGCACCCACCACTCTCTGTGTAAAAAACTTGCCCTGCACATCTCCTTTGAACTTACCCTCTCTCACCTTAAATACACGCCCTTTAGTATTAGACAATTCAACCCTGGGAAAAAGATACAGACTGCCTACTCTATCTATGCCTCTCATAATTTCATAAACTTCTATCAGGTCTCCCCTCAGCCTCTGCCTCCAGAGAAAACAACCCAAGTTTGTCCATCCTCTCCTTATAGCACATGCCCTCTAATCCAGGCAGCATCCTGGTAAATCTCTTCTGCACCCACTCCAAAGCCTCCACACCCTTCCTACAATGGGTGGACCAGGGCCATATTCAAGACAGCATTTAGAGCATTGGGTCTGTTAGTAGGGAGCACAAACAGGAGAAAGAGATGCTAATGATCAGAACCATAGAGCATGCAGCAGAGAAACAGGCCCTTCGGCCCATCACATCCATGTCGAGCATCAAGTACCATTCTACACTAAACCCATTCACCAGTGGTGGCAGGGCCCACTTGTCTCATCAGCAACCTCAGATGCCACAGAGCTGGAGTGGAAACAGTCATACGTGATCCCACAGGGCTGCATGAGGAAGAAGAGAGAGTGATGTCAGCAGGCGTTTGGTGGGCAGCTCTCTGCCCTCTCTGCTCTCAAAGGGGGGGAGTGGGGCAGAGGGGGTAGTCTCATTGTCCCATGCCAGAGACCACAGAACAAAATCTAAGCTGGTGTTCTGAGAACAGGAACCCCAGAAGCCTGGTAACTCACTCCATGATGCATTTTACTGAGGTTGATTTGGGGGTGTACAAATGGGAAGCATAGTGGGGAGAACATCCCCTGTTTTCATCAAGTCATACAGCAGGGAAACAGGCCCTTCAGCCCAACTGGTACATGCCAACCAAGATTCCCACCTAAACTAGTCCCATTTGCCCGTATGTTGCAGTTAGCGTAACGCTATTACAGCGTCAGCAACCCAGATTCAATTCCGGCCACTGTCTGTAAGGAGTTTGTACGTTCTCCCTGTGTCTGCGTGGGTTTCCTCCGGGTGCTCTGGTTTCCTCCCACATTCCAAAGACGTACGGGCTAGGAAGCTGTGGGCGTGCTATGTTGGGGCCAGAAGCGTGGCGACACTTGTGGGCTGCCTCCAGAACAGTCTACGCAAAAGATGCATTTCACTATGTGTTTCGATGTACATGTGACTAATAAAGAAATTTTATCTTATCCACATACCTGTCCAAGTATCTCTTAAATGATGTCAATGTACCTGCCTCAACCACTTCCTCTAGCAGCTCATCCCTCATACGGACCACCCTCTGGGTGAAAAAGTTGTCCTTCAGGTTCCTATTGAATCGTTCCCCTCTCACCTTAAACCTCTGTCCTCTAATTCTTGATTCCCCAACCCTGGGGAAAAGACTGAGTGCATTCACCCTATCTATGCCCGTCATGATTTTGTACACCTCTGTGAGGTCACCTCTCAGCCTCCAATGCTTTTCTCTTCAAAAAATTGCTGGATCTTTTACGCATTATCCAAAGCAATTTCTACTACAACTTCCATTTATAGAGGCCCCTTCTTTAGGCCAACCCAGCTCCCCCATCTCCCCTCTCTCCACCGAGACACTTCACAGGAGTGGTAGCCAACAAAGTTTTCCAGTATGCTGGACAGATGAGCAAAAGCTCAGTCAAAGAGCCAGGATGTCAACCAGAGGCTGAAAGGAGAGGGAGAGAAGCAGAGAGGTTTACGGAGGGTTCATTGGTTAAATTGGTAAATTGGTTTATTATTGTCACATGTACTGAGGTGCAGTGAAAAACTTTGTTTTGCATGCCATCCATACAGATCATTTCATTCCAATAGTCAATGAGGTAGTACAAGGTAAAAGCAATAACAGGATGCAGAATATGGTGTCACAGTTACAGAGAAAGTGCAGTGCAGGCAGACAATAAGGTGCAAGGTCATGACGAGGTAGATTGTGAGGTCAAGACTCCACCTTTTCATACTAGGGGACCGTTCAATAGTCTTATAACAGCGGGATAGAAGCTGTCCTTGAGCCTGGTGATACGTGCTTTCGGGCTTTTGTATCTTCTCCCCGATGGGAGGGGGAGAAGAGAGAATGTCCGGAGTGGTTCTCCGGGCCCAGGAAGCTGACGGACCAGCACTGTGGAGCCATAGAGTTATGCAGCACAAAAACAGGCCCTTTGGCCCATTATGTCCATGCCAACCATCAAGTAACCATCTATACTAATCCCATTTACCAATGGTGGAGCAAAGCAAAGCAGCAGGGAAGGGCAGGAGGCTCACCCTGGAAGGGGGCAGAGATTAAATCATCCTCAGAGAGGGATCGCAGTAAGAGAGGGCTGAGCCTCCAGCTGACAACCAAGTTCTGTTACAACTTTGCAACAAGAAGCCTACACCAGTAGGGAGTACCTCCAAGACCCTAAAATTCCTTTTTATTTACTTCCCCAGCATCACGTCTAAGACGTTCGTCCTTGAATTACAGAAGAGGACATTTGCATTTTTTTCCCTCCTCCCAGATGCCTTGCAAGGGTGTCAAACGTTCTTCCCCAGAGAGGGCGGTGAGCTTGCAGAGACTGGGAGATTAGCTTGTAATCACCGCCAGCTCCTGAGGAGACAGTTCCCAGCAAGAACCTAATTATCTCAGCTCCAAAATGGCCAGAGGTCCTTCTGGGAACTTCAGGCCCATAGATGGCAGTAGTAAGATTCTCAGCAACTCCAAGTGACATCTGTTGAAGTGATTTGTTTGAACTTAGCTTCTAAAACGCACATTGACATGGGCAGTTTCCCAGTCAATAAGCAGCTGCCTGTGGAGAAAGCAATTTCTTCATTTCAAAGGCTGAAACTGATACAGAAAGATGTCGATCATCAGGACTGCTCTGCTGCTGAGATCAAGTCACTGGTGTGAGGTTCCCTCTGCCAGACACGGCCTTCATTCACCACCTAGTTTGTTCAACGGATCCACAGTCAAACTGGTTCTTGGTTTCCCACTGAAACTCTAAGTTTACATCTGCTGGAAGAATCAAAAGTCCCATATACACAAGGGCTTTAAACCATCTCAGACCAACGGCCGTTGAATTTGTTGGTTGATCTGCACAAGGGAAGCATGGCAGAGTATTTCACTGGAACTCAATGGCCTTCCTACCATAGTGTGTGACGGCACAAGTGGGTCCTGTTCAGTAAAAGACAGAGAGAGAGGAGCAGACAGGCACAGAGACAGGGGGAGGCACGGGAAAGACAGACACAGACATGGGGCAGACAGACGCGGACATGGGGCAGACAGACGCGGACATGGGGCAGACAGACGCGGACATGGGAAAGACAGACACAGACATGGGGCAGACAGACGCGGACATGGGGCAGACAGACGCGGACATGGGGCAGACAGACGCGGACATGGGGCAGACAGACACGGACATTGGGGAAGACAGACAGACATGGAGAAGACAGACACAGACATGGGGCAGACAGACACGGACATGGGGCAGACAGACGCGGACATGGGGCAGACAGACGCGGACATGGGGCAGACAGACGCGGACATGGGGCAGACAGACGCGGACATGGGGCAGACAGACACGGACATGGGGCAGACAGACACGGACATGGGGCAGACAGACGCGGACATGGGGCAGACAGACGCGGACATGGGGCAGACAGACGCGGACATGGGGCAGACAGACGCGGACATGGGGCAGACAGACACGGACATGGGGCAGACAGACACGGACATTGGGGAAGACAGACAGACATGGAGAAGACAGACACAGACATGGGGCAGACAGACGCGGACATGGGGCAGACAGACACGGACATGGGGCAGACAGACACGGACATTGGGGAAGACAGACAGACATGGAGAAGACAGACACAGACATGGGGCAGACAGACACGGACATGGGGCAGACAGACGCGGACATGGGGCAGACAGACGCGGACATGGGGCAGACAGACGCGGACATGGGGCAGACAGACGCGGACATGGGGCAGACAGACACGGACATGGGGCAGACAGACACGGACATGGGGAAGACAGACACGGACATTGGGCAGACAGACACAGACATGGGGAAGACAGACAGACATGGAGAAGACAGACACAGACATGGGGCAGACAGACGCGGACATGGGGCAGACAGACACGGACATGGGGAAGACAGACACGGACATTGGGCAGACAGACACAGACATGGGGAAGACAGACAGACATGGAGAAGACAGACACAGACATGGGGCGGACAGACACAGACATGGGGCAGACAGACAGACACGGAGAAGACAGACAGACATGGCGTAGGCAGACACAGACATGGGGCAGACAAACACAGACATGGGGTAGGCAGACACAGACATTGGGCAGACAGATACAGAGACAGGTCAGACAGACACGGTAAATGGGCAGACAGCCATATAGACAGGAGCAAGAAACAAGCTGCTGGAGGAACACAGCCCAGCACTCAGATCGAACCTACGCAGTGCCAGAAGGCCTTGGTCAGCAGCATGATGCTGACGGAAGGGCAGAGGCAGGTTCAATCAGAAGTTGCAAAAGGAAATGGGACAAATGAATGCAGGAACATTCAGGGCTTTGGGGTAAGGACCAGGTAGTGTGACTATATGCTTTAAAGAATAATGAGTTACCCATTTAGATAGAGGTCAGGCATCTTTTTTTCCCTCAGGGGATCATGAGCCTTTGGAACACACCGACCCCCGCCAGCAGCATTGAGATGTGTCTACTCGAGGACTTTGATCGGCCATGTGTGGAAGGCTACGGGCCAAGCGCTGGAGGATTGGATTGGTACAGATGGGTGCCCACTGGTTGGTGAGGACCTGATGCAGCAAATGTTCCAGCCCCATCTACACTTCGAGCTGTGTTCTACACTTTCTACACTTTTAGTTCTACAGTTCTAATTCGAGCACTAAATAGCTCTGTCCACACTTCTCGCTGCCTCAGTAAAGCAGCCAGCATAATCAAAGACCCCACCCACCCCGGACATTCTCTCTTCTCCTCCCTCCCACCAGGCAGAAGATACAAAAGCCTGAAAGCACGTACCACCAGGCTCAAGGACAGCTTCTATCCTGCTGTTATAAGACTATTGAATGGTCCTCTTGTCCGATAAGGTGGACTCTTGACCTCACAACTACCTCGTTATGGCCCTTGCACCTTATTGTCTGCCTGCACTGCACTGTTTCTGTAGCTGTGACACTTTATTCTGCGTTCTGTTATTGACATTGCACCTTATTGTCTGCCTGCACTGCACTGTCTCTGTAGCTGTGACACTTTATTCTGCGTTCTGTTATTGACATTGCACCTTATTGTCTGCCTGCACTGCACTGTCTCTGTATTCTTTATTCTGTTTTGTTCTGCATTCTGTTATTGTTTTCCCTTGTACTACCTCAATGCAAGACAAGCTTTTCACTGTACCTCAGTACATGTGACAATAATAAACCAATTTACCAATTTAATTTACCGATTTACCATAACTTTATGAATCTAGAACTCTGTAGCCCTTTGAAGATTGAAGGAACCAGCAGATCTCCGCAGCATAAGCCAGAACTCAGCCAATAGTTCTCTTAGCTGGAAGTGGTTCAAATCACACTCTTGGTAACATCCTCAAAGCATCTATCCTCAGAGCTGTGTCTATCTCATCGAGGAAACTTCTCATTGTTTTAAACTCCAGTGAGTATAAGCCAGTGTTCATCAGTCGACAGTCAGAATCTTTTTTCCCCGGGTGGAAATGTCAAATACTAGAGGACATGCATTTAAGGTGAGAGAAGGGATGTTTAAGGGACATGTGCGGGGCAAGTTTTTTACACAGAGAGTGGTGGGTACCTGGAACGGGCTGCCAGGGGTGATGCTGGAAGCAGATACGATAGAGGTGTTTAAGAGGCTTTTAGATAGGTAATAGAATATGCAGGGAATGGAGGGATATGGATCACGTGTAGGCAGAAGAGATTTTATTTAGTTTGGCGTCATGTTCAGCACAGACATTGTGGGCTGAAGGGCCTGTTCCTGCGCTGTACTGTTCTATGTTCTATGTTCTCCTCCTAGTACAGCCCCTCATCACAGGAATTAATCTTGTACATTCATGCTATGCTGAATTCAAGCCAAGTATATATTTCCTTGTGTATGGGGACCAAACCTTCACACCTCTAGTGTTGCAAGATAGAACCATAGAACAATACAGCACAATACAGGCCCTTCGGCCCACCATGTTGTGCCGACCTTCAAACCACTCCTAAGACTATCTAACCCCTTCCTCCCACTTATCCCTCTATCTTAAATTCCTCCATATGCTTATCTAACAATCTCTTGAACTTGACCAACGTATCAGCCTCCACCACCACTCCAGGCAGCGCATTCCATGCACCAACCACTCTCTGGGTGAAGAACCTCCCTCTGACATCTCCCTTGAACTTCCCACCCATTACCTTAAAGCCATGTCCTCTTGTATTGAGCATTGGTGCCCTGGGAAAGAGGCGCTGGCTGTCCACTCTATCTATTCCTCTTAATATCTTGGATACCTCTATCAAGTCTCCCCTCATCCTCCTCCTCTCCAATGAGTAAAGCCCTAGCTCCTTTAGTCTCTCCTCATAATCCATACTCTCTAATCCAGGCAGCATCCTAGTAAATCTCCTCTGCGCCCTTTCCAATGCCTCCACATCCTTCCTATAATGAGGTGACCAGAACTGGACACAGTCCTCTAAGTGTGGTCTAACCAGAGTTTTGTAAAGCTGCATCATCACTTCGCGACTCTTTAACCCGATCCCACGACTTATGAAAGCTAACATCCCATAAGTTTTCTTAACTACCCTATCTACCTGTGAGGCAACTTTCAGTGATCTGTGGATATGAGCCCCCAGATCCCTCTGCTCCTCTACACTGCACAGAATCCTGCAATTTACCTTGTATTCCGCCTTGGACTTTGTCCTTCCAAAGTGTACCACCTCACACTTCTCTGGATTGAACTCCATCTGCCACTTGTCAGCCAAGATGTCCCGAGTCAAGATGCCACAGTCAAGATGTCCCGAGATTCTTCACTGGAGGGGAACCTGTCATTTATTGACATTGAGCCAAGGAAGGCTGGGGCATTAGGGCAGGGGGCAGAAAGCTTGGTCAGAGCATTGGGATCTAATGGGCATCCTGGAGGAAAGTGAAGCAGGAGAGGTGTAGGAAGAGGTTTAGACCTTAGGATACAGGTAGCTAAGGGCATTGGCTACCAACGATGGAGCAAGTAAAACTGAGGATCACCTAATTGAACAGTGAGCCCTTGTTAAATTCATCACAGCATTCACTAGACACTGAATTCCATTATTGTTTAGGTGAATTTAGAACAAAGAACATAGAACCGTACAGCACAGGAAGATGCCCTTCGGCCCACCATATCTGTGCTGACCATGATGCCAATTTTAACTGCACATCTTCCAGCACATGGTTCATATCCCTCCAATCCCTCTCTGTTCACGTGCCTGTGTAAATGCCTGTTAAACATTGCTATCATCTCCCCCAGCAGCACATTCCAGGCACCTACCACTCGCTGTGTAAAAAACTTGTTTCATAAATCCCCCTCTCACCTTAAACCTATGCAGTCTGGTGTTTGACCCACCCTGGGGATAAAGACTCTGGCTGCTTACCCTATCTACGCCCCTCATAATTTTATAAACTTCTATCAGGTCTCCCCTCAGTCTCCGAAGCTCCAGAGAAAACAATCCAAGTTTGCCCAACCTCTCCCTAGAGCTAGGACTCTCTAATCCAGGCAACATGCTGGTGAACCTCTTCTGCACCTTCTCCAAAGCCTCCACATCCTTCCTATAATGGGGTGACCAGAATCGCACACAATACTCCAAATGTGGCCTAACGGAAGCTTATACAGCTGCAGTTATTGTTTCGTTATTTGAGAAACTGAGTAAATGTAAAAGAATCTGTGCCTATCGGAACAGTGGCCCATTTTGGAGAAAACTGAAGATTCAGCATTAAAGCCCATTCCGAGGTTCTTTAATCCAGTCCTATGTCAATGGTGACATTCTACCTTTTATTTCCTCCAAGTCAGTCAAGATCCCATGGCCACCCAGCCCTCCTCCTTCCTTCAATGAAGCCCGATCCCTCATTCCTACAGGATACCAGAGTTCTCCGTGAATGCAAGATACTCAAAACCAGAAAGTTTTAAAACTTTTTAGATCTTTGCTCAAACTTTCATATGGATTTGGAACAGCTTTGGGTTCCCAGCGGTAACAGTGAGGGGTTGAATCAACATCAGTTTGCCTCCTGCTGTGTAGTAAGTGAGAAGTTCGACGGCGCGGTGACACAGATAGTAGAACTGCTGCCTCACATCTCCAGGGATGTTGGTTCGATCCTGATCTCGGGGTGCCGTCTCCGTGGAATTCACACGATCTCCCTGGGACCATGTGTGTTCCCCCACCCCCTCCAGACACCCCCAGTGCCCGGTTGAATTGGTAGGTTAATTGCCCACTGTAAGTTGATTGGGGTGTAGGTGAGTGGTAGAATCTGGGGGGAGTTGTGGGGAGAAGAGGTCACCAGGAAAATTAGTAAGGGAATGGGATTGCTCCATGAATCAGTATATACCCGATGGGCTGAAATGGCTTCTTTTTCTGTCCTAAGGAAATATAGAATATTATTCTTATTACTCTGTTGTAGAGTTTGTTGGGATACTTTTCTAAAATAAAAAATACCATGCTCAAAGGGTGGTGAAGAAAGTGTCTGGCATGCTTGCCTTCATTAGTCAGGGCATTGAGTACAAGAATTGGGACATCATGTTACAGCTGTACAGGATGTTGGTGAGACCACACTTGGAGAACTGTGTGCAATTCTGGTCACCCAGCTATAGGAAGAGTGTCGTTAAGCTGGAAAGGGTGCAGAAAGGATTCACAAGGATGTTACCAGGACTGGAGGGCTTGAGTTATAAGGAGAGACTGGATAGGCTGGGATTTTTTCCCTGGCGCATAGGAGGCTGAGGGGTGACCTTATAGAGGTTTATAAAATCATGAGGGGCACGGATTGGGTCACAGTCTTTTACACTAGGGGAGTCTAAAGCTACAAGGCATAGATTTAAGGTGAGAGGGGGAAAAACTTAAAGGGTCAACTTCTTCAAACAGAGGGTGGTGAGTATATGGAACAAGCTGCCAGAGGAAGTGGTTGAAGCAGGTACAATAACAACATTTAAAAGACATCTGGACAGGTACACGGATAAATTGGTAGATTGGTTTATTATTGTCACATGTACCAAGGTACAGTGAAAAAAATTCCCTTGCATACCGTTCATACAGATCAATTCATTACACAGTGCATTGAGGTAGCACAGGGCAAAACAATAACAGAATGCAGAATAAAGTGTTACAGTTACAGAGAAAGTGCAGTGCAGGTAGACAATAAGGCACAAGGTCATAACAAGGTAGATTGTGAGGTCAAGAGTCCATTTTATCGTACTAGGGAACAGTTCAATAGTCTTACAACAGCGGGATAGAAGCTGTCCTTGAGCCTGGTGGTAGGTGCTTTCAGGTTTTTGTATCTTCTGCCCGATGGGAGAGGGGAGAAGAGAGAGTGTCCGGGGTGGGTGGGGTCTTTGATTATTTTGGCTGCTTTACTGAGGCAGCGTGGACAGAGATAGGAATGGCTTAGAGGGATATGGGCCTAATGCAGACAAATGGGACTGGCTCAGGCAGACAACTTGGTTGTTACGGACAAGTTGTACCGAAGGGCCAGTCTCCATGCTGTATAACTCTATGACTCTATGAGGTCACACTTGGAGTTCTGTGTACAAATTTGTCCTCTAATTGAGGGAGGATATTCTTGCGTCGGAGGCAGCTAAGAGAAGATTCACATGGTTGACTCCTTAGATGAAGAGGTTGTCTCAGAAGAAGGACTGAGCAGGCCAGGACGAGACTCTCTGAAGTTTAGAAAACTGAGAGGTCAACATTTGTTTGCTTAATTGTGTTCTTTCTTGTAAGAATTGTGTATAATTTATGTTTCATTGATATTTTTCTTGTGAATGCTGCTTACATGATGCTATGTGCCTGTGATGCTGCTGCAAGTAAGTTTTTCATTGCACCTGCGCACACATGGACTTGTATATGGCAATAGACTCAACTTTGACTTTGAAACATTAAGATTCTGAGAGGGCTCAGCAGGTGGATAATGAGAGGATGTTTCTTCTCACGAGGGAATCTGCAGCCAGGGAGGGACGGTTTCAGTGTAAGGGGTTGCTTGTTTAAGCCAGAGGAGGAATTTCTTCTCTCAGAAGCTTGTGGGATTTGTGGAGGAGGAGTCACTGAATATATTAAAGGCATAGAGAGACCATTTTTTGGTCTTTGGGAGATGGAGGAGAGTGGGGAACAGGCAGGAAGGTGGAGCTAAGGCCAAGGATCAGATGCTGGTTAATCTTACTGAATGGTGGAGCAGGTTCAAGAGGACGGATGGCCTCCTACTTGGTCTTACGAGCTGCATTTGTGAGGGATTCCTCATGTCCTGTTAACGGAAGGGTCTCTTCACAGTGTTGTCAGTAACTGCAGTGAGACGTTAGTGTGGTACTGCAGCAGCCCTGCACATCCCCCACCCTCCCATCACCTGTGCTAGAGCCTACATGGTGTTAACAGCTGGGCCGGTTTGGATAAAGCCTTAGACTACAACAGGGGACGCACCTCGATCGCCAGATGTCCCCGCTTCATCAACTTCAACGGCCTAGTATGCATCATCTTTTAACACTTAATCTCGATTGAGCAACATCTTTTGACACCTTCCAAGTGCCATTGTCAGGCCGATCACCTTTCACACCTCCATTCAGGGTGTCCTCCTGAGATATGTCTGTTCACACCATCTTTCAGCTGTTTGCTGTGAGCCACGGACATTCCGCATTCTTCATACAGTAACGTGGAAGGCTGAGTATCATTGTTTGAACACGAAGCTCCCATCTCCCCACCGCTGCTTTGCAATTATTCCCCTTCTACTTGCCATCTGCCCAATTAAGAACTGTTAATGGATTATAGATGAAGACCTATGAGTAATGTTTATTCAAACTGTGCAGCCCGTATTGGGGACAGAAAGGAGTGGAATTCACAACATCTCATGGGAATGGGAATATGAGGAGAATAAAACAGAATTGGTGTGGGATTTCCGTACATGGGTGCTAGATAAGTGGAAGGGGTGAGCAGCTTCAAGTTCTTGGGACATCTATCCTGGGCCCAGCACATAGATACAACCATGAAGAAGGTGCACTAGCATCTCTACTTTTAGGGAGCTTCGATATGTCATCAAAGACCCTGGCAAACTTCTACAGGTGGACAGTGGAAAGCATTCTGACTGGTTGCATCACGGCCTGGGATGGGAACGCCAATGTACAGGAACACAAGAGGCTACAGAGAGTGGTAGGACTCAGCCAGTTCCATCACGGGTACAGCTCTCCCCACCATCAAGGTCATCTACAAGACATAATGCCTCAGGTAGGCGACATCCATCATCAGGGACACCCACCATCCGGGCCGTGCCCTCTTCTCAATGCTGCCATCAGGCAGGAGGTACAGGACCCTGAAGACCCCACACCTCAAGATTCAACAACAGCTTCTTCCCCACTGCCGTCAGGTTCTTGAACCCACCTGAAAAACCCTAACTCTACCCCAGACCATATTTCCCTCAACTTGCACTGATGTCGTTATGTTAATATTTGTTAATTTTGTCATGTAAGTTATGCATAATTTTATGTTAATTTAAGTTGATGTAATTTATGTTTGTCATGCTTGGAGTGCACTGTGCTGCTGCTGCAAACAGCTAATTTTCATGGCGGTTATACCCTGGGTACGTATGCCCTTGACAATAAACTTGTTGAACTCATAATGAAGGTTGGCTCAGAATCTGTGGGCCAAAGGGCCTGTTTCATAGAACCATAGAACCATAGAACAATACAGCACAATACAGGCCCTTCAGCCCACCATGTTGTGCCGACCTTCAAACCACACCTAAGACTATCTAACCCCTTCCTCCCACATATCCCTATATCTTAAATTCCTCCACATGCTTATCTAACAATCTCTTGAACTTGACCAACGTATCAGCCTCCACCACCACCCCAGGCAGCGCATTCCATGCACCAACCACCCTCTGGGTGAAAAACCTCCCTCTGACGTCTCCCTTGAACTTCCCGCCCATTACATTAAAGCCATGCCCTCTTGTATTGAGCATTGGTGCCCTGGGAAAGAGGCGCTGGCTGTCCACTCTATCTATTCCTCTCAATATCTTGTATACCTCTATCATGTCTCCCCTCATCCTCCTTCTCTTCAATGAGTAAAGCCCCAGGCTTTATCCAGGCAGCATCCTGGTAAATCTCCTCTGCACCCTTTCCAACGCCTCCACGTCCTTCCTATAATGAGGCGACCAGAACTGGACACAGTACTCTCAGTGTGGTCTAACCAGAGTTTTGTGAAGCTGCATCATTGCTTTGCGGTTCGTAAACTCTATCCCACGACTTATGAAAGCTAACATCCCATAAGCTTTCTTAACTACCCTATCCACCTGTGTGGCAACTTTCAGTGATCTGTTGATGTGAACACCCAGATCCCTCTGCTCCTCCACACTGCCCAGAATCCTGCCGTTTACCTTGTATTCCGCCTTGGAGTTTGTCCTTCCAAAGTGTACCACCTCACACTTCTCCGGATTGAACTCCATCTGCCACTTGTCAGCCCAGCTCTGCATCCTATCAATATCCCTCTGTAAGCTTCAACAGCCCTCCACACTATCCACAACACCACCGATCTTTGTGTCATCTGCAAACTTGCTAACCCACCCTTCCACCCCCTCATCCAAGTCATTAATAAATATCACAAAAAGTAGAGGTCCCGGAACCGATCTTTGTGGGACACAACTAGTCACAGCCCTCCAATCTGAATGCCCTCCCTCCACCACAACCCTCTGCTTTCAACAGGCAAGCCAATTCTGAATCCATGCTATATGACTCTGTGAGAGGCCTAGACAGGGTGAAGAGGATATGAAAACATAATATTATGTGCAGCGTTCAAAAGAAAAAGAGCATAAAACGAGAGAGATGTCATTCTAACACTTGGGCCAATTCCACCTATACTTCAGCCACGGCTAATCTGTTTCCTCACTGGAAGATCTGGAGCCAGAAGCCACAGCCTTAGGATAAGGGGTAAGATATTCAAGAGTGAGATGAAGAGAAATTACTTCACTCGGAGAGTGGTGAACCCTTGGAATTCTCTACCACAGAAAACTATGGAGGCTAAGTCACTGAATATATTTAAGGAGATATATGGATCTCTAGATCTTTATAAGTGACTGATGAGGAGGTAGTTTGTGACATGCTGCACTCTTGTAATGTATAAACTTCAAATAGTTAAATTCTGTGAATGATTATATAACCTGCTAGAAGTTTATGAGAGGCATTGATAAAGTAGACAGTCAGAATCTTTTCCCCAGGGTAGAAATGTCAAGTACTAGAGGACATGCATTTAAGGTGAGAGGGGAAAAGTTTAAAGGAGATGTGTGGGGCAAGATTTTTAGAGGTAAGTAGATAAATGGTGCAGGGATATCTGATTGAGGTAGAGGATCAGCATTTCTCACAGTGAATGGGGGAGCAGGCTCCAAGGCTGAATGGCCTTCTCTTGTTCCTCTGTTTCAATGTTTCTACCTCCATCTATTTGCATTGGTTCCATATCCTCAACATCCTTTCCTGAATAGAAAGCTAATCCAATTTAGTTTTACAGTTTTCAATCGGCTGAAGCCTCGACAACTTTCTGAGAGCAAGAACTCCAGACTTTGCTATAAAAAGCAGAATTAGAAATCTGAAATAACACACTAATTTAGTGCTCATCAACAACGACAAAATCCTGCTGCCTATCGCTCAGTATTCAGAATCGGAATCAGGTTTATTATCACCGACATATGTCATGAAATTTGTTGTTTTGAGGCAGCAGTACAGTGCACGACTTAAAGATGTAAAAATGACCATAAGTTGCAAAAATAAATGAATGGTGCAAAAGAGGAATAACGAGGTAGTGCTTATGGGTTCATGGACTGCTCAGAAATCTGAAGGCGGAGGGGAAGAAGCTGTTCCTGAATCGTTGTGTGCGGGTCTTCAGGCTCCTGTACCTCCTCCCTGATGGTAGTAACGAGAAGAGGGCATGTCCCGGATGGTGAGGGTTCTTAGTGATGGATGCCGCCTTCTTGAGCACCGCTTCTTGAAGATGTCCTCGTTGGTGGGGAGGGTGGTGCCCGTGATGGAGCTGGCTGAGTCTATAACCCTCTGCAGCTTCTTTCGAACCTGCGCATTGGAGCCTCCATACCAGGCGGTGATGCAACCAGGTGAACGATTGATTCAAAGGAGTATCTAATTGAACACAAATATAATCTCAGTGTCATTAACATCAACCTCACCTTGCATCAACCCTGGGGTAACAAAATCACAGTGAGAACCATAGACTTTTCCACAGATAGCGACAGGAAGTGACTGATGGGGTGGGAGGTAGTTTGTGAGGTGCTTTACCCCTGTAATGTATAAACTTCGAACAGTTAAATTCTGTGAATGATTATATAACCTGATAGAAGTTTACAAAATTATGAGAGGCATTGATAAAGTAGACAGTCAGAATCTTTTCCCCAGGGTAGAAATGTCAAGTATTAGAAGACGTGCACTTAAGGTGAGAGGGGGAAAGTTTAAAGGAGATGTGCGGGGCAGGTTTTTTTACATAGAGAGTGGTGGGTGCCTGGAACAGGCTGCCAGGGTGGTGATGCAAGCAGATACAATAGAGTTTAAGAAGTGTTTGAGAGGTGTTTAGACCTGCACATGAGTATGCAGAGAATGGAGGATATGTGTGGGCAGAAGAAATTGAGTTTGATTTGGCAGCATGTTCGGCACAGACATTGTGGGCCGAAGGACCTGTTCCTGTGCTGTACTGTTCTACGTCCGATGGCCTCCTCTACATTGGTGAGACCAAACACAGACTAGGTGACCATTTCACAGAACACCTGCGATATGTCCGTAAACACAATCTGCATCTCCCCATTGCCAGTCACTTCAACTGTCCCTCCCACACTATCACTGATATGTCAGTCCTCGGCCTCCTCCACTGCCAGGAGAATTCCAAGCGCAAACTGGAGGAACAGCACCTCATTTTCCATCTTGGAACCTTGCAGCCTGACAGCATGAACATTGACTTCTCCCAGTTTAGGTAATCCCCACCTCCCTTCCCCACAACCACTGTCTGTAAGGAGTTTGTACGTTCTCGCCGTGTGTCTGTATGAGTTTCCTCCGGGCGCTCTGGTTTCCTCCCACATTCCAAAGACGTACGGGTTAGGAAGTTGTGGGCATGCTATGTTGGTGCCGGAAACGTGGCGACACTTGCGGGCTGCCCCCAGAACACTCTACGCAAAAGATGCATTTCACTTTGTGTTTCAATGTACGTGTGACTAATAAAGATGTCTTATAAACTTTAAGTTAAAGATATGTCATTCATAATAGAACTCTGGAAACACCATCACATAAAGGCAGATGGGAGTATCAATCCCCTCCTGAAAAAAGCAGAAGATGTGAGTTCAATCAGTAAATTTAAATCAGAGATAGATTCTTGCTGGCCCAGGGTAGTAAAAGATATGGAGCCAAGGCATGCTGGTCTCAGCTAACAGCAAAACAAGCACATGCAGCCAGCTCATGTTCCTACACTCTCTTCACCCGGGTCTGAGATTATTTTATAAGCTCTTCAATTGCAGAGCGAAAGCTTGCAAGGTTTTATATTTCCGTTTAAATAATTGAAGCACAGCTGTCAGGTTATAAAGCACAGCCTGTGTTAGGCAGTGTATCAACCATTTTAAAACTAATGCAAGTTAAAGAACTCAATTGTTATGAGATTACAGCACCATATACACAAAGGATCATCAAGTAATTCAAGATTATATTTTCCTTTCACTTGCAGACTATCAGGGACCAGTGTTAACAGTGACGAGCATGTGGCGTATATATGTACTTTGTTCTATATGTGTGTGTGTGTGTGTGTGTGTGTGTGTGTGTGTGTGTGTGTGTGTGTGTGTGTGTGTGTGTGTGTGTGTGTGTGAGTGTGTTTCCAGAAGCAATACAAAGAAGGGCAGTCAGGCAGGGGGGCAGGCACAGTAGTGTAACAGATAGCGTAACGCTATTACAGTGCCGGTGACCCGGGTTCAATTCCCGTTGCTGTCTATAAGGAGTTTGTATGTTCTCCTCGTGTCTGCGTGGGTTTCCTCCGGGTGTCCCGGTTTCCTCCCACATTCCAAAGACATACGGGTTAGGAAGTTGTGGGCGTGCTACGTTGGCGCCAGAAGCGTGGCAATACTTGTGGGCTGCCCCCAGCATATCCTCAGTAATGCAAAAAGACGCATTTCACTGTGTGTTTCGATGTACATGTGACTAATAAATAAATATCTATATATCTGTATCTTGTGTTATTGCCGATTATATGCAATCAATGTTATGAAATTCATGTGAGAAGTTGTTTTTGGAAAGGTATTTACAGGATAATGGTGTCACTTGGTGACGTCGAAAATTAATGCCCATTCCTAAATGCCCTTGAATAGAGTGAAGCTGGAACAGTTCCCAAGGCAGTTCAGATTGGAGGCATATATCGATCAAACAGGATAAGGAAAGCAGGATTTCTTCCCAGATTCCTAGAATTTTACTACAGTCCAGAAGTTTTATGTTCAACATTACTGTTGCCAGTGTCTTATTCTGGATTTCGTTTATTAATTTAAATTCTCCAGCAGCTGTGCTGGATTTGACCACTGGATTACTATCTAGTAACTTAGTCAGTGTGCTACCACACCCCATGATGTGGGTGTACAGTGGAGGGGGCATGGAGACCTACCAAGGGTTGGAGAGGTAGCTCAAAGTCAAAGTCAAAGTCAAACTCGAGTTTATTGTCACATGCACAAGTCCATGTGTGCACAGGTGCAATGAAAAACTTACTTGCAGCAGCATCACAGGCACAGAGCATCAGATAAGCAGCATTCACAAGAAAACCATAAATTAAACACAATTTTTACAAGAAAGAACACAATTGGAACAATAAGGAACAAAGTCCATTTTAGTGCAAAGTGATCAAGGTGGTCATAGTGTTGCTAAACTGAGGTAGTGATTAGGGTTGTTCAGGTTGGTTCAAGAACTGAATGGTTAAAATAAGATAAGATTAGACATCTTTATTAGTCATATGTATGTTGAAACACACAGTGAAATCATCTTTTGCGTAGAGTGTACTGGGGGGCAGCCCACAAGTGTTGCCACACTTCCGGCGCCAACGTAGCACGCCCACAACTTCCTAACCCTACGTCCTTGGAATGTGGGAGGAAACCAGAGCACCCGGAGGAAACCCACGCAGACACGAGGAGAACGTACAAACTCCTTACAGACAGAGGTGGGAATTGAACCTGGGTCACTGGCACTGGAAGAGTGTTATGCTAACCGCTACACTACCGTGCCGCCAACTTGGGACTTGGCAGTTTTCCTTGTATTCACTGAGCTTATCATGGTTTTTAAATAAATCTTCACTCACAGTTTGGGGATATTTTGATGATTTATTTCTTGACCTCATCGTGTTCAGGGAGCCTTCAGACAGCTGAGCTGTTCACAATCTTTTGTTTATTTCAGAAAATGGATCTGTGCAAGGCATTCGATAAAGTATCTCGCAAGAGACTTGTACAGAAAATACAGACATCTAACACAAGGGCATCTGAAGCAGCATGAAATGCAAGTCATTTGGTGGGTGTGGGAGCAGATAGTTGAGTGAATGGATATGTATGGAATTGGGATAGATGTACCTCAGGGTTGGGGCACTTCTGTTTTCAGTTTGTTATTAACACAGAAGTAAGAAGACAAATTCTGAAGACAAGATCTTATTACTTGGCTCAGAAGACCATAAGGGCAACTCCAAATCCTATTTCTTCTGTTCTTATCTTAAGAGGTCAACAGGGTAGGCAGGTAAGAGGACGACAGGATAGGCAGATGCATTTAAATATGTTTAACAGTGCATCAATGTAAAGTGAGAGTATGCACCTTACAAAAAAAAGACAGGCTGGATGGATCTCTGAGAAGCTTCTCAAACTATATCATGTTTAAAGTTGGAAAAAATTAGAAGCGGTACTGTTGATCCTTCGCTTAAATTTGAGGAAGTTTGGAGTCCATTTATTCAATATTTTCACATGATATAGATCCCCTTATAATAACCTTTCAATTTAGAGGAACAGAGTTGACGACATACTCTGTATGTCTCCCTTTGGCTCTGTTTCTATTGAGAAATTTTAGTCCGTTTTTTTTTTCTATTTTTTTTTAAATTTTTTTTCTTTAGCTTAGTTTGGTTTGATATATTGTTTATAATTTTTCTGATTGTTTTGGGGATTTTTTTTTCTTTCTTTTATATTTTATAATAAATCTTTTTCTTTTATATTATATTCATTCACTATCCATTTGTTGGAGCTACAGATTTTTTTATACTCTATTGTTCTTTATGATTATCCATGTCATGATTGTTCTCCTGATCTCTTTGTATTACATGTAGAAACATTGATATATTAATCTGTATTAACTTGAAAACTAATAAAAAGATTGAAAAAGAAAAAAAGGATCTCTGAGAAGCTGAAGCTCTGGCCTCTGCTCCTTTCACGATGTTAAGCTCTCCTCTATTGACAGACGTGACTTCAGTTGCCAAGGCCCTGAGCTCCTTACTTCCACTTCTGAACTTCTCTACCTTTCAAACTCTCCGAGCTCCTTTAAGATGCTCCATGGAACCTATCTCTTTAAACCAACCACAGGGTCACCTGCACAATCTTTCCTTGCATGTTATGTTCAGAGACACAGACGACCAGGAGCCAGAGACAGGAGTTCAAGTCCCACCACGACAGCTGGGGAGTTTAGATTCAGGTACGTAAATCCAGAGTGACCATGAAACGATTGGATTGTCACACAATCCCATCTTGTTCACCAATGCCCTTGATGGCTGGAAACCTACCCTCACCTAGTTGGACTGCACGTCATTCCAAAACTACCAATGTGGTTGGCTTCTAACTGCCCTCTGAAACAGCCGAGGGGGCAAATAGGGATGGGCAATAAATGCTGACTGTGCCAGTGATGCCTACATCCCGGAAAATAAATGTAAAGACGATGGCTTGATCTTCCTATTTGGTTTCATGATGTTCTTCTAATGTGTTACTATATTTAAACTGCTATACAAATGTAAGTTGTTGCGTCAGTTAAATGGTAAAGTTACAGAGAGGAGGAGGGATGTGTTTGAGGACATCCAGGAGGAACAAAGAAGGGGAAATAATGGCCATCATTCTATTGATAAAATAGGGACATCAAAGGCAATGACACCGTCCGAGATCCACATAACAGAGCCTGCAGGGGAGGTAACATTGGATTTACCTGAGAGTGCAGAGAATGACCAATTGATTTTCTAGACAGGAGCAACGTGTCGGTGTTTGAAAGCCACTTACAGCAGAGGTATCGCCTTTCTAAGATCTATTTTTCGATCTTCAGAAAAAAACAAACCTTTTACTTTTCATGTTACTACCTTACAGTTTTCAAAAAGCTCTCTTCACTTCTCGGCTTGAACTTACTGATTAACTTGCATTGGTAAATATCATTGCAGAATCTTCAAAGAGCAGAGCCCATGAGATGCAAGAAGGAATGCAGAGGTATGTTGGTCTAAACGTTGCTGTCATGATAGTGCGGCAAGTGCACAGGCTACCACCCAGGTAGACGGCATGTTTAGTGGTACATAATCAAAGAGGTGAAGACCCTTCCCTTTTCATACCAGACAAGAATAGTAATGATAAAGACACATGATCCTACTTTAGAGCTCACCTACCTCAGACAGCAGGTTGTACACAGTAAACACAACCTTGAACTGGAGGGGGTTCTGAACAAACAGCAGAAAATGCCCGTGTGTGTCAAGGAGAAGTTGGGACAGAGCTAATGTCACAACGCGGAGGGTGGGAAATGGCAGGGCTGTGCATTCTTCAGCTCAGCATTGTAATAGGACAGCACCGTGAGAAAAGAGACTTAGCCAGGCTGTTCAAATCGATAATCAAACAAACTGCAGATAGTAGACCAGAATGTATATGAGTAGAATTAGGCCAGTCGGCCCATCAAATCTGTTCCACCATTCTATCATGGCTGACTTTTTTATTCTCAAACCCATTATTCCCGCCTTCTCCCCGTACCCTTAACCCTCTTACCATTCACGAACTTATCAACTCTACCTTAAATACACTCAATGACTTGGCCTCCACAGCCCTCTGTGGCAATGTCATCCACAGATTCACCACCTTCTGGCTGAAGAAATTCCTCCTCACCTCAGTTTTAAAGGGACGTCCCTTTATTCTGAGGCTGTGTCCTCAGATCCTAGACTCTCCTACTGATGGAAACATCCTCTCCACACCCACTCTATCCAGGCCTTTCAGTGTCCGATGTTGGAAATCTGAAAGAAAATGCTGGAAACATTCTGATGAAGTGTGTCTGTGCTGAAACACTAACCTCGTTCCTCTTGGCACAGGTAATGCCTGACCTGTTGGGTGTCTCCTGCATCTCCTCCTGATTCAGAAACGACGATGAATATGTGACGATGAATATCTTTTCTCACATTCAGTCACACATTTCAGATCACTCCAAATGCTGAGCAGGTTGAATCTACATTTTCTGGAGTAGAGAATAATGAGGGATGGACCTATAACATTTGGGAGGGTGGATGCTGAGAGAATATTCCAACTGCGGGGGTCTAGATCTAGGGGTGGATAGTCACAGGACAAAGAGGTCGAGGTTGTCCAGGAGGCTGGAGTTAATGTGTGCCATGACCGGCTCTCGAAGCACTTCATGATGGTGGATGTAGTCATTATGGCACATTACCTTGTTTTACTTCGGTACCGGCATGATAGTGCTCTTCTTAAAACAGGTGGGAACCTCAGATTGAAGCAGGGAGAGGTTAAATGTGTCTGCAAGTACCCCCGCCAGCTGATCAGCACAATATCTGAGGACACAGCCAGGGAGACCATCTGGGCCAGATGCTTTCCTCGGGTTCACTCTCCGGAAGACTGATCTGACGTCCTCGACGGTGACCACGGGTTCAGTTGCGTCGGAGGCTGTCGGGGCAGGTGGTGACTTCTGGTTGGGTGGAAGTTACATGTGTGGAGAGGTTGAGGGATGAAACCCCTGTCCTCTAGAGTTTAGAAGAACACCTTATTGAAACATACAAAATTCTTGCAGGGCTCAAAAGGGTGTTCCCCTTGGCCAAGAAGTCAAGAAGTAGTCATTACAGTCTCAAAGTAACCAGCAGGACTGAAATAAAGAGAAAAACTTTCACTCAATGGGAGGTGCATCTTTGGAATTCTCCACCTCAAGGGCTGCAGAGATTCAGTCACTGAACAGATTCAACACTCAATAGGTTTCTGGATATCAGAGCAATCAGGGGATATGGGGATAGTGCAGGGAAATGGTGTTGAGGTGAGAGGATCACCCATGACCTTGTTGAATGACAGAGACAATTAAAGGGGCAAACAGCCTAGTCCTGTTTCCACTGTATTCTTCTCAGGTTCATTTTGCACTGAGAATTTACACTGAGTCTAATTGTAGAGGCAAAATAAATCTTCCATTGTTTTTTTATTCATTTGTAGAAAATGACCATCAATATCATGACCTGCGTTTAATCTCCCACATTCGGGTCTTTAAACCACCGCAGTCTGTGTAACAAAGGTAACCCCAGTGTTGTTGGGGAGGGAGGTCCGGGATTTAGACCCAGCGATCTTGAAGGGACGGTGATATATTTCCAAGTCAAGGATGATGTGGGGAACTTGTTGACGTTCTCTTGCATCTGCAAGTTAGACAGGCAAGTCAAGGGCTCAGAAGAGAATTTTATTAATTCAGACAAGATAAGATAAGGCGTCTTTATGAGTCACATGTACATTGAAACACACAGTGAAACGCACCTTTTGCGTGGAGTGTTCTGGGGGCAGCCCGCAAGTGTCGCCACGCTTCCAGCACCAACATAGCATGCCCACAACTTCCTAACCAGTACGTCTTTGGAATGTGGGAGGAAACCAGAGCACCCGGAGGAAACCCCTGCAGACACGGGGAGCACGTACAAAATCCTTACAGACAGCGGCGGGAATTGAACCCGGGTCCCTGGCGCTGTAATAGCGATACACTAACCGCTACACTACCGTGCCTGCCCAAATGTAAGTATCTTAAGAACAGAGTTTTCATTTCCTGTCCGCCACGACTCTTCCTTCGTGGCGCCGTGGACTTGCTGTGTCACACTTCTGAAAGTAAAACTAGAAAGGAATGGCAGAAACCAAAACGAGGGCCCGAATATCCACAACCTCACAGTGAGCATATTTCAATTCAGCTCTTGAACATATTCAAACAAAACACCAGTTTCACTTGGCTGTGCACTAATTTAGTGCTTACACAACAGCAATTAGACTCTGCAGCTGCCATCAAGGAGCACTGGACTTTCTCAAGGCTGATAGATACACATACCAATGTGGGCATCTCCTGGCTCTGTTCTTACGGAGTGCACCTACCAACCCTTCACAGCAGAGCCAACACAATTCCAGACTGGCTATAAATCTGGCATTATGGAAGAAGCCAAAACAAATATTTTAAGACTTCTTGTTTTTCTTTCATTCCAATATGCTTTGCCCTATTTAAACAGGTTGAACAGAGGCAGAAGGGAATGTGCATATCAGATGTTACTTGGCAGCCCAGAACTTCAATGAAAACATTAAGAATTTCTTGAGTGGACTCAGTTTCTTTTGCGTCCTATATTTAGTGCACAGGTTAGCATATCCAAGTTAAACAAGTTCCTATGATATTTTAACACAGTCAATTCTCTATTTAAACAAGTTAGTGGCTGTGTTAAAATAGTACAGAGGGGAATTCAATATTAATGAGCAAACTAATTTAGTTAAATAACATACTGAAACATTAACGTGTCTGAGTGGAGTTGTGTATCTAATAATTCTCTCTCCTCTGGACTCTAGTCATTGAGTTAAACAACATAGAAACAGGCCCTTCGTTCCAACTCAACCATGCCGACCAAGGTGTCTTCCCGAGCTAGTCCCATTTACCTGCGTTTGGCCTATATCCCTCTAAACCTTTCTGATCCATGAATCTGTCCAAATGTGTTTTAAACATCATCATTGTATCCTCTTCTACCACTTCATCTTGTTCCATATATACACCAGCCTCTGTGTGGAAAAAGTTGCCCCTCAGGTCCCCTTTAAATCTTTCCCTCCCTCACCTTAAACCTATGCCCCCTGGTTTTAGACTCCTCTGTGCTGGGAAAAAGACAGTGGCCATCCAACTTATAGAACATAGAACTGTACAGGACAGGAACAGGTCCTTCAACCCTGACATTGTGCCACATTAATTATCTATGCCCAGTTTGGAATAGCGGAATGGGCAGAGGCCACTCAGCCCATCAAGTTTGTTCTGCCATTCAATAAGATTGCGCTGACCTCTGAACTAACTCTATGTACATGCCTTCTACCATATCCCTTGATATCTTTGGTTAAGAAAATGTTATCAGTTATTGGTATTGGTATTGGTTTATTATTGTCACTTGTCCCAAGGTACTGTGAAAAACTTGTCTTGCATACTGATCACACAGGTCAATTCATTGCACAGTGCATTGAGATAGTACAGAGTGCATTGAGATAGTACAGAGTGCATTGAGGTAGTACAGAGTGCATTGAGGTAGTACAGGGTAAAAACAAAAACAGAATACAGAGTAAAGTGTCACAGCTACAGGGAAGTGCATTGCAGGTAGACAATTAGGTGCAAGGTCAAACAAGGTAGATTGTGAGGTCAAGAGTCCACCTCATCGTATAAGGGAACCGTTCACAGGTTAAAAGTAATGATTGGTCAGCATCAGTTGCCACTTAAGGAAGAAATTCCCACATTCCTAATTCTCTCTGGGTGTAGCACCTTTCCCAATTTCACTCCTAAAAGAATCCTGGATCACCCCCAACCAGTGGCAATAAATTCTCTCTGTATCCTGTCAATTCCTCTTAATGTTTTAAAAACTTCAACCAATTCATTCCATAATTGTTTAAGTTGCAGGAAAATAACTCTAGTTTGTGTGATTTTTCTTTCTGCTTTAACCCTCGACACCAAACATCACTTTAGTAAAACTACAGTTCACTCCCTCCGAAGTCAAAAGGTTCTTCCTTCATTGTTGAGTCTGGACGAGGATATCCAATTCAACTTTCTGATGGTGGTCTTCCGTCTTGGTCTGGCTGAGAAGGTCCTTTGTAGAAGGTATTTAGACATATGTAACCCAGTGCCTTCCTCTTGCGCGAATCCACAGATCAGGAGGCGCCAACTGGTCAATCTCGTTCGGGGAAGACTTACTGTAAGGGTGAAAGGTGAAGAAATGGAAAACTCAGCAGTGCTCATCCCGGACTGGAAGTTCATTCTGATATCAGGAGGGTGCATATTCCAACAGCAAATCCCTGTGGCTGACTGGCTGGTAGCTTAAATGACCATTTGTAAATTACCCCCAGTGTAGGCATGTCGTAGGAAAATCAGAAGGGATTTAATGAGAGAGAAAATAGATCACAGGGAACTAAATTAAATTTAAATTTTATTTACAGCGTGATAACAGGCCCTTCTGGCCCAACGAGTCTGCGCTGCCCATTTTAAACCCAAATTAACCCACCCGTACGTCTTTGCAATGTGGGAGGAAACCGGAGCACCCGGAGGAAACTCACGCAGACACGGGAGAACATACAAACTCCTTACAGACAGCGACTGGAATCAAACCCCGATCGCTGGCACTGTAATAGCGTCGCGCTAAGTAGGGGATGGGACCAATGGCATTGCTTTGAGAGCTGGCATAGATTTGATGGGCCAAACAGCCTCCTTCTATATCGTAAGGAAATATGAGATGTGGAACTGGTTTAAATGAGCACTTTGTTCTCACCGTACAATGAGTAAGAGTTCTTCCTCCCTTCAAATATGTATTTCCCCTGGCGAAGCAACACTCAACAAAGGAAGCACAACTTTAAAGCTGGAGATATACCATCGAGGTGAGAAATAAGGATCCAGATTGTTTTATATATAAAAAGAGGTCGGATAACACAGCAGGGTTCTGGACCATAGATTCAGATATGCGAGTTTGAATACCACCAAGGTCACTGAAATATTTAGGAAAAGCTAGTTTCAGTAACAGTAAACAGGAAACTCCTGGTTGCAGTAAAAACCCACCCAGTTCACTGATTTCCTTCAGAGGAGATGTGCAGGGCAAGTTTTTTACAGAGAGTGGTGAGTGTCTGGAACAGGCTGCCAGGGATGGTGGTGGAAGCAGATACAATAGTGGCATTTAAGATGCTTTTAGACAGATACATGAATCCGCAGGGAATGGAGGGATATGAATATGTGCAGGCAGAAGGGATTTAGTTTATTGTGTTTGGTGCAGATGTCAGGGTCTGGTCCTGTGCTGTGCTGCTCTATGTTCTAAGGAGATCTCCTACCTTTAACCTCTCGGGCCAAGTGTGACTCCAGACTTAGAAACTCTCTCCAGAGGCAATGAGGGATGGCCAATAAATCTGGCATTCCCAATAATACCCAAAAACAAAGGGGAAAATTTGAAATAAAAATAGGAATTGCAAGAAACGCTGAGCAGGTCTGTGGGAAAAGAAATAACATTAACAATTCAGATTGGAGATCTTTCCCATCCATAAATAAAAAAGGAAATTGGTATTGGTATTGGTTTATTATTGTCACTTGTACCGAGGTACAGTGAAAAACTTGTCTTGCAAACCGATCGTACAGGTCAAATCTAGAACTGTTGGCTGCAAGGTTGGTGAATGTTGTATCAAGTGCATGGAGCAAGGCATGTAAGATGTGGTTGAGGTGTACAGGGGAACAGGTCAAGGGGCTGAACAGGCCATTTTGATGATCCTGGAAAGCAGCATGTGTGGAGTTTCAGTGGATGCAGTTCAATGCAGGGTGACTGACAGAGTGTATCTGGCAGCTCACCTGCACAGAGCATTTAAAAATAATTCTTTTCATGTACTAATCACAAAAATAACCACAAAATCATAATCACGAAAACTGTGAAACTGCCAATGAGAAACTGCCTTTGTCAGAGTGTTTCCCCTCGATCCAGTGTGCAATCCAGTTACACCCACTGGCCTTAAAGACAACAGCAAAAAAGGTTGCAGATGCTGGTGACCTGAAACAAAAACATAACATGATGAAGGGTGGCGGACTCTGTTTCCAGAAGGCACTTGATAACATGCCACATAAAAGGCCTGTGCACCAGATCAGAGCATGTTGCTCTGGGGCAAGTGTTGTAACTAGTGGAGCTCCTTGACCCTCAATTATTTACTATCTATATTAATAAAGGAGGGGGAAAAGTGTAGGGTGCCCAAGTTTGCTGAAGAAAGTAAGTGAGACGGCGTGCTACAATGAGGATATTTAGACTCTGGAGCAGGACATAGATAGATTGAGTGGGACGGAAACTTCTCAGATGGAGTTTAATGTGGGGGTGGTGTGAGGATGTATACACTTTGGTAAGAGAAATCAAAAAGCAAACTGTTACCCAAATGGAGAAAGATTGCAACTGAGTGGAGTATAGAGGGATCCAGGTGTTCTTGTGCATGGTACACAAGAAGTTAGCTCGTAGATGCAGCAGGTAATTGTGAAGGCAAGACATGTTGTCCTTTCTTGGTAAGTTGTAGGTGTTCAGTGTTAGAGAAGTATTGTTACAATTGTACAGGGAGTTGGTGAGGCCACTCCTAGAGTACTGGGTGTAGCTATGACCCTCCTATTTCAGAAAGGATATACAAGCTTTAGAGGCAGACCAAAAGGGATTCACAAGGCTAATTCCTGGGATGAAAGGATTGCCTTAACATGAACAGCTAGAAAATTTAGATCTGTAGTCTTCAGAGATTAGAAGAATGAGGGGTGGTCTTACTGAAACATATAAGATCCTCAGAGGGCTTGACGGGGAAGATGTCGAGATGTTTCCACTAGTGGAAGAGTCTCAAAGGATGGGACATTGTTACAGTATAAGATTGTCACTTAAAACTGAGGGACACTCAAGGCTGGTGAATCCCTAAAATACTCTACCTTGAAGGACTATGGAGTTTAGATCACTGAAGGGGAGACAGATAAATTTTTGTAAGATCTAGGAATTGAGGGAACTGGCAGAGAGGATGAGATCTACCTGGGGTAGATCTGCCATGATCATATTGAATTGTGGGGCAGGCTAGAGGGGCCGAGTGGCCTACTCCTCTTATGTTCTTGCCCTCCACAGATGCCACCTGACCTGCTGAGTTCTTCCAGCATTTTCTATTTCCCTTTAGAACATCAGCTTTTCCCATCTGTTTGTAGATTGTGGAGCAAGCCTGCTATCTCAAGATTTTGCAACAAGAACCAGTCCAGCTGTAAACTTGAAGCAACAGAAGAAAATGCTTGAGTCAGCTGGGACCTGTGCAGTGAACACACACATTATTGCATCCCCAAACCCCGTGATCAAGAGTTACTCTGTCAATATTTTGCTACAGCCCAAGCTCACAATGTTCACTCACAGATGTTGCCTGAACTGCTGAGGATTTCCAGCCTTTTCCAGACATTGGACAGTTGCGTTGCCAATCAAATTGACCACCAGCTTTCCAACTTGAAGATTTCCTAACAAAAAAGAAATCCACTTGACTCTAATCATCTCTGTACTGTGCAAATGAACCTCAGTGTCTCAGGAAGATTGACCACGTGAGGAATATCTTCCTGGATATTCAATTCTTCTAGGTTTTGTAATATTCACAGAATCTTTCTCTTTGATGATTTCAGAATCAGAATCAGGTTTATTATCACTGATATATGTCATCAAATTTGTTGTTTTGTGGCAGCAGCACAGTGCAAGACATAAAGATTACTATAATTTACAAAAAAAATTAATAAAATAGTGCAAAAGAGGAATAACGAGGTAGTGTTCATGGGTTCATGGACCGTTCAGAAATCTGATGGCAGAGGGGAAGAAGCTGTTCCTGAATCGTTGAGTGTGGGTTTTCAGGCTCCTGTACCTCCTCCCCGAAGGTAGTAATGAGAAGGGGACATGTCCCGGATGGTGAGGGTCCTCAGTGATGGATGCCGCCTTCTTGAGGCACCACCTCTTGAAGGTGTCCTCGATGGTGCGGAGGGTTGTGTCCGTGATGGAGCTGGCTGAGTCTACAACCCTCTGCAGCCTCTTTTGATCCTGCACATTGGAGCCTCCATACCAGGTGGTGATGCAACCAGTCAGAATGCTCTCCACTGTACATCTGTAGAAATTTGCAAGAGTGACATACCAAATCTCCTCAAACTCCTAATGAAGTAGAGTCGTTGGAGTGCCTTCTTCATGATTGCATCAATGTGTCGGGCCCAGAATAGATCCCCTTTGAGATGTTGACGCCCAGGAACTTGAAGCTGCTCACCCTTTCCACCGCTGACCCCTCAAATGATGACTAGGGTGTTTTCTCCCGACTTCCCCTTCCTGAAGTTTAGTGCGAGGTTGTTGTTGCAACACCACACAACTAGCTGATCTATCTCACTCCTGCATGCCTCCTCGTCCCCATCCGAGATTCTGTCAACAACAGTAGTGTCATCGGTGAATTTGCAGATGCCGTTTGAGCTGTGCTTAGCCACACAGTCATTAGTGTAGAGAGAGTAGACCAGTGGCTAAGCACTTATCGTTGAGGTACAACAGTGTTGATTGTCAGCGAGGAGGAGATGTTACTACTGATCGGACTGACTGGATTTAATCCCTTTTGAGCTAAATGTAACTAAATAGCAACATCTTCATGAAATTATCAGATATGAGCTTGTGCAAAACATGACTTGGATGCATTGTTATAAAGCAGAACTCAGTGAGCATTGCAACTGGACATTGACAGAAGAGTCCATAAACTTCAATCCACATTGTGTTCCTCCCATCTCCCATCTTTCCCATGAGCTCCCAAAGGTCAAGGTTAGTATCAACCAAGTTTTAGTTCTTAATTTACCTCATTGCTTTGTGTTTCCTCCAGCACTCTTCCCCATTTCAGGATGCCCTAATTTTTGATCTTAGTTACTTCTTGTGTCGAGAGTGACTCTGTCTCAAGGAGCCAATTGATCCAAGGTCCATTGTGCAGGGCACAACCGAGATGGGATAGGTTGCTGGACACAACCAATTGACATGAATCAAGAACTAATGCTTGGTTGACACCGACCTTGAGCTCTAGATGCACAACGCTTGAAGGAGGGGAAATGGAAAGTGTAGAAGGTCGATATTTGAATTCCTGGGAATGAAAGATTTAGATGAGAGGAATGAACATCCTGTTCACCAGAATATAAGGAAGGGAAAGGTTACATTTTCTATGAATTTGGTGCTTAAGTAATTTAGCAATGTCCTTAACGTGACCAATAACACACAAGAAAGAGCAGGATGTTTGCAATAAAGAAAGAGCAGAAGCTTTGCAATTCACCAGAACATCCCAAAGTGCATTTCAGCCAGTGAAGTATTCTTGATGTGAAGTTTCCATCTTATTGTTTGTTCACAACATGGTAAAATTCAGAATTTATTGCCCATCCCTAATTGCCCCGAACTGAGTGGCTGGCAGAGCCATTTCAATAGGCTTTTAGAAGTCAACCAACTGTGAGGGACGTTAGTGGATCAGATGTGTTTCAGCAACGAGCCAACGGTCTGACACTCACCATTTCTGATACTTGCTTTTTACTTCAAATATAATTAATTACTTGAATTTGGGCTCCCAGATGCCCAGGCAAGACTGAAACTCATCTCTCAAGGCTGATATTGCAGGACCTTGCTTACGCCTGCCACCATACCCTGTCATGTAACGTAAGGAACCTGGCACACAGTGAGGTTCCATGAGCAGCGATGTGACGATGGACAATTCCCTAAAGAGCTGAACTGTTCCAAATACATTATGAAACATCTTTGTACATAGAGCAACAGATGGCTGGGCGCATTTGCAAGAATACTTGGAAATGAATGAAAGGCAATAATTTGATTAAAGCTATTCTAACCAATAGAAATAAATCTCAGCAGATTATAAGCATTAGCTAAATCTCTGAAATTATGTAATTTCAATCACTTGCTAATATTTTGCTTGTTACATAATTTCTATGAGGCTTTAATCTTGGCTTTACTGGGTCTTAGGGTCAGGTGTGGTTGGCAGTAAATGTCTTTGATCACTGTTGAGCTTTGTAGTGCCGTTTCTGCTGTAAGGCTGCAGAGAGCCGGCTGATCAGTGGGAAGATTACAGTGCAAGACATGTTACATTCCCATCATCCGACCATTGGCACAAAAGGAAAATGCAGATTTTTGCCTGAACAAAATATCTTTGTTATGATCTCACAGAATTACAGAATGATACAGAGTGGAAGGAGGCTATTCATCCCCTTGCTCCTGTGCTAGCTCTTTGAAAGAGTGATCTAATTTGTCCCATTCCCCTGCATCTTCCACGTGGCCCTGACTATTTTCCCCCTTTTGTCCTCCTCCCCTTCGAGAATTAAGATAGAACCTAATTTCACTGTCCTTTTGGAGAGTTCATTCTCAATCATAACGGTTGCTAAAATCAAAATAATAAATCACTAACAGATAACAAGAACTGTGATAAACCTCCACCCTGTCCGACATGTGCGCATGGATGTGACACATACACGACTCTGCTTATCCCTAGGGTGCTTCAAAGCTCTTTAACCATTGAAGTGGAATCACTGTTGAAACACAGCAACCAGTTATTGCACTCAGGAAGCTCCCATAGACAGCAACGTGATACTGGCCAGAATATACAACTCAGGAGACAAATATGACATTCAATAGTCTGGAGAACAGGTTGGCTCCATTCAATTAGTTAAGAAGAATATAGAATATGTTGGCGGAATATAGTATTAATGGTAGGACTCTTGGCAGTGTGGAGGATCAGAGGGATCTTGGGGTCCGAGTCCATAGGATGCTCAAAGTGGCAGCGTAGGTTGACTCTGTGGTTAAGAAGGCATATGGTTTATTGTCCTTCCTCAATCAGGGAATTGAATTTAGGAGCCGTGAGGTATTGTTGCAGCTATATAGGTCCCTGGTCAGACCCCACTTGGAGTACTGTGCTCAGTTCTGGTCGCCTCACTACAGGAAAGATGTGGAAGCCATAGAGAGGGTGCAGAGGAGATTTACGAGGATGCTGCCTGGAATGCGGAGCATGCCTTATGAAAGCAGGGTTGAGGGAACTCGGCCTTTTCTCCTTGGAGAGACGGAGGATGAGGGGGGACCTGATAGAGGTGTATAAGATGATGAGAGGTATTGATAGGGTAGATAGTGAGAGGCTTTTCCCCAGGGCTGAATTGGTGGCCACAGGAGGACATAGGTTTAAGGTGCTGGGGAGTAGATATAGAGGAGATGTCAGGGGTAAATTTTTTACTCAGAGAGTGGTGAGTGTGTGGAATGGGCTGCTGGAAACGGTGGTGGAGGCTGATACGATAGGGCCTTTCAAGAGACTGTTAGATAGGTACATGGAGCTGAGTAAAATAGAGGGCTATGGGTAAGCCTAGTAATTTCTAAGGTAGGAACATGTTCGGCACAGTTTTGTGCGCCGAAGGGCCTGAATTGTGCTGTAATTTTTCTATGTTCTAAGACAGATTGTTGGGAGAATCATTGGACAAAGTGCCAGATGCCCCTTGTTGCTCTTGCAAGCCAATATTATGTTGGGCTAAATAACGAGAAAAATCTGCCAACCAATGGTGGATGCAACAAGGTTCCTGCAAATTATGAGGCAACAAATCGTGAATGTCAGAATATAAGATAATAACAAATTGTTTAGAGATTGATGACCATCATCTTAATTGGCAATCATAATATCAGAGTTTGAAATGCCAATTATCCCTTGTTACTGACCCTCCCCCTCATGGAAACACTTCCTATCATCAAAGATCCCCACCACCCGGGCCATGCCACCATCAAACACGTAAAGAAATAACTTAGTGGAATGAAGTGTTACCAGAGTGAAAACAAATGAAGGCTGGCTTTTAAAAAAATAGATCAGTAACAGGAGAATTTGTCAAGAGTTTGTCTGGCCCAAAGTTTAACCGGTCTCGACCAATAATTGGAAGCAGAAATGCTAATGGCCAAGTGGTACTTTCATCAAGGGCGATCGAGATATAGGCTGAAGAAAGGAGCAGCTGAGAGCAGCCCTGCTGTGTACAGAAAGCCAACCTCGGTATACATGTACACAGAGTCAGTCGTGAGCCTCAATCCTCTCTCCATTAATCACTGTCTGATTAAGGCTCCAGCTGCATTGACCTGGCACACGGTGCATCGCTGCGGTAAATCAGAGAGCCATTAGACCATTCACCCCATCGAGTCCACACCAGCCCTCTACAGCACAATCCCATCAGTCCCATATCCCTGCTCTTTCCACACGGTCCTGCAGATTAAGGAATTTGGAAAAGCATGGACTCGTTAGGGAGAGTCAGCAAGGCTTTGTGCAGGGGGGGGGTCCTGTCTCACAAACTTGACTGAGTTTATTGAGGAGGTGACAAAGGTGATTGATGAGGATAGAGAGGTGGACGTTGTCTAGATGGACTCTGGCAAAGCATTTGACAAGGTCCTTCATGGTAGGCTGGTTCAGAAGATTAAGTCACACGGGATCCACAGTGAGGTAGTAAAATGGATCTAAAATTGACTTGGTCATTGAAGACAGAGGGTAGCGGTAGAGAGGTGTTTTTCTGATGAGAGGTCTATGACCAGTGGTGTTAGAGCCGAGAACAGTACAGCACAGGAACAGGCCCTTTGGCCCACAACGTCTGCACTGAGCATGAGCATGAAACCATGGATAAACCGGGAGGTCCACTCCCTACTGAAGGAGAGGACTGCTGCACCCAAATCTGGTGATCCTGATCTGTACAAGAAATCGAGGTATGACCTTCGAAAAACTATCAGGGATGCCAAGAGGTAATACCAACTCAAAATAGGGTCCCTGACCAGCCGCCAGTTATGGCAGGGCTTACATGCCATAACAGGCTACAAGATGAATCCTATCTGGATGTATCATGGCTTGGTACGACAACTGCTCTGCCCAAGACTGCAAGAAGCTGCAGAGAGTTGTGGACACAGCCCAGCGTATCATGGACACAAGCCTCCCCTCCTTGGACTCTGTCTTTACCTCTCGTTGCCTTGGTGTAGCAGCCAGTATAATCAAAGACCCCACCCACCCGGGTCATTCTCTCTTCTCTCCTCTTCCTGAGGGCACGTACCACCAGACTTAAGGACAGCTTCTACCCCACTGTGATAAGACTATTGAACGGTTCCCTTATACAATGAGATGGACTATCACCTCTCGATCTACCTTGTTGTGACCTTGCACCTTATTGCACTGCACTTTCTCTGTAGCTGTGACACTTTATACTGTTATTGTTTTTTACCTGTACTGCATCAATGCACTCTGTACTAACTCAATGTAACTGCACTGTGTAATGAATTGACCTGTACGATTGGCTTGTAAGACAAGCTTTTCACTGTACCTCAGTACAAGTGATAATAATAAACCAATACCAATACCAATGCCGAATTAAAATAAATCTCTTCTGCCCGCACATGATCCATATCCCATAACACATTACTTAATAAGTGCATCATTTACTTTCTCAGAAATATCAGTGATAAACCAGGCAAACTACCAGTGCGATTCATAGCGAAAAATCAAAAAAACCTGCAGATGCTGAAAATCTGAAACAAAATACTGGAAAAACTCAGCAGGTGCGCCTGAGTTCTGATGAAGGGTCGCAGAGCCGAAACGTCAACTGTTTCTCTTTCCACAGATGCTGCCTGACCTGCTGAGTTTTCCCTGCATGTATTGTTGTTTGTGAATTCATAATGCTCACTGCGTTCAATGCCATTTCTTCATATCTGCCACCCAACAATGCCAGCTGCAACTGTCTGTTTGACTTTCATTACAGAATGTCAACATTTGGCAAGGTTTGACAGACTTGCATCTGTTTCATTTTCTATTGTGTCTGAGTTGCCCTGAGATCTCAATACACAGTTGACAACTTACTTCAAATCAGCCTGTACTGGTGTACATAAAATATAGAACATAGAACTTAGAATGTGGAACAGTACAGCACAGGAACAGGCCCTTCGGCCCACAATGTCTGTGCTGACCACGATGCCAAATTAAACAAAACCTTTCTGCCTGCACGTGATCCATATCCCTCCATTCCCTGCATGTTTATGTGCCTGTCTAAATGCCTCTCAAACGCCACGATCATGTCTGGTTCCACCATTGTCCCCAGCACCCCATTCCAGGCACCCACCACTCCCTGTGGAACAAGCTAGTCCTGCACACCTCCTTTAAACTTGCCCCCTCTCACCTTAAATCTATGCCTTCTTGTATTTGACATTTCTACCCTGGGAAAAAGGTTCTGTCCACCCTATCTGTTCCTCTCATAATTTTATAAACTTCTCAGCATCCAGTGCTCCAATGAAAACAATCCAAGTTTGTCCAACTTCTCCTTATAGCTGATACTCTTTAATCCAGGCAGCATCCCGGTGAACCTCTTCCGCACCCTTTCCAAAGCCTCCACATCCTTCCTGTAACGGGGCGACCAGAACTGCACACAATCGGCCGAAGCAAACTTTTATACAGCTGCATGTGACTGCCTGACTCTTATACTCAGTGCCCCAAATGATGGAGGCTAGCATGGTATACACCTGCTTTACTGCCCTTTCAACTATTTTTTGCCACTTTTGGGGAGCCATGGACTTGAACCCCAAGTTCCCACTGTACATCATTGCTCCCAAGAGTCCTGCTTATTTACTTTCCCCTTCACATTTGACCTCCCAAAGTGCAACACCTCACACTTGCCCGGATTAGACTCCATCTGCCATTTCTCCGCCCATATCTGCAGCTGACCTATATCCTGCTGTATCCTATGACAACCTCACTGTCTACAACTTCACTAATTTTTCTGTCATCTGCAAACTTACTAATCAGCCCATCTGCATTGAGGGTTTGATGAGGGTGATCCCATTTGGTCAAAAGTGTCCTCCAAGGAAGAAAATCTGCCATCAAGACCCAGGCTGGTCCAAAAGGAACTCCAGATTCCAGACCCAACAGTGTGGTTGACTGGTACATGGATAGGAAAGGTTTAGAAGGTTATGAGCCAAACGCTGGTAAGTCAGACTAGCTCGGATGGGGCATCTTGGTCGGCATGGACCAGTTGGGCTGAAGGGTCTGCTTCTGTGCTGTTTAACTCGACGACTCTTAACCGTTCTCTTAAATGGACCAATAACCCACTCAATTCAGGAAAATCAGGGATGGACTTTGCTAGTGAACTCATCAGTAAAAAAACAAAACTTTAAAAACTGTTCCACTATGTTCCTGAATCTCAGTTTCACATCTGCCAGTTGTGTGACAGGGAGACAAATTCACCGGCATTTTAAAATGTTACCCATCAGACTGTGGAAACTGAGTTCAGCCTTATAATAATAACCAAGTGGCAGGAGTACAGTGAGGACATTCACATAAAGTGCTGTGGGTTTATGCAAGCTCAAAATACCAGAACTGTGGAGGGTTCCCAGGACGGCTGAACCATTTGTGAATGAACTGGGCTATGACGACTGATTCTGTGCGGACTCTGAGCATGAAGGGTACACTAGCCCCTTGATCACAGGCAAATGAATCTGAAGGTGGACTTCGGCCAAATTCACCAGGGAAAATAATATTGAGCCTTGCACAATAGCCTCATTCTGCGCATTGTTCTTAATGTGCACTATTTCCTGCCTTTTTACATGATCGCGTGGTAGGAGAGAGAGGACAGATATGATTTTTTCCTTCCTTTTTCAATTTTAATGCAGAAAACAAAAACCCATATTGCACTTTATTTTCCTGCGTCTGATGGCATCTGTGCTCCACAGGGATATGAGATCCCTTCATGTGGTGCGATCACACAGTAAAGATTGCACAATATTGGGTTTTCATCCACACCGGTCTTTAAAAATGTACAAGTTATCTGTTTCCTGCACCCTGCCATTACTATCAGCATTCGGACATCTGGCCCCAGCTTCCCCCTTCACTGCAGCAGGGGGAAGAGTCATTTCTCCAGTCAGAAGTTGCCATATTCTCTCCGGTTGCTCACGTCCAGAGTTGTGTCGGGTACTTGATCTCACATCTACCCCATCGTGGCCCCTGCGCCTTATCGTCTACCTACTCTGCACTTTCTCTGTAACTGTGACTTATGTTATTGCTTTTCCCTTTTTACTACCACGATGTACTGACGTTTTGGAATGATCTGTATGGATGGCATGCAAAACATTTTTCACTTTATCTCGGTACGTGACAATAATTTCTATACAAATATTTCTCTTACAAATTTCTCTAGATGTACAGTGGAGAGTATTCTGACTGGTTGCGTCACAGCCTGGTATGGAAGCTCCAATGCACAGGATCACAAGAGGCTGCAGAGGGTTGTAGTCTCAGCCAGCTCCGTCATGGGCACAACCCTCCCCACCATCGAGGACATCTTCAAGAGGCAGTGTGTCAAGAAGGCGGCATCCATCACGAAGAACCCTCACCACCCGGGACATGCCCTCGTCTCGCTACTACCATCGGGGAGGAGGTACAGGAGCCTGAAGACCTACACTCAATGATTCAGGAACAGCTTCTTCCCCTCCGCCATCAGATTTCTGAACGGTCCATGAACCCATGAACACTGCCTCATTATTCCTTTTTTTTGCACTATTTATTTACTTTTCTAATTTATGGTAATTTTATACCTTTGCACTGTACTGCTGCTGCAAAACAAGAAATTTCACATCATACAAGCCAGTGATAATAAATCTGATTCTGATTCTGATCCTGATAATGAACCAATTACCAATTACCAGAAGGATACAAAGCCCCACGATTTCCACATTTTCTTTCTGAGGAAAAAGTTTTGGAGAATTTCCTGGCTTTCCAATAGGCAATGGAAATGGAGCAGGGAAGCGGGATAACTTGAGCCAAAGGAAGCTGGATTCAGCCCACTACCCAGGCTCACTGCCTGCCTGCACTCACCTGGGCTGGATGTGGATGGTCTATCCCTGCAACCAGGCATCCTGCCGAAATTCAGTGCACTAAGGGTGGCGTTGGAGCTTGACACCTGTCATTCACCATCTCTTAATGTCTCTGACATTCAGAGATATTTAAAAACCTGTTTTAATTGATTATTAATTAAATATTACTTGAAATTTTTTTGCCCCATATTTGTCTACCTACACTGCACTCTCTCTGAAACTGTAACACTATATACTGCATTCTGTTTTCTTTCCTCGATGTACTTGTGTTTGGAATGATCTGTCTAGATGGCATGCAAACAAAAGCTTTTCACTGTACCTCAATACATAGAGTCATAGAATCATACAGCACAGAAAAAGACCCTTCGGCCCAATTGGTCCATGCCAACCAAGATGCCCCATCCAAGCAAGTCCCACATGCCTGCGTTTGGCCGATATCCCTCTAAACCTTTCCTGTGCATGTACCCGTCCAACTGTCTTTTAAAAGTTGTTATTGTACCTGCCTCAACCACTTCCTCTGGCAGCTCGTTCCACATGGATACCATCCTCTGTGTAAATAAGTTGCCTCTCACGTTCCTATTAAATCTCTCCCCTCTCACCATAAACCTATACCCTCTAGCTCTTGATTCCCCAACCCTAGGGAAAAGACTGACAGTACTATGCCCCTCATGATTTTATACACCTCTATAAGGTCACCCCTCAGTCTCCTACACTCGAAGGAATAATGTCTTATCCCATCCAACCTCTCCCTATAACTCAGTCTCTCAGGTCCTGGCAACATTGTAAATCCTTTCCGCACTCTTTCCAGTTCAATAAAATCTTTCCTGTAGCAGGGTGACCAAAATTGAACAGAATACTCCAAGTGCGGCCTCACCAGCGTCTTGTACAACCATACCATGACCTCCCAACCGTTATACTCAATGCCCTGACCGATGAAGGCCAGCCTGCCAAAAGTCTTTGTCACCACCCTGTCTACCTGCGACTCCACTCTCAGGAAAGCATATACTTGTACTCCAAGGTCCCTCTGTTCTGCAACACTCCCCAGGGCCCTGCCATTCACTGTGATATGTGACAATAACAAACCAATTACCAACTGGGCATGGATTTAAGGTGAGAGGGGGGAAAGTTTAAAGGAGACGTGTGGGGCAAATATTTTTTACACAGAGAGTGGTGGGTGCCTGGAATATGCTGCCAGGGGTGGTAGTGGAGGCAGATACGATAGAGGTATTTAAGAGGCTCTTAGATCGGCACATGAATATGCAGAGAATGAGGGATATTGTGTAGACAGAAGGGATTAGTTTAGTTAGGTGCTTAATTACTAGTTTAATTAGTTCAACACAACATTATGGGCCGAAGGGCCTATTCCTGTGCTGTAATGTTCTATGTTCTATGTTGTAAGTAAAAAATTATAAGATAAAATAAGATATAAGATAAGATATTTATTATTCACATGTACATCCAAACACACAGTGAAATGTGTCTTTTTGTGTTATTGAGAATGTGCTGGGGGCAGCCCGCAAGTGTTGTCACTCTTCCGACGCCAACATAGCATGCCCACGGCTCCTAACCTGTACATCTTTGGAATGTGGGAGGAAACCGGAGCACCCGGAGGAAACCCACGCAGACACGGGGAGAACGTACAAACTCCTTACAGACAGCGGCGGGATTTGAACCCGGTATGGATGGCACGGTAGTGTAGCGGTTAGTTTAACACTATTAACTGTAATAGTGTTAAACTAACCGCTACACTACCGTGCCATCCATAAGCATATTATAACTGCAAAAATAAATTAAGTATAAATTAAATAATTTAACACCTTTATCCTTACAATTTCCAGGCCAAGAGTCCCTATTTCAGGTGAAAGCAGTCTCTGAACTTCTGTCAAGCCAGGCCAATGTGGACCAGAGAGCTCTGCATAGTCCAGCAACAGAGCGGATTCCAGACTTGCAGAGACCCCACATAAGAGCCTTTGGAGCTGTCGGCCACAGTCAGCATGACCTGGTCCATCGCTCTTACTATTGCAGAGGAAGTAGCTGTTTGGTTAATGGAAGCAACCGTCAATTGGTGCATTCATCACGCAGCCCTTTAAGGCAGGGGAACTCTGCACAGAGGGCTGCAAGTTAACACCAGTTGATGGATATTGCTCACCATTAACTACACACAAACAGTAGCTGAGCACAATGTCAAGGAACTACTGCCTTTGCACCGTGTATAGGAATACCACTGTAGGTGAGGCCTGGTATTTAACAATATAAGGATTGTCCATTTAATGACCAGGAATTTGTTGAAGTTTTACCACATGGTGGTCCATTGAAGTGAAATTTCGAAAGTTTATTCCTGCCATTTATAAATAGACCTGAAAGGGTTTTAATTTTAAAGTGTAAAAGAAAGTTTTACTTTTCCTTTCATTTTTTTTAATCCGATTTTTCTTTCCCTCTCTTTAATTCCCTTTCTGTACTTAATTCGCCCCTTCCCTTCTGTATCACCTCCCCTACCTCCTCCCTGATCTCATTGTTTAAGGATGTGAAAGGATGTGGGACAAACGCCTTGCAAGAGCTGCAATATATGTAGCTGGGGAACCAAGGTACATGGGGGTACTGGTGGTGGTGAGGTTGGGGTGGAGCGACCTCACTTTGTATTGGTTTATACTGTTGCAAACCCTGTGTGTGCTTTTTCTAAACCAATTATTGAAGCAAACACAAGGGATTCCTGAACCCGTGAATTCTGAGCAATTATAAGCAAAGTTTACCATCTTGCGTGAGCTTATTCCCCAGCTAATACAGGGTTTAAACTCTTATATTTAATTTTAAAAGCAGGAGCTTCCTTCCTTTACCAAAATGCTTCAATTAATTGGGAAGCTGACAAAGCCCTCAGGTCCACGTCAGCGGGTCTTTGTGTCTGGAATGCAAGTTATTTTCAGTGAGGCCACTCAGGGGAGCGGTGTGTTTAGGTGTTGATGTCCGGACCACCTGACCGAGGGTTGGAAGAGGGATCCCACGGAGAAAAATGCAAAAACAAAGGGGCAAGACGATTTCTCATGAAAGGTAGCCTTTCTTATCAAGTACCTGTTGGTTTACTTCTTGTAGAATGGTATTGTTGAGTTGGAGCCCCATCACTTTAAAAACATCTCACACATTGTGCTTTTTACATACTTACTGGGAAATAATGGGGAGAAATAGATGAACCTCCTCCCATTTTTTCCTCATCTAAATCTGTCCATATAACCCACTACTCCCCAGGGTAGGGGAGTCCAAAACTAGGGGGCATAGATTTAGGGTGAGAGGGGAAAGATTTAAATGGGACCCGAGGGGCAAATTTTTCACACGGGGTGTGGTGAGTATATGGAACGAGCTGTCAAAGGAAGTGGTTGAGGCAGGTACAACGGTATCATTTAAGAAGCACTTGGATAGATACATGGAGAGGCGGGGCTTGGAGGGATATGGGCCGAGCGCAGGAAGTTGGGACTAGCTGGGGGACACCGTGGTCGGCATGGACTGGTTGGGCTGAAGGGCCTGTATCCATGCTGTATTGCTCTGTGACACTGGACTCCTTCTCCCTCACATGTTCTTGAAGTCTTGCAGGATTGGAAAGGGTGACTGTTCCAGGGGATGAGGGGTATGTAAGCCATAGTCAGTTTGTAAAATAAGATCAAGAGTACTTAGTCAAAGTGCTGAGGTTTTTGTATTAGAAGATATAATTGGGGGTGAGGGGAAACACTTACAGAACTGCCATAAGACCAAAAGATATAGGAGCAGAATTAGGCCATTCGGCCCATCAAGTCACACTGCCATTCAATCATGGCTGATATTTTTTTCAACCCCATTCTCCCACCTTCTCCCAATAACCCTTAACCCCCTTACCAATCAAGAACCTGCCTTAAATACACCCAGTGACTTGGCCTCCACACCCCTCCGTGGCAATGAATTCCACAGGTTCACCACCCTCTGGCTGAAGAAATTCCTCCTCATCTCAGTTTTAAAAGGACGTCCCTTTATTCTGAGGCTGTGCCCTCGGATCCCAGACTCTCCCACTAATGGAAGCATCCTCTCCATGTCCGCTTTATCCAGGCCTTTCAGTATTCAGTAGGTTTCGATGAGATCCCCAGTCATCCTTCTGAACTCCAGCAAGTACAGGCCCAGACTCATCAAACGGCCCTCATACGTTAACCCTTTCATTCCTGGGATCATTCTGGTGAACCTCCTCTGGACCGTCCCCAGGGCCAGCACATCCTTCCTTAGATACATGGCCCAAAATTGCTCAGGATATTCGAAATGCAGTCTGACCAACGCTTTATAAAGCCCCAACAGTAATCCTTGCTTTTCTGTTCTAGTCCTCTTGAAACATTTGGTCATCGTTGGCAATCTCAACATTTATTGTCCAATTCTAAATTGAGGAGGCCATTAAGTGTTGACCTACAGTAGGTGAGTCTGAAGCCAAAAATAGGCCAGACTGCTTAAGAGTGTCAGCTTTCTCTAATGAACCAGATGGGTTTTTAAGACAATCCAAGAGTTTTATGGTTCATGTCACTGAGATTCGTTAACTTCAGATTTATTTAAGAACTTGAATTTAAATTCCCCAGCGACCATGCTGGGATTTGAACCTGAATTCGTGTCACTGAATCAAGTGCCCAGGTGTGTGGATCCTAGCCCAGTAACCTAACTACACTGTGCTCCCAAACCTTCACCGGTGAGGGTTTGGTTAAATTCAGAGATGGTAAAGAGGCCGGGATTGGAGAAGCTCAGAGACCTGACGGGATTAAGTGCTGGAGGAGAGGAGAGGAGGAGAGGGGGAAGGGGTCAGGGAGGGTAGAGGAGCTAAACTATGGGGGGTGGTTAGAGGGGTAAGGAGGGGGAAAATTGTGAAAGGTGTGTATTTTTGTAACTCCTTACCCTGATCATTCTCTGCAAAATTAATGCATTTGTCTGCAGCTCTACCCTCATCCCAGATCACCTGCACTGTCCCGTGATACTCCAGGCAACCTCTCTTATTCTCATCTCCATGAACTTGAGATCATCAACAACTCTTCTTCCAATAACTCACAGCAACTTCTTGCTACCATACACTGGCACCCAGCTGAGCAAGCCCTCAATTTTAAGATTAATTTTAAGATTCTCATCCTTCTGGTCAACTGCTTCACAGCTTTACACAGAAATCTTCTTTTGAGAAATTGTGCAGAAAAAAAACTGCAGGAAATTCTGCAGGAAATTGTGTCAAGTTAAGATTTTTTTAACTGCAGGGAGTCAGAAAATGTAGACCATAGATATGAATCACCGATTAATCCAACAAAAAATTCCGGAGAAACATTGACTGTGAAATTCACACAAGATCCAATGTGGAAGAGCTTCCTTTGGGAAACTACTCAGACATGTTTTCATTAATGGAAGGACACCAAGAATGAGGGCTATAACTAATTCATTACCCCTGCGTTCCTTTATAGATGCAGACCTGGATGATCTACTGACAACACCCAGAGAGGTACTACCATTATTGTGCTGGGAAGATCCATTACATCAAGAGAACAGACCACCACACTAATCCCAGCATCTCCATTGGAGAAGACATCGGTGACTTTGAGGCAATAATCCTTGTGCACCAACTCCACCGGACTGGACGTTGTACAGATTTCTTTCTCCCCAAGCAAGCCCTCTAATTTTGGCTCATCGACATCCAGAGGTGCATAGTGGTCAGGAGAAAGGCTAGAATGACACATTGAAAGCACATCTCAGAAAAATGGGCGTGAGCATCACAAGCTGAAGCAAGACTATAAGACCATATGATATAGGAGCAGAATTAGGCCATTCAGCCCATCGAGTCTGCTCCGCCATGCAATCATGGTTAATTATTTTTCAACGTTATTCTTTTGCCTTCTCCCCTTGGCAATCAAGAGCCTATCAACCTCTTCCTTAAATATACCCAGTGACTTGGCCTCCACAGCCCTCTGTGGCAACAAATTCCACAGATTCACCACCCTCTGGCTGAAGAAGGTCCTCCTCATCTCAGTTTTAAAGGGACGTCTCTTTATTCTGAGGCTGTGCCCTCAGATCCTAGACTCTCCTACTAATGGAAACATCCTCTCCATGTCCTCTCTATCCAGGCCTTTCAGTATCTGGTAAGTTTCAGAGATCCCCCCTCATCCTTCAGAACATCGAGTACAGACCCAGAGACATCAAATGCTCCTCATACATTAACCCTTTCATTCCTGGGATCATTCTTGTGAACCTCCTCTGGACCCTCTCCAGGGCCAGCGCATCTTTCCTTAGATACGGGGCCCAAAATTGCTCACAATATTCAAAATGCGGTCTGACCAACTCCTTATAAAGTAAATAATCATTAACCCCATTGGTGCCATGTCCTCCATTAGGGCCATGGCTCACTTCATGGTGAAGCAATCAGGAAAGCTAAAGAACCTCCTGCCACCACGAGGAAATGTTTCTATCTCATGTGGCGTGTTTATTGTTCTCAAGTCATCTCGGAACCAATGAATAAATTTGTGGTAAAGACCGTTATTGAATTGGGGTTGGGTGTCCAATAACACCCAAGGGGAAACTCAGGTGAGTTGCTTTTAGTGGGAAGGAGGAACGAACAGAAGGATATGCAGAAAGATTCAGGCTTCAGTAAACACCAGCATCTGACTGATGGGCCAACTAGAGAGAGTGCAGAGGGGATTTACGAGGATGTTGCCAGGACTGTTATGGAGAGAGGTTGAGCAGGTTAGGACTTCTTTCACTGCAGTGTAGGAGAATGAGGGGTGACCTTATAGAGGTGTATAAAATCATGAGATCATGAGAGGCATAGACAGGGTGAATGCGCACAGTCTTTTCCCCAGAGTTGGGGAATCAAGAACTAGAGGGCGTGGGTTTAAGGTGAGAGGAGAAAGATTTAATGGGAACCTGAGAGGCAACTTTTTCATGCAGAGGGTGGTCAGTATATGGAACAAGCTGCCAGAGGAAGTGGTTGAGGCAGGTACATTAACAACATTTATAAGATACTTGGGCAGGTACATGGATAGGAAGGGGTTAGAGGGATATGGGCCAAACATGGGTAAGTGGGACTAGCTTAGGTGGGAATCTTGGTCAGCCTGGAGCAGTTGGGCTGAGGGGCCTGCTTCCGTGCTGTATGACTCTATGACTGGCCTGTTACAGTGCCATAAACAATGCAAGACCTAATAAAGTTTTCGGAGTCCTAGATGTGTTCAGATGGGCAGGGAGGTTGATGTGAGAGGTATAACATTCTTACTTTATTTTAAGCACTCTATTTGATGTGCAGCAATGGCAGGTTTGCTCTGCAGTTTATCTGTCAGGAGTGTCAAATGGAAAGTTGGCAGCTGTCAGCACTGTGTTTGTTCTCTAATGGCTGACGAGAGGCCAGATCCTTTTTAGCTGTAGCTCGTAAACAAACACCAGCAGCAGGAGAGAGAGGATTCGGAGGGATGACTCAAGCATGCTGGTGCAGACACATGGATTTCATCATTGCTGGCTAAATCTAAATACCACCCACTCCAGTACACTCCCACCGACCAGCAACACCCTCCCCCTCCTCCTCCCCTCAACGCATGGGCTATCCTTCATATGCCCAACTTCGCCATGAGCACTGGCAAGCTACTCACGGTAGGACTTAACGATACCAACATAATCCTGGCTGCCCGCCCTCATACTATAAACTAGAAGCCATTCAAAATTCGGTGACCTTCATCCTAATTTGAACCACCCTGTCCACCCATCACACTTGAGCTTTGATTCATTCATTTTTGGGACCTGGGCATCGCCAATTATTGCCCATCCCTGAATTGTCTTTGAGGAGGTGGGGGTGAGCTGCCTTCTTGAACCGCTGCAGACCTTCTGGTGAAGGTGCTTCCAGATGCTGTTGGGGAGAGAGTGCCAGGGTTTAGACCCAGTGATGATCCAATGACATGTTTCAAATCAGGATGGTGGGTAACTATAGAGTTTGGTGTTCCTACATGCCTGCTGCCTTTGTCCTTTTAGTGGTAGGGTAGGTATCAGATAGGAGAGAGTCCAGAGAAGGTTTGTGAGAATGATCCCGGGGATGAAAGTTTGATGGCTCTGGGCCTGTACTCAGTGAAGTTTAGAAGGATGATGGGGGGGTCTCATTGAAACCTACTGAATATTGAAAGGCCTGGATAGAGTGGACGTGGAGAGGATGTTTCCAGTAGTGGGAGAGTCTAGGACCAGAGAGCACAGCCTCAGAATAGAAGGATGTCCCTTTAGAACAGAGATGAGGAGGAATTTCTTTAGCCAGACAGAGGAGAATCTGTGGAATTCATTGCCACAGACGGCTGTGGAGGTTGCTAGGTATTTGATTAGTAAGAACATCAAAGGTTACGGGGAGAAGGCAGGAGAATGGGATTGAGAAGGAAAAATAAATCAGCCATGATCGAATGGCGGAGCAGACTCGATGGGCTGAATGGCCTTATTCTGCTCCTATGTCTTCTGGTAGAGATTGTGTCTTTGGGAGGTGCTGTGGACGAGCCTGGGTGAGTAACTGCAGGGCACTTTGCAAATGGTACACACTACAACTAATGTGTGCGGTGGGTGGGATGCCAGTCAAGTGGGTTGCTTTATCCTGGATGGTACTGAGCTTCTTGAGAGTTGTTAGAGGTGCACTTATCCTGACAAGGAGTACAAGCGATCCCATGTTACGAACTTTTGGATTACGGAAATTCACCATTGCAGAATTTACAAATCACTGCCCAAAAATTTGAGATACAGAATAAAACTTGCTCATGGAATTTATGTGAATTAAAAATAAACACAAAATTTATTTTTTTCTACTCGTGTTTCTTGATGCACGTGCAGGTGATGTGGCTTCACGTTACGGTAAATCAAGATGTAGACCATTTTCTGGAACACAACCACCCTTTCCACACCTCGCTGCAATGCCTTGTAAATGATGGAAAGGACTTGGGGTGTCAGGAGGTGAGTCACTTGCCACAGGTACCCAGCCTCCGACCTGTTCTTGTAGCTCTGGTATTTATGTGGCTCATCCAATTGCATTTCTGGCCAATGGTAGGGGAACATGGAAGAAATTCAGCAACAGTAATGGCAATGAATGTCCAGGATGGGTAGTTAAAGTCAAAATGGAGTTTATCGTCACATGCACAAGTACATGTGTGCGCAGGTCCAATGAAAAACTTACTTGCAGCAGCGTCACAGGCACATAGCATCAGACAAGCAGCATTCACAAGAAAAACATAAATTAAGCCCAATTTTTACAAGGAAGAGTGCAATCAAAACAAAAAAAAATCCATTTTAAGGCAAAGTGGTCATGATGTTGCTAAACTGTAGTGATTAGGGTTTTGCTGGTTGCTTCAAAAACCAAATGGTTGAAGGGAAGTAGCTGTTCTTGAAACTGGTGCTGTGGGACTTCAGGCTTCTGTACCTCCTGCCCAATGGTAGCTGTGAGAGATGGCATGGTCTGGATGGTGGGGATCTTTGATGATGTTAGACTCTCCCTTGTTGGACATGGCTATTGTCTGGAACTTTTGGCAAATGTTACTGGCTACTTAAAAGCCTATGTCTGAACTTTGGTCCAGGCATGCTGCATGCAGGCATTGACAGTTTCATTTGCCGAGGAGTTGTGAATGGAAATGAAGATTGTGCCATCAGCAGCAAACATGGTCCTGACTTTATGATACAAGGAAGAGCACCGATGAAGCAGCTGAAGATGGTTGTGCCTCAGACCCTCCTCTGAGGAACTCCTGCAGTGAGGTCCTGGAATGGAATAATTGAACTCTGACAATCACAACCATCTTCCCTTGTGAGAGGTACGACTGCAGCTATTGGAAGGTTTTCCCTTGATGCCCAATGACTTCAGTTGTGCCAGAGTTCCTTGTGGCACGCTTGGTCAAATTCTGCCTGGATGCTTTGGAGAGGGTGCACCAGAATGTTGCCTGGATTGGAGTGTCTTAAACTATAAGGAGTTGGACAAACTTGGATTGTTTTCTATGGAACATCAGAGGTTGAGGGGCGACCTGATAGAAATATATAAAATTATGAGGCATCGATAGGACAGAGAGTCAGTCTTTCTTCCAGGGTGGAAACGCCAAGGTGGAGAGTTTAAAGGAGCTTTGAAAGGCAAGTTTTTTTTGACACAGAGAGTGGCAGGTGCCTGGAATATGCTGCCAAGGGAGGTGATAGAAGGAGTACAAAAGCAACATTTAAGAGGCATTTAGACAAGCATGTCAACAGGCATGCAGGCAGATGGGATTAGTTTAGACTGGCAGCAGGATGGGTGCGGATATGCTGAGCCAAGGGGCCTGTTCCTGTGGTGTACTGTTCTATGTTCTAAGTTCTATGTCAAGGGTAGCCACTGTTATCCTTCCTTTGGGGCTCAGTTCTTTGCTCCATGTTTGGACCACGGTCGTGATGAGGTCTGCGCTGAGTGGCCCAGTCAAGTACAATCTGGGCACTGATAAGCAAGTTATTAGTAAGTGCCACTCGACAGCAGTGTTGACGACAGCTTCTATCAGTTTGCTGATGATTGAGAGGAGATTGGTAGGGCTGTAACTGGCTGGATTGGAATTGTTTTGCTCTCCGTGAACGGGACATACCTGGGCAATTTTCCCCCCTGTTGGGTAGATGCCAGTGTCGTGACTGGCCCAAAGCAGCTTGGCTAGAGGTGCAACTAGTTCTGGAGTGCAGGTTTTCGTACTACAGTGGGGATCTTTTGTAGTTGCAGAGTCTTTGTTACATCTTTTGCTCTCAGCCACCTCTCGATATTCTGGAACTCTGCCTGAAGAGGGGTGGAATCAGATACAATTACTGCATTTAGAGGCATTTCAACAGACACTTGAACAGGCAAGGCATAGAAGGATATGGTCCTAATGTAGGCAAATGGGATTAACATAGAACATAGAACATTACAGCACAGTACTGGCCCTTCGGCCCACAATGTTATGCCGATATTTTATCCTGCTCTAAGATCTATCTAACCCTTCCCTCCCATATAGCCCCCCCATTTCTCTATCATTCATGTGGCTATCTAAGAATCTATTAAATGTCCCTAATGTATCTGTCCCCACAATCTCTGCAGGCAGTGCGTTCCACACACCCACCATTCTGTGTAAAAAAACTTAGCATCTGCAGTCCTTTGTTTCTTTGGCTTTAATTAAACCTATGTGCCCCTGTTCAATTATGCCCAGCCTCCTTTTACCTGGTATGACCAAGGAGCAGTGACTATGACACATTTCCCATGATAAATTCCCAAGTCCCTGCTCACAACCTGTAATTACACCCCCTGCCATTAGGGGCACCACTGTGCCTGTTTCTGCGATTCTGGGAAAAAGTCTCTGACTGTCCACTCAACCTCTTACCCCTGACAGTCCCCTTATACCTTCCTCCAATCACCTTAAAATTATGCCCCTTCATGTTAGCCATTGTCGCCCTGGGAAAAGGTCTCTAACGGTCCACTCAATCTATGCCACCTATCATCTTGTACACCTCTATCAAGTCTCCTCTCATCCTCCTTCTCTCCAAAGAGAAAAGCCCTAGCTCACTCAACCTATCCTCATAAGACATACTCTCCAATTCAGGCACCATCCTGGTAAATCTCCTCTGCACCCTCTCTAAAGCTTTCACATCCTTCCTATACTCCAAGTGTGGTCTAACCAGAGTTCTATAGAGCTGCAACATCACCTCGCAGCTCTTGAAGGCAAATGGGATAGTCCAAAGGCTGACATGGTCATGGTGGGCTGAAGGGCCCAGTTCTGTACTCCATGACTCTATGAATTGAATTCGCTTACAATTGGCTTCCGTGATGGTGGGGATCTCAGAAGGAAGCTGAGCTAGGCCACCTGTTCAACGCTTCGAGCTAAGCATATCTGCAAGAGCATTTGCCTCCTTTCTAGCACTCACACACTGGGCTCCACCGTGGCTGAGATGGGGATATGCTTAGAACCTCCTCCTCCCATTCACTGCCTTATTGTCCACCACCATCCGTGACTATATGTAGTGGGTCTGCAGAGATTCAGTCTGATCCATTGGCTGTGAGATTACCTGATACTGCTCCTAGCATGCCCCTCGAAACTCCTCCTTGAAGCAGGGTTGATCCCGTGGCTTGATAACAATGCTGGAGCGAGGGATATGTTGAACACTGAGGTTACAAGGTCGCGATGGCATTCATTTCAGTTGATTCAGATGTCCACAGACGCACATGTTTGAGCAGCCGGATCTGTTGAGATTCATCCATCTGGCACCCTAGGAGGACACAATTCTCCTGGGATTGTGGATGAGTCACTTCTACTAATACTTTCATGGAGAGACGTGTCGGCTAAGGGTATCAGATACAATCACTATGTTTAGAGGCATTTTGACAGACACTTGAACAAGCAAGGCATAGAAGGATATGGTCCTAATGCAGGCAAATGTTATGCACAATGCACAGAATTATACAAAGTTCACAATATGGAAACAGAATCCACAATTCATGTCTTCCAGTTTTAATAGTACTTGTATTGTTACAGTTTTAGCATTCAATTCACTCTTCCCACTAACCTACTCTTTCCCTCTCCCTGATCCATATGCCCAGTTTCTCTTTACCTGCTTTAAATCATCTCTGCACATGGAGATATTGAAGCATCGAGTTCCACATTCTCTCTCAAGTCGTTACTTGATGTCAGTGGACATCTTGTATTTTCACTCCCCTGCTGTGGACTCACCTAGTGGAAACTTTCCCTATGTCACACCTATTGAAGTTTTATACAATTTGACAAACCTCCCTCAGGTCTGCTGCTTTCCCAGAGAGGAACCCCAACATACTTAACGTTGATTCTCAATTCTAAAGAGATTTTTGTAATAATCTTCTGCAATTTTGCTTCTGATTTAAATCCTTTGTCGTGTATACCGGTGAGAACAAGGTCAAATAGACTCAAGCTTCATGTTGGTTCACTCACTACCTCCCACGGGCTCAGTCTGGGAGTTACATCCTTCAGAGCTCAATCTGCTCCATCAGTGATGGTGTTACCAAGCCCGTCTTCCTGAAGGACATTGAAGACCCCACCCAGGGTACATTCTGCACCCTTGCTACTTTCTGCACTTCTTCTGGACTGTTGTCCAACATGGAGGATAAATTACTCATCAGCCGAGGGAGATAGGTAGGTGATTAGTGCTCCAAAAATAAATCATCTCAATCACCTTTCGAACAGATCCAACAGGGGCATGACATGAGTCTTGATGTAATGATAGCAATCGTAGCAAACCAGAAAGGTCCCCGCCCACATTCGTCCCATTCTCAAGGGTTAGGGAGTGCCAGGCAACAGCCATGGCAATGAATCTCTTTTAAATATTTCACAATAAATGTACTTCTGGAACATTGCCAAGGTGTGTGGGTTGCAAAAGGAGCCTTTGATCAACAACATTTGCATCACAAGATCTGACCCTTTACACCAACTGGAAATATAAATTGAGTTTTGAGTTACTAATCTTCTGGTCACCTTGAGCTTGGGTTGTGGTTTGGAATTGTACATTGTGTGAAATTTGCCTTGGGCAAGTTGTAGACACAAATTTTATATGAATGTATGCACTCCTACTGGAGTTATAACTGGCTCATCAGGAAGTAAGACACAATGAACCTGTGGGCATTGAAAGAATTATCAACAATTCTCTTGCAGTTAAGTTTTGCAAGAAAACTCCTGAGGATGATATGTAGAGAGGATGGAGAAACTGTTTGCAGGGAAGGTTAAGGGGAGATATATTAGAGATGTTGAAAGCGGGAAGGGTAAATGACAAAGTAATTGAAAGGAAATTGCTTCCAATAGCAGTAGGCCCAGAGGAAAAAGTTTTCAAAGAATCAGAGGCAGCGGGTGTAAAAGGAAATTTACACAATAAATGTTGAGGTCTGAAAGTGTGGTGAAAGCTGACTTAGCTTTCAGAAAGGAGCTTAATAATACTTGAAAGGGAATTACAGAGTTTTGAGGAAAATGTGGGGAAGGGGCGAGTAATTGGAAAGCTGTTTCACAGGGCAAAGCAGGCACTCAGCCAAATGGCCTGAGTGTATGCTGCATCATTCTATGACTATGAGACCACCCATGGCGTTGCTCATAGATGGTAGCTCTTTCACTGACCATCAGTGACGTTCACCAGTCATCTGCTTGGCCCAAGTTCTTTTTTCCAGTGTTGTCCCAGACAATAATATTCTCCTGGAAAGCCTGCCAACAGCTCATTGCCCAGGCTTGGCACTGTACAACACATAGAACATAGAACAGTACAGCACAGAACAGGTCCTTTGGCCCACAATGTTGTGCCGACATAGCTATTCCCTCCTACCTACAGAATGCCCATATCCCTCTATTTTCCTCTCATTCATGTGCCCGTCCAAGCCCCTCTTAAAAGCCCCCAATGAATTTGCCTCCACCATCCTATCAGGCAACGCAATGAGTGGCCAGCTGCACTGCGGAATGTTGTTGTAGTGAAAGTATCTACTTAATCTTTGAAAAATAAAAATACTTTTAAAAATCAATTTATAATTCAAGAAATTGAAACTGAAAAAAGTGAACACATTCTTAAAAACAATTAAATCCACTTAAACTACTTGAAGTAAGCCAAATAAAAAGATCAGCTTCACATTTTCTCTGCAGTGTTTTCCGCCCATTCCTTCCAGTGGGGTTACTGGACATCAGTGAGCAGATTTTCCAGTCTAAGAGCTGAGAAATCCGATGAAGGCTGTGGTGATCCGGTGGATTCCAAGAACTCTATCACTGCAATGCAGGTGCCCTGGGACAGGCACTTATAGAGTTCATAAAGTTCATAGAATTATACAGCACGGAAACAGGTCCTTTGGCCCAACTGGTCCATGCCAACCAAGGTGTCCCATCCAAGCTAGTCTCGTTAGCCAGCGTTTGGCCCATAACCTTCTAAGTTGGTAAATTGGTTTATTACTGTCACATGCACTAGGGTACAGTGAAAAACCTGTCCCGCATACCATTCACACAGATCAACCCACCACAACAGTGCACCGAGGCAGCATAGGGCAAAACAACAACAGAATGCAGAACAAAGTGCTCAGCCCCAGAGACAGTGCAGCACAGGCAGACAACAAGATGCAAGGTTACAGCGAGGCAGACCGTGAGGTCGGGAGTCCACCCCACCGCACTTCTGTAAGAGTATAGTAGATGTAGATTAAATCAAGCCTTTCTGTCCTTAGTTTGGCAGCATACTGATAGGGTTCTGTGGTTCACTCAGTAAACAAACTTAATTGCTGTAAAATAAGCTTGTTTTGCTGTGAGTCCTGTCATTTGTCCAACTAGTTTATAAAATCATGAGGGGCATAGATAAAGTGAATGCCACAGTCTTTCTCCTAGGGCAGGGGAGTCTAAAACCAGAGGGCATAGGTTTAAGGTGAGGAGGGAGAGATTTAAAAGGGATCTTGAGGGTCAATTTTTTCATACAGAGGGTGGTGGGTATATGGAACAAGGTGCCAGAGGAAGTAGTTGAGGCAGGTACAGTTACAACATTTAAAAGACATTTGGGGAGGTACATGGATAGGAAAGATTTGGAGGGATATGGGCCAAATGCGGGGAAGTGGGACTAGCTCAAGTAGACAACTTGGTCGGCATGGACGAGTTGGGCCGAAGGGCCTGTTTCCATGCTGTACAGCTCTATGAATCCATAGCTCTCCAGATCATTGCCTGACAATGTAGATCCAATCAGCCCACTATCCACAGACAGAATCACAAAAATGAACCTTCAGGAAGAACCATGTTTGAAACGACATGCAAAATTCATACTGTTTTAAACCAGTCATTTTCCTTGCTCTATGATGTTAAGATATTAAGATATTTATTTATTAGTCACATGTACATTGAAACACACAGTGAAATGTGTCTCTTTCCATTACTGTGGATGTGCTGGGGGCAGCCCGCAAGTGTAGCCACTCTTCCGGAGCCAACATAGCATGCCCACGACTTCCTCACCCGTGTGTCTTTGGAATGTGGGAGGAAACCCACACAGACACGGGGAGAATGTACAAACTCAAACTCCTTACAGACAGTGGCCGGAATTGAACTCGGGTCGCTGGCGCTGTAATAGCGTTACACTAACCGCTACGCCACCGTGCCGTGTTAGGGATGAGAAGGAAATGCTGGTCTTGCCAGCGAGGCCCATAAAAGAACTCATCATGGCAAAAGCAGCGTACCAAGCACTGAATCTTGAGGAATCTCGTTGGTCCTTTCCCTGCTCCCGCCCCCCCCCCCCCCCACCACCAACCCTTGCAGGCAGCAAACTTCAGATCATAAACTCCCTCCACAAAAAAGATTTCCCTCAATTCTTCCCCCATCTGTCTCCTGATCTTCCAGTACAATTTGTATGCATTACTTCCCTTGCCTGTGGGGACCAGGTGCCTCAGTGGATTCCCATTCAATGCATAGTTGTTGTCCTCACCCCTTTACCCAACTGGCCTTTGTTCATGTACAGGTTGCAGCAGAGAGAGCTGGCAGCCTTTCTTAGTGTTTAACATCACAATCAAACCCCATTTGAAGCTTGACAGAAGTCCATTGCACACTGCAAACCAAAGCAGCAACATTTAATTTCACTCTTTAACCCCAAATGCTGTGATAATTGTAGCGTCCTCACTGAATTCAAGGAACTAAAGATTGCTGAAGTTTTGGCTACTTCACACCATGCACTACTTATGACTGATAGTGAAACTACAGTACCAAGTAACCGAATTGGCGATAGGGTTAACTGCAGATTCTCATTCACAGAAACTCTGTATCCATTCCCATCAGACGCAAAAACAATGCAGCAATTCGCAGTTCATTTATCTGGCAAAGATCATCTGGTAACATCAAACAACTTGAACCTTCACTGAAAGATGGGAATACTTCTCTTCAATTGGAAAACATTTTGAAGAGATTGCACTCAGAGATCCAGCTTTTCATCCCTGCTTGTGCGCTACATTACCTGAAATAGCTTCACATTCAAAAATGTTTTTATACTTGCAAAAGGTTACAGTAATGGCAGACAGCTGCAAGAAAATGATGGAATACATCTGAATCACACACTCACCACAACTGCTCACTGAAGTCTTTAAAAATGATCATTCAGCTGGAATCTTGCAGAGTTAATGTTAACATCTCATCACTTAACTGAGCTCTGACAGAGGTTTTCAACATCCAACATGAACTCAGTTTCTCTCTCCTCAGATGCTGCCTGACCTGCCAAATAACTCCAGAACTTTCCATTTTTATTTCAAATTTCCGGCACTTGTGTTTGCTCTAAATGATTGAGGTGATTTCTTGTGGATTGAAGAGTCACAATAGGCAGCACCTGGATATTATAACCATACCCAGTCTAAAGGCAGTGTGACATCTTTCATCTGAAATGTGCCACCTCATCTCTCCAGCTCCATCTAGCACACCTAAATATCAGCTGTGACTCACAACCTGAGGGGGAAAGATACAAAATCCATCCAGCCACTCGAATGCAAGTCCACGAGAGTTCTGGGTGAGACATTAAATTCAAACCTTGTCCCCAGATGGACTTAAAAGATCCTAAAGTATTGGTATTGGTATTGGTTTATTATTGTCACTTGTACCAAGGTACAGTGAAAAGCTTGTCTTACAAACCAATGGTACAGGTCAATTCATTACACAGTGCAGTTACATTGAGTTAGTACAAAGTGCATTGAGGTAGTACAGGTAAAAACAATAACAGTACAGAGTAAAGTTTCACAGCTACAGAAAAAGTGCAGTGCAATAAGGTGCAAGGTCACAACAAGGTACACTTCAGGGAAGAACAGAAGAACTCTCTCTGTGATGTCAGATGACGTGCACATTTATCTGATTGTTGTCTGTGGGAGCTTGCTGTACATAAAATGCCTTTTCTGTTTCCTATCTAAATGGTATCAGCCACAGTCCAGAAAGTACCAGTTTGGCTGTGTATCACTTAGAAAGGTAAGATCTGTCTTTAGCAAGAAAACAAAACACTGGAGGAACTCAGTGGGTCAAGCAGCATCTGTGGAGGGAAAGAAACGGTCGACATTTCAGGTCGAGAGCCTGCATCATCCTGATGCAGAGTTTTGAACCGAAACATTGACCATCCCTTTGCCTCCACAAAAGCTGCTCGACTGGCTGAGTTCCTCCAGCACTTTGTTTCTTGCTCCAGTTCACAGCATCTGCAGTGTCTTCAGGGTCCATCTTATAAGATAAGAAATCTTTATTAGTCATATTTATGTTGAAACACACAGTGAAATGCATCTTTTGTGTAGAGTGTTCTGGGGGCTGCCCGCGTGTGTCGCCACGCTTCTGGCGCCAACATAGCATGCCCACAACTTCCTAACCCGTACGTCTTTGGAATGTGGGAGGAAACCGGAGCACCCAGAGGAAACCCACGCAGACACGGGGAGAACGTACAAACTCCTTACAGACAACAGCCGGAATTGAACCCGGGTCGCTGGTGCTGTAATAGCGTTACACTAACCACTACACTACCGTGCTTTCCTAGTTAATCGAACTGTACGTTTAAATAGGCAAAATTCATCTGACCTGCTGACTAACAGTTTACCTGCCATATGTTTTTCGAAGTGAATTCCCAGAGACTGAGGGACAACTGGCTACTGACCTTCACAGCAAACTGGAAGGAGGGCTCCATGGATTATGGAAAAACATGAGTCGTGTTAAGGAGCCCATTAACCACAGCAATAGCCAGCCATGGTGACTGTGGGCTAGACCTCAGAATCCAGCGCGACCTGTAACCACTGAACCAGGCAGACCTTCAACAGCCTGGCTCTGCCACAGATCCACCTGAATACCATGCCTCAGGACAAGCCATGAATGCCCACAGCTTTCAGAGCATCCTGAAGCTGTCTCAGTTTTTGGAGGTGAGGGGGTTTATTTGGACGGCCACACCTCCTCCTTTCCCCTCTGGTGGTGGGGCCGCCTGGTGCCCTGAAGGAGTTTCACTACAACAAGGCGTTCCTATCCCAGGTGGTGATCAGGGCCAAGTCTGAGCTGCAGTGCACCCTGATGTGGTCTCCAGAGCAACAGTCACCTGAAACCCTCGTCCAACCTCACCCCACCCACACTGAGGTCAGTGCACCTCAACCAGAATCACCATTGCTGCTGGGTGCAGGGGTGCCTAGCTCAGCAGGGTTAGACCCAGAAGCACTGGCTTTCTCCCTACTTTGAAGAGCTAATCCACAAACCAATAAATCATCCACTGGATAATCAACCGTCAATTATACTATTAGTTGGTCTAATGATTGTCGACAAGGTTAATGGGCATGGATGCATGTGCTATAGATGACGTGTGATATAACGAGAGGTTGGACAAACTTGGGTTGTTTTCTCTGGAGTGGCAGAGGCTGAGGGGAGACCTGATAAAAGTTTATAAGATTATAAGAGGCATAGACAGAGTAGACAGCCGGTATCTTTTTCCCAGGGTCAAAATGTCTAAGACTAGAGGGCATGCATTGAAGGTGAGAGGGGGAAATTCAAAGGATATGTACGGGTCAAGTGGTGGGTGCCTGAAATGTGCTGACTGGGGTGGTGGTGGAGGCAGATACGATAGAGCCATTTAAGAGACTCTTAGATAGACACATGGATGTGCAGAGAATGGAGGGATGTGGGCATTGTGTCGGCAGAAGGGATTATTGGGCAGGCACGGTAGTGTAGCAGTTAGCGTAATGCTTTACAGTGCCAGTGACCTGGGTTCAATTCCGGCCGCTGTCTGTAAGGAGTTCTCCCCTTGTATGTTCTCGCCGTGTCTGCATGGGTTTCGATGTACATGTGACCAATAAAGATGTCTTACCTTAGTTTGGTTAGGCGTTTAATTACTAGTTTAATTTGTTCAGCACAACATCATGGGCCGTAGGGCCTGTTCCTGTGCTGTACTGTTCTATGTTCTAACGTATTAAAGGCCCTTGAAACTTCATGAAGATATACGTTCTGCTGTGCATCTGCTGACCAGGAATTAAATAAAACCTAGGCTGACAGTCTAGGGTAGGACTGAGCAATAACTTAATGTCAGAGGTGCCACCCTCAAATAAGATGTTAAAACAGGGTCCATCTCCTTTCTCAGGGAGACATAGACAATCCCATGAAGAGTGTTAGAGTTTTTCCCAATGCCCTGGCCAATACTTATCCAATAGGGAAAACACACCTGGATGTCATCAGGTTCATTCTGACCGTGATGTCTATCTACGTGAATCCCACTTGCCCTCATGAGATCCATATCCCTCTGTTCATTTCCTATCCATATGTGTGCATGTAATTGTACCTGCCGCTAGCACTGCCTCTGGCAGCTCATTCCATACACCCACAACCCTCCGTGTGAAAAAGTTGCCTCTCAGACCTCCTTTAAATTTTTCATCCCTCACCCTTCCCTCTGCCAGAAAAAAGACTCTATCTACCTGATGTAAGCCCTTCATCATTTTATAAACCTCTATAAGATCACCCCACAGCCTCTTACGCTGCAGTGTGAATAAACGCAGCCTATCCGATCTCTCCTTGTAACCACAGCCCTCCATTCCTGGCAACGTCCTGGTGAACCGTTTCTGCACTCTCTCCGTCGCTGCCACATCCGTCCTGTGGTGTGTCGTAGGAGGAGTTCAGCTGTGACTCCTACGGAAGGGACTGGACTTCATTGGCTGTGAGATGGCTTGGAGTGTTCTGACCTCCAAGTTCCTTTTTGTTTATTCTATTTATTTAACTCAGATTATATTTTTGACTGATCAAACAGCTTCTTTACTTACACGTGACTGCAGAATACTGAGCGTGGGTTTCACATTAAATTCAAAGAAGCGCTTTAAAATGATTTTTCTTCCAGAATCACCTTCCTTGGGTTACTTATTAAAGAGTTCAGATTTTTGAGGAATAACGGAAATAAACTTTCAGGAGTCTCAAACAACACACAAAGCACTGGGGGAGCTCAGCAGGTCAGGCAGCATCTGTGGAGGTAAATGGACAGTCGATACTTCAGGTCAAGACCCTCATCTGGAATGTGTCTCCAGGAGTCTCAAGGTGGATTTCTATTTTGTTTCCATACCACTCTCTATGAGTCAAGACAACAGTGCAAATGATAGAGTTCACTGCAAAAAAACAAAATGTCAGAGTAAGAATCTGCCAACATCATAAATTCTGTTTTGGATCATTAGGCATTAAGTTATTAGCAACACTGTTGGCAACAACACGAAATTGGCGGCTTTTGAAAGGAGCAGAAACACCTGGTTTGTGAAGGGATCATTAATATGGGTGTCCACAGGAATACCGCCCACACTCTGTGCGAATCTAAATAGCACATTAAAGCTTCCTGGCAGTGGCTGCCTTCCTGCTGCTGACAGTCACATCAGCTCACACATTACTGAGGAATGGGATTCAAACATCTAACATACTCCTCAAAGGAAAGTTAAAAACGTTTAAGAGTTTGTGTCATGCTCACCCTCAGCTTTCAGCAGCCTGGAAGATGCAGAGATTAAGACTCTTCACTTTAAGCTCACTTCAGTCTCCCTACTTTTCAGCTGTTTGAGGTTGGGCAGTGTATGAGAAATTTCAAAAGTAAGACAGATTTTTAGCAGACAAGGTATTAAGGTTTATGGCACCAAGGTGAGTTAACAGGGCTGAGATCTAAACTAGCCATGATATAATTGATTGGCGGAATGGGCTTGAAGGGGTGACTCGTTTCTGGCTACTATTAAATTGGTAGATTGGTTTATTATTGCCACATGTACCGAGGTACAGTGAAAAACTTGTCTTGCATACTGTTCATACAGATCAATTCATTACAACAGTGCATTGAGGTAGTAGTACAAAGCAAAGCAATAACAGAATGCAGAATAAAATGTCACAGTTACAGAGAAAGTGCAGTGCAGGCAGACAATAAGGTGCAAGGCCATAACGAGGAAGATTGTGAGGTCAAGAGTCTAGTTTATCGTACTAGGGGACCGATCAATAGTCTTATAACAGCAGGATAGAAGCTGTCCTTGAGCCTGGCTGTATATTTTCATTCAGCTCTCAGCTCAAAAAGACTCCAAAGTCAGTCAGTAGAATAAATTTGGATGTCCTTTTCCTTCACATTTCAAATGGTCAGCATTTGTCAATGTAAAATTTTGCTCCAGTTTTAAATATAACACGTTCTTCTGCATAAGATCAACTTAAGTTTCGAGTTATGGAGTCATACAGCACAGAAACAGGCCCTTCGGCCCATCTAGTTCATGCGGCCTGATCTTCTGCCGAGTCCCATCTACCTGCACCCAGACCATATCCCTCCAAACCCTCCCATCCATGCACCTATCCAAACTTCTCTTAAATGTTACAATTGAACCCGCATCCACCACTTCCGCTGGCAGCTCATTCCACACTCACACCACCCTCTGAGTGAAGTAGTTCCTCCTCAGATTCCCCTTAAATATTTCACCTTTCACCCTAAACCTATGTCCTCTAGTTCTAGTCTCACCCAACCTGAGGGGAAAAAGCCTTCATGCATTCACCCTATCTACGCCCTCATAATTAACCCCACATTTTAAAAGTTGTTTTGTACCTCATATATGGCAGCTCGTTCCATATATGTACCACCCTCTGTGTAAAAAAGTTTCCCCTCAAGTTCCTATTATATCTTTTACTTCTCACCGTAATCTTATACCCTCTAGTTCTTGATTCCCCAACCCTGGAGAAAAGACTGAGGGCATTCACCCTGCCTATGCCACTTATGACTTTACACACCATGAGGTTTCACCATAAAATTTCAAAATGCAAAATTAAAATCAAAGGGAAAGATGGGCCAAATGGCCTCCTTCCCTGCTGTAATCACACTGTGATTAGAGTATCTCCACAGGGAGTTCCTACCCATTGTCTCACTGTCAACGTTACACACCAACAACATACAGTAAAATGTTTCAAGGTATTTCTCCGGAGTTTTACCAAGCAAACAACTGATGTGAAGCTGTACAGGAGGATATTAGGACTGATGATCAAAGTTTCACTCAAAGGATTAGTTATTAAAGAGTGTCTTCGGGCTTCTATGTCCATCAGCCAACTTTCCAGGCCCCTCTTTCATTCTTGTAGTCTCCAAATCATCTTGGGTTGGACCATCACCCTTTGGGAACGAGAGTTCCAGATGACTCACAATCCCTTTAGAAAAAGAATTTTGCTTAATCCCTATCTTAAAAGTGAACCTTTATTTTGAAACAGTGAATACCTTGTTTTAGGTTTACCTGTAAGATCAAATATCCTCTTTACAACCACGGTGTTAAGACCCATCAGGAACTTCTACATCTCAGTGAAGTCACCTCTCACTCTTCTAAGTTCTAGTAGATACAAGCCTAGCGTATCCACCTTTCCTCATGAGACAACCCAACCTTTAGTTTAAAAAAACCTTCTCTGAACTGCTTCCAATGCATTAATGTCCTTCCAGAGATGGAAAGGGACAAGACACAGAAGGGTTAGAAAACAGAGTTACGAATTTTAAAATCAGATCTTTTGAAACTTAGAAACGGAAATGCAGGGGCAGGAGCTGACATACAGCTCTTCAAACCTGCTTCACTGTTCAATATGATCATGGATGATCCTCTGTCTCAGTACCATATTCTTGCTGTTTACTCGCCCCCTCAATGCCTTTGGAAATCTACCTGTCTCTTCCTTAACTATATACACTCAACGATTCAGAGACAGCAGATTTCTGAATGGTCCATGAACCCATGAACACTACCTCGTTATCTCTTTCCTTTTAATTTATTTCTGCAATTTATAGTAATTTTATGTCTTTGCCACAAAACAAATTTCACATCATATGTCAATGACAATAAGCAGGCACGGTAGTGTAGCGGTTAGCGTAACACTATTACAGTGCCCGCGACCAGGGTTCAAATCCGGCCACTGTCTGTAAGGAGTTTGTACGTTCTTTCCGTGACTGCGCAGGTTTCCTCCGGGTGCTCCGGTTTCCTCCCACATTCCAAAGACATACAGGTTAAGAAGTTGTGGGCATGCTATGTTGGTGCCGGAAGCGTGGCGACACTTGTGGGCTGTCCCCAGAACACTCTATGCAAAAGATGCATTTCACTGTGTGTTTTGATGTACATGTGACTAGTAAAGATATCTTATCCTATAATAAATCTGATTCTGATTCAGAAACTTGACCTCCAAGGCCGTCTGTGGTAGCGAAACCCCCAAGTTCACCGCCCTCATCGCAGCAGTGGTGTCACTCATACAGCCGCTGTCTCCCAGCTCCAGTGACCCGGGTTCAATCCTGACCTCCGGCGCTGTCTGTGTGTTCTCTGTGTGACTGCGTGGGTTTCCCCCAGGTGCTCTGGTTACCTCCCACATGCCAAAGATTGGAAGGTTAGTTAGCCACTGTAAGTTGGTCCTGGTGTGTAGGTGGGTAGCAGAATTGATGGGAAAGTTGGGAAAAATTAGTAGGGACTGGGAATGCTTTGTGAGATGGCATAGACTCAGTGGCCTCCTTCTATGTCAAAAGGAAATTTCCTGAATATGTGATCCCTGGTTTTAAATCTCCAGCCAGAGGAAACATCCTTCCTGCATTCACCTGTCAGAACTGTGTACGTTTCAATGAGATTGGTATTGGTATTGGTGTTGGTATTGGTTTATTATTGTCACTTGTACCGAGGTACAGTGAAAAACTTGTCTTGCATGCCGATCGTACAGGTCAATTCATTACACAGTGCGGTTACATTGAGTTAGTACAGAGCGCACTGAGGTAGTACAAGTAAAAACAATAACAGTACAGAATAAAGTGTCACAGCTACAGAGACAGTGCAGTGCAATAAGGTGCAAGGTCACAACAAGGTAGATCTACACTCTCATTCTTCTACATCTAGTGAATACAGATCATCTCAATCCAATTTCTCCTCTCACAACAGTCCTATCATCCTGGGAATCTGTCCAGTGATCTTTTGGTGCACTCCCGATTTGGGATTCCCAATATGGCAAGTATATCCTTTCTCAGGTAAGAAAACCAAACTGCTCACAATACTCCCAGTGTAAGCTTGCCAAGACTCTGTAATTATAAGAAGAAATTTTTCTTAATTAAGGATGAATTCTTGATCTCCCACTCTACCTCATTGTGGCCTTTGCACCTTAAATGTTTACCTGCACTGCAGTTCTCTGTAGCTACAACACTATATTCTGCATTCTGTTTTCTTTTTACAACCTCAATGTACTTATGTATGGATTGATCTGCCTGGATTGCACACAAAAAAAGATTTTTCACTGTATCACAGCACATGTGACAATGATATACCAATACCAATAAAAATCTCTTACAAAGAAGACCAACATTCCTCTTACCTTCTTAACTCACATTTGCTTTCAGTGACTGACCTACAAGGACACCCAGGTCCCTTTGTAATTCAAAACTTCTCAGTCAATGACCATTTAAATAATTTCTGCCAAAATGGATTACTCACTGTCATCCATATTAAACTGCATCTGCCATGTATTTGCCCATCCATTCTACTTGTTTAAATCACCTTTGCAGCTTCCTCACAACTCAGAATCCCACAACTCATCTTCCCATCTGATTTTGTGTTGATGTCAAGCTTAGAAAAATATATTCAATTCCCTCATCGAATTCATGAGTATTTGTTGAGTAGCTGTGTTTTTGTGTCATAGAGGCATGTATAAATGTTGCAGTTCCTGCATTTGTTCCTTAAAGGTTAACCTTTCTCTATCCATCATCAGGCCTTTCAATGAAGCTCCGCAATCTGCCCTAGACAACACAAACTTTCATACTTTCCTTTCTTTAGATCTGGGACCTCAGTTTTGGATTGAACAACTTTACTTCCCATCTTAATAAAGAGTTGCACCATGTTAGTCACTCTTCCCTGAAGGATTCATGGATTAACATCATCATTAAGCACTTCCTCATTGCACAAGACGAGATCCAAAATATCCTTGCCATAGGTGGCTGCTTAACACATTGATCTAGAAAACCATCTCGTATACATTCCATGAATTTGTCCTTCTCCTTATTACTGCTAATTTGACTTGTCCAGTCTATATGTAGACTAAAGCCCCCATAATTACTGCATTACCCTTGTTATGCACGCCCCTAATTTCCTGAAGTATGTCATTACAACCAGCTAGAGCCATCAACTTCTAAACTGGGCAAATCATTTGCTGGTAAAGAATGTATGACAAAAAAAACAAAATTGTCCTCATTCAATTTTTGGGTGGACAACTCCCTCTCACTCCCTCCTTCTTTTACTTCCCAGCCTGCATCACGACTGAAGAAATGGGCAAACTCACTCTCCCCGAATTGAGACACTGGGGCAGCCGGGGGGATGGAGGAGGTCTGAGGAGATCTTGAACTAAAAACCATACCCTTACCCCATTGAGGAGAGCCATGAGTGGTACCAAGGGAAATGCGTTACTAACACGGCAGTCTAAAGCCTACATGTCATTGGCCAAAAGCAAAATACTGAAGGAATCTGAACTAATACTGGAAATACTCTGTAGGTCAGGCAGCATCTGTAGAGAGAGGGAGAGAGAGATGGGCTTAACGATTCAGGTTAATGCACTTTCATCATTTCTGATTTCCAACCTTTTCTGATGCTCTGCTCATTACTTCTTTAGGAGATGCAATGTTCACCATCTACTGGAAGAACAACTTCCTCTGACATGTGAAAAGCAGTTCCATTCTGTTTATTAAAGCTGAGCAATTAAAACAATTGCATGAAAAGGTTTTATCTTGTTTGATTATAATTTGAAGGCATAATTTATATTTATAGCCATTTCTGCACTAGCTATCATGGAAACCTATTCAGTAAGAAAGAAGGTATCAGCCCTAATCCAGTGGGTAGTGTGCACATTTCTGGGTCAGATGGTTGCTTGTACAATGGTACATAACCTAGGTGGAGTTTCATTTCAGCAGCGAGGGAGTGTGGTCCTGTCTGAAGCACCATCTTACCATCTTCATGTTGTGTGAAATCATTCTTTTTCTGTCTTAAGGATCAAGGACTCTGAACACAAGCCTTGTAGACCAAAACTAGTTTAATCACAAAGGCAAACGCGGGACAGAATGGATGGGACCAGACACGCGCTCACTCACGCACAGGATAGCACGAACACGAGAGGGAAATCACAACTGGGGTAAAATACACTCACACACACACACACACTGGTACAAAGAAGCACACAATAACGATGTACAACTTCAGGATATAACACTTCAATGCCCTTCCCACACTAGCATTGGCCCTTAACGCTCCCTGAGTCTGAGTGAAACGGTCCCTGACCATGTGGTGATGCACTCTTACCAGTGATCTCTGCAGCGTTGTCTCACTACTCCTGGGGTCATCAAAAGAGAGAGGGCTAGGGGATGCAGCCCTTTTTATGGTGCTAGGAGGCTGGGTGGACCCTCACTGCTGTGATTTAAATGAGCCAATGGTGTGGGAGTCAAAGACAAAGGTTCCTGCCACAGTCAATGGTCAGGCAGGTTCAGAGACGAAGGGTACTGGTCAGGCAAGTTCAAAGGCAAAAGGTACTCTCACACCTGAGGGGTGAGTGGAGCCACACCTTGATTGACAGTAGTATCACTTCGCATCAGAGGACCAATGCTGTCCTCCGGTCAGTGGGGGTCCGTGTCGTTGATGTCACGTGACATCCATGTGGATTTCTCACAACACTTCATGGGATGCAACTGAATTCTTCCAGATGTCCTGGTTGCAATGTGTCCATCAACCATCACTAAAATAGATTATTTGGCCCTTTACCTCATTAGTGTTTTTGAGGGCTTGTGATGCACTTCAGAGGTGCTTCGGGGTGTCCGGAAGTCACGAAAATCATTAGTCAATCTTAAATCCAATAGCATAAATTTAAAAGGTTATTTCCAAATTGGTAAATTGGTTTATTATTGTCACATGCACCAAGCTACAGTGAAAAACTTTGTTTTGCGTGCCATCCATACAGATCATTTCATTACAACAGTGCATTGAGGTAGTACAAGGGAAAACAATAACAGAATGCAGAATAAAGTGTTACAGTTACAGAGAATTAATCCAATCCTTCCACAAAATTCAAAAATAAGATAGTTTTAGAATCAATAAACTTCTACGGTTGATGAGCGAGGCAAGACTTAAAATAAATTTCTCAAAACAGCAGCATCAGTTGGTAGCTCATCACCTTAAAGAGAAGGTAACCAATGCACCTGGTTTGCACTGAATGGGGAGTCCTTGCCTGAAGTGGATCTGAATATTTTCCTGTGTTGAAAGATCCTGTACTCATGGGTCCTTATCATCTGGGATAACAATCTTACACTTGCTTGTAACCAAAGGGAAGAAATCTGTACCAAACAAAGAATTATCTTATAAACTAAACCAAAACAGATTTTTTTTTAAACTGCCATTCAAAGGCTCACCAATGCCCTGAAAGCACTTGAGTATCAACTCAGGGAAATAACTCTTGGCTCTCAGTCTGAGGGCTGTCGATTCAAGAACCAAGTTCTGGGCTAAGTGTGGTACTCAAGGAGTGTTATGTTGTCAGCAGTGTGTCTTTCAGATGAAATGCTACACTGAGCTCACATCTGCTCATGTAGGAGGATGCAAAAGATCACTTGGCACTGTTGTGAAGCAGGGGAACAATCTAAAGCAGATTTTCCAGTCATTATCACATAGCTAATGGAGGGAACTTGCTGTGCACACTTGGCTGTCAAATATCCCACATTACAACAGTGGCTTTAAATCAAAAGTAGTTCATCAGCTGTAAAGTGTAGTGGACTGTCATGGGGTTGCGAACATCACTATATAACACTTTACAGCGCCAGCGACCTGTGTTCAAATCCGGCCACTGCCTGTAAGGAGTTTATACATTCTCCCCGTGTCTGCGTGGGTTTCCTTCGGGTGCTCCGGTTTCCTCCCACATTCCAAATATGTACGGGTTAGGAAGTTGTGGGCATGCTATGTTGGTGCCGGAAGCCTGGCGACACTTGCGGGCTGCCCTCAGAACACTACACAAAAAGATGTATTTCACTGTGCGTTTCACTGTACGTGTGACTAATAAAGAGATCTTACCTTGTCCTTCTGCTTAACTTCAGCATTTCCGCTGGAAGTAGCAATCTGAATAACTATTACCTGAATTCAGCTCTGCATGCTTAATTGACCTGTACTTGTAGACACAACGAAGTGTTGATATTTGTGCTTTATCTCTCCAGCTCAGCTTCTTGAATGACAATATGGTCCAAGGCAGCACCTCCAGAAGGTGTGAAGGCACTTAGTTCAAACACATCACATGAATTATTGGAACAGTTGCTTTTTTGTGTGTGTTTGATGAAGGGTATAAGATGGATAAGCCATTAAGAGCTTTAGAATAACATATTGAAACCTTTGATGGTTAAATTCATGCTGGTCTGAGATATGGTGCACCATCTGCTCATTATATTGTGGGAAAATATTTCCAAACTGTAATGTGGAAGAAATCCATTTTCAAGCCACATCCAATTTCGATTGGCGAATTAGTAAAACTCTTAAATGAACAAATGCTGTTAAAATGCTGTCTACTGCTGATTTAAGATACCATTAAATGGCAGATTTTGTGAAGTGGGAATTATGTTAATACACTTTCAAAACAAACCTAATTACCCTTAAAAGAGAGTATTTTATTCCCAGTATCACAAGTAAACTTGGTGATTGCTAATAATTGTTAATAGTAGTCCCCACAGCAGCTGGGAAATTCAAAACTTAGAGTAATTAAGTAAATCTAGAAAAAAAGGTCAGTCTCAGAAATGGTGACCGTGAAACCACTGGACTGCCATCAAAACCCATCTGGTTCACTATGTTCCTCGTGAAAGGAAATCCACCCAGTCTGACCACAGACCCACCAGCACAGTTGACTCTTAACTACTTCCTAAGTTCAGGGACAATTGGAGATCAACAATAAACACTAGTATTACCATGTTCTGAGTAATGATTGGCAGTGGTTGGGTTACGAGTAATTGGGGAATTTAAATTTTAAAACATGAGATAGTGTAATCTGAAATTAATTACCAGTATCAGTAATGATACTTTGAATTTACCGAATGATGGTTTGAAAATCTATTGGGTTCAGAGAAAGGGATCTGCCATCCTTTCCTGGTCTGGTCCATATGTGACTCCAGTCTCACACCAATGTGGCTGGCTATTTACGGCCCTATTAAATGCACAGCAAGCAAGTAAATTCTGGGATCACTGTGGATGGCCAATTAAGAGTGGCCTTGTCAACAACAGTCACATACCGTGACACAAGACAGTGCCTCCTGCATTTGGTGAAGTTGGTTGGTTTATCACAAATAAACCAGTAAATGAGGGGGGGGGGGTAAGAATTAAATCCTTGAAGGATGATCTGTGATGGAATTTATTTTAATTACCATGTCATGAGTAATGCTTATTTGCAATAAGGAGCTGCATTTGGCAGCACCACCGGGAAGGGGATGTGAAGGGGGTGATTGGTTCAGGAGTCTGACGGCAGTGGGGAAGAAGCTGTTCTCGAGTCTGGACTTTCAAGCTCCTGTATCTTCTCCCAGAAGGTAGAAGGGAGAAAAGGGAATGGCCAGGGGGGTCAAGCATCCTTGACGACACTGTTAACCTTCCTGATACAATGCACCGTGAAGATGGACTGCATGGAAGGAAGTAACGATCCTGTGATGGACTGGGCTGTGCTTACCACTCCCTGCAGGTTCAGACGGTACACAGCAAAGATAAATTAAAGCAAAGAATGTAACTGAAATCAAAAGCATTTAAAAAATGGAAATGCGTTTTTTCGTGTCTCGTTACTATTTCGGTACCGGGTCTAGTCATGTGCTCACATTCCCCGGCCTGAATAACTCCCCTTTTGATATCCCGCTCAACTTTCAACGGTTTGTCTCCGGTGGATCTGTAAACAAAGAATAAACCGAGACCCGTCCTATTCACAGTCAATTCTCACATCAGATGCCAGTGTCACAGGTCTGGAAGAATATCAACAACTCGTCAAGAGGCGATGACAATGTTATAGAGGCGAAATCTAACCAGGTGATCTTTCGCCCTACCCAACACTCCAATAACTTGTTTTATCGAATTAAAGGTCGTTAATTCAGAGCTGCTCAACAGTGAGGGACGTACACGCTGGCGAAACTGCTCTGTACCGCAGTAAATAAGTGGCTAAATTAATACTCAAATTGCCCAAATGAGTCAGCTTGTCAATAGATATAACGAGCTCACGGGGCGACGATGAATTGGTCTGCAGTTCCCTCGTTCGTTTTGTGCAACGGAGCACTAAAAGGCTTCCTTTAAATGTACCATCACACAGAGATAAACTTCTAGCTCTAAGGCACAGGCGCTTCCTAATTCTCTCCTGATCTTGGCTCTGCAATGTCGTAACTTATTTCTCGTCAATGTGCGAAAGTGTGGTTGTAAATTGGAACGGGTTGTTGTCTAGTTTCTGGGAATGATTTCTCAAGTTCTGGGAATATGGTGAAGAAACCCTGGATTTAGAAATGTGCTGGTGTATTTTTGGTATTGGTAATGAATTTACATTTAAATTTTAAATTTTATTTACAGCGTGGTAACAGGCCCTTCCGGCCCAACAAGTCCGCGCCGCCCATTTTAAACCCAAATTAACCTACCCTTACCTCTTTGCAATGTGGGAGGAAACCGGAGCACCCGGAGGAAACCCACGCAGACACTGGAGAACGTACAAACTCCTTGCAGACAGCGACGGTAATCGAACCCCGATCGCTGACGCTGTAATAGCTTTGCGCTAACCCCTATGCTACCGTGCCGCCACGGTACGGTTTATTATTGTCACTTGTACCGAGGTACAGTGAAAAACTTGTCTTGCAAACCGATGGTACAGGTCAATTCATTACACCTTGCAGTTATATTGGGTTAGTACAGAGTGCATTGAGGTAGGACAGGTAAAAACAATAACAGTACAGAGTAAAGTGTCACAGCTACAGAGAAAGTGCAGTGCAATAAGGTGCAAGGTCACAACAAGGTAGATGGTGAGGTCAGAGTCCATCTCATTATGAAGTATGTTTTCAGTGCCGTACATATATGCCTGAGAAAGTAAGTAGCTATCCCTGAAAGTTAGACCAAGGTAGCGCCCAGACGGGTGCACCTGTCTTCAGCAGTATTTAATGACGAATCGTTAGTATTGCGCCCTGTCACTCATTACACACTAAACCCCAAACCTATGTGTGAGGTACGCCTTGTGATGCTGATTCGGGTTATTTTCCATGTAAACAATTACTTGGGCGTGTGCGCTTCTTTTGTTATGTACTAAAGTAATTTGCTAATTTATTTGAACCTTTTATCATTGGCGTGTGAAAATGGCCGACTAAACTCAGATTATAAAACAGAGGAACAAAAAAATCTTCCATTTGACGGTTGATGTTGAAAATTGAATATTATTTTTAAATTATTTATCCCGATCTTCTTCAGTTTGTGGAAAATACGAATTATCAGAGTTTAGGAAATAATAATGGCTGACGTTAACTGTGTGTGAATTTTGGATTCGATTGATTATATTCGTGCACGATGCATTCAATAAAATCCTTGGAGTCATGAATTTACTGCTGCCCCTAAACTAAACACTGCGCTGAGTCCGTGAGAATGAGTTAGTTGAGAAAAAAATATTGCAACTACAGTTGTCGAATGTTTGGGGTGGAACTTTCTTTACGAATGCACCTTTGCTTTTATGCATTACACTTGATCCAGCAACTCGCCGCTATTATTAGTTTAGTTCAGTTAACTTGTTGACATTTAAACCAAAACCATTGCGATTTATGTTTTGTTCCGAAATGAAGAGGAGAAAATGTCTCATGGATCGGAAACACTAACATTATAACTGGTATCGGAGCCACAGACTTTTAAGCATTGTCGGTGGGCAAATCTTCTTTGGGAATTACACAGATTCCAAAATGCATTGTTCTTGATAAACCAAAATAACGGGATTGTTATTATTTATATCCAATTCGAATACTACATTGTGTAACTTCTAACAATGCAGAACTCCGGGACAGCAAACGCTGAGGGAACAATTATACCAAATGTCCGACCAAAATAAAGAGATTGTGTCACGATATTTCCGAATTACACCACTCCCAACGAGGGGAAAAATCTCAAATAAAGTTAGTGAACTTGAGAATGTTTTAGAATTTGCAATTAAATATTTCACGGTCAATCAAGGGGTGGTGGGCGGTAAGTGGGCGTTTATTACATTCTTCAGTGTGTAAATAGTAATTCAACGCTGAAGGGAAAGTTTTAATATTGCATGTGCAATTTTTTATTGTCTGCAACAATCCAGAATTCCTTGAACGACAAGTCTGGTAAAAGTTACAATTCTACAGTGCTTCTTGACCATACTCAATTAGACTAATTCCCCGCTCTCCAGAAGGTTCTGCCGGAGTTTCCCTTCCGATTATCTGCACAATTGCCTTCCGAAAATTAGGGTTAAGTCTCCTCCCTTCACTTCACAGACACTTCATAGCTGTCCGTGTTAACAAAAATAATCTGGGTAATTCAATTATCGTCGATCTGTGACTTCTGGTTACCTATCTGCCACTAGAAGTACTTGCGCCTCAATGTGTGGAGTCAACTATTCTTTGCCTCTTACCTAACACCAACTGCAAACAACGTGTAATTCATTTCAGATGCTCTGTTAGTGCGATTGTTAATAGAGCTCGGTATTCTTACACCAACCCTTTGGAGAAATAAGGGGATCAAGGGATCGTTTGGCCTGAATGCTCCTCCCGTTCATTCTGGTGGACAATATAGTGCCTCTTCAGTCGAGAGCGAGAACGTTATCTCTTCAATGTGAAACTCTTCTCTCCAGTGTGTCATTTCTGCCGCTTTTCTGACTCTTAGAGGAGAAATTACTGGCATTAGTTTTGATTTGCAAATTTGAAATAATTGGAAAGTGAATCATCACAAAATTGCGAATGTGTATTTATTAAGTATCTTAGCTGGAGAAAAAAACACAGACGAGTTCGCTCCTGTCACTAGAGAGAGCGGCGATGTTAGACGGTTGAGCAGAGAGGAGTCTTCCACCTCTTTCTATCTGGGCAAGGAAACCTCTTATCGATAAGGGTCTGGTCAATATATTGCTGCTGGTGTCCCGAGTTTGGGGACGGGAGAGGGTGGGGCAGAGGCGCTTTTAGAAACATTCCAGCGATCCGTTCCCGCAGTCTCACGGAGAGGGTTCTGAGGGGTTTAAAATAATGTTTACATAAAATGTTGTGGGCACTGGAAACGTGGTGTAAGAGGAAATGCTGGAAATATTTCGCAGGTCAGACAAGAGGGACCACTGACCACTCGACGGCGGTTGAACACTGGCTGTGCTGATTTCAGAGATACGGGCACTCTGAGCGACTGCAATAATCGGCTCGCAAACAAATACACTTTCAATCCCTGGTGGATTTGAGAAGGTGACTTGGGTGGAAAGAACCTCCGTAAACAGGTAACCAATCCTAAATCCCAGCACATAAAAACACCCTGGATATTTATAATATGTCGAGAACACAAGAGATCAAACGGCACAAAATATTTACACAAAACCGTGCGGACTGGGAGTGGGGGAAATGGATTGCAGAGAATTATCGCAGACTAGCCATAGATCGAGTGGACAGTCAGAGACTTTTTCCCAGGGCGACAATGGCTAACACGAGGGGACATAACTTTAAGGTGATTGGAGGAAGGTATAAGGGGGATGTCAGGGGTAAGTTTTTTACACAGAGAGTGGTGGGTGCGTGGAACGCACTGCCGGCAGAGGTGGTGGGGGCAGAGACATTAGGGACATTTAGGAGACTCTCAGAAGACACATGAATGATAGAAAAATAGGGGGCTATGTGGGAGGGAAGGGTTAGATAGATCTTAGAGCAGGATAAAATGTTGGCACAACATTGTGGGCCGAAGGGCCTGCGCTGTGCTGTCGTGTTCTATGTTCTATGTTCTAGCATGGACAGAACTGCGGTTAAAAAATAATGAGACATATTTTCGGCACATTCCCGTAAGAATTGCATCGCACCTCGGGGGAATTCAGATGTGTGTGGGGGCGGGGAGGGCAGCTTTAAAATCCTACTGATGTGCTGACGAGCTGTTTTTTAAGCTTTCTTCGTATGAGGTTCACATTCTGCTTCGAGACTTGGACGTGGAACTTGAAAATTCGGACACTGGTTTTAAATTGGCCCGAGAGTTCAACACCCCCAGTCTGACAGGTCGGTGAAGTGCACGTTTCACTGCCCCAAACACAGTGGAAGAGGATATATTGACTATTTTTACAGGGAATGTAAATATTCCTGCACGGGATTCTCAAACAGAGTTATTTTTTTAGCTGATTGAAACCTGCAAATCTCTATTAAATCACACATATCCCGTTAGCACCTCTGGTAAACCAGAAGTAACTAACCGGGGTTTAATCAGCGGTTATGATACAAATTAAAAATCGCTAACTACAGGAGCGAAGAGACGGAATAACTTTGTTGTGTCTGTGAGACGCCGCAATGGAGCCACATGCTCCAAATCCGTTCCCCGGCCAATCAGGAACCTCTGTCAAGTGTTCATCTAATTCCCTTCTCGAGCTTCAGAAACTAAGACCAAAGGGCCCGGGTTAACGGTCACTTCTCCAACATCCTTGAAAGGGTTAGGCTACAAGATGAGGTTCTTTTTTAATTCGGAATGTTTCCGCGAGCTTTCCAAGGTTTGGGGGTGGCGTTCAGTTTATAAAATGTAATCATTACTAACGGGCCCGCACTGTAGATGTTACCGGTAAAGAGGCAGCTTACCAAAATCAACATTCAGACTTCTTAACTAAACAACGTTAAGTCGAGGGTAAACAATGAGCGTGTGAAATAACGTCCTGGGTAAAATGTGCCAGAATTAAAACGTGTGTGTAAAATAACAGTCGGTAAAAATGCAGTAGATGAAATGAATGTGTGTAAACCCTTACACAGTGTGTCCAAGGTAAGTGTGTAAAAACACTTAGTCAAAAGTGAAAGAGGTGAAACCGTTCCGTGACATCATTCATACATATATACCATACATACATTCTACATGAACCTGGAATAATTCACTGTAGGGAATCATACTCCCTAGATCAAGAGTGCAAGGTCTGAAAGCTTATCTACTGATCTCAATCAGTTCTTGACTCTCAATCCAACATTTGATATTTATCGCACTGCAATAAATGCTTTGTTTACATTTCAATTTGATTCGATGTCTTAGAAGGAGTGATAGAAAGTTTTAGGGGAAAGCTGAACACTTTTTAGCTTAAAGGCCTTTAAAAAACAGTCCTTCCCCATCTGCTGTTCCCAGCAGCCAATCCGGCTGGTGGGAGTGGAGACGTTGGGATGTGGATTTACCGTGTCTGGCGCTTGGTGATCCGGGATCCAGACAGTTCTGTGGGCTTGTTTTGTTTTCCAGTCTCCGGCCGTTTAGAACTGCTTGTTCTGTCCAGCACAGTCGACTGGTAATGTGAATCCCGACAAAGAAACCCTTTGCGATGGAACATCGTTGAAATTAAAGGCCATCTCTCCGCTATTTCAGTGAAGTAGACACTTAAATTAGAATCGGGATTAACGACCACTTTAATGTGTTTATCTTTAGAACATTTATTAAAATATTGCAACCTACACTAGGACTGCAAATCAAAACATCGGTTGGGTAGTTTCCATAAACCTTGTAATTTGGTTTTAATATGGTTTCATCCCAGTTAGTTCCCAATTTAATGACTTTATTTTTGCTGTCATTGGTTCATTGTGAGAGTATTCAGTAAACATTATGGTGAGACCTGACTGGGAGTGAACATCCACGAATTATTGTGCGAAACGCGTCTAGAACTCTCGTTGATGATAAGCATCATTGGTGACTTTGGTAAGGCTCTATAAATAAAATGGACACATTTTATGTTGCGGAGGCACTCTCCGCCTCCCATTGAAATACAGACCCAAACAAGCTTAACTTAACCGGAGGGACCCTTAATTTGTGCGTGGGAGGTTTTAATCTTCCAGTTTCTCACCACTGTAGAACTGGGTCCTTTTTTTGGACGGGGTACTGTTATAAAGGAAAATAAATTCTTATTTCTGTTTACAACTGACATGAAATCTAGTGTTTCTCTTTGAGTGCCGTGTTATTCGACAACATTGATGTATTTGAATGAAATGATTGGACATCTTCCCAGTAGAGTACATGGAAAATCATCCAGAAATGATTTGCTGTCATAAATGAGAATCTTTTCAAATGGATTTCAGAAACAAGTCAAAATTCGGTATAGATGGAGTACTTTGGATGTATCGGGATGGGGAAAGTAGCTATATCACAGCAAGGTTTAAGTGTTCCAACTACGTTTGTGTTTGTAACCCCTGATTTCTCCTACAAAAATAAGTTTCCAAGAGCTATGGGTCACAAGGCGTGGGTTAAGGGGCGTCCGGAGCAAATTTACAGGTGAGGGCCACAGTGAATGGGCCACTCTTCGTGGGATTATTGTGTGTGGTCACTAAGTGTGGGGTCATCGGGCGAGAGTTACTGGGTGGGCTCAGACTTGTGGATCACAGGACAGGGAGATGGGTGAAGGTCAGTAGGTGTGGAGACTAGCGAATGGTAGATCATTGGACGTGAATAGATATCAGCGATCTTGAAGCTTCTTGTGTATGGTAGTAAGTTCACTTGGAACAGAAATCGGTGAAAGTGAAATCGCGGAGTGTGGAGCCTACTGGATGTGGAAGTCAATGGGTTTGAAGGTCATTCAGTGTGGAGGTCTCTGGGTGCGAAGTCTAGCTCTGGAGGTCAATGGGTGTGATGACCTTTGGTGTGGAAGCCAATTAATGTGGAGGTCACTGCATGCAGTGGCCACTGCGTGTGGTCAGTGGTTGTGAGGTCAGTGGGTATGGAGGTCAATAGGTGTGGATGTCACTGTGTGTGGCCAGTGTGTCTGAGTGTGAAAGTCAGTGGCCGAGGTGATCACTGAGTGTGATCGGTGGGTGTTGAGATCAGCGGGAAGGAGATTGCTGGGTGTGAGGTTATGTAGATGTCAACGGGGGGGGGGGGGGGGGGTGGGGGGGTCAGTCAGCATGAGGTGATGGGGATTGAGTGGGGATTGAATCTGCTCTGGATTGATCCTAAATGGTGGGACATTGGAGAGCACTGACCAAGGGTCACTGAGTGAAGAGGTGACTGGGTCACTGTGACGTGAATACAGAAGACATTCGGTACCTAAACGGAGCTAACTGTAGGACTGGCTGGGAGGGTGGAGAGATGTCAATAGCTGGAGGGAGTCTTCGGGAGCGGGGTGGGCGAGTGCATTTATTAGGTGACAGTGTGATACTGCGGTCCACGAGAATGAATGGGGTTCGGAGGGGTGTAACTTGACTGGAAAAGGCACAGTGGAAGGTGAGGTTTGGGAGAGGGGCTGTTCTCCTGGTTGTAACTTTGATGCATTGTTAATTGGAGTGATTTCTGCACACGGTTAATTTTTGGTTGGGGTGAAGACGTCCCCGACTTTCCAGCAGCCCCCTCCCCACCTCAGTACAGGCGTATTGTGAGCCCGGGGGGGGGGGGGGTTGCTTGAAGTGGGGTGAACCCAAGAACATGAGTTACAGGAGCAGGAATCGGCCTTACCATTCCCGAGGCTGCTCTGTCGTTCAATAACACCCTGGCACATCTGATCTTGACCTCAGCTCTACTTTCGCCGCCTTCTCAAAGAAAAACTCTTGACTCCGCCATAAACCAACAACCTGCCTACCTCCACCTGGAACGTGTTCTTGTCTTGTTCTCCACTGCTCTGTAGAGTAGACGATCCTTATAAGATAAAACATTATCCCTCATCCCCACCTAAAGTGGGCGACCCCTCGGTTTATGCCCCTTCGTTCTAGACCCCCACCTGGGGAAAACATCCTCTCGGTGTCTACCATACCAAGCAACCCCCGACCCTCCACACACACAACCTCAGAATGTTTGTATGTTTGTGTAGAAACAACTTACGAGGATGTTGACAGGACAAGAGAGACTGAGTTACAGAGAGAGGTTGAGCAGGCTAGGAGTTTATTCATTGGAGACTGAGGGGTGACGTTATAGAGGTGTATAAAATCATGAGGGGTATAGATAGGGTGAATCAAGGACGAGAGAATATAGGTTTAAGGGGAGATGGGAGAGATTTAATAGGAGCCTGGGGTGCAACTTTTTCACCCAGAGGGTGGTCAGTATATGGAACGAGCTGCCTGAGAAAGTAATTGACGCAGGTATATTAACAACATTTGAAAGACGTTTGGATGGGTCGGTGGATAGGAAGGGTTCAGAGGGATATGGGCCAAATGCTGGCAAACGGGACTAGCTTAGATGGGAATCTGGATCGGCATGGACCTCCTTCCGTGCTGTACGACTCTATGACACTTCAGTAAGATCACAGCTCAGTTTTCTAAACTGCAATGAATGTAGACCCTCCATTTCAACCTTCTTCATAAGACAACCTCTTCAACCTTGGTCCCCGCTTATACAAAGACTAAGAATGCCACCGACCGAGTCATGGCTCCACTACATTCTTCACAACTGCCCCCCAGATAACTGCATCATACCAGAACAAGTGGCTGCTAATGTGCAGACTCTTGCTTTCCCTTACAAAACGTTTCCAAATCAGTGGAGACACAGGAGACTGCAGATGCTGGAATCTGGAGCAACCCACAATCTGCTGGAGGAACTTGGTGGGTGAGGCAGCATCTGTGGAGGGAGATGGACAGACGAAGGGTCTCGATCCGAAACGTCGACTGTCTATTTCCCTCCACAGATGCTGCCTGACCTGCTGAGTTCCTCCAACGCTTGGGGTGTATTTCCAAATCAGTAAACCCTTTGGGACGTTTCTGAGTAAGATCTGTTTTTCCTTAAGTGTTTTAATCTTAATATATGCCCCCTTCCCTCTCCTCCTAGCGCCTTCCGCGCATAAAGTATTATTTAGCAAATTGGGTCACACAGACATTTTTTCAAAACACAATCCTCATGCGTTAACCCTTCTCACCACAACCGTTTAACTCTGGATGAAAAACACGATGATGCTGGAGGAACTCAGCAGGCCGGGCAGCATCCGTGGAGAAAAGCAGGCGGTCAACGTTTCGGGTCAGGACCCTTCCTCAGGACTTTTCTCCACGGATGCTGCCTGGCCTGCTGAGTTCCTCCAGCATCATCGTGTTTTTCATCTAGATTCCAGCATCTGCAGTCCTTTGTTTCTCTCGTTTAACTCTGGAGCTGAGATAAGTTCAGATTTCATCAGTGAAACTATTGGGTCCACTTTTTATTTGGAGAAATTGATTGAGTGAGATGCCCAGGAACTGGTGAGTCTCTCCGGAAGTTTGCACAACCAATGGTATTCTAGAGATCTAAATGGATCTACAAACCCATCGAAAACAGTGAAAAGACAGATCCGATATGGCACCGGTCACTGTTTCGGGTTATGTTTATGGAACGTTTATACCGACAGATTGCCAGCTCCTTTAAGATCAGAAATTCCCAGCTCACAAACTTATCCCATCAACTCGTTCGCCTTTCTTCCAGATCCTGGAATTAATAAATGAAACAGTTCCCTCGCCCGGGTCATGGGATTGTCTGCAATGTGACGCCATTTCGTTTACATATTGTGCGAACAAGGAGGAATATAGATACCATGAATATATTTGCAAGTAGGTTAACAAAAACGAACAGATGAATTGATGCATACATTGGAATTAAGAACCTAATATTTAAACGTATTAATATTTTTAAAATATTAATGTGATACTGTGTGAAGTCTGTCTAAACCAGCATTTCTCGACCTGCTGTCTCAGTGGGATTGGTGGGATTACGGATCCTTCCGGCCTCTGTATAGATGGTGAAATCACCCAAAAAGATATTGAAGTAATTTGAACTCTCGCTTCCTGCCCAACCACTGACACACACCGGGGTTATCCGTTTGTTAGGGACTGTTAGTCTTGCTCTGTTATTAACAACTAGGATCTTTCTGAGTACTTCCTTTCGAAATAGTGACTAAAGATACGCATCCGACATTGAGTTTTCTTCCCAGAGGTAAAATGATTCCTTTAAAACCAAACTACCGGCTAAAGGATACAGTTTTATTTTCCGGGATTGGTTAAATCGGCCGTTGATTCCTGATTTTCTGTTTCAGAACAGACTTAGGACATGATCCGAAACAGGAAAATGATAAAAACAAGCGTCGTTTTGATATTTAAAAGATTGATACCCCGTGGATAAAACCAGCCCTTTATCCCTCCAGATCAGGAATGTGTGTAGCTCCTCTTTGAAGCATTCCGTGGAATGTGGCAGGATTATCCCAGAAATTTCCGGGAGGCGGCGGCGTCCCTTAATGCTTCACATCCACGCCCCAGGAAGAAGGTTGTTCTTTAATTAAAACATAATTCTTTAATACGTTTTTAAACAAAAGTGCAGATGCTGGAAATCTGCAATAGAACCAAAATGCTGGAAATATTCAGCAGGTCAGGCAGCATCTGTGGAGACTACATTTTCAGAAGAGTGAACTGTTTGGAAACATGAGTATGAACCCCAGCCCTGGAGCTGGAGAACTTTAATTAAAGTAAATCAGGGATTAAATTTTAAAAAAACAAATTCGGGAACAGTGACAGGGAACCCACTCCCTCCCCATCTGATTCACCCACATCCTCCAGAGAAGGGGATATATATCCATATTCCATCTTCTAGTCCTCCGACTCCACAATATGTGTTTTATTGTAGTACCCTTTCTCTTACCAGCGGGCTACAATTGTTGAAGACGGCTTCCCGACTTAGAAGGCGGGGTTAAGAAGGGCGTCTGTGAAAATTCCGGGCTCAGTTGGCAAATTGGTTTATTATTGTCACATGTACTGAGGTACAGTGAAAAACTTGTCTTGCATACAGATCAATTCATTACAACAGTGCATTGAGGTAAAACAATAACAGAATGCAGAATAAAGTGTTACAGTTGCAGAGAAAGTGCAGTGCAGGCAGACAATAAGGCGCAAGGTCACAACGAGGTCAAGAGCCCATCTTATCCTACTAGGAGACCGTTCAATAATCTTATAGCAGTGGGATAGAAGCTGTCGTTGAGCCTGGTGGTACGTGCTTTCAGGCTTTTGTATCTTCTGCCTGATGGGAGAGGGGAGAAGAGAGAATGTCCCGAGTGGGTTGCCCCTTCATTTGGACTGGGTCTCGGCCCCAAACGTCGACTATTTATTTCCCTCCACAGACTCTGCCTGACCTGCCGAGTTCCTCCAGCACTTTTTGTGTGTTGCTGCAGATTTCCAGCATCAGCAGTCTATTGTGTCAATATAAAAGTGAATGCGTGTGTGTGTGTGTAAACATACAAATAACATATATTCCACTTCATCGCTATCAGCACGAATAACCTCTCCATTCGCGCGCACATACATTCCATGCATACGTATGTGTGCTCGCACTTAAATAAGGGATATTATCGCATTGAGAGATCCACAGCTACAGGTTGCATGACCAATCGTCACCTCTGCAGAGAGTGTAGGTGTAGTTCGGGTGTCATGCATAAGGGTTTTTGGTGGTGGAAACTATCTGGTCCTCAGGAGCCGTGTGTAGGAAGACGGTAACTGCTTTAGAAGAGCTGATTAATCGACCGGGAGAAAAGCAATCCATGCCGTCTATTTCTTTTAAAAATATGAAGATTTATCAGCACTTTTCAAGACCTCGGTACAGACAATCGATTAACCACGTCAAGTTTAGTCAATGCTGTAAAGCAGACAATGCCTCGGCCAATCTGTGCACTGCAAGATCACACGCACAGCAATGTGATAAGGGTTAGACAATCCATTTTATTCAACGAGGCCCATTGAGGGATGACTATAGGCCGGGAGACCAAGAGGTTGTTCCCTGTAGAAGAGTGAAATGGGATTTATTTTTTACATTCACTCAAGTGGGCCGACGGGACGTAGGGATAATACGCTAAATCTGAGACCACACCCGGCGCTGTGTACCGGGTTAGACAAAAAATGTCCTTCAATATAGAGTGGGCTTGGAACCGCCTCCTTTAAACTGAAGGAGAAAAGTTTCTCTCTTCTTCTTAGACGGTCGTTGCAGTCGAAGTTGACTTGCTTCGCTCCATTTTTGTGGGTTGAGCGGCATATGAAGGGGTCCGTGCGGGGCCGCTGACTCAGCCCCAGGCGGGGCAGGCGGTGTGTCCTTGCAGACGCTGCGACCCGTTCACTACCATTTCCAGCCGTGTGTTCCCGTTGCAAAGCTTTCCCGCACTCTCCTTCTCCAATGTGAGGAGTCAAGGGCAGCAGATTCCCATGAGTCGGTGAGAATGTTATTTTTCAAGGACACTTTCGGAGTATCCTTGAAGCCATTTCCTCAGCCCTCTTGAAACTCTCCCGCTGTGACAAAGCGGGGGATAGAATTCCTGGTGCAGGAGTCAGAAACGGACTAAGCATAACTGTAGCCTCCATGTTGTGGATATTGGGTCCTGACCTACCAGTGCATTTGGAAGATTTTACCGTTTCTAGACTACTCCAAAAGCAGGTTAATTAGAAAGTTTGAAAATTAATAAAAATATTGAAAAAGAAAGAAAGTTTGAGTTCTATATGACGCAATATTGTTTCTATATGACGCAATGTGTCGATAGCAAGGGGTGGACCAGTAAGTAGAAGCAAGAAATGTGGGTTCCTTGCCAAGATGCTCCCAAGCCAACACCAGAAATCCGCAGCTGATCATGAAAACTGATCATGAGGTGCATCGAATGTTTACATCACAACGGCCAAGTCATCCGTGAGAATCAAACTAAAGTAGCCAAAAGTGAAACAGAGAGAGAGAGAGAGAGAGAGAGAGAGAGACTTGATGGCATTGTTCGTACAGATCAATTCATTACACAGTGCATTGAGGTAGTACAGAGTGTATAACAGAATGCAAAGTGTCACAGCTACAGGGAAGTGCAGTGCAGGTAGACAATAAGATGCCAGGTCTGATGGAAAGATCTACTGGCTCAGTCAGCTGAGTTCCACACGCTGACACAAAGACCGTCAGTGTTGCTCATTCCACGGTCTCTGTTAGCAATGACAATTGTCTATCGCTCTTGATTGTCAAGTGGGAAGAATAAAGGCGGATTGGAGGGGAAGTGGGGTGGTGAGGCTGGTGATAGGTGGGTTGGGGCGGAGGGGGGTGGAAATTGGAGGTAAGAAGCTTTCAGCCTATCCCACTCAACCTTACACAATGTGTCAACTTTCCGATTCTCATCCCTGTGTTCCAAAGCCTCAGTAGATTTTTGCACCGCCGCCCAAGTAGCTTCCCCTGCGTTCCCTGTTCTCCAGTTCTAACATCCTGACGGAACCATTCAGCGTGGCCGGGACTGAATCCTGGAACTCCCTCTGTGGGGGAGCCTCACCAAAACCACTGCAACGGCGGTGGGCTCACCACCACCATCGCAAGCGGCAAGTAGGGACAGGCAGTAAATGCCGACCTTGTCATCGACACCCGCATGCTGATCGTTAAGTCATTTTGCACTCACCCATTTCTTTCACCACACCATTGCCTGCACTGTTTTCCGTTCTCTAGGCCCTAACCCCTAGAATGCCATCCTAATTCCGCCCTCTATCTTCTGTTAAAAGGCGACTCATTTAAAACCCCACCCCAATCACCTGTTTAATAGGGAGATATTTTTGCCCAATTAAGGCCTTGCACAGGAGCCTGAAACTTTGAACGGCATTCACGCCTATAAAAACAAGTGTTGATATCCAACAATAAAAATGTGCATGCTAATAGCTAAACCAATACCCGCATTATCTGGTGCTCCATAAATGCACGGTATGCGTTTACCATTTCACTTGCTATATCAAGGCATTGCATTTCATCTTGCACAGTATTCAGAAGGACCTATAAAAATCGACGCTTTGTGATTTATTGGCTGAATTCTTCTTTAGTTAAGAAGGACTGCGTGCCTACTATTAAGAGGTGTATGCTTAAAATAACAGCAAACATTTTTGGCCCGAGGAGACCTTAACACACAATTATCGAGTACGGTTTCAGATTGTTTCTATAATCATCCGTTCGTGTTTCCCCAGCCGCTGTGATGACCATTAATTCCAACCTGTTGCAACTCTGAATTGGAAGTTAATGTTGTTTCTTCAACAAAAACGCGTGCGTTCTTCCCCGATAAATGTAAACGCGAGAGAACAAGAGATAGAAGGAAGTGCGGGAAATGGCATAAATCGGTTACACTAATAGGTAAGACATAAATCTCCAGCGTCGTTCTAGTCTTTCCTCCAATAAATTCTCGCGCGGTTAGGACGTAGAGGGAAATGACTGCAAATAGGCATGTGTTCTATTTACCCCCACCTCCACCCTTACAGGATATAAATCTAGCTCAGCCACAAATGATATGACCTAAATGTTTTGTGAAAGAGTGTCAGTGAATCTCAGTCTCCAAATCCCAGCCGGAATCAGCTTTCATGGGCTTCTGTAACCTGCCGGTTCCCGATGTGCCTGGTTGGGAGTTGGATTGAATGTGACCAGGGCAACGCAGCGGAATGATCCAAAACACTTCCCCAAACATACGGCAATAAAAGGACAGTCTGAACCCAACAAGGCCCCGAGCATTGGGGGCAATGTTAACACAGAAACCGCTTCAAAAGCTCAGAAGCATTGTTAATAATAATGAGGATTTTAAAGGTGTACCTGAGAAAGTAGCCAGTTAGTACCGTGACTAATTGTTCAAAAGCCTAACGGAAAATTGCTCTCCATGTATGTTAATAAACACAGATACGGTACCTAATTCGAACTAAACTCAAATATGCCAAGGAATTTTGGGAGTGTGAAGAGGATCAGAACAGATTAATTGCTGGTTCTAATACAAGCAAATAGGATTAGTGCAGACGGGCAAAAAGGTCAGCATGAAGGTGATGGGCCGAAGGCCCCATTTCTATGCTGTACCACTCTGGGACTCCAATTACAACCCATCCACTGCAGCACTTGATCATTCCGAATTATCCAGTCCTTGCTGGATTTACAATATTTCTTGGAGTCTATTTGTTAAGTGAGGCCTCTGAACTGGACCATCATAATTCGATTGCAATCGTTTTACACTTGAGCATTTTATTTCCATCACACTTTCGTTGTTAAATAATTGTTTTTAGTTAACGACTACCTGTGGAAGGGCTGCGTTACTCTACGGTCTGACATTAAAGAAGAACACTTTAAGTGAACTTTTGTCCCCCGCATGTTAAACCGGCACTGAAATAGGAGCAAGAGGAATTTCTGCTTAAGTTCGTAAACAACAGCGGAAAATGTGTGTGTTTAATGGATGACTATAACTACTAATTAATGCTTTGAATTAAGATTAGATCAAGTGCATGGCTGAAGGTCAATAGAGCATTAAACAAATCTTGTGATCGCAAAAGACGGGTAAACCGGGCCTGTAACATCAACATACACGAAATGCTGGAGGAACTTAGGTTTCTGTTTCCAGAAACTTAACAGTTGACAAAAAAAAAATGCTTTAAAATATTAATCTCTGTCATAGATAAAAAAAGGTAACGTTGGGCTCTATGGTTACCTATATAGGGAGAAATCTTCATGTAATTTTTGCATCAGTCTAAAAATGATAATAATTTCCTGTGTATTTTCTAACCATCTTTAAATTAAATATGTGTTAATATTCGCGCTGTTACTCTGCGCGGTGATGCCAGTGCAAACGGATTTTACAAATGTTCTCACGCGTAAAATATAAAGATAGATTAAGTTGTTGTTAGGACGAACTGTACAACATACTGACCACACCCACCATTAAAAACACATTTTAGAATGCATTTCCAAACACGATCTTTTACCACAGCTGCTGCAGAAGTCATTGAATGCAATTGCCGATAAATCTCTGGCACAGTAAAAAGCCTGTGGCATTTCTGCAGGTTAAAACATAATCAAAAGAGATTTGATCTGGCGTTCTTTATTCGAGATCAAAAATGCAGACCGATTGCAGATGCAAAAAAAAGTTCTAAACTGACTAAACAGTCCGAATTGCCTCAAGTTTTGTCATTCAATTTTCTCCAGTTTGTGTGCTGATGTGCATAGTGTCCATTCACCTTGCATTCCTGTAGAACATAAATAGTGGTATTCATAAATACAGAGGACAGGGGCCTTCTGCCTAAAATATATGAGCAATGTCTCCTTGATTTCTTTCCTCGTGAATCCGGTTTGAATCCCATTTAAAGTTACAACTCTTGCAATCAGGTTGTTGTTTCTCTTGGAGTCTGTGCAACCGACCTGTTGCTAGTGTTGTCTTTGTACTGTGGGTGCCTTCATTAAAGGGGTCGCCCATTGCCTACAGTTTTACTGGGTGCCATTTCATTAATTGACTGTAATAGTCAATTATTTTAATATATAAACAGGATTGTTTTTTAATTGGAGCTCCTGCAATTTTCCTACTGGAATTACAGTCAGTGTTTTCTTAACGAATATTAGTCATTAACAGAATAAATAAGGGAATTTAAAATAGTTAATTACACCAGTTATAGAATTAAAAACCAACTCTGAAACCTGAGAGCCAGAAATATCTCAAAACGTTTTCCAATACATATCCATCGACCGCCGACTCCTTCATAATTCAATTATCTTCACTAATCATTTTAATAGGTAATACAATTCATTTTGTAGAGAACTTTCTTCGTTTATTAAATGAATATAATGAAGCATTTTAGATATGAAAGTTATTTTCATACTGTGCACTATTAAAAATTAAAGCATCCTGTTTATTGCACCCGCATTATTTAGCAATCTATTTGAAATGTAACAGTTAAACTAATGTTTTGGGGTGATCCGGCAAAATACATTTAATTTATCACACACACACATATACACAACACACACTCACACACACTCACTCTCTCACACACTCACACACACACACACACCCTAACGGTTAGTTACATATAACCCGAGATCAGATGTTATATTTGTTATTTAGTTCGTAAGAAAGATCATTTATCCAGCTACATGTCCGTGTATTCTTGCTTGCTGTTGTATATTGAAGTAGATACATGGCAATTAAACGGCTCTAACGCAAATACAAATGTTAAAACACTGGATTCGCCTCCTTTGTTCCTTTTGACAATACATTACAATTAAAGAGAGGAATAAATCCCTCCACAGCGCACCAAGTGAAATGTTAACTGTAGCTGTGTTAATAGGCAAAATCAATCATTAAATATACAATAAAGAATAAAGTGATAGAACGCGAGGTATTCCAAGGTGGAGACACAGCGACTGATACTGTAATTGGTTCACAAAAGCTAATATAAAAAAACCTCACTCATTGAGACAGGATACGGCACAAGAAGAAAAAAAATACCATTCATGGATTTCAAGAGCGCCAGAGAAGCCGAAGGAAATTTTAAACTCTCAAGGACCACCAGTAACCTTTCCTACTGCTCATTTTATATTTCCAGGTGACTTGAAGTTGAAAGACACAGTGAATAGCTATAAAAGATCCCTTCCATTTCCAGCAGAATGTCCCTTTAAAAGATCCCACCGGTCTTTTGTACTCCGAAAAAAAAGGCGCGGTGAATTAACATCCTAACCTGTTAGGTGAGATATAGTGGAGCGGGTTAGATACAGGCGAGGAAAGATTTACCTCAACGGAGCTTTCTTCATTCCCCACCAAGTGTCTCGCTTCTGTTGATTTAGCGATTGAGTGGAGGTTTTCAAAAGGCATGATTACAAGCCAGACATTACACTCGCGCTAAGTGTGACTCTGTACGAAATATCGTATCAACAAAACACTACTTAATCAGATTGCCAATTAGGCGAATTCATTTGAGCGCGCAGGTTTTCCCCACCCCTTTGTTGACTGTCCTCTTTATGCCGCACTTGGAGTTAGATTGAGTTTGTTTTAGGCCGGGCGACCTTTCTGATGCCCGTTATCTGCTTGAACTATCGGCCTCCTCAGGAAACCTGCAGTCTCATGAATCACTCTTGATAGTAGACACGTGAATGGCAAAGAAAAGTTTGGAGTAATGCTGTTGATTAGCCTATTAAAACGTTAAAGCACAACAAACACTTAATACAGGGCGCATTAACTGCAGCAAATCGCGTGTATCTACACACCTGCTAATTAGGAAGTGCGACTCAATGGCGAAATCTTCACCGCCGAGAATAGGCTATTTTTTTAACCTAGGCACCCTCAACAGATACACAATGGGAGAGAAAACAAAGACCAGTCCCGGTGCCAGGTCTTTGTTTGTGAGAAGGAATGTGAGGCAATGAATAATTGCGTTGGCTGCAGGATGTCTATCTTTTGGGAGAATTGTTATGAGTCCTTTTACCTTCGCAAGCAAAAATAATAGAGCGCTTGGCTAATTATCGAAATGGCGATAGCATCAGTCTTTGCTGAGGAAAAAATTCCACTCATTGAATTGAAGCAGTTCTAATTTTAATAGCGTTATTGTGAGGCTGTCACTACAACACTGAGCTAATGGCTTTTCCTCTGTGCGGTAGGAGTTTACCAATACAATAATCTCGTGCCCGCCACGAGCAGAACATTTATAAAACAACACAGTGAAAGATCATGGTACTAAAGGTGCCATCTTTCTCTCTAACCTGCTGAGTCCTCCCAGCATGATCAAATTTTATGTCAGTGTTTTAATGTCTGCAGTACGTTGTTTATTAAGTAAATAGTAAGCCTGAATCTCAGTGTTAATATCTTATCCATTTGAGTATGAAGTTTGACCGGACTGGCTTTCTGTTTGGGGATGTTAGTTTTGTATGTGAAACAGACGTGGGAGTTTGCAGGATGTGTGTGTGTGTGTGTGTGTGTGTGTGTGTGTGTGTGTGTGTGTGTGTGTGTGTGTGTGTGTGTGTGTGTAGGGGCGGGGTGGAGAAGCAAAGGAACAGGGCAAATATTTACCATCTTACACACACACACAGGCTCTAAACGTGTTCTGTTTTGTTGGTGTGGTCTCAATGTGACCGTAGACCATCCTGTTTTGTCAGACTTGCAAAGGCAACGGCGAATAAACCCCACGGCAGGACTTTCGAAACAACCCAACCTCGGGGATGTTATTTTGAATGATGACAAATTCTCCCAGTTAATCGTGGGAGGTCCCTGTTTTCTCTATCGCCTCCCTGATATACGGAGTCGGTGTAAGCGTGCATGGCCAGTGTTAGAAACAATGTTTTTTATTTGACTGCGTTACTTTCAGTTTAAGGACATTAACTGCTCTGATGTTGTGAGGTGCATTTTTAACAGAAAGCAAAATCCAAATTAGAGATCACCAAATCGGTTCCACCGATTATTAGCAGAAAAGAGAGCAAAGTAAAAGTGTTTTAGCTTGTTGGTGCTGATGTATATATAGTGTTGCCCCTTTTTTTGTTCGAAACGCTAAGAGTATTTGTAAAGAAATGCCGACGTTAATATAAGTTTGGAAACCAAGAGTGAATTAAAACAGCAGAGTGGCGACGTTAGGCACATTAGGTTTTGCCTCTCTCTCTGAGTTGTGTTAACAATACTAGAACCGCCTTAACACAGAACGTTTTTGTACGCAGTGCATCATCTCTAAATATATATTCATGTTGCAATTATACACAGCCAGGAGTAATGAGAAAGTGTGGATGGAAGGGGGTGACGGATATGCCTGTCAAGTGCTTGGTATGGTCTCCTTACAATCCCGTATAAAGCAAAGTTCTCCAGAAACAATAATCGGTTCCGATTTTATTTTTCATTGCTGCACGCCTTAATTTAAAGGCTGTTGATATTTAATACTAGTTTAAGCATTTTCCCGTGCCCTCCTACGTCGCACCTCCTGCATCAGAGAGATGCATGCGCCGCTCGGACACCTGGCCTGGAGTCGGGACTGTTCCGATTTCACACTGGGATTCGTGAAGTGCGGTAAATGAACGAGTTGGATGATTCATGTGCCCAGCAGTTATCTGTAAAGCCTACTCTCCACCTCCCGCCCCCCCCCCCCCCCAATAACCTTCTCCCCCCCCCCCCCCCCCCCATGGGCAGGGAGATAGGTAAACACGTCAGCTGCACTACCTGTCAGCGCTGTCTGTCGCTCCATTCTACATGTGTTAGATTGTTATCAGGTAGCCTCTGACCGCCTTACATCTGCCATAATGTATTTAGTGTCAGAATAAATGACATATATTTAGCGCCTTGTTACGTTTCCTGCGTTAAATTCGCTATGGAAATCGATGTTGTTGTTGCTATCTTAGTCTCAAAGTACCAAGACTACACTCACGTATATGGCAAATACACAATGCAGTTCCATTAAAATGCTGTCCAGCCATTCGGGGGGACACTGAAGAGCGATATTACGTAGAAAATCGATGTATTAAAATCTATACTCATCAAGATCTCATAATGAAAAGGTCTGTCTGCCTGCACTACACTTCCTCTGTAACTGTGACACTATTCTGCATTCTGTTATTGTTTTCCCTTGTACTACCTCAATGCACTGTGTAATGAATTGATCTGTATAAACAGTATGCAAGACAGGTTTTCCACTGTACCTCGGTACATGTGACAATAATAAACCAATTTACCAATGATGTGCAGTTCATGACATACCCCTCTGAATTACGACATTTTACAATTTCTCTCCTCCCCCTGCTTTCACACACCAACACACACCAACTCACACCATCACACACCATCACACACAAACGCAGAGACACTGTTAGACTTAAAGCTCTGGAAATGTTCCTTTGGTGTGAGATTATCACCCGCCTCAGTTGAGACTCTTTGCGTGACAGTTTGGGCGCTGTCTGGAAGGGGAAAATTTAGTGTGAAGAAATGTCAGCGAGCGACATATTCTCAGGAAGTACTCTTACCAAACCTGCAGAGACATTTTTCCTCGTTGATGCAAGGATCACCCAGGGGAAGTGTAACGTGTATTGACAGAATATTTGAGAGGACTGTTTTAAAGTGTGTATTGGGACCAATTCATCTTTTTGTCGTTCGTTCTCTCATTTCCTTGCCCTCTGTTTTGGAAACCTCGAACCAGTTATTTTTTTTAAAAAAAAGCACAGGTTGAATTGAGAATTATCAAACTTGCTAAGTAATCGAATGTGACGGAGAACAATAAGGTAAATTGGCTCTTGCTGTGTACATTTGGGCAGTCGTTGAGTGTTCCCAGCAGTCTGTGGGATAAGCACGGATCCATGCCACCTATTATCCTTCTCTTACCCCTCTATTAAACACTTCCGTCCTTCTAGGATGTGTAGGCGGTCTTACATTGTACCGTCCGCCTCCTGAACCAGAGCAGACTTTGTCGTTAGCCGTACTTCTCACGATTGTTTTATCTATAGTCAGCCGCCTATATGTACATTGGGGTTCCCTAAGAGATGGGGGGGGGGACTGACTGTCCTTGACAGGAGAGGGTAGATATAACAATTAGGCCGTAAAATGTTACGGCGACTGTGATCAAGGTAAACTCAAACACTTAGCACGGGCACCCAGCGGCAAAGGAACGCGGGCAGAAAGGTACCTGCAAAACCTGGAGAGTGAGGGGGGAGGGGGAGGGGAGGAGAGGGGAGGGGGAGGACAAATTGCAAACATTTGCCTATTTTCATGTCTGTTATCTGGAGTTAAGATTGTCCCAGTCACCGCGTCAAAGTTAACAGCAATCCTCAGGACAGTAATGCAAGCTTTCACTTTTTATTTAACCTAGAGAGTTGGTGCCCACGGACATGTCGCCAGAGAAGAAGAAGGGAAATACTAACGTCCCTGAACTGGACGTTTAATTCCCTCTCTGCACTTCGAGTGAGGTGTCAGTGTGTGAGAGAGAGAGGGGGCGGGGAGGGAGGAGTGGGCGTAACATGGTCCGCAGTCCACATCTGAATTTACAGCTGGGAGATCCTACCCGGAGAACTTGCAGAACTTGAAGAAACGTCCCGAAATGGCGTGAAAACAGAAAGAGGTTGACACTGGTAATCAGTCATATGTTCACTGAAAGCAAAAGGGATCCTTTTCATAAACTTTACATGCGGAAAGCACATGTCCAGTTCTTAACCATTCACGTAAGTATCACATTCGGTGAATTTTCCTCTTGTCTAAGCTCGTGCTGAAATTACAAAGCAGTTGGGTATCTCCTGACATTATTTAAATCCTGTTGCTCTGATATACTGCCCGGTAGATTGCGGCTGTTCGATCCGAAAGGATGGCGCGAGAAATCAGTCCAACCTGAAACGATCAAACGTTGTTGGGTAGGGTTGTGGCGGGCTAGGGCGAGGTGGTTCGGGGCTAAGGGAAGTAGGTGACTGTAAGCGATCGGAGATCACACGCCGACTTGGAACACGCAGTCACTCAACACTCGGTCAAGTTGGCACTCCCTGTGTTTCAATACATAGCAACCACGGGCAAGCCCGGAGTTAAACTAACCCCCTGGTTATCGTCCACGGTGACTCACTTTCATTTGCATTTGAAGTTCATTAAGGGGTCGAGCTAAATTTCTGCGCGTATTTACAAGAGAGGTAGAATTGGCGATTCCAATTTGTGCTCAGACTTGCCTGTGAGTTTGAATGTAAACCTTAAAAATCTCTGCACCACTTTTTTGAACGGCAATTGAGTCAGGCAGAGCGGCGAGCCTGCGAGGGGTTGTCAGTGAATTGCCGATTTGACAGATATTCGTTAAAAAGCCAGTATAGGCTTGACCAGACCGTTCTGCGTATTCCTGACGCGAGTAGGCTGAGAGCAAACCTCTGAGAGTGGAGTTTTAACTGAGGGATAGTTCTATTAAAGACCCCCACAAACTGCATTAGAACGATAACAAAATTCGGAGAAATAATCCCAGCGTCCCAACGGCAGTTCTCCACCTCCCCGCCCCTCAATAATTTGGGCAAATCTCCTCCGTTATAAATGAACGCCCCACAGTCACTTTTCACAATAAGGCCTCACTTTATTAGAGAGCTCCCGGTTCCAACAAGGTAATGTTTTTTTAAAAAAAGACATTGGCCCATTAATCAAGCTCGGCTTTCAGTTTAAAGAATTCATCTATAAAGGCCCCGTGTCAACATTGGGAGTTCCATTCGGTGTATGCGTTTGGAGACAGAACAGGGTTCACATTAAGGCAAATTTAGACAGATTGGATATACGCTGTGAAGGAAGGCCACGCGTTTAACAATGTCGCGTTAACGTATAATGCACTTAGAATCTCAATAGCAGCTTAATAATGGACCTTAAATTTAAACTTCAGAATACACATTAAGTGTCTTTTTAGTGCGTTACTTCTGCAACATTAGCTTATTTTGCGTTATAGTGGGAAAGTGTAAGAATTAGACTGTAACCCACAATACCATTAAACTGATCGTTAATGGGTCAGTTCAAACGTTGCGCTGAAGCTAAAATTAATGCGTCACCGGAGGCGAACGCATAGTCTGCAGATGCAACACTTTAAGGATACTTGGAGTGCAAACATTGAACAGGAGAGATTGGAACAAAATCTGTCCCAGCAGAACTATTTATAGATCTCCAATTGCAATGTAAGTAACGCTTATTGCTTTCAGCAAGGCAACTGTGTCTGAATTAAGGGTCTCATTAATAATCATTTCCGTGCATTGAGGCGGTGTTAGAATATATTTCACAGTATTCTCTTCTAAAAGAGATTGCCAAAGAGAGAGCTTGTATTTAAAGACCTTGTCTTTTGTTTTTGCATGGAGTTTCCTCGGGAGATCCTCGGTCACCAAATCACTCTGTACAGAAAAAGATTGAGCGCAGAGAGTAAGCACAAAAAGAATTAAAACTAGTCAGAAGTGCAGGGTGACTGTAAATTTTAAATGCACCCTTTATTGTGTCTAGTCCCTGACCATGTGTACTTGTCGATTCGGATTTTTGGCCATCCGGCCCCAACCTGTGGCAGCTCTCTAACCGGTCGGAGTTCCCTGGGGTAATCCAGCAAAAAGACTGGTTAAACAGCTCCTCTTTACCCAGGCGATGCATTTTATCTTTTAACGCCTGCAGAGTCGGAGAAAAAATGACACTTCCGACACGGCAATGATTAAAAGCGTCGGCCTTGGCTCGTACATTAGACAGACAGAACATGAATCACCTTGTCTTTCTTATCTGTGGAGTTTTGCTTTCAGCTACTTTAAGGAGCAAAAAAGTGCGGATTTAATTTCCTTTTAAATCAGAATAAATCCCCATGATGTTATAATGGGCAGAGAGAGAGCCGTAATTTTATTCCACCCGCCCTGACCCCCCCCCCCCCTTCAGAAGCCGACCTGAAAGTATATCAACTTTATTCCCTGCTTCCAGACCCAGGACAACGAGAATCCGGTGACACGGAGATTTTCGACCATGGAAGGAAATCATCTGCCGTCCTTTTAAACCATTGCAACCGCAGACTCAATGTCCCAGTCCGTAGTAACTGTCGAGCACACTACAACAGCAGCCGAGAGCTGGACATGTTTAATACTCTAATCTATGCTTAAAATGATTACGATCTCTTTTTCTGAAAATATATAAATTAAAATAAACGTGGTTACAAAACTTTATAAGCATTAAGATCTCTATTAAATAAAGTCATCTTGATACGGCCAGACAGCAGTCTAGCTCTTGATAGGCAACTGGCTACATTTGTATAATGCAAAACTCAAGGACAAAAAAGCGCCTCCTAAATACAAATTTAAATGAGTCATTTTATTCTGACTGAAAGCTTAGAACATATCCTCAAATTCAGGACGATTTCTCCGTCCTCTCTTCTGTATGATGAGTCCAGTAACGAGTCCTGCCCGCTCTCCAAAAGTAAATGACGGGAGCATTATAGAACTTGAAGTGGTCGCTATCTTTCGGACAAAGCTGAAAAATTATTTTTATATACATTTCCAGATCAAACACGACCCCCATTTACAGGCCAAATGCTTAATAAGTATCAAAGCTAACGTTTATCGATATTTTTAGATCGTGTTAACTTGTTAATGGAACGGGAATGTGGATTGAAATTCGCCCACTGAGTCAGTGTAAACAGTGGAAATGGCGAAAGAGAGTAAACACCAGGAGGTCGAGGGTGTGAAATCTCTCAGCTCTGCTATTTAAACTGAGAGACCCTCTATTTAAACTGAGAGGCGATCTATTGCTGTCCGTTGTACACATGGTCATAACGCTATAGGCAAAGGGAAATAGAAGGCAATTTTAAATAGGGCCAAAAATCTCCAACACTGAGCTGAATTCAGATCCTTGAGACTGCATTAGGGGAGGGGATGGGTGGAGATCGGGGTAACAGGCAGGATCTGGGACCATTCCTGGTATGCGCCCTCCTTCGGTACCACCGATTGCATGCCGACCTTGTTTATCTCTACAACTCAGCGTGAGTCGAAACTCCCACCAGGAATCGCCCGAGCCAGGGCTGTGTGAAAAACATGTCGGATTTGGGCAGTTTTATTACTTTGCTTAAATAGGAATTCAGGGGAGATGGACTCACAATGACCTATTAACGGATTTCTTATTGGGGAATGGATTGGTATGAAAGAATAAATGTATGTGTTAGTTACAATGTTCTGCGTAAGTGTACGTACTATATATAGTATTATATATACAGAACTATATATAGACAGAGATATATATATACACACATAAATACATACACACACACACACACACACATATACGTACTGTATAGTGCTCCACACAGGCAAATGCATGTAGTATTTGTAGTGTTCGACGCTAGTAAGATTATATACTAGTTATAGTGCTCCACACCAGTATGTGTAGGTACTGATTACAGTACTTAACACAGTAAGTTTATGTATTGGCTGCAGTGTTCTACAGAGTAGGTGTATGTACAGGTTACAGTGTTCTGCACATTTAGTGTATGTACAGATTACAGTGTTCTACACAGTTAGTATATGTACTGGTTACAGTGTTCTACACAGTGCATGCACAGGTTACAGTGTTCTACACAAATAGTGTATGTACAGGTTACAGTGTTCTACACAGTAAGTGTATGTACTGGTTACAGTGTTCGACATAGTTAGTGTATATACTGGTTACAGTGTTCTTCACAGTTGCTGTATGTACAGGTTAGAGTGTTCTACATAGTTAGTGTATGTACAGGTTACAGTATTCTACACAGTTAGTGTATGTACTAGTTACAGTGTTCAACACTGTTAGTGTATACATTGGTTAGTGTTCTACACAGTTAGTGTATGTACAGGTTATGGTGATCTACACAGTTAGTGTATGTACTGGTTACAGTGTTCTACGCAGTTAGTGCATGTACAGGTTACAATGTTCTATGCTGTTAGTGTATGTACTGGTTACAGTGTTCTACACAGTTAGTGTGTCTACTGGTTACAGTGTTTTACACATATAGTGTATGTACTGGTTACAGTGTTCTATGCAGTTGGTGTATGTAATGGTTACAGTGTTCTACACATTTAGTCGATGTACAGGTTACAATGTTCTACACAGTTAGTATATGTTCTGGTTACAGTGTTCTACACAAATAGTGTATGTACAGGTTACAGTGTTCTACACAGTGTGTTTACTGGTTACAGTGTTCTACACAGTTGGTGTATGTACAGGTTACAGTGTTCTACATAGTGTATGTACTGGTTAAAGTGTTCTACACAGTTAGTGTATGTACTGGTTACAGTGTTCTACGCAGTAAGTGTATGTTCTGGTTACAGTGTTCTACACAGTTAGTGTGTCTACTGGTTACAGTGTTCTACACCACTCTCTGTCTGTGCCGGTTACAATGTTCCACATCAATCTGTACTGGTTGGAATGCAGTTGTAAATATGTGAATTTTAAAACGAGCTCACGTGTACAGAGGAGCGGTTTTGATTATCGCTCGACTAACTTGCCCTCTATTCTTATATCCTTGCCCGTTAAACATTACGAATTATTTAAGTTTAGCATCGGATCAGCAGATTCAATGAAGTCGGCTCGCCGGACATCCGCAGTGACGCAAATTCTCTCGCTCGCTCGCTGTCTCCGGGCTGGATCCAAACTGTTCCCCCTCTGATTGACAGGACCCTGCTCAAATTAAAGATCACATGTGAGGCACATTTGCAGCAGGGCACGGCGTGGGTGGAGAAGGCGGGAGGGAGCCGTCAGTTTTGACATTTTGCTTCCAGTAGCTGGGTCATTTCGCTTTGCCAGCTTCATGTGACATCACCAGGGCCACTGTGAATGGGGGAGCCCTAGAGGGAGGGGGTGGGTGGACAAACCAACGGGATGGGGCTGCTAAAACACACTCATTCTCCCCTCTCCCCGCAAAAAATAATGAAGGCATCTTTTCGATGAATCGGCCAACAAATTGGAGCTAATAACGGAGACCCCTCCCGCGAGAGAGAGAGAGAGAGACTAACTGGACAAAATGCAAAACATTAGCGCATCGAATACCCGGAGGCCCCACACCTTGTAAAACAAAAACCAGCAGAGGAAAGTTTCTGAAAAGCTGCGAGGTTCGTGGCTGAAACAAAATTAAACTCGGGTCCGTTCTGTTCTAGGGGAGTAGAGGAAGGGAAGGGGGAAATTCCAGCGCTGTTAGAACTCTTCTCCTATGGACGAACGCAACGCTCTCTCTCCCAAGGCGACTGCTTTCAGAATTGCCTCTCTAATTTCAGCGGCCGAGCAACCAGGAAACGAAGCGATTCTGCAAAGTATTGCCCTCGGCAAACACTTCGAGCTCGGCCTAACGTGCAGTAGGATGCATTTTAGCACCGTAACAAGAGACATGGAAGGTAAGTGACTGCCGGTGTGTCTGTCTCCCATTAAAACAAAATCGACTCGAGTGCAAGAAACCTGTGTTCCCGAGAATCCCACTCGCACGAGTCTCTTGGCCCGATTGCGTAATTTACAGACGAGTTCGCCTCGCACACTTGGGGCTGCAGTAATCAACGTGCTCGAATTCTGTGTCATCGATTAGTCGGCATGAAAATAGCATTTGCTGTGTGACATTTTATTTCACTGTTTTAATTCGCCCTCCCCTTCAAAAATACAAGTAAGCAGACTCCTTTCAAACGTCTGGTGGGTTTCAGTTTGCGAGTTATTCTGATAGGCAACACATTATCATTTATACATTGAGAGTGTTTGTTGCCGTCTGAACGGGGTTCTAATGCAAACTGAGTCTCCATTGTTTAACTGGTGTGTGTGTGTGTGTGTGTGTGTGTGTGTGTGTGTGTGTGTGTGTGTGTGTGTGTGTGTGTGTGTGTGTGTGTGTGTGAGAAGTCCACTACCACCAACGCCCCCCTCCCTCCCGACCACCAACCCCACCCCCACTTTAAGTCATGGGTGTCAGAGAGAGAGCATTAAAGCTCGTTGCTTTGTCAATCAGACCGTCAGGGCCACGTCCCAGAGCGAGGAAACCCACATTACCTGTGGTCTTTATCTAAGTAGGTGGGGGGGGGGGGTGGGGGTGAGCCGGTTCCATGGCGAAGTATGCACTCCGCTTAACATAAGAGCTCCCGGGAAGAGCTGTATAGCACAGTGTAATAGCGCGCCGCGCTGCACAGAGCCAGCCAGCTGAGCTCTCGGACTGCAGGAGAAACTCGGAGAGGGAGCAGCAGGGAAAAACAGAAAAGCGAAGAACTGATTTGTTTTCTCAAAGCGCCCGGGAGAGCGAGGAATAACTCGGGAAATGATATCGGCCATCTCCAGCCCTTGGCTAACGCAACTCTCCCATTTTTGTGATGTCGCAGCTTTTACTGCCAACAGCATTAGTAGTCTCAACTCGTCGGGCGGTTATCACCTCTCCCCTTCACCCGGGGACCCCGGCGCCTACACCCAGGAAGCACACTACGAGCCGTGCCCGGCCGCACAGCACAGCAGCTACAGCAGTTTTGGGAACAGTGGTTCGGCGACGTCCTCAGAGGCGGACACCGGCCCATCCAACTGCGGATCCGTCGCCGCGCCGGGCAAAGCACCGGTCAAGAAGAACCCGAAGGTGATCAACATCACGGTACAACTGGAGATGAAAGCGCTGTGGGATGAGTTTAACCAACTCGGGACCGAAATGATTGTCACCAAAGCGGGAAGGTAAGGCAACTTTTATTGAACCCACAGCCGCCATATTTCACATTGTGTTCAGTTCCTTCCCCATTTCCCAGTGCAAATCTTTCTCTGCCGAACGTAACCTGCGGGAAAGTTCCCATCTTTATTTAGAAAACCTTTTTCTCTCTCTGTGTATGAAGTTTAGATTTAGCCTGTACAATTATAACTTCTGCAAAGTTATTAATGGTTCGCCTGGATACATTTCATTGGTGATCCCGTCAGGTTAAAAGTCCAGCGCGTTATTTTAAGCTCTTAACACAGGATCGTTGATGGGTTCCCTTCCGTTAAACTCATTTGCCAACCTCCATTCGGTTCCCGGCGCCTGCTTATTGAAGTCGCGGCGGTGTTAATTTTGAAGTTCTAAATTAGACCCGGGCCTCGCTTTGCGCGTTAAGTAGTGGGAATGGGTTTAAATGCGACTGAATCGAAGTGCAAAATGAACACAGTTAAACTATAAGATTTCGCTCGTTGCATTACTGACACCCTGCCCCGGCTGATTAATAATTTTACGTATGAAGACCGGTGCCAGAGAGGTATCCGAGTGACTGATTACCTCGCGGTGAACTCTGAGCAGGAGGTCGGTTAGAAAGTAGCCCTCTTTCACTTAATCAGATGGCCAGGTACGGGCTTTTTATTTTCTCCTGTCCCTCTCTTTAACCCTTCTCTGTTCAAGAGAGGCTGTCACGCCAGCGATAGCTCCCACCTGGGAGATCCTGAAGGCAGATAACAGCGGGGCATTGCGCTGTTCCGCGCCCGACCCGTGTCTCCCATTGTTGGAGAGCGCCATCGGCATTCGGGTAGATAAATTCGGCAAACATACGAACCGAGTTCAGGGTCTGAATTCACCAATTCAGACCACTAACTCCCCCAACATTCCTCGTCTACCGCGATCCTGCAGTGGGTCAGGGAACGGAACACGGGGCGAAAGAATGTTGTGGTATTCGCATTAAAAATGTCTGTGGAAAATGCGGTTCTGCAAGATGTTTATAATACTCCGAACAAGCTAAACCTTTGTCGATCCCTGCACATAATCTGCTGATCTTTAAAACTTGCCGATGTTGATAGTTTCCGAAACAGTAAATATTCGTCGTGTAGACAGACAGAGAAACGGAGAGTTCTATATTGAAGGAAAGAAATTAATTTTACGACGGCAGAAAGCAGTAGACAGGACACCAGAAAACTAAATTTAATAACAAAAGTTTCCCTAGAGGATGAGATCGTGCTACATTAAAAAATAAATAATCGTGTGTTTCAATTTAGCAAATCAAAATAAAGTCTTAGGCGTTGGTAGACCTTTTTATAACTTCGGTTTAGAGTAAGTTTATAAACAACAGGCCGTGAATCTGAATCCAATGCCACAGACACTAAAAGATGAACACCTTCAGTCATGTACAAAAGTGTCAAAACTAAAGCGGCGCACAGCCCAGAACAATCTGAACCGGGTAAAATACATTATTTTTCACCCGAGCCCAGCAGCAGCTGAGTGGAGAATTCTGTCCTTATTTCGCCGGCCTCGTCTTGTCCATTTGGTCGGCAGAAAATGGCGGTTTCAAGAGTTGTAAAGATTAATACTGAATTGATATTAAATCTTACTCGAACTGTAGAGGAATCTAACTATTCTCCGGGGCTGCGCTTTCTCTTTAACTTACCCTGTATAAGCTTTTAGTAAATGTGGATGTGTGTGGGTTTGTTCTGCTTTTGTACTTTGAGCTGTATGCCATAACAACAATCACTACCATGGCACGGAGTCAAACCATCGTGGCTGTTTAATGAGCAAAAAAGTAATGCAGATGCCGACTGTTTGATTTTTTTTAATATAGCTTACATTGAACCTGACACAACATCGGCCTCGTCCGTTTAAGTTTTTTTAACGAATTAGAAATGTACACCCTGACAGTTGTTGCTGGTCGTTCTGTCCACAACCCACCCTCAGAGCCTTCCTCGCCCAGCTCCACTCGTTCCTTCCAAACAGAATGCAAAATGGCATTTGAAGGAATCGGAGAGTGTGAGTTTGTTTTGAAATGATTCGGCCGCTGACCGTGGATAGGACGGACAATGAGATGTTAAAATTCCGCTTTCTGTGTTTAGTTCCGGCCACTGGTAGTACTTTCAGTTTTAAAGAAATCTCAAAATACAATTCTTCACTGTTCCCGTGATGGGGGAAAGGACCTTGAATTTTTAATACCGTTTTAAGGGTTGGTTAATAAGGTAACTGACCCGCTTCCCAATTATCTCTCTGCTTTGAGCCAGTTTGAAATGCCATGTAAAATCAACCTGAAAGTGAGACTAAAACGTGGTTTAAAACATTAAATTGGGTTCAGCATGACCGTAATCCAATACACGTACACATTACATTTTATGTGTGAACATAGGATTCTATCACTCCCATTTACATATGTGGGGTGTGTGTGTGTGAGCATATGTGTATGTGTGTGTGCACGCGTGTGCGCACGACCGCACATACATATGAATTGCGCGTATGGTTTCAACATATGAGACCATTTAAAAGTCACAGGGCTTTTCACCTAGTTCTTGAAAACGGTGAACCGGGAGCCAAGTTTACTTTCTCTGTGGCACGTTAGCTGCAAGTTTCATTTGACAAGACATGTGAAATAAAAAAGGCAAACACATCAGTCCTATGTATACCTGACTGAAATCTCGAACATGTACAATTTTAAACCAATAGATTCAGAAAAGTCACAGGCTAATTCTAAATAATCTCATTTCCCACAGTGATTTTAAAAAGTGTAAAGAGGATGTTTATTGTCAATCTCATCTGCAAAGCCGTACAAAGATATTTGTCCTTCTTTCATTGGTGAACATAGGTCTCGGGTTGTAATGAAAACAGTAAAGGTAACCGAATTCTGAAGCTAGTCTTGTGTAGGTTGTGTATCTGAGCGTGTGTATGTGTGTGTGTGTGTGTCTGTGTGTGTCTGTGTGTGTGTGTGTGTCTGTGTGTCTGTGTATGTATGCGTGTATGTGTCTGTCTGTGTGTATGTATGTGTGTGTGTCTGTATGTATGTGTGTGTGCATGTGCGTGTATGTGTGTATGTGTGTGTGTATGTGTTGTGTGTGTGTCTTGTGGGAGGGGGAGAAAGAGAGAAAAAAAGAAACTGGTTTTCACTTTGAAGTCTGCTTCTACTAAAGCAAAAAGTAATAATGAATGTGCAGGAATAAATTGTTCCAGAGAAAGGCTCATGCAGGAGGAGTGTAGTGTGTAAACTCGACGAGATTAATGAGGTTTGTCTAGATATAAATACCGGGGCATTTTTAAACTGTACTGGAGGATCACTACCAACTAGGCAAGGAGAGAGGAGGTCGAGTTGGGATCTTTTGTACCATAACTTGTGTCTGTAGTAAACACCGTGATATTGTCTGTTGCAATTTCCAAAACGATTGAGCAAGATTGGAGCAATGTGTATAACTCACAACTAAATTCGAGTCAAATATCAAACTTCAGTGAACGGTTTTAATCCATCACCAGCCCTCACAAAGTTCGGGAGAGGACGTTGTCCGCTCCGACCCAGTGTGTGGCCACCACGATGTTTAGCAAGAAACAAGGAAAGGGTCATCAAACGCCACAAGTGACTGATTTCAGATAATATAACCTTCGCCAGAATTGGAGACCTTAAAAGGTGTCCTTACATGTAACCCAGGCGGAAAATTAACGCGCGGAATGTTACAGCTAAAGAAATACAGGCCATCTCGGCGAATCCCACATTATCACGTACTATCTTTCCGTTTAATAGGAACACATTTTTCCCCTGGAAAATATGCATTTCGTTTTCTTCAATTAAATGGGCGAATATTTTTTTTAATTTAGCTGTGTAAAAATAAAATGCAGAACCTCACGCTGATAGCTCAAGATCTCACGATCCCAATGTGGCCGCGGTCTGAAATCCCCCTCGTTGCTGACCAGATATAAATGTTCCTCCGAGGCATTTGAAAGAGTTAAGGTCGAGTTATCATAAATTCGTGTTTTAGCCGAGGTGGGAATTTAAGAAAACACTTGATCTGCCGCACACACACTTTCTCTCCCTTAAACATACTCACATATTCATATTGTGTCTCACACATGCACCTTAACACATACACATATATACAAAGAGTCTCTCTCATACGCACACACTTGCACGCAAACATTCCCATGCATGCATACATTTGCACACAGATTTCCCCTCTTGCACATGGAGACATAATCACACGCGCACGCTCGCCTTTACACGCGCAGTCACAACCCCGGGCACGTCGTTAATGCGGTTCTGTTCCTAAGGCAGAGAACTACTTTAGAATCATGGTTTGGTGCAGGATCAGGTGATGTCAAAACTTCAGCAGAACCTCCAGATAACTAGCCGACAGCAGCCATTCATTTTGTGTAGATATATTTTGTTTGCATCTAAACCGCAGGCCAAAATAGAAAACCCTTAAATTATTCCTGCAGGTAACTGACCGAACGTTGAATCTAAACAGGGGCATTCATTATTCATTTAATATTGTGTTGCAATAATCGGCGTTGCAGTCTCTCATTTTCAATTATTCACCTGCCCGGGTCATTTTATTGAACCTCCTGTTTCGTCTTCACTGTTTATTATAGAATTATTTAGTTCTCCCACATTAAAATAACAGACAACCACGGTCAAATGTGTGTTAAATCTTTATAACGGAATTCGAATTAAGTCCTGCTCGTTTCTGCATTAAGTATATTTTAATCTGCGAAGTGTTTGATGTCCACAAACCTTCCTACATTTTTCTTAGGAAGGCGCATAATAATAAGTATTATGATCGTTCTTTATTGAGCCATTTTGTTACGTTAACTTTGGAGGGAGATGGGGGCTGCAGGATTTTATAGTGAGACGCCCCTCCTGTTGGTCCTATCGTTGGCTCATTCTGGAGGGCCAGATTATTATGTACGTTATTGGGACATTATTCCGTCAATGTGCCGATGAATGTGTTTCGCCCTGAATCCGGCTGAAGTCAGATCCCGAAGAGGCCGTTATTCGTACAATGCATTGTATCGGGTGTTAATCGAATAATTAAAGACAACGATTTGTGCCACAAGTTGTAGAAATATCTGCCAGGAATCTGGCGGAAAGGGATGTCTGTACCAGGGAGAATGAGGGTGAAGTTGCTCCCTGTGACCCGCCGAATGTCGGCGAGTTGGGTTATACCGAGTTAAATGACCTTCCGCAATGATTGACGCTGTGGTTTAACCGACTCGCTCCTTTTCCCCGTCCACAGGAGAATGTTCCCGACTTTTCAAGTGAAGCTTTTTGGCATGGATCCCATGGCTGACTACATGCTGCTCATGGATTTTGTGCCGGTCGACGATAAAAGATACCGGCAAGTAAAATCAAACTTTGTCAACGTTTTATTTAGAGAGACGATAAAAGGACAGAAACGCGAAATGCTTTTAGCAAAGGCGGTGAAGCGGTTTTAGATGGACATTTCCTCAGGGTAACAACAGTTTGAGATAAAAATAGCCAGCGTCCATGTCCCTCCAGCACAATCCGACACATCTCATATGTTCTGCACGATATATTGGCCCAACCACACCACCTTAGCACCCTCTCTACCACCTCATAACCCTCTCATAAAATGTATTTTTAACAGTTACGCAGCGAATTACATTGTTATCGCTTCGATCTAAATTCAAGTGACGCTAAACCAGTATGAGCCTAGATATACAGGTTATAAGGTAGAGTCTTACGTCTTAGAGACTGCAGCTTGTGGTGACATTGTCAATGAACTTTGGTTTTGTCTCCCTTATCTAAGATTATTCATACCCAGAAGCATGTTGTTCCATTTAGATAATTTCTTGCCATAATGTACCATGAGTGCAGCACTTAACACTATCAATTTGCCTCTCAAGAAGATGTTTTATTGTTGTGGTTAATCTAAAATCGCATTTTTCTTGGTCTATCTTGTAACCAAACCCAAATCCGCTGGTGGGGCAGTTCAGCCAAAATAACTGTGTTAAATATTGAAGGGGGCAACTGATTTACATGAACGGGTATTTGCGTAGATTAAGCAAGGTGCGTCGTAGAGGGCACGCTTTTAGTAATGATCTGTAACTTCAAGCAGATTATTCAAACGGAATAATTGTCACCCAGGACCGAAATCTGTTGGAAATGGTTTTGAACATCGTAAAAGAAAAGTTAAAAGAATCAACACGGAGCAAAGAGAGTTTGTTGGTTTATCCATCTAAAAGTCTATTACGAGGTTTCAACGCAAAATAATCAACAGACCGCTGTTAAAATAAAGCTTTCCACTACACTCCATCGACTACCGACCTTCCATAAAGTAGATGAAACACGTCCTTGGCCCTAAGTGGAACCTACCCTCCTGAACAATGTTTTAATATGAAGTTAGGAATGTGTTTTTCTGGTCATATGTGGTTTAGACGTTATCTTTCAAAATGCTCAGCACCCATATTAGTCCCTGCGAAGGGAAACGAGGAAGGGGAACAAGAGCCGTCAGGGCTGAGTCGCCTCAGCTTCCCCCTCCCGCCTATCCTCTGAAACCCTGAGTCCAAATCTGTGCTCCAATCTCCGAGTTTGTAATCAACAAGGAGATCATTCCCGGGCTCCCCGGGACAGGAAATTCCAAGGATGGACAAGAAATGTATTCTCATCCCAGTCCTAAATGACCCATTCCTTATCCTGAGACGATGCCTGTAATTCTAGACTCTTCGTCCAGAGAAATCCTACTTCCTCCCCGTTCACATGCTAAGCCCTGGTACATCTTGTTCCAGAACACGAAAGGAGGTGCGAAGCTTTTGTCTTCCATTAACGTATTTGCTCTGATTTTACCTTAAATACACGCTTGTTGAGAACTACGCAACTTTCCCTCACAAGGTTACAAAGCTCTCTGCCCCTTCTTCCAACCCCCTTGTCTAATTTACAAATAATAGTTTATGCTTTGAACTGTTTGAAGGAAGGCCAATCTTTCCAACTAACACTCTGGCACCACTCATAATATTGAAGCGGTTTTGAAAGGTGCAAGTGACGTACACACACACACAAACACACGCACGCACACACACACGCACGCAAATACATACACGCACGCACACACGTACACACACGCATACAAACACACACACAGACAGACAGACGCGGACAGACAGACAGACACACACACACACACACAGACAGACGCGGACAGACAGACAGACACACACACACACACACACACACACACACGCACACACACACACACACAGACAGACGCGGACAGACAGACAGACAGACAGACACACACACACACACACAGACAGACGCGGACAGACAGACAGACAGACAGACACACACACACACACACACACACACACACACACACACACACACAATCTGACCATTGCAAAAAGGCTGAAAGTTTCTCATTGTGTCCAGCTTATAAATCCAAATATTTCATCCAAATATTTCTTTGGGAAATCAGAACAGAGGGCTGGCTACTCAAAGGACTTTTTATCGTCTGTGCTGGGCCGAGGAATGATATCGAACGCTCCTACACCGACTTGAGTTGAGATTGTTCTTCTAAGGGCGCGATAAGGGCAGCTGCGATATAGTGGCCACACAATCAAACCGTGGGATGTTTGTTTGTTTAAGCAATGCAGATTAGCCGTGGCTTTTACATTCTTCCGATTCTGTTGTTTTATTCACGAATAAACCGATTCTTCTTCCTAAAAGATTTTGAACCAACTCGGTTTGTCCAATTTCACCTCCAATTTGATCTCAATAACGGTGCCGTAAATACACGCACACGCACACACACTCAGAGGAACGCTCACACACACACTCGCACACACACACACGCAGACCCACAGACACACATAAACGAAAGTAGACAGACAGACACACACAGACGCACACTATATAACAGTAAATACTCCAACCACTCAGCAGGTCAGGTAGATTCTGTGGAGGGGGAAACAGTTAACATTTCAAGTCAATGACCCTCTATGTACATACATTTACACTTTTACATCGGAAACGCTTCAATTCTGTGACTAGGACATACGATCTGGATCGTGTAAAGCGGCGTTGTTCATTTTTACAATTTAATTCACTTTTCCGGGGCGTTAATGATAAGTAAAGATTCCGTGACCCTTATAAATCGGTTTATCGTGTCGTTGTTGAAATGCGAACTTTATATATTTTAGGATCAGTAAATGAATAGCCCGGACTTCTTTGTTTATTTGCTATGCGGATTTATTCACTCTTGCGCCCCTCAGGTATGCCTTCCACAGTTCCTCCTGGTTGGTAGCCGGAAAAGCAGACCCAGCGACCCCGGGAAGAGTGCATTATCATCCCGATTCCCCAGCCAAAGGCGCTCAGTGGATGAAACAAATTGTCTCCTTTGACAAGCTAAAACTAACCAATAATTTATTGGATGATAACGGGCATGTAAGTAGGCTGAAGATTTACGCCCGGTTTTCATTATTGTTTCTTTTGGGATGCATAGATTTTCGAATAATCTATTTTTTTTACTCTTCACGCAGATTATCCTAAACTCAATGCACAGATATCAGCCACGGTTTCACGTCGTTTATGTTGACCCGAGGAAAGATAGTGAGAAATACGCCGAGGAGAACTTTAAAACGTTTCTATTTGAGGAGACCAGATTTACAGCGGTCACAGCGTATCAGAATCACCGGGTATGTGTATCTGGCGATTATTATAATTCATTATGGGATCATCCTCGGCCCCCGTAACTCTGGGCTCTGGGATTTGCCAGACTTCATTCTTCAAAGCTGCGGATGATCGATAGCAATCTGGAAACTATCACTAATTTATTGCTCTTTAAGCCTGGATTTGGGCACAGTCTATCGCACTTAAACTGCGTGCTCAAAATTGATAAGCGTAAGCTTGTTAAATAATAATGACTCCAAATACTTCGCAAGCTCTGAATAGCGATTAAATTTGAAAATTAACTGAGCACTTTTGAAATATTGTGGGTGGAACGGAATACAGAAGATCTTCTTGCACGTTGTCGTTTATATAAACGTTTCTAACAATTAGAGAGAATGCGTGCCTGTATTTTATTAACGCTCTGTAATCTTACAGCAATGCGCTATTTGCAGTGAATTGACTGAAGTAGATTATTCGCAAGTTCTTAAAGACACAAAGCTCATCTGCAAACCACAAGGACTCAGATGGACAGAGAGGGAAATTAAATTTATGGTTCCCTTTAAATGTATTGAATCGGCACAAGGCGTGTCGAAGCAGCAATAGGAAAAAGTTAAAACAAGGGGATTCATGTGTTGTATTGCCGTGCATATAAAATTGAAGTATGTGAATGTGTCGACAGTGTCATGCCTTCGGATCTTCGCGCTAAATCATATTGTCATCTGTTGTACATCTCTGCCTGGCATGCATGAACCCTGATTACAGGGAGCTCGGCCATGAAGCAGATTTTTAAAAGGCAGCTTTAAACTGGGAGCTCCTGGTTGCCGTTTGAGAGTTAAAGCCTGTTTTGGAAAGTATCAGGGGAGCAGCGTACCCTCATTCCACGGCATCTGCTCAATTCATTCCCAAAACTGCAGCCTGGAACCTGATAGCTCAGGAATCTCAGATCTAAATCCATGCGACTAGCTCAAGGACTCCCGACCTGCAATTATGACTATAGAAAACTTCCTAAAACCCACTGGGATGCAATTATCTGTGTAAATTCAAGGCTCCGGTATTTTTTTTTACAAAACCAAAGCAAGTATCCCAACAAGAAGTGTCAATCAAAGGTGGCACGTCTCAGTTACAAATGCAGCAACTGAGCCGTTTTCCACTTTTAATGGCAATGCATTCGCCAACCCCTGAAATATTGAACCAAAATATGAAGAGATCTCTCACTGCTGGCTGCGGCTGTAAATCTGTTTCAGTTGTGGGGTTCTTTTTTTCTAATGTAATACCGATGTGTAACACTCTTGGCATGATCCTGATGTCTGAGAACAGCTGTTCTGAGTCTGTCTGCCGTACCCTTCTGCCTTCCATCAGTTGACCTTTTCGTCTGCAACTGTCAATAACGGATTAAAGTTTGCTTTACAGCCATTCCGGACATTTACAGGGGCATATTTTAGCAATGAATTAACAACAATATAACATTTCGCGCCTGATCCTTTCTGTATAGGACAACGCTGTATATGCGGAGCGATCATTATGTAATTTCTTCTACATTTGTTTAAAAGCAGCGATATCTGCCTCTCTGGCGTGTTTCCGTGCGCGCAAGGAACAAAGCGGCAACTGACCGAATGTTGGCAACCTGTATTTTATAGACTGTGACAAACTCAGATATATCAGCAAGATTTATAAAGCGCCACCCTGTTCCAAAGGCGTTTAACAATACCAAAGTAGCTGTTTATTTACGGTTTGTTTGTAACACGCTGGAAAACGATCAAGTCACTCACTCCAAGTGAACACGCATTTAATTAAATGCCACTAAAATATTTCAATGTTGCATTAAAATGTTTAAGATGGGGGCCTTTATTTATACCGAAAAATTACGGATGTCAAACCTTTGCTTAAAATTGCGTGCAACATTGAATTCCACCGTTGAATCAAGGCCTGATTGAAGTTAAGTACAGTATTTGTTCTTAATCCCCTCAGATAACACAACTAAAAATCGCAAGTAATCCATTTGCAAAAGGATTCAGAGACTGTGATCCGGAAGACTGGTGAGTCACGGAAGGGGCGGGTGAAATCAACTTGATAACATGATTAGATTTGTTAGGGGTTTCGTGATTTAAAAAATTTGTTTTGCATGCTCAACATTTTTAAAACAAGCAAAACTCACAGGGTTTGATCTAAATGTTCTCGAATGAACAGTTTTGTACCATATTGTAGGCCGAGGAATCACAGACCAGGCTCTTTACAGTTAATCAGCGCTTTCACCAGAAACCGGAACCCGGTGTCTTCACCGCAACAGAACGGCAGTGATAAAGGTATGAGTACCTTACCCTCATCTCGTGTGTCAAATGCACAGCCAATACCACCAAGAGTCGTGGCTTTTCCAGTCAATCCAACTATGTGCAGCCTTTTAACATTTACTTGGAAACATTTATAAATGTTACACAAACTAGGATTGTACTCCCTGGAATTTAAACATCGAGGTGATCTGATGGAACTTTTAAGAGAAACTGGTAAACTAGGTAGAAATAATTTTCACCGCTTGTGGAGAGCCCAAAACGAGGCGGCAGAGTCCAAACAACGGAGCCCGGGATTTCGAAAATGAATTTAGGAAACATTTTTACACCCTCAGTTTAATAGAAATTTGGAACGCTTCAAACGGCAATTATGTTTTGGTAAATTGGTTTATTGTTGTCACATGTACCGAGGTACAGTGAAAAACCTAGTTTTGCATACCATCCATACAGATCATTTCACCACATCAGTGCGTTGAGGTAGTACAAGGGAAAACAATAACAGAATGCAGAATAAAGTGTTACAGTTACAGAGAAAGTGCAGTGTAGGCAGACAATAAGGTGCAAGGTCATAACGAGGTAGATTGTGAGGTCAAGAGTCCATTTTATCGTACTAGGGGATCATTCAGTAATCTTATAATAGTGGGATAGAAGCTGTCCTTGAGCCTGGTGGTAAATGTTTTCAGGCTTTTGTACCTTCTGCCCAATGGGAGACCAGTTGTTAAACTTACATCTCGGATTGATTGACTTTTGTTTATCTGCAGCATTAAATGATATAGGGGAAAGGCGAATAAATGGAGTTAGGCCGCCGATTAGCAATGATCTCACTGAATGGTGAAACAGACTCCAGGGGTTAGATAACCTCTTCGTATGGTTACTCTCCTGTAACAAATTCAGGACACGTCCTCCACGTACCAGGGACATCCCAGAGCGCTCTGCAGAGCCAATTAATTTTGCTTTGAGGTACAGTTGTGTAGATAAATCTGCGACCAGTTTGAACACAGCAATCTCCTACTAATAGTACATAAGATGAATTGCCCTTAATGTGATTTTTATAACGTTGTCTCTGATGACTGTTGGCCAGAACTCTGGAAAACCTCTCTGGTCTTCTGGGAACCTTTTGCATTTAAAGTTTATCAAATGTAACGTTTCCCTCTTGATTTTGAAGAAACGCGCCTTCTCCCCTTCTCCAAACTGTGTGTATTTAGAGGACGCATCTGGATTATAGAGAGAATAACTTTGACATCATTGTTTCCGAAGCGCTGGATACTAGAAATGAAAGATTAGGTTTCAATTCAAAGACGCGGGGTTTATGGATTAGTTTCAACACTCCTCTTTCCAGAACTGTATTTCACACGATCAAATAAAAAACTCCATTGATGTCAACATCAACCGTGTTCCATGCTCCCTTCCCATTGTCCAAATTAAACTGTTCATACTGTATAATAAGCAAGCTACTCAACGTGAGTAATGGGATTGTCGCCTCTGAGTCAAACCCTGTTCGTGAGATCTGAGCACAGATCCAGGCTTCTGCTGGGCAAGTGATGAACTGGCGCATGGGATGTGTCCGCCTAAGTGGCTGGAGGAAATGCCATCTTCTCCCACGGCATGAGTTCTCCTACCTGCCCTGGCAGATATTTGTTCACCCATGAATAATGTGTAAATTGGTTTATTATTGTCATTTGTACTGAGGTACAGTGAAAAACTTGTCTTCCATACCATTCGTACAAATCAATTCATTACACAGTGAATTGTACAAGGTAAAACAATAACAGAAAACAAAATAAAGTGTTACAGTTACGATAACAGAATGCAGAATAAAATGCTACGATAATAAAATGCAGAATTAAGGGTTACAGTTACAAAGGCAGATCATCTGTGGGATTTTGTGCGTGTGAACTGGCTCCCTTGTTTCCCAACACTAGCGAATTTACCCCAAATGTGCATCATTGGCTGGGATGTACTGAGGTCCTGAACAGCGTTAAATTAAAAACAATAACTTTCTCAATCTTCTGCTTTACCAATTGGATAGAGCGACTGAAGCCCATTCCAGACACTGGACATTTTAATTCACATAGCGGCCATGTTAATGGTATAACTGTTTACCGTGTTTTCTTTATCTCAGATCTAAATGCAAGAACGGAAACTTTTGCCAGGGATCAACGTTCCCGAAAGTAGTTCAGTGCTCAGATGCGAGAATTCCTGTGCATTGTACCTTAACCTTCCGTCCTCCCGGCTCCCCGCGTTGAGAGGAATTAAAACTAAATGATTCCACTGTGCTAGAGCACGGGGCGTGGATGGGATTTGTTTGTCCATCGTCTCCTTAGATTGCCCAACAGCATGAGCCAGATTCAGTGTCAGGGAACGTCGAGGACCCTGCAGTCTGAACCCCGGAATGGATGATAGCCTGAGTTCGTACCGCGGAGTTGGAACCCAAAGTCCCATTCCCCCAAACCTCGACCTATCAACAACTACCTTTGTATTTTTCTTTTGAGAAAATGCATTCACTTTTATACTGGGTCCTGCAGGCGGCTTCACTCTGAACGTTCGCCCGGGTGTTTTGGAGACATAACAAAGTGTTTGCACTTGATCGCAGAAACGTTAGGCAGTCGGTACTCTGTCGCAGTCATGAGTCATGTAGCGCCGCCTGTTCCATTCCGTTTGTACTTATTCCTATGTAAGGAGTGTATTTTCTGTCACTTTGGGGGAGTGCGGAGAAGCTATTCCAAGCAGAAAAGGAAGAGGTTGCATAAAGTTACATAGAACACAACACTGAAACTGGCTACTCGGCCCATCGACCTGTTTGTGCTCCACTTGATCCTTTCCCTTTCATCATATCTATTGATCAATTTCTCCCCCAGTTGCCACTCTAAATGCAGCCATCCACATGATGCTTCAATCATTCTCCGTGATAGCAAGTGCAAAATTGTTTATTGTGAATTTCTTGTTTCGGTCACCAGTAATTACCTTGTAATTATTCAGAATAATTCTGGATTTCTTCTCAATTGAAAACGTCTGTTTAATCTCTACCCTCGCAAACATCTTTCATTCGCGATTTGATAGGTTGATGTACCGTGAGTGAAGTTTTAACATAGCGGTTTATAAATCCAAGAGAAGATTATTAAAATTATGAGAGGCATAGATAGAGTAGACAGCCAGTATCTTTTTCCCCAGGGTCGAAATGTCTAACATTCGAGGGCATGGATTTAAGGTGAGAGGGGGAACGTTCAAAGGAGATGTGCGGGGCAAGTTTTTTTTACACAGAGAGTGGTGGGTGCTTGGAACGGGCTGCCGGGGTGGTGGTGGATGCAAATACAATAGAAGCTAAGAGTCTCTTAGGTAGGCACATGAATATGCAGAGAATGGGGGGATATGGGTATTGTGTAGGCAGAAAGGATTGGGTGTTATTGGCTTAATTAGTTGGGCACAGCATCGTGAGTCTGTTCCAGGGGTGTGCTGTGCTGTTCTATGTTCTATGTTCTTATCCTTGGTGCGTTGTATCCGTAGATGCGGACACCAGAAGCGACTATGACCGGGACCCTAACCGGACAGCTATGCACGCGGAACATCCACATCAGCAGCAGATCATGTCCAGGGTGCTGAGTCCGGCTCTCCCCGGTGGACTCCATCCGCTCACTCGCCCAAGCCCCCCTCACGAACTGCGACTGGACCCCCACACGCAAGCACCGGACAGCCTCCACCACACCTACAAGTACCGCTCATACCATGACACCTATATCGGCGCCAAACCCAGGCCGAGCCCCTACCCGCTGCCTGGTATAGCGAGTCACGGTTACCACCACATGAACCCAGCTGCGAACATGTACCCTGGGAGCACTGCGCCCACTAACTATGACTATGGGCACAGATAGACACAAGGATTTTCTGCTATGTACTTACAATTTTTAAAAGGAACTACTAGTGCTGCAAACTAAAGAAGATGCACAAAAATGGGGAAATATCTGTTTGGTTTCTTTAATTGAACTGTTACTACGGTTTGCAGTTCAGGAAAAAAAAATCCACCTTGGTGAGACTGGGACACGCTCAGATTGAATGACTTTGCGGGGTCAAGTTGATTGATAGCCCACTGACCAATCACAGTGCAGCTAGGTGGAGGGCGTTGGCGGTGATTGGATTTTAAGTGGGCGGGTCTAAAGCAAGAGTTTTCTTACTCTGGAGTATGATTGGTTGGTTTATTTTTTTGACTGTTTGATACAGTGGTTCACCAATCACTTGTGCATCGTGGTAGATTGACTGATCTGGTTATCCAATTGGAAGATGGTGCCGGTTACTTCTAGCATCCCATTGGCTCCCGGGGCGGCCTAGTCCCACGTGGCTGGTTGACAAGTGGCTTCAGCGAACTGACTGCACTGAGAACTGTGGAGAAAACGCGTACACAGGCAACTGGAGGTTAATTTTATTTTCTGTGAACGGCAAAGGTGTCGAGTTGCACTTTCAGCTTTGAGAGAAGCCATAGATTATTTAGAATGGAGACAGCGGTGACAATTTCACGATGGCACGAACTTAGCCACGTAGTCAAAAGTTTAACATCGTTTCATTTCAAAAAAGTGTGCATTATCAATGGCTGTATCATTAAGTTAGTACAGTCGCATGAATGTGTGTTGATACCTGTTGATATAGAGAAATAAAACCGAGCGCAGTACATCATATTCACAGTCCATGTATTACAGTATTGTGGGGCAGGGTAGCAAAGCGGTTGCGTTACTGGAGTAGTAATCCAAGGCCCTAAACTTTCATGCATAGACATGTTCGAATCTCAACACGGCAGCTGAAGAACCTAAAAAGTAAATGCATTCTTGAATGGAAAATACTGGTAATGGTGACCATGCCACCTTTGGATGATCTTTAAAACAAAAGTCCTATCCATTTAGGCAAGGAGGCTGCCGTCCTCAACTGGTTTGGTTTATTTGTGACCCCTGTCCCGAAGTAACGTGGTTAACTCCTTAACTGCCCTCTGAAATGGCCCAGGCAGCTTGTCAGTACAGGGATATTTTAGGGATGGGCAAGAAATGTCAGCGGCGCCCAAATCCCACGAAAAAAACTCATTTCAGAACACATGGATATATTAGCTTCAACATAATATGCAATGCAACTATAAAGCTACCTACTGATCCAAGCATTTGTAATATTCTAATTTAAAACTATATATGTATATATATATTTCTCTAGTTTTGTGTGCAGATTGCAACTAAATATTATATTTGGGAAATGGATATATTTACATGTATTTTGTGTTACTCTCAACATAGAGGCAGGTGCGTTAGACAATTCTAACCCAGGTTTCAAGGCATTGTTTCCAAGTTCAGATTTTAAATCATTTGTATTTTCTGTCTATTCTGGTATCTTTCAAAGGATGCCTTATTTTTTGCATGTATTCTAAAACAGGAGGAAAGTCAAGAAATGTCTCCATCTAGTCGGTATTTTTCTGTAACGCCGTGTTGTTATTTGGTAACACAAAAGGTTGGATATTAGCAATTTAAATTAGTGCCAAAGTCTGGTCACGCTGATTTTATCGCGGAATGAAGTTAGTATTTATTATTCCTTGTAACTTGGACGATTGATATGATTATATTATAAATACAGGGACTCTGTGAAGGAGTGAACGATGCTACCAACGAGCAGGAATAATGTAGATACGTGTAGATATTTAACCTGTAGATATTGTATATTTAGCTAGCAACCGTTACTTTTTAGTGGTTAATAATGTTTAAATGTGAACACGATGTTTGTTGTAAAATGGCTTTCGTATTTTTTAAAAAAAGATCGGCGTGTTGTAATTTTCTATATAAACTGGTAAATTTAAAGAAAGATTAAATGCTCCCTTTTGACTTCTAGCGAACGGAGTCATTCTTTTCAAATTCTCAAATATACCCGCATGCAAATTGAAGCTTCCCTCTATCGTGAGTTTATATAAACACGGAGATGGATTAAAACAGAAAATATGGGAAAAAAAACTGATCAAGTCAGGCAGCATCTGTGGAGAGAGAAACGGAGTTGCGTTAAGTGTTTCACTTTCCACAGATGCAGCCTAACCTACTGAACGTTTCCAGCATTTCCTATTTCTATTTCCGATCTGTAGTATTTTGATTTTCAGTTACTGTGATGGATTACCTTGTTTGCCACGTTCACGGGCTCCCTACTTTTATGGAGACGCGGCGGGTGAGCACCGACCGTCTGTTAATAAAGGTTGCCTGAAGAGGCTCGACACACATTCCAAAATGTGTAAAGCAAAAAAAAATGTGGGAAGGAACGAACGAGCCAGTTCTCGGACGCAGGTCAGCATCATTCCACAATTTAATAACTAACACAGGAGCGGACTGTCCTTTAAGAAGTTAACGGGTTTACATAGACAGCAGAAACGGCTTCCAGTTGCCAGTCTGTTTGCTTCTTTATTCGTTATAAATTCTTAGAGAGAAAAAACATAAGGAACTGTTGAGCTCGATAATCTCTCTGAAGGTGCCCTCGAACAACCCACTTCCACCATCTACCTCCACCCCCCGCCGCCCCCACCCCCCCCAACCCTCTCTCTGCCACTGACAGTCTGCACAATGTTAGGTGCCGTTATCTTTCCACAGGAGACATCCGCTTTGAACGCTGGGTTAAGAGATAACGCCCGAGGGATCCGACCTTAGAAACATAACCCAGGAAAAAAAAATCAAGGGAGCAACGTTGATATTAAATCGAACCCATTCTGAAAGGTTGATGTAATATCTAGAGCAGGTTCTCATTCAGAAATATTTGGAAATTCCAGGAAAACTTTAAACCTTTTACGATAAACCAGCCACACAAACCTATCCGACGTCCACAGTGATGTCAAAACTTAAAATTACCGAGTATCTATTTGACTATATCACGTGTGGCGCGGAATCCGGTCATTTAAAAATAGGATCGTAAAGTGTTGATAGTTGTCAACAACGAACGGCGTTATAGTTAACGAGTAAAATCAGGAATTGTTGGAAATGTCCGCCAGGGACCGCCGAGTGTGGACTCTGCCCAGAGCTTAATGAAGTAGGTCATAGAGTCATAATACAGCACTTGGATAAAGTACAGAGTGCCGCTGAATGGATTTTTAAAAATCATGTTATTATCCCACATAAATAAATTAACTTTCATCATCAGTCTAGTTCTGTTTCATAATGTATATAATTCAAACCAGGAGTGAATTCAGGAAATATTCTTCCAGGCAAAATATAGCAAATATTTGGACTCGTGCCGTAAAGTGTGGGGGGTCAGAGAGCTTCGGGAGTGAGATCAGCAGTTATGTGTTGGGTAGAGTGAACCCTGGTAAGAAACGGGGAGGTAACGGAAAACTAACCCTGCTCCAACCGTTAACGCACATTTCGAACGCAGATTCAAAGAACAAAGGAGTTTCAGGAAAACAGACCAATTCTAAACCCGAGCGATTGCTTCCTTAGTGTTCGCCCGCTCTCCTCTCCACTGAAAAAATAACTCAGTTTGGGTCTGAATGCGGGTCAAGAAGTCAAAGACACATTCAGTCTCATTACACCTCGGGAGCTTTGGGAATCCATTTAAACGCGTTTGCAATTTTCGAACTAATTCGAGGCCCCCATTGTAAAGGAAACAACTTCAGATTCCAAGCTCCCACTTCGGCCGTTTGTATCTAAGCTCACATGTCTCCCCGGGGATCTGGTAGAACTAAATGATCGTGAATATAATCTAAAGATTTAGCAGCAGCCCCTCCAGCTTCCACTCCCACCCATCTCCCTTCTAAATAGTTTCCATATTTCCAGCCTAGTTGAACATGTTGCGGACCGAATGTATTGGTTCGGTTTGTGAGGTAGGGGTTGGCTCCCGTGGTACATTGAACCGAATTAGGAGAACACCGAGTGCATTCACCGAAGGAGGGAGGGAGGATTATTGGGAATGAGATGAAATGTTAGCCCGTTGGTGGGAATCACATGTCCACATAAAATGTAATTGCAGCACTCCACAGCGGCACCTGCAAATTTGCTGAGATCGGACGCTAAAATTGGGGGACAGTCTCACTCTCTCCCTCTCTCTCCCTCTCTCTCTCTCTCTCTCTCTCTCTCTCTCACACACACACACACACACACACACACACACACATGGGCACACACACACACACACACACACACACATGGGCACACAGGCACACACACACAGAGGCACAGGCACACACACACGCACACAGGCACACACACACGGAGGCACAGGCGCGCACACACACACGCACACACACACGGAGGCACACACACACACACACACACACACACACACACACACACACACACACTTTAACTGAGATCTGTACACCGGAGATTGATATGAAAGAGTTTCATGCCATTTCCTGGCACAGACACAATGGGCCGAATGGTGTCATCCATGATTCCCGGCAGATTTCTCAACAATAAAACTGATGTCCTCAACTCTTCCATTTACGGAAACAAGGAGTGGTTTACAGAGACAACCACAGTATCGGGTTACTTCGGCTCCCGCACATTCTCCACCGGCGAGGGTGTTGGTGGCGGTGGTTTGGTCGCTGTTTGAGGCAGTGGTGAATTCATCTTTTGGAATGGGTTGCAGTGGCCCAGAGGACGAGAAAAGGCTTCACTAGGCCTCGCTAACTCAAGGTGGTCCATGCTTGGTTGGAGTAAGACCTGGGATTGGACACGGTAATGTCGTGGTTTAAGTGGCCGGACTAACAGTCAGAGGGCAAGGCCATTGAACCGTGATCTTAATGCATTATCCAGCGACAGAAGGCAGTTGGGAGTTAAAATTCAGGTAATTAAATAAACTTGGGTTAAAACATAATACACTGCTCTCAGTAACAGAAAACATGAGTCAACCGGAATGTCCTAAAACGCCCAGAGAGTGCAAGCAGGCAAATCTGCCATCCTCACCCGGGTGTGACTCCAGACCGCCAGTGGGTTTGACTCTTCAACTGCCTTCTCGGTTCAGGCACAATTACGGATGGGCGGTCGCCAGTGGGGAAGGACTACAGTTCAGGGTTCTTCTGCCACAGGAGAAGGAGGGACGGGGTCAGGCGAGGAAGCTCCTTAAATATTGTAAATACCGGATTGGGGTATCACCCCAGGGAGCCACAGGAGTGGCATCGGTGCTGTGTTTTTTATATATAGAAAGGTAACACTAATGATTGATCCGTACACGAATGTGAAGGTTTGCACTGTTTTATTGTTGTATATAGTTTGTTTTTTTATGATGAACAAAGCTTATTTTGGAATTTTAAAAAAACCATCCCATCACCGAACCATAACTGAATATTAATCAGCCATGATGTCATTGGAATGGGCTTCTAAGCGACAATATTGTTGCCTGAACTGGAATCCAGCTCGCTGTGGGCCCTATAGAAGACTATGTCGGTGTGTCTCCACTAAGAAATTGCCTGATCACCCTGTAGTGAGGTAAATAGTGGAAAGCTCTTCCTCGTCTGAGTGACGGGGGATAACTCACACCACCCTCACTTCACTCCACTCAACGCGATTACTCAATTATTTATATCGGAGCTATCTGCTCTCACATTGCAACTTTTACATATCCGCCTTCCCCTGCTCCCATTTTAAAAAATTACAGAACCTCCCCACCCCCCCCCCCCGCAACAAATGTGTAACTGAATAAATGATTCGTGAAATATTATTAATACGACGCAATCGAGTCTTTGGAATGCAAAACAATTTTCATTATTGAAGTGTTTTATTCTCTGTTTATTGGTGCAAGTGGATACAGCGGCCACAAAATAAACTGTCAGCTGGATTTACATCAATACAAATCCAACCACTCACAATCACGGTCTCCGGCTCCGAACAGAAATAAAATATTCCAAGGTTTGCATGAAGTTGCCGACCGCAACTGGGCGCATCATTTCCAACAGATATTTGAATAAGATTGGACTGGATAGGTTACGGCCCACGACCGGAGAAACGAAACTGTTTCCTTCTTGGCCACTGATGGGGGTTCCGGGAGGATTTCAGCGAGGTCTACACAAATATCGCCGGCCCTGTTACATCAATCTTTTTATGATGTTTAACAGAGAGAGTATGGGGAGATAATGGAGGCCGTCAATGTCGGATGGGACCGAGGAATATCTTTGTATTGGAAGCATGGCCCGATAGATTTAGTTTCTTTTTTTTTGTAAAACAAGGCGATTACGTTGGGTCCCCCCCCCCCCCCCTTGTCAGCGAAATACTGTAGCTGGTTACTAATTTGTTTTCAAAAGATTCCCTCCACCCAAAACTTGAGGCTGTCAATCATCTTGTGTCGCCCAGTGTGGGGTTGTTGTTTTGTTAAAGGCGCTCTATAAATGGAAGTTGTACCCACAGATAGAGCAGCGCTTACTTTATATTTTGTACGGATTAATTAGCCCCTTTCTTCTTTATGTCTGCAATATATTCGACCCCAGAAATATTATTACATTATATTGATTTAATATCATGTCCGATGATCACAAGGTTTAGTATCAATTCAATTGGGCCGGGCACCTGTAGGATTAGCTATCGACCTGATTATGCGTGCGAAGGAAAGATAACTTGGCGGAGATGTAAAAGTCCTCGGAAAATATAAAAGCAGCAAAGTATCAGCACAGTAGAAGGAAAGTCTAGAACCAACGAGTTGTCTATAACGAGAGACTAACTCGTTGGGGAGAGATTTCAGAGGCGTGCTTGTTTGAGAAAGAGTTGGGCGGGTCACTCGTCTAATGGAGATATCACTACGAGGATCTCTCCACCATTATTGCTATCTTAACTCGTCTATTAGTGATCAGACGTGTGAACAAGGAGCCGGAGCGGACTGGGGACTGAGCCATTCTCCCCGTTCAGGATTATCCAGTGGTTTATGTTTCTGCGTGTCTACGGTTGCTGGGCAATTGGATCTCAGTTGTTGAAGAACTGAGGCCAGAGATATAAATTCACGCAACTCCATCGACCGCCATTCCACATTAAGCAAGACCTTGTAAACTCTCCAGACCTCGCTCACCGTTTAATCTTAACATTGTTAAGCTCCCAAAACTCTCCAACTCTTTGCTTCCGGTTACTCGCCTGGGTTCCAGAATTTAATACAACACAACTGACACACATCGCCGATTCCGGGTGTTAGTAAGGCGCCGTGAAAAATCCGCTGCCTGATATTCATTTCAATTATTTTCTTTTGTTAAAAGAACGGGGTTTGTGTGTGTGTGTGTGTGTGTGTGTGTGTGTGTGTGTGTGTGTGTGTGTGTAACTGACTGTATTTGGAAGAATAGCATAACATTTCCATCCCGATCCAGGCCATTCAGCCCAACAGTTCCATTCTGGTCATCCCATACTATCCCATGTTCTTTTTGGTGCCCTGTTGGTACAACCTTGGTCCAGGGCCCAGTAATCCGCGTCATCGTCGAAGGATATTGGAAGGGAATTCATCTGCAGAGGTTTATAGGAAGGGCGGAGGGAGAGAAGACGGGGCAGGTGTGCCTGGTGGTGGGATTCTGCTGGAGATGGCGGAAGTTGCGGAGGATATGTCGATGCTGGTGAGGTGGTCGGTGAGGACTAGGGGGGCGGAGTGGCAACGGAGTGCGGGAGATGGAGACCTTGTTATGACAACTTTAGCATCATCAGCATAAGATGATCCAACTACCGAGGGATTCAGGAGATCTTCCTTCCCCAGAGAAGGTACAACTCAGTCCCGCACGGGAAGGTTGCGGCTTTATAGCAGAGATGCGTTTCAGGGGCAGGCAGAACTGGACACAGAAGGGAACATGGGATAGAATAGGTTGCCAGCATGGAACGGTTGGGCTGAATGGCCCGAATCAGCGGTGGAAATGCTATGTTTGTCTTTAAAAATGCACCTGAAAAATAATTGTAGTCAATACAGTCACATATGAAGAATTCTTCCCTTTTATATTGTAATAATGAACATTCCCAATTCCGAAGTCCAAGCTGGTCTAGGTCCATAACCCGGGATCTGGGTGTTCCCAGCAAGGCCGCACTTACGGCCCATCCCTAACCGGGCGGTGGTATCAGAGGGACAGGACCGTCAAACGCGACCACGTTGCTTCAGCTCCACACCTCCCGGCTCAGGGTGAGAATCCTCCCGGCCCTTCCACTTCCCATCTTCCCTGACGTGAGCTGGAATCACTCAAGGTGAGCTTGCCCCCTCGCCTACTCAACCTCCAGCCTCCAGCTCCTCTAGTCCAGGATAAAATGTCGGCACAGCATTGTGGGCCGAAGGGCCTGAACTGTGCTGTCGTGTTCTATGTTCTAGTCCCGGGCCGCACGCGGGTTCGAGGGTTCTTTCTTTTCCAATGTTTTTAAAATTAATTCCAGATAGAAAATACAAAGTACATGAAACAAAAGAAAAGACAAAGTGTTGAAAAATACGTTGTATTGAATCACACTTGAAATCACAATATATTGATAAACAGGAATGATAACTAATTAATATTAATAAATTGGAATGATTTTATTATAAAAAAAAATCTAAACCCATTACCAAGACCGAAGCTGTTTGGTTAAAAAAAGACAAAAAAAAACCCTAAAGACATAATAGTATTAGCCAGTATCTGTACTTTAAGCACCAAATCAATGGTTATGAAAGTAGTTCAAAAAGGGTCCCCACAATATTTGAAATTCCAGATTAGATCCAGAAATTGAACAACGGATCTTCTCTAAATTTAGATATGACATAAAGGGTTCGGGGTTTAAAATTGAGGATCAAACAATTGTTTTCGCTGGTTACGAATTTATTTTCAACAACCCCCCCCCCCCCACCACCACCACCCCCCGGAAAAAAGCACATCCTGCTTCCCTCCCAAGTGCGGAAGACGGCCATTCGGCCCATCGAGTCCATACTGGCAGTAATAGCAATCCAACCACTGCCCTCTCCCTCTTGAATAACACAACTGTATCTGCCCCCATTGGTACCAAGCACTCACTGAGCAAAAAAATCTTCACAACTTAAACCAAACACGTCAAACAAAATGCCATTGAGCAACAGAGTCATACATCACAGAAACCTGCCCATCTCTACCCATCCAATGTACCAGGCAGGCACTTGGCTCCCAGCCTTCCCTGCCGGATTCAAGTACTCGTCCGGATACATCTTAAATGTGTGCAACGGCTAGGCAAAGGATTGCCGAGTTGTAGTTTGTCGAATTCGTTGGTGTTCACGTTCTGGAGGCAGTGGGCAGTGAAGAGAGGAGGGCCTGTTATATATAATACCTGCTATACAAGATGCACTATCTTCCCTCGAGATCATACTCAAACGTGCCCCCCTGCACACAGACGTGACACATTGTCTCTGAGGAATGGACATCCGGATGGAGAATTATTTTCCAAAGCCTGAGTGGAGAGAGAAAGAAAGTGGGCAGTGAGAGGGAGATAATAAGCGTGCAACACACACACACACACACACACACACACACTGCGAGAGAGGGCTAAGGAGGTATAACACACACAGGCAGAGAGGATGAGGGATTCTGAGAGGAGGCAGGGAAGTGGGAACCGTTTGAGCAGTAGGATACAAGAGTACGGACGTGGGCAGGAAAAACGGTGAGACCAAGGGAGAGATCGATAGCAGAGTGGTAAAACGCAGATAATCCAGTTAATCGCAGCATGACGTGAATGGGAACTCAATAGCGGACTATTACGTTGCAATCACACAAACTAAACCTCAAGACTTGACAGAAATTGCAGGGAGATGAGGCACCGCTCGGTAACGCACCTGGAACCACTGTCCAGGGACTCCATCGCTCAGGCACGGCTCCCGGCTGCATTCCTCCCCCCACCCCTCCCTCCCTCCCTCCCTCCCCCCACCCCTCCCTCCCTCCCTCCCTCCCCCCCCCCCCCTCCCCCACGCATTCCCCGCTCCGATGAATAGTGGGAAAGTTGATGTCCTGCTGCCAGCTCCTTCCTGTGAAGGGAAAGGCAAACGGGAAGCCGGGGCTGGGCCAGCCGTCCCTTCGCGTGAGATGGAGCCGGGTCCCATTTTCTCGCCTCAGGAAGGTAATCACGTTGAGAGGGACAAAATCTTCCGTTGCTGCAACCCAGCTGTGCGTCCGTCCTGCGTTCATTGCTCAGCTGTAACCGAAAGAACACAGCTGTAAGAGGAACAACATTAGGCTGAGATGTAGTCCGCGCTGCAGTGAGATGTAGGTGAGAGACTCCCACTGATGTGTGGAAATTCAAACTCCATCAGCTGGGCCCATGAGACTGACAACACGAATTATTACCAACCTGATACATGACTGGCCTTGACGTATTGTAAGGGAATATATTGATTTGATGGAACAATTAATTTAGAGCAAGACATGTAGCGATTATATTTCCTGTATATATTATTATGAATTATATTTTTGTAATTAATAATTCCCAATTATGCTAAACTGTGTTATAACCGCGAGCATTTTTAAATGGCTTCTATCGCTATAGCTTTTTTAAACTTTCCTTCTTTAAAAACGCTATGGAAGTACATTTAGTTACAGCCGAATAAACTGCAGTTAATTTAGTTTTTGTAGAACACTACAGCACAGTACAGGCCCTTCGGCCCACAATGTTGTGCCGACGTCTTGTCCTGCTCTAAGATCTATCTAACCCTTCCCTCCCACATAGCCCCCCATTTCTCTATTATTCATGTGTTTCCCATTTCCCTTTATTAATATTTAAAAAGGGCAGGTACATGGATAGGAAAGTTTCAGAGGGATATGGGCCAAACACGGGCAAGTGGGATTGGTTTAGATGGGACTAGTTTAGATGGTCGGCATGGACCCGTTGGGCCGAAGGGCTGTATGACTCTATGAATCCCAGATCTCAACCCTACCCAAAGTATTTTACACCCAATCAATTACTCCCGAAATGTGGCCACTGTTGTGATGTAGGAAACGCCGCCGTCAATGTGCGCGCAGTAAGATCCCACCTGCTATTCTGGTGATATTGACTGAGAGATTAACTATTGGTAATCCGGACAATTTCCCTGTGGTGAGCGGCGACTCTATAACTGCACCCTCCTTCCAAATCCAGACAAATTCCTGCCGGGACAACATCTCCCAATCGGAGAGGCTTCAGTGATTATTTGTCTAGTCCAACAGCAGGAAGCCGCGGGTATAAACCGGGCGAATCTCACAATGGGTTCATATTGATACCCCCAGAAAACACGTGGATGATGGCGCATGTTGGAATAATTAGAAGGCTTTAGATGTAAAACAACATGTACAGAAACCGTATAATACCAATTTGCAACGCGGAGGTTGTCTGTCCATTGGCGAGTCAGCGCCAATTTGTAATTGCTCTTATTAGTAATTCTTCTCCCAATGCACTTGCCCTGTTTTCTTTATAACTCGCGAGACCGCTCGAAGATATAATTAAAAACAAGCAACATGGCGAGAAATTAAATGAAAGCGAAACGCCGTCGTAATGCAGAGAACTAGATTGAGGTTTTAATATTCAGTAGCCTCCGATAAGAGGCGGGAAGGAGCGGATTTGTGCTCAAGGAGATACCTAATCCGTGGCCGTCGATGTTACTCCAGCGCACTTATTTACACCACTTTTTGTTACAACGTGGGATCAATTTATTTTTGCAGAATTTTGTTCTAAGAAATTACGCATATTTTTACATCCACGGCAAATTCTCGTTAATTCACTTAACACTGGATGTTCCTTTCAAAGCATCAGTGATCGAAATTACTTTAAATCCTTACAGAACATTGCAAAATCCTTATTTTATTGATCCTATTTGGTTGTAACCCAGTATTTGGTGGGTTGATAGCCAACAAAATCCGCGTAATTGATGGAAGGGGTACACTTTTCCAGTCCGCCCCGCCTTTGTACACATGGTCCTGAGGCAGGTCGAAGTGTTAAATATCTGGGCAAACGAATGTAAGGGGAGAGAGAGGGTGTAAAATCACAGATATGGAGGGTATTTCTGACCCGGGACTGTCTATAGGGGAGAGTTAATCGGGGGGGGGGGGCGTTCAAACACCGAAGGCGCTGCCAATTACTCTACAGATTGGGCAGCGTCTGTGGTGCGAGCAACGAAGTTAACATTTCTTCAGATGGGCATCTGAGAGGGAAAATGTGGCGAGGGAAGGGTCTGGTGGGAGTGGGCGACCAGCATGGCCCCGATGGGACGAATGGCCTCCCCCGGCGCCAGAACCCTTCCATAATGCCACCGGGTTAGCGACACGGGTCCATTCGTTCCCGTGGGTAGCGCTCCCGCCTCTCTCTCTCTCTCTCTCTCTCTCTCTCCCACTCTCTCTCCCTCCCTCCCTCCCTCCCTCCCTCCCTCTCTCTCTCTCTCTCTCACTCTCTCCAGTGTCTGAGCTCACAAGTGGAATTGAAAGATCCCAGAGGGAATCCCCCGGGTGTCCCCGACTAGTGTTTCCCAGACGCTTTAGAATTACAACCTCGTCGGAGTTGGTGAGCGTTTTGTACAAAGTACTCCCCACCTTACAACGGCGAGCGTTCATTTGCACCGAGTTGGGCGTGATGGGCGCTGCACAAATGCAGTAGTTTGTAGCAGGGAGTCAGATTGGCAAGTGGGCCCCCGAACGTGAACAAGTGCAGAAGAGACTTTTGGTCCGCCAGTGGTGCAAGGGGAAACGCATGGTGTAAATGACCAGGGAAGGAACCGCTGCCGGAAATCTAACCAATAAATCAATTTACATCAATTGTCAGTGTCTGTCGCAATCACGCTCTCTGTTTAAATCAGAAATAAATTCAGGATATTCAGTGCAGAGGGAAGGGTGCAGAGAGATCGAGGCGCAAGTCAGATGTGGCGGGTGTTTTAATCCGTCAAGGTGACATTGTATATCCGCGCCTACACTTTCAGTGGAGTGAGTGCGGCGAGATTCCAGAGGCAGCAGACACCGCGTTTGTCTGGCGGGAGCTGGAACAGAACTCTGAAATCGACCCAGAGGGTGCGCGGTGTCCGAAGGGAACCTCGGTTTCCCCGAAATTAGCCTGAGAACGGACCCAGCCTCTGGGAAAACGAGGGAGGGAGTTCACGCCCAGATCTATAAATAAATGATATGTTAGTATGTTATCCGCAGATCAAAGCGAGGGCAGTCTTTGAAGATGTGCAACAATTAGTTAGTTGTATGTCACTTGTTGCAGTTCCTAGGGACGTTCTAAGTGAACTATTTATTTAACTATTTAACAACAGCTCGTTGTTTTGAGCACATTTCTGCAAACGACCACTTCACCCGCTGTTAGAATTACCCGCGGCCGCCATCTAGCGGCGCGCCCGTTTCCTGCAACTCCTTCACCGCAACAACAGCAGCAAACTTTCATTTGTATAACCCCGTCCCAACAGTAGGGTTACCGAAACAAGAATGAGACTTGGCCTTTAAAGGAGCTATTGGGACCACGTGCCTGGTTACGGGGGTATGTTATCAGCGCTGTGAAGGGGCCGGAGGAATTCGAGATGTAGGCAGAGGCTCCTCCAGTCAGGGATGACCAAGAGGTCTGTCTGAGTTAGAGGGGGACAATGAAAGCTGTTGTAGGGCTGATTACAGAGGGAGGAAGGGTTGGGAATGTGGAGGGACACAGAAAAAAGAATGTAAACAGCATTAAGGACCGAGCAACAGTCTTCCCTGAACTTTCAGGTTTTCATTACTGGAGACCAAAGTTTGCGGCTGAGAGTGTATAGGCTGGAGACAATGACAATCTCCAACAGGTAGTGTCACTGGTCAGAGCTGAAGTGAATATTACAGCAGTCTCTGAGGGAAAGCAAGACATGAACCCGAGAAAGAAAGAATTAGATGGTTAGGTTGATTAAAAATAGGTAAATAAGGAAGGCAGGAGATTCATGTGGCGCCCAACACTGATGCAGAATGGATTAGCTGCTTCCAGACTGTAAATTGTACTTACAATTGTCTACGGAACAGAAGTACCCTTACACACCAAATAACATCTAACAATGTCACTCCTACACAGTATACAAACACTTGTAATGTGGCTACAGATCACTTCAAACACTGGAAGTGAAACTCCCTGAAGTTAAACGGTTGCAGAATCCAACTGTAGATCAAGTTTAAATATGATTTTTGGGGACATCTATTTAATATTGTGATTTCCATGTTTAAAAAATCAAAAGAATTCAAACTGACATCAAAATCAGGAAGATTCGTATTGGAAGAGCTGGATTAAAATGGTTAGCTATCAGTTTACTTGAGGAAGTGAAAATGTGTGGTTGTATATTGCAAAGGTATTTTCATAATTCCCCCGCACAACCATGCAGACATTTCTTTAATTAAAGCTCAGTTATTCCTCCCACACCATCTTTCTATTGACAGCTGCACCTCACAACTAGATCTTCTCAATAAACACAAGTCAACATCATTTTCCCAACAACTAAATGCGGATGTTCTTGTGAAAGCAGTAAAATGGTCCCGATAGTCAGCGGCCTTTAAGAAATCACACAAACATAAAATCTTGCAGCTAGTATTTTCAGATCACTCCAGATCTTCAGCTTTGTATAAAAATACCGAATCATAAGCAAGCAATCTTTAACAAACAAAACAAAGAAAATCAGTTACTTCCTGCTGATTTTTCTGATGTGAGATAATGGAGCTTCTCTCTAAGGAAAAGAGCCAAGCAGCTGCCAATTTAGAGAACTATTCAGCAGAAAGAGCAATTAGCCACTAATTGATCTTGGGCTGTGCCTGCTACAGAGAGGAAGCATCTTGTCAGTTTTGCCTTTGTTTTTATCCCCCAATTTGGTCATTGTACAAATCGGGTTGAAATACCAGATTCACTTAAAGAAAATATCCAGCTTTATTTTCATACACAATAGCAACAGGGTGCCTGTATTAGATAGGCAATGGAATGGCCAAGCCATTCAATGCAGTTACCAGAATCCTGTGAATCTTGTTTGGACAAGTGGCAGCTCTATTTAGAGATACATGTTTAAAATTCCTTTCACCAAGGCTAATTTAAAAATACAGTGTTCAGATTAATAAAAGCTTGTAGGTCGGAAGGAAACCATTTGGTCCATCTTCCCCCTGTCAGTTCTTTCAAAGTTTAGTTCCACAACTCAGCTCTTTGCTGTAACCACAAGTTGGCTGGTTTCAGGTCTGACATCTAATTGTCTTTTAAGAGTTTCTCTGGAATCTGATGCCACCAATTTGCTCATTGAAAAGTTCTGGGAGAAAAAACATCTCCTAGTTCTTTCTCGGTCTAGACAGGTTAAACTGGAAGGAGCTACTTCCCTTGCAGTGAGGTTGAATACCAGGAGGGCATAGATTTAAGGTAAAATGATTACAAAGAAGTTAAGGAAATTCTTATTCATCCAAAGCTTACTGTGGATCTGTGGAATGTAGGAGGGAGAAACCCTTATTAAGAAGTACCAGCATGAGCAACCTACAAGGTTCCAAACCCAGAGCTGGGAAGTAGGAGTAACTGCAGAAGCTTCAGCTTTGGCAGTGTAGACACAATGAGAAATTAATTTTTAAAAAACAATCCTGCAGATGCTGGAAATCTGAAATAAAAACAGAAAATGTTGGAAACACTCAGCAGGTCAGGTAGCATCTGTGGAGAGAGAAACATAGTCAACATTTCAGGTTAAGAAGCCTTCATAGGAGAAGATGTAATGGGTTGAACAGCCTACTGTGTCATCAATTTTTATGATTCTAGGATTTTTGACAATTATTTCATATTTGTATTTTTTTTAATAAATCCAACTCTGGATTTCATATGATGTTTATGAGCCATTCATTTAGGTTTCTTTAAATAACTTAGCAAAAGCATTTGTGTAATTATTATTTCCTAATCTTTCCTGACTATCTATTCCAATTCTCTATACAAGCAAGAAGTATCTATGCCACACCATCTTACAAACCACTTCTTAGCCAATGACTTACTTCAGAGGCAGACTCAGCAGCTACTTTGGATACAGCCAAATCTTGCACTAACATTAAATAAATGACCAGTTGAGTTGTTAGGATGCTGTCCAGCCAAGAGTGAAGACAGGGTCTTTGTTTAACATTTTCCACAAGGATGATGTCACCGGCTGTACTGTACTGTACTGGGGTGTCAACTACTTTACTGTAAGATGCAAGATGACTTACTATTTTCTGACTCAGAAGTAGGGGTGTTACCCACTGAACCAGACTGGGTATCAAATACTGTACCTCCACTTGCCTGGATCAGTGCAGCTTCAACAACACTCAGGAACCTCATCACCATACAGGACATAGCAGCCCGCTTGATAGGCACCCCATCCACTCACTCCACAATCGACACACAGCAGCAGCACTTTGTACCATCTACAGGATGCACTACAGCAACTCATCGAGACTCCTTAGACAGCACCTTCCAAACCCGTGACCCCTACCAGCTGGAAGAACAGGGGCAGCAGAAGCACGAGGAACACCGCCCCCTGGAAGTTGCCCTCCAAGCCACACACCATCCTGACTTGGAAATATATCGCGGTTCCTTCACCGTCGCTGGGTCAAAATCCTGGAACTCCCTCCCTGACAGCATTGCGGGTGTCCCCACACCTCAAGGACTGCAGCGGTTCAAGAAGGCAGCTCACCACCACCTTCTCAAGAGCAACTAGGGCAATTAAATGCTGGGTCAGCTCACAAAGCCCACATCCCTTGAACGAATATATTGTAAAAAAAATCCATCCAGATCACAATTGACACCAGCCACATTTTCACTGACATTGAACCAACAGGATCTCAGGATCGAACATTGATCTGTGCTCAGATTCTTCAATAAAAATCTGCCGTGTTAGCCCTGGTTATAGTAGATGACTGGTCAAACCATCCATGCCATGTATGACTCTATGTTCATGATTCACAAGACGCACAGAGCTGCCGACATCCACCTTTTCCATGGAGAGGTAGGTCTCAGCATTTCAGAAATCTCCCCGACTTAAAATAGATTCCAAAATCTGTGTCAGATGTGTCAACATCAAACCTGGGCCATATAGTTACTAATTTACAAAGAGTCTTTCTTTCAGATGTACAGTACTATAATTGAACATTAGAAAATAAGTTGCTTCAGATATGAAATAGGTTTGTTTTTCTGGTAGGCCTAGTATGTAGAATTAAATGAGGCTTTCTTGCTCAACTTCCACAGTACTTGACTCTCAAGAATCTAAGAAAATATTGTTTTTATGTTTCCTATTTTCATTCACATATGGTTGCTGTCTGGCCCGTGATTCATTGCCTACCCTTTAGAAAGTGTAAGCAAACCTCTTTTTTGAACCTCTGTATTTACTGTAATGAAGACAGCCCCACAGTGCCATTAAGGAGGGCATTGCAGGTTTATGTCCCTGCAATGAAGCATGAATAGCAAGTTAGGATAGTATGCGGTTTGGTGGAAATCCTGCCCAGAAATTTCTTTCAATAATAACATCAGTTCTTAAGCACTCTGATCACAAAAACATTCAATGACTCACTATCAAGGATAGAGAATGCAGAGTTGAAAGGCATATCTGACCCAAGTATCTCTCCTGCAGCGATTATACTTCCTGAACTTAATAGATCTGTGTTTTCAGAAGTGAGTGGTTTTCAACATATAATCCTGCTAGTTCCCAACTTCACAATGATCTGCTCTCTGGGGGAATGCAACAAGCACATGCTGTACAACATTTGACTCTTCAGACATGCTCTGTCACAACACAAGATCATTGCTGATCTTTTAATCAGCTGCATGTTCCTGCGTCATTCCGAATGTCTGTGCCATCTAACCCTAAGGTCCAGGTTAGAGAATACTTGGTGCCAAGTCTGTTTGCCTGTATAGACAGGAATTGTTTTCACTCTTGCGGCTGGAATTATTGGAGAAGTTGACATTAGATACAAGTCCATATTTCATCAAAGCAAATGATAGAGATGAACCACTTTGCAGTGGAATGATCTAATCATACAGGAATATCAGTTGAATTGGAAATTCCTTGTCCATTCCCTCCCTTTTCCTGTCCACATATTTTGGTGCTGTCATGTTGATGTATACTATTATATACCACTGACATCAATAGGCAATATACCAACTTTACACCTGAGGGTATTTGCTTTCAATTTTTGATGAGTGGAAATAATGATGTGTTCTTTCACTTTTTGCTTGGTCTATTGCAGCTGGACTGAACTATAAAATATTATAAAATAAAGAGACTGGTTTAGGTGTGGTACAGGATGGATGTTACAATGTGGGCAGTTCCCCAGCGGTCTTTACTTGGGGTCACAGCACAATGCTTGTTAGCAGACCCTTATCTCCAATGATCTGAAAGCCAAATCCCTGTGCACGTCACAAGTGAGATAGATAGTTTGTTGGAAGTGCGACAACTACATATTTTTGTGGCGTGTTCAGCATTGCAAGTCGTGAAGCTTGGCCATTCCAAAAATCATTATGCTTAACTATAAAATTCAAACTAAAATTAGTAATTAAAATTTAGCTAAGTATAACTACATAAATCCAAAAACTGCATTGCTAATAATTTTAATCACTGTTTGATTTATACAGACCCATTGAATACAAAATTAAGAATCATAATCACTGGATATGCATGTTGCTTTTCAGATAATTGGCATCTTTTTTAAGAATGCGAGCTAGGTAATTATTTGAATCCTTTCTAATTCATGCAAATGTTGCAGTTGTGGAACATGTTGGTGAGGCCGCATCTGAGTATTGTGTACAGTTTTGGTTACCCTGTTATAGGAAAGACGTCATTAAGCTGGAAAGATTGCAGAGAAGATTTACAAGAATGATAACATAGAACAGTACAGCACAGTACAGGCCCTTCAGCCCACGATGTTGTGCTGACCTTCTAACCTACTCTAAGGTCAATCTAACCCTTCCCTCCCACATAGACCTCCATTTCTCTATCATTCATGTCGCTATCTAAGAGTCTCTTAAATGTCCCTAATGTATCTGCCCCCACAACCTCTGCCACCCACGCACCCACCACTCTCTGTGTAAAAAAACTTACCTCTGATATCCCCCCTATACCTTCCTCCAATCACCTTAAAATTATGTCCCCTCGTGTTAGCCATTTCTGCCCTGGGAAAAAGTCTCTGACTGTCCACTCGATCTATGCCTCTTATCGTCTTGTACACCTCTATCAAGTCACCTCTCCTCCTCCTTCTCTCCAAAGCCCTAGCTCACTCAACCTATCCTCATAACTCATGCTCTCCAATCCAGGCAGCATCCTGGTAAATCTCCTCTGCACCTTTTCTAAAGCTTCTACATCCTTCCTATAATGAGGCGACCAGAACTGAACACAATATTCTAAGTGTGGTCTAACCAGGGTTCTATAGAGCTGCAACATTATTTCGCGGCTCTTGAACTCAATATCCCAACTAATGAAGGCCGACACGCCATACGCCTTCTTATCAACCCTATCAACTTGTGCGGCAACTTTGAGGGATCTATGGACGTGGACCCCAAGATCCCTCTGTTCCTTCACACTGCTAAGAATTCTGCCATTAACCTCGTATTCTGCCTTCAAATTCTACCTTCCAAATGGAATCACTTCAGACTTTTCCAGGTTGAACTCCATCCGCCACTTCTCAGCCCAGCTTTGTATCCTATCAATGTCCCATTGTAACCCTCGACAACCTTCTACACTATCCACAACACCACCAACCTTCATGTCATCTGCAAACTTACTAACCCACCCTTCCACATCCTCATCCAAGTCACCTATAAAAATCACAAAGAGCAGGGGTCCCAGAACAGATCCCTGCGGAACACCACTGGTCACCGACCTCCAGGCAGAATACGCTCCATCTACAACCATACTCTGTTTCACCTCAGTGCATCACTGTGCAACAAGCAAGTAGCAGTTGCATTATTTGAAGAATGCCCCAAAAGTTCAAAGCAACAAAGTAGCTTTGTGCCTGTTGATAATGTTTGTCAATTAATTTTATAATTCAGGTTTAGAGCAAAAACTTGGTAACCTAGTAGGTTTGTAGATATTAAATCAGATGTCAAAACAAATACCTGATTCCAAGAATAACCCCATGATTTTCAACAAGTACTTACATGACTTGCTTGCACTTAACAGTCAGAGCAACTACTGATGTAATAATTGGCAAGCACCTATAATGATTTCATAACAATGAAGAAACAGAAATGGACTATTCAGCCTCCTCAAGACTGCCTTGCCTTGTAATTATATCAAGGTTGATCAGTGCCTCAAGCTCTCCTTCATAAACCCTTAAAACTCTTACCCACTTCTAATCCATTGATCTCAAGCCTGAAGGCTCTAATTATCCACTAACATCCATATCCTCTTGGGGGAGATAGGTATTGGATTTCCAGAACCCTATTTCCAGCTTCCTTTCTCTAATGTCTCCAGCTGTGATATATTTTCATGGTAATACCATAGTCAGAGTGCAGAAACAGGCCCACCAGCTCATTCTGTCCATGTCGACCATTGGAAGTACCCATCTATACTAATCCCATTTACCAGCACTTCTGTAGTCTTCTGTGCCTTGAAGATCAAAGTGCTTGACCAGATACCTCTTAAATGTGCTGAGAGTAACTGCCTCCACCATTCCCTCAGGTAGTGCATTCTAGATTCCAACCACCCTCTATGTGAAAAGGTTCTTCCTCAGGTCTTCTCCAAACCTCCAACACCTCACTCTAAACCTATGCCCTCTAGTTCTAGACTCTTGGGGAAAATTTCCTCTTATCTACCCCATCCATGCCCCTCATAGTTGTCTCTACCTCCATCAGGTCCCCTGTCACTCCAAGGAAAACACACCCAGCCTACGCAGTCTATCCTCAAACCCGAATTATTCCATCCCAGACAACATCCTGGTGAATCTCCTCTGCACCCTCTCCAGTGTAATCACATCCTGCGTTGACCAGAACTGCACACAGTACTCCAACTGTGGCCTATCTAATGTTTTATAAAATTGAACCATAACATCCCTGCTCTAATATTCTATGCCCCAGCTCATAAGTAAGATCTTTATTAGTCACATGTACATCGAAACACAGAGTGAAATACATCTTTTGCATAGAGTGTTCTGGGGGCAGCCCGCAAGTGTCGCCACGTTTCCGGCACCAACATAGCATGCCCACAACCTCCTAACCCATACGTCTTTGGAATGTGGGAGGAAACCAGAGCACCCATAGGAAACCCACACAGACACGGGGAGAACGTACAAACTCCTTACAGACAGCGGCTTGAATTGAACCCAGGTTGCTGGCGTTGTAATAGCGTTACACTAACCGCTACATTACCGTGCAAGGCAAGTATCCCATATGTATTGTTTAACACCTTATCTGCCTGTCCTGCTACTTTTAGGGATCCTTGGACTTGTACACCAATGTCGCTCTGTTACTTGTTACTCCCCAAGGCCCTACCATTCATTGCCTATGCCCTACCATTATTTGACATTCCAAAGAGCATCAGCTTGCAGTTATCAGGATTAAATTCCGTCTGCCATTGCTCTGCCCGTCATAGCAACTGACCAATATCATCCTGTAGCTAAAGACTATTCCCCGCACTACCAACAACACCAGCAATTTTTGTGTCATCTTTAGACTTACTAATCATACCCCCTTAATACTTACTAATCATGTACAACAGACATTAAAGGTCCCAGCACTGATCCCGGTGATACACCACTGGTCACAGGCTTCCAATAACAAAAGAACCCTCCACCATCACACACTGCCTCCTATAACCAAGCCAATTTTGGACACAATTTGCCAGCCTACTCAGGATTCCATGGGCTCCAGCCTTTTCGACCAGTTTTCCCTGTGAGACCTCAGCAAAGCTCCTTACTGAAGTCCATGCAAACTACATCAAATACACTGCCCTTATCAATATATTTTGTTACTTCTTCGAAAAATTCAATCAAATTTTCAGCCAGGATCTCCCTCTAACAAAGCCATGCTGACGATCTTTGATTAATTCTTGCCTTTCCAAGTGTAGATTAATCAAGTCCCGTAGAATTTGTTCCAATAATTTCCCTGTGACTGACATTGGACACACAGGCCTGTAATTACCTAATTAATTATTCCTGCTGCTCTCTTTGGATAGGGGTACTATATTTGCTGACTTCAAGTCATCTGACACTTCACCTGTGGCCAGTGAAGATTTAAGTACCTTCACCAGGACCCCATCAATCTCTTAACAGCCTGGGATATATTTCATCAGGCCCTGGGGATTTATGTACCTTTAAACCTACTAATACAATCAATATCTCCTCCTTCTTCATGATAACATGTCCATCGTTCCTGTCTCTGAATTCTCCAAAGGAATGTCCTTCTTAGTGAATACAGATGATTTATTTAAGACTTCACCTAGTCCTTCGGCTCCACATTTAATTTGCCACTGAGATTCCTAATTAGCCCACTCTTTCCCTGATTACCCACTTGCCTTGACGTACCTATAAAAAGCTTTGAAGTTTTCTTTAATTTTGTCCGCCAGTGATAATTTGTGGCCTCTCTTTGCCCTTTTAATTTCTTTTTAAGTACTCCACCAGTTTCTATAATCCTATTCTATAATTCCATTTCTTTTTATCTCCATCTGCTTCTTTTACTTTCCTTTTTTCTCTTGTGTCTCGTTGATCCCAATCCCTGTATCACAGACCAGGCACAAAATTGTCAGAACTGATTTCACGACTCAAACTTTCCAAAATAATTCCTTGTGCTCAATAAAAAAACAAATTCCTTCAGGGCAAGCTAGAGGTTTCTATTTATTAGAATCACAGAGAGTTATAGAGTCATACAGCACGGAAGCAGGCTCTTCGGCCCAACTGGTCCATGCCGACCAAGATACCCCATCCAAGCTAGTCCCATATCCCTCTAAACCTTTCCTATCCACCTGTCCAAGTGTCTTTTAAATGTTGTTAATGTACCTCAACCACTTCCTCTGGCTGCTCATTCCATATACAGACCACCCTCTGGGTGAAAAAGTTGCCGCAGGTTCCTCTCACCCTAAACCCATGTCCTCTGGTTCTTGATTCCCCAACCCTGAGAAAAAGGCTGCGTGTATTCACCCTGTCTATGCCCCACATGAATTGTCGGATAATGCAAAGTTAACTGGAAGCAGTTTCCTCAACCGTGGAGACACAAGAGATTCTGGAGATGTTGGAATCTGGAGCAACACACACAAAATGCTGGAGGAACTCAGCGGGTCAGGCAGCACCTATGGAGGGAAATAAACAGTCGACGTTTCAGGTCGAGACCCTTCATCAGGATTGGAAAGGAAGAGGGGAGAAGCCAGAATAAGGAGGTGGGGGAGCATGAGGTGGTAGGTGATAGGTAAATCCAGGTGAGGGGGGGGGGGGAAGGTGGGGGGAGTGGGAAATGATGTGAGAAGCTGGGAGGTGATAGGTGGAAGAGGCAAAGGGCTCAAGAAGATGGGAGGTCCCCAAGCATGGATGTGTTCATCGCTTCCTCATTTCCTCACCCCTGTACCTGTGTAACTTCCTGGCCCAATAAGAGCCAACAACAGGCTAAATGACCAGAGCGGGTTTACTTGCAATCTTTCAGAGAATGAGCACTGCAAATTTTAAGCTAGTTCAAGCGACGCAAACACTCAAGAAAAGTATAAATGGGCAAGACCTCCTTAGAGATCACTTTTTTGGAAATGGAAATATTATCCAATTCCTACCATTTAGAATTTTTTTCTCAGAACTGCAGAAACATTCATACCTATGTAGCTGCCTCTGGCCTCCACAGCTGGTATGGTCAGGTAATAACCAGTTACATCAGATACCTCTGCTCATAAATCTCTTTCAGATACTGTCATGCCTTTACAAAGTCACTTCTGTGACAGATGAATGTCTCTTGAACAACAGCATAATACATGCATGAGAGCAAATCAATGGCATTTTAGTTGCTTGTGTATGTGAGAGAGATCAAGGTGCAGTTAACACCAATGTATCAGCCAATGAATTGGAGGATGGTTGGCTCTTGTACATAATCTCTCAGCAAAGTCTGTTTCATAACATATGATGTAATATTCAGTGCCCAGTCAATGTAAAAGAACATAAAACAGTGTACAGAGTATATGTTAACAAAAACGGACTGCAGCAAACCAAACTCATAACAGAAGCAGTGAACTCACCTTTGCCTATATAAAGGCAATTTCTCAAGCTAAATGCAGTGATATGTTTAGCCTATATTTGCTAGATTAAGGCATTCTTCAATGGCCCATGCATGTTAAAACTATTTCCAACAGTACAATAAACTCACCTCACTTGTTAAACAGCAGAGTAATAAATCTGTTCTGCCTCTTCTTACCTGTTTCCTCAAATATAATTACTGACAGCGGGGAAGGAAGGGAACATGGAATCTCTCCATTAACATAGACATCAACTATAGTGGACAGGATTAAGTAATCCAAATGAAGAGACTCACTGTAATCGGCGTAAACAGCTTTTAAAAAAGCTGCAGTATTCATCAATGGTTGTATCTGACAATGAGGAGTCTATTTTTTCTGCAGATCTTTTCACATTTGCTTTATTTCCTATGGTCAAACACTCTGGCCTCAAGCACTGCTAACCCACACCTTACCAAGAGTAGGTGAAATCTCCCAGTTCAGACCAATTGGAAAAGCCATAGAAATGTTGCAAAAAGTGGCTCAAATGCAGAAAAATCACCCATAAGCTTTCACGATAAATCAGTTTTGCAGTGCTCTCTGGAATCCTTTCCATGGTCTCAAAGCAGCCATTTCATCTCCTCTGACAGTTCCTCCTCCTTCGACTGGAGTCACCTGTGGTCTGCGCCACCAGGGACTTCATCTGCCCTCTTCCCATTTATCAATGACACACTGTTTCTCAGGAACATCACCCACATGCATAGGATCAGCAGCCTGATCATTCTGACCTCTACTCTGTACCACCAATCATTCCACTGTCCTACTGACCTTCCGGCATTAAGTCCTGGCCATGCTGACTTTGCCATCTGCATGACTTAAACAAACGTTTGAGTGTCCCCTATTACCCCTTGCCTCTGGTTCCAGTTGTATTTACTTCTTCAGGTTAAACCAGTTGGCCCACACTCTCGTTCTCTGCACTGCCACAGTTGAATTATTCTGTCTCCCCTTCTGGGAAATGGTCTCATGCTTCTGCCTCACTCACTCTGCTGAAGTTTAAAGCATTACCTTTTATTGCCTACAGAGCATACTACATAAAGCAGTCCTCACGTACTCCAGTTAACCAAGATTTTGAACTCCCGGTCCTTCCTCACATTAGTCTTGCCCTCGTTAAATTCACTTCACATTCCCCAATACATCAGCATCAAGGTCCAGATCCCCAATTCCAAACTCCTTTACAGTCTGGTCCAGCAAAGCTCAAAGAATGTTGTGGCTCTTGGGGTTGTCCAGGGTATTGTTCATCAGCTCAGTTCTACTCGTGGGTCAACACCCAAACCACTGGAGGAACTCAACAGGTCGGGCAGCATCTATGGAGGGAAATAGTCAACATTTTGACGTCATCAGGACTGATTTTAAGTTTAAAATTCTACCCGAACTGACAGGTAATCAAAACTGAAAAGGTACAACTACTGTACAGCACCAGTGACCCAGGTTCGATCCTGACCTCCAGAGAAGTCTGTATGAGGTGTGCATGTTCTCTCTGTCACAGTGTGGGTTCTCCCCAGCTGCTTCACTTTCCTCCCACATCCAGTGAGGGGCACGTTTTTTCCTGAGAGAGTGGTGGATGCCTGGAATGAGTTGCCTGATAGGGTGGTGGAGGCAAATTCATCGGGGGCTTTTAAGAGGGGCTTGGACGGGCACATGAATGAGAGGAAAATAGAGGGATATGGGCATTCTGTAGGTAGGAGGGATTAGCTATGTCGGCACAACATTGTGGGCCAAACAGCCTGTTCTGTGTTGTACTGTTCTATGTTCTATCACAAACATGTGCTGGTTGGTCACCAGAAGAATTACCTCCAGAAGAGGTGGGTGGCAGGAAAATTAGTTGGACCTGTGAGTGAGAATACATTAGAGGGAACTATGTGGGGCAATGAACAGAGGGGAATTCTCTGAGAGCTGGCATAGATTAAATGGCCAAATGACCTCCTTCTATCTCATTCAGAAATATGAGAAATAATATGAGAAAAAATTAGGATTGATAAATGTGCCACGGTCTTTTTTTTTGCTGGAAAAGAGGGGTTCATTGTCATAAGAGGGCTGCAAGATGATGAAAGGCTTTGACAGGATTGACGTCAATAAAACAGAAGGTTTGAATATATGTCATTAATAAATATTGTAAGGTTTCAAGGGGAAACAACTTTACCCAGAGGGACCACTGAACTTGCTGCCAAATGTAATAGTTGAGGCAAAAAAAAACCATAGACACAGCTAATGAGAGGCAGGGAGAAAGCAAGGATATATTGAAAGGGTTGGATGAGGTACAGTGGAAGGAGGCTTCAGTAATGCATAAACACAAGAACTGACCATCAGAATCAGGTTTATTATCACTGACTTGTATGACATGAATTTGTTCTGCGGCAGCAGTACAGTGCAAAGACATAAAAATTACTGTAAGTTACAAGAATAAATACATAGTGCAAAATAAAGGACTAACAAGGTAGTGTTCATGGGCCGTTCAGAAATCTGACGGCGGAGGGGAAGAAGCTGTTCCTGAAATGTTGAGTGTGGATCTTCAGGCTCCTGTACCTCCTCCCTGATGGCAGTAACGAGAAGAGGGCACGTCCCAGATGGTGAGGGTCCTTGGTGACAGATGCTGCCTTCTTGAGGTGCCATTTCTTGAAGACGTCCTCGATGGAGGGGAGGGTTGTGCCCGTGATGGAGCTGGCTGAGTCTACAACCCTCTGCAGCCTCTTGCGATCCCATGCATTGGAGCCTCCACACCAGGCTGTGATGCAACCAGTCAGAATGCTCTCCCCCATACATCTATAGAAATTTGTAAGAATCTTTGGCGACATCCCAAATCTCCTCAAAATCCTAACAAAGTAAAGCCACTGGCGTTCTTTCTTGCATCAATGTGTTGGGCCCAGGATAGATCCTCTGAGACGTTGATGCCCAGGAACTTGAAACTGCACCGGGGCTGAATGGCAAACTTACTTTTCTGCCAATGTGGTGCAACACAGTTTGCTTTCACACTCGCAAGCAATTAGTGTGGCGAGGAAACAGAGCGAAAGCTGACACCGACTCAACACCAATGAGGAACAAAACTGGTTCTTCCAGGGAGTCACACTCTGGTCAACCTTGGCATCAGGTCAAGCACTTTAGTCACAAAAACAGGAATTCCAGCATCTGTGGAAAGAGGAAAAGTTCTGGCAAAGTTATGACAAAGGGTTGCAAACCCAATACTTGACTGTTTCACTCTCCACAGACGCCGCCTGACCGGCTGTTTTTTCACATTTTCTGTTTTGCATCAGTTTTTTCATGCATTGCATTTGCATAATTAGGGTTGCTGTGGTGAAAGGAAGAAAATATTTCCACACCACCTATCCTGTACCTTTCACAATGTTCCAATGTAATTTGCAGCCAACGACCGACTGTTGAAATGTTCTCACTGTAGGAGACAAAGTAGCCAAGTTCCCATCAGAGTTGACCAGATAATCCATTTGTTCAACCATGCTGATTGATGGATTAATACAGGCCAGAACGCTCTTCAGAGAGTGCCAAGTTTAACGGAGGAGCATTGGAAAGGTGGCAGCTACTCAAGCCTCCTCAGTGGGATTGGATTGGGAATTTTGCGACTTGGAAAGCACTGAGCCACCCACTGACCCTCACATGTTAAGGCCCAAGCCAAACAATTTCCACTTCAGTAGGGAAAACCGAGCCCCATATCATCATTCCCTTTCAAATAATAAATCATTGTTAACACTCACCTGGGACCTGGGGCTGCCGCTCAAACTGCAGCAAAGAATTCCCATTTCTACCCTGGCTTCCCTTTATTGACTTCCCAATTTACCTCAAATGATTCTCGGCACTTCCTTACTCATTATGTTTTCGTAAAATCTCTCCCCACATCTGTTTGCAATATTAAAAGAATTCGATTTATCGCAGAATGGACGGAAACCCCATTAAACGTCTGTTCTATTGCAGAAGTCTGACTCAGTGATGGCAAACTGTCAGGGCCTCAAGGTCGGAGCATCAGAGCGGGGTAACTTTAGGATTTTTCCACGACCGAACCGCTCCTATTTTTTTTGAAGCCCAAAAGACTTTGAATTAATTTCCTTTCCTGTCTGCTGACCGTCACTGCGCGACAGATGAATGCGGGCAAAGACGGAGAGACAGACATACGGCTGTAACAAGTCAACAAGACAACAACGGATACCAGGCACCTCAATAATATTCTTCTGGGAGGAAGGGTCGTGTTGAACAATAACCACTCATTAATATTGCTTGTCTGCAGTTTGCATGCATGACAATTGTTCCACTTCAAAGTATTTCACTGTGTGCAACAAACATGGAGCGTGACAGAGATGTGATGGACGGTGGATGTGTACAATTCCTTTCTCCGGACAGCGATATAGCTACAAGCCAACTTATGCAGACGTATTCACTGTCCATCGATATAACAGTTATTATGAAAATGGCTTTGTTGCTCTGGGTTATTAATTATAACCGCGTGTTTCTCACTGGGATGAATTTCTACGCAGTCTTTATACATCAAAAAGATAAACTACTATCTGAATAATTTCAATGTACTTTTGATAAATTAGTGGACCAGATGTTTTAATGCAAACTTCAGCATATTTCAGTTTCAACACAGTCTGAACAGTTTCTAGGATAAATTAGTAATCCTACAGCATAGAAAGAGGCACTTCAGCCTATTGTACCTGTGCTAGTTCTTTGGGGGAGATGTTGAATGAGCCCCATTCTTTCCCGATGGCCTTGTCCAATTTCTCCCGATTGAAATCTACTGTATCCACCGTGGGGAGGGTGAAAGAGAAGGAACAACACAAGGACGGAAGGGGGGAGTCAAAGAGAGAAAAGTTACCCTTTAATTGATAGGAAATTGGAGCAGAGTAACGTAACATACAAGGGAAAATATTAAGAATCCAGGTATGTGAAAATATTATGCTCCAACAGGAGGTTAGTCATTTTCTAATCTAGTAATCTGGTATCTGCTTGGACAACGGAGATAGAATGTAGCCACTCCATACCCCAACCATTTACTTACAGACATAGAGCAATACAGCACGGATACATGCCCTTCGGTCCAACCAGTCTATGCTGACCACAGTGTACTCCAGCTAGTCCCAATTTCCTGCTTTCAGCCCATATCCCTCTAAGCCCCTCTCTTCCATGTACCTATCCAAGTGCTTCTTAAACGATACTATTTTACCTGCCTCACCCACTTCCTCTGGCAGCTCGTTCCATATACTCACCGCCCTCTGCATGAAGAAGTTGCACCTTAGGTCCCTTTTAAATCTTTCCCCTCTCACCCTAAACCTGTGCCCCCCAGTTTTGGACTCCCCTACCCTGGGGAAAAGACTTTTATCATCCAATTTATCTATGCCTCTCATAATTGTAAACATTTCTATAAGGTTGCCCCTAATTCTCCTACGTCCCAAGGAATAAAGTCCTAGCCTGGCCAACCTCCCCCTATAACTCAGGCCCTCGAGTCCTGGCAACATCCTCGTAAATCATTTCTGCACTCTTTCCAGTTCAACCACATCTTTCCTACAACAGGGTGACCAAAACTGTACACAGTACTCCAGGTGCAGCCTCAACAACGACTTATACAACTGCAACATAATGTCTTAACTCAATGCCCTGACTGATACCTTTATTTGCTTCAACACCATACCACCTGCTCACATGTGCATCAACTATGACCACACCACCTCACACCACATCTGTTAACCTGCTGTTGAAACCCTTATTCATAACTTTCTTACCTCCGGACTGCTTCACTGCTCTCCCAGAAAGTCTCCTATATTCCACCCTGCAAAACCTTGGGTTCCTCCTGAATCACGATGCCCTCACACAGTCCCAGTCATTTATTAGCTCGTTGCTCTCTAAGCTACATTAAGACCCTTCCCAGTGACATCTCAATTTTCCAATTCAAGGATGTAATTGGAATCCTTCCCTTGCCTTCACCCTCCCTACTTATGTAATGTTCTTTAGTCCTATGTGTCTCAGATTTCCAATTCAAATCAGCAAGTCAGCAGCTTCAATTCACCTTGTTGGCCCTAAGTTCTGGAGCTTAGGGGTTCCAGAACTTGCTCCTTAAACATTGCCAACTTGCCCTCCTCCTTTAAGGTGTACCTCAAGAAGAATACAAGAAAATAGGAGTAGGAGAAGGGAACCAGGGCCCTCAAGCCAGTCCCATCATCAAATGTGATCATGGCTCATCTATTCTGGCCTCAACTCTTTTCCTGTGCCAGTTCCCCACAGCCCTCATTTCTTCGATCTTTCAAACAAATTATCTACCTCCACCTTGTATGCTATTACAGCGCCAGCAACCCGGGTTCGATTCCGGCTGCTACCCGTAAGGAGTTTGTACGTTCTCCCCGTGTCTGCGTGGGTTTCCTCCGGGTGCTCCGGTTTCCTCCCACATTCCAAAGATGTGTGGGTTAGGAAGTTGTGGGCATGCTATGTTGGCACTGGACATGTGACTAGTAAAGATATCTTATCTTATCTTATATCCAGTTGCGGAGTCACGACATCCTCATCACAACGTGCCTTTGCATATATTTTTGTGTCATTGACAAACTTAGCTACCTCACATTTTGCCTCCTCCTCCAGGTCATTAATACAAACAGTAAATAATTGATGGCCAAGAGCTGATCCCTGGAGTAGTTCACTAACTACATCCTTCCAACCTGAACAGTACGTATTCATTCCAACTCTCTATTTTCTATATGATAGCCAGTTTTCAATCTGTGCTAGCACACTTCCTCCAATGCCATGAACTCTTAATTTATGTACCAGCCTCTTTATATCAAATGCCCTTTTGGAAACCTAAATATGCTACATCTACAGGTTCCTCTCTATTGCCCCTCCCTTACTCCTTCAAAGAACTCAAGAGAATCTGTCAAACATGATTTACCTTTCATAAAATCACACTGACTTGGCTTGATTACATTAAGATTTCTTCAACGATTTTTAGTTATTTCATCTTTGATTATTTACTCCAGCATCTTGCCAACAATAGATGTTGATCTAACTGGCCTATGAGCAGGATAAACCTGTATAAAAACTGGCTCAGCCACAACGGGGGGTACTGCTTCCAGTCTGGGCACCACACCTTAGGAAAGATGCAAAGGCTTTAGGCAGAATGGAGGAGAGATTTACCAAAATTATTCCTGGGACAAGGAACTTTATTTATGTGGATAGACTGGGAAAATGGGGTTGCTTGCCTTGGAATAAATTACATAGAGTGGGGTTCAGATAAAGGCATTTAAAATCATGAAGGGTATGGTCAAAGAGAGACAAACTGCTCCGATTTGTAGATTGGTCAAGAACTAGAGGACATAGAATAGTGACCGGTAAAATATATATAAAAAAATTATATGAAAAAAAGTAATTTCTTTACACAATAAGTGCTAGGGTCTGTAATGCACGGCCAGGGGTAGCTGTGGTGGTAGATTCCATCATAGTATTCAAAGAGGCTTGGTCGAATATTTCAAAGGAAATAACTTGGCTATGGGGAGCGTGAGCAGAATGGGGACAGCTGAATTGTTGTTACAAAGAGTTTACACATACTCAACAGGCATGGGTGTTGTTGGCAAGGTGGCTATTTAGTGCCAAACTTAATGCACCTTTGGGGAAAACACACACTGAAACCAGTACCAACCACTCAGAACACTGTCATCTGTCCTGTTGTGTCTCATTGAAAGAATGGCCATGCCTAGTTCCACATTCCTGCTTTTTATCCATTACCCTGCAAATTCCACATCCAGTATCTAACTGCCTTTATTAAATTATTATGGACTTAGCTTCCACCATCTTATCAACTTGGCGCATGTGCATCTACACTTTCAAAATCATGCTACTTGCAGCATTCTTTGCCTTTCCACATCCATCCTCCAAAGATGGATCACATCACGGTTCTCTGCATTGAACCTCATACTTACTGCTTCCTCATCATCTTGAAACCCATATGTTCTACTTTGTCAAGTTGGGTATCATCTACAAACCTTTAAGCTGCTTTCTACACCCAGATCTAGATCACTTGCAACAATTATTGTGCCGTGGATTCAACATTAATCATTGGGGAAGATCAGTAAAAACCACCTCCAATCTGAAAGATTGTTCCACTGCTTGTCCCAGTCACTGAGATATTTTGTTTCCATTTCATCACATCCTATTAATTATGGAAGTCATTTTCTTTATTAGCCTCCTTTGTAGTACTTTATCAAATGCCCACTGAATGGCCAAATATACAAGATCAATTATACCATCAGGAGCAACTTTTAAGAAGATGTGCTGTTTGAACAATAGCTCCATGTTTGGTCTCATTTCAGAGATGTAACCACCTCTGAATATTCGGACAAAATGCAATCCATAATCTGGCATACTTGGGACTGGACAGTCGGATCTTCTGGACTATTGGATGTGACTTCTGTTAATACCCCAACACACCTTTATTTCACTACGTTTAGTTGTTACATGGTATTATAATACATTTTCCAGTGAACAAAGCAAGTTTTATAGGGAGCTTGGGAACCAGGTCCTGGAGAGACATCCATCATTAAGGACCCCCACCATCCGGGCCATGCTCTCTTCTCATTGCTACCATCAGGCAGGAGGTACAGGAGCCTGAAGACCCACACCTCAAGGTTCAACAACAGCTTCTTCCCCACTGCTGTCAAGTTCTTGAACCCACCTGAAAAATCCTAATTCTACCTTGGACTATATTTCCCTCAACTTGCACTGATGCTTTCATGTCTATTATTTGTTTATTTGTCATGTAAGTTATCTAGAACTTACATTAATTTAAGTTTATGTAATTTATGTTTGTAATGTACTGTGCTGGTGCTGCAAAGAGCAAGTTTTCATGGCATTTATACCCTGGGTATGTATGCCCATGACAATAAACTTGAACTGGAGTTAAAATTAAATTTAAACTTTTTTAATTAAATTTTTTAAATTTTAAATTTTTAAAAAAAAATTTATTTACAGTGTGGTAACAGGCCCTTCTGGCCCAACAAGTCCGCACCGCCCATTTTAAACCCAAATTAACCTACCCGTACATCTTTGTAATGTGGGAGGAAACCGGAGCACCCAGAGGAAACTCACGCAGACTTGGGAGAACGTATAAACTCCTTATAGACAGTGACGGGAATCGAACCCCGATCACTGGCGCTGTAATAGGGTCATGCTAACCGCTATGCTGCCGTGCCGCCCAAGGAGCACAGGAACCAGGGCACTGATTTGAGAACATGGGAACTGCAGCTCAGTGGGTGGGAAGGGAGCACGTTAACCAGGGCCCTTGTTAGTGGGAACTTGGGCCGCAGTAAGTGGGAAGCGAGCATGGCAAACATCACCTGGTGGGCCAGATGCCAAACCATCAGAATTTACAAATAGAGACACAAGAAACCGTGGATGCTGGAACATGGAGCAAAAAAAAGTACCTGCTGGAAAAACTCAGCAGGGCAATCAGCATCTGTGGAGGCAAAGTGATGGTTGACATTTCACGTTGAGGTCCTGCAGCAGAATTTCTGAACAGTCTATCCATCTGAGTTTTACTGTAAACTGGCTACAGCTCACACTTATGAAGTCCTGCATTTATATAGCACCTATCACAGTCTCAGGAGATCATGGAACTCTTTACAGTGGATGTAATACTCTGAGGTGCAGTACGTAGGAAATGCAGCACCTAATTTGCACACAGACAGCAATAGTAGAGTTCCACAGGGCAGCAGATTCAGAGAAATGGGCCTAGACATCAAAAAGAACTCCCTTAGCCTTTTTTGAACTTGTGCTTTGAGATCCATTAGAGCCACTGTTCAATGTTTCACCTGAAAGATGGAACCTTCATCACTGCAATGTTCTCTAGGTAATGTACTGGGAGCATTAGCTTTAGATATTGTGCTTCATTCTGTAGAATGGACATTTCATCATGCTTGCTTCCCATTAATGCACAAAAAGTCTGTTGACTGGCTTTGCGTAGGATCTGATGCACACACAAGACCTGACATCCAAACTCAAAACACCTTATAAAATACAATTCACCTCAATAAAACATCTACTCCTAAAATTCTGATTCAGAGGCAATATTACCCATTGAACAAGAGTAACAGCGTATGCACATCCATACAAGTTGAGCGTCATGAATTTAGTACATAGAACAGTACTGCACAGGAATAGGCCCTTCGGCCCACAACACCCATGCTGACCATGATGCCAATTAAACTACCACCAGGCTCAAGGACAGCTTCTATCCCACTATTATAAGACTATTGAATGATCCCCTAGTATGATAAAATGGACTCTTGACCTCACAATCTGCCTCGTAATGGCCTTGCACCTTATTGTCTACCTGAACTGCACTTTCTCTGTAACTGTAACACTTTATTCTGCATTCTGTTATTGTTTTCCCTTGTACTACCTCAATGCACTGTTGTAATGAATTGACCTGTACGATCAGTATGCAAGACAAGTTTTTCACTGCACCTCAGTACAAGTGACAATAATAAACCAATTTACCAATTTACTAATCCCATCTGCCTGCACATGATCCATGTCACTACTTCCCCTGCAAGTTTAGGTGCCTGTCTAAATGCCTCTTAAACGCCACTATCATATCTGCTTCCACCACTTCCCCCTCTCACCTTAAAGCTATGCCCTCTAATATTTGACATTAGCATTCTCAATGAATCTGTAGGCTTACTTATAGAATTGTTAGCCTGACTCTGGAAGTAAACAATCCAGTTCCAGCTCCTTGGGCATAACATGATGTTGAGAATGAAGGAATTCAGATGTGCTTGAAATTAAACTCATCCATCTGCAACACCCCCACTCACACTGCATTAAAAAAACACAGCAGGTACTGGAAATGTGCATTGTCTCTGTTCAGTACATACCAGTGTTTTCGTGCATGCTGTTCCCTGTCACTGTGAAACAGGCTGTGAGGTCCTGAGTGCACCTTGAGGTTTCCTGCACCACTCGCTCACCGGAGTATTTGCAAAACAAACACCAACAGCTTTTCGACGCCAGTTAGCTGGAAAGAGTGCAAAGAAGATTTACAAGAACGTTGCCAGGACTCGAGGGCCTGGAGTTATAGGAAGAGGTTGGGCAGGCTAGGAATTTAATCCTTGGAACTCAGGAAAGTGAGGATCTTATAGAGATGAATAAAATCATGAGGGTGAACGCACAGTCCTTTTCCCCAGGGAAAGGGAGCTAAAAATTACAGGGCATAGGTTTAAGGCGAGAGGGGAAAGATTTAACTGGGTCCTGAGCATCTTCTTCATGCAGAGGATGGTGCATATATGGAACGAGCTGCCAGAGGAAGTGGTTGAGGCAGGTACAACAACAACATTTAAAAGACATCTGGACAGGTAGATGGATGGCAAAGGTCTAAAGGGATATGGGCCAAATGTGGGCAAATGGGACTAGTTTAGGCAGGCACCATGGTCAGCATGGATGAGTTGGGCCGAAGGGCCTGTTTCCCTGCTGTATTACTCTATGATCCCATGATCTTTGCCCTGAAATGTTGACTCTGCTTCTCTCTCCACAGCTGCTGCCTGACATGCTGAGTGTTTCCAACATTTTTGTTTTTATTTCAGATTTTCAGAATCTGCAGTTTTATTTTTCATTTTCACCAACAAGTTTCTATTTAGGTAGGAATACCTCTCGAAAGTACATTGCTTAGCGTCAGGTGCTTTGGGAGGGATTATAGTAATCTAAAATCGGATATAAATGCAAATAGTTCAGTTTTTAAAAGATTATAACGATTACCTAAACCCTTCTTGTGAGAGCTCAAATCATTAAGTCAGATGGAATATCTTTACATGCATTTTTAGTCCGCTTGTTTTGCAATCATGGGAGATCAAATATGGTTTGCCAAGTTATAATAATAATTATTATAACTTGGCAAACCATATTGCTATTATTATTATAATTACAACAATAACCTCCAATTATTGGAGGTTGAGATATCCGGGGCTCTGTACAGTCGTATATGAACTGCAATATTAGACTTGTCTGAATAATTATGTCCACTGAAAAGTTATTGACTCCCGTCTATGCTCCGGCCAGCCAGCTCACTTCTCCATTACTTTAAACAACCAAGCCCCACACATAAAATCTACGAGCAGGCTAAGCAACCTCTTCACGTCTGTCCTGGATGATTGCAGGCTGATGAAAACAATATACATGCAGTTCCTGAGACCAAGGCAAACTTACCGTGAACAAGCCGTGAAGGCGAACTCAAAGGTGGAGGTGGAGGAGATTTAATTTGGCGGGTCTCTATCAGTTGCCCTGTGGATAAATTTTACACCGCGTTGAACTTACTATAATGGCACTTGTTCTACATGAACAGGGATATTGTTTAATTATTATTAGATCCCAAGAAGCCAAAACAAAGAGGATTTCAGTTGCAAAAGTATTTGGCGAAGAATGGATGAATTGTATGTGCGTGTGACTCATTCCCTGCCAATTCCCATTGCTCCTTGGCATTTTATGATATTAATCCCATCCAGGGGTTGTTGCAATGTTGCTGTTGGAGGTAATTTCAATTCCACTCAAACACTGATTTGGGCTTTCTCTGGAGAAATATTTACCCTCCCTGCCCCCAAACGAAAAGGTTTAAAATCACGTCATTAAATGGTTAATCGGTTCGCCCCTATTTCAGGAGCTGGTTGCACTTCCCAGCCTGGATTCCAGTTGTGGGTTGTTGTGCTGGCTGGTGCTAGGTAACCATGTAATACAAATACAGGTGTGTAAAATAAACCCACGTTGTTCACTATCAATCACCCGACAGAGTCACAATCTGTCAGGCAGGTATTTCAGGCTGTGGCCCAACACACCTCATCATCCTCTTCTCAGAAATGGGCATTTTACTTGATGCCGCTCTGCACCATTCCACTCCTCCGTGGCTCATCTCCCACTAAACACACACCCCCTCCACGAAAAGTCTGTTGACTGGCTTTGTGTAGGATCCAATGCACGTGCAAGATGTGACCTGCAAACTCAAATTATCCTGTAATATATTATTCACCTCAATATACTTCTGCCATTTAAATAAACTCTTCCCCGGTCTGCGGTGAGTGGCAGCTTTCAAATTAAAACACCATTGAATTGGTGCTAAACTCTTTCAAAATATTTATTCATTCTGACCAGATAGTTCCAAAATAAATTAAGTGGTTCAATATCTCATTTGCTGCCCTGGTTAAATACGTGCCACTGATGGAGACACAAGGAACTGGAGATGCTGGATTCCGGAGCAACACACAAAAAGCTGGAAGAACTCAGCGGGTCGGACAGCATCTGTGAAGGAAGGTGGACCTGAAACATTGACTGTCCATTTCCCTCCACAGAAGTTGCCTGACCATCTGAGTTCCTCCTATGTTTTGTGTGCTGCTCCTCTGTACTGCAGTCCCCTGTGTCCACTCTCCCTCCTGTCCAGTGGAGATATATTTGCTATTTTTCACTCTGTGGGATCTGTAATGAAATTTTGGAAGATGCAGCTAGTGCATCCATAGTCACAATGGCCATCTTGATCAAAACTGTAGGATTCAGGTCATCACCTTTAGGAGTTGCGCTGGTTTTTGCTCTTACAAATTTCTGTAGATGTACTGTGGAGAGAATCCTCAAGCAAGTGGCATCCATCACTCTCATCATCTGGGACATGCCCTCGTTACTACCATTGGGGAGGAGGTACAGGAGCCTGAAGACCCACACTCAACGATTCAGGAACAGCTTCTTCCCCTCCGCCATCAGATTTCTGCAGAGTCCAAGAACCCATGAACACTACGTTATTCCTTTTTTTTGCACTATTTCTTTTTGTAATTTATAGTAATTTGATGGCTTTTGCTGCCACAAAATAACAAATTTAACATCATCTAAGTCAGTGATAATAAATCTGATTCTGATTAGTTTTCACAGATCCTGTGAAGTCAACATAATACTCCAAACACTTTGTGAAGTTTATGGTAACTGCATTAAGAACTGTGCTCGGAAGTGAACCCCGACCATGAAAAGCAACAGTGGGACAGTGTGTTTCATAAATACAGTGACCTGTTACTAAATTATTGACAGTGAAAGACTTGGCTCTAGATTGTTGTAGAAATCAACCGATCAATGGGTTTTCACGCGGACTGTGGTATCGTCATTCAAGAGATCTCGAGGTGTGTTGTAGCCGTCTCTAAGGTAGCAGTGCAGGATGGCATCATCACAAGCTCAGAGAAATGATTAGAAAGACAGCTGGCTACCTCTCCATGTAAATTCAATGAAATGCACAAGAACGTAACACAAGAATATAGGAGTAGGCCACTTGGCCCCTTCAACCTGCCCCACCATTCAGTATGTCCATGGCTGGTCTCCCCCAGGCCTCAATCCATCCTCTGTGCCAGTTCCCCATGACCCTCATATCCTGATCTTTCAAAAATTTATCTGCCTCCACTTTAAATACTTCCAGTGATCTTGCTTCCACAACTCTCTGGGGTAAGAGAATCCCAGAGATTCTACATACATTTAAATGACCAGCCCTCGTCTTGAAACTATGACCTTTCATTTGAGATTCTCCCACTAGTGAAAACTTCTCGACATCTACCCTGTCATGACTCCTGTGGATCTTATATGTTCCAGTACAATTGCCCCTCATTCTTCTAAACTCCAAAGAATACAGACTCAACCTGTTTAAACTCTCTTGATAGGACAATCCTCTCAAGCCAGCAATCAGCATTGTGAATCTCCTTTGGATTGCGTCCAATGCTACTCTATCTTTTCTTAGGTAAGGGAACCAAAACTGTGTGCAGTAGTTAGTGAAGGTTGCTCAGAGTTGCTCTCTTTGGTTATAGAGTTACACAGCACAGAACCTGGATCCATGTCCACCATGTATTGTCACTTGTACCAAGGTACAGAGAAAAACTTGTCTTGCAAACCAATCGTACAGGTCAATTCAATACACAGTGCAGTTACACTGAGTTAGTACAGAGTGCATTGATGTAGTACAGGTAAAAACAGTAACAGTACAGAGTAAAGTGTCACAACTACAGAGAAAGTGCAATGCAATAAGGTGCAAGGTCACAACAAGGTAGAGATTTTGAGGTCAAGAGTCCATGTCATCGTATAAGGGAACCATTCGATAGTCTTATCACAATGGGATAGAAGCTGTCCTTAAGCCTGGTGGTACGTGCCCTCAGGCTCCTGTATCTTCTACGTGATGGGAGAGGAGAGAAGAGAGAATGACCCGAGTGGGTGGGGTCTTTGATAATGCTGGCTCCTCCACCAAGGCAGCGAGAGGTAAAGACAAGAGTCCAAGGAGGGGAGGCTGGTTTCGGTGATGCGCTGGGCATGTATATGTCGATCAGCAAGTTTCCAAATGGAAGGAGCATTACACCAATGCGGTGTCTACAATCAGGAGGATGTAAAAGATATCATGGCATTGATCAAAGAACAGGCAAGTTTTTCCTAGTATACTGTCTGCTGCTTGCCCATCAACCAAAATCCAAAGCAAATTACTTTTGTCATTCCTGTGCTGTGGAAGTTTGCCGTATAAATTGGTTTATTATTGTCACAAGTACCGCGGTATAGTGAAAAATTTTGTTTTGCATGCCATCCATACAGATCATTACAATAGTGCATTGAGGTAGTACAAGGGAAAACAAAAACAGAATGCAGAATAAAGTGTTACAGATACAGAGAAAGTGCAGTGCAGGTAGACAGTAAGGTGCAAGGCCATAATGAGGTAGATTGCGAGGTCAAGAGTCCATCTTATCATTCAATAGTCTTATAACAGCGGGGTAGAAGGTGTCCTTGACCCTGATGGTATGTACTTTCAGGCTTTTGTATCTTCTGCCAGATGGGAGGGGGGAGAAGAGAGAATGTCCGGGGTGGGTGGGGTCTTTGATTACGTTGGCTGCTTTACAGAGGCAGCGAGAAATGTAGACAAGAGTCCATGGAGGGGAGGCTGGTGTCCGTGATGTGCTGAGCTGTGTCCACAACTCTCTGCAGTTTCTTGCGATCTCGGGCAGAGCAGTTGCCATACCAACCCATGATGCATCCAGATAGGATGCTTTTTATGGTGCGTCAATGAAAATTTGTGATGGTCAAAGGGGACATGCCGCCTGAGGAATTAGAGGCACTGGTGAGCTTTCTTGGCCGTGCTGTCTACATGGTTGGACCAGGCCAGACTATTGGTCATAGGAACTTGAAGCTTTCAACCCTCTCGACCTCAGCACCATTGACATAAACAGGCGCACGTTACAATACCTGGAAAAAGTTTTGTACCTCCTGAGGTTCTGAGAGTAATTAGTTAAAAAAAACTTTGAAGAAACGATTTGCAATTAACTGAAACTTGCATGAGTTGTCCATAGGACAGACACCCAAAGAGAAAAACAGACAATACTGGAAACACTCAGCAGGTCAGGCGGCATTAGTGGAAAGAGAAACAGTTAACAACTGTAACTGTGGCAAGGCAGGGCCCTGAATCTTTAAGCAACCAACCCTGCAACTAATTGAAGATCAGACTCTCTCTGTTAACCTTTGAAATTCCTGCAGTGCAGGTTAAGAATGGTTAAATAAATAGTACTAAGTAGTAAAACAATAACATAAGGTATTAGATAGTGTATTTTTAAAATTGTATGCTTAGCAGACAAAATAGTGCATTCTATTAGCCCGGTTTGTCTTAAAATTTTACCAAAATATAGATACAGGAGCAAATTCCTCCAGGTGTTTCATTGTATCATCAGTCATGTATTCAAAATGATAGCAGCAGCCATGCTTCATTAGGTTTGGAAAACTCAATAGCTTTTCACTTAATACATTATACAAGAAACATTATTTTAACACTGCCAACACCATTCCATTAATGGCATTTTTAAATACCTGTAGAGCTCCTGTACCATTGCCTGTTAAGAGGTTCAGAGCACAGGATAAGAAAAGTTAGGAAAACATATCAATCACACATGCATTACTAAACCAATACCTGGAATGACTAGACTAATACTGGCAGTGGACAGGCTAGGTTTGTATTGCTGGAGTTTAGCAGAGGGAGAGGGGATTTGATTGAAACGTGTAAAGTCCTCCGGGGCTTTGACAGGATGAATGTGAAGAGGATGTTTCCTCTTGTGTGAGAATCTAGAATTAGGGGTCACTATTTAAAAATAAGGGACTGTCTATTTAAGACAAGAGACAAGGTGACATTTTTTCCTCTCGAGGGTCATCATAATGTCATGTGGCGTGGAAACAAGCCCATTGAGTCTGTCGCTACCATCAAGCACCTAATTACATTAATCCTACACTAATCCCATTTTATTCTCCCCATATTCCCATCAACTCCTCCTCCCCCCCAACCCCAAATCTACCATCTGCTAGGGGCAATTTACAGTGGATATTTAACTTACTAACCCTTGTGTCTTTGGGATATGGGATGAAACTGGAGCACCCAAGGAATCCCACACAGTCAAAGGGAAAAATGTGCCAACTCCACACAGACAGACTTTGGAACTCTCTTCCTCAAAGGGCAGTGAAAGTGGCCTTTAAGTATTTTTACGGCAACAGTAGGTAGATAAGCAAGGGTGTGAAAGGTTACCATGAAAAGAGAAGAATGCAGAGTTAAGATTACAATCAGATCTTATCAAATGGCAGAGCAGGCTTGACAGGCTGTTCACATGTACATCTGTATGCAGGCATCATCAAGGCACAAAGAGATAGAGCAAAAGGGAATTCCAAAATGAAAAATGGACAAAAGAATATCACAGCGCAGGACCCATTTATAGGACTACAGCTCCGGGAATAGAATAGCCTGTGTAGAAGGGGCTGGTAGGAGTGAAAGCGATTTGTAACATGGGACTACCATATGGTCAAGTGTGCCTACACCAGTTCTTTGAAAGAGGTCATCAATTCAGTCTTTAGATGCTGAGGATTCTATAGAGCATTACACAATCCATTTAAAAATGATTACTTTTTTTTTAGGAGACTACGCCTTGTCCAGTTCAGAACTAGTAGAACAAGTGAGTCGGGAAAGACTGACAAAATCCCAACCCCCACTTCACTGTACTTGCTTTTTTTTAAAAAAATCTGTAACTATAAAATAAGTTAGCCTTTACATAGGATTAACAACAGATATATAACAAGTCACCCAATCGGTCTATGTTAGTGTTTAAGGTCTTTCTGTCCTATATAATTCTACATTAAAAAGAATACAAGGTTAAAAAAATCTGCAAAGACTTCAGATTCTGAAGTGTTATGGGATTTTACTTATCTTTGACTATTCTGATGTCTCTGATACAACATTGCCACAAAATATTGTTTCGCTGTTTCTGTACATTTTAGGTATATTTTATGTGTGTGTGTGAGCACGCACATATGTGCGTGGGGAAATGGATTAGAACATAAGCAAGAAATCAAAGAATTACAGGAAAATTATAGGCAAAAACAAAATCTGTATTGGACAGGAAAAGTCTAATCCGGAAGCAGCATCTGCCAGATCATTTAGTACTTTGGCAAGAGTTGTCAGTGATCAAAAAGAAATAAATTGTGGAAATAAGAGTGGGAACTGATTGAAATTCAAAACAGTAAGAAATAAATGGTTTGAAAATATAAATATGTATTACATTGGTCATGGTAGCCCATAATATAATGCAAAATGAACATGAAATTCAGATTGAAAGCAGACCCCATGCATGCCATATATTGGTAAAGATTAAATTAAAATAGTGGTCTGTGTTCAGTTACTGAAGAGGCTAATCCCATTCCGGTTAATTTTAGGTGTCTAATCCAAAACAATTTGCTTGGTCGTTGTTAATTCATTGTCCACTTCTTTGCTTGCTAAATAAAGTTGGAAGTATAAAGAGAAGATTGCAAGAGCTTTGTGAAAAAAACGTTTACAAAAAAATCTAAATGAAAACATTTTGATTAAGTCTAACTGGCGTTGTTACCTCCGGTCTTAACCACAGCAAGGGACGACAATCTACCCTTCAAAAACTGGAGGTCAAACCTTTGCTACTTGTAAATGATCCCCACTGAATTCCATTTACCATCACTTCTGTACTTGTTGATCTACTGGCTGCTAATTAAGAAACGCACATCATTACTAAAATTCTCATCCTGGTTTTCAAAAGCTTCCAGCCCTTTCTATATAACCTCGTCCACCTCTACTACCCTCCAGCATACGTATTCCTCCAATTCGAGCCTCTTGACTATTAAATCATAGAAATCATATAAAAATTGCAACATAGAAGATGCCAGGAAAAACGAGCCACTCAGGCTAATCTCAACTTCAATCGCTGGGTCCACAGCACTGCTGGTTATGGACCTTCAAGTAAGTAGCAAGTACTTTTTCAATGTACTTTGAATGTGAGCAAGCACGTTTTGAATTTTTTGATACGATTTCAATCTTTACCAACCTTTCAGGCAAAGTTCAAAACCCCCTCAGATGAAAAACTATTTCCTCATCTCCCTTCTAAACCTTCCTCCAATTACTTTGAATCCACACCACCTAGCCTTTATTTACCCCTCCGCTAAGGCAAACTAATTTCTTTTTAATCTATCAAGGCATCCCCAATTTTATACACCTTAATTAAGTCTTTACTTAGCTTCCTCTGTTTCAAAGGAAGCAATCCCAGTTTATCAAATCTTTCCTCACAATTAAAATTTTCCAGTACTGGCAACATCCTTGTAAATCTTCTCGTGCACAATCACATCTTTCCTGTAACGTGGTAAGCAGAATCGTGTGCATTACTCAAGCTGTGGCCGAACTATTATGCGATACATTTCCCACATACCTTCCCTGTTCTTATATTCTATGCCTCAGCTAATAAAGGAAAACATCTACGTCTTTTTAAACAGCTTATTGATCTGTCCTATTACCTTTAATCTGTGGGGATGCACACCAAGGTTCTTACTGTTTCTCCACATCTCTCAGTATCTTCCCATTTGTTTTGCATTCCCTTATATTGTGACATTTCCCTAAACACATCACTTTATATTCTCAGGATTAAATTGCAATTTCCATGTTCCTGCCCAACTGTCTGTACCCATCATAACTTCCAACAGTGTAAGGCCTTTCTCCTCACTGTCAATCACACAGCCAAGTTTTGTACAATCTGCAAACTTCTTTATCATGTTCCCTACAGTTTAAATTATTAACGTATATTACATCAGGGGCTCGAGCAATAGACCCTGTGAAATTCCACTAGTAACAGCCTTACATTTGCAAAAACACCTGTCAATCAATGCCCTTTACTTTCTGAAATAGAGCCAATTTTGGATCCAATTTACTGCTCTCCTTGGGATTCCATGGGCTTTTGACCTTGTGAAAAATGTTGCTTAAATCAATGCAAACTACACCTGCATTGACTGTCCTTGTTACACCTCCAAAACTTCAGTTAATTTCATCAGACATGACCTTCCTTTAACAAACCCATGCTGACTGCCCTTGACTAGTTAACGACTTTCTGAATGAAATTTATCCTGTCCCTCAGGATTAACTCCAATAATTTGCATAACAGTGAAGTTAAACTAAATGTCCTATAATTACTCAGTTTATCCTTTTCATTTCAAACAATGGTACGATATTAGTGGGCCTCCAATGATCTAATACTTCATCTCTCACAATGCTCATCCCATTCAATATCTCACACTTCTCTGCCTTAACTACTATACTGTCATAGTCTCCCCTTTTTCTGTGGATACAGCAGCAAAGTATTCATTACGAACTACACCCGCATCTTCTATCTGCATATATTGATTACTTCTTTGATCCCTAATATTATTCTTTCCCTAATTATCTTCCTGCCCTTTGTGTGCTTATAAAACACCTTTGTATTTCTTTTGGTTTTATTTCCAATTTCTTTGCTTTCTGAATTTCCTTTTTATTTCACTCCTACCCTCTTTATGTTCTTCTTGGCTTCTGCAATTCAAAGCTCTCTCTGTCTGACATAACTTTCCCTTCCTTTTCTTACCTTACCCTCTCTGCATCCTGTTATCCACAGGGCTCTGGTTTGGTAATCCCATCCTTTTCTTTAGCCCAAACCGTGTGACTGCCCCCAACAACATCCCTCCTCTCATTGCTCTCTCTCTAGCTTCAAGTAGCTGTTTCTCCTAGTAAAATTGGCCTTTCCCAACTTAGAACCTTTTCTGCTATTTGGAGACAACGAGAGACCGCAGATGCTGGAATCTGGGGCGACCATCTGATGGAGGAACTCAGCAGGTTGAGCAGCATCTGTGGGAGGGGGAAGGAACTGTCGATGTTTCGGGTCGAAAACCCTGCATCAAGACTGATGGATGATCTGACACTGGTCCTGTAGGCAGGAAGGACCTTCCCCCCACAGAAGCTGTTTGACCTGAGTTCCTCCAGCAGATTGTCCGTTGCTTTCCTGCAGTTTTATCTTTATCCTTTTCCATAACGATGTTAAATCTAACTACATTTGATCACAAATCCCAACCCCACCAATGGCAGGCATGCCTTCAGTTACTCTGAAATTTCCTCTTTAATAATTCTGTCTCTCTATTTCACTTTTTTCCTTTAAGATACCTCTTAAGACCTCTCTCTTTTATCAAGCATTTAGACATCTGCTTATTATCTCCTTAAGTGCTTTGGTGTTAAATTTTATTACAACACTCCTGAGGTGCCTTGGGGCATTTTGCTATTAAAGGCACTACATAAATGGAAGTTGTTTATGCCAAAATGCAAGACCTCTATCTCCTTTACAAAGGAAGCAGTTTGTTAAACACAATAAACTCTCATGAGGTATCAGAGGTAATCTCATTTTTAACATTAACTCTGTAGCGACAAGTTGTTGCAGAATCTAAAAGCAGTGGCAGAGAATGCAAGATGGCACTACATGTAGGTTAATTCTATTTAAAAAATCCCATGGCGCTTTTCAAAGTAGTGATTGCTTTAAACGTTTATCCCCCTACAAAAAAAGATCTGAAAACAATGTACTGATCATTCACGTTAGTGATATTTGTAGGTCCTTGTGATGTGAAAATCAGCTGCCGCATTTGTCTTCAGAACAACAATGATAACTTTAGAGAAATAATTTATTGGCTGTGAAGTGGCTTGGTACGCCACAAAGCCATAAAAACTATTGTATGAATGCTGTTTTTCTTTAAATATTGATTCAACAGGAGACAGTTCAAATTAAAATATTTTTGTAATAGAATATTACAATAATATTCTATTACAATATTACTGTAACGGAATACTGTACAAATTGTGTCCAACACTGACATCCATCACCAATCAAACCATAATGCCCACACAGACACCAGCTTAATGAGAACACAGATGATGCCTCATGAAAATTAGCTCTTTCATGGTTCATTGTAAAGAGACCATAAGCTAATACGCTGGTCTTTAGATCCTGCAGCCATTAATCTTTCACTTAGAACGGCATGGTCGGAGAATGTCACGCAGTGGATGCTTGCTGTGTGGTACAGTAGGACAGCCAGGGGCTTCAGCTTTTTCCAGCCAAAGATACGGACCCGATGATCCCAACCGGCTGTGGCTATTATCTTCTTGTCTTGACGAAGGCAAGCGTGAGCTATCCCAGCATTGACTAACTCTACCATTTTCTGCAGCTGAGGAATTAAGTTGGAAATAATTAGCTTTTCTTTGGTCATACTTTCAAGGTATATTTTTGCCCAAGTTATTTCTACTTTGTTTCAACTACTTTTATGCATTTTAATTGTAGTTCTTTTCTAAAATTTGATATGTACGATATTAATAATTAACACAATAATTTCTGCGGGATTTGGTTTCTAGATTTCAACTATAATAATCTTTGTGCAATTATTCCAATTTTAGACATATTGTACGCTGGAGCACAGTAACAGACAATCACAATTTAGCCAGAATATTTTTACCTCAGGGAACTGGAACAAGTTGCAGCTTGATTAAATACAGTCATATCTTGGAAAATGTAACACTAAAGCTCTTAGACTTGATCTTTAACTGTAAGCACCTGAACATAATGTAGCAATGCCCTTCATTGTGATGAATAATGCGACAGATATGTGATATCCTATAGATTGTGTTCTACTGCTTGTTTTGTTAATAGGTCAATATACTAAAGAGAATGGGCAGCCAAATACAGGCAAGACATGAAATGCAAGCTATCATGCTCAGAATCACTCCTCATCTTTAGCTTTACTTTGATCCATATGCCAACCTGGCTCAATAAGTTACTGTTATAACAGATCAGCTCTATTGACTTTATAAGACACAGAACATAAAACAGGTTATAATTTTAGTACCTGCTAGATTGACAATTGAGATAACATGCTCTGGCTACAAATATTGCAAATGGTACATGATTAATTAGCTTGATCTGCAACAACTCCTCTTCATGACTAAATATTTTTTCAGCATATCAGACCGTTGGTGCAAACCCTAATAAATGGCGTACAGATCACCGTTGCTGACCTTAAGGTTCTGTTGCTTGTCAAGGCTCCAAGAGCCTAGAACTTTTTCTGACGAGCCAGAGATACCCTTGACCTTCTCCGGATCAAAGTCAAGACACATGATTGGCTCTTTGTGGCAGGTGAGACGGCTCAACATTTTCTTTTCCGATAGGTCCCAGAGGGTCACAGATCCGTCCTCGTATCCAATCAATATCAAAGGCCGAGAACAGGAGAGAGGCTAGTCAGAAAAAGCAGAGAAAGAGATGGTAATGCAGCATGTAATGTGCATTGACAAATTCCGATCTTTGCTGCAGTTAAACCTTAAAAATTTAAAAGTAAAACAACCAACAGTTCTCACAGTATTACCAGAAAATAATACAGATGGAGCATAAAATCTCATCTGGCAACTCATTGCAGAGTTTTGAGTATTAAGAAGGGTGAAACAAGCTCAAGGAGCCTATTCTTGTTCCTATGTTCTAGCTATTCTCAACTGGATGCATTCAAAACTTTTATTAAATCCAGCTTAAATGGTACATGTGTTCATTATTTGTGAATTTACTGCTATCTTCATACAAGATCAAAGTTATTACCACCATCATCACTGCAGAAGTTATTATCAGACCACAGATTTAAAGATAATTCCATTTTGTGTGCTTTTAATCACAAATGACCATTCAATAAAACACTGATATTCCACTATCCAACTGTTTGGCAATCTTGACGGTTTCGCATCTGGCACCAGGTGATGCTTCCTGCGACCCCTTGAAACTTACCGATGCCCCAGTTCCACACCCCCTGAAATTAACCAGGGTCACAGTTCCCATGATCCCTTGAAATTTACTGGGGCCCCAGTTCCCACAACTCCTGAAATTGACCAGTGCCCCAGTTCCAACACCCCCTGAAATTAACCAGGGCCCCAGTTCCCACACCCCCTAAAATTAACCAGGGCCCCAGTTCCCACACCCCCTAAAATTGACCAGGGCCCCAGTTCCAACACCCCCTGAAATTAACTAGGGCCCCAGTTCCAACACCCCCTGAAATTAACCAGGGCCCCAGTTCCCACACCCCCTAAAATTGACCAGGGCCCCAGTTCCCACACCCCCTAAAATTGACCAGGGCCCCAGTTCCCACAACTCCTGAAATTAACCAGGGCCCCAGTTCCCACAACTCCTGAAATTAACCAGGGCCCCAGTTCCCACACCCCCTGAAATTAACCAGGGCCCCAGTTCCCACAACTCCTGAAATTAACCAGGGCCCCAGTTCCCACACCCCCTGAAATTAACCACTGCCCCAGTTCCCACAACTCCTGAAATTAACCAGGGCCCCAGTTCCCACAACTCCTGAAATTAACCAGGGCCACAGTTCTTACACCCCCAGAAATTAACCAGGGCCACAGTTCCCACATGCCCACCAGGGCAACAGTTGCCATGCCTCTTTGAAATAAACCAGTGCCTGAATTCCCACGCCCCTTTGAAACTCATTGGGGCCACAGTTCCTATGCCCCTTGAAATTAACCAGGGCTCTGGTTCCTATACTCTCTTGAAACCCACCAGAGCTTCAGTTCCCAAGTTCCTTGCAATTCAGTCAAGCCCTGGGTCCCACATTCCCTTGGAGCTTAATGTGCTCACTCCAAAATTAATTCTAATACTGTGTAACATCTATAAAAAGTGAATTTAAAATGTATTGGGATATTAATAGAAAGAACAAGTATTTGTTTGGAAAGATCTGCTAGGCCGGCACCAACAAAATCCTGAGCGTGCCAGATTATCAGAGTTTGCATTATGTTTGATAACGTCACATACATAGTGCTTATAGAGCAAGAATTATTGTGAATATCTTGAAAATGATTGTTTCTCTCTTTGTTTTCTGTTCTTCACCTTTAACCTGTCTAGTTTCTCCCCCATTACCCCATTAATTAATGTTACTATTTCTTCTGATGTATTTTGATTACTTCACAGATGCTCTCCTGGACTGCTTATGCTACCCCCTGTTTATGCTAATTCATTTCTGGTTTCTTCTCTCCATTCCCATTGTCCCTTTTCATAATGTTTCCTGGTCCAAATCAAGATTCTGCAGAGAAAACATTAGTTATATTTTACCCTTATTTAATAAATTGCAATGCATTGTGGATTATTAGGCGTATAATGGATTTTATAGAAACGACAGTTATTAAAAAAGTTTGTTTTCCCCCAAATAAGTTCAAATTTTGGACAAAAATAAATGTTTAAATAAATTGCTTAATAAGTGCACATTTTTCCACAATAAATACTGGTAAAGGTCACGTCAGGGCGAAGGATACTCCGTACAACAGGTGTGGAGCATTAAGAACCGTCCAAGAGACACAGAAACCAGCTGAGATGGATGGAAAAAGTCAAAGGCTACATCAATGACCATCAGCAACACTGCATCAAATCCCATAGGATAGTGCTTTGAAAAGATGCTAAATGAGATGTGTAACAAATTCCTTTTTCTACAAGCCTGAGAGAGACTTCAATGATATAAAAACAGGAAGATACATCAAAAGGAAAGCCACTGCTGGCATTTTCAGTTTTGCCATCAAGTAATTTTTCTTCCTGTTATATTGTAATTACTATGAGTTATCAATACCAATACCAAGTTAATAAAATGTTATAAGAAACATTTGTCAACAATGTCCCAAGTTAATTTGGGTAATTTTAGAAATAAATATTCACTTGGCTGTAATGTTGGCTTTCCCATATATACCATTTATAATCAATCCGTTAGGTATAGAGAGCTAGACCATCTACAATTGTTCCAGATCTCACTGAAATATAGAATCATTATTATTGAAGGTACTTAACCAGTAGCTTTGTAATTAAACATCTTTTTGAAGGAGTGTCTTGTTAATTACAATATAGTCTAAAGTCAATATTATTATTTCCTGTTTGCGACATTGACAAAGTGCCAAACTTCTCAGCCAACAACCAAGCTCCCCACCCCCACCCACGCACTTGCACAAAATAAACAGCGCCTGCTATTCGACTGTCTGCAATACTATGTGCATCTGTGTTCCGAAAAATTACAGTTTTCCAGGTGAATCGGAGACAGGCTGAAGAGAAAACAAATAAGGCACCTGATCAAAACATGAATCACATGCTCAAGGCAAAATGAGTCAGTGCTCAGATTTCTGCAACACATTCGGTGTGTATTACCTGCCAGAGTTTCAGACACATGGGCATGCCCAGTTTAGCATCTGCTGGCGGCTTTAGGGTCCACACTGGCGTCTTATTAGGTAGATCTATAACCTTCACCTATATTTTAAGCAGGAGGTAAAAGAAATAAACACAATTAATTCAATGTTATGCCAGGCGTACAGGTTCTAGCCCACATAGAAAGCCATGGGCAACAATTTGGCAATAATTACAAAAACTCCAAGTTGTCTCATATTTTCTCAGTGGAAGATAAAACTGCATTGTCAGTAACCGAGATACCAATTACCTCCACCGTGTCTCATTCAATATTTTCGTTGTTTTCTCAATATAAATAAATTGCTTTACTTTAGTGCAGAGTTCCAAAAGCTTCAAATGGAATATCCAACTGCAATTATTCTTCTTTAAAAAAAAGGTCAACCAGAAACATTATCTGTCAAAAGTGATGGATTTACCATTTGGCATCTCAAATAGTAAATCCATCACCGATAAACTCTTGTGATTTGGATTGCAAACGACAAGAGTTTATTGGAGGTATAACACATGCAAAGAAGTACTAACCATAAGTGAAAAGCTGCTAATCTGGCAATCCAACGCAACAGTGGAGACAATGCTTTCATTTTGCCTATTGTAATTGATCACTATCTAATTATTCCATATTTAAAATGTCATGTATAATCTTGCAGAGCAAATGCTCTATCCAGTTATAATATGTATGCACGCAAATCAGATTAATTTTGTTGCAAAATTCCAACATTAGAATGAAAAACATACTGCACTTTTATTGCCACATAAATGGTGGAGAGTTACTCCATAACTAGTATTAACTTTTTTTTCTTCTTCCCCCCTCCAATCGGGCAGAAGATACAAAAGCCTGAAAGCACGTACTACCAGGGTCAAGGACAGCTTTTATCCTGCTGTTATCAGACTATTGAACGGTCTCCTAGTATGATAAAATGGATTCTTGACCTCACAATCTACCTCGTTATGGCCTTGCACCTTATTGTCTGCCCTTTCTCTGTAACTGTAACATTTTATTCTGCATTCTGTTATTGTTTTCCCTTGTACTACCTCGATACACTGGTGTAATGAAATGATCTGTATGACATGCAAAGCAAAGTTTTTCACTGTACCTCGGTACATGTGGCAATAATAAACCAATTTACCAATGAATGGTTCTTCACAGAGATCCTATTCCTATCAACGGTGGCTGCACTTTAAAAATACTTCAGTGGCAGTAATGTGCTCTAGGATGTCCTATGGTATGAAAGACCCAATATCAATGCAAGTCTTTCTTTATGCCAACTGAAGAGAAAGGCCCAGTTCTTCACCAAATTAGTCAGTGCATCCAGAGCATGCTCTGGGCATTTATGTTCATTCACAAAGTGTTATTAAATGTGAGGTCAGCTACAAAATTAACAAGGCACAGTTGTATCTTTTTAACTCTTTTAGATAGAGAGATAGATCTCTTTATTAGTCACATGCACATCGAAATACACAGTGAAATACATCTTTTGTGTAGAGTGTTCTGGGGGCAGCCTGCAAGTGTCGCCATGCTTCCGCTGCCAGCATAGCATGCCCACAACTTCCTAACCCGTACGCCTTTGGAATGTGGGAGGAAACCGGAGCACCTGGAGGAAACCCACGCAGACACGGGGAGAACGTACAAACTCCTTACAGACAGCGGCAGGAATTGAACCCGGGCCACTGGTGCTGTAAAGCATTATGCTAACCGCTACACTACCGTGGAATTTTTTGTTCTAAGTTTGATTTAGCAAAATTAAATTCCCCAGCATCTGTGATGGAATTTGATCCAATTTCTGGCTATTAATCCAGGGCTCTAGATTACTAGTCCAATGACAAAGACACTATGGGACATACAGATAAACTGGAGAAAGGAATTGAGACAATTTGAGGCATAGGAGTTAATATTGGATCAGACTTTTCAGGAATAGAAAATTCAATTTACATGAATAGAATCTGAACATGGGTACTGCATTGCCGTATAATAGGACCCTCAGATCCATCTAGTAAAGTATATAGTTACCTCTGACAGATCCTTGCCTGGCAAAGCCAAAAGGTAGCTGCCAACACCTTGATCCAATAGCGAACACTGGCAGAATCCGTAGCTATCCAAAGGAATACAATCCAATATTGTTTTGCGCCCTTCTGCTAGATCCCATGTGCAGACAGTCGAATCCCGACCTTGGCTGGATGAAAATATGCAACATATCAATACAAAGCAGGACTCTGAGCACATTTCTTGAGTATATCAGCAATAAACTGCCATCAGAACAAAGCTTTAGTTGCAGTAACTTTAAACTCAATAGCATTAAAGCTATGCCTTAATAATTTGTTAATTTTCATTCCTTTTAGACAAATCTAGGTCACTCTTCAGGCTACATTTCTGATTCTCTCCCAAAGCAGATCCTAGCTGTGTACAAAACCATAGATGCCACAAGTCCTTCAGTACTTGTTCAGAGACAACTTTAGATGTGATCCTACATTTTAGGCAGTGGTGTCATGTACATCAACAGCCTACTCTGTAATAGAGCCGAGTCTAAAACTATGGCCAATACACAATGCATCATGTGCAATACACACATACAGTATCTCGTCCAACACACACACAGGCACAAACACACTTTCCAGCATATTCATTGGTTAAAAGGGGCAGAATTCCATTGGATTATGTCCAGAGAGTGAGTTGATTCACAGTGCTTAACAGAATCATTTAACTTGGAATGAACCAGAACCTAACAGTTCTACGTCAGACAGCCTGCAGTGAACATACCTGTTAAGTTTTATATTTTAAACCAACTTGCCTAATAAATATAATGCCTTCAACTAACTTTTGATATCCTCACTGAATCACTTAAACAGAGCAAATACCAGTGGGATAAAAATTAAGTTTCACACAAATGATGTGCCCCCAGTTAATCATTACTTATTAAATTTTTCACCCATCCAATTGTATGAAGTTCCTTTTGATAATTCAGCAAGATTACCAATGAGAAGCTAGATTTTAGGTGTCGCGATTTCTAGTTCAATTCTTACCTTTTAGTTGATCTCAGTTGGGGCAACAATACAGGAGATATATCCTTGGCACCCATTGATTGGTGTGTTATTCTAAACCATCCAATTTCCAATGCTTTAAAACATACACATTCTCAGGAATTTCAGCTATTCTGCAGTGAACTCCATCCCTCTTCCAAATAATCAAATTCTAGTGCATACTAACCTGATGAGAGATCCTCTCTGCTGCAATGTTTGTATCCATAAAATGGATTTTTCATCATGACTTTCCAGTACTGTATCTGCCCTGCGTGTCTTTAAATTCCAAATGTGTATTAGTCCATTAGCTGAGCTGTTGATAGAAATATTGTAGTCATATGATCAAAGTACATCAGTTTTGGGGGGAACAAATTCTACTTGCGCATTTAATCCAATTCTGTAAACAAAGTTCATGCAATTAGTAATTCTCAATGGCAGAAGTTAATAGTTGACTCAAAATGTCCAATAATGTGCAACAGCTGTATACAGAGTCATGCTAGATTTTTAGAAACAAATTTATGTTCCACTCCAGTGCAGATTTATTAAAGAACAACACAAACAATGCAAGGCAAAATAGAGGCTACTAACATAAGGTAGTCAACAAGGAATCCAACTCATAATGCAGAAAAAGTTCTTTACTTAAAATGTGGGAAGAATGTAGGGAAACCAGTGCTTCATCTGACTGAGGTGATTATAAAGGGAATGGCAAATAAGCACAAGGGAAAAGAACTTAACAAGTTTATATAAGGGCAGATGGCAGGAGGCACATGCAGAGCATGAACACCAGCGTGGGCTGGTTAAAGCTATCAGCTGCCCCTGCGTTGTATACTGTAGATCAATGTTGTACAATCTGAGTGTTTCACAGACCTTCAGAATGGGATAGTCAAGGGTATATATGACACAAGAAGTTCAAAAACTAGAAGCAAATGAGGTTTTGACCTTAAAAGACAGTCAGAAAGTACATTTCCACTGCAAAACAAAATATTATATGTGACAATATTCATGGAGTGTTTTAATCACCACTTTTCCCATTTCATCATACCCAATTTCTTTAATCCTGCCCCTCCTCACCAGTCTGGACAAGGCTAGCTTAAATAAAACAGAAACTGTTGGATATACTCAGCAGGTGAGACACAGGATCTGTGCAGTGAGAAACAGAGTTACTATTTCAGGTTGGTGTCAGAAACATGGGCTTCTTTCCTTTCTATTGCCAGAATCCATTATTCAGCCAGCTGCAGTAGAGTGGAGATGGTCCTGTCAATACTCCCCTGTTCTGATATGGGTGGATGCTGGTAACATCAGCATTCATGGAGGTGAACGAGGACCTTCACTTCAAACCAGTGCAGTCAGTGTACTGAAGATGGTTCAACATCACTGTTAATTAAGGAGTTCCAGGACTTTGCCCCAATGAAAGAACCGTATACTTCCAAGTTAGGATGGTGCAAGACTTGGAGGGGAACTTGAGCTTTGCTGACAGAGATAAAACAGCCTGTAGATCTTATTTTCGTTTCTATGTCTCTGTTACCCTGGTCCTTTAGGGTGACAGGGGTCAACGCAGATTATGCATCATTTGACCAAAAAAAAGCATCCAGTGCCAAATATTTCTTCTAAACCAATACCCAAAACATGTTACAGCAAACAATTAAAATAAAACTGAGGAGATAACATAATAGGCAGCTAAACCCAAATTAAATTACAATTTCATATTCTGTGTACTATTTCGGTCCCGAATATCCCTATGGAGATTTTAAGAAGCAATGAATAAAAGGAGCTATTTCCAGTCCTCTTGAAAATTGAAGGATATTTGGCAAGATATTCAGAGCATCAATACTGTTACGGACTCAGTGAAAGTCCCTTTAAGATAGAGAGTGTGTGTGTATGTGTGTGTGGGGCGTGCTTACGTCAATAGAAGATAAAGGACGTAATGATGTTGTTGAAGAAGTCAGAAGAAGGAGAGAGAGAGAGAAGGGAGAGAGACACCAGCCTGCTTGTTTTCTCTATCGATGGATGAGAAACAATAACTGTGTTTGCCACTGAAACCCATGTGTGGAAGTTCACTTTGTTGCTGACCTGTAATAGGAAACAGGTATTTGTGTGTGGACGACCACGATTCGGATGCTTTTCGGGGTGAGGAAGTCACTACCGAGTAAACACTGAAGTGTCGTTTGGGTTCCATCGAGGAACATTTGGATTTCATATGTACTCTCTCTATGTTTCTCTACGTCTACGTCTTATCTTCAGACAACGGTGGTTGTTGAAGAAGCCCTTGCTCATGTTTCACCTTATGGCTTGCGGAACTGAACTTTAAGAACCATTCCGGAACTGGGAGTTTTGGACTTTGCCACACCCACACACACACGGAGAGTTTAGTTTTGGGGTTAACGTTCGAGGTTTAACATTTTTGAATTCTAACATACTAACATTTTTACTTTTATTTTACGTATTATCATAAGTAGTGATTAATAAAATAGTTTTTAACACTAAATCATGCTCAGTGTGTTTCTTTTGTTGCTGGTTTGTGACAATACTAAAGTCAAGAAGAAACCTGACCATGTTCATCCCTTTCCTTCTAAAAGATTGTAATTATTTAGAAAAAATGCCAAATTACCTGTTCTCCAGTTTCAAAATATGTCCATGTAAATCATAGTGTGATGCAACATTGAAATAATATGCGGCCTGGCACTGGTTACACCCAGCAAGAGTTCCATCAGACCAAGTACTACATCAAACTCAATGCCAAATAGTGATAATTATAATTTGGCTTGTTTCATACCAATTATCCTTAGTCAGTGCTTTGGATCAAAAAGATCACAAGGGATAATTGCTTGGGCCCCTTACACAAAAGGTCGATTACAAATAGCACTCAGTTCAACCCTCAAAACAGTTGGATGGTGGTACTTGGTGAGGTGGGGCAGCAAGACAGACATATAATTGGGGAACAAGTCCATGACTGCATCTTCAGCTGGATAGATAGCCTATTTGGATTATTGCTTTAGGAAAATTTCAGGCTTAGGCTAGTTATCGACATTCAATCAGTTCCAGTCACATTCTGGAATAAAATCTGCTTTTCAATTTAAGTTTGCCTCTTTGAACCTCAAAAGTTCAAACGAAGGAAATGCAGTTAACAGCTGCCACTGTTTGGTTTCTTTTTACTATCAAAAGCAGAATATTGTTCACTCCACTGCATCACGATTCCCATTTGTTGGTTCCTAACTTAATCGGGCATAACTTAATCGGGTATAACTTAATCGGGTTTTCTGGATCATTGGGGCCTCTTTTGGGGCAGGTATGACCTGTTCAAAGAGGACGGGTTGCACTTGAATCCCAGGGGGACCAACATACTGGCGGGGAGGTTTGCTAAGGCTACTGGGGAGAGTTTAAACAAGAATTGTTGGGGGGTGGGATCCGTACTGGAGAGACTGGGGAAGAGGTGTTTGGCTCTCAAACAGAGGAGGCTAGGAGTCAGTACCATAGGCAGGTGATAGAGAAGGGACATGTTCAGACAGGCGTGAGATGTGTCTATTTTAATGCAAGGAGTGTTGTGAACAAGGCGGATGAGCATAGAGCTTGGATCGATACTTGGAGCTATGATGTGGTGGCCATTATGGAGACTTGGATGGCTCAGGGACTGGAATGGTTGATTCAAGTGCCGGGTTTTAGATGTTTCAGGAAGGACAGGGGGGGAGGCAAGAGAGATGGGGGAGTGGCACTGTTGATCAGAGATAGTGTCACGGCTGCAGAAAAGGTGGACGTTGTGGAGGGATTGTCTACGGAGTCTCTGTGGGTACAAGAAGGGGTCAATAACAGTGCTGGGTGTTTTTTTATAGGCCGCCCAATAGTGACAGGGTTATTGAGGAGCAGATAGGGAAGCAGATCCTAGAAAGGTGTGAGAATAACAGAGTGGTTGTGATGGGGGATTTTAATTTCCCAAACATCGATTGGCATCTCCAGACAGTGAGGGGTTTAGATGGGGTGGAGTTTGTTGGGTGTGTTCAGGAAGGGTTCTTGACACAGTATGTAGATAGACCTGCAAGAGGAGAAGCTGTGCTTGATTTGATATTGGGTAATGAACCTGGTCAGGTGTCAGATCTCTCAGTGAGTAAACATTTTGGTGATAGTGATCATAATTCTATCTCCTTTACGTTAGCACTGGAGAGGGATAGGAACAGACAGGCTAGAAAGGTGTTTACTTGGAGTAAGGGGAATTATGAGGCTCTCAGGCAGGAAATTGGAAGATTAAATTGGGAACAGATGTTCTCTGGGAAAAGTACGGAGGATATGTGGCAAATATTCAGGGGATATTAGTGTGGAGCTCTGCATAGACATGTTCCGATGAGACAGGGGAGTCATGACAGGTTACAGGAACCGTGGTGTATGAAGGCTATAATAAATCTAGTCAAAAAGAAAAGAAAAGCATACAAAAGGTACAGAGAGCTAGGTAATGTTAGAGATCTGGAGGAGTACAAGGCTAAAAGGAAGGAACTTAAGAAAGAGACTAGGAGAGCCAGAAGGGGGCATGAGAAGGCCTTGGTGGGCAGAATTAAGGAAAACTCCAAGGTGTTCTACAAGTATGTGAAGAGTAAGAGGGTGAGATGTGAAAGGATAGGGCCTATCAAGTGCAGCAGTGGGAAAGTGTGTATGGATCCGGAAGAAATAGCGGAGGTACTTAATGAACACTTTACGTCAGTATTTACCATGGCAAAAGATCTGGGGGATTGTAGTGGGGACTTGCAGCGGGCTGAAAAGCTTGAGCATGTAGGTATTAGAAAAGAGGTGGTGCTGAAACTTTTGGAAAGCATCAAGTTAGATAAGTCGCCGGAACCGGATGAGATGTACCCCAGGCTGCTGTGGGAGGCGAGGGAAGAGATTGCGGAGCCTCTGTCGATGATCTTTCCATCGTCGATGGAGACGGGAGAGGTTCTGGAAGATTGGAGGGTTGCGGATGTTGTTCCCTTATTCAAGAAGGGGAGTACGGATAGCCCAGGAAATTATAGACCGGTGAGTCTTACCTCAGTGGTTGGTAAACTGATGGAGAAGATCCTGAGGGGCAGAATTTATGAACATTTGGAGAGGTATAACATGATTAGGAATAGTCAGCATGGCTTTGTCAAGGGCAGGTCCTGCCTTACGAGCCTGATTGAATTTTTTGAGGATGTGACTAAGCACATCGATGAAGGGAGAGCAGTAGATGCAGTGTATATGGATTTCAGCAAGGCGTTTGATAAGGTACCCCATGCAAGGCTTATGGAGAAGGTGAGGAGACATGGGATCCAAGGGGACATTGCAGTGTGGATCCAGAACTGGCTGGCCCACAGAAGGCAAAGAGTGGTTGTTGAAGGGGTCGTATTCTGAGTGGAGGTCGGTGACCAGTGGTGTACCTCAGGGATCTGTACTGGGACCCTTACTATTTGTGATTTTTATAAACGACCTGGATGAGGAAGTGGAGGGGTGGGTTAGTAAGTTTGCGGATGACACGAAGGTTGGGGGTGTTGTGGATCGTTTGGAGGGCTGTCAGAGGTTACAGAGGGACATAGATAGGATGCAGAGTTGGGCTGAGAAGTGGCAGATGCAATTCAACCCAGATAAGTGTGAAGTGGTTCATTTTGGTAGGTCAAATATGTTGGCGGAATATAGTATTAATGGTAGGACTCTTGGCAGTGTGGAGGATCAGAGGGATCTTTGGGTCCGAGTCCATAAGACGCTCAAAGCAGCTGCGCAGGTTGACTGTGGTTAAGAAGGCATATGGTGTATTGTCCTTCATCAATCGGGGAATTGAATTTAGGAGCCGTGAGGTATTGTTGCAGCTATATAGGTCCCTGGTCAGACCCCACTTGGAGTATTGTGCTCAGTTCTGGTCTCCTCACTACAGGAAAGATGTGGAAGCCATAGAGAGGGTGCAGAGGAGATTTACAAGGATGCTGCCTGGAACGCGGAGCATGCCTGATGAAAGCAGGTTGAGGGAACTCGGCCTTTTCTCCTTGGAGAGATGGAGGATGAGGGGGGACCTGATTGAGGTGTATAAGATGATGAGAGGTATTGATAGGGTAGATAGTCAGAGGCTTTTCTCCAGGTGGCCACAAGAGGACATAGGTTTAAGGTGCTGGGGAGTAGGTATAGAGGAGATGTCAGGGGTAAGTTTTTTACTCAGAGAGTGGCGAGTTCGTGGAATGGGCTGCCGGAAACAGTGGTGGAGGCTGATACGATAGGGTCTTTCAAGAGACTGTTAGATAGGTACATGGAGCTGAGTAAAATAGAGGGCTATGGGTAAGCCTAGTAATTTCTAGGGTAGGGACATGTTCGGCACAGCTTTGTAGGCCGAAGGGCCTGAATTGTGCTGTAATTGTTCTATGTTCTATGTTCTAACATGTACTACTCCACTTTGGAAGAGTATTGCAGCTGCACATATTGATTTCCTCATTCATTTCAATGACGCTAACTCCCAGATCACCATAACAAAGACATTTAAATGCATAATCTCCTCAGTTTCAACTTGCAGTAGAAGTAAGGGAACTAGAACTGACAGTGTGGCATGATGAAACAAGAATTGCTTCAGTTATACTGTACTTTTCTGTAAAAAAAACACTTGATTGTATGAGTTCTGCCACATAAAAGCAAAAAATTCCTAAAACATCAAGCATAGGAGCAAAAGGAGTCATCCTGCTCCTCAAGCCTATTCATTTAGTTTAAGGCTGGTCAATACCTTACTTAACTCCATTCATCTACCTTAGTGAATGTGCTCAATTTTTTTTCATTCAATTGGCAACTAAATATAGTTTGCCAAAAACTCACTTTTTTCAATATTTGCAAATTAGAGATTTTCCACAATCTCAAGTACATACCTTCCCTATAAGTCCTGATAAGAACCTATTCGATGTAATTTTTAATTTGAAGCCTTTCTATAATGCTTCAATATCTAAGATTTATGGTAGATTATCAGGAATGAATAAGGTCCCTTTAAACAAAAGTAAAAATGCTTGGGAACGTGATCTGCAGATTTCAATTTCTGAGGAAACTTGGAATCAAATTTTTAAACAGGTTAATACTTCATAATTATGTGCACGTCACTCCCTCCTTCAATTTAAAGTGGTCTATAGAGTCCACCTGTCCAAAGGCAAGTTATCGCATTTCTATTCAGATATATCTCCTTCTTGTGACAAATGCAATAATGGAGAGGCTTCCTTAGTCCATATGTTTTGGTCATGTCCGAGTTTGCAAAATCCTGGATAGAGGTATTTCAAACTTTTTCCGTACTTTTTAAAATAAATCTTAAGCCAAATCCTTTAACTGCATCATTCGGGATTGTTGGAGAAAAAGATATAATTCTGGAGACTTCCCACTTACACAAATTGGCCTTCATTTCTCTTATAGCCAGGAGGGCCGTATTGCTTAAATGGAAGGAAACTATTCCCCCTACTCATGCTCAATGGTTACAGGATGTTATGTCATATCTAAATTTAGAGAAGATCCGTTGCTCTATTTCTGGATCTATTCTGATCTTTCAAATATTATGGGGACCTTCTTTGAACTACTTTCAAAACCACTGATTTGGTGCTAAATGTACAGATATTGGCCAGTACTACTATATCTTTCGGATGTTACTAAACAGCTTTGGTTTTGGTAGTGGGGTTAGATTTTTTTTATAATAAAATTATTCCAACTTATCAATATCAATTGATTTTATTTTGTTTATCAATATGAAGCATTGTGATTTCTTGTGTGATTCAATATAATCTATTTCGTAACATTTTCTTTTTTTTCCTTTGTTTCATGCATTTTGTACTTCTTATTTGAAATTAATAAAAATATTGACAAAGAGAAGGCTGGTCAATATCTTAACTCCATTCATCTACCTTGGTGTATGTGCTCAGTTTTTTATCTTTCAAGGGATGTGGGCTTCGCAGGCTGAGCCAGCATTTAATTGCCCTTCCCTAACTGCCCTTGAGAAGGTGGTGGTGAGCTGCCTTCTTGAACCGTTGCAGCTCTTGAGGTATGGGTATACCCACAATGCTGTTAGGGAATTCCAGGATTTTGACCCGGCGACAGTGAAGGAACGGCGATTTATTTCCAAGTCAGGATGGTGTGTGGCTTGGAGGGAAACTTCCAGGTGGTTCCCATGGTTTTTGTTGCCCATGTCCTTCTAGCTGCTGGAAGTTGTGGTTTTGGAAGGTGAAGTCTTGGTGAGTTGCTGCAGTGCATCCTCCAGATGGTACAAACTGCTGCTATTGTGTATTAGTGCTGGAGTGAGTGAATCGTTGTGAATGGGGTGCCTATCAAGCGGGCTGCTATGTCCTGAATGGTGTCCAGCTTCTTAAGTTTTGTTGAAGCTGCATTCATCCAGGCAAGTGAAGAGTACTCCATTACAGTCTTGACTTGAGTCTTGCAGATGGTGGATGGGCTTTGCGGAGATAGGAGGTGATTTACTTGCCACAGGATTCCTAGCCTCTGACCTGCTCTTAGAACATAGAACAGTACAGCATAGGAACAGGCCCTTCGGCCCACGATGTTGTGCCAAACTAACTAAATTAGTAATCAATGAAACAAATCCCTTCTGCTTACACAATATCCATATCCTTTCATTTCCCACACATTCATGTGCCTATCTAAGAGCCTGTTGAACGCCCCTAGCGTGTTTGCCTCCACTACCACCCCTGGCAGCCCATTCCAGGCACCCATCACTCTCTGTGTAAAAAAAACTTACCCTGCACCTCCCCTTTGAATTTACCCCCTCTCACCTTAAATGCTCGCCTTCTGCTATTAGACATCTCAACCCTGGTAAAAAGATACTGGCTGTCTATCTATGCCTCTCATAATCTTACAAACCTCTATCAGATGATTATCACAATGTGCTCTTGTTGGCACATTGTGTATATAGCTATTCCAGTTCAGTTTCTGGTCAATCATAACCCCCAAGATATTGATAGTGGGCGATTCAGTGATGGTAATCGAATGTCAGGAGGTGATAGTTGCATCTTCACTTGTTGTATATCATCGTTGCCTGGCTCTTGTATGTCGCAACTGTCACGTAACCTATCAGCCCAGGTCTGGATACTTGATATCTGTCGGAAGCATTTATGTCAATTTTACAAAAATGAATCAAAAAGATTTTGCTAGCTGTATGTGATTTTAACCAGAGCTTCAATTAGAAAATCAGTTTGTTATATAAGTCTGGTTACTTTGCAAGGATTAAGTGTTTCTTTATGCCAGAGACCACTGTCACACAGTAGAGAATATTGAAATTTTCCTGCTGTCATAATGTTGGTTCTCACCATATATTTTCCTCATCACAAAACCATTGAGGGAGCTAATGACTGTAAGTCTTTATTTTAAATATTCTAGCCATCTGTCACCACCATCTTCTCAAAGACAACTAGAGATGCAGCATTAATTCTACCCCAAGCCCACCAAGAATGAAATCCTTTAAAAAACCCAACAGGGTGCTGAACAAAGACAGCCTACTCTCTCTATCCATAACAAGCTCAATTAAAAGCTCTGCATCCACTTCCAAGCAGCCCTTTGCTGTACCCACCAGGTTCAAAATTTGGTTCTTGATGCTCTTGGGTGTTTTACTACCCTGGTATCATTAATAGAACAGGCTGGTGCTTTAACAAGTTAAACTATCAGACAGGAGAGAGCAAAGCCATCATCAGAGATATAATGCTGGCCAGTAATTGTCCACCTTGTCAGCTGCATCGCCATTAAATGTACCAAGTAATCAATACAACGATTTTTGTTTTCTAAAGCAAATATATGGATTAATTCAACCATATATAAACAAAATTCCTATGTCACAAAACTACCTTGGACAGAAAAACTAGAAATGCTCTCAGTTTATCGCTCTGTCACTTGTATGCATGCTACAGATATAAAAATGGTCAAGGCTATTAGAAAACAATATTATAGCCTGATGATATCACTGCAGTGAAAACATGGTGAAAATGTCACATTAACGAACTTTTGTTTCAGAAAAATTTGTTTAAGGGTCATCTTGCATTTACCCTCACACTACGGAGTGTCTACAGTACTATCAGTATCCTTACACCGAAACACTGCAGGATATCTTCCATTTTATTGGCCTCGTACACATGCTACTTTTGCATTAAATTTCAACACAAAACTCCTTGCCCTTCGGAAGGTGCAGGAGGCACTTCTCACCCTGAAAAGAGTATTGGATCACAGTCCACCTGATCTCTGCAGCAGAAATGCAGTGTGTTTACTGAAGCTCTGGTCCCTCGAAGCACAAACTTTGGATCAGGGGGATGCAAGGCCATGGAGTCACCACTATTCTGCAGAGAGAAACAGCCAATAAGTTACGGAAAGAAGTTCAAGAAAACTGATCTAATGTTCCATAATTCACAATGCACTGGCTCGGTTTGTTGCTGCATCAAAACCACATTCTGCATTTTGCTTTGTGAATCAACAAAATAGCTCACACATTTTGGGGCACACGCGGATAGCAGAATACATTCTAGAACAAATTAAAACATCTAATAGATAAATAATAGCAATTATTCGGTGTAGATTTAGAAAACGTAAATGGATAGTCACCCAGTGGACACAGCACTAAACAGGCATTATTGGAAATAACATATATTTAAAATCATTGACATCCCTGGTAGCACCATCGTCGTCGTCGTGGCTAACCCTCGAGGTCGAGGATGATGGTCTTCGTTCTGTTGATCTATTTATGGGCTCTCAAGTGGCTTATGAGTCCAATCTTGGCTCTGAAAGTTCTTCTGCATTCAGGACAGGTAGTTCCAGATAGCAGATCGGGCTTTGGTTGTCGCTGCCTCTCTTTCCATTTTCTTCTCTTTTCCTCTAATTCTGCACATCTGTCGGCTTTGAAAGTTGCTGTTCCTTCTTGGATGATGGTTTGAAAGAGTTTCCTGTCCTTGGCATTGGTTTCCCAATTGTTGATGTCGATCTTACATTTCTTCATGTTGGCTTTTAAGACGTCTTTGAATCTCTTCTGTTGTCCGCCTCTTTTACTTTTGCCTACTTTAAGCTGGGAGTAGAAGATTTGTTTCGGCAGACATTCGTCTTTCATCCAAACGACATGACCGCTCCATCTTAGTTGGTTCTTGATTACGTAGGCTTCAATGTTTGTTGTTTTTGCTTCATTTAGCACACTGATGTTGGTTCTTCTATCTTCCCAGCTGATATTTAAGATGTTTCGAAGACAGCGTTGATGGAACTTTTCAAGTGCCTTCAGATGTCATCGGTATGTTGTCCAGGTTTCTGATGCGTACAGGAGCGTTGGGATCACCACTGCTTTGTACACTAACATTTTGGCGTCTGTTTGGATGTCACGATCATGAAAGACTCTTGTTCGGAGACGTCCAAAAGCTGTTCCAGCACATTTAAGATGATGTTGGATCTCGTCATTAAGGTTGACATTGGAGGAGACGTGACTTCCAAGATATGGAAAGTGGTCCATGTTTTCCAGGGTTGTTTCGCCAAGTTGAATTGATGGTTCTATCTGATTTGTCTCAGTTGGTGACAGTTGGTAGATGATCTGAGTCTTCTTGGAATTGATGGTAAGTCCAAGTTTCACATACATCAGAATAGATAGATACAGCTATAAACTCATTTACCATATGATGATTTTATGACTTTAACCATGCAATTTAGGAAAAGTGCAGAATAAAGACAGAATATTTGCCCACATGTATGGGAAAGATCACAGAGCAGTTCACTTCTCCCCCTTCAAAGTTACACCTTGCATTTCTCCACAATAAGCTTGATCTAACATCCATCTACCTGCCAATGATCTCCTAAAGCCTTTCTTCACAGTTAACAGTGCTCCCTGTTTTGAGTCACCTGCAAATTTTGATGTGACACACAAATCCAGTTTATAATATAGAGGGGAAAATAATTGCGAACTGCAAATTCCAAAAACGCTGCATAATAACATAGGAAATAGGAGCGCAGTGAATCATTCAACTCCAAATGCCTGTTCCCAAAACAGATCAGATCATGGATCATGAACAGGCCATTTTCCTGCACTGACCCCATATCCCTCAATTCCCTTAATATCTATCAATGCCTGTATGCAAAGGTTCATGCATTTAATGTCATTTTATGCAACAAATTGGAAAAGAGCGGAGAAAAGGATCATTATGCAACAGCTCAAATAGTACCTCACAGAATCCTCAAACTAAGCAGAGAAAATAGCCAGGCAGAAGCCAAATTTTTTTATTCGAAGTGCAACTATAAAAGTAATTATCTCCATCCTAAACATTCACTACAACATCTTTGTAGAATGCCAAGAATATCTTTATACCTCTGCATTTTACTGCATCTCCTACTTCTACTACTAACTATTCCTTACTCCTAATTACAGCATGAACACTTTTTTTTGTGAGCTATTATTTCCTGAAGACAATTATGTAGAACAAATAAATGTGATATTTGTATGGATACGTTCTATGAAAGGAAAGCAAACATGACTAAATCCAGTGTGGGCAGCTGAAGGCAGAGACAAATGGAGGCTCAAAATGAATCAAGCAGGAAAATCATACAGGATCAAAAAATAACTACAGAATGTGGTGGCCCAACAGTGCAGGAGTCTCAAGAGGAAGGGTCTCAGAAGACTTGCTCCAACAGGCTACTTGGATTGAGAGGTTGAACTTCCTCATTTGCACCGTTCCAACTGTTGATCAGCTGGCTTCAACAACCCTTGCATGACCCAAACTCCTCCACTGATTGCATGAGATGGGCCTGTAACCTCCATTTACTACTCGTTCTCAGGTATGTTCCATATCTATTTAGTTGCAGTTACTTCCTGCCTTCAGCTATTCTGTTGAAAGCGTGACACATTAAGTGGAACAGATAAAGTAGGTACCATTTGCAAGACTAGTACATTTCTCTCCCTCCCCCCAACGCAATCCCTCTTCTGGAAGATATTATTTAGTTCATCAGGCTAAGAATGACAAAGGAAGACAAGAACTTTCTCCTTCAAATAATAAGTCTCATGATTTATTTTTGATGCTACATGCAAACTGACCTCTGTGAGTAATGTCAGCAACATCTAGAAAACAAAACTGGATATCCTGTCTCCATTAGAAAACTGCTTGGTTAAGAAGCCCCGGTTTAATTGTGCATTGCTAATCTGTCAACCACTCAGATTTGTCAGCCCAGCCTCCCTAATTAAGGCCAGTGCAGGGTAATGCTTCATAAGTAAATGTTGAGCGATTAAGATGTTCTCACAGTCAGGTTCTCTTAACTGTTAGGAAGTATGTTTTGTGCAAGCTCATTTCTCCTTTGAGGATCTGTTTGACAAAAGGCTTTCACTTATCACCCTTTTGTCAAACATATGAAATGCTATTTTAGTGCAACCCAAAGCAATTAATTTCACAAAGCTGACATGGCTGAAGATCTACTTACAGAAAAATTAATGTTACATGCTACACCATTAGCAATGAGGCACTTTTAGTATCTATATATAGTACAGAAACCTGGGCACAGCGATTTAAAATTACATGTATTTAAAACCACATTGTTCTATATTCAAATGATTTAATTTATAAGATTTCATTAAGACAGAACGATAGAAATTAGTAACATATTGACTTTAACTGTAAAAGACGATATTCATTTTGTATGTTCAGTGTGTAACAAAGAGTGCTGAAGTCAATTAGTAGTTCACAGCACCAGTTCTATCTTTTCCTTTCACTGAGGATCCACAGGGTTCAGAAAAGCAAAAGCAGTATTTTATCGAAACCGGACAATTGCTAAATACTCCTTATCAGCATTAAGCAGTAAGCAGCTTTGAACCCTTTGAGAAATAAATTGAGAAAAGATTCTTATTCATCGCATTACCAAAGCTGAAATTGGATCACTTCTGTAATTTAAACTAAAAGACAGTGATAATTTAAGTTGGGGGGAGGGAGTAATTAATTTAGTTAGAATGAATCAAAGAGATTTTCTTTTTCAATATTCTCATCCCAATCCCATATATTGTGGATCCCATCCCTCTTTGAAGAAGTAACCAAGAGTCAGCCTTGTAGTCAGCAGAAGCAGATAACACAGGAACTGTAATCTGACTCTAAGCCTTGGATAAAGAAAGTTTGTTTCCTTGTGACCATATGATGGCTTGTCCATCAACACATTCTCACTAATTAGGCCTAATTATCAGGCAAAGCTTGCTTCCCCTTCATGTTATTAAATCAGAAATAATCATGAGCCCAGGCTTCTGTCAGCACCTGAGGGACCGGAGACCCTAATTCAATTGAAACCACTATCAGGCCCAGTCTTTGGAAGAGCTTGCTTGGCTATTTCTCCTGGCTTCAAAAGATCCGGGTCCCATTGCAGCATGCCAACGATGCATTCTCGGGAGTGGATGCGTCTGTATGACTGACAATGACACCCTTGACCCCCGCATTATTTCACAAATTACCACTCCAGAAGGATACTGATTAGCTTTTGTGCGCTAATATTGGATGAATGGCATACTAAACTCTTAAAATGCATTCATAACAAAACATGGCGCACGGACAGAGTAAAGGAAAAAGGATCAGTGTCAGCAGAATGGACTCCGTACAAGTCCCATATTTTTGACAAAGACAGGACAGATTGATTAGAATCCAACAGCCACGATTGTGTTACTCGTGAGCACTTATTGAGGAATCTGTATGCCAGGGATTTAGATAAAGTTTAAAAACAGGGATCCCACTGAAATTTGAGGAAGTTTTCAAAGTCAACATGTACAAATCTTGCCAATTCTACTTCCAATTTGTAAATTTTTGGCATGAAGTTTTGTTGTTCCCAAGTACTGAAGAATTTTACATTTAGTTGGCATACAGGATGTTTATTGCTAAATTCAGAGAAAGCCACGTTGCTGTTTTCCAGTTCAAATACTTCAGTGACCAGCAATGAAAGAAAGAGTAGTATATGAAAAGTTACAGGGTATCTAAAAAGAGAAGTTGAAAATAGCTTCAGACTAGATTATTTTCCAGTAGTTAATTATTTAACATTACCCCAGATAAAACTTGCAATGAATAGCACACAACCATTAATCCTTCACCACGTACCCTGTGACCACAAGCCAGAAACCAGTGCCAGCAATGAAACATCAGCAAAAGCTAAACACAAAACAGGTCAACACCGCACAGCTAACAACAAGAGCCTGGAATTTCACCCTGTAAGTGAGACCTGAAAACATATTCTTTCTGCTAATGTCAAAGATCCACCCAATGTAAGACTATGTACCTGATGGAAAACCTTTTCAAAGAAAGGTGCAATTTTAAATTTTGACAAAACAAAATACCATGTTCTAATATCTAATGTTGTGTCCCTGATACTTCCTAACTTGAAGCATACACAAACCTGACCTGTTCCAAAACCAAAATGCCTGTCCAAATTCACATGGGGAAGCAAGCCTCTAAATGAAATGTACTCTCAAATATATTAAGTCCTATGTCCCAGCATCATCATCCATTTGACTTAAAGGGCACTAAATTGACTGCTACTGTTTCATGATCTGAAGCAAATGTGAAGGAAAGCGTATGTGTCTCGGTGCTTTTTGTTTATATATTATCCCTCCATTTAAAGACTATTTAGAAATATTACCTTACCATGAGATTGAGACTAGAGAGCATGCAACCTATATCAAATAGCTTGAGGATTCAATATGGTTTCTCCCATCATAATTTTGTTGAGATATTAAATGAAGGAATAGCAAGGGAATAATTAATAAAAAGGAAAGGAAATATGGCAGTATAACGGTAGCGTAGCGGTTAGCGCGACGCTATTACAGCGCCAGCGATCGGGGTTCGATTCCCGTCACTGTCTGTAAGGAGTTTGTACGTTCTCCCGTGTCTGCGTGGGTTTCCTCCCACATTGCAAAGACATACGGGTAGGTTAATTTGGGGTTTAAAATGGGCAGCGTGGACTCGTTGGGCCGGAAGGGCCTGTTACCACACTGTAAATAAAATTTTAAAAATTATTAAAAAACCTGATGGTCATAACATTTAAACAGTTACATACAACTCTGCAAAGCTTTAAAAATATACACAGATAACTAATGGGAGTGGGTGGATAGGATGAGAGAAACAGCTTAGGCCGAAACTATTCTTAGTTAGATCATTTTCGGGAGAGATAAAGCAGGGAAATGGGAGAGGGCACAACCAGCTACGGTTTTACAACAAATTTTGTTTTTACTAATGAAAACAATCAAACTTGTGTGAGTTGGAAATGCAACTCATTCAGGTGCTAGAGCACTGACAATAAAATGGAAAACAAGGAAAAGTAGTCATAAGGATAGAAAAATGGGAGGGTGGGAACAAATGTCCGGATGGTACACAAACAAACGCCTTTCACTGTATCTTGGCACATGTGACAACGATAAACTAATATTAATTTAATTTATATAGTGTTGTGCTTCCAGGTATCTGTGCTGACATCTTGTAAAAGAACTGAAAATAGAAACAAACTAAGTAATGCCAAACCTTTCAGAGGTTTCAGCAAAACTGAGGGCATTGCAAATGGTGTAGAAGAACATAGCAGCTCATGGTCGGAGGGAGACAGAGACAGAGACAGAGACAAACAGATGGGGAGAGCAGATAACCCCATTTTTAGAGACAGCTATGAACAAAGGAAAACACAATAATAACGAGATTTATATAGGGGCACACTGAACACACGACCAACAAAAGTGACAGAAACAGAAAATGCTGGAAATATTCAGCAGGTCAGGTATCACCTGTGGAGAGACAATCATAGTTAACATCTGTAACCTTTCATATACCGTTCTCTCACTGATGAAAAGTCATTGACCTGATACATTAGCTGTGTTTATTTCTCCTGCGGTGCTGCCTAATCTGCTGAATATTTCTAGCACTACCTCTTTTTATTTCAGGTTTCTGTCTGATTTACAAACAAAAGAACTGATCTTTGATAATTATCCAAAGCCACATTTGGAATACTGCATAAAATTCTAACCAACCATGAACAGAAAGGATATCAACCAATAAACAAATTATAATGAAAATTCTTTAGAATTATAACATGAGAGGAAGATTATAGTTATCAAAAAGAGGCTTAAGTATTAAGCCTTTTTAAAAAAAAATTAACAGTAAAGGTAAGCGGGTAAATCTCACTGAGATTTTTTAAATTGTGGAAAGATTTTGACAGGTTAAATAATGAAAGATAATTTCCATTCATTGGTAAAACAGTAGAAAGGATACATAGTCAGGTATTTATTCCACTAGAAGAATATACAATTGTTTCACCTTTCACACCGTAAGGCTTTTAGAATGGAAGGAATTCTTCTTAGCAAGTGGCCCCTGAGGCAAATACTTATACGATTCACTTAAATAATAAAGCAGACTATAACCTTATTTATAAGTGGATTGAAAGGTATGTTAAAAGGGCAGTAAAATGGGACTGCAACGACTAAAATAGATTGAACTGAAGAATTAAACTGGGCATTGTGTATGGATTTAATGGACAATAAAGACAAGATTCATAAGGTATTTTAGAAGGAAGCATGTAAATATTTCAGAAAGAAAAATGTGAATAAGAGGGACAGGGAAGTGAAACTAAGGATATAGCTCATTCAGAAAGCCAGTAGAGGCATAATGGACCAGAATGAATCATTTGGTCCTATACAATAGTCTCATCCAGCTCTGTAATTTCCATAATAAGGTCCAAGGGCACTCAGTATGACATGATGTCTATAACAGTAAGTAATGAGGTAATGTCATTGAAGGACTTTGGAGGGCAACTCAGCCAAAAGCCAGAAGCGTGATTCCTAGCATCACTGAAAGAAGTTACCATGGAAGTTGCAGAAATTTAAAACTCCTAGCTCTCAATAGATAACTAAGAGGGCATCACATACAGGGAACACTTTTCCATATAATGTCTTCCTTCATCTGTATTAAGGAATTAGACAAATAGCAAATTATACATCTACAGGGCAATGGGAACAGAGCATTAAGGCACAATGAGTCTAACAGACCTTCTGTCCTGAGTTATTCCGTGATAATACGAATTACCTTTGTATGGTCTATCTATGATGGGGGCTTGACAGTGGGCACAGACACAGTGGGCCAAAGGATCCGTTTCATGTTGTGTGACTATGACTTTCTATAATTCCATTTAAATCGTAAACAATAGAAATATATTAAACCAGGCACACTACTTCTAACTAAACTGTGATAGTGGGAATCAGAACACAGACTCAAACTAGGAAGAGACCAATGACACGATTCTTTTTTCTTTGCAATGAGCCATCTATCCACACAAGACATGATAGAAGAACAGCAAAGACAACAGTCCCAGTATTATTTGATGCATGTTACAATTTGAGCAAGAGACAGTAAATTATATTTATATGGATGACCTACAATCGGAACAAATAATTTTCCTCAACTGTTTCTATTTAGTGAATATGAACAATAAACAATAATTATTTTTAATTGCTGACTTTTGAAAAGGCTGCAATATCACTCCAGCTGAAAATTTGTGCTCTGAAAACAGTGTTAGACATGATAATCATCCTATGCCGGTTCCTGTACTCTTGCATTGCCTGGAAATAGGTCAAATTGCAGGTAGGTGGGAACACACAATTACAGTTACACCAGCCCACCCACATTGAATACAGCAGCTGTTAGAGGGACAGAAAGTCAACTTTATAAACATATTTGCATTGCAATATCTATGAAAGCAGTGTTAACAATATGAAATTAAACCTCATTGTACATCTTCAAGTGGAGTTTTGCTGCTTAGTGCCCAAGGGCAACAAAATGAAAAATGACAGATGATCGAAGTTCCTGCAAAGTAAGCCCAAGGACACACAGTCTCACAAGGGTCTCAATGTGCTTGCTATGTTTCAAATGTGCGACAAATATATTTTCTCTCACCACTGCAAAAAAGGGGAAATAGGAGCTCTCTGACCTAAAATTTGACCTTATACACTGAGCTATTACTGATGTCACACAATGGAACTGACAGGGAACACCACCATAAGCCCCTGATCTCATGTAGTGATGGAGAAACAGAACAGGTAGTGTCATTATCACCTCAAAATCCAAACTGTCAATTTAGGCATACACACCAGTGCTAACTCTTTTCATTCTAAAGGATTAATTACACTTGTATGTTGGCATTCAGTTGTGATCTGAAAGGAGCAAAAACAAAGGCATGCACTTCGATAGCCCAGCAAAGAGCTTCACTTACATCATCAACACCAGGGATATGGTTATTCAATGCAAGGTAACATCATCAACAGGCCCTTGTAAATACAGCAATTAAAGAAAGACAGACGAACTTGCATTACTGTACAACCTCACTTTCAACACCTCAGTGCATGAAGTTATTTTGAAAGTGCAGCCACTTCTGTAACGCAGGAAGCGCAGCAGAGAAGGTGTCACAGACTATCTAATTTTTGTAATGTTTGTTGTGAGCTAAATATTGCCCAGAACACCCAGGATAACTCCCCTTCTCGGCTTAAAAATAGCACCCTGGGATCTTTTACATCTACCAAATAGACTGCCCTTACTTTAATGTCCCACCTGAAATATGGCACCTTAAAAAGATGCAGCACTGAACTAGAATGTCAAACTTGCTTTTGTGTGCAACTTTCTGAACTGGGACTTGAACTACAACCTGCTGTTTCAGAAGCAACTGGATCATAGAATAGACTTCAACATAAATATTTCCATGAAATGCATGTTAAGTACTGACTGTAGGGTCTTTTGATATTTTTTAATGCTTCATTAGAGCTTCCCAGACTACATGACATTGCACATTTTAAAAACAATTGACATAGAAGCAACAGGAGGCCATTCAATCCCTTGTGCCTTTTCCAGCATTCAATAAGGTCATGGCTGATGACTTATCCTCAGCACCACTTTTCTTCACCTTTCCATATCTCTCGATTCTCTTAATATCGAAAAACTATCGATCTCTTCAGCAAGTAGATGGTTTCAGCTTAGGTCATTCCAGAAGAGTATCATGCTGCTGTTTTCTCTCTGCTCAAAAAGCAACTGAAGATCTACAAATGCCTCACCTAACCATCCTTCATAACAAGTACCTAGCATGATTCTAATCAACGAAGACAGAGATCCCAAGGAGGGTTGGTGAGAAAAAAACAATCCACTGATACAAATCTATAATCTGCCATTCTGTGGAGCTGAAGTAACACTATTCAATTTTCTTCTACTGGCCAATGCCTCAGGGTCAAGGAATGACTTGTTTCTACTCGAGGTTTTGTGGATTTTAAGGTGGCTAATAAACCGACACGGGAATCACAGACTCTTCCACAATATGGGGCAGGTGGTAGTTGACAGGATGGGCAGATGGAAGAGGTGCATACCTCCTGCCACTTACACAGGGTTTTCAATGTGGTCCCAAAACATGGGCTCACAACTCTGCATACCATCCCTAGTACTCCTCCACTCTGAGCAGTCGTGGCCACAGGTTCCCAGGAGTTAGTGGGGATGTTGCACTTCTCATGGAAATATGTACATGCATCACTGAGAATTAACGTGATGGTACTTCAAGGAAATGGGAAGACAAGTGACACATTGACCTTTATTGCAAGATGACTTGAGTACAAGGATAAAATTTTAGTGCAATTATACAAAGCCCTTGTGAGATCACACCTGGAACACTGTGCACAAGTCTAGTCTCCTACCTAAGAAAGGACATACTTGTGACTGGAGTGTAACAAAGGTTCACCAGATTGATTCCTGCAATGAGGAGGGTGGTCTGTCCTATAAAGAGAAATCAAGCAAACTTTACCTCAACTGCCTATGGTTTAGAAGAATGGGAAGTGATCTAATTGAAACATACAACATTCTTACAGATCTTAACAGAGTAGACTGAGGGATGAGGTTTTCCCTGGGGTGTCTGGATTCAAAATAAGGAGTCACAGTCTCAAAATTAGGGGTTGGCCACTCAGCAGTGAGGTGAAAGGAAACTTCTTCACTCTGAAATGAATCTTTGGAATTTTCTACACAAAAGGATAGTGGGGCTCAGTTGCTGAAGCATGCAGTGGGGGATCCACTGTGATCTCTCACGATGTGGCGAGGGATCTCCTCCCCTTCCTTCAAGGTGCGGCGAGGGATCTCCTCCCTCACAGTCCAGCGAGGGATCCCTCCCAGCGAAGTGAGGGATCTCCTCTCCTTCCCTCACAATGTGGCGAGGGATCTCCTCTCCTTCCCTCACAATGCGGCGAGGGATCTCTTCTCCTTCCCTCACAATGCAGCGAGGGATCTCTTCTCCCCTCACAATGCGGCGAGGGATCCCTCCCAGTGAAGTGAGGGATCTCCTCTCCTTCCCTCACAATGCGGCGAGGGATCCCTCCCAATGAAGTGAGGGATCTCCTCTCCTTCCCTCACAATGCGGCGAGGGATCTCCTCTCCTTCCCTCACAATGTGGCGAGGGATCTCTTCTTCTTCCCTCACAATGCGGCGAGGGATCTCCTCTCCTCCCCTCACAATGCGGCGAGGGATCCCTCCCAGTGAAGTGAGGGATCTCCTCTCCTTCCCTCACAATGCGGCGAGGGATCCCTCCCAGTGAAGTGAGGGATCTCCTCTCCTTCCCTCACAATGCGGCGAGGGATCCCTCCCAATGAAGTGAGGGATCTCCTCTCCTTCCCTTCCCTCACAATGCGGCGAGGGATCCCTCCCGGTGAGGTGAGGGATCTCCTCTCCGTCCCTTCCCTCACAATGCGGCGAGGGATCCCTCCCGGTGAGGTGAGGGATCTCCTCTCCGTCCCTTCCCTCACAATGCGGCGAGGGATCCCTCCCGGTGAGGTGAGGGATCTCCCCTCCCGGTGAAGTGAGGACAACCCTCCCCTCCCCGTCCCCCGTGCACTGAGACCCCTGCCCCAGCTCACACCCCCGCCCCCACCAGGCTCTGCCCTCTCCACCCCCGCCCTCGCCGCCCATTTGTTGCCAGGACAACGGCGGACTCAGCCCGTTGGACCACCCCCGGCCCCCGGCTCACGTCGGCCCACCTGATCTCTCCGGTGACATCCCACCTCACCGACGGCGGCGGCGGCGGCGCCAACGATCTGCGCAGCCGCGGCGAGCGGCGGCTTCCGGCTGCCGCTGCGCCTTCTGGGAAATGTAGTCCCTTGGCCGGAGGGTGAGTGCCCCGAAGTTAGTCAATGTTGGGGATACTGAGCAGGCCGGGCCACATCTGTGGGAGGAGAAGCAGAGCTAATGTCTCAGGTTGGAGATCCTTTGTTAGAACTGGGAGGCAGAGGAAATAAGCCTGTTAAGTTGCAGGGAGGGTGTGGGAGGAGGGATGTATGACAGAGTAAAACAAGGGTATTGGTTTATTATTGTCACTTGTACCTGAGGTACAGTGAAAAACTTGTCTTACATACTGGTCGTACAGGTCAATTCATTACACAGTGCAGTTACATTGAGTTAGTACAGGGTGCATTGATGTAGTACCGGTAAAAACAATAACAGTACAGAGTAAAGTGTCACAGCTACAGAGAAAGTGCAGTGTAATAAGGTGCAAGGTCACAACAAGGTAGATTGTGAGGTCAGAGTCCATCTCATCGTATAAGGGAACCGTTCAATAGTCTTATCACAGTGGGGTAGAAGCTGTCCTTAAGTCTGGTGGTACGTGCCCTCAGGCTCCTTTATCTTCTACCCGATGGAAGAGGAGAGAAGAGAGAATGTCCCGGGTGGGTGGCGTCTTTGATTATGCTGGCTGCTTCACCAAGACAACGAGAGGGAAAGACAGAGTCCAAGGAGGGGAGGCTGGTGTCCGTGATGCGCTGGGCTGTGTCCACAACTCTCTGCAGTTTCTTGCGGTCCTGGGCAGAGCAGTTGCCGTACCAAGCCTTGTTACATCCAGATAGGATGCTTTCTATGGTGCATCAATAAAAGTTGGTGAGAGTCAAAGGGTGACCATGGGGACGAGCTGCAAACAAGGTTATCTGGTCAGCGAGTGAATGGGAGCAGTTTGAGAGTGAGAAGGTAGACAAAAGAAGGTAGGAGTTGCAAAATGTAGAGCAGGAGGACATGCCTGGCAGCTCAGTCTGGGCATGTTCTCCACTCCCAGTGGGGAAACAAAATTTTTTTAAAAACTGGGTCAATATCACTGATACTCACTGAGAAATCAAGTTACTTGAAGTTGTAGAAGTCAATATTGAGTTCAGAATCTGCCCAGATGGAAGATGAGGTGCTGCTAATTAAGTTTGTGTTTAAATTGGTCCCGCCATCGAGGACATAAGATAAGATATCTTTATTAGTCATATGTACATCGAAACACACAGTGAAATGCATCTTTTGCATAGAGTGTTCTGGGGGCAGCCCACAAGTGTCACCACGCTTCCGGCGCCAACATAGCATGCCCCCAACTTCCTAACCCGTATGTCTTTGGAATGTGGGAGGAAACCGGAGCACCCGGAGGAAACCCACGCAGACACGGGGAGAACGTACAAACTCCTTACAGACAGTGGCCAGATTTGAACCCGGGTCACTGGCGCTGTAAAGCGTTACGCTAACCACTACACTACCTTCAAGAGGCAGTGCCTCAAGAAAGCGGCATCCATCATTAAGGACCCTCACCACCTGGGACGTGTCCTCTTCATGTTACTACCATCGGGGAGGAGGTAGAGGAGCCTGAAGACCCACACTCAACATTTCAAGAACAGTTTCTTCCCCTCTGTCATCAGATTTCTGAATGATCCGTGAACACATGAACACCACCTCATTATTCCTCTTTTGCACTATTTATTTATTTTTGTAACTTATAGTAATTTTTATGTCTTGCACTGTACTGCTGCCACAAAAGAACAAATTTCACTGCGTGTCAGTAATAATAAACCTGATTCTGATTATTGTCACATGTACCGAGGTACAGTGGGAAAAACTTGTCTTGCATACCGTTCATAGAGATCAATTCATTACAACTGTTCATTGAGGTAGTACAAGGTAGAACAATAACTGTGCAGAATAAACTATTACAGAGAAAGTGGTAGACAATAAGGTGCAAGGTCATAATGTAATAGATTATGAGGTCAAGAGTCCATTTTATCATACTAGGAAACTGTTTAATTTTTTTTACAAAATAAACTTTATTCATAATAAAAGACAAACTATATACAATTACAAAACAGTGCAAACCTTTACATTCTTGTACAAATCATTCATTAGTGTTACCTTTTTATATAGAAAACAGACGTGTGGCTCCCTGGAAGCTACCCGGTCCCATATTTACAATATTTAGGGGCTTTCTCCCTGTCCCCGCCCCTCCCTCTCCAGTGGCAGAAGAACCCTAAACTGTAGTCCTTCCCCACCGAGCCTTTGCGTTGGCTGTGCTCAGCTTCAGTGCGTCCCTCAGCACGTACTCCAGCCTGGAATGTGCCAGCCGGCAACATTCACCTACGGACATCTTGCAGTGCTGGAAGACCAACAAGTTTTGAGCAGACCAAAGGGCATCTTTCACCAAGTTGATGACCTTCCAGCAGCAGTTGATGTCCGTCTCTGTGTGTGTCCCCGGGAACAGCCCATAGATCAGAGAATCCTCTGTTACGCTGCTACTGGGGATGAACCGTGACAAGGACCCCTGCATCTTTCGCCACACCCTCCTCGCAAACCTACAGCCCGCAAAGAGGTGGGCGACCATCTCGTCCCTAGCGCAGTCTTCCCGGGGGCAACGCGCACTGGGAGTGAGGTTCCAACCATACAGGAAGGTGAGCCCCTCTCACCGCCAGCCAAGCGAGGTCTTGGTGCTTGTTGGTGAGTTCTGGCGATGAGACATTCTGCTAGATGGTCTGGACGGTCTGCTCAGGGAACCACCCCACAGTATCCATCGAGTCCTTCTCCTGCAGTGTTTGCAGGATGTTCCATGCTGACCACTGCCTGATGGACTTGTGGTCAAAGGTATTGGTCTGGAAGAACTTTTCCACGAAGGACAGGTAGCGCGGCAGCATCCAGCTGACTGGGACGCCGTGTGGCCACGGGGCCAGGCCCATCCTTCGCAACAGCAGGGACAGGTAGAAACTCGGTACGTAGCGACACTTGGTGCCCACGTACTTGGGTTCCACGCACAGCCTGATGCAGCCACAGACGAAGGTGGTCATCAGTAGGAGGGCGACACTGGGGACACCTTTACCCCCATTGTCCAGGGACTTGTGCATGGGAAACCGGTTAATAGTCTGATAACAGCATTGTATAGCAATGCGGATTGTAAATGCTAATTAACCTTATTGTAGCAATGCAGAAGGCTGCATACTAATTAGATCATGGTGGGAGTGTGATGGGGAATTGAAGTGGCAGGCAATATAAAGTTCAGGATCACCCCTGTGGTCTGAATGCAAGTACTCTGCAAAGTGGTCACCCAATCTGTGTTTAGTTTCTCCAATGTAGAGGAGACCACAATGTGAACACTGAATGCAGTACACTAGATTGGGCATTGATTGGTTGGTTGGTTGGTGGGGACAGAAGAGTGGACCAGGAATTCACAAAGGGAACAGTCCCTGTGAAATGCAGAAAGGGGAGGAGAGGGGAAGATAATGTCAGGTAGTGGAATCTCTTTGATGGTGATGGAGTTTGTGGAGAATGATCTGTTGAATGTGGGGTCTGGTGGGCTGGAAGGCAAGTACCAGTAGAATTCTACCCTTGCTCTGCCGTGGAGAAGAGGGGGTGAGATCAGAAGTGCGGGAAATGCATGCGATGCAGTCAAGGGCTTAGAGAGAAGCCAGGGTGAGTACAGTCAGAATTGATTTTATCTTCAATTAATGCAAAGATTCATCACTCTCACCTGAAACAGTTGTTCCACAACATAGTTTTGTGTGTGATAAACAGGTTCTCAATTTAAAATAATTTCCAAAAGAACCAGAGAAAGATGGGATTCCACAAGTGTGGGATCAGATTCCATGGAACTTATCAAAAGGCAATGGTGACTTACACTTAGAGGGAACCAATCTGCAGAACAATGGGGAAACAGTTGAATTGTGGGACTAAATTAGAAAACTTTTAAATTGCAGATTCAGCTCAGTGGACCTCCTATTTTATAAGATTCTACGAATTATAGATTTGATCTTGCAATCCTATCTACATGGAGAAGAAAGAGATACATGGTTATGAAGAAAATATTCAATAAATTTTATTGCAAGATAAACAAATGACTTTTAAATCCTATTAACTTCTGCAAGCTGATTTCTGACTTGCTGAATGTTTCCGTGATTTTCTGTACACATTCCCGATTTACAAATTACTGCTGTGTTCCCTGACCTTTGTTGGCTTCTAGTTTGGCAATGCCTCAACTTTGAAGTTCATAGCCATTTTCCTCCCTATCTTTGTAGCATTCTGCGGCTCTGTGAGGTCTCTGTGCCACTGCAATCCTTTAGTCAGCTGTTGTACTTTTCACCTTATTTGGCTCAGCGCTTCATTTCATTTGTTAACACTCCAAAGAACTACTTTGGGATGTTTTACTAGGTTACAGGCAGTATGTGAATGCAAATTGTTTTTATTTGCATGGAGATAATGATTAGTTTATTTCACTTGCATTCCAGTACTTAAAATTGCAGGAATTACGTGCTACCCATTGGTGGAATCCTTTAAGAGCAGAACAACAATTGGACCAATCATTGACACTAACTATGATGCCCACTGTGGGTATTACATTGCAGAACAAAGGCCACTGAAAGAGAGAATAAACAAAATTAGGATGGTGCATTGTCTTCATTTACCCAGTGACAGAGGCTGTGTGTAATCTGTAGGTGTGTATTTGTACCACAGACTTCTCTTACATTGACTTCTTCCTTTTATTTATTGTTTTCTTTTTAAAACCACCAAATATTCAGTTCGTGCTAAAATGGTTACCTTTTAGAAAGAGACACAAAGAGTTGGGGGAACAAGGAGATTCCCTCCCCCTGTAAAGCAAACATCATCATTATAAGAATGTTTGTCTTTTCCATGAGAAAAATAACCAGGACCTTGTAGCTGTCTTTCCCAGAAAGCTGGTTCTTTCATGGATGTATTGTCTACACTTCACCACACCCCACCAACACAAGTCCCCTGTCCCATCTATACTGTCAACAATTGCTGAATAAGCATGAGCAGGACCCCATGTAATGTACAAGTGGTCATTGACTATGTATCTTGTAAGTCTTGCATTCCTACTTTCTCCCAGTTTCTGCATCTTGCCAACCTTCTCACGCATCCTTCACTGCCACGCCTAACAATAAGTACACAGTTAATGGTAGGCTTCTTAATAGCATTAAGGTACAAAGGGATCTTGGGTCCCGGTCCATAGTTCACTGAAAGTGGCTACACAAATGGATAAGGCAGTAAAGAAGGCATATGGCATGCTTCGTTGGTCAGGGCATTGAGTATGAGAGTAAGGAAGTCATGCTGCAGCTATATAAAACTTTAGTCAGACTGCACTTGGAGTATTGCGTACAGTTCTGGTCGCCCCATTATGGGAAGGATGTGGAGACTGTGGAAAGGGTGCAGAAGAGGTTTACCAGGATGCTGCCTGGATTAGAGGGTATGAGCTATAAGAAAAGGTTGGACAAACTCGGGTTGTACTCCCTGGAGTGTTGGAGACTGAGGGGAGATCTGATGGAGGTTTTTAAAATTAAGAGAGGCATAGGTAGGGTAGACAGTCAGAATCTTTTCCCCAGGGTAGAAATGTCAAACACCAGAGGACGTGCTTTTAAAATTAGAGGGGGGAAGTTTTTTACGCAGAGAGTAGTAGGTGCTTGGAATGTGTTGCCAGGGGTAGTAGTGGAAGCAGGCAGTTTGGTGGAGTTTAAGAGGCTTTTAGATAGACACATGAATATGAAGGGTATTGGTATTGCTTTATTATTGTCACTTTTACCGAGGTGCAGTGAAAAACTTGTCTTACAAACCGATCGTACAGGTCAATTCATTACACAGTGCAGTTACATTGAGTTAGTACAGAGTGCATTGATGTAGTACAGGTAAAAACAGTAACAGTAAAGTGTCACGGCTACAGAGAAAGTGCAGTGCAATAAGGTGCAAGGTCACAACAAGGTAAATCGTGAGGTCATAGTCTACCTCATCGTATAAAGGAACCATTCAATAGTCTTATCACAGTGGAATAGAAGCTGTTCTTGAGTCTGGTGGTACGTGCCCTCAGGCTCCTGTATCTTCTGCCTGATGGAAGAGGAGAGAAGAGAGAATGTCCCGGGTGGGTGGGGTCTTTGATTATGCTGGCTGCTTCACCAAGACAACGAGAAGTAAAGACAGATGGAGGGATAGGGATGATACACAGGAGGAGGACATTTAGTATAAATAGGCATCAAGATCGGCACAACATCCTGGGCGGAATGGCCTGTCCGATGCCGTACTGTTCTGTTAACTAACGTTACCTGGCTCCTTTACCAGTGTTTTTGTGGTTGGGGTCCCACTATTTTCAGATCATCATTTACATGTTGCCTTTCAGTTCCTGAACACCTACAACACTAATAGCAATGACAATGTTGGAACTTCCAATTAGACTAATGTCAGTCACTGCTTAATTGTGATTAATAAATGGGAGATGCCCGCTCTGGAATGCAATTGGTGATTTTAGGTTTGCAGCAGTCATAGGGTTAAGGCAACCCTATGACTGCTGCATCCTGTTTTTATTCACAGCTGCCTGCATTCTACATGCTATAGATCACTCGTTTAATTATAAAGGGCAGTTATTCAGAAGCTGATAAGAGGGTAACCCTCAATTTCCTGTTCAGTGGGAGGACTTCTGATGCTTTCCAATGGCAGCAGCTGCCAAACATAAATTTGCTTCTCTCTCTCTAAAAGATTTTATTGAGATCCTTGCTTTACTTTTCATAGTAGTTATTTCATCTGCAGAGAAACTTGATGGCATTAAAGAATTGACTCTTATAATGCTGCCTTTGCATGCCATTCAAGGACAATCCACAATGCTAGCTTTATCAAAGACAAGAAAACAGATTCGTTTTCTTATCATAAGGAGTTTGAAAAAGTTTCCTGTAAAAATATGATAGAAATTTAGTAATTCTCACATCTTACAATATCGATTTTAAACTTTGGCAGATTGTAATTAGAACATCTATGTTCAGATAATATAAGCATCATGGGGCTTAGTCAATGGAGTCTAATAGACCAAAATGATAGCACACAAGAATTATTTCTCCCACAATAATCCTGTATTATTATTAACACTTACCAGCAAACCCCAGTGCAAGCATTAAGCAGTGCATCTGTTTGTCACGACTAAACAGGGAGCTTTAAACCAAGTTGCTGACCTCTCATCCTGCATGTGTTGTTAAAAAAGCATTTTTGTAACTTCTGTCTAGATTACTTCTCCCATTTTCTATCATTTGCTCAGCCCTGTTCCATCTCCTATCTAATCACACCTAATAATATTGATAGGCTTCCGTATCAGAGTAAAGTATTATGTACAATTTTCTGCCATTATTCACTCTCCCTTTTAAAATTGGATTTTTCCTTTTGAGAAAGGCCTATTGTGAGTTACTAAAGATTAATTTTATTTCTTGATATTTTCCCCCCCTTTTGACCAAGTTCTCTTTGACTGAAGGTAGGTGATGTATCTCATATGTCACCTTTCAAAGAATCAAAAGTGCATATAATAAGAGAGAACCAATAAGTTTCTGTTTGTGTCTTCCAATCTGAAGTAGTAAATTTCCACAGATGCATCTGGAGAAAAAATTTTCCAAGTACTTCCAGCACCTTGCTTTTTGCATTTCTGTCACACCTTGGGTTGTGCAGGTGGCTTCCTCTGTAGAGAAACAGAACTGATCTTGGTACTGGCTTCCATTATACAGGATTAGGATTATTCCACAATGCTAAAAAAGGGTAGCTGTAGACAAACACTTATTATTTAAAGGTTGAGAAGATTATTCGGCACCTGCCTTTTATCCCTTTCAGTTTGTATGTGGAAAGGATAAAACCGTTCTCAGCAAGCAGTAAAGCTCTCCAATAAATAAAAACTCCAACTGATCTTATCACTCCCAAACTACTTTCTGCAGATCAAAGAATCCATTGGAATTTAGAAAGTTAAATTCCAAAAAAAAGGTAGATCGGTTTAAGAACTCCCCTTTCTCAAAGGAACATTGAAACAGGAGTCGTCCATAAAAGGCTATGCTGCCATCATGGCCGATCTGTGACCTCCAATAATGTACCTATCTTTGACCCATATCCTTTAACCCTTCTAACAGAAGTCTATCAACCTCAGATTTTAAATTACCATCTGTCCTTGTATTTATTGTCCCAAGTGCAAGTGTTCCAATAAGTTCTACACAGCCTCGCCTTTCCAATTTGAAGTGTTTGCTCACTTGAAAGGTTATGACTCTGTCTATGAGATTCTTCCCCCTACTTCTAGACTCCCAACTAGTGAAAATATCACTTAATATTTTGCCATATCTCAAAGTCAACAATGACCATAAAGAACGTGTGTTATTTTGAATTTTTCCAATTAATAAAGTCTTGTGGCGACTCACCTTACCAGTATCGAACCGGCTCCCGAGATCGCGAGCGTCGTCGGAGGCCCCGACCCAAGATGGCGCGGGGCCCTCCTTCTTCTCCATTGTTGTGCTAGGAAGGCCCCACGTGCGGGAAGGTCAGGTGACCCGCGCGTGACGTCAGCGCGGGAACTGAAACACGAGAAGAGTTTCGGTATTAAAAGGTGCACCAAGCCCCTGCCGAGCAATCGACTTCTTACTCCAAGCAACAGACTCCGTGTCTTTATTCTATAGTAGTGTAGCTAGCCGCTACAATCTTATATATTTGAAATCTGGCCTTGAAGGTCTTCATTCGGAATCATTAGCATTATTTCTCTCTGTACATGTGTGCCTGCCCTGTTTATTTCCAACATTTTCTTTATATTTCAGCTTTCCAACATCCACACTATTTCGCTTTTGTGTTTTGTTTCACCTTTGGGAGATCATTTTCCTCCAATATTCTGCCTCCGCAGAAACTGACATAAAATTGATCAAGGGTGGTAAAAGTGGCACTGGAATTTTCAAGTGGAACTATCATAACACTGAGTCCTAATGGCATGCAGGAAAATCCATACAAAGCCTAGTCCATCATCGTCCTAGTAAGAATCACTTAATTACACACTACACCATAACACTGACGACAACTTAAAGTATATCAGTGACTCCAAATCACTTTGTGACATTACAAGGTTGTGAAAGACGTCACATAACTGCACTCTTTCTTTAAAACGTAGAAGGATGTCATCCCCATAACATCTATTCTGTTTACAATAAGTCCAGATGAAGGGTCTCGACCCAAAACGTCGACTGTCCATTTCCCTCCGTAGATGTTCCCTGACCCGCTGAGTTCCTCCAGCATCTTGTTTTTTGCTCCACACTGCAGCATCTGCAGTCTCTTGTGTCTCCATCTCTTTATGCTTGCTGCTTGCAAGTAAATTTGCAGCTGCCCATTTCCTATTCTCACTGCAATTGAGGCTGAATCTCAATCTTTGCTTGGCTGGAAATTGGTATGGAAACAGATACACAAAAAAAAGAACATTTACAGATAATATTTTATAATTTACTTACTAAATTAATAACAACGGCTTGTTGCACATTTCTTAATCTGATTTATTGTGATAATTAGAAGGAAGGCTGGGAATGAGTTGTACTTGCTGGGACCTGGTTATATATTTGGATTTAAGTTCAAGTTCAAGTTACTTTATTGTCATTCATCCATGCTAAAAAACACATGGCAGAACGAAATGTTGTTTCCCCCAGACTCACACAACAGAGGACATACATAGAACAGAATACATACAATAAACACAACAAAAAACAAAGTACGGAAGTACGGAAGAAATGTGGCAAATATTCAGGGGATATTTGTGTGGAGTTCTGCATAGGCATGTTCCAATGAGACAGGGGAGTCACGAGAGGATACAGGAACCGTGGTGTACAAAGGCTATAATAAATCTAGTCAAAAGGAAAAGAAAAGTTTACAAAAGGTACAGAGAGCTAGGTAATGTTAGAGATCTGGAAGAGTATAAGGCTAATAGGAAGGAGCTTAAGAAGGAGATTAGGAGAGCCATAAGGGGGCATGAGAAGGCCTTGGTGGGCAGGATTAAGGAAAACCCCAGGGCATTCTACAAGTATATGAAGAGCAAGAGGATAAGATGCGAAAGAATAGGGCCTATCAAGTGCAGCAGTGGGAAAGTGTGTATGGATCCGGAAGAAATAGCGGAGGTACTTATTGAATACTTTACATCAGTATTCACTACGGAAGAAGATCTGGGGGATTGTAGTGTTGACTTGCAGCGGGCTGAAAAGCTTGAGCATGTAGCTATTAGGAAAGAGGAGGTGCTGAAACTTTTGGAAAGCATGAAGTTGGATAAGTTGCTGGGACCGGATGAGATGTACCCCAGGCTGCTGTGGGAGGCGAGGGAAGAGATTGCAGAGCCTCTGACAATGATCTTTGCATCATCGATGGAGACGGGAGAAGTTCCGGAAGGTTGGAGGGTTGAGGATGTTGTTCCCTTATTCAAGAAAGGGGGTAGGGATAGCCCGGGAATTATAGACCAGTGAGTCTTACCTCAGTGGTTGGTAAGCTAATGGAGAAGATCCTGAGAGGCAGGATTTATGAACATTTGGAGAGGTATAATATGATTAGGAATAGTCAGCATGGATTTGTCAAGGGCAGGTCCTGCCTTACGAGCCTGATTGAATTTTTTGAGGATGTGACTAAACACATTGATGAAGGGAGAGCAGTAGATATAGTGTATATGGATTTCAGCAAGGCATTTGATAAGGGACCCCATGCAAGGCTTATTGAGAAAGTAAGGAGGCATGGGATCCAAGGGGACATTGCAGTGTGGATCCAGAACTGGCTGGCCCACAGAAGGCAAAGAGTGGTTGTTGAAGGGTCGTATTCTGCGGGGAGGTCGGTGACCAGTGGTGTACCTCAGGGATCTGTTCTGGGATTCTTGCTCTTTGTGATTTTTATAAACGACCTGGATGAGGAAGTGGAGGGGTGGGTTAGTAAGTTTGTGGATGACGCAAAGGTTGGGGGTGTTGTGGATAGTTTGGAGGGCTGTCAGAGGTTACAGACGGACGTAGATAGGATGCAAAGTTGGGCTGAGAAGTGGCAGATGCAGTTCAACCCAGGTAAGTGTGAAGTGGTTCATTTTGGGAGGTCAAATATGATGGCAGAGTATAGTATTAATGGTAGGACTCTTGGCAGTGTGGAGGATCAGAGGGATCTTGGGGTCCGAGTCCATAGGAAGCTCAAAGCGGCTGCACAGGTTGACTCTGTGGTTAAGAAGGCATATGGTGTATTGTCCTTCATCAATCGGGGAATTGAATTTAGGAGCCGAGAGGTATTGTTGCAGCTACATAGGACCCTGGTCAGACCCCACTTGGAGTATTGTGCTCAGTTCTGGTCACCTCACTACAGGAAGGATGTGGAAGCCATAGAATGGGTGCAGAGGAGACTTACAAGGATGCTGCCTGGATTGCGGAGCATGCCTTATGAAAGCAGGTTGAGGGAACTCAGCCTTTTCTCCTTGGAGCGACGGAGGATGAGGGGGGACCTGATAGAGGTGTATAAGATGATGAGAGGTATTGATCGGGTAGGTAGTCAGAGGTTTTTCCCCAGGGCTGAAATGGTGGCCACAAGAGGACACAGGTTTAAGGTGCTGGGGAGTAGGTATAGAGGAGATGTCAGGGGTAAGTTTTTTACTCAGAGAGTGGTGAGTGTGTGGAATGGGCTGCCGGCAACGGTGGTGGAGGCGGATACGATAGGGTCTTTTAAGAGACTGTTGGATAGGTACATGGAGCTGAGAAAAATAGAGGGCTATGGGTAAGCTTGGTAATTTCTAGGGTAGGGACATGTTCAGCACAGCTTTGTGGGCTGAAAGGTCTGAATTGTGCTGTAGTTTTTCTATGTTTCTATGTTTTTTCTGTTTTCTAAAATAAAATTGTGCAAGTAGAAATAGTGCAAAAAACGATATATATAAAATACAAATTTAGTGCAGAGTTAGTGCAATATCGAGTTAGACGACAAGAAATACAAAGCTCAGTGTGTTGTACTCATTGTATAAACATGTTCAGCAGCAGCCAAAGTTCTTATACGTCATTGTGCAAACCGGGGCTTTTGATGCGGCATTTGTCTACCAGCATATTCAGGAGCCTGACAGCCTGGGGGAAAAAACTGTTGAGCAATCTAGTAGTTCTGGCCCGGGTGCTCCAGTACCACTTGCCAGACGGCAGAGGGACAAATAGGTCGTGGGAGGGATGAGAAGGGTCTTCTATGATTCTCTAAACCTTACAGAAAGAGGTGAGCTAAGTTCAAAACAAGGGAAACATGATAGTGTTTGCTGAATACATTGTGCACCTTGGCAATGGAATGATCTTTCCAAAAGTATGGCATGGTCTCTCACTCTCCCTCCAATTTCCTCAGGGACCAGGATTACTCTGATCGACTTAATTTCTGAAATGTCTAATGAGGAAAATATGGGAGCTGGAGACTCCGCCACAGTTTGGGAGTTGATGCACATCTTCTGCCATTTACACTGGAGTTTTATGTGCTTCCTACGAATGGACTCAAAATTTTCAATGCCATTCGGAAAGTTCCTCCTCTGTTTAGAGTGATCATGGGCCAGGGATTCACTTGGATATTGCTCCTCTTCAAGGATACATTGAGAATATCCTTGAGTCACTTCATCTATCTGCCTGGTAATTCTTGGCCATGATGGAGCTCGGAATAGAGTGTCTTGTTTCAAGAGTCTGGTGTGAGGCGCGTGAGCAATATCACCTGACCGATTCTAGGACATCAGTGCTGGAGATGTTGATCTGGGAAAGGACACTGACATTGGTTCGCTTATCCTGCCAGTGGACTTGGATCTTGCAGAGACAGTGTTGGTGTTATCTCTGTAAAGTTTTGAGGTGTCTGCTGTAGGTAGCCCATGACTCAGAAGCATCCAAGGAGGACAGGGATCACTGCTGCCTAGCAGATCATGAGCTTTGTGGCATGCTTGAGGTCTTGATCTTCAAACACACATTTCCACAAGTGAGCAGAGGCGGTGTTGCTACATTGAATGTGATGGTAAATTATATTATCAATCTCCGCTTTCACTGAGACTTGGCTCCCAAGAAATGAAAGCACATTTCCCAAGGTCTCATCATAGATCTTCACAATATGGAGCAGTTTACTCCCTCTTTCAAGACTCACAATATTTTATTTATTCCTGGTAACATTGGTTGAGAGGTAACTGATGTTGCTCTAGAACATAGAACAGAGGGTGTGATCTATAAGGAGAGGTTGGGCAATCTTGGATTGTTCTCGCTGGATTATCAAAGGCTGAGGAGAGTTCTGATAGAAGTTTATAAAATTATGAGAGGTGTGGATAGGGTAGACAGTCAGAATCATTTTCCCAGAATAGAAATGTCAAATGCTCGAGGACACGCGTTTAAGGTGAGAGGGGAAAGTTTAAAGGAGGTGTGCAGGACAAGTTTTTTTTACACACAGAGTGGTGGGTGCCTGGAACAGGCTGTCAGGGGTAGTTGTGGAAGCAGATACGATAGTGGTGTTTAAGAGGCTTTTAGACAGATTTGTTAGCGTAACGCTATTACAGCGCCAGCGACCCGGGTTCAATTCCCGCTGCTGTCTGTCAGGAGTTTGTACGTTCTCCCCATAACTGCGTGGGTTTCCTCCGGGTGCTCCGGTTTCCTCCCACATTCCAAGGACGTACGGATTAGGAAGTTGTGGGCGTGCTATGTTGGTGCCGGAAGTGTGGCGACACTTGCGGGCTGCCCCCAGAACATTCGACGCAGAAGATGCATTTCACTGTGTGTGTTTCAATGTACGTGTGATTAATAACAAAATCTTATCTTATTATTTAACAGGCAGGGAATGGAGGGATATGAATCATGTGTAGGCAGAAGAGACTTAGTTTAATTTGTCATCGTGTTTGGCACAGACATTGTGGGCTGAAGGTCCTGTTTCTGTGTTGTACTGTTCTATGCTCAGATTAACAATGACATCCACATCACATGACATGATTGGTGATTGGGGGCAGAAGATTGGGAGCTGGTATGGCAGTCGGAGAGGAATGGAAAGGTTGTGAACTCGAAGCCAATAATCTTCTTGTTCCCAGCAAGGAGTTCCATCGGCAGACTGGTATGTCAATCAAAGAGAAGGCAGCAGTGGTCAATGGGTAGCAGCCCCACTCCAAGAAGTTGAGCACAAAAAAGCCCTTTAGTGCTTTACTGAAGTGGTATTGCACTATCAGAAATGGACTTTTTCAGATAAGCTGCTGAAATATCCTTCACATTGCCCTGGTGAGCATTTATCGCTCATCTAGTCTCAAAAACAAAATACCTGGCTTGTTATTTTTTCTATTTATCTCCTTATAATATATTTCTGTTTATCTCAGTTTTCTATACGGGAGCTTGCTATGCAGAACTTGCCACACTTCCAGTATAACAAGCAAAAATATTTTCAATAAATCCAAGTGCTTTATTTTGCAGATGCTGGAAATCCAAAGTAAAAGCAGGGAGGCTGGAAACTCAACGGGCCAGGGTGCGCTTGAGGACTTAGCTAATAGATTTTTTTTCTGTCAAAGTTAAGTTGAGCAAGATAGAAGTGATGAAATGTTAACAACCTTTGAGAATGTTGCCAGAACTCGAGAGCCTGAGTTATAGGGAGAGGTTGGGCAGGCTAGGACTCTATTCCTTGGAGTGTACGAGACTGAAGGGTGACCTTATAGAGGTGTATAAAATCTTGAGGGGCACAGATAGGGTGAATGCACACAGTCTTTTTCCCAGGGAAAGGGAATCAGAAACTAGAGGGCATAGGTTTAAGATGAGAGGGGAAAGATTTAAAGGGACCTTCGAAAAGTTATCAGGGATGCCAAGAGGCAATACCAACTCAAAATAGAGTCCCTGACCAGCCGCCAGTTATGGCAGGGCTTACATGCCATAACAGGCTACAAGACGAAGTCAGGCTGCATAGCTAACAACAGCGCATCCCTTCCTGATGAACTTAACGTATTCTATGCGCGTTTTGAACAAAAGGGAAGTGGATTGTCACCATCCACCCTGACAGCCACCAACGCAGCTGAACCTGTGATCACAGTGGAGGACGTAAGATCAGTCTTCCGAAGAGTGAACACGAGGAAAGCACTTGGCCCAGATGGTGTCCTGGGCCGCATGCTCAGATCTTGTGCTGATCAGCTGGCTGAAGTATTTGCGGACATATTCAACCTCTCCCTGCTTCAATCTCAGGTTCCCTCCTGTTTTAAGAAGACCACTATCATTCCGGTACCAAAGAAAAGCAAGGTAGCATGCCTCAATGACTACTGACCAGTGGCTCTGACATCCACCATCATGAAGTGCTTTGAGAGGTTGGTCATGGCACGCATCAACTCCAGCCTCCCAGACAACCTGGACCCATTGCAATTCGCCTATCGGCAAACAGGTCTACAGAGGATGCCATCTCCCTGGCCCTACACTCAGTTCCAGAGCATCTGTTTATTGACTACAGCTCTGCCTTCAATACAATAATTCCAAGCAAGCTTGTCACCAGACTCCGAGACCTAGGACTCAACACCTCCCTCTGTAACTGGATCCTTGACTTTCTAACAAACAGACCGCAATCAGTGAGGATAGGCAGCAATATCTCTGTCACGATTATTCTCAACACTGGTGCCCCACGAGGCTGCGTCCTCAGCCCTCTACTCTACTCCCTATACACCCATGACTGTGTGGCCAGATTCTGCTCTAACTCCATCTACAAGCTTGCAGATGATACCACTGTTGTAGGCCGTATCTCAAACAGCGATGAGTCGGAGTACAGGAAGGAGATTGAGAGCTTAGTGGAATGGTGTCATGACAACAACCTTTCCCTCAATGTCAACAAAACAAAAGAGCTGGTCATTGACTTCAGGAAAGGGGGCAGTGTACATACACCTGTCTACATCAATGGTACTGAGGTCGAGAGGGTTGAGAGCTTCAAGTTCCTGGGAGTGAACATCACCAACAGCCTGTCCTGGTCAAATCACGTAGATGCCACGGCCAAGAAAGCTCACTAGTGCCTCTACTTCCTCAGGAGGCTAAAGAAATTTGGTTTGTCCCCTTTGACTCTCACCAACTTTTCCCGATGCACCATAGAAAGCATCCTATCTGGATGCATCACGGCTTGGTACGGCAACTGCTCTGCCCAGGACCGCAAGAAACTGCAGAGAGTTGTGGACACAGCCCAGCGCATCACGGACACCAGCCTCCCCTCCTTAGACTCTGTCTTTACCTCTCGTCGTCTTGGTGTAGCAGCCAGCATAATCAAAGACCCCACCCACCCGGGACATTCTCTCTTCTCTCCTCTTCCATCGGGTAGAAGATACAGGAGCCTGAGGGCATGTACCACCAGACTTAAGGACAGCTTCTACCCCACTGTGATAAGACTATTGAACAGTTCCCTTATACGATGAGATGGACTATGACCTCACGATCTATCTTGTTGTGACCTTGCACCTTATTGCACTGCACTTTCGCTGTAGCTGTGACACTTTACTCTGTACTGTTACTGTTTTTACCTGTACTACATCAATGCACTTTGTACTAACTCAATGTAACTGCACTGTGTAATGAATTAACCTGTACGATCGGTTTGTAAGACAAGCTTTTCCTTGTACCTCAGTACAAGTGACAATAATAAACCAATACCAATACCGGGGGCAACTTCTGCACACAGAGGGTGGTGGGTATATGGAACGAGCTGCCAAAGAATGTGGTTGAGGCAGGTACAATAACAACATTGAAATGGCATTTGGATAAGTACATAGATAGGAGGGGTTTAGAGGGATTTGGCCAAATGCGGGCAAATGGGACGCTTAGGTGGGCACCTTGGTCGGCATGGATGAATTGGGCCGAAGGGCCTGTTTCAGTGCTGTATTACTCTGTCACTCTATGACTCCATAAAACATCAAGTTTCTCACTCTACAGATGCTGCCTCTGGTGTTCCAGGTTTGGAACTCCCTCTCAACTTGTGAATGGCAATCTTTTGGCCTCTTCACTGCTGGAGACTGGATGGTTAGGCATCACTGTGCACCACTCCTTCCTCCCCCAGTACCAGGACCAGACACCCTCCCTGAGGGTAATGGCTCAAGAGGGTAGCATTGCTCTATTGCTTGTTAGCTAGGAGCTGCTTCTAGTGTTGTGGTTGCCTGCATTGATATTACAATTAGAAAGTCTCCCCTAGAAACCTAGCGGGATATTTCAAAAGATGTTTCTTGTTAGCATTTTACAGCACTTGCACCAAAATACCCATTTACCTCAAACCTCCCTTGGGTTTTGGGGACTATTACTTATACTCCGGTGCTATTTTCAGGTCCAAAGGAGGAAAGTATTGAATGAGTAAGAATGGAAGGGAATACCAAAAGACGAGGGGTCTTCTCCCCTGGGCATGTAGCACTTAAGAACAAATAGGACCAGGAGTAGGCCACTCAACCCTTCAAGCCTACCCTGCCACTCAATATGATTGGCTGATCTGCTCCAGGCCACATCTCCTCTTCTGTGCCAGTTCCCCATTGCCCTTGATTCCCTGATCTAATATATATATATATATCTATATATATATATATATAGATATAGATATATATATATATATATATATAGATATAGATATATAGATATATAGATATATGAATCATCTATTTTCTCATTAAATTCCTCCAACGATCCAGCCCCAACAACCCTCGGGTAGAGAATTTATTTAGAAATTCCCATGCACCTCAATTTTAAATGACCACTCCCTAACTGTTGTAACAATATCCCCTACTATCATTTCAAGGTTCTCCTACTAGTGGAAACAGCTCGATATCTCCCTTGTCATATCCCATCAGGATCTTGTATATTTCAGTAAGGTTACTCCTCATCCTACTGAGGTCCAAAGAATATAGGTCTAATTTGTTCAGCCGCTCCTGATGGGACAACCCTCTCAGCCCAGGAATTAGCCCCCTGAATTTCTTTTGGAACTGTAGTGCCATGACGTGGCCGTGTGACACTTCTGAGGTGCACAGTGTTCAAAATCCCTTAACCTTTTCCCTTCCAATGAACAATGTTCCAATTCTTGAGACTTTTTTTTTCATAATATTCACGGCATCATTCCAGTGAGGTTTTTTTTGTAGTTTTTCCATGATTCTAAAGCCTCCATGATATAAATTTATTACTCTTTGACTTTATTTCTCGATGTGATGAAAGCACATTTCATCTTCTGCCAGACAGGAAAATATTTGTATTATAGTTTTTTTATATGACTTTAGATAGAGTAAAAGTAATTTAAATATAGGGTGTTGTTGAAAGATTTCCCTTGTTTCTATGTCAGGGAGGTAACCAAAATGCAAAGCTAACCACAGATACTCACTGAAGTGCAGTCAAGCTTGGTTATTAATGCCAAGTGGTAGATGTGTGGGTCACATTGTACCCAGTCACTACATCAATCATCCTTCAAAAAACAAGCACACACAGATCTAGAGAAACTCGTGAACTTCATCAGGGTGACTTGGACCTGGGCGATGACCATCTCAAATGATTCAGGATCCCCAACCCTGATAGGACTTGCCTCTCAGCAGATTCTATCTCTACTCCATCCAGCTCCTACCCGTACACTTACATTTATGCTCATCCTTCTGGACCCAGCAGCACAAATTACCAGTAGAGTGGAGATGACCTGCAGTTGCAATGTTAGTTTCCAAAAACTCTGCTGTCCACAACCGAACTTCGACTATATTCTATTCACCCATCATCCCCAGTGCTCACTGACAACATTGGATCCTAGTACAGCAGCTCCCCTGTTTTGAAACTCCAATCCTTATCTCCTTTTCATGGGATCAGTCTCTTTCCTATTTCTATAATCCCTTCCAGCCCACACCCTCTAAGTTCATTGCTCTCCTCCAATTTTGATCTCTTTCACGTCTATAATTTTCTTCGCTCCACTATTGTCAGTCCTGTCTAAGTTCTGGAATCCATCCACCTCTCCTCCCAAAACTCACCACCTCTGTAAATGGGCGTTTAATAGTCAGCAAAAACCTGGTAGGCCGAATGGCCTGTTTCTGTGCTGTATGATTCTATGACTATGACATTCCTTAAAACCTCTTGAGTCGTCTGTCCCAGTATCTCATCTGTCCCTGTGTCCATTTTGTTTGATAGCGCTCTTCTGAAGCACCTTGACACACTTAGCCATGTTAAAGGTATGATATGAACTACCCACTCTATAGAATTTAAAGTGACTACACTTCAAAAGTCCGTCAGTAGGCAGTGGGGCTTTCTGAATCGGACATAAGTGACACCACAAAGGCTTACAATTCTAGTGATAACAAAAATGAGAAAACTGATCTCCTGGGAAATCTGGGCATTGAAACTGTGCCTAAAAAATCCTTAATGTAATCAAACTGCTCCTTTAAGGTTAAAAAAAATGCACTAATGATTTCCTATTGTACTAACCAGGCCGTGGGGAATCTATTAATGTTATCTTTCCTCACTGGCTGTTTTGGTGTATATTATCTCTTTCTAAAGACCTCTGAACCATGCTACTGAATAAACTTAAAACTGAACAAAAATCTTTGTGAGCCTGCTTAGGGAGAACTGCGAGGATTTGATCCAAAGAATACACACAGCCCTTTTAGTACTGTAATTCGCCACAAGAATCCTTTATTTTCTTCCCACTGCTGTGCTGCATCGAGTTTTTAAGAAACTGGTTTGGATTTCAGGATTAGATGAAACAAGAGTGTTTTAAACCTATTTGCAGACTTGGATTAGTCGGTGAACAGCCTCAAAACAGCCTCATTCTCTGCAAAGCCAGTTCAAACATCAGGGCCAGTTCCGTAGATGGCTAATCGCAGGTGTTCTGGAAAATTTGGGAATGACTTGAGAGAAATGATAATAAACTGAAAGGTGATTCGAAAGGAAACATGGGATTACTAATGAGTTAAATAAGCAGGTTGGTCACATGAATATTTTGTGCAAGATTTAATCTATTGCTCCTGGTTTTATCAGTGATTTTTACCTGGATATTTGCTTGAGTTGGGAGCTCCTCCTTGAATGCAAGTTGGAAACTGTTTACCAGATGCAGCTATAAACACCTGGGACTCAGTGTGACTATTTAGCGACAAAACTACCCAAACAATGTTTTAATTTGTGTTTGTGAGAGAGTTTTAGGATTAGCCCCTATCTCTTCCAACAAGATCATATCCATTTCAACTGCTTGTCTATTGATCATGTGGAAGTTGCTAAGCTTTTTTGTAGCCAGTCTGGAGAATAATTTGTTTGGGGGTAGGGAGGTGGTATCTAAGGATAGGCCCTTGCTGTAATATAATCTATTGAAGCAACTGCTGTTCCTAATTAACAAAGAGGGCTGCTTTGTATGGTTTCTTTATTGAAGGGCATACATTAATATAACACATGCTAAAGCAGAAGATTTACAGAACTGGCTGTTTCATTTGCTTTTGAGTACCGATGCTCTTTTCCCAAGTGAAGAAAGAGAACTTTTCACAACTGTCAGAAACTATTCAAACAGTTTCATGCATGCAAGTCTGGTTAAATCACAGGGAAATGTTTTAGATCTGTTTATAAACCGATTAAGTACTAATCAGAATCAGGTTTATTATCACTGACTTATTTATAGTGAAATTTGTTGTTTTGCGGCAGCAGTACAGCGCAAAGACGTAAAAATTACTATAAGTTACAAAATAAGTAGTGCAAAAAATAAGGAATAACGAGGTAGTGTTCATGGGTTCATGGACCGTTCAGAAATCTGATGGCGGAGGGGAAGAAGCTGTCCCTAAATCGTTGAGTGTGGGTCTTCAGGCTCCTGCACCTTGTCCCTGGTGGTAGTAATGAGAAGCGGGCATGTCCCAGAAGGTGAGGGTCCTTAGTGATGGACGCCACCTTCTTGAGGCACCTCAATGGTGGGGAGGGGTGTGCCCGTGATGGAGCTGGCTGGATCTATAACCCTGTGCAGCCTCTTGTGATCCTGTGCATTGGAGCCTCCATACCAGGCGGTGATGCAACCAGTCAGAATGCTCTCCACCGTACATCTATAGAAATTAGCAAGAGTCTTTGGTGACATTCCAAATCTCCTCAAACTCCTAATGAAGTAGAGCCACTGGTGTGCCTTCTTTATGATTGCATCAATGTGTTGGGCCCAGGATAGATCCTCCGAGATGTTGACGCCCAGGAACTTGAAGCTGTTCACCCTTTCCACCACTGACCCCTCAATGAGGACTGGTGTGTGTTCTCCCGACTTCCCTTCCTGAAGTCCGCAATCAATTCCTCAGTCTTGCTGACGTTGAGTGTGATGTTGTTGTTGCGACACCACTCAACCAGCTAATTACAACCCACAGGATTAATTTAAACTCAATTTATCAGTTGTGCCAAAGAATAACTGCTGGTGCTGGACATCTAGAGTGCCCTTAGAATTGTAAGTCTTCTTGAGGTGCTTCTTCAGGATCGTATTCAGATATTGTAGCAAAAATGGAGTCATTAGGGTAGGTAACTGGGTGCTTAGTCAAGCACCCATTTTAAAGGGGGCGCATTTGCTGAATGGTTTAGGGAGTAGTTTCCAGAGCTCAGGACCCAGATGGTAGAAGGTTCAGTCACCAAAGGATGGAAATCTAAGCTGCAGAAGAAGTAGAAATGGAGGGAACAGTGCAGAGCAAAATCTTTGTTCAAACTACTTTTAATTAGGACATGCTTAGCATTGCCTGTCGGTGGAAGAGTTAAGTGTCTCACTTCACCTTCAGATAATTTCATCTTTGAATACCTTCCTCAGACTGATTGGTTGTAGAAGAACTTTATCATAAGTGATATTTCATTCCTAATCTTTTAAACTTACTGGTTCATGAGATCCAGACATTGCTAGCAAGCCCAACATTTTTTGCCCATCCCTCAATGCCTTTGGCGTGAGGTAGCTCGTTAGATTATTTCAAAGTCAACCACTTGGGTATGGGGGCCACACATGTACCAGATGAGGTAAGGATGGCAGGTTTGCTTTCCCGATGTGGGCTTTTAACACCGGTGCATCTGGTAGTTTCATGGACACTGTTTTTGACAATAGGTTTTTATTCCATATTATTTAATTCCCCAGCTGCAAGGTGGAACTGCAAACTCCTGTTTCCAGATCAATAATCCAGCTGCTGGATACTAGTGCAGTAATTACACTACTGTACCCCAATTAGACCCCAATAGCAACTGTTGGGGTCCTTTTGCTTTCTCAGTGTTAAGGCTGAATTCTCTTTATCACCTTACTATTAAAGAGTTTCCTGCTGGTAGAGCCACTGCCTGATTTGGAATTAAAATTTGCATTAATGATCCATTGGATCAAGTTCATTAACTACAAACTCAACTGCTAAGTAACAAAGAATATTGATGTCTGAACTACAAAAGGACATATTTGTAGATATAGATTCCATCACATATCTAGTCTATCATCACCCACCTGAGCTCCAGGAAATTACCTCTGCCATTATGTGACTATTGTATTTTATCCTCATTTTCCTAATGAGGGAAACTAACGCTAATTTTTAATTTTTAATTAACACTAATTTAGTTCCAAGTTCTGTGCTGTAATTTCATCTTTCAAGCCAAATGTAGACAACATTCTGGTTTGCAGTCAAAAACCCTTTATTGGTTCAGATGTTAGTTGCCAGTGGTCAAATCTATGCTGAGGTGGGGCATGGTTCTGCTCAGATGAAGGTTACACCTGTAATGACTCAACTATCAATGTGGTGTAGCAATGTAATTGGCATTTTTTATTTGACACTCTCTCTCCAGTGGTCTTCCAGTTGGTGACACCATTAGACTAATGGACTGAAACCATTAGTTACTCCCAATAGGAAGGACTCTGCTGTTCAATTAACAATCTGCAAGTACAGAACCACAAGGCCACAGGAAGGAAGTGCATCTCATACACAACCAAATGGGTCTGCATAAGAACCCAGTGGTTTCATGGTCACTAGTTTCTTATTCCAGATTATTTAATTAATTGAATTTAAATTCCCCAGATGCTGTGGTGGGATTGAACACATTTCTCAAGGTTATTGATCCAGACCTCCAGATGACTTGTTCAGATGACAACTTTTCAACTGTGCTCTATTTTCAAATCTTCACGGTCAAAATGTGTAACATAGAAGGGAACTTATTATAGAGTTATGATTCCCTTTTTTTAAATCCTCTAAGGTTTAAAGAAAGCTTTCAATGACATCGACTTATTGGTCTTACAACCGTAATAAAGTATAGCAGATGTATACTGTCCTGACTTGAATGTGCCTCTCACTTCTATGGTAAATTAAAGCCAAAAGTCATGTACACTGAACATTATATTAGTTTTTTTTAATTAAAATCTGCACAGCACTTCTTTCAGCTCATGATTACAGTTCATATTTGAATGGCATGCTGGATTAAGTCAAATGCCTTGATGCACCCAGGAGCTCACCACCACGTAATGGTATCCTTATTCTTCTGTGTATTAAACTGTCAACTGTACACCCTCAGGGAGACTGCAGAGTTGTCACATTGTTGGCAAAAACTTTAAGGTGAATGCATACTTTTTTTGAAATTAAATTCGTGTAAACCTGTGGTGGTAGGGGAATAGGTCTATGGAGATAAGTTGTGTAGACTAGGTCTATGTTCCACAGAATTCATAAGCATGAGATGCTGTTCTATTGAAGTAAGTGAAATTCTTAAGAGGCTTGACATGGTAGATGTTGAGAGGGCATTTCCACTATCTGGGATGTCTTGGACTGGATACCCTCTCAGAATAAGGGTTGTTGGTCAGGCATGTAGGAGTGAAGTGGAGAGAAAGTTGCTCATTCAAAGAGCTATGATTTTTTTTATATTTCAGAATTTGCTCTAGAGAGCTGGGGATTTTTGTTTCATATATTCAAGGCAAAGATTGACAGACTTTCAAATACTAAGGTATCCAAGGGATTTGGGGATACAGCAGGAATTTGGAGGATGTAGAAGATTAATCACGATCTTATCAAATGGTGAAACTGGCTTAAAAAGCAAAGGATATATTCATGTTCTCATTTCTAACTTGATACCTTAACTATTTTATATTTATATGCAAAAAAAAGTCCCAAGACTCAGAGAACTGAAGCAGCAGGGCGCCCTTGACTACTGAGTATCTTTGCCCTTATTATTGGGACACCACTGGCCCTAAATGCGATTGCAGCATGGTCATTTTGCATATGTAAGACAGACCAGCACAAGAGATTTAGAATTGCTTAAAACTGAGTGATGATGCTCATTACCACAAGCAGTAGTTGAGGTGAATCATGCAAATGTATTTAAGTCAAAGCTAAACAAACATAATGGGAAAATTGAAGGCACTGCTCGTAGAAATGGATGAAGCGTTCATTCAAATGGCCTGTTTCTATGCTATAGGTACTGTGTTATACCGAAGAAAATCACATGCAAAACCTCTAAAATGAGGGACACTCTTGAGATAGGGGGAAATTGTCCTTTCTGGGTTGACTATAAACAGAACACTGGTTGCAGTGTTGGAGTGGAGATGGAAGTCATACCGTAAGCTTTGTCCACCACTCCGCCCCCACCCCAGTGCCCCTTGTGTGTGCAGGAGGGGGAGGCAAGGTGAAAGAACATGGACCCTCCCCAATAATGTTTTAAAAATTGAGACCACAGATGGCTTTACACAAATCCACTTCATAACATAAGGACACATGTATATCCCTCCAAAAGCCAGGCAGTTTAAAGTCCCACACATCCTCCCGCTCGATACCCGTAGGTTCCAAAAATCTATCAAATTAACTCTGAAATATAATTAACAACTGAGCATCCATAGCTCTGTGGGCCAAAAAATTCCAAGGATTCACAATCTTCTGAATATAGAAACTTCCCCTCATTTCTGTCCTAAATGGCCAACCGCTCGTCCTGAGAGAGGTCTCACACACTCCCCACACACTTCACACAGAGCTTCTCATCCTTCATCTCTGTGGTCTACGAAGTACTGTAGAACAACGTAATGATTATTAATAAATGGCCATCAACATTTCTCTGTAGAAAGTGAAGAACTGAAATAAAATAGAACATACAACTGGGAATTGTTGTTGGAGATTTTAAAAATAGTTCAATTTAAAATTGGTTATCTTACTTTACTCAGCTTTTTTCATTCTCTCTTGGATCAATTCTTTCTCTCTCTATTTTTTCTTTTTTCTTTATTAGTCACATGTACATCGAAACGCACAGTGAAATGCATGTTTTGCGTAGAGTGTTCTGGGGGCAGCCCGCAAGTGTCGCCACGCTTCCAGCGCCAACATAGCATGCCCACAACTCCCTAACCTGAACGTCTTTGGAACGTGGGAGGAAACCAGAGCACCCAGAGGAAACCCACACGGGGAGAACGTACAAACTCCTTACAGACAGCAGTCGGAATTGAACCCGGGTCGCTGGCACTGTAATAGCGTTATGCTAACCGCTACACTACCATGCCTGCCTGATATTGAAGTCACTCGCTCCTATTCACCCTCCTTCTCGGTCTTGTTTATTTCTCAGTGTTTTGATCTCACCCAGTCTGGACATCCACGGTAGTGGCAGGCACGGTAGTGTAGCAGTTAGCGTAACACTTTACAGTGCCAGCAACCCGGGTTCAATTCCGGCCACTGTCTGTAAGGAGTTTGTACGTTCTCCCCGTGTCTGCGTGGGTTTCCTCTGGGTGCTCAGGTTTCCTCCCACATTCCAAAGACATACGGGTTAGGAAGTCGTGGTCATGCTATGTTGGCGCCGGAAGCATGGTGACACTTGCGGGCTGCCCCCAGAACACTGCACAAAAAGATGTATTTCACTGTGTGTTTCGATGTACATGTGACTAATAAAGATATCTTACCTCATCTCATCTCATCTCATCTCATCTCATCTCATCTCATCTCATCTCATCTCATCTCATCTCATCTCATCTCATCTCATCTCATCTCATCTCATCTCATCTCATCTCATCTCATCTCATCTCATCTCATCTCATCTCATCTCATCATCTCATCCCATCCCATCTCATCTCATCTCATCACTATTGGACCCACCATCCACCCCTGGGTTTCAGATGCCAGATTATCCATTATATCAGTTTGCACTTCCAGCAACACTACGGGCAAACAAATCCAAATCTACCCATGCACTAGCAAGTCTAGCAAACAGGCCACAGTCCAACAAAAATCTTGGCCATTGCTAGTTCAGGAAAATAACATATATATAATACACATGACTTTGAAACCTAACTTTGAACTCATCATGTTTTTCAGTTACAGTTACTTCTGCTATAACACAATAGTTATGTTCCTAAGAAACCTTGTTTTACAAAAAGTCGTGTTATAGCAGAACAGGCTGTAGTTGCCTTCAAAGCACAGACTTAAAGAGGTTTTCCCAATCACGATAGCCCTATAACCAATGTGGCTCATGTAATGCAAATAGTGTCCTCTGATCCGTTAATCACATTATAACCAATTTGTGTTATGGAAACATGCATTGTAGCAGGACTATGGAGATACAAGAGACTGCAGGTGCTCGAATCTGGAGCAACAAACAATCTGCTGGAAAAACTCAGGTCAAGCAGCATCTGTGGGAGGAAAGGAATTGTCAACGTTCTGGGTCGAAATCCTGCATCCCCAATGCAGGGTTTTGACCCGAAACGCCAACAATTCCTTTCCTCCCACAGATGCTGCTTGACCTGCTGAGTTCTTCCAGCAGATTGTTTGTTGGTTGTAGCAGAACTACCTGTAGATGTTTCTATAGTTCTGGTTTTTCTTTTGCTCAATATATAACGTGCTAAAGCAAAACCATTTCCTATCTCTCCCTTGTTTTCTGGAGCACTGGAGGCTGAGGGGCGACCTGATAGAATCATATAAAGTCATGAGAGGCATCGATAGGGTAGATAGTCAAAGTTTTTTTTACCCAGCGTAGAAATATCAAATACTATAAGACTTAGCTTTAAGGTGAGGGGGGGGGGGGAGTTTAAAGGAGATGTGCAAGGCAAGTTTTTTTTACACAAAGAGCGGTGGGTGCCTGGAATGTGCTGCCAGGGGAGGTGGCGGAAGCAGGCGTGATAGTAACACTTAAGGGGCATTTAGACAGGCACATGAGTAGGTAAGGGATGGAGGGATATAGACCATGGGATTAGTTTAAATTGGCATCATGGTTTGCAGAGACACAGTGGGCTGAAGGACCTGTTCGTGTTGTACTGTTCTATCTTCTATCTGTTTACCCTTACCCATGCTGTTCTAAATTGCTGGTCAGCAGTAGATTGAGGTATTGGTTGTAGAAATGGGAGGGTTACAGGGTCTCAATCACTTTAATTTTCAACTGTTTTTGCTGTCAATGAGACATCAGATCACAGTAACATCTCTTCACTTTCCCATCTGGTTACAACAAAAAATAACTTGGAGATATTGTTTGGAATATCCTGTAACAGAGACCGTAGTACACAGACAGAGTGTTGCAGAAATAGTTTGACCGCAAATTACCTGACATTTCGTCCTCAATCATATCCATTCCCCCTCACCTGTGACATAGGACTACTGACAATGTCGAAGCAGGCCATTCAGCCCAAGTGGTTCTTACCCATGTTAATCCTCCACGCAACCTTCCTCCTACTCTTTATTTAAATCTGTCAACATATCCTCAAATTTCATTCTCCCGCATGTGTTTATCCAGCTTCCCTTTAAGTACATTTAAGCTATTCAGTTCTATTACTCCTTTCACAGCAAGTTCAACTGGGGAAAGAGGTTTCTCCTGAATTCCCCATTGAATTTATTACTGGCTGTCTTTTATTTATAGCTCCCAGTTTTCACTCACAAGGAAAACATCCTCTCAATGTCTGCATCATCAAGCCCATTGATATAATAAGCAACGCAGTTACCAATCCAAGAAGGGAAGATTGTTAATTCTGGCGCATTCTGAATTAGGATCAAATAAATTAAAGTAAAACTGACAACAGAAAGATAATGGGCAGCAGAGCTATATCAGCACTAAAGAAGTTACCTTGGGTCTTCAACTCTCCTCCCAGTGTTCTGTTCAGATTGTTGATATTGTTGACCTGAAGCACAAAGGAAATGAGTTCCCTGCATTATCTGAAAAGAAGTTTGGCAAACCAACTATTTGATCATGTTCAAACTCACAATTAGATGTTATTCATTGTAGTTGACGTTACCTGAATAGATTGTTCTTAAAGATCTCTGACCAGCACGTTTCCTGTGCACTTGTTCTGGGGCCTCAGGATTCATTCTGGGCATTTTCGTGGGTTTAATTTACAAAAAAAAAACTTCTTTCACTCTCTATTAGAGTCAGACAGCATGGAAACAGGCCCTTTAGCCCAAGTGGTCCATGCTGACCAAGATTCCCATCTAAGCTAGTCCCATTTGCCCGGGTTTGGCCTGTATCCTTCTGAACCTTCCCTATCCATGTACCTGTCCAAGTGCCTTTTAAATGTTGTTAATGTACCTGCCTCAACCACTTCCTCTGGAAGCTCATTCCATATACTGGGTGAATAAATTACCCCTCAGGTTTCTATTAAATATCTCCCCTCTCACCTTAAACTTCTAGTTCCTGATTCCCCAACCCTGGTAAAAAGACTGTGCATTCACCCTATCTATGCCCCTCATGATTTTATACACCTCTATAAGATCACACCTCAGTCTCCTACACTCCAATGGAAGAAAAGTCCCAACTGCTCAACCTCTCTCCATAACTCAGTCCCTCAAGTCCCGGCAACATCCTCGTAAATCTCCTCTGCGCTCTTTCCAGCTTAATGGCATCTTTCCTATAGCAGGGTGACCAAAACTGAACACAATACTCCAAATGCGGCCTCACCAACATCTCGTACAACTGCAACATAGCGTCCCAACTTCTATACTCAATGCCCCTGAGTGATGAAGGCCAATGTGCCAAACGCTTTCTTCACCATGTATTAGATACATCCCTTTCAGATAGGCAGGTTAATGAAAGAGAGTCAAAATGTGGCTCCTGCCACAGAATATTAAGGCAATGGGTGGAAAGGAAGCAGAGGAAATGTGTGAGGGGGAAAGAGACAGAAGGATGACGAAGCAGGGTAAGGAGATTTATGTGGAGCAGAAATGCAGCCAAGATCGTATGGATCAAATGGATGATGGGAAGTCAGGAATGATTCAAAAGGATTAACTCAATTTAAAGCACAGTGATTCAGTATTGCTCCCTCTTTCACTCACTCAAATACTAGAGGATATTCGGTGACAAAACAACAATGTGTTTTACTGAACAAAGAGCTTGTGGAGAGACGAGCAGCATTTCTGCTGCACGCTTGCTCCCACACAGGCTGACCAGTTCTGTCCAGGTCTACACTGAAACCTTTGTAGCAGAGAGAACAATTGGTCACAATGCGGCAATCTCAATACACCCAATATTATCGTAAGGCACAAGGAAGGTTTGCAAAGTCACCCAAGCCAGATAATGCACAGCAAACTTAAGCACATTGCAAGTCGTTGCATAAGTGTGTAACCAGAGGAGAATCCCTGTCTGGTTCTTCTGCTCCCATCACCATTACAGTTGCAAAGTGGTGCAGCAGGTAGTGGTGCTGCCTCATAGCACCAATAGTCATGGAGTTACTCAGCATGGAAAAAGGCCCTTCAGCCCAACTCATCCTTGCGGACCAAGCTGCCTAACTGAGCTAGTCCCATTTGCCTGCGTTTGGCCCATTTCCCTCTTAAACCTTTCCTAACCATGTACCTGGTCTAAATGTCTTTTAAACGTTGTGATTGTACCTGCCTCAACCACTTCCTCTGGCAGCTCGTTCCATATACCCACCACTCTCTGCGTGGAAGAAGTTGCCCCTCACATCCCATTTAAATCTTTCCCCTCTCACTTTAAACCCATGCCCTCTACTTTTGGACTCCCCTCCCTCACCTTACCTATGCCCCTCATGATCTTATATACCTGGGTTTGATCCTAGCATCCAGTGCTGTCTGTGTTTCAGATTATGGTGGCACTCACCACTCGCATCTCACCTCTGTGATTACATGGGACTCCCCTTGGTGCTCAGTTTTTTCTCCCACATCCCAGAGAAATACTGGTTGGTAGATTAATTGGCTTCTGTAAATAATCCCTGGTGTAGATGGGTTCTGGGAGAATGAGGGTTGAATTGCTGGGCATGTGAGAGAGAATAGGTTACAGAGGTGTAATTGGGAGAACGGGATTGCTATGTGAGGCAGCATAGACTCAATGGGCTGAGTAGCCTTCTGTGTCACATGGGAAGAGGAGTTTGTTCTTGTACAGTGATTCATAACACATTGAAGTTTGCCAGGCATTCTCCAACACAGATCGTTTTACAAACTGTACTTGAGGTTTATGACGAGCTAAATGCCCTCAAATCATTGAATTTCCACACGCATATAGATAAAAAATAGTTCTTTGTCTTTCTTTCCCTATCAACATAATCCCATTGAAGCTAAAGCCAATTATATTAAAAAAAATAAGAACCTGTGGAAAATTCAAGGAATACCCTGGAAAACCCAGGATTGAGGGGAGAAGTGGAGACTGGCAAGTGGAGAAGTTTAGCACAGTTAACTCAGGAACCCATCCACCTTGTCAGCTGGATATAAAAAATAATTCCATCGCCGCATTTTGAGGAAGAATTAGGGACCTCTTCCTGCTTTCCATCTCAGTTTTTGTACTTCAACCAACATCACTTAAGGAATAGTTTATTTACTCATTCATGGGATATCAGTGTTTATTCATCCATTCATGGGACCTCACTGTTAACGGCAGCACTTATTATCCCTTGAACTCAATGGCTGACAGAGGCAGTGAAGAATCAACCACTTAGTTTCATGTCCAGATGGACTTTGCAACAATCCAGTGGTTTCAGGCCACCAAGTGTTTTAGTCCAAAGTGTCTTTAATGAACTGAATTCCAAACTGAAAGCATGTTCCACTGGGCTCAAGGACAGCTTCTATCCCACTGTTGTAAGACTATTGAATGGTCCCCTTGTACAATAAGATGGACTCTTGACCTCACAATCTACCTCGTCATTAGCCTTATCTGCCTGCACTGCACTTTCTCTGTAAATGTAACACTTCATTCTGCATTCTGTTATTGTTTTCCGTTGTACTACCTTAATGCACTGATGTGATGAAATGATCTGTACAGATGGCATGCAAAACAAAGTTTTTCACTGTATCTCGGTACACATGAAAATAATAAACCAAATTCCCAATTTACTGCACTGCTGGGATTTAAACTCTGATCTCTCATTCACTTATGCAGATTTCCTTTTGCTCCGGGAACTATACTATTATTCCATCATAATTGGCTTAGTAGGACATTAAAATCTCATTGATACCTGTGTAGCATGTTGCATGTAATCCAAGTGCTGCATTTCTGCATTACAGCAATACTAAACTTATTAAGTACTGAAATAATTGTATTGCACATTGATGTCCCAAGATTGCAAAAGGTCTTATTTAAATCCCATCTTAGTCATAGAGTCTAACAGCATGGAAACAGACCCCTCAGCTCACTGAGTCCGCACCAACCATCAAGCACCCGCCAACACTAATCCGACACCAATCCCATTTTATTCTCAGAAGATTCCCCTCAACCTACCTCGGATTCCATCACTTACCTACACACTGGGGGCAATTTGCAGCGGCCAATTAACCAAACAACCCAGACGTCTTTGGGATGTGGGAGAACCAGAGAGCCTAAGGAGAGCCCACGTGGTCACAGGGAAAATGTGATACCAATACCAATATGTGCAACCTCCACACAGACAGCACCTGAGATCAGGACTGAATCCGGGTCACCAAGCTTTGAGGCAGCAGCTGTACCTGCTGTACCAATGTTATTATGCAGGCACACACAGCATGGTAGTGTAGCGGTTAGCGTAACGCTTTACAGCGCCAGCGACCCGGGTTCAATTCCGGCCACTGTCTGTAAGGAGTTTGTACGTTCTCCCCGTGTCCGCGTGGGTTTCCTCCGGGTGCTCCGGTTTCCTCCCTCATTCCAAAGATGTTCGGGTTAGGAAGTTGTGGGAATGCTATGTTGGCGGCGGAAGCGTGGCAACACTTGCGGGCTGCCCCCAGAACATTCTATGCAATAGATGCATTTCACTGTGTGTTTCGATGTACATGTGACTAATAAAGAAATCTCATCTTATTGATGTCCAATATATAAAGAAACACTTTCAGTTCACAACATCAGCATGTCCAAAAGGCATTCCATTTAATGAAGTATTTTCTTCCAAAGTGTACTGGCTATTATAATATGGGATACACAGGACCTAACTTGTGCACAGCATCATCCCACAAATGATGTGACAATGACAAAATTATTTGTTATTTAATGATATTGATTAAGGAGTAAATGTTAACCAAAACACTGGGGAGGGCTCCTCCGTTTTCATTTGAAATAAAACTGTGGGATATTTGATGACCACCCAAAGAACAGACAGGGCCTTGGTTAACACCTCATCACCTCAATACTGTTGTCCAGTTCCACTTTCTTGTGTTCACAAACCCGAAAAGAGACTTGGGCTCTTCCATCCTTCTAACTCAGAAGCGACAGGGATAAAGTTGCTGCTATGGAGTATCAGGACAAGTTTTACCAGGAATATTCTGGAGATGCAGGGGTTAAGCTGACTGTTCAGCAAAAGACTGGCTCACTGCAACCAAGCCCCTAGATAATTACTGAAAATCTGTATTAATGAAAGATTTGATCATAAGCAGTGAGGTCTAGCAACAAAATTAAAGAGGAGATATGATAAAGCAGCTTACAAGCACAACAAAAGTAAATCAGCGACCATGAAGGACACGGGGAGGCTAGCGGTGTGATAACTTGCAATTGTTCAAGGCTGGGGCAACGATAAATTCTAAAAGTGTAAATAGCTGGATAGTTTGAGGAGGAGAGACTTGCAGCAAGAACACAACTACTGCTATTGCAAGAAGAAACAGGATACTCCCTTTCACTGAAACTGAGTGGAGATTCCATTACCAGTTGAAAGCGGCTGCAACATCAAGCCCACATCAAACATTCATGGGATCATTTTATTTGAAATAGTGAGTTTTTCTGTTTTTTTTTCCCTGATATGAATTTTCCTTCCACACATTTACTGTTGGGGGGGGGGGGGGAGCAGAGGAGTTTGAGATGTACAGTGAGCTTGGGCTCAGGGTGGTTCCTGGGCAGTTTTCCAACACTCTCCTTACTAATGTGCTACCATATTGGATGCTTCACAGACCTTCCATTATCACCAAGTGAATATTCTGCTGCGATTCGTGTTTTCGCCCTGCATGTACACAAATAAAGCTCATTACAAAATAAGGACAATGACGCATCGTTAAAAATCCTCTGGTCAGTCAAAGAGATTTACGACACATGGGGAGGCCATTCAGTGTCGCTTGCTCAGTCTGACCGACAAACAGATCTGTTTACCACAGAACAGTACAGCACAAGAATAGGCCCTTCAGCCCACGACATCTGTACCAAACTAATTAAGCTAATGACACCTAATCTCTTCTGCCTGCACAAGGTCCAGATCCCTCCATTCTCTATGCCTATCTAAGAACCTCTTAAACGCCTCTATCGTATCTGCCTCCAACGCCACCCCTAGCAGCGCATTCCAGGCACCCACCACTCTCTGTGTAAAAACAAAACTTGTCCCGCACATCTCCTTTGAACTTTCCCCTTTTCACTTTAAATGCATGCCCTCTGATATTAGACATTTCAACCCTGGGCAAAAGATACCAGCTGTCTACTCCATCTATGCCTCTTGTAATTTTATAAATTTCTATCAGGTCTCACCTCACCCTCTGCCACTCCAGAGAAAACAACCTAAGTTTGTCCAACCTCTCCTTATAGCACATGCCCGCTAATCCAGGCAGTATCCCGATAAACCTCTCCTGCACCCTCTCCAAAGCCTCTGCGTCCTTCCTGTAATGGGGCGACCAGAATTGAATGCAATGCTCTGCATGTGGCCCAACCAGAGTTTTATAATCCCATTTAGGCTTCATTTTAAACTAATCCCACTTCCAAGTTTGGCAGGTGTGATGCCCTTCAATGCTGAGTGTTTCTACCTCCCCCACCCTTTCAGATGGCAAAGTTCACACCCCCTTAATCCTTTGCGTAAAAAAAATCAATCCTAACTTAATAGTCCTACCAACTCACTTAATTCTATGCCCTATGGTTGTTGCTCTCCTTACTAAGGCAAATAGATCCTTCCTGGTCACCCTTTCAAGGCCTTCCATAATTTGAAACAGCTCAATTAAATCTTCCAACACTTTGCTTAGTTCCAAAGAAAACAACTGCAGCCTGGTCAGTCTCTCCTTGTGACTATGCTTCTCCAGTCTTGGTGACATCCATATATATATTCCCTCTCCCAAAGTCAAAACCATGTGAACTCTTGAGGAAAACAAAACACGTAAAGAATGGTGCATTTCTCAAAAGCAAATTTGGGAAGTTCTTCTCTCATCCACTAGCCAATCAAAACTAGTCCAGGATGTTACCCTGGCCCTGAATTCCTGGAGTATCTTCCTTTATCCAACATTACCTGCACCCCCAATGCAAACAAGTGCAGCTCTCATTAGAAAGAATTCAGGTAATTGGAAATTCCTTTGTAACCATTCTAGCAAACCATTTCATAACCTCTAAAGGTTCACCACACAGATGTTCATGACATTCAGCCTAATGGATAGTTATTCTCCACTTGTTCTTTTCCTTAGCTTCTTGAACTGAACCATATACATTGTCAGTACTGTGGAGGTATGTTATAACATAGAACAGTACAGCACCAGACAGGCCATTCGGCCCACGACATTGTGCCGATCTTGAAGCTTATTTATACTATTTGTCCTCCTCCTGTGTGTCATCCATATCCCTCCATTCCCTTCATATTCATGTGTCTGTCTAAAAGCCTCTTAAACTCCACCAAACTGCCTGCTTCCACTGCTACCCCTGGCAACCCATTCCAGGCACCTACCGCTCTCTGAGTACAAAAAACAACTTGCCCCTCACATCACCTTTAAACTTCCCCCCTCTAACCTTAAAAGCATGTCCTCTGGTGTTTGACGTTTCTACCCTAGGGAAAAGATTCTGACCGTCTACCCTATCTATGCCCCTCATAATTTAAAAAAAACCTCTACCAGGTCTCCCCTCAGTATCCAACTCTTGAGGGAGAACAACCCAAGTTTGTCCAACCTCTCCTTATAGCTCATACCCTCTAATTCAGGCAGCATCCTGGTGAACTTCTTTTGCACCCTCTCCACAGTCTCCACATCCTTCCTCTAATGGGGCAACCAGAACGGCACGCAATACTCCAAGTGCGGTCTGACTAAAGTTTTGTACAGCTGCAGCATGACTTCCTTACTCTCATACTCAATGCCCTGACCAACGAAGGCAAGCGTTCCATATGCCCTCCTTACCATTCATAATGTAGCGGTTAGCGTGACGCTATTACAGCGCCAGTGACCCAGGTTCAATTCCGGCCACTGTCTGTAAGGAGTTTGTACGTTTTCCCCATGTCAGCGTGTGTTTCCTCCGGGTGCTCCGGTTTCCTCCCACATTCCAAAGACGTACGGGTTAGGAAGTTGTGGGCGTGCTTTGTTGGCGCCGGAAGCCTGGCGACACTTGCGGGCTGCCCCCAGAACACTACGCAAAAGATGTATTTCACTGTGTGTTTCGATGTACACGTGACTAATAAAGATGTCTTACTTGTGTAGCCATTCTCAGTGAACTATGGACCTGGACCCCAAGATCTCTCTGTACTACGATGTTAGTAAGAGGCCTACCATGTATTCCTCAGCAGTTGAGATATTGGTTATCAGATGAAGCCTGGAATGATTCATCCAATATCTGTGGATTTTGGTATTAATGGTTATAGTTAATTAGCAAATTGATTTGAGAAGGGAGTAGAGCTGGTTGGAGTGAGGGCAATGTCCTGAGTCAGAAGGTTGTGGTTTTCAATGACTTGACTTTAGTCTTGGTTGTCACTCCTGCACAGTACAGAAGGAATACTGCACTGTCAGAGCTGCCAGCTTTCAAGTAAGTCCATAAGTTGAAGACGTGGCTCGTTTTGACATAAAAAATTCCATGACCATTATCCCTGGTGTCCAAACCAGTACTTAACTCTCAACCAATAAAATAAAGTACGTGAAAAGTAAAAGGTGCAAATGCTAGAGATCTGATAAAGTGTGTCATTGTACTTAAAGTGCTTTAGGACATCCCAAAGTGGTGAAGAATACTGTATAAATCCAGGTCTTTCACTTCATCAGCAGGGTTAGGATAATGGCGTTTTGTAGGGCAAAATCCTCTCGGTGGAATGTGGTTGGTTAATACCAGGTTATTAAGTCTAGGGTAATGGATGGCTGGAAGGAACATAGTCAAACTTTCTGGTGACACCTCAAGCTGCCTGACTGAAGTTTGTGTGATTTGAGAATGCTGGAAGAGGTTGAATTACTGACTTGAACTTTCTGCCAGACATCTGTTGTTTTTTATTTTGAATCTGATGCATACTGAGTCTGATGTTCCCACATGCTTGTGAAATAAAATCTGTGATTGCCTAAGTTCAGACCAGACACCGTAATAGCCCTTCAATTCAAGCCGTGTGATTCCCTCCACTGAGGACATCGCAACACCATCTCCCTCCCCCACCACCGCCACCCCATCCCCCCCAAATAAAGCAAACCTCAATAAAACCCAGCTGGGAATTTCACCCAGTGAGACATTGGAGAGGTGTGCACGCTGTGACATGTTTGAAGGATGTAACACACAGAGTTCAGGAAGCTTTGAGAAATTACAGAGAGCAATTCATCATGCTACCCAAACTCTTTGGTGTGCTTTTGACTTGCCCAACTCTGCCCTGTTTAGATAATGGCTGCAATCAACAGTGAAACTGCTTGGGGCAGTAGAAGTATTAAAGAGATTGGGATTATAGTGCAGGACTTGAAGCTCTGCTATTGGGTGACTCATTGCAGGATTTATAATTTAGCAATGTGTGTGCATGGACATTGTGCAAGAGAAAGCAGTAGATGCTTGCTGGCACCATATCTAAAGTCCAGCCACTAACTTTGAGAATACTTAAGTGAATGTATTTAAACGTGGTTGTGTGAATGGGTGTGCGAGTCTTTCTGTAACAGTAAAGGGCTAACATGCATTTGCATTTAGCATACCTTTACATATGGAAGTCCACTTGTGTTGCCACAGGGTGGCTTGGACACCTGGAACATGGTCTAGTTTGGTTTTGTAATGCAGGGCCAATGGACCTATTCCATGTACAAAATATCTTAGTTATCACGATGGACTAAGAACCTGATTCAGCAAAGGAAAATGACCTCATTGGATTTTCTAATGAAGGGAATGAATTATGTTAAGATTAACTAGCTTGGAGAGCTCAGATCAGATAGTGGCAATAAAAATAGAATGTGCTGGGAACACTCAACGGGTCAGGTAGCATCTGTGGAGAGAGAAACAGAGCTAACATTTCAGGTCAATGACCCTTCATCAGAACTGGAAAAGAGAGAAAACAAGTTGTTGTTAGTTTGCAGAGGGTGGAGAAGGGACAGATGGGACAAAGGGAATATTTCTGATCAGGTGAGGCCAGGTGAAAATCTGGTTGATCGATTCATGAAGGCAATCAAAGAGAGAGAAAGTAAACAAAAGGACATGTAAAAACTGTGAAATGCAGGTCAGAGCTGTAGGAAATTCCCAGCAAATCAGGGAGTCAGTGGAGAAGGAGAAACTGAGTTGATTTTACCAGTGGATAGACTTTCGGCAAGTGGTGGTGCTTTAGAATAGTGAGCTTTTGCTGTGGTCAGAACCAGATTATTATAGAGCCACCAATACATCCAAAAAAGGCACTTGTGAGAAATCTTTTTACCAAAAAGTGGTGAGAATATAACGCTCACTGCCACGGGGAATGATTGAAGTGTTGAGTAGAGGCATTTAAGGGAAAGCTGGTTTATTTTATGTGGGGCACATTGGGTCAAAAATATTGCTTTTCTGCGCTATATACTGTATGTCCTAACAGTCAATTTATAGAAGTGTCCACAGTGTCTAGAAAATCAGGAAATGCTGGAAACATGCAATCGGCATTTGGAAAGAGGAAAGAAAGATTTAATTGTTGTGGACATTTGTAGCTCATCCATTAGATAAAAAGATGGACTTTGAACTGTCTGCAAGAAAGATCTCTGTTTTTTAGGATGTTGTCTCTCTGTTTCACTAACACTTTCTGTAATGATTTCATTTGTGCTACAGCTACAATTTATTTTATAACCATTATTTGTGTAAATTATAGTTTAGAAGTATCTAGGTTAGCAGAACAGCAAACAAGTTATTAAAGTACAATAGGGCCAAATCTACCAGTAAATTAGAAGTTGTGAGTTCAAATCCCAACGAGGCAACTTGTGAGATTGTGTTCAGTAAATGTGGCATCAAACCAATACTGTAAAGGAGGCCAAATTATTGTTTAAAAAAAAACTAAACAACTGATTCACTAAAGCCCTAACATAGAATCAGGTCACATTTACAACGCAGAAACCAATGGTCCATGCCAGTGTTTATGTTCAATGCAAGCCTTCTCTCAAGCCTCATCATCCAATATCATCGGCATATCCTTTATTTTGTTCCCCACCATCTGGGCCGTGCCATCTTCTCGCAGCTACCATCGGGCAGGAGGTACAGAAGCCTGAAGTCCCACACCACCAGGTTCAGGAACAGCTACTTCCCTTCAACCATTCCGTTCTTGAACCAACCGGCACAACCCTAATCACTACCTCAATATAGCAACACTATGACTCCTTTGAACTGAAATAGACTTTGTGTTGTTTTTGTTCTAATTGTGTTCTTTCCTGTAAAAATTGTGTTTAATGTATGTTTTTCTTGTGAATGCTGCTTACATGATGCTATGTACCTGTGATGCTGCTGCAAGTAAATTTTAAATTGCACCTGTGCACACATGGACTTGTGCATATGACAATAAACTCGACTTTGACTTTGATATATCTGGGTATCCACGAAGTGCATCTCTTGTGTGTCTCATTTACTTATCGTGGTTGTGAGATCCACATTCTAATCTCCCTCTGGGCAGAAGATTCTCCTGTATTTATTAGTAACTATCGTGAATTTGTCACCCCTAATTCTGGTCACTCCCACAAGTGGAAACATCTTTTCCATCTCCATCCTTGTGAACTTCCTTTAGCACTCATTTCTGTTCAGCGTTACCTACTAGGCTAGAGAGGTAACTGTTGGGAATGTCTGGTCCATGACCATTAGTGGAGAAGGAGCATTTTGGGATGGTATTAAGAACCTCAAGGCTGTCCATCAGGAGATAGAAGCCCTGCATAAGCAGTGAAAGGGATGGGCCACCTCACAACCTAGCTACCTGCCCACCCCATTAGCTACCTGCCACTCCCAACTGTGGAAGAGTCTGTGGTTCCTGCATTGGCTTCATCAGTCACCAATAAACTGCAGAACTGGAGTGGAAGCAAGTTATCCTCAGTCCAGAGGGACTGAGTCATACACACCTCTCATTGCTACCATCAGGCAGGAGGTGCAGAAGCTTGAAGTCCCACACCACCAGGTTCAGGAACAGCTATGTTCCTACAACCTTCAGGTTCTTGAACCGACCTGCACAACCCTAACCCTACCTCAGCAACAGAACACTACGGACCACGTCTTGCACTGCTGTGGACTTGTCTCTGTTTTTTTTGCACTAATGTCTTATTTTGCAAGCCTTTTTTTCCACTGCCTGGTATAATTTATGTACAATTTATATATAACTTATGTTCTGCGTGTTGTTGTCCAAAGTTGATTGTCTGTGATGCTGCTGCAAGTAAATTTTTCATTGTGCCTGTACCTCAGTGTACTGACATTAAACTCGACTCGACTTGAGATCCATGCGGTGAAGATATGCTCCCACGGTATTGTTAGTACAAACATAACAATACCTGGACCCCACCTCTCAGCAACTCAACATGTCGACACTCAAGAGTGAACGAACAGGTGGAATAGATTGGTGAGGAGCGCAGTGGGAACCAGGAAAGCAGGATCATTGGCTTGACGTTGTTATAGGAAAGAAGAAAGAATGGACTTGTATATCATCGCCTCCTTAGGTTGGAGCCAGTCTTTGGCAATAAGCCTGACTCTTGAGCTCAAGCCCCAACCCTCACTGTCTGGAGACTGGCTCAACACCTGGTGCAAGATCCATTGAGTGTCCATATTAAACCCTCCCACTTTATAGGATCAGATACCCAGTTAGCTGGAGTGTAAAGATAGATATGTAGAAAGCAAATCCATGTCATGACCTTACTATTTGTTAATCATTTTGCAAATCCTTTCACTACACATCCGTACAAATGTAAGCTTTGTATTTGTCAAACTGGAGCAAAAAGTAATTGATCTAATCAAATCAAACATGTTGTAAAGCTACACTTACTTTACTGAAAGATACATTTAAGATTGCAGTAAGCAAAATATTTAACTTGGCCAACGTACAGAGAGCTCGAAAACACAAGAACAAAAATCACAAACCACAGGCAAGTTTGGAGCTTAGAATAACTCATTTTCACAGGATAATGTGGACAAAGTTATCAGAGAGGCGTTTAATTGGGGGACAATTAATGTCTTTAAATATTAAATCATCAACCATCAACAGAGGAGCACCTCAGGGCTGTGTGCTTAGCCTCCTGCTCTGCTCTCTCTATACCTTCGACTGTGTGGCTAAGCACAGCTCCAACGGCATCTACAAGTTCACCGATGACACCACTGTTGTCGGCAGAATCACGGATGGTGACGAGGAGGCGTACAGGAGCAAGATAGATCAGCTGGTCAAGTGGTGTCGTAACAACAGCCTCGCACTCAACATCAACAACATCAAGGAACTGAATGTGGACTTCAGGAAGAGGAAGTCAGGCGAACACACACCAGTCTTCATTGAAGCGATGGAAAGGATGAACAGCTTCAAGTTCCCGGGTGTCAGCAGCTTTGAGGACCTAGCACATGGATACAACCACGAAGAAGGCACGCCAGCATCTCTACTTTCTTAGAAATTTAAGAGGTTTCAGCACGTCATCAAACACAGCCTTGGGAATACTCGGCAGATCAGGCAGAGTGAGAAATAGAGTTAACTTTTCTGGTTGACCATGTTTCATCGGTTCTGAATTGTCAGTCGTTTCTCCACAGATGTTGTCTGACCTGCTAATTATTTCCAAGAAAAAGAGACATCCTGATTCTGTCCTAAATTTACTCCTCATAGCACCCGAATCTAGGGTGCTGCCAGCGTAACGTTTCTGCAAAATGTTACTTTGGTTTTAACCTTTCACTGTCCTAGTTCATGTCTCTCCAAGATGTGTCCAGTTTTGGTCCCCCCGTTATAGAAAAGACGTGGTTAAACTGGAAAGAGTGCAGAGAAGATTTACGAGGATGTTGCCAGGACTAGAGGGCCTGAGTTACAGGGAGAGGTTGGCCAGGCTAGGTCTTTATTCGTTGGAATGTAGGAGAATGAGGGGCGACCTTATAGAAACGTTTAAAATTATGAGAGGCATAGGTAAGGTAGGCGTAGATGGTAACAGTCTTTTCCCCAGGGTAGGGGAGTCCAAAACTAGGGGGCATAGGTTTAGGGTGAGAGGGGAAGGATTTAAAAGGGACCTGAGGGGCAACTTTTTCACACAGAGGGTGGCGAGTGTGTGGAACAAGCTGCCAGAGGAAGTGGTTGAGGCAGGTACAATAGTATCATTTAAGAGGCACTTGGATAGGTACATGCAGGGGAGGGGTCTGGAGGGATATGGGCCCAACACAGGAAATTGGGACTAGCTGGGTGGACGACGTGGTCGGCATGGACTGGTTGGGCCGAAGGGCCTGTACCTGTGCTGTATTGCTTTCTGACTCGATGACTCTTCAAGGCTTGGATCCTCCTCCTCTTCAGTTTGTAATGTCAGGCTTGTGGCCACTAGGTGGCTCTTCTCTCAATGGATGGGCACCTCCTGGTGATCAGTTCATGAATGACAAGGGTCCAGGTCCTCTCAGTTGGAGGGTATCTTCAATGGTCTAAGGAAGGTCAAGATGAAGTCAATGATGCTGAATTTTGGATGCCGAGTTCAAGCCACAATCACCACCATAAATGAATGTTTAGCACAAGTTAAGATCTGACAACCATGTAAGTTTATTAGAAGAAAATGGATTAATATACTTTTCCAGAGTTTTCAGTAAAATATCAGGTTATTTTGTGGTATAAAATATCATTCTAATGCCTTTCAAAGAGCTACTTTGCTGTAACAACACATTTGAATGTTTTTCTTTGAAAACAAAAGGGTAAAAGGAAACTACATTCACCCTTGTGCAGGCATAGCTATAATGTTTTTATTATGAGTCATGACTGCACCATCTACAGACTATTCAAAATTGTATTACTTCAAACCCAAAAAAGGGATTTAAACTGCTGGTCTTGAACATTCCATTATTTTGATATTTAATATCTGTTTCAAATAGAATTTTAGGTGAGACAGTTTTATGTAACATAAGCCTATTTTATTTCAATTAACTAGACTTCCCAGAGCCTGGTAATGAATAGACAGTAAATGGAGCACAGGAAAATATCTGGGGCTCTGGGTAATCAGGGTCTGGGCTACAGAGGTCAGGCAGAAGAGTGGACACACAACTTGAAGCCCAGTATGCAGGCTTCGGGAAGAGAATACATTATTAGAAGACAAGAAAGAAATGGAAGAGAATATGAATCATTCTAAAGTGTAGAAAGATGAACACAAGGACACTATCAGTGGATGTTCAATGTGTGAGGGATGTGAGGTAGTGGATCAAACAAAACTTAAAAATTCTCATTCTCTTGATCCTGATAATCTCTTCCAATCCACCAAGATCTCCATATTTCTTCCCTTCCAGTCTCTTGCACATTCCTGGTTTCCATCACTCCACCCCTGGCAGGCATGCTTTCAGCTGCCCAGGCCCTAATCCCTGGAACCCTTAAACCTTTTTTTGCTTTCTCCCTCTCGCTTCTTGCATTGCTCTCTGACCAACCCGCCTGACAAAGTGATGGGCAGAGTGTGTCAGGGTCTTCCATGCAGAATGTGGAGAGTGAGCGAGGGTCCAGATTCACAAGGAAAGCCACATCTACACCAGCAACAAAACTCAACTGAAAGCAGGCAGAACGGGAAAGGAAAAGACATAAATGTGAATGGAGACACTTTTACACTGTCAGGCAACATCTTTTATACTTGCTTTTCATCATCCTACCCCAGGTGTGGCTTCAGCCAACTGGTCCCAAGCTCTAGGATTCCTTCTTTAAACCTCTCACTCTCTCCATCTCCCTCGTCTTTTTAGATTCCCATATGAACGCTGCCTTGCTATTCCTATATTTTTTGCACTATTTATTTATTTTTGTAATTTACAGTAATTTTATGTCTTTGCACTGTACTGCTGCCACACAACAACAAACTTCACTTCATTTAAGTCAGTTATAATAAATCTGATTCTGACAATCACCTAATTTCTCCTGCTATGGCTTGGAATTCATCTTTAACCAGGAGACCAACTAGCTCAGCGTCACCATAGGATTCTCTTTCTAACTGGCCAAATATTGGTTCTAGTAGATAAGATATCTTTATTAGTCACATGTACATCAAAACACACAGTGAAATGCATCTTTTGCGTAGAGTGTTTTGGGGGCAGCCCGCAAGTGTCACCACGCTTCCGGCGCCAACATAGCATGCCCACAACTTCCTAACCCGTACATCTTTGGAATGTGGGAGGAAACCGGAGCACCCGGAGGAAACCCACGCAGACGCAGGGAGAACGTACAAACTCCTTACAGACAGCGGCCAGAATTGAACCCGGGTCGCTGGCGCTGTAAAGCATTACACTAACCTCTACACTACCATGCCAGTATATCAGTAATTGCAACCAGACATTGGCGTGAATACAGTTAGTTTGGGAGGAACTAGGGGCTTTGTACTATGGTTCCCAGAACTCTCTGCCACTGGGGTTTCCTGACATCATGTTCACTGCTGCAGATATTGACTGAGATTGTTTGGTCTGATCCATCAGTATGGATACATGATGGGCTCATCAGGAATGACAGAAGGCAATCTAGATCTTGGTCTGCTTTCATCTGTAAGTTCTTATAATCTTAAGTTTGGATCCTGAATGAGGAACCTTGCAGGATGAGACGCAAACACCGCTGGTTCAGTCTCACATATTCCAACTGTCCGTGAGCTAACAATTTGTAAAGATTAAGAAACTGTTAACAATAGTACGATGCCCCAAAAGGAAGTTGTTTGCTGTGGTGTTCCCTGAAGAAAGGAGAGGTTTGGACAAAATTCCTTCCAATTACTGGAAATTCATTCTCTTTTCAAAACTCAGAGAACCCAAGCATCCGGGGACCCAAACAGTCCTTTCAGGTGAGACAGAGATTCACCTGCACCTCCCTTAATATCATCTACTGCATTCGGTGCTCCAAGTGTGGCCTCTACATTGGTGAGACCAAATGCAGACTAGGTGACTGTTTCACAGAGAACCTGCACTCCGTCCGTAACTGTGATCTGCATCTCCCTGTTGCCAGTCACTTCAACTCCCCCTCCCACTGCCAGGAGAATTCCAAGCGCAAACTGGAGGAACAGCACCTCATTTTCCATCTTGGAACCTTGCAGCCTAATGGCATGAACATTGAATTCTCCCACTTTAAGTAACCCCCACCCCCCTTCCCCACACCCCTCCCTCTCCACACCCCCTCACTAACCACGCCTCTTCTTTTCTTCCCTTTCCTAGCCTCTCTCTCTTTTTCCTATCCCCCTTTCTCCCTCCTTACCTTTGACCCATCCCCTGGTGGATCTGCTCTCCCCTCCTATCTCTTACCTGCATCTACCTATCACCACCCTGTGCCCACCCCGCCTCCCCTCTTTTGTCCACCTATCACTGCTCTGCTTTTCCCTCCTATATATCGGGCTTCCCCTTTTCCTATCTTCAGTCCTGAAGAAGGGTCCTGACCCAAAACGTTGACCGCCTGCTTTTCTCCACCGACACTGCCTGGCCTGCTGAGTTCCTCCAGCATCATCGTGTTTTTCGTCTAGATTCCAGCATCTGCAGTCCTTTGTTTCTCAGACAAGTCCAAGGGCTGAGTAAAGAGCATGAGTCTTGCTTTGTTGGAATCGACTGCAGTAGGAATCTTATCAGATGTTTTTCAAAAACAAGAACAGAAAATGCTGGCAACACTCAGCAGGTCAGGCAGCATCTGTGGAAAAAGAAACAGTTCACATTTTTCTGTTTGACTGACAGACAGGCTGGCCATAGGAGACTGAGGTATATAAAATCATGAGGGGCATAGATAGGGTGAATGGTCTTTTTTTCCAGGGTTAGGGAATCAAAATCTATCGTTTTAAGGTTAGAGGTGAAAGGTTTTAATAAGAACTTGAGGGGCAATTTTTTTACACAGCGGGTGGTAGATGTATGGAACCAGCCACCAGAGGAAGTGGGTGAGGCAGGTATATTAGATACATATAAGTATGTGGACAGGTATATGGATGAAGGAGTTTAGAGGGATATGGGCCAAGTGCTGGGAAATGGGATTAGCTTGAATATACCTCTTGGTCGGCATGGATATGTATGGGCTGAAGGGCCTTTTTCCATGCTGTTCAACTCTATGACTCTACAGGTTCAGGACCACTTGTCAGAATTGGATTTGACCCCCCCACCACTTTTGACTCAGTACCATCTCAAGCCGTAGCCTACCTGAGAAAATGAGGTGAATGGTGTTCAAGTTAACACCCAGACAGAGATGCCTTTAAAAGGCCAACATTGTGGCTTCACTCAATCATCAAGTTCTTAGACACAAAAAGAATGCATGTTGGTCGGCCCATGTAGCACGCCTTTGTGATTGTGCTTAGATTCTGAAAAGCTGACCACTGCTCTCGGCATAAAAAGATACCCTTTGTGCAAAGCTTCTTGTAGCGCTGTCGTCCATTTAGGGTTTTATTTTGAACCAAGAAATGGATCTTAGCAAACATTTTCAATTCAGTCCCTACAAGTTTTGTTGTAAATTTGTGTGTAATTGACAATCTATGATGACTAATTGTCCATAATATTGTCATCACCAAGTCTTGATTCCTTTTCTCTTTGAATAAACAATGCACATAACTCTCCTGTAATGTAGTGTATAATGTTTCTTGTTGCTTACTATAGACTGAAGGAACTCTTAAATCAAACGCAATGCAGGCATTGTAGCTGACTAAAGGAAGCATTTAAATTTATTGTGTTTTAAAAAAAATATATACTGCAAGATTTTCAATAGGGCAAACTGGGTTTGTAACATTTTTTAAAAAATGCTTTCTGTTGACTTTTGATCTACATCAATTCTATCAGTAACCACGAGCTTTATTGGATAGAGCAATTGTGAGATACAGACTTGTTATTCTAAAATGCAAGGCACACAAGAAACCCACACGTGTAGAAAGTAACCAACGTGGGAGAAATGAATGTTTTTGTTGGTTTTCACAGTTAAAACAAGTCTCTGTGGGAAGTGGCGTATCAAAGGGAAGCAATAATGAAAGACTGAAAGCTTTCTGCTTTAGAAGCCTTGGTATTCTGGTCATGGGAATGGGAGGATAGTAAATGAACTGGGAAGATGTGAGAAGTGACACGGCGAACAGCCACGGACAATCTGTGGGAGGTTAGAAAAAGTACCATTAGCTTAGTCCGGAGGGAAGCGTCGACGATCTTGGCACGGTTCAGCTTTCGCTGATATGCGTCAACTTGCTTCTGAAGAATTAACTGGGAGTTCATTGTGTATTACAATCATAAGCTAGCAACTCCCTTGCTACTTAAAAGTGTTGTCAATTTGGTTCTGGCAGTGCTTCAATTATGGAAGTCCAGACAGAGATTATTTTAATGCATCAAAAAGTGTGAAAGTGCAGAATGTTTGTAGCGTTCTGAGGGCTTGTGTGAAACAGTCCTAATCAAACCATCAAAAAAAGCTGATTCTGCTTGTCATCTGTAGACTGAAATGAACTAATTAACAGAATAGTTTTTTAAAAAATGGTGCATCATAAAGACTTGCATTGGTGTAGCTCCCCTCCAACCCTACTTTATTCAAGGACACCCCAAAGCCAATGAAACACTTTATAAATGTGGTCACCATTGTAATCACAGAAATGTGACAGCCAGTTTGCATACAGCAATGTCCCACAGACAGCAGTGAGATAACAGCCACTGCTAATATTCTTGAAGGACAAATATTGCCCAGAACACTGGGAAGAACTCCCATGCTCTTTGAAATAGTACCAAGAGATCTTTTATGCTCAGCTGAGAGAGAGTCGATGAGGTCTCGTTTGAATATGGCATCTGGACAGTGCAGGGCACCCTCAATGCTGCACAGATACACAAGCTTGGACTTCTGTGACCCAAGTCTGTGCAGACATGATGCATTAAAACTTGCATGAACTTTCACAGCACATAATGAACCAAAAATGGGCACTTTGCAGAAAGCCTGTGAAGCAAATGTTTCAGATTCTTATCTATTGTTTATTCACAATGTCCACAGTTGATATCAAGGTTTTGATTTGAGTCATTATTTATATTGAGCATAAGAGGCTGCCTTCAATGGCTCACAAATGTTGTACAGTCTATTGTTCAGCAATGCTCCCTCCCCTGGTGTTTCATGCATTTATACCAGAAAGACCATTGGCTGCTGTTGAGCTGAGAGTGGACTAGTGAGAGGTAAATTGGTAAATTGGTTCATTATTGTCACATGTACCGACATACAGTGAAAAACTTTGTTCTACATGCCATCCATACAGATCATTTCATCACATCAGTGCATTGAGGTAGTGCAAGGGAAAATAACAGAATGCAGAATAAAGTGTTACAGTTACAGAGAAAGTGCAGTGCAGGCAGGCAATAAGGTGCAAGGTCATAATGAGGTGGATTGTGAGGAAGAGAGTCCATTTTACCATACTGGGGACCATTCAAAAGTCTTATAGCAGCGGGATAAAGCTGTCCTTGAGCCTGGTGGTACGAGCTTTCAGGCTTTTGTATCTTCTGCCCAACAGGAGGGGGGAAGAAGAGAGAATGTCCAGAGTTGGTGGTGTCTTTGATTATGCTGGCTGCTTTACCGAGGCAGTGAGGAGTGTAGACAGAGTCCATGGAAGGGAGGCTGGTTTCTGTGATGTGCTGAGCTGTGTCCACAACTCTCTGCAGTTTCTTGTAGTCACAGGCAGAGCAGTTGCCATACCAACTCATAATGTGTCCAGACAGGATGCTTTCTATGGTGCATCTATAAAAATTGGTCAGGGTCAAAGGGGACATGCCAAATTTCTTCAGCTTCCTGAGGAAGTAGAGGTGTTGGTGAACTTTCTTAGCCATGGCGTCTACGTGGTTGGACCAGGACGGGCTACTGGTGATGTTCACTCCTAGGAACTTGAAGCTTACCTACCTGCTGCGCCCATTAATAAATATCAAGAAACAGCAAGTCAGATCATAAGAAGGAAATCACCAAACACACTAATGCACACTCCACTTTTAAATTCTTCTTTAAAATAAAAAATTACAGCAAACTACTTAAAAATATAACAAAACTTCAGCCTATTTCTGCATTTTTTTGGATTAACTGAATTTATAAGATACAGAATGGGCAATCTTATCAAGGTACTTAAATTGATTGAGGGACTCAAAAGGATAAAGAGAAAGTTTTTCTACTAGTTGTTCAATCCTGAACTGAGGTGTAATCTTAATGCAATTCAGTTGTTTGGCATATCATTATGTCCAGGCTGTCTGGTACTGCTTCCATAAATGGGTTGAGTTTTGGTCTCCACCTCTCAGAGAGTGAGACATCGATTCTCCTAGAACGAGACCCTATTTACACTGGCTTGTACCACAGAGAAGCATGGCTCAGTAATGAACTCCACATTCATACACAGAAGGGAAAATGCCCCAGCCCAATCCATCTGCTGTTAGCTGATGGGATGAACATGGATTATTTCCGATGTTGGAGAGGGTTCAGAGAAGATTCACTGGAATGACTCCAGGAATGAGAGGGTTAACATATGAGGAACGTTTGACGGCTCTTGGGCTGTACTCCTTGGAGTTCAGAAGAATGAGGGGGGACCTCATAGAAACATTTCAAATGTTAAAAGGCCTGGACAGAGTAGACGTGGCAAAGTTGTTTCTCATGGTAGGGGAGTCTAGTACAAGAGGGCACGACTTCAGGATTGAAGGGCGCCCATTCAGAACAGAGATGCAGAGAAATTTCTTCAGCCAGAGAGTGGTGAATCTGTGGAATTTGTTGCCACGGGCGACTGTGAAGGCAAAGTCATTGGGTGTATTTAAGGCAGAGATTGATAGGTAACTGAGTAGCCAGGGCATCAAAGGTTATGGTGAGAAGGCTGGGGGATTGAGGCTAAATGGGGGAATGGATCAGCTCATGATAGAATGGTGGTGCAGACTCGATGGGCTGAATGGCCGACTTCTGCTCCTTTGTCTTATGGTCTACTTCAGTCCTTGTCTCTAAAATGGAGGGTGAGGAAAGGGGAAGCGATGTGGCTGTAACGGGAAACTGCTTAGTCAAAAACAACAGCACTTAATGCAACAGTCTAAAATTAAACTTTACTGAAAGAAATGTTGTTTAATTATTGATAGCATTTTATCTTCAGAATAAACAAGGGACATTGTTGCTGCTTTTGGATTAGACAGTCGCTCAGAGGAAGAACATTTAGAATTACATAACTTGACTTGTTTACACAGTGCTGCTCAAATTCAGGCAGCGGTTGGATTACATTTCTCCTCCAACTCTCCTCCATTGCCTCTTGTGATGAGGGCACCGTAAAATCTTCACAAGAGCCGCATTGTGTAATAAGATAAATATGTCATCGCTGTAAATTACAATCCTCCTGCTCGTGTCAGCTATGGGCCATTCCCGGTAATGGACAGGTTCTGTTTTTATAAATGTCTAAGTCAATCTAGTCCAGAAGTCAGAAAACGTACAAAAATCACTCGATACGGTAACCACACCCCCACGGTACTGTAATGAGTAGCATCAGAAACACATAAAACTGATAAGAAATAACAACTACAAGTGGAGAGGGAGAGGAAACTAGTTCTGCTATTCAGAGGAACAAACGTACGTTGGACTTTTGAATTTAATAATATTGTAGAAGCTTGTTCATATTTAGGGGTGTCCATAACTCGGGCGTTTGTAACCTGAAGACAGCCTGTACAAGGCACTCTTTGCAAATTAGTGAAGTTTAGAGGGATTGAGGTGTTCCAGTGTGTGAGTCACAACAAAGTTAGCAGGCAGGTTCAACAAGTAGTGAAGAAGGTGGCAAACAACATGTTGGTCAGAATTGCAATGGGTTTGGAGTTTGAGAATAGGGAGGTTTTGTTACAGTAGTACAGGGTGTCGGTGAGACTACAAATGGATTCCGGTGCACAATTTTGGTTCCCTTACCAAACAACAGGATATAGTAGCACTGGAGGCAGTCCAAAGGAAATTCCCCAGGCTAATTCATGGGATGAAAGAATTGTCCTATCAAGAGAGGGTAGGCAGTTTGGGTCTGTATTCCTTGGAGTTTAGAATGAGGGGTGACCTTATTCAAACTATAAGATCCTGAGGGTGCACGACAGAGTAGATGTTGAGATGTTTTCACTTGTGGGAGAGTCACAAACATGGGCACATAGCTACAGGATAGGAAGCTGGTCATTTAAAAATGAGATGCATAGAAATTGCTTCTCCCGGGGGGTAGTGAATCCCTGGTCTCAAGGGTGGTGTAAGCCGGATCATTAGATATATTTAAGGTGGAGATAGATAAATTGAGGGCTTATGGGGAACTGACACAGGAGAAACAAGGGACTTCAGATGCTGGAATATCTAAATGAAAAACACTGTGATATGTCAGTCCTTGGCCTGCTCTACTGCCAGGAGGAACAGCACCTCATTTTCCATCTTGGAACCCTGCAGCCTAATGGCATGAACATTGAATTCTCCCACTTCAGGTAATCCCTACACCCCTTCCCCCCTGCACCCCCCCCCCCACCATGTCTCTTCTTTTCTTCCCTTCCCTAGCCTCTCTTTTCTCTACCCCTCCTTTTTCCTCCTTTGACCCATCCCTCGGTGGATCTGCTCTCCCCTCCTCCCCTGCACCTGCCCTGTGCCCACCCCGCCTCCCCTCTTTTGTCCACCTATCACTGCTCTGCTTTTCCCTCCAATATATCAGGCTTCCCCTTTTCCTATCTTCAGTCCTGAAGAAGGGTCCTGGCCCGAAACGTTGACCGCCTGCTTTTCTCCACGGATGCTACCTGGCCTGCTGAGTTCCTCCAGCATCATCGTGTTTTTCATCTGGCACAGAAGAGGAATTGAGGCCAGCATAGATCAGCCACGATCATACTGAAGGCAAGGCAGGCTTAAGGAACCGAGTGGCCTACTCCTGCTCCTGTGTTCTTTGGTTTATATGAGAGCTTGAGCCACGTCAGATGCAGCTGGCAGATCCAGCTTTTGCTTCATCTTTTTAAACTTCACTAAAATTGAAGGCTTGAGCTTATGGGGAAACAAAGATTCAACTACCATTTTAGGTTACAATGTAAGGGCAATGGTGTAGAAATTACAGTGGAGTAAGTGACTCATAGCCAATTGTACCCACAAACACTATTCCTTGAACTCCCCTACTTTAGTACCCAATTATACAGAGTACTTTTAAATGTCTATATCCTCTGTCTCAATAGCTCCATGTTAAAATAATCCTCCGTCAAAAGTAACTTTCTAATTTTTTGCCTTCTTTCATTAACTGTCCTAAAACTGTCCTTTAGCCATGAAAGCAAGCAGCATATTTCACCCTCGAAACCGGTTAGCATTTTGAAAGCCTTTTAATTTCTGGAAACTCTGCTGCATGCTGGAAACCTGAGAGAAAAAGAAACAAAAAGAGATGGAAATATTTCTCAGCAGGTCAGGCAGCACCTGCACAGAGTTCCATGAGGCAGCGTCAGAACTGGCAGTTCTGATGAAGATTCATAGACCTGAAACATTGACTGTGTTTTTCTCAGGGAAAAGTGGGACAATGGGACTGATGGGACTGCTGTGAGGGCCAGCAGAGGATCACTGGGCTGAATGGCCTCCTTCTGTCACAAGTACAGAAATATGAGAAAATGTTGTCTGGTCTCGCTCCTGTTCCATTAAACTTGCTGCACACCACTGGCTGCCTGATTGCCTGACCTCTCAAAGGACTGCATTGACCAAGTACATCATTGGCTTTGGTGCATAAACTAAGATGTCTTTACTAGTCACATGTACATCAAAACACACAGTGAAATGCATCTTTTGCGCAGTGTTCTGGGGACAGCCCACAAGCGTCGCCACACTTCCGGCACCAACACAGCACGCCCACAACTTCCTAACCCGTACGTCTTTGGAATGTAGGAGGAAACCAGAGCACCCGGAGGAAACCCACGCAGACACGGAGAGAACATACAAGTTCCTTACAGACAGTGGTGGGAATTGAACCTGGGTCGCTGGCGCTGTAATAGCGTTACACTAGAGGTGTGAATGGCACTATCATAAATACCATTTCTCCCCCATATAAAATTATCCCCACACTCTTGTCCCCCAGCCATTTCCTTCTGTAGAGGGCAAGAGGGAGAACCTGCACTGAGATGTCTATAATACACTTCACACCCAGCACATACCAGATACCGGGAATCCCCAGTACAGAGAATAAATTTGACATCGACTAAGAAAAACCAATAAATTCTTCTTTCAGAGGGGAGTGAATCTTTGCAATTGTCTGCCCCATAGGGTGGTGGAGGCATATCGTCAGATATATTTAGGGTGGAGTTTGCTAAATATTTGAAAGATCAAGGAATTGAGGGCAAAAAATTGCTGGAGCGGGTCAGGTAGCATCTGTGGGGGGAAATAGACAGTCAATGTTTTGGGTCGGGCCCCTTCATCTGGACCGAAAGATATGCGGGGACATAGTCAGTATAAAAAGTTGAGGGGAAGGGGTGGAGCAGGAGCTGGCAGGTGATAGGTGGATCCAGGTGAGAGGGGGGAGAGGCTGGGAGGTGCGAGGTGGAGGCGACAGAGGATGATGGAATCTGATGGGAGAGGAAGGTGGAGCATGGAACCCAGTGAGAGAGGTGGGGAGGGGACCCAGTGGGAGGGGTGTGTGGGTGGTGGGCAGACAGAGTGGGTGGAGGAGGGGAAAGGAACAGGGTGACGGGGGGGGGGGGCTGGGGTGGGTGTAGGAGGGACTGGGTAGACCAGGGGGAGGGAGAAAAGGGACAGAAGGGGAGCAGGTCACCTGACACTGGAGTAGTCAATGAATTGAATAACCCTCAAGGAATTGAGGATATAGGGGAACTGACACAGAGGAGCCGAGGCCAGCATAGTTCAGTCACAATCGTATTGAATGGCGGGGGAGATGGCTTACCCCTATTCCTGTTTTCTTGACTTCAGTGGCAGTGCACTGCCCTTCTGTACAGCTGCACGACAAGCTTCAGCATAGCAACCTCCACAGTGAACAGGCAGAGCAACAGAGGGTCTCTTCACAGACAGGCACATGCTAAGCCTGGAAGTATAAATTAGGAAAGTTAATTCAATATAAAATTTCATACAAATTTAAGAGAAAGATGGGATTGAGGGAGATAAAGAGGTAGGAAAAAAATCATTTAAAATCTGAAGGATTTCATCACAGAAGGGTTGTTTGACAGTAATTAAGACTACTCTTGAAGGAACAAGCCCAAACTTCTGCCTGCTTGGTAGGTGAGTAGCTATCTTCACACCCTTCCATCTGTTTGAATACAGAGCAGCCTGGTGAGATAGCCATGCAATGAAGCTTGTGAAGAAGCAGGGAAATGCAGACAGCAATTCCCCAATTCCTGCCTTCGCCTGTGGATGTTGGAAGTTTCGATTCAATTTAATTTCTTATCCACAGCACCGTCGAGCACATTCCCACCACAAGGTCCAAGTTACCTCAAACCATAGTTTTTTTTAATATATGTTAACAGATGTTGAATGCATTTTGCTTTACAAACAGAGATCTTCACAGAAAATCAAAGGAGAAATGGTGCATTGGCTCCCAAACACTGCTTTTCCCTGTCAAGAACCGAACTCTGAAAGAGCTTTTATTTTATTCATTCAAATGGTGTAGGCAAGGCCTTTCCTACTTCCACTGAGATTTCGGGGGCAGGAAAGAGTCAACCACATTGTTGTGGGGCTGGATCACGCAGAGGGCAGAGCAGATAATGGAGATTTCCTTCCTGAAAGGGCATTAGTCCACTGGATCTGTTTTTATGACAATGGTTCCATGGTCACTACCACTGACAATAGTTTTTTCTTTCCAGATTATTTATTCAATTGAGCTTAATTTCTCCAGCTGCCACAATGATATTTAGGTTCTGGATCATTAGTTCAGGTATCTCAATTACCAGTCCATTTAATTTAACTTCAATCCTATCATGTCCCTCCTTCACAACAGCTGCTATAAGGCACTTAACGTAAGCAGTAGCAAGTCCGTGGAAATCTAAAAACAGGAGTCAATGGAGGAATTTGATTTAAGCTCCACTTCATGAATCCAACAATGGTGGGAAAGTATAAGCAATGGAGAATTAAGTTCACTTGATTTCAGGTGTTACTCCTGGTAAATAAATATGTTAAGGACAGAACTGTTAGAGTCCCCACACACACTGACCGTCACTGGGGGGCCGGTCCCCACACACACTGACCGTCACTGGGGAGCCGGTCCCCACACACACTGACCGTCACTGGGGGACCGGTCCCCACACACACTGACCGTCACTGGGGGACCGGTCCCCACACACACTGACCGTCACTGGGGGACCGGTCCCCACACACACCAACTCTCACTGGGGGACCGGTCCCCACACACACCAACTCTCACTGGGGGGCCGGTCCCCACACACACCAACTCTCACTGGGGGGCCGGTCCCCACACACACCAACTCTCACTGAGGGACCGGTCCCCACACACACTGACCGTCACTGGGAGACCAGTCCCCACACACACCAACTCTCACTGGTGATCAAGTCCCCACACACACTGACCCTCTCTGGGGGACAGGTCCCACACACACACAGCTACCCTCACTGGGAGACAGGTCCCACACAAACCAACACTCTCTGGGGTATGGGTCTCACACACACACACCGACCCTCACTGGGGGGCAGTTCCCACACACGGTGGGATAGGTTGTATTCACCATGGTCCATCTGACCCATTTTGCAGTGAGAATCTGAATTTGTTTTAAGGAAATATTAAAGGGACACAACACAAGGGCATACTCACAGAGAACTGCACTGGCACATTAGGGCTGATGGCCTCAGTTTGTACTGTAGCATTCTGTGCTTCTGTATGTGCACAGCTGCCAAATATGGCATGCAACATTTTCCCCATAACTCACTGCTTCACAAGAATATCAGACAAACCCCAAGCAACAGATGAAATATCACTTTATTCAATACATATATTATATGTATAATAATTATATAATGCCACATTATCAGACCAGCCTATTCCATGAAATGGGTTTACAGACAAGTCATCATTAACTGGCACTTACACAGCCTGACGATGAGGCGATGCGATGCGATGCGATACACATACAGCACACAGCCAGGCAACAATGGGAATCAAACTACCTTGATTCTCTTCTCTCTAGTCATCCCTGATGAGCACACCAAAAACTCTGGCCTATGAAATGGAAATCATTTCGGGTGGAAGGAAAAAAGTTATATTTAACCTTGCCCAAAAAACATTCTCATCAACAGGTGTTGAATTTAAATTGGTAAAACATTCCACAGGCTTCTGTGTTTACAGATCAATAATTGCCCACAATTTTGCAAAACAAACTGCTAATGTAATTCCCTTCCTCATTAGTAGGTAACAATGTTCTCCCATCACTGATACAATCAGATATCCCCCTCTGCTGGCTGATTTAGCAGTAGTTTTCTGCGTTCATGATAGGCCACAAGCCCACCCCCAGTCAACACCACAACCTCTTCCATCGCCACGACCATCATCGCACAGAGTGGACTCTTAAGGATGGCATCCAAAATATTTATGTCATTGAATTACATAAAAATATTGAAAGATACGTTACTTCTGTGCATTTAGTGTTAGCTCATTTTGTTTTGCCCTGATCACATGAATGAAACAAGGTCAAACTTTAAGTGTTGGTTAAGGCAATAGTGAATGCCAACCACAATTCTGATTTAAAACAATGTGTTTCAGGCATGTTCTGTTCTCCAGTGTGGGCTTTTCACGAGTGCTGCGGAGTTTGTAGTGTGCCAGCTAGTTCAGGGATGATTCTTAACCTCAGCAACTCGTGACTGTTGCGTCTAAACCTGAGCGCTTGGTGATGTTCAACTTATTCACCTCTTCGGCAGACGTTGGATGGATGCCCACGGTGGATGCCAGCTGAGAATAAGTGGCATTGCATCTGCAAGGAAACACACAAGATTAAATCCTGAATGAAACACACACTTATCAGTGTCAATCCCTGCCCATGTCTCCCCTCTACAGGGATAAAACCACACAGAAAAACACAGCCCTTTCTGGTCTACACAATGACATGCCCCATCTCACCCTCTAAACACATTTCTTCCTTCTCCCTTTTGAACTTAATTGGCACATTCTTTTTATTATTCCAAAATAAACTTTATTCATAATAAAAGACAAACTATCTACAATAATAAAACAGTGCAAACCTTAACATTCGTGCACAGATTAATCATTAGTGTTACTTTTTATAAAAACCACAGCACCGATGCCACTCGTGTGGCTCCCTGGGGTGATACCCCAATCCCATATTTACAGTATTTAAGGGGCTTCCTCGTCTGACCCCGTCCCTCCCTGTCCTGTGACAGAAGAACCCTGAACTGTGGTCCTTCCCCACCTTCTTATCTAAGTCTGGGCTATTTACCTCAATTCACACAGTTGCAAATTCCACGTCCTCAGCAGATTCCCTGTTAGACCAGTGAACATTTTATATCTGTGGCACCCAATTTTTTGATTCCTTACAAGTGGTGCATCTTCTGCACACTACCACATTGATTCCCTTTATGTGCATATTACATACAGGATGCCAGGTACAATGGCCACAATGAGAACAACAAGAAGTGATTCTTGCATCAAGCAAATTATAGCAACATTTTGATCCAGTTTAAATAAAGCAACCAAAGTCTAGAACAGATAGCTTTTAGTATGCTCTCTATCCTAACAATGAAACAGCAAATGAACCTTACAGAGAGCACATATAATTTATCAAAGATTCAGAAGTGACAGAGGAGTATGGCCCCTTAGGACTTATTAATTTGACGAGCATAATGCAAGATGGTCCCAGCACAAAACACAGGGCACTCTGCACTCGGAGGAAGATGAAAATAGGGAGTATGGTGCAATAGTGGTTAATTTACTGGATTAACATCCAAAGGCTTGGACCATTGATCCACGGACCCATGTTCAGATACCATTACTGTAACTGGGAAATTAAATTCAAATAAGTGAATAAAGCCTGTATTGCTACGATACTGACCCCAGCAAAACTACATAGTCATACAGCACAAAAACAGGCCCTTCAGTCCAACTTGTCCATGCCAACCAAGATGCCCATTTAAGCTGGTCCCATTTGCCTGCATTTGGCCCATATCCCTCCAAATCTTTCCTATCCATGTACCTGTCCAAATGTCTGTTATTGTACCTGCCTCAACCATTTCCTCTGGCAGCTCGTTCCATAGACAGATTGATATAAAAACCCAACTAGCTTAATAATGCCCTTCAGAGGAGGAAACATACTCTCCTTAGCTTATGACCTACATACAGCTTCAGAATCACTAACTGTCACGCCCCAATTACCAGAAATGCCCACATTATTAGAGAAAAAGACAATCTGAAAATCCTGCATGCATCAGATGCAGACAAAACGTGGTCCAGAGGGGTTTTTTGGGGAATAAAAAAATAGCATGCCCATCCAGGAGTTAAGATTTTACTGGTTGTACTGCCATCAAACGCTAACATTAATGCACACTTACTTCCCTGCCTTGGCTCCATTCTCTAAGCAGCCTGTAACTTCACTTATACAGACTCCTGCATTTGGTGCAAGTTCTACTTAGTTTCAGTGCCCCAATCTATTCACTTCAAGCTCTTCCCCCTCACTGCACCACGCTCGCCCTGTACACCCCTCATTGCACAGTCCAGCTTCCACCATTTGCCTTTAATACAGGAATCGGTTCCTTCACATTATTCCTATTTCTTCATTAAAGGCAAATTAGTTAACCATTCTTTTTTTAAACCTGCAAACCACCTCTCTGGGTATGATAGCCCGGTGGTCCGATCGGTGGCATGTATCCAGAGGATTGGATTTTTGATTTGGAAAAGTTGAGCTTGAATCCCAACAAGCGATTAAAAATGCTGGAATGCAAAACTACTGGATTATCATAAAAATCCATCTGGTTCACAGGTGCCCTCACAAAAGGAAATCTGCTGTCCAATCTTTGCAGTTCAAGGTCTACAATCCTCTGAAGTGGTCTCGCTGGCCAGGCCCAACAATAAGTTCAGGACGTAAACAAAATTAATCCTTTTGCCCTGACATTTTTTCCCCTTTTCCTGCTTCGTGTCCACCACTGTTTTATTCTCGGTTCCATGAGAAGGGAGTATTTTTAAATTGCAACATATATGGAATGCCGTAACATGAAAAATCATAGGAAAAAGTTGCTCTGTCACTGCAACTTTAGATTACTCACTTGTTCTTTCTGTTTGAATCAGGACTAGGAACTTTTATGCCTGCAATCTCTTTTTCGCTTTCTCTTTCATTTGTACAGTCTGGCCTGACATTACACAAACTTCACAACATTAGCAACAGATTACTCAGACAGAGGAGCATAACTACCTCATAACGGCCACAATATTCACCTTAACAGAGAAATTCCCTTTGTTCTACTCTGCTTCCGTCCGCCTTAGTGTTCTGGTTAGTGCAACGCTATATAGCGCCAGTGACCGGGGTTCAATTCCGGCCGCTGTCTGTAAGGAGTTTGTACGTTCTCCCCGTGTCTGCGTGGCTTTCCTCTGGGTGCTCTGGTTTCCTCCCACATTCCAAAGACGTACGGGTTAGGAAGTTGTGGGCATGCTCTGTTGGCGCCGAACTTGCGGGCTGCCCCCAGAACAAAAAGATGCATTTCACTGTGTGTTTTGATGTACATGTGACTAATAAAGACACCTTCTCTGCTACCAAGACTAACTTGTTTCTCTCTTTCTCAGTTCTGACGAAAGGGTCCCAGACCTGAAACGTTAACTGTTCCTCCCTCCACAGATGTTGCCTGCCCTGCTGAGTTTTTCTAGCATTTTCAGTTTTTATTTCAGATTTCTGGCATCTGCAGTTTTATCTTGATTCTAACTTGCATTGTGTTTGACCAGTCCTAAATACTCATTGATCCCCGGAGTTGTAACAACACAATAAAATCACAATCTATTGGAATCTGAATCAAGAAATTAAAATAGTTAAGCATTAAGTTGCATTATTCAATAAGTGCCATTAGTTATTGAAAATCCAAGTCTATTAAAAGAGATTTGTGTGTGATTACTGGCATGTAGAATTTCGTTTTGAGATATAGCTACTTTTAACATAAAACAAGAAAAAAATGTTCTCAATTTACTTGAGTCCCAGCGCAAATCCTTGAATGACCTCTCCAGCATTTAGTCCAATGAAATGAAGCCCAAGAATGCGTTGGTCATCTTCACGCAAGCAGACCATCTTGATGTAGCACTGTGTGGCATCCCGTTCAGCTACCATAAATTCCAGTGGCTTGTAATATGCATGATAAATCTAATCAGAGGAAAAGATCAAAATTATAGGAGTTACTGTGAAACTATGCTTCTGTGTCTACATGCACACTATATACATGTTTAAATTTAAATTTTTAAAATTTTATTTACAGTGTGGTAACAGGCCCTTCCGGCCCAATGAGTCCGTGCCACCCATTTTAAACCCATATTAACCTACCCGTACGTCTTTGGGTATATAAAGATTTAGTGTACGAGTCTGTGTGTATCATGTTATAAAGGTAAATACACATGTATAAATATGTATGTACTCAAAAGCATGGATAACAATCTCCAGTGGCACTTTGCATAAAAATTCAAGGTCAAGTTTGTTACTCAGGAAACGAAGCATTAAGAGTGTGGGGATAATTGGATCATGCTATATCAGCAATAGTTCAGTTGCTATTTTAAAATCATTTTAATATTTCCATTATGGATCATTATGCCTCTGATTGCAACAAAATCTGCCCATGTAAACCTGTCACATTGTGGTTACGGACTCCTGCCAGTGGCACTGCTTCAGGGCCTCCACTCGTGGAATAGTGACAAGTTTACATGGACAGTTTTCAACAGGGACTCGGCCCAACACATCACCGGCACATCCCTCCCCACCATCAGTAGTATCTACATGAGAAAGCAACATCTCTCATCAAAGATCCCCACCATCCGGGCCACGCCATCTTCTCGCAGCTACCATCGAGCAGGAGGTACAGAAGCCTGAAGTCCCACACCACCAGGTTCAAAGACAGCTGCTTCCCTTCAACCATTCAGTTCTTGAACCAACCAGCACAACCCTAATCACTATCTCAGTATAGCAACACTATGACCACTTTGCACTACAATGGACTTTGTATTCTTTGTTCTAATTGTGTTCTTTCTTGTACAATTTTGTTTAATTTATGTTTAATCCATGTTTTTCTTGTGAATGTTGTGCCTCTGAGGCTACGTGCCTGTGATACTGCTGCAAGATTTCATTGCACCTGTGCATACATATACTTCTGCATATGACAATAAAGTCGACTTTGACCTTGATCACTAATGTGTGTAAATATTTCTAATGAAATTGCTGCCAGAAAATCTTCTCCGACAATTTTTTAAACACATTACCAATCTCACACTGTAAAGCACACAATGGCAAAGTGGAGTGTTGGATATGTAATTCACTTACCTCACTAAAGGTGCGTATTCCACACTTATTTTTAAATTTCCAATAAAAAAAATTCCTATGTCCATCAATAGAATGGCAATGAGTTTGCGTATACTGTAATTACACCCTCCCACTGGAGGAAATTAAATTCTGTCCACTACTCTGTGCAAAATCGTGGCATGGCTTCACAGTTCCAGTAATCTGGGTTCACTTCTGACCTCAATACCATCTGTGTGGAGTTTCCAAATTTTCCCCGTGACTGTATGGATTTCTTCCGGGTGCTCCGGTTTCCTCCCACATCCCAAAGACGTGCTGGTTGTTCAGTTAACTGGCTCCTGTATGTTGCTCCTAGTGTGAGTGGGTGGTAGAGGAATCAGGGAGAGGTTAATGGGCACGTGTGGGACATAGGGAAATAAGTGGGGGAATGGGATGGCATAGCCTCAATGGGCCAAATGGCCTCCCTCTGCACTAAGGAAATATGGAATATAAAATATAAATGACTGGTCTTTTAGCTGCCATCACTGTGGAGGGATTTGGCACCACTGTTTGTGATGGTGGTGTGGAAGGAGGTTGCAGAACCCAGGATTAGATTGGTCTGAGCGTTGGCGTCTGTGGGAGATGGAAAAGGCCAAGCCTTGCGACGTGAACATGTGAAGCAGGAGTTGGACATTTGGCCCCTCAGGACTGCTCCACCATTCAATAAGTTCACCGCTGATCTGTTTGTGACCTCAGCTCCAAACTCCTGTCTACCAGTGGTAGCCTTTTACTCTTTGCTTATCCGGAACCTATATAACCGTGCCTCAAAAATATTCAAAGACTGCTTCCAACATCCTTTGAGGACGAGTTCCATAGATTCACGACTCTCTGAGAGAAAACATTTTACTTCATCTTGGTCTTAAATAGAAAAAAGATATTTTTAAACCAAGATCCCTAGTTTTAGATTCTCAACCACCCTATCAAGACCCCTCAACATCAGATGTCCCAGACTCGAGGAATCCCACATATAACAGTGATTTGATGTATTCCAAGGCTGCATCTCTGCAGACAATGAACTTGTTGTTCTAAGATTATTTCTGTACGTCTCTGCACTGCCTCTCAACTGTGAGGAAATGTAAACAACTGCTATCAATAGAACAAAGGCCGTAATTATAGCTTTAAAATTAAAAAAAAACTAGCCTGAACTGACAAATAGAAATGAGAAGCAGTTCATGTATGTCCTGTGTGCCTGACAACTGCTAATCATTAGGCTGTTTTGCAATCCCTAATTTGCAACAGGTAACTGAATGAGATAATTAGAGGCAGTTTTGCTTCAAATTTTATTTCATTTATTTTCAAAAAATTGACAATTAAAATAAGGGAAACATCCGGTTTGTCTGGGTTTAATAAAACTCCTGATGCTTATAAGATCATAAAGCAACATAAAACAATAAAGGCGAGTATTTAGGTTTATATGCAGCAGATAATAATGAAAGAAAAAACAATAAAACATTGTTTAGAAAAAAAGTTAACCGAAAAAGATTAACCCGAAAATTTTGAAGTTTGTCCTCAAGTTTTTTTCAAAACTGCCCAAGTGATCCCAGCATATTTTAGAAAATTAAGTACACCACATCTGGGCTGTGCATGCTTAGTCTTTCAGCTTATTCAAGGGTAAGATCAAGAGATTTTTGGATATGAGCCAGAGGATAGGGTGATCAGGTGAGAATGGATGAGACACGGGATCTTACTGATGGCAGAGCAAGCCCTAGGGCAATATGGCTCACTCCTGTACACATATGTTCTTACAGCCCAGTTGAAGCTCACATCCTCACAGGTCTTTGTAGGCTTCCTTACAACCAAAAAGCTGTTGTAGATAATGGGATCAAATTCATAGTCCCATATTCAAGTTCAGAGGCACATTTAAGTCTTCTGCTACATCATCCTGGTGTCAGCTATGACCCATTGGATAGCACTCTGAGCAGAGTCAGTCTGCGGGTTAAGTCCCATTCCAGAGACTTGAGCCCAATCCAGCTGACGTTCCACTTCAGCACTGAGGGAGTGGAGCACTGTTAGAGGTGGTATCTCCTGGATGAGATGCTAAAGGTCTGCTCTCTCTCATGATCCAAAAGATTTCACAGCACAACAATTCAAACACAGCAAAATTCTCCATAGTACACTTAGTTGGGCCGTAGAGCTGTATAACTCTATACTGGAGAATATTTATTGCCCACTCAATGTCACTATCACAGTGACCTGGTCATTATAAGCTGCTGTTTGTGGAAACTGGCTGTGAGCTACATAGAACAATACAGCACAGGAACAGGCCCTTCAGCCCACAATGTTGTGGCAAACTAATTAAACTAGTAATTAAATGCCTAACTAAACTAATCCCTTCCGCCTACAGAATGTCCATATCCCTCCATTCTCTGCACATTCATGTGCCTATTTAGGAAACGCTACATAGTAAACACTATGTTTACTACATTGTAATATTGCTCCCGGAAAGGACCAGAACTTGGGTAAAGCACTTCCTTCGTTTAAACCTCTGGAACCCACTTTTATCTGGGCCAGCTCAAAGCCTCCTCTGATGATATTTACAAATGCCCAACACCTAGCTGGCACAGGTCCACGGTACTAACTTGCCCACAGTTCCTCAACAGGCCTCAGCCTCATTCAGGGAAGCCACAAAAATGTCCAACACAAGGAACAGAAACATTGCAGCAGAGACGCTCCTTTTAGACCGAGGCTTTGTCCCGCATTTAATCAGTCACAATCGTCATCTGCAAAAACTCAACATTTCCACCCAGTGCACAAATGAAAGAATGCTATTTCCTGGCACTTATTAGTCAGTGAAAAAAAAATCAAAATTCTTCCATTCACCGTGGAAGAAAAAGAAAACAGCAATTGGAAATCCTTTATAGCTCATTCATTTTGCACAACTAAGAGTCACAGAGCAATACAACATGAATACAGGCCCTTCGGCCCAACCAGTCCATGCTGACCACAGTGCCCATCCATCTAGTCCCAATTTCCTGCGTTTGGCCCATATCCCTCCAAGCCCTGCCCCTCCATGTACCTATCCAAGTGTTTCTTAAATTATACTATTGTACCTGCCTCAACCGCTTCCTCTGGCAGCTCGTTCCATATACTCACCACCCTCTGCATGAAAAAAGTTGTCCCTCAAGTCCCTTTTAAATCCTTCCCCTCTCACCCTAAACCTATGCCCCCTAGTTTTGGACTCCCCTACCCTGGGGAAAAGACTGCTGCCATCCACCCTATCTATACCCCTCATGATTTTATAAATCTCTATAAGGTCACCCCTCATTCTCCTATGCTCCATGGAATAAAGTCCTAGCCTGGCCAACCTCTCCCTATAACGCAGGCAAGTCCTGGCAACATCCTCATAAATCTTTTCTGCACTCTTTCCAGTTTAACCACGTCTCTCCTATAACAGGGTGACCAAAACCATACACAGTGCTTCAAGTGTGGCCTCTCCAACAACTTATACAACTGTAACATTAAGTCCCAACTCCTACACTCAATGCCCTACACTCCTATACTCAATACAAGTTGTAAACAGGTTCTCCCCAGCTTCCAAACACCCGACTTTAAGTTCAAATTGTCATTCAACAGCAGAGGCACCACATCCAACCAATCCAGTCTCCTCCCAAGATCCACGCACGTTCAGCTCCAGCAGAGACCACTGGTTTCGAATGCTCCATAATCTCGTCATACTGAGGCTAACTACTTCCCCACTATGATTAGGGACCACTGAATAAACTCACCAACAACAAAGCAACTCTGCATTATCAATGCAGTTATGCTATTGGTTATCATAAATCACCTACTGGCCCTCCCCCCTTCCCAGGTTACGACAGGGTTCTGTTCCTGAGAACTGTTCGTAACCCGAACAGCTCGCAAGTTGGAAGTGTAGCTCCCCAGCAATATATTTAAATAGAAACATAGGCCAACCAAGGGCAACGTGTTGTTAAACCGGAGTGTTTAACTCAACCATTCAGATATTGCCACAAACCAAGTTCACACATGGCAAAATCCATCCTGCCAGTCACCCAAATGTTTGTTCATAACCTTGAGAGGACCTGGATTTTGCTAAAAAAAATTCAATAAGTTGAATTAGGCACACAAATAATTGAGCAAGATGTGGGCAGGCATGGTAGTATAGCAGTTAGCGTAATGCTTTACAGTGCCAGCAACCCGGGTTCAATTCCAGCTGCTGTCTGTAAGGAGTTTGTACGTTCTCCCCGTGTCGGCGTGGGTTTCCTCCGGGTGCTCCGGTTTCCTCCCACATTCCAAAGACGTACGGGTTAGGAAGTTGTGGGCATGCTATGTTGGCGCTGGAAGCATGGCAACATTTGTGGGCTACCCCCAGAACACTCACATGTGCATTTCGATGTACATGTGACTAATAAAGATATCTTATCTTATCTTAATTTGATCAGTAAAATCTGTTCACTTGAGTTATACATAAATGGCTGCACCTACCCATTTTTGCCTGACCCATCAGTCATTCCCATTTAGGCTCCCTTAAATGCAGCACGTTAGATTCAATTAGAAAGAGGCCATCATTACCAAATGTGCCTACACTGGACTATAGTGTCCAAGATTTCTGCCCCTCTCCAGTACTTTACTGCACGCTGAGACCAACAACTTAATGAGCCAATGAAGAGCTTACAGTGTTTCTGCTCATGTGTCACCATGTTGCAGGGAACACTCCCACTAACTTACACACATCAGTTGCAGATATCAGAGGTCTCATTTTCTAGCACACCACAGCCTCAGGAACAAACCTTTCCAAGTCCAGGCACATGAAACTCAAATGGGATGAAACAATAACAAATAATCTGCTGGAGGAACTCAGCAGATCGAGCAGCATCTGTGGGGGTGGAAGGAAATTGTTGACGTTTCGGATCGAAACCCTGCAGCCCTGATTTTTGACCCAAAATGTCGACAATTTCCTACTCTCCCCCTCAACCCACTGAGTTCCTCCAGCAGATTATTTGTTGCTCCAGATTCCAGCATCTGCCGTCTCTTGTGTCTCCTGAGACGAAATGATGAGTGATAAATACCAACACAAGTTATTTGGGTTTGTAGAGAGAACTGCAAGGACCCACAAGCTGAGCTGGGTCCAGACTTCTCCTTGATTGCTTTTGCCATAATGGCAAGGTTATGAATCATCCAAGAAAAATATGACTGAGAACAAAGCAAGCGTCTGCATTTGTTACCTCTATACTGTCCTCCCCATAGCGACGTACAGCCTCCTCCTCAGACAGCCCTACACATCCATACTCCAGTGGTGTAAAAACTGTTGTAGCAACCTAAATACATTAAAAACAACATTTAGCTGGAAATGAGCAGCATTACTGGATAAAAACTTAGTCCCAGGTCATTTTGTGAATTACACTTCCAACCCTTTTATCCCAAACTCTCTGGTTTGTTTCCTCAAATGACTAAAACTTCAAAGGAGAACAGTGGGGATTCTGCCAACTTCCTGACCAGGATCACCAGAACAGTTCATCTAATCTTTGATCTCCTTGCTATTTATGGGAACTTACTGGGCACAAATGGGCTGCCACATTTCTTACATTGCAACCCATGATTATATTTTTAAAAGTACTTCAGTGGCTGCAAAGTAATTTAGGGTGCCTTGAAATCACGAAATCCATTGTAATAGTTATTTTTCTTTCCAACTGAGAGTGTGCCAGTTGGCCTGATCCCAAGCATTGGGCAATGCCACGGTTGAAGAGGTATCAGGTTCATCATAGTAACAGCTCATGACAGAGCATGCACCTCAGCAACATTTTTACAGAGAATCTCTGACCTTTTATGAAGTTGCAGTCATACATTACGTTAATAGTGCATTGCACACAACTAGAACCCCTTTCTTTCCTTCATTGGAAGTTTTAAGGTTGACTGCCGCAGAATTCACCCACAGGCTTTACTCACATTGTCATAGTCCATCAGCTGAGTAGACCTGCCAAAAAGCCGATGCGCCAGCAGCTTGCCCGCTTTGATAGCTGTCGGTGTGAGCTCTGGTCGGCCCTGTGAGAAGAGATGCCCTGAGCAAAGCTTCACTGAACAAAGCGGTACCTCATTATTACAGCTGCAGCATTACTATAAATGAAAAGGTCAAATACTAGAAGGGATAGGTTTAAGGCGAGAGGGGGGAGAGGTTTAAAGGAATTGTGCGAGGTAACACAAGAAGTGCTGGAGGAACTCAGTGGGTCAAGTGTATTTTTGCACAGAGAATCGTGGGTGCCTGGAACATGCTGACAGGGGAGGTGATGGAAGCAGATACAATAGCAACGTTTAAGAGGCATTTAGACAGTCACATGGACAGGCAGGGAGTGGAGGGATATGGGCCGTGTGCAGGCAGATGGGATTAGTGCAGACTGGCACCATGGTTGGCACAGTGTTGGGTCAAACAGCCTGTTCCTGCACTGTACCATTGTATGTTCTAAATCATAAAAGGGGCACATGATTGACTGTACCTCCCTCTGTGATGGGGAAAAGGGGTTTTTGTGCTGAACCCAACAATGGATACTACATGCCCACAGGGTTTTGCCTGGATATACCAGGGTAGAAGGCACACATTTTGGATTCCAAGCTTCAAAAGCATCAACAACTGGATAATTTATGGACCGCACAGGTTTGCTATCTCTCAGCCTGGGTCGTAATGAGCAAGCATAAATGATGTAGTATCGCACATCAAAACAATAACATGACAGTCCAACAGAAGTACACAAATCCTCACCCAATTTCCCCCTTCCTAGTCCATGACAAAGTCTGACGTTAGACGTTGTAGACAGGAACATCTGCATCATGTCCTACCTCTGCTATATCTCCAATGGCATAAATATGAGAAGCAGATGTTTCTTCACCAGCGCCAACAATCACCTTCCCCGTTTCTGGATTAAGCCGGACCCCTGCCTTATCTAGGCACAGGTTTTGTGTTTCGGGTGCTCGACCTAGAAGAAATTGGGAAGATAAATATGTATGGGTGCTCCACAGGTTATGAACGCCCGATTTATATACAGCCCAGACATATGAACGAGCATTTGAGAGACCGGTGGGATGTTCTTGTGGGCTGCTGCACATGAAAAGATTTTATAGCCAAGCAGGTGTCAGTCAAATTTGGATATCATACCTTGCCAGCAACAATGGACTTGGAGGCAACGGTTCACAGGCAGTTGATGATAATTGCGCACAACCACAGACTTTAAATAGCTGGATCAGCAAATTTAGAGGAGTCTTTTCCTATATTTATCAAACCATATAAATAAAGACGGGCAAAAGTTTATTAAAAACCCAAGTACTTCACCAGCTTCTGAAATCACTGTGGCTTCAGGCATGCTCTGCAATTCCAGTCATTACCGAGCCAGTCTGACTTTATCCACCCTAGTTACTAATTTGCGCACATTTTTGCTGGTAGAAACATACCAAGTAAGTTAATATGCCAAAATAATTTTTCTACAAAATACTGTGAGCCTTCAACCAAGTGCACAGCCAGGTTTAATAGCGAGTGCTTGCTGGATGGTGACAGCTTTCTTTGAGATTTATTATTTTACAGAACTTGGAAGCGGGTCACGAATAGACATCAAGTATGGCAGACTCATGGCTCAGCACTTTCATAGTCTTCTTCCAGACAGTTACCGACAATTGGTGCTAGACCCAATGGTGGACTGCTGCAGCTAACTACATTGCCATGTGAACAAAAAATTCACTGTTCTCCCCCCTCCCATCAGGCAGAAGATACAAAAGCCTGAAAGTACGTACCAACAGGCTCAAGGACAGCTTCTATCCCGCTGTTATAAGACTACTGAACGGTCCCCTAGTACAATAAGATGGGCTCTTGACTTTACAGTCTACCTCGTTATGACCTTGCACCTTATTGTCTGCCTGCACTGCACTCTCTCTGCAACTGTAACACTATATTCTGCTTTCAGTTATTGTTTTACCTTGGACTACCTCAATGCACTGTTGTAATGAAATGATCTGTATGGGTGGCATGCAAAACAAAGTGTTTCGCTGTACCTGTGGCATGTGACAATAATAAACCAATATACCTCAGCCCTTAAACTACTTCCCACGGAGCAAATGACAAACCTGGGGATTGATCCAACACCAACAGAGACAACAATTTGCATTTTTAAATAAGTAAATCAGTGCATTGCAGTGTTAAAGAAAAATCTAGCAATGAGTCACAGAGACACAAGACTAAATGACTAAAAGTTTAGTCGAAAGGTAGATGGCAGGAAGCATCCTGAAGGAAGGTAGCAATCGGGGAGGTTTATACAGGAGGAATCTGGAACTAGGGGCTCCTGTTTAAAAATAAAGGGTTACCCATTTAAAACAGAGGAAGCAATTTTTTTTCTCAAAGGATTGAGACCCTTTGGAACTCTCCTCAAAGGAGAGGTGGTGTTTTTTAAAAATATTTTGAAGGCAGAGGAAGATATATTCTTGATAAATGAGGTAATGAGAGCTTACCCCCAGAGGTAGGCAGGAGTTGAGGTTACAATCAGACTGGCAATGAATGGCAGGGCAGGTTTGAGGGGTGAATGGCCTACTACTGCTCCTAATTTGTATGGAATTTCAGAGTTTGGGGCCCTGACAGCTGAAAGCAGTGTTACCAGTTGTAAGCCAAAGGAAACTGGGGATGCAAAAGGTTCTGGTCTCTCATCTCAGTGATTATCCTTTACACATGAAAGCTGTGTGCAAGACTGTTTTGGCTATTCAGCCTTGTGAACCATCACAAGGCAAATCCTGTCCTCATATATGTGATGTGACTAAAATTGCAATTGGTCTAGGGTAACAGATATGACCCATGAAACTATCATGAACTTCCATCTGAAGGGTGGTGTCATCAGAAACCAATTATAAGTTAAGGATTTTGAATGATTTTCCCATTCCTTCTCATGCAAGAACCTCTGCCTCCATAAGGTGATTTCAAGATCAGCCTGACACCTCCAAATGCCAGCAGTGCAGACCTTGGCATCACAATGTATAGAAGGCCACAGATACACACTTGTCTCTTTTTGCTCTCATTCACTTCAATTGGATCCTGGTACTTTGAAATGCTTATCCTTATCCACATCCTGTCTTGACACTCCTCTATGGCTTTTTTTTTCCTCTCTCTCTGCAACCTCCTCCAGCCATACCACTCTCCAAAATCTCTGCTGTCCTCCAACTGAAGCCTCTTGTACTTTTCCAGTTTTCATTGTTCCACCGTTGTCCTCACCTGCTTGGGCCGTGAGCTCAGGAATTCCCTCAATAAATCTCTGCCTCTCAGAGTCATACAGCTCTTGATCCACCAAGACTGTGCCAACTATCAAGCACCCACTTGCACTACTCCTACACTAATCTCATTTTTATTCTCCCCACTCTCCTTCCTAGTTAAAGCCGAACACTTGGGGTCGCCCATCCGAATACTTCCTTGCATAGCTCAATGTCAAAGTCTGTTTAATTATAACTATGGTGCTGCTTGAGAGGCTACAGCATAAATGGTGTTCCATGACTACATTGTGAATGTTCTTTGACAACTGGGCTCCAATACTGCGTGCAATTCACCACTCATCATTGCCACAAACCCGCGTTGATTGAACTTGTCTAGAATGTGTTTGCAACTTTCATACCATGTTTTTCAAAGATTAGATGCATTCGTGCACAAAAATCGACACTTGGTGCAGTTTACATTGCAGATGTACATTAACTGGCTCAATTGCTGCACTTTAAAAGGATGAGAGACTTCATAATCCAACATATCTTTGATATGGAATATGTCCAGGAACAAAAACAGCAGGGGTTGAGCAAGGTGACTGGACTTCCCTGGGCTAAAAGTTAGATCGTTCATGTTGAAACAAGAAGTAAGTCATATCATGATAATCATTTTCTTTGTCGCAAGTTAAAAACAGTAATTAAAGGGGAGGTTAAGGAAAAAAGTAGTCAAAATTGCTTGAAAAACAAAAATGCTAAAGCAGGGAAGGAATTAGACTGGATAGTTTGTGGAGGAAACACAATGGCACAATCTTTAGGCTGGTACGTTCCAGTGCCCCAGTACCCCCAGAATCAATGTTATTTAGAAATAGATTATGTGGTCATGGGGAGAATGTGCAAACTCTGCCTAGATATGCCCCCCAGAGGATCAAACCGGGCCCCTAGAGCTGTGAGGCAGTAATGCTAATGGCTGCACCACTGTGTTGCCTGAACGCACTTCTTCCAAAGTTTCCCTTTAAGGGCAAAACTAGAAGGCAATACAGTTTGCTGCCCAACAGCAGAAATGCTAATCCAAAAGCAAAACAATGCACGTACTGGAAATCTGAAACAGAAAGAGAAAATGTTGGAAATACTCAGCAGGTCAAGCAGCATGTTGTGGAGGGGGAAGCACACTTAATGGTTCATCAGCCCAGAAGATAGAAATGAAATGTGTTAAGTTGCAGAAAAGGAGAGGTGGAAAGAATAAAGAGGATCTCTGTGATAGGGTATAGGCTACGTACAATGACACTTAAAGTAGTGGTGCGGGCTCAGAGAGGGCAGTGGTGGAGACCTGTTAATCACATCTGACCTGTCTGGAGGAGGTGTAGAGAGGAGATGAGCAAGGACAGAGGAAAAAGGCAAAGGGGATAACATCAGTTGATGTCCATCTGTAAACGACTGCAATCTAAACCCACTCTTGGAGAGGTGGGAGGCAGGAAAAAAACAATTTTCAGAGATGTAGCATTAAAAAGAACAGGATTAGCTATCTGAATTTCTACACCCATGATAATTAATCTGAAAAATGTAATGCCATGCCCACAAGCACGATGCATTCATTTCCTTCAGTGGAAAGTCATAAGGAACTTAAAGAAAGGGTGTTCCAATGTTTTTATAGATCATTAAAGTTGCAGAGTGACAGCCACATTAAAAATGTTGGGATGCATTTATGAAACAATAGATTATCAGATTAAGCATATAATTTTGTTCTTTATCTATCTTAGTCATCCTTCACTTGGAACAGCACCCATTTCAATCTCTCCACAAGATTTTGGTAAGATCTACCCTAGTATAAAGCTCCTTAGTTATCAGAGTGAAAATTGGGACTCTGCGCTTTATAGTAGTATAGATCTAGTGCCGATCTGACTGAGGTTTATAAATTAATGAAAGGTATTTATTGTGTTCTTATTGTTACAATTAAATAAACTTGGGAAGAGAAGGGAGGTCAGAGTCTGGAGGTTGGATGTCAGGTGGTCATCCTTTCTCAGAGAACAGGGGAGCTGTAGTGTAGGGCGTAAACACGCAGTCAAACCCCAGCTTCCTGAATTCCTTCAAGTGAGAACTGCACCAGTTTTGAGCTGGGACTGACACCACCTCTTACAAAGGTTGGTGACGTAAAGTATTCAGTACAGAGAATCTCCTGGACAAGTTTTGAACACTTGGATTGGGACAAGGAGAATCCCCTGGACACTCACTCTTGCTCCCTCCCCAAATTGGCTTGGAATTTCACCTCTCTCAAAAGAATACATGCTTCTGAGTGGGATGGAGAGTGGAAATACTGTGATAACAAGGCAGCACGATTTTGTGGGAATGATTAGATGATGCAGTTCAGAATAACTTGTTTTCAAGTATTTTGCAACTGACTCCTTAAATCTACTTTCACCACCCTTTCAGATGGAAAATTCCAAATCATAATCATGACTTGCATGCGATCGTGAAAAAGGCACATGATGAAGAGGAATTTCTGAGAGCAGAGAGGGTGATCCACAGTGTCTCTGGGTTGACACAGTCAAAGGCTTTGGCAAGGTCCAGAAAGGCCATATATTGGTGCTGCTCCCTGCATTTCACTGCCACAGTGCCTCAAATTGGATGGAATCCTCACTGTGATTCAGGGAGCAGGTCTTTGTCAACAGTGAGGAGGCAGCTGAGGACCACCCTGACAATGACCTTCCTTGTAGAACCACAGAACACTACAGCATGGAAAACAGGCCATTTGGCCCTTCCAGTCTGTGCCGAAACTTTGTTCCGCTAGTCCCATTTACCTCTACCCAGTCCAAAACCCTCCAGACCTCTCCCGCCCATGTATCTATCCAATTTATTCTTAAGAGTGAGCCTGCGTTTACCACGTCAGATGACAGCCTGTTCCACACTCCCACCACTCTCTGAGTGAAGAAGTTCCCCCTAATGTTCCCCCTAAACTTTTCCCTTTTCACCCTAAAGCCATGTCCTCTCGTACTTATCTCTCCTAATCTAGGTGGAAAGAGCCTACTCACATTTACTCTGTCTATACCCCTCATAATTTTGTAAACCTCCATCAACCTCATTCTTCTACGCTCCAAGGAATAAAGTCCTAACCCATTCAATCTTTCCCTGTAACTCAACTCCTGAAGACCCGGCAACGTTCTAGTAAATCTTCTCTGCACTCTTTCAATCTTACTGATATGCAGCTGACAGCAGGGTGACCCCTCTGTAGTTACCACAGCTGGATTGCCTCCTTCCTTACCAATGGTCACAATTACATCCTCCTCTATCCCAGATGTGTGCAGAGAAGGTTTACTAGGACGCTGCGTGGATTAGAGGGCATGTGCTATCAGGAGAGGCTGGACAAACTTGGGCTCTTTCCTTTGGAGCAGTGGAGGCTGAGGGGTGATCTGTTGGATGTGTATAAAATTATGAGGGGCATAGATAGGGTGGACAAGCAATATCTTTTTCCCAGTATTGAGCGATCCAATACCAGAGGGCATGCATTTAAGGTGAGAGGGGGTAGGTTCAGAGGAGACGTGAGGGGTAAGTTTTTTTACTCAGAGAGTGGTGGATGCCTGGAATGTGTTGCCTGATAGGGTGGTGGAGGCAAATTCATTGGGGGCTTTTAAGAGGAGGTTGGATGGGCTGATGAATGAGAGGAAAATGGAGGGAAAGGATTAGCTATGTCGGCACAACATTGTGGGCTGAACGGCCTGTCCTGTGCTATGTTCTATATGTTCTATGTAACAATGTTGTGGATTTATGACTGCAGCTCATCACTGCTGAGTTTTATAACTTCTGCAGAGATAGCATCTACTCCTGAGCCCTTGTTCTTTATCATTTGGCATACAGCCTTCCTGAACTGTCATCAGTCATGAAGATGGCCTGAAAAGGCTACTCGGAATAGAGTCAAAGACATTCACATCAAGGAGAGGGTTGTGGCTGAGGAAGTCACAAAGTGTTCCTTCCAGCAGGGGCCGAATGCCTGTCAGTGATAAGTTCTTAGACCATGGGTATTTGTGCCATAGATGGCCTTGATATTGCTGAATAATGTACATCATGACTGTCAGTTCCTGCACTTCTTCACCCACCATCTGTTCTTTAGTTTATGGGTTTTCTGGTGGACATCATATGCCTAGAGAACAGTTTTTCCCAAAATCCAGGAATACCTTTCATTTATGGTTACTTAGAGTGTCAGAGTCATACAGCACAGAAATAACCTTAACACATCCATGTCATGGTCAAGCACCCATTTATACTAATCCCATTCACCAGCACTTGGTCCACAGCCTTCTGTGCCTTGGCGACTCAAGTGCTGGTCCAGATCCTTAAATGCTGTGGGAATACCTGCCTCCACCACCACTCACGTGGTACATTCCGGATACAAACCACTCTCTAAGTGAAAACATTCACTTTGCCTCTAAACCTTTCCCTCTTAGCCTAAGCCTTTGCCCTCTGGTCTAAGACACCTCTGCTATGGAGAATACTTTCCTGCTATCTAGCCCATTTATTCTTTTGTAAACCTCTATTAGGTTCACCCTCAGCCTTCTCCACTCCAGGGAAAAAAACTCAGTCTGTCCAGTCTCTCCTCATAACTGAAACACTCCATCCCTGGCAACATCCTGGTGAATATCTTCTGTATCCTCTCCAGTGCAATCACCTCCTTCTTATAGGGTGGTGATCAAATACTCCTGATGTTAGGCCACAGCTGGAGCAACTCCATGCTGTAATAGTGTATGTCCCAGATAATGAAGGCAACTTCACCACCTTATCTGCCATCCTCAGGGATTCTTGGACTAGTACACCAAGATCCCTCTGTTCCTCAATAGAGGTCTTCCCCAGCATACGAACACCCGGCTTATGTACCGCCTGTACATACGAATAAGTGCTTGGGAGATCGGCGGGATGGATTTGCCAACTGAAGCGGGTCTGCAGGTATCTTCTGCCACCTGCAAACTTAGTTGGTAGCCACATTTCCAACTTGCAAATGGTTCTCAGGACAGAACCCTGTCATAACCTGGGGACAACCTGTATGCCCAAGGACCCCAGCATTCACTGAATTGATCCTATCCTTATTAATGCTTCCAAAGTGCATTACCTTGCACTGTTCAGGATTAAATTCCATCTGCCGTTGCTCTGCCCATCTTACCACCTGATCAATATCATCAGACTATCCTCCAATCAACAACACTAATAATTTCCATGTCATCTGCAAACTTACTAGTCCTACATTTATATCTAAATCATTAATGTACTGCATATAATAAAGACGAAGGATCCCAGCACTGATCCCTGTGGTACACCAGTGGTCACATGCTCCCAATCACAAAAACACCACCATCATCACCTATTACCAAGCTAATTTTGGATTCAATTTTCCAACTTGCCTTGGATCCCATGGGCTCCGAGCTTTTGGACCAGTTTCCCTTGTGGGACCTTGACCTTGTCAAAGGTCTTAGCGAATGGACTAGGTCAACCATACTGCCCTCATCAATACAGTTTGTTACCTCTTCAAAGAAAATTCTCATGCAGGTAGGTTCTCGCTGTTATCAACAACATAGTAAAAAGAGGGAGAGGTCCTGCAACATAAATTTAGGGAGCTAAGTAAATATTAAAGAGTCAGACCTCTTGGATTGTAATCTCTGGATTACTTCCAGTATGACGTACTCCCTCTTTGTTCCTATGCCCTATCAATAAGGCCTCATTTGAAGAGCTATCTATGATGTCCTCCCTCATTGCTGCACTAATGGACTCCTTAATCAATTCTGCAAGGCCACCTCCTCTTTTACATCCCTCTCTGTGACATTTGTAGATTCTATATCCAGGAATGTTGAGTTGCCAGTCCTGGAACTCATCGAAATGCACAGTTAACTCCCTGGATCTTCCTTCTCATCAACAAGTCCTGAGCAGACTAGGATCTCTTCACATGTAATATTTATGGCGAACTTCAGGCCAATCCACATGCTGCATGCAGTCTATTGGCTGGAAGTTGATGGGTTGTCTGAGAGGTGATGTTTGAGAGCAGCCCCCTTTGTACAGTTCTTGAAAGCTCTGAGATTGATTTTCTTGCAGCAATTGACAGCGGAGCCAAGATGACTGGGAGCACCTGAAAAAATCGTATGCAGGTCTGGTCTCCTGACGCAAGGAAGGATATACTTGCAAAGAGGAAATGCAATGACAGTCAACCAGAATTTTTCTTGGGATGGTGGGTTTGTCATAAGAGGAGAAATTGAGGAGACTGGATCTATATTCTTGGGAGCTGAGAAGAATGTACATCTCCTTGAAATGTACAGAATTCTTATGGGTCTTGATGGAGTGGATGCAATGATCACCTCTCTCTTAGCTAGGGTGTCTAGAACCAGGAGTTATACTCTGAAAGTAGGGGATCAGTATTCAGGACTGATGGGAACAAAATCACTACCCAGAGGATAGTGAATCCTTGGAATTTTCTATCCAAGGCCGTGGAGACTCAGTATATTCAAGATGAACATCGGTTTTTGGATATTAAGAGAATTTAGGGATATGGGGTTAGTGCAGGACAATTGAGCTAAGGTAAAAGGTCAGCCATTATCTTACTGAATGGTGGAGCAGGTACAGGGGACCAAATGTTCTACTCCCACTTGTACTTATGTTCTTATCCTCTTATATTTCTTTAAAACCCCCAGATATTGTAACAAAATACGGTACAATTTAATTGATCTACAAACACCTTACAAATAGCAATAAATCTAATGAAAGATCATCAACCTGAAATATCAACTGTTTCTCTCCACACAGCTGCTGCCCAAACTTACTGAGTATCTCTAGCATTGTGCTTTAATTGCAAATATCAGCCTGTATCATTCTGTGAGAAGTCCTTGTATAAAAATGGAAAAAGACAATTAAAAATTACTCTTTGCCCTTCCCAATGCATTTTGTAAAAAAAGATCCAGTTATAAACAATTGTTTCAGCTTGAAGTTAAGCACTAATGTTAAAGTTATATAATTTTGTTAGCCAGCCAGCTTCTGAGCATTGTTCATAAACCAGTTACTGAGGAGTACTGAAGTAAAAGATTGTGCTTTTTAAACATGCACTGATCAATCAATACAAGGAAATCGCGACAGCAGAAAACAATAACCGCAGTTGTGTGCCAACCACAATTTAAAATAGTCATTTTCCACTGGGGTCTAAACCAGAAATATACACGTCTCCCTCACGTGCATTCCCTGAGAGCATGAATAAGATCTTACAAAATCTCAGATTTCTGGACACCGAGCATTTTGAAATCAGATTCTTCTTCAAGGCTGTATTGTTATGCTTGGTAAAAATGATACTCATACTTATTTGCTCTGATAACAACCTGCAACTACTAGGATTTCAAAGCTGGGTGATCTGGTTACTTTACTGACCGCTGAATTTATTGCCACCGAGTTTAATTTTGAAATTAGGGCCTCACAACCATACTTATATCTTTATACAATCCCGTGTAATGCCTTCAGAGCCAGATCGGTTCAACCTTTCATAAGGAAACTCACATTCTGTTCATAGCCTTATGAGGTGCTTAAAACTTGTGTGGAGATTCTAGGATTTTGCGAGGAATTTGCCAAGAAAGAAATTCCCTTCCATACAGATTTGGTGCTTTCCAATTTGTAAAGATGGCAAAAGAAAGAAACTTTTTAGATCATGTAGAATTTCAGTAAACAGCTCTTCTCATGAAATGATCTGCATGCATGGCATGCAAAACAAAGTTTTTCACTCTACCTCAGTACACATGACAATAATAAACCTTACGACATTGAAGGAGTCCATTCAGCTCATCAAGTCTATGCTGACTCTCAAAGCATTCCCATCCCCCTCATTTTTCGCTGTAACCTATTCTCTCTCGTATGCCCATTAAATACCCCTGAATCTCCTGCCACCTACAGACTCTAGGAGCAAATACAATAGTCAATTAATCTACGAACAAACATGTCTTCAGGATGTGGCAGAAAACTGGAGCACCCAGGGGAAACGCATGCAGTCAGAGGGTACCTTGGTCAACATGGACAAGTCTGGTCAAGGTGCTGTAGAACTCTATGAAAGTACCAATTCCACGCAGATAGCTCCCATCAGGATTGAACCACCTACATTGCTGGTGCTGTAGATCAGTAGCACTAACTGCGAGACCAATGTGCCAGTTACCTTTACTGAGACCAGATCAGCTTTGCCATTCCACCTTAATTTTATCATGGGGGTGGTGGGGGCAACGTACCAGAAGAAAGCCAGGTCTCTGGCACCAAGTCTGGCTCTGTGGCTTAGAAAGGCAGTGGGTGGGGGGGGGGGGGGGGGGGGGGGTAGAGAGAGGAGTGCAGTAGTGATAGGGGATTCATTGGTTAGGGGAACAGATAGAAGATTCTGTGAACGAGAACGAGACTCCCGGATGGTATGTTGCCTCCCAGATACCAGGGTCAGAGACATCTCGGATCGAGTCCACAACATTCTTAAGGGGGAGGGGGAGTGGCCAGAGGTCGTGGTCCACATTGGTACCAATGGCACAGGCAGGAAGGGTGACCACGTCCTGCAAAGTGAGTTCAGGGAGCTAGGTGCTAAGTTAAAAGACAGGACCTCCAAGGTGGTGATCTCAGGATTGCTACCCGTGCCACGTGCTAGTGAGGCAAGAAATAGGAAGATAGTGCAGTTTAACATGTGGCTAAGGAGATGATGCAGGAGGGAGGGCTTCAGATTTTTGGATCATTGGGCTCTCTTTCAGGGCAGGTGGGACCCTTATAATAGACTTTGCACCTGAACTGGAGGGGGACCAATATCCTTGCAGGAAGGTTTGCTAGTGCTGCTCAGGGGGGTGGGAACCAGAGTGGCAGGGCAGCAAGTGAAGTGGCTGTGGGGAAAGTAGATGTTAAGCCTACAAGCAGAGGCAGAAATCGACAGGTTGATGAACATGGTGGGACTAATGATCTGAGATGCATCTATTTCAATGCGAGGAGTATTGTAGGTAAGGCAGATGAACTTAAGAACATGGATCAGCACGTGGAATTATGATGTTGTAGCCACTAGTGAGACTTGGTTGCAGGAGGGGCAGGACTGGCAGCTCAATGTTCCGGGGTTCCGTTGTTTTAGACATGATAGAGATGGAGGTATTAAACGGGGAGGAGTGGCATTACTCATCAGGGAAAATGTCACGGCAGTGCTCAGAGAGGACATACTGGAGGGCTCGTCTACTGAGACAATATGGGTGGAACTGAGGAATTAGAAAGGGATGACCACGTTAATGGGACTATAGCATAGACCTCCCAATAGACAGGGGATTTAGAGGAACAAATTTGTAGAGAGATAGCAGACAGTTGCAAGAAAAATAAGTCTGTGATAGTAGGTGATTTTAACTTTCCACATATTGACTGGACTCCCATACTGTAAAGGGATTGGATGGGATAGAGTTTGTCAAATGTGTTCAGGAAAGTTTGCTTAATCAATATGTAGAGGTCCCAACTAGAGAGAGCACGACACTGGATCTCCTCTTAGGGAACAAGGCAGGGCAGGTGACAGAAGTGTGTGTAGGTGAACACTTTGGATCTAGTGATCATAATTCCATTAGTTTCAAGATGAGGAGAAGGATAGGACTGATCCTCGGGTTGAAATTCTAAATTGGAGTAAGGCCAATTTTGATGACATCAGAAGGGATCTGGCAGGCGTGGATTGGGATAGGTTGTTTTCCGACAAAGATGCTTTCAAAAGTGAAATACTGAGAGTACAAAATCTGTATGTTCCTGTTAGAATAAAAGGCAAGGCTAGCAGGTTTAGGGAACCTTGGTTATCAAGGGATATTGAGGCCTGGATAAAGAAAAAGGAGGCACATATCAGGTATAGGCAGTTAGGATCAAATGAGGCGCTTGAGGAGTATCAGAAATGCAAGAGAACACTTAAGATAGAAATCAGGAGGGCAAAAAGAGGACATGAGGTTGCTCTAGCAGACAAGGTGAAAGAGAATCCCGAGGGTTTCTCTAGCTACATTAAGAGCAAAAGGGTAGCAAGGGACAAAATTGGTCCTCTTCAAGATCAGCATAGTCATCTATGCATGGAGCCAAAAGAGATGAGGAGGATCTTAAATGAATTCTTTACATCCATATTTACTCTGGACCATAAGAGATAGGAGCAGAGTTAGGCCATTTGGCCCATCCAGTCTGCTCCTCCATTTGATCATGGCTGATATATTTTTCCCTCTCAACCCTATTCTTCTGCCTTCTCCCCGTAACCTTTGATGCCCTTACTAATCAAGAATCTATCAACCTCTGCTTTAGATGTACCCAATGACTTGGCCTCCACAGCCATCTCTGGCAATGAATTCCACAGATTCACCAACCTCTGGCTAAAGAAATCCCTCCTCATTTCTGTTCTAAAGGGATGCCCTTCTATTCTGAGGTTGTACCCTCTGGTCCTAGACCCTACCACAACTGGAAACATCCTCTCCACGCCCACTCTATCCAGGTCCTTCAATATTTGGTAGCCTTCAATGAGATCCCCTCTCCTAAACTCCAGCAAGTACAGGCCCAGAGCCATCAAACACTCCTCATGCATTAACCCTTTCATTCCTGGGATCATTCTTCTAAACCTCCTCTGGACCTAAGAATTTTATCAGGCAAGATTTCCCACTGAGGAAACGATGCTGACTTCAGCCTATTTTATCATGTGCTTCCAAGTACCCTGAAATCTCACTCTTAATAATGGACATATTACCAACCACTGAAGTCAGGCTAACTGGCCTATAATTTCCTATCGTTTTCCTCTCTCCCATTTTAAAGAGTGGAGCGACATTTGCAATTTTCCAGTCCTCCCGAACCATTCCTGAAACTAGTGATTCTTGACAGATCACTACTATTGCCTCCACAATCTCTTCAGCTACCTCTTTCAGAACCCTGGGATGTAGTCCATCTGCAGACAGACACAGAGACTACAGAACTGAGGCAAAAGAGTAGTAAGGTCATGGTCTGTACCCGGATTACAGAAGAGGAGGTGCTGGTTGTTTTGAGGCAAGTGAAGGTGGATAAATCCCCAGGGCCTGACAAGGTGTCCCCTCGGACCTTGTGGGAGGCTAGTGCAGAAATTGCAGGGGCCCTGGCAGAGATATTTAAAACGTCCTTAGCCACAGGTGAGGTGCCAGAAGACTGGAGGTTAGCTAATGTTGTTCAAGAAAGGCTTTAAGATTAAGCCGGGAAATTATAGGCCGGTGAGCCAGACGTCAGTCATGGGTAAGTTATTGGAAGGTATTCTAAGGGACAGGATATACAAGTATTTGGATAGACAGGGCCTGATTAGGGATAGTCAACATGGCTTTGTGAGTGGCAGGTCACGTCTAATCAATGTTATCGAGTTTTTTGAGGAGGTTACCAAGAAGGTCGATGAGGGAAAGGCGGTGGACGTTGTCTCCATGGACTTCAGCAAGGCCTTTGACAAAATCCTGAATGGGAGGCTGGTCCAGAAGGTTAAGTCGCTTGGCATTCAGGATTAAGTAGCCAATTGGATTCAACATTGGCTTAGCAGGAGAAGCTAGAGAGTGGTAGTAGATGGTTGTCTCTCTGACTGGAGGCTTAAGACTAGTGGTGTGCCGCGGGGATCAGTGCTGGATCTGTTGTTGTTTATCATCAATCTTACGATATTAATGATTTAGATGATGATGTGGTAAACTGGATCAACAAATTTGCAGATGACACCAAGATTGGGGGGGATGGGGTGTAGAGGACAGTAAGGAAGGCTATCAAAGCTTGCAGCGTGATCTTGACCAGCTAGGAAAATAGGCTGAAAAATAGTAAATGGAATTTAATGCAGACAAGTGTGAGGTTTTGCAATTTGGGAGGACAAACCAGGGTAAGACTTACACAGTGAATGGTAGGGCTCTGAGGTAAAACAAAGGGACCTGGGAATATAGATCCATTGTTCCTCGAAAGTGGCATCCACAGGTAGATAGGGTCGTAGAGAAAGCTTCTGGCACTTTGGCCTTCATAAATCAGGGTACTGAGTACAGGAGTTGGGATGTTATGTTGACGTCGTACAAGACGTTGGTGAGGCCGAATTTGGTGTATTGTGTGCAGTTCTGGCCACCTACCTACAAGCAAAGATATCAATAAGCTTGAAAGAGTGCAGAGAAAATTTACAAGGATGTCGCCAGGACTTGAGGACCTGAGTTATAGGGAAAGGTTGAATTAGTTAGGACTTTATTCTCTGGAGCACAGAAGAATGAGGGGAGATCTTATAGAGGTATACAAAATTATGAGGGGTATAGATAGGGTGAATGCATGCAGGCTTTTTCCCTGAGGTTGGGTGAGACTAGAACTAGAGGACGTAGGTTTAGGGTGAAAGGTGAAATATTTAAGGGGAATCTGAGGGGGAACTTCCCACTCAGAGGGTGTTGCAAGTGTGAAGTGAGTGCTGCCAGTGGAAGTGGTAGATGCAGGTTCAATTGTAACATTTAAGAGAAGTTTGGATAGGTACATGGATGGGAGGGTTTGGAGGGATATGGCCTGGGTGCAGGAAGATGGGACTAGGCAGAAGATGGTCGGCATGAACTAGATGGGCCGAAGGGCCTGTTTCTGTGCTGTAGTGCTCTATAACTAATTACTTGAATCTAAATTTCCCTTGCTGCCATGCTGGGATTCAAACTCCTGTCTCTGTATCAATGACTCTGAAGTACTGCCTGGTAGCTCAGTAACTGAAACACTATGCTGCTGTACCACATTTTTAAACTAAATTTATCCATAGATTTCCCACCAGGATACCCAAACTTGAGTGGAGTGTACAGAACTGGGCAGGATTGGAAAATGGGATGTGCAATAAATTCTCGCCTAAACACACTTTGTGCCACGTTTCTTTCCCACATTACAGTCACTGCATTCTTAAAAAAAACTTCAGCGGCTATAGCTCTTTGTGATGGTCCAAGCTTATGAAAGACCAAAAATAATGCAGGTCTTTTGTTTTAAAACTTGGGAGTGTAACATATGCCCCAAAGTAATGAATTCACTGTTTGACTTATCAACACAACATTGCAACAATTGTTATTTTCCAATCCTTTAAGATCCTCACATTCCCTTCTGAAGCCTTGCCAAAGATCCTCAGTGCTTCCTTTAATTTTCTACATTACCTGAGAGTGTTTAGTTTTAATCCATTTTGAAGTCCATTAATCTAATAGTCACCTACCCTGCAAGGTCCTGGAAATTCTGGCTTTGGTAAATCTACATTTCACTGATGGATATCGATGAGAACAATTTACTTCCAAGTATGAATCTTCCTCACTCCAACAAGTGTGCCTTAAAAAACTATGAACTACTGCTGTCCACGGGGTTTTGAAAATCAGTTTCAGTGGTTTGGTAACGTTCCAGCATATCTCAGTCAGCTGTGCTGTACAGGAGCATTTGAGAATGGATCCCAATTCTGCACTGAGACAGCTGATCTCAGCCCGAATGAGGGGTAGGAATAATCCAAACATCTTCAGCGAGAGGCTGGAGTGTAGAAAAGCCACTCTAGTGAGAGTGAGTGTAAATGGGAGAGCGAGAAGGAATGTGGATGAGGTTGTGAGAGTCTACAATCTGCAACACATTCATATGATCATACATATTAGGAGCTGGAATATTTCTTTCCCGCAGTTTCAACCATACTCATGTGTAAGATCTTTATTTACCTTTCTGTTAATTAAAAGTCACGCATTTTGCTCCCTCGTTTGCCATGTGAGAATTCTTTGATGAGGGCGGCTGTTCAGCCAGCTTGATGATACCTCAGGAGCCATGTGCCAGGAATCAGCTTGGACACAGCTGTAGGTACCAGTAAAGGGGAATTTCTCAGCACAGAGATTATTAAATCTTTGTGGAAAGCCTTTGAGCTTAGTGGCAGGCAACACTGCTCTGACACTGATCAGAAACTCTGGACCATCAAGACAATGAAGTAGGACCATCTAAGGGGTGGGTGGGGGAGTGGGATAGGAAGAGGCAGAATATTTTTCTAATGATATTTCCTTTACATACTTCCACTTCCTGACCTAGAATTGTTTTATTTAGAATTGTTTTAAGAAAGCTTTGTTTTTTTTGTTCTAGTTCTGTTCTTTCTTGTATAATTTTATATTATGTTATTAATTTATGTTTTTTTTCTGTGAATGTTGTGTATCTGATGCTATGTGCCTGTGATGCTGCTGCAAGATTTTCCATTGCATCTATGCGTACATGTACTTGTGCATATGACAATAAACTCGACTTTGGCTTTCAATCTGAATCAAAAGAAACCTTTGGACACTGTGATGTTGCTTTCAGCTCCTGAACGGCAGGGGTTCCTCCCCTGTGGACCCAATGTGCCAAAACTTGGTAGATTGCTAAAGGCCAATTACTGAGGAGGTCAAGTAAAAAAAAATCAATCACCCTGGCCACATCTTTGGACATTTGGCAGCTTTTGAATGAGCTGCTAGAGAAATTAGTTGACGTGAGTACAATAACAACGTTTTAAAAGACACTTGGATAAGTGTATGGATAGGAAAAACGTAGAGATATGGGGCAAAGGCAGTCAAATGGGACTAGCTTGGGTGGGCGCCATGGTCAGCATGGACGAGTTGGGCCAAAGGGTCTGTTTCTATGCTAGGAACACTGACTTCAAACTGACTTCATCTTCTCTGTTAGGGACTCATCACTGATGCAATGGCATCAATATAGTGCTCAACTCGGTCACTGGGAACATACACCAGCTGAGAGCTGTTGGTGGGGCTCCAAGTTCTGTTGGTCATTTATCTCAATACCATTTGTAAGATCTTACAGTGCACAACACTCTTCTCATGCAAATCAAAATAAAATGCAAAGACTGGAAGTCTGAAATAAAAACAGAAAACATTGGGAACACTCAGCAGGTCAGGCAGCATCTGTGGAAAGAGAAACCGAGTTAACATTTCAGGTCAAAGACCTTTAATTAGAACTGGAACAATGAGAAAACAAGTTAGTTTTAGGTTCCAGAGAGGGTAGTGAGAGATGAATAGGGCAAAGGAAACATCGCTGATAAGAGTGAGGTCGGGGTAGCTGGGGGGACAGTCTGCTGATAAAATTATCTGGTTGATGGGTTAATGAGGTCAGTTGGAGAGAATTAACATGAAGAGATAAAAGGACAGGTGTTGCATCCCCTGTGAAGGCGTGAGGAAGTGCCTCAAGAAGGGGAGTGGTTAGTGGAGATGGTAGAACAGGCCTGGAAGTCGCAAAGGGAACAATCCTTTCAGAGTGATTAAAGGGGATGGGAGGAGAAGATGCATCCGTTGGTGGAATCTTATTGAAGGTGACCAGAACTGTAAAGGATGATCTGTTGAATGCTGAGGCTGGTGAGATGGAAAGTGAGGTCCAGAGGAACTCTAACCTTGCTTTGTCAAGACTCCCTTCAAAAGTACTTCATTGGTGACAAAGTACTGCCAGATCTCCTGCATTCCTGAAATATAAATGCATGCTCTTCTGAAGTGGAGGTATCGTTGTAATGCAAGGAAAAGCAACAGGTAACATACACTCAGCAAGTTTCTGCAGAAAAAATCATTCTGTTTTGAGTGATAATAGTCAAGGGATAACTTTAATAGGAAAACCCAACCTGCTGTCAGAGAGAGCAGACAGACACATGTTTTAACACCTCACATGAAATGCAGCAATCTCTGACTGTAGAATTCTGTTGTCAATACACCAGCTAATATTTGCTCATCTGTTGTTTGGACTTCAACCCACAACCTCCCAAATTCAGGCAACAGCACATACCAAGACAACAAAGCCAAGACAGGGCAACTGCTATCTCTTCTTCAACATTCCGTTGCTGCTACATTGCCCAGTGGAGAGAGTTAATAGGAGACACAAGAGACTGCAGATGCTGGAATCTGGAGCAACACACAATCTACTGGAGGAACTTGGGGGGTGGGGGGGGGGGGGGTGGTGTGGTGAGGAATTGATGCAGGGTCTCAGGGTCCTGATGCAGGATTTCAATCCCGGGACATTGACAATTCCTTTCCTGCCACAGATGCTGCTCGACCTGCTGAGTTGCTTCAGCAGACTGTTTGTTGCGAGAGAGTTAATAATGTTAGTTTTTGGCTTTATAGTACTGTGTGTCTAATTAGAAATTGTCACAAAATGCTTCAAGGGCAGGCAAGAGTGCTGGCCAATTTTAATCAGAAGTGTACCTTACAGTCAAGAATTTTGTAATTTCCAATTTAGAACTGGTGCTGCAAGGAGGCACCAGTAGATATCAGATATTCCTGTAGACCTGAGACCTTCTCTAGTCAGGTGACAATGCTTCAAATGAAGCAAGAAAACAATGAATTCTGTGGAACTTCCCGTATTGTAAACAAGAGCTTTTGATCGGCATTTTTACTTTGGCCTTTTACAGTAAAGTTACTGTTGCATGACAAGTAAAAAATAACACATTAGGGATGTGTTTTTCTTTCTCCGTTCTTGCTCTAAGGGAATTAATATGCCCAGTCAGCCTTTCCCAATCACTGAAAGTGTAGAAGAAATCAGGGCTATATTTCCTGGTGCTTGCCATTGCCATGGTATTCAAGAGGTTTTAGCTCCCCCAGGACTGAAATGGCTCTCTCCTGGCCCTCCCAATAACCTGTGAAAGAGAAAGAAAATGTTGCTTCCTAATATACTGATATAACAGCTTTAAGAACTAAGCAACATTGCCGTCAATCTGAATAAAAATACTAAATGCTTCTCCTACACCTAGATTTCTGTCAATAAATAAGATGCTTCAGCAGACATATATCTTTCCAACATATATTAAAACGTGAAAAGATTGGGGTCTGAGCAGCTCATAATAAAGAATGGAACTTGTTGTCAAGAGCTGTTATTGGGACTGGCATCAATGGCTTTCAGTAGTAACTCCCAGTAGTTGTGAACACAGCCCAGCCCATTTCACAAAACAACCTCCCCTCCACTGACTCTATCTACATTTCCCACTGCCTTGGTAAAGTAGCCAATATAATCAAAGGCCCCTCCCACCCCAGTCATTTTCTCTTCTCCCCCCTCCCATTGAGCAGAAGATACAAAAGTTTGAGGGCTCAAGGACGGCTTCTATCCCGCTGATATAACACCCTTCATGAGACTTAATACACTAAAAGGAGAACTCTTGATCTCCCAATCTATGTTGTCATGGCCCTTGCACCTTATTGTCTACCTGCACTGCACTTCCTCTGGAACTGTAACACTATATTCTGCATTCTGTTTTTCCTTTTTACTACCTCTATGTACTTTTGTATGGAATGATCTGTCTGGATGGCATGCAAACAAAAGCTTCTCACTGTATCTCCTACATGTGACAATAATAAACTAATTCCAACTCCAATAGTAGACCAGTCACCAAGGTCACCCTTGCACTACTAAGGGCAATCCTGCTGCTCACTTCTCACTTCACGTAGAATGTACAATCCCTCCAAAGCTGAAGCTGCTCTCTGAACTTTGGTTTGCTCTTTCATGAAAAACATCACTTCCTCCTCATAACTTGGGAAGCCCAGATTTTAATCCACAATGAGACTTCTCTCGATGATACAGAGCTGGTCATCTGATGAACAATTCCTCCCTCACTGCTGAACTTTACTTTGTTTCTCCCAAGCTTCATTTACGCTACCCTACATACCTTCCCTAAAATAAAATGGAGAGTGCTGTATAACAGAGAGACCAAGGGGTACAGGTACATAGTTCCCTCAAAGTGGAAACACAGATAGACAGGGTGGTAAAGAAGGCAAATGACACACTTGCCTTCATCGGTCAGAACACTGAGTACACGAGTTGTGATGCATGTTACAAGTGTATACAGTGGCATGAAAAAGTTTGGGCACTCCTATTCAAAATTTCTGTTACTGTGAACAGCTAAGCGAGTAAAAGATGACCTGATTTCCAAAAGGCACAAAGTTAAATATGACATATTTCTTTAACATTTTTGAGCAAGATTATTTTTTTATTTCCATCTTTTACAGTTTCGAAATAACAAAAAAGAGATAGGGCACGAAGCAAAAGTTTGGGCACCCCACATGGTCAGTACTTAGTAACACCCCCTTTGGCAAGTATCACAGCTTGTAAACGCTTTCTGTAGCCAGCTAAGAGTCTTTCAATTCTTGTTTGGGGGATTTTCGCCCACTTCTTCCTTGCAAAAGGCTTCTAGTTCTGTGAGATTCTTGGGCCGTCTTGCATGTACTGCTCCTTTGAGGTCTAGCCACAAATTTTCGATGATGTTTAGGTCGGGGGACTGTGAGAGCCATGGCAAAACCTTCAGCTTGTCCCTCCTGAGGTAGTCCATTGTGGATTTTGAGGTGTGTTTAAGATCATTATCCTATTGTAGAAGTCATCCTCTTTTCACCTTCAGCTTTTTTTTTACAGATGGTGTGATGTTTGCTTCCAGAATTTGCTGGTATTTAATTGAATTCATTCTTCCCTCTACCAGTGAAATGTTCCCCGTGCCATTGGCTGCAACACAAGCCCAAAGCATGATCGATCCACCTCCGTGCTTAACAGTTGGAAAGGTGTTCTTTTCATGAAATTCTGCACCCTTTTTTCTCCAAACATACCTTTTGGAGAAAGGTATATTTCTCCAAACATACCTTTGTTCATTGCAGCCAAAGTTCTATTTTAACTTCATCAGTTCACAGGACTTGTTTCCAAAATACATCAGGCTTGTTTAGATGTTCCTTTGCAAACTTCTGACGCTGAATTTTGTGGTGAGGACGCAGGAAAGGTTTTCTTCTGATGACTCTTCCATGAAGGTCATATTTGTGCAGGTGTCGCTGCACAGTGGAACAGTGCACCACCACTCTAGAGTCCGCTAAATCTTCCTGAAGGTCTTTTGCAGTGAAACAGGGGTTTTAATTTGCCTTTCTAGCAATCCTACGAGCAGTTCTCTCGGAAAGTTTTCTTGGTCTTCCAAACCTCAACTTGACCTCCACCGTTCCTGTTAACTGCCATTTCTTAATTACATTACCAACTGAGGAAACGGCTACCTGAAAATGCTTTGCTATCTTCTTATAGCCTTCTCCTGCTTTGTGGGCATCATTTATTTTAATCTTCAGAGTGCTAGGCAGCTGCTTAGAGGAGCCCATGGCTGCTGATTGTTGGGACAAGGTTTGAGGAGTCAGGGTATTTATAAAGCTTTGAAATTTGCATCACCTGGCCTTTCCTAACGATGACAGTGAACAAGCCATAGCTCTAACAAGCTAATGAAGGTCTAAGACCTTGGTAAAAGTTATCTGAGAGCTCAAATCTCTCGGGGTGCCCAAACTTTTGCATGGTGCTCCTTTCCTTTTTTCACTCTAAAATTGTACAAAACAAAAATAATACACTAATCTTGCTTAAAATGTTGAAAAGAATGCTTCATCTTTAACTTTATGACTTTTGGAGATCAGTTCATTTTCTACTCACTTAACTATTCACAGTAACAGAAATTTTGACCAGGGGTGCCCAAACTTTTGCATGCCACTGTAAGTCATTGGTGAGAACACACTTGGAGTACTGTGTGCAGTTCTGGTCACCCACTTATAAGAAGAATGTCATTAAGCTGGAATGGGTACAGAAAAGATTCACAAAGAAGTTATTGGGACTGGAGGGCTTGAGTTATAAGGAGAGGCTGCATAGGGTGGGACTTTTTTTTCCCTGGAGCATAGGAAGCTGAGGTGTGACCTTATAGAGGTATACAAAATCATGAGGGGTGCAGATAAGGTGGTCACAGTCTCTTTCCCAGGGTACATAACTCTAAAACTAGACAGCACAGATTTAAGATGAGAGGGGAAAGATTTAAAAGAGGCCTTAGGGGCAACTTTTTCCACACAGAGGATGGTGGGTAGATGGAAGAGGTGAGTAGAGGTTAGTAAATTACAACATTTAAAAGCCATGTAGATAGGAACATGGATCGGAAAGGTTCAGAGGGATATGGGTCAAATGTGGGCAAATGGGACCAGCTTAGGTAGACAATTTGGTCAGTATGGATGAGTTGAGCCGAAGGGCCTGGTTCTGTGCTGTATAACTCTATAACACTAATCACCTTCAATTCCAGGTTTCCGCAGGCAATTTGCTCTGTGGAGCTCTCTGGTCATCAGTATTTTCTTTTCCCTGGAATCTCATATCCTCAAGAAGAAAACAGAAGCATTCAGCATTCACAAGAAACAGTAAAGGCAGACACAGACGCATCCAAATGCCACAATGGTCAAAGGTTAGGACGTCAAGATGACAGGTTGGGAATCATAAACCATAGGAGGGAATGTTCGACTGCATGCTGTATTGGAATGAATTAAAATGGAACAGTAATATACAAGTGGCAGCAGGCAGCTTAACTCAGCAGTGTCACAGTGAAGATGTGTCACTGCGGTTAAAGAGTTAACTGCTGCTCTCCAATTTCTCTTGCACTGCCTCAACACCTGGTATGGGTGTGTTAATTTAGAAAAAGTTGACGTTAACTCAAAACTACAGATCAACGGGCTTATTTATCTCCGGTTCTGATCTGAGCAAGGGTGGGGCTGGGCAAAAAAAATGTCAAGATCTACGTGATGGATTCATTGTTAAAAATCCTGACTGAGAAAAATTAGGTGGATTACTTGTTGTTGAACCTGTCTCAGGACACTTTTGTATTCATGTACTGTAATGCTTTGCATACTTCACCCTGCAAGGCAGATTTTTTTTAAATTTGTACAGACCCAGTTTGCATACCTGCGAGTCCATAAGACCTGAATAACCCACAAAGGAAGATTCCTGAGGCTTATTCAATAATGGTGTAATCATAACTGCCTCTCAAACACTAACTCCTCAATAACTCAGAGTTTGTCTGGCAAGTGGTCGAAACAAGCAAATTAGTTTGAACCCTTGTTTGATTCCCATGCTGTGATGGATTAATCAGAGCAATGGAGAGTTAATAATGGCCTCAGTACCAAACAAATAGGTGGGGGGATAAATCACACGTGTTTAAAGCAGGTGTGAACAATGGTTGTGCACAAGGCTGAGCGGCAAGACAACTAATAGAAGTCAAAAGAAACTGCAGAATAAATCAGAAAATGTTGGAAACACTCAGCAGGTCAGGCAGCACTGCAGAAAGAGGAACAGAGTTAACGTTTCAGATCAAAGCTACTTCATCAGAACTGGGAAAGAGAGAAAGCAAGTTTGTTCTGAGTTGCAGAGAGGAGTGGGGACGGATAAAACAAAGCAATAAACACCCATTACAAGTCACCCTGCCTCTGTATGGACTCCAGTCCATTCTCCCAATTCCTTAGTCTCCAATGATGAGATTCTCCACAGAGACGTCTCTGAGAGGTCTTCCTTCTTTCACTTTAGTACACTGCAGTTGGTGCTTAGAATTTTTTTTTTCGTTTCCATTACAAATGATACATTACTTCAGAATCAGAAATGGATTTATTATCAATGCCTTATGACATGAAATTTGTTGTTTTGTGGCAGCAGTACAGTGCAAAGACATAAAATTACTGTAAATTACAAAATAAATAAATAGTGCAAAAAAAAGGAATAGTGAGGTTATGTTCCTGGGTTCACGGACCGTTCAGAAATCTGATGGTGGAGGGGAAGAAGGCAGGGAGTGAAAAGTTAGGTGTTGCAACTCCTATGGTTGTACAGGAACAGGACTGCCACTATGCAGTCTTGAAAATAATGCCTCACAATACAGTGAGAAATTGGCTGTGAGATTCATACAAGACATCCTTTTTCTCTTAAATTATTTCAGACTTATATAAGTCACATCATAGGCCAGGAAAGGCACAACAGCCAGGATACTGCTTCCTGCCTTTTCTTGGAAGAAGACACTTTTTTATGAGCGGAATTGACATGGTGATTCCGAAATTAGCTCTTGACCACTGGGAGGAACACAAGAAATTAGGAGGCCAGTGGGCCCCTGAGGCCTACCCCACCATTCTACATGATCATCGCTGACCTACGCTTACCTCAATTCCACTTCTGCACCAGATCCCCAGAGCCCTCAAGTCTTTGATCATTCAATAATTTAGCTGCCTCCACCTTAAACATTTCTAATCATTAAGCGTCCGCAACCCCCTGGGGTAGAGAACTCCAGAAATTCACCACCCTCTGCAAAAAGAAATTTCAACACCCCTCAACTTTGTATGACCATCCCCTTATTTTGCAGCCATGACCCCTTGTTTGTGATCCTCCCACTAAAGGGAGCATCTCGACACCTACCCTGTCCAGCCTCATTAGAATCTTATATGTTTGAATAAGACTACCCCTCCTTATTCTAAATTCCAAGGAGTACAAACCCAAACTGTCTAGCTTCTTTTGATAGGACAACCCGCTCATCTCAAGAATTCGCCAGGTGAACCTCCTTTGGACATCCTCTTTTTAAGTAAGGGGACCAAAACTGGGCACAGGATTCCAGATGTAGTCTCACCAACGCCCTGTACAACTGGAACAGAACCTCCTATTTTCAGACTTGAACTCTTTCACATTAAAGGTCAAAATGCCATTTGCCTTCTTAACTGCTTGTTGGACCCGGCTGCTGACTTTTTGTGTTTCATGTATCAGAACACATAGATCCCTCTGAACCACCTGAGGCAGTTGAGGAGGTCTTCACAATGACAGCAGCAGACAGCAGGAAGACCCCCTGTAAATAACTAATCAGATTTGTCTCCTTTTTTTGAAAATGGTCACGTTTATGTCTATAAGGTCCCCTTGCAAGCTCTCCTCTCCAGATGTGAATGACAAGGTTTGACTACATACCAGAAGCTCCTGTCAGTCAAGTTTTATAAATTACAGATGCTACCCTTCTACAAATAGCCTCTAATGCAGACTAGCAAGAGTTCTGTGAATAATGAGGACCTAGGCAATGAACTGGACAACAAACAATACCAAATGAAGCAAAACCCAACTCTTCTTATTAATGAAATTATTGTCAAGCAATGCAAGATTGCACACCTGTAGTAGGAGAGCACATGGCTGTCACGTGACAGTAACAACACTGACCCCTCTGGTTGGAGGACAGCATTGCTCCTCAGATCGGAAGTGACACCACTGTCAATCAAGGTGTGGCTCCACCCCACCCATCAGGGATATAGGGAGAGCACCTTTGTTCCTGAACCTGCCTGACCATTGGCTTTGGCAGGCACCTTTGTCCTTGACCTCCAAACCATTGGCCTGTCTAAATCACCTGGCCAGGCTCCACCCAGCCTCCCAGCACTATAAAGAGTGTTGCAATCCCCTGGCTCTCTCTCTTTCAACTGCCCCAGGAGTAGTGAGACAACGCTGCAGAGACCACTGGTAAGAGTGTGCCTCACCACGTGGTTTGGGAGCATCTTAGTCAGATTCCAGGGAGTGTTAGGGCCAATGCTTGTTTGGGTCAAGGTATTCAGGCATTGAAGTGTATATCCCTTGATAAGCTGAACCTTGTTTTTTTGTGTGTGTGTGTGTGTGTGTGTGTGTGTGTGTGTGTGTGTGTGTGTGTGTGTGTGTGTGTGTGTGATCCTCGTTGTGATCCCCCCTCATGTTTGCGGTCTCCTGCGTGTGTGAGTGTGCATCTGTTCCCATTCATTCTGTCCCCACGTTTGCCTTTGTGACTAAACTACTATTAAAATCCAAAGCCTGTGTCCAGAGTCCTCCATCTTTAAGATTCCAAAAGAACCTTTTCACACAACAACACCACACAAGTAATAAATGGGGCAGGCACTGTAGTGTAGTGGTTAGCATAACGCTTTACAGCGCCAGCGACCCGGGTTCAATTCCGGCCGCTGTCTGTAAGGAGTTTGTATGTTCTCCCCGTGTCTGCGTGGGTTTCCTCTAGGTGCTCCGGTTTCCTCCCATATTCCAAAGACATACAGGTTAGGAAGTTGTGGGCATGCTATGTCGGCACCGGAAGCGTGGCGGCACTTGCGGGCTGCCCCCAGAACACTCTACGCAAAAGATGCATTTCACTGTGTTTCGATGTACATGTGACTAATAAAGATATCTTATCTTAATGAATATAACTAGCAACAGATAATAAAGTGAATTATGATCTGTAAAACTATGAAGGTTAGTTTTCATGCAGGCTGCATCTTTGGCAATATTGAAACATAATACTTCCAATCCAAAGCCATGTAAATGCATGTCTCATACATGCCTTATAGCAGTATTGGTGTTTGTTGGAATGTTAAGAATTGACATTCTTACCTATTGCCCACATCACTGTGTCAAAGGACTCTCGTTCTTCGATGTCAGATGCCAGATTTTTCCATATAACCTGCAGTTTGCCGCTGTTCATTTTTTCTATTTTGACAGGCGTGCACTTCCAAAAGATTCGGGTACCATAAGATGTCATGTAGTCTGTCACCAAGTGAGCCATTTGCTACATTAAATGAAGAGGGAAAGCATGTTGTGAAATAGCAACACTACTTTGTGTTAACATGTCCTATTTCCCTCATTTACATAGAGTCATTTGTGAACCTTTAACTGGAACTTCTAATTGTTACTCAACACACAAAACTTTGTTAGAGATGATAAACGATTTCATTGCCATTTTCAGGATGTCTCGAACTACACCCCAAAACCAAAACACACTTCAAACTGTAACATTCCCTGACAAACAGTTAAACCATTTTCCTGACCAGTATTTAACCTCATAAATAGACTAGCCTTGCACAATCACAAATAGTTCTTCTGATTTATGCTGTTTTAAGGAGCTTTGTGCTACACTCGCTACACCACATATACTTCAAAAAGACGTGAAAGATGCTATATCAATGCAAGTTTTTATCCCAGAGTCTGACTCACTTCATCCTGTGCTTACTAGATGATTAGCCTCCATAGTTTTCAGAAGACACAAATAGAAGCAGTAAGTGGCCACGGTGTTTGTGCACAGATGGACATTAAGAGCTGATATTCTTAGCCACTGCCCAATCTTTCTCACTCTTCTGAGAGGTTCTGCAAGATGGTGGAGACAGAGCCGGACAGTTGGTCACCTGGACAGACGACCCTATAGAGCCATCGCTGCTGGGCTTAGAGAAAGGGGTGGCCACTGCCAACTCAGACCCTTATCCCTCCACGCCATCCGTCAACTGTCTGCCCTTTGGGCTCAGAGGGGCACCTGAGAAGGAGACAAGGACCATAAGCAAGAAGTGGTAACTCAAGCTGGTCCCCTCCAACAGTCAGCTTCACCAACAGCCTTTGGCCCAATCAGCTTGCGCCGGGCACCAAGAATGAGTAGTATCAGCTGTTACCTGGGCTGGATGCCAACCAGCTGGTAATGAGACCACAGTCTTGCACCACTTGACTTAGGCCAGAACTTTCTTTTTGGACCTTTACAATTCTCTCTCCTCTTGAAGCCCATCAAAAACTCACCTCTTTTCAAACTTTCCTTCTGGATCCCTTTACAATAGGGACACCATTCCTCGACCCTTTTTCTACACAAGGAGCATTAAATAAATGCAAATTATGTTAAACTGCCCCATGCCATCTCACAGGTACAAAGTCTAAATACACTTCGGAAAGATGAAAACTCTCAAAGACACGGTACTAAATTAAGCATGCAATGCATTTCATTCCGTCTATTTAGTATGAATGTAAAGTAACAGACTGCAGTTCAAAATAATGGAAAATCAAAATTCTTAATAGCTAAATTTATATAAGCATTCTTGTTATACCTGATCAAATCCACGGAGAGGAATGCTTCGTATCATAAGTGAAGTATCCAAGCCAACCCCAGTGAGAAAGCCGGCACACTCCAGGGCCACATCTGTGAAGCATCATGCTAAAGATCCAAATATTACTGTAACATGTTTTGGGTTTCAAGTAATCTCCTGTTAAATGAGGTGACTGACTTCAAACTAAGTTTATCAGCGTAAAATTAAATTTAGCTCCTTTCAAAGTATTTGTCAGAACCAACATTTGTGAGACATTATGCCTTTCCAAAAGAGTTTTCAAAAGGATACAGCTTGCACCAATAACTAACCTGTAAAGAAAATAAAAGACAAAAATGAATATGTTATCAGTAGGATTTTTTTAAATAATTTCTGCATTAAAAGAATGCAGAGATTGCTGGCAAGACTGGTTTTCTTGATTTCCACATTCAATTAATTATTTGGAATTTGAGGTGCCAGGCTGGGATTTGATCTCACATCTCTGAATCACAGTTTGTAATGCCAAACCCCAGCCTAGAAAATTAAACTGCTATCCCCTTAAACGCATCCTGAACTTGCTTTTCACTTCCACCTTACCAACACACTTCATTAAGCAGTGGTAAAAAATCCTGGCAGGTCATCAGGGTGGCTAGCTCTGCCAATCACAATCATGAACCAGCCACTGTGATGAGCTCAAGAGTGACACAGACAGATCCACGTGTTGGATAGGGATGAGCTTGGATGGTGCATGTATCATTGGACTGAATTACAATGCATGTGATAAGGAGCAAGGAGCTCTACCCAGACAATCTTGGGGCCTCCAGGCACTAATCTGCAACAAAGCGCTAAAGGTTTAGTTTTATCCAAATATCTAAAGGGAGGTTATATGTCAAATGAACCACTCACAAACCAAACAAAATAAAATCACATGACCATTTCAAGGTGACAGCCCAGGGATTAGAGATGGCGATAATTCTTTCAGTGCAGTGTGTTGTTATGATATGGAATGAACTACCTGAATTGGGACTAATTGAATCAATGCTTCAAATAGTCAGTACAGATGCAGTGGAGTGAATGGCCTCCTATGCTGGACATCATACAAGTTGTTTACAGCTATTCAGTTTTTCTCCAGGTGGAAAGTTACAGGAGGATATTTCTCATCCTATTTGCCTGAGAAAGATAATGTGGGACCTCTCCTTGGCCAGCTGAAGCCCTTGTGATGATGGTGCTGCTCACCTTGTCTTCAATTAACCCCTCTGTTTGACATAGAAAGGTTAAAGTTTGTCCAAATTAACATGAACAAAATTTTAGCCTTCCTCTTGGGCTCAAAGTATGAACCAGATGAGCAGGAAAAGAAAAAAAAAATCAATCCTGTTCTCTTGAACCATCCGATAATGGGACCCGATTTCCTATATTTAACTGGCCTAAAATGATCTTGAGCACGACTATCAAATTGGCAATTTGAATGCACAGGAACATAGGAAGCTGCAGAGAATAGTGGACTCTGCCCAATCCATCCCTCCCCACCATCAGTAGTATCAAGAAGGCAACATCTATCATCAAAAATCCCCACCATCTGGGCCATGCCATCTTCTTGCAGCTACCATCGGGCAGGAGATACAGAAGCCTGAAGTCCCACACCACCAGGTTCAAGAACAGCTACTTCCCTTCAACCATTCGGTTCTTGAACCAACTGGCAAAATCCTAATCACTACAGTTAAGCAACACTGTGACTGCTTTGATCATTTTGCGCTAAAATGGACTTTGTTTAGTTTTTGTTCTAATCGTATTCTTTCTTGTAAAAATGTGTACAATTTATGTTTACATTACGTTTTTCTTGTGAATGCTGCTTATATGATGCTATGTGCCCGTGGTGCCGCTGTAAGTAAGTTTTTCATTGTGCCAGGGCACACATGTACTTGTGCATATGACAATAAACTCAGCTTTGACTCCAAGGAAAACAACCTGCAGTTGAACCTTGTAACAAAAATCCCTCATCTGTGGAACCACTCCAGTACCCATCTCCTACACCCTCTCTGGGCCTTAACATCCTTCAAGTGTGGTGACCAGAATCAAATGCACTCGAGTTGTGGGCTAACCAGTCTTATACTGTCCAACATAACTTCCCTGAGCACATACTGTGGCTTATGCTCAGTATTTTTGAATCCAAAACAACTGATCTAGCCTATATGGAAACACAAGAGACTGCAGATGCTGGAATCTGGAACAACAAACAAGATTCTGGAGGAACTCGGCGGGTCAGGCAGCATCTGTGGAGGGAAATGGACAGTCGATGTCTCAGGTCGAGATCCTGCATCTGGACTGAACGATAACCAGTATAAAGAGGTGGACGGGAAGAAGTGGATCAAGAGTTGGCAAAGTGATAGGTGGATCCCAGTGAGAAGGGGTGATAGATGGAGGAGGCAAGAGTGGAACAGTGACAGAGGCCGGGAGGTGAGAGGTGGAGGTGACAGAGGGCTGCAGATGATGGGATCTGATAGGAGAGGAAGGTGGAGCATGGAACCAAATAAGGGAGGTGGGGAGGGCAGAGGGGAACAGTGGGGGGGAGGGGACCCAGTGGGAGGGGTGTGTGGGTGATGGGCAGACAGAGTGGGTGGAGGAGGGGAAAGAAACAGGGTGATGGGGGGACTGGGTAGATCAGGAGGAGACAGAAAAGGGACAGCTGGAGCAGTTTACCTGAAGTTGGAGAACTCAATGTTCGTGCCGTCGGGTTGTAGACTACCCAGATGGAATATGAGGTGCTGTTCCTCTGGATTGTGTTCAGCCTCACCCTGGCAGTGGAGGAAGTGAGGACAGATATGTCGTTCTGGGAATGGGGAGGAGAATTAAAATGGCCAGCAACGGGGAGATCCAGAAGACCATAGCGGACAGAGCGCAGGTGCTCAGCAAAGCTGTCTCCTAGGCTGCACCTGGTCTCAGTGGTGTAGAGGCCACATCGAGAGCACCGGATGCAATTTGATTCCATGCTCCACCTTCCCGTCCCATCAGATTCCATCATCTGCAGCCCTCTGTCACCTCCACCTATCGTCTCCCAGCCTCTGTCACTATTCTACTCTCCCCTCCTCCATCTGCCCATCACCCCTCCTCACCTGGATCCTCCTATCGCCTGCCAGCTCTTGCTCCACCCCTTCCCTTCACCTCTTTAGACCGGCCATTTCCCCTCGATCTTTCAGTCCAGATGAAGGGTCTCAACCCAAAATGTCGCTTGTCCATTTCCTTCCACAGATGCTGCCTGACCCAGTGAGTTGCTCCAGCATCTTGTTTGTTGATCCAGCCTATAGTTCTGTGGAGAAAGCCATTGAAGTTTACTGCCATGGTGCAGAGGAAATGTATTAATTTATTCTCTTGGAGATCACAATATAAACTGTGAAGGGCCTATGAAAATAAATGCTGCAGATATCGAAAAGAAACCTTTTGCTATGTGTGTGGCCCACACAAGACTGAGCTTCGAGACAATTGAAGGATGAGGTGGTGGTGGAACGGATAATCAGATGACAAGACTAATCCCTTCAGGTATTAACAATATAACACCAACTGAAAGTGTAATACATATTGCAAAGGAACACCAGCCCCAAGGGCTACATGATTAGTGTTAAGTCACAATGAGTCAAGATGAATTTGCTTCGAGCTGATATCCAGAATACCGTGGGTCATTTATGCTAAAGCAGTTGAAGCTTCCAATACCTCGCCAATGTTTTTTTAATAGAATCATTGAGTTACAGAACTTGTCTCCAGGCTGTTCGGCCCAACTTGTCCATGTCAACTAAGGTGCCTTTTCCTGAGTTTTGCCTGCCTGCATTTGGCCCCTATCCCTCTAAACCTTTCCTATCCATGAACCTGTCTAAATGTCTTTTAAACATTGTAATTGTACCTGCCTTGAGTTTGTTCCATGTACCCACCATCCTCTTGTGTGAAAGTTGCCCTTCAGATCCGCTTTATGTCTTTCTTCTCTCACCTTAAACCTATACCTTCTAGTTTTAGACTCCCCTACCCCGGGAAAAAGACCGTGACCATCCACCATATCTATGCCTCTCATGATTTTATAAACCCTCCGCAAGGTCACCCTTCAGCCTCCTTCACTCCAGGGAAAACAGCCCTTCTGAATCTGTTCTGCACTCTCTGTAGCTTAATCACACCTTTCCTACAGCACAGTGACCAGAATTGCACACAATATTCTAGGTGCAGTCTCGCCAACATCTTGTACAGCTATAACATGATTTCCGAACTCTTGTGCTCAATGCCCTGTCCAATGAAGGCAAGGACGGCATATGGCTTCACCACCTTGTCTACCTGTGTCACCACTTTGAGGGAACTATGTACTTGTACCCCTAGGTCACACCATTCAACAACACTCTCCAGGGCCCTGTCGTACACCGTGTAGGTCCTGCCCTGGTTTAACTTCCCAAAATGCATTACTTTGCATGTGTCTGAGCTTAGGTCCATCTTCTATTCTCTTGCCCACTTTCCCAGTTGATCTAGATCCTGTAGCAACCTTGGACAACCTTCTTCACTGTCCACCACATCACCACTTTCGGTGTCATTTGCAAACTTACTGATCATGCCCTGCTCTTTGTGATTTTCATAAATGACTTGGACGAGGAAGTGGAGGGATGGGTTAGTAAGTTTGCAGATGACACGAAGGTTGAAGGAGTTGTGGATAGTGTAGACGGCTGTCGTACGGATATAGTCAGGATTCAGAGCTGGGTGGAGAAGTGCCAATGGAGTTCAATCCAGAGAAGTATGAAGTGATACACTTTGGAAGATCGAACTTGTACTTTAAGGTTAATGGCAGGATCCTTAGCAGTGTGGAGGAACAGAGGGATTTTGGGGTCCAAGTCCATAGATCCCTCAAAGTTGTCGCGCAAGTTGACTGGGTAGTTAAGAAGGCGTATGGCGTGTTGGCCTTCATTAGTCGGGGTAATGAGTTCAAGAGCAGCGAGGCAATGTTGCAGCTCTATAAAACTCTGGTTAGACCACAGTTCAGTTCTGGTTGCCTCATTATAGGAAGGATGTGGAAGCTTTAGAGAGGATGCTGCCTGGATTGGAAAGCATGTCTTATGAGGATAGGTTGAGCAAGCTAGGGCTTTTCTCTTTGGAGAGGAGGAGGATGAGAGCTGACTTGATAGAGGTGTACAGGATGATAAGAGACATAGATTGAGTGGACAGTCAGAGACTTCTTCCCAGGGTGAAAATGGCTAACACGAGGGGGCATAATTTTAAGGTGACTGGAGGAAGGTACAAGGGGGATGTCAGGGGTAAGTGTTTTTTTTTTACACAGAGAATGGTGGGTGCGTGGAATGCACTGCTGGCAGAGGTTGTGGGGGCAGATACATTAGAGGCATTTAAGAGACTCTTAGATAGGCACACAAATGATAGAAAAATGGCAGGCTATGTGGGAGGATAGACAGATCTTAGAGCAGGATAAAATGTCGGCACAACATCGTGGGCCGAAGGGCCTGTACCGCTGTAATGTTCTATGTAAGATTATGAGAGGCGTAGATTGAGTGGACAGCCAGCACCTTTTTCTCAGGGTGGCAATGGCCAATACCAGAGGACATCCATTTAAGCTGAGTGGAGGAAAGTTTAGGGGAGATGTCAGAGTAGGTTTTTGTTTACACAGGGAGTGGTGGGTGCCTGGAACGCACTGCCGGGGATGGTGGTAGAGACTGATACAATAGGGACATTTAAGAGACTCTTACATAGGCACATGGATGTAAGAAAAATGGAGGGCTTTGGGCTGTGTAGGAGGGAAGGGTTAGATCGATCGTGGAGTAGGTTTACATAGGTCGGCACAACATTGTGGACCAAAGGGCTCGTACTGTGCTGTTCTGTTCTATGTTCTGTGCCACCAACATCCTCATCCAAATCGTTTTTATATATGACAAAAAAACAGGGGACCCAACACTGACCCTGTGGCACATCGCTTGTCACAGGCCTTCAATCCAGAAAAACAACTCTCCACTACTACCCTCTGACTCCTTCCACCATGCCAATTTTGTATCGAGCTGGCTAACTCAGCCTGGATCCCATGTGATCCCACCTACCAGACCAGTCTACTATGCGCGACCTCGTCAAAAGCCTTGCTAAAGTCCACGTAGATAACATCTACCATCCCATCCCTGTCAATCCTCGTGGGCTCCTCTTCAAAAAAACTCAATCAAATTTGTGAGACATGATTTCCCACACACAAAGCCACACCTTGCCTTTCCAAATGCACATAGATCCTGTCCTTCAGAATCCCCTCCAGTAACTTTCCCACCACTAATGTTAGGCTCACAGGTCTGTAGTTCCCTGCCTTGTCCTTGCAAAGTAAAAACACAACATTAGCCACTCTGGTGGAGGAGGGGTGTGTGTCTCCTGGTACCACAAAATTAGTCTTCTGGTACCTCACCTGTGGCTAAGGAAACTACAAAAATCTCTGCCTGGGCCCCAGCAATTTCTTCCCTTGCTTCCTACAATGTTCTAGAATGCATTTGGTCAGTGCAGACACTACCACCATTGAACCAGCTTCCCTGAAAGAAGATTTGCTTCACGCAGACACAGCAAGCAAATCATGATGCTCGCTAGCTGGAGGTTCCATAGAGATCTGCCAGCTAGCTGCTGTGAGTGGGTCAATTCATTTCTAACTGCTACCCCTACTCAGAGTAATACCAGAGTCAGGAGGAGCTTCTGGTCAAGGAGCCGCATACTTGACCTCGCATTCCACTAACGGACATGGCAACAAGTCCTGGGCAAAGTTCAGACGTGTGGAACTGTGGGAACAGATGCAATTCACATCTGGCTTGCTAGCCAAGGCCGTGCAATCCCATTCATTGAAATAGGGTCAACGATCTTGATCGAAAAGATAATTGCAGGTAACTGCTGTTTCCCTTTGTTTTATTTAATATTTTTCATTAATTTCTATCACTTAATGACATCCTTCCTATATCTGGAAGGATGTCGTTAAGTGATAGAAATTAATGAAAAAGGATGGCATTAAGCTGGAAAGGGTGCAGAAACGATTCACGAGGATGTTACCGGGACGGGAGGGCTGGAGTTATAAGGAGGGGCTAGATAGGCTGGGACATTTTTCCCCCAGTGTGTAGATGGCTGAGGGGTGACCTTATAAAGGTATATAAAATTATGAGGGCATAGATAAGGTGAATGGCCACAGTCTCTTTCCCCAGTGTCAGGGAATCTCAAACTAGAGTGCATAGATTTAAGGTGAGAGGAGAAAGATTTAAAAGGGATCTGAGGGGCAACTTTTTCACACAGAGGGTGGTGGGTATATGGAAAGAGCTGCCAGAGGAAGCCATAGAGGCAGGTACAATTACAATGTTCAAAAGATATTTTGGACAGGTACATGGATAGGAAAGGTTTAGAGGGATATGGGACAAATGCAGGTAAATGGTACTAACTCGGAAAGATATCTCATGGATGGGTTGGGCTGAAGGGCCTGTTTCCATCCTATGTGACTATTGTATTTAAGTAAACTTAATAATTTTAATCTTATTAATTGTTTAAATACCTTTTGAACTGTTTTTAAATGTCTCTCTTCATAACAGACAATCAAAAGCACCTTAAAGACCTTGTAACTCCAGTGAGCTATCAAAAGGCCATCGGGCGTTCTAAGAGTGAGGCCAAGTCACTGCTGTGGACCACTCTGTTGCTGTGGCCATCCAACAAAGTAAGGATTGAAGGGTGCTTGGGCACAAAGCTAAGTGCAGGATGGAAATAGCACAGGCAGTGACTGCAGGCGTCGGGTTGGATCAAGCAGGATCTCTGAGGCAGTTTGCATACTCTGCTGATTCCAGGGCATTTTACTGAATTCACAATTGGTCCTTCCATCTCCAGCACAATTCATGGGTGGAGCAGAGGCGTAACTGTGGCTGCAGTAACAGCATGCTTTCAAGTCATTGACACAAATTTGGCAGGAGAATGCAAGTCAGGTCTTGATGTGGCTGTATTGAGACCACCTCTCACACGTGGTTTGGTTTTCAGAACAGAGGGAGCAAACCTTTGCAAGTCCTTTACTAAATGCAGCTTTTCATCTAAGTTTTTGATCATTCCTTCTATTCGCCACCTTGATGAAGATTTGTAAAGCACACTGAAAGGTTTGCATAATAAGACATTATATTCTGCCCTGTCATCCCAGTTCAGCATGAGACCTTAGGCATTTGATAAAGTAGATATTAAGTATTCAATGTTGTAGGATTTGGGATACTGGGACTCTTGTACCATCCAAACACATTTTTGAAAAATCATTTCCCCAGAGATGAGATTCTATAAACATGAAAGTTAATACTTAGTTTGCTACAGACAGACAAGTCACAGCCCAAGATACAACTTGCTTCTTGGGAACACACTTTGAATTCAATGCATTTCAGTTGAAAACTAATCATATACCTGCAGCCTTGAGGAACACACAGAGTGACACTTTTTCAACCTTCCCCAGCTTTTCAGGTTGATATCAAAAAGGTTCAGGCATTTTTCAACCAAAACCACTCAATTAATAATTTGGATTTCCAGCAATCTATCAATATAATAAAAGTACATGTATAGAAAGTGCCTTCAAACAGGCCGAAAATAAAGTTAACCAATTGTACAATTAGATCATACAACATGATATTCTGGGCAATCTGCAGTCATATTTGCTGACATAGTGCAGAAAAGCTACTGTAACGCCTCGAGGTTTATTCCAACTATTACTGCAGGAATGTGACAATGTAAACAGCAATACACCTCCCATACTCTGTTAAAACCTGTATCAACAGCAACCGGACAAAAGTAGAATTAGAAATAAGATCTACTGTGCATATAATCAAGATCACAGCTATTTGCAGTCCTCTACATGATTAATTTCACCCTGTCAATTACATACTGTAGATACCTTCAAGAATTACAAGGTACTCCCACTGCCAAAAAAAAAATCACTATTTTTATTGTGCTTTTCTAGCCCACAGGACCTTAGAACATTGGCCTTTGATTTCACCCTGATGCAGAAACAAGTCATAATGCCTATTGGACTCCAAATGCTGGACGTTTACTGCTATCTAGTGGGAGAAAAATGAAATAGCGACAACCAAAAAGTGGGGAAAAAAGCGACTTTATCTAATTTTATAAATAAAATATTGAAAATCCAAATCAGAAAAATAAAGACGCGGGTTCATCAGGTTCAATGGTCTCTGTGGAGATAACAGGCCAGTTATTTCAGACATAGATCTGAAACTCAGGAACACTAATATCATTCGATCTCTCACGATTTAAAAAAATTACTCCACACTTTTTTTTATTTCAAAGACGACCATATTTTTCCATATTATATTCTATCTGCCAAGTCCTTGTATCACAAAAAGTTACCAGGCAGGTATAACAAACAGTTCAGAAGGCAAACAGAATAGAACATAGAACAGTACAGCATAGAACAGGCCCTTCGGCCCACAATATTTGTGCCGACATAGCTATTCCCTCCTACCTACAGAATGCCCATAGCCCTGCATTTTCCTCTCATTCATCAGCCCATCCAAGCCCCTCTTAAAAGCCCCCAATGAATTTGCCTCCACCATCCTATCAGGCAACACATTCCAGGCATTCACCACTCTCTCAGTAAAAAAAACTTACTCCTCACATCTCCTCTGAACCTACTCCCTCTCACCTTAAATGCATGCCTTCTGGTACTGGATCGCTCAATAATGGGAAAAAGATATTGCTTGTCCACCCTGTCTATGCCCCTCATAATTTTATACACTTCCAACAGATCACCCCTCAGCCTCTGCTGCTCCAGAGAAAAGAGCCCAGGTTTGTCCAGCCTCTCCTGACAGCACATGCCCTCTAATCCAGGCAGCATCCTAGTAAACCTCCTCTGCACCCTCTCTAAAGCCTCGACATCCTTCCTATAGTGAGGTAACCAGAATTGCACACAATACTCTAAATGCAGCCTAACCAGAGTTCTATAGAGATGCATCATAACTTCTTGACTCCTATACTCAATACCCCGATTAATGAAAGCAAGCATTCCATAAGCCTTCTTAACCACCCTATCTACCTATGCAGCCACTTTCAATGAGCCATGGACTTGTACCCCAAGGTCTCTCTGCTCTTCAACACTGTTAAGGGTCTTGCCCTTAAGAGTGTACTGCCCCTTGAGCATGTTGTCTTATATTGCAAAAGGATTGGAGTTTAAGTATAGGAAGGTTTTGTTGAAGCTATACAGAGTGTTGGTGAGGCTACACCTATAATACAGTTCGTCCCCTTACCTAAAAAACAATATAGTAGCATTGGAGGCAGTCCTGAGAATATTCACAAGCTAAATTCCTGGGATGAGAGAGTTGTCCCATTAGAACAGGCTAGACGATTTGCCCTTGTATTCCTTGAAGCTTAGAAGAATGAAGGGTGATCTTATTCAAACATAAGATCCTAAGGCAGCTTGACAGGGTAGATGCTGAGATGTCTCCACTGGTGGGAGAATCATGATCAAGGGGACATAGCTACAAGATAAGATGTCAGTTGTTTAAAAATGAGATACGTGAAAATTTCTTCACACAGAGGGTTTTGAATCTCTGGAATTCTTTGCCCCGGCAGTTGGTGAGGGCTGGATCATTGGAATTATTTAAAGTGGAGGTGGATAAATATTTGAAAGGTCGAGGAATTGAGGGATATGGGGACCTGGCACAGAAGAGAGGTCAGCATAGATCAACCATGATCATGTTGAATGGTGGGGCAGGCTTGAGGGGCCAAGTGGCCTACTACTGCTCCTGTTTTTTTTTGTGTTCTTGCACGTTCAGTTGGAATGACAATTTCACCCTGAAGCTCTCTGCAATCTCCTCACAACTCAGAGACTGCCACACAGCTTTATAGCATCAGCAGACATGGATACATTACACTGAGTCCCCTCATCCAAATCATTGAGACAGAATACAAACAGCTAGAGCCATAGAACCGGACCGTGGGGCATCCATTAGTCATAGTCAACACACCCACTCAAAAATGACCCATTTATTCCTACTCCATTTTCTGTCCATAAAGCAATCCTTATTCCATGCCAGTGTATCCTTAGTGCTTTAATTTTATTTAATAACCCGTCCGGAACTTTATCAAAGGCCTCTAAAAGCACAAATACACTGCGTACACTGGCTCACCTTTAAATAATTTGCTCATTAAAACCTCAGAAAAACTATCAGATTAGTCAGATCTGATTTCCCTTTCATAAATCTACGTCGATTCTTCAAAATCTTATTGTTATTTTCTGAATGCTCTGTTACCACTTCACTAATAGAGTGTAGCATTTCCCCTACTACTGATGTTAGACTAACTGGGCTATAATGCTCTGTATCTTCTCTCCCTCTTTCCTAAAATAACGAGGTTACATTTGCTATCTTTCTGTCTGTGCAAACCACTCTAGAATTTATGGAACCTTGCAAGATGACAACCAGTGCATCTACCGTCTCCATGATCACTACCTGGAAAACCTTGGGATGCAGGTCTGCCAATCTGACAATTGTCTGTTTCTTTCTGCCAATGTGACTATTCTCAGTTTCTGTCCTACATCACATCAAAAAGGTGGGCTTAGATCAGTGGCATCAGTGTATGCTTTAACGAGATAAACTGGCTTCAGGTTAAAGGCAAATGTACCACACTTGATTTTGCAGTATATTTCACTTTAAATGGCACGCCTTTAGTCCTCGTTGTCTCTATGCTATGTATGTGCATGAAACAATTCGGGGATTTTCTGACAAGACCAAATCCGATTAAAACTGTAGTCCAGATGTCAATAAAAAAAAAATAATCTATCCAACAGCCAATTATAGTCAAAAAAGATTTAGTTGATGACATGACATTGTTTAGTAAATTAAATTCAGTACTAAGAGTTCAAATTTCATTGAAAATTCCAGAGTTGGATTGTGCACAACATCAAAGAACAACTACCATTATTTAGGTAAGTCGCTCTATGCTCCAGCTTAAAAACATTTTGTTCAACTAAGTTGCTGATGGCGTGAGCTGCCATTATTTTAACAGCAATTTTTAGACAATTATGCTTGAGTATGCAACAATAAAACTGCAGATGCTGGAACGTTAACAGAAACTGCTGAGAACGCTCAGCAGGTCAAGCAGCAACTGTAGGAAGAGAAACAAAGTTAATGTTACAGGTCAAAGATGCTTCCTGCTTCAAGCAGTTTCTGTTTTTATTGTGCTTGAATATATGTTGTGGACATTTAAAACATCTTTCAGTCCCATACCACCAGGTTCAAGAACAGCTACTTTCCTTCAACCATTCTGTTCTCGAACCAACCTGCACAAACCTAATCACCACCTCACTACCATAGCAACACTATGACCACTTTGCACTACAGTGGACTTTTTTTTAATTCTAATTGTGTTCTTGTATAATTTTGAATAATTTATGTTTCTCTTGTGAATGTTGTGTCTCTGATGGTATGTGCCTGTGGTGATGCTGCTGCAAGTAGGTTTTTCAGTGCACTTGTGCATACATGTACTTGTGCATATGACAATAAACTTGGCTTTGACTTATTTCACTGTACTATCACTTTAGCCAAGATCTTTGCTGTTCAAGAAAGCATTGGCACATTTTCATGCAATCATATTCCACCCAAAAAACAATCAATTGAGCAAAATGTCAAAGCTACAGTTTCTAAGAACATGTCCAAAGGGAAAATGAGACTGCTTTTGCAATGAAATTAATAACCCTGCAATCTTCAGTTCATCTTTGACTTCAAACTTTTTTATTTTAAGGATGGAAGTAAAAAGAAAGTACTCTATAATTGTTCTTCCAGTTTAATTATTCTTCTGGTGTATTCTGCTATAAGCTAAAGCTCCAGAGAACTACTTTAAATATATAAAAACACCTTGAAACCATGTTCAAGCCTTCAATGAGCTCGATGTGGGAAACTTGCTGATCTCTGAAGTAATTGCAACCTATAACCATCCTAAGGAAAATAGCTAAATATAACCAAAAACACTTTGAAGTTCCTTTGACATATTAGTTGAAGGACTAGAACAACAAGTAATGAAGTTCATCAAGACACACAAGGTACTAGTTAACTGGTAAAATATTAGCATTCTTGCATATTTTCAAAAAACACTGGAAAAAAATCTGAAGAGCGATTTCTACATTCTTAATACTATCTTACTTCATATTTTTGACTTTACGAACCCTGCACCACCCCCCCCAAAACCAAGATGAAGCAGTTCAAATTAAATTAAGAGAACTAATTTTTCAACCTCTTTACTGGCAATAGCAAATCTGAGGCATGGGAGCAGACAAGAAGTCTTTAACATTGGGCTGAAGAAACCCGTAGACTTAGTGCAACAAATGCTACACTGTGTCCTTGCACTGAAAAACACACTTTACAGAAACCCACACTACATTTGGATTATCTACAGTAGAATTTCATCCTCGTAGAGTGAGATTTTGAAAAGTTGAGTTTATTGTCATGTGCACAAGTACGTGTGCACAGGTGCAATGAAAGATTTACTTGCAGCAGCATCACAGGCACATAGCATCATGTAAGCAGCATTCACAAAAAAAACATAAATTATACACAATTTTTTCAAGAAAGAACACAATTAGTACAAACAAAAGTCTAATTTAGTGCAAAGTGGTCATAGTGTTACTATACTGAGATAGTGATTAGGATTGTGCCGGTTGGTTAAAGAACTGAATGGTTGCTATTCTTGAACCTGATGGTGGGGGACTTCAGGCTTCTGTACCTCCTACCAGATGGTAGGTTTGAGAAGATGGCATAGCCCAGATGGTATTCAAATCCTAACAAGAATGAAGGAAAGCCACCGTGAAGCCTGACATTTTAACTTTTAATCTGGTACCTCACGATTTGAAGTTCCACAAGCAAAAGTTAAAGTGAGTGGGAGAAAAAAAAAGAGATTTTCTGAAAAATGGCATAAAATTTGGAAAATAATTCCTTTCATTCAATAGTCCATCATATGTGGCAGTTTCCTGAAGCATAACTATCTTGCTTTCCATATATCCACTTGGAGTAAAATTGTGGTACAAGGACAGGATCAACTCAATTAACCTATTAATACCACATGTAATAATTATTTGGCATGATTAGTCACTTTGCTTTAAATATTACACTTACACACACACACACACACACACACACACACACACACACACACACACACACACACACACACACACACACACGTTCAACCTTGGATCTTTTCAGTAACTGCACTTTAAAGCCGCCAGAATCAGACCTTGTAATGAACTCTGTGATCTATTTTTCTGGTGCCTTAAGCATTAATGGATCCAACACTTTGTCAACATCAGGTACACTGTAATCAGCTCATTAGATAAATGCCAGCTTGAGTATTCTTTTAAAGATGCAAGATGACCAAGAATACCTTGTAATTCACAATTGGAAATAAATTTAAGAACATAAGAAATAGGACCAGGAGGAGGCCATCTGGCCCGTCGAGCCTGCTCTGCCATTCAATAAGATCGTGGCTGATCTGGCCGTGGACTCAGATCCACCTACCTGCCTTTTCCCCATAACCCTTAATTCCCCTACTATGCAAAAATCTATATAACTGTGTCTTAAATATATTTAATGAGGTAGCCTCTACTGCTTCCCTGGGCAGAGAATTCCACAAATCCACTACTCTCTGGAAAAAACAATTTCTTCTGTTCTCAGTCCTAAATCTATTTCCCCGAATCTTGATGTTATGTCCCTTAGTTCTAATCTCACCTACCAGTGGAAACAACCTTCCTGCCTCCATCTTATTATCTTATCTGTCCCTTTCATAATTTTATATGTTTCTATAAGATCCACTCTCATTCTTCTGAATTCGAGTGAGTATAGTCCCAGGCGACCCAATCTCTCTTCATAGGCTAACCCCCTCATCTCTGGAATCAACCTGGTGAACCTCCTCTGCACTGCCTCCAAAGCCAGTACATCTTTCCTCAAGTAAGGAGACCAGAACTGCACGCAGTACTCCAGGTGCGGCCTCGCCTACCCTGTACAGTTGCAGCATAATCTCCCTGCTCCTAAATTCAATCCCTCTAGCAATGAAGGCCAACATTCCATTTGCCTTCTTGATAACCTGTTGCACCTGCAAACCAACCTTTTGCGATTCATGCACAAGCACTCCCAAGTTCCTCTGCATAACAGCATGCTGCAATCTTTCATCATTTGACTATCAGTGCCAGGAACGTAATGAATCCACATAACTGTATTCTCACTGCCAGTGCATCATCCATTGAAATACATTTGCATCCACTAAAGTCCAGCTGAATGGATCCTTTACTCACGTTTTTCCAGGTGAGTCTCGCAGCCAGAAAATGTCATCACTGGAAATGCCAAATTCAGCCCCTGGAATCTTTCAAAAGTGAATGATCATTTCACAGCCAAAACACAGCTCTATATTTTTGTCTGTTACAAGAAAATAAACACCATGTGGGGTGGAGAGAGCTGGATTTACTGCGGAAATACTATTCCGGATGATTACACAAATTTAATTAGAAAGATTGCAATCGAGTTATACTCTAAATAAAATCGCTACTGGGGCCAGTTGGCAAATTAAATCTGAAACAGAACCACAGAGCTCTCAAAATCACTATTGATTTCAACAAAAATGTTTGTAAAATCAGTTTGGATTAATGAGCAGAGAAAATTTATGTAGAGTTTACCCCATTGCATCCAATGATGTCTAGAAACACTGAAAGCAAGTATAGGCCAGGCTTGACTATGAGGTTGTACCAACAAAAACCCACACGGTCTGAGGAGATCTACTTTTAAGATCTGTTTTAAAATCCCATCATCGTGAATGCAGAATAAATAAAAAGAAGATAAAAATCAAACCATGGCGTCAGCCCTTGTTTTTTTAATTAAATCAATTACATGAGGAACGTGGTTACAAGGAAATGGAATCACATTCATCTTCAAGAGTGTGTCTCCGGTGTTGATCTATGTTGGATGAGGTAACTTATCCAACTTAACCAGGCACAAAGTGAAAGCCTCCCAGCAAAGCACATCACCCAACCTTAAACATTCTTACCCAGACTCCCCCAGGCCACCATTTAGTGTCTAACCCTAAATGTCCTTGAATTGAGTGGCATACTTGGGTAGTTAGTAAGCATCATTCACATTGCATCTGAAATCACTTAAAGGCCCAAATGGGTAAAGGTGGCAGAACTCCAGTTTCTTGGTCATCATTGCTGGTACTAGCCTTTTAATTCAAGATTCATTGATTTTTAAATTGCTGAGCCACTGTGGTGGGATTCAAACTTGTGTCTCCAGATAAACAGTCCAGGCCTCTGAATATCACTCCCGCTCCATAACTTGAACACTATTTTACTGCAGTTGATCAAGTTTATGAATGAAACAACTTGAAAGATTGTTTGTGAGCGAAGATATTTTTCAATGCTCTCCCTTCCTTGGTTTTCCTGCATCTGTGCACACTGCAGAGATCTTGCAAGTAATCCATTTCCAAACCTCTATTAAATCTCCATTGAGACAGGGAAGCTGCAGGCACACATCACAGTTATAGGTCTGCAGCCTGTCAAAATTTTCCCACCCTATAGAGAAGTGTCTAATTTTTCCATTCTCCTTGAGGGGCACTAAGTATTGATTTCGTAATGCAGAATTATAGCCATTACACCTTACATCCGTCAGAGAGTTCTACACCGAGCCCTTCAACACTTAGACTCAAGGGAAGTCAAAAGGTTCTGATGGGCTCTTTTCTTTGATACAAATTTCTTCCTATGAATGCCAGATTCCACAGCCTAAATACAAAACTACCTAGAAGTTCCAGAAAAGGATATGTAATTGATTGGAGATAAAGCAATTAATACTTACATTTACAGGATACCTTGGTCTTCCTCCAGTTGCTAGAACAATATTTTTAGCAGTCAGAAGGGTCTACAAAAAAGAATCCATAATTTCCTGTCAAAATTGTTAGCCCAGTAGACAGATAAAGTTGTAAGGGACACACTCAGCTCATTAGACTTCTTGCAACAAATTGCCACTAAAGCCTCACAATAGTTGAATTAATGGTCTCAAAACCTTGACTGGCATTTGAGTGCAATGCCATAGAAGTGCCGCGTATCACCTCTTGGAGTGTTCAAAGTAGAAACTTTTGTTCATATTTCTACTGGATCTTCATTAACTGGTTATTATTATGTTCTCATGGCATTACTAATTTGCTTATTGCTATAATACAGCAACCTTATCAAAGCAATGGACAAATCCTGCTGGCTGTGACCAGTGGTGTTGACAGAATTTGCAGATGTTTAGTCAATGCATTGTACTTGTATGCATACCCTGCAAGTCTGAGACACTGACAGATTCAGAGGGGCCAAAACTGTCTCTACATCCCAACTCTAAACTCCACAAAGGCCCAAAGGCAGGGTCCAGCCTCACTGGGATTATCCAGCATTATGCTGGGAATATCAGCTCTCGGATTTTACGCTAGGTCAGGCCTTGCCTCACACTCTGAGACCCCATTGATTTCAGCTAGACCAGCGGATAAGCAGACAAAGGGGAAGGTATGTTTTTTTGATTATTACTTTGCTATGTTATTAATTATAAGTATTTTTATACTTTTAATTAACTTCTATTTCACTTCACTTTTAAAACCAAATAAATGCATTGACTGTTTTGACAATAAGCAAACCTCTATCCCAGTTTTGCATTCTGGCTGGGGATAGGAGCTCCGATCTACGCCACCCACGACCTCGTTAACTTGAACCCCCGCCAGCCAACTTGAGGTTACAGAGGGTCTGCGTGATCAGGTATCTGTATCTGGTCCGGGTAAACTGAGGGCAGCGAGGGCTGTGGGCAGCAGTAATTCTGAGCAGCAGTCCAGCATAATCCAGCCAAATATTTACATGACTGACACAAAGACTATCGTGAAAGATACCACACTACAGAAGCTCTCTCCATTTTATAAATTCCGCTGGTAACGTTTGATTATTTTTAACCAAACAAAATCTCTTACTCCTGAATATTTACATTATTGCTTCTCAATCACCTTCTCCTCACTCACGGGCTACATTTCCAAATACACAAGTAGAAAAGAACAGAAGTAATTTTCACAAGATCACAAGACAAGGGAGCAGAAGCAGGCCACTCGGCCCACTCAAATCTGCTCCAAAGAAAAGGGAAAAAAGAAAAAGAAATGAGAAGTTGGGGGGGGGGGGGGGTGCAAAAAATAAAAACACTATTCTAACCCCAATTTCCAGCCTTATCCCCATATACCCCGACTATTTAGATATCTATCTCTCTCTTCCTTAAACGCCTCCAATGATCTGGTCTCCACTGCTGTACATGGCAAGGAATTCCACAAATTCACCACCCTCTGGCTAAATTGTTTCAAAGGCCAACTGTTCAATGAAGACTGGGGAAACTGATCTTGAATAAACTTGACTGGCAAGCCAAAAGGATTATTTAAGAGCCTTTGGTTAGAGCCAACAGAAACTTTCAGCATTTTCACAAATGCTTTATTCCTCTCCTTCCCACCAAGCCATGTAGATAACTATATGGATAGAAGTTTAGAGGGCTATGGGCCAAACGTGGGTAGATGGGACTAGCTTGCTGGGTAATACAGTCTACATGGACAAGTTGGGCCAAAGGGCCTGCTTCCATGGTGTTAAACTCTAGGACAAAATCTGATTAATCAGAAAGCTTCCCTCCCTCATATTCCACCTTGCTAAAACAAAATCCATGCTTACAACGCACTTACTTTTTCACCTTTTTTGGACTCCCCTTGAATGGTATGTTGGTCCACAAAAACACCCTTGAGATTCAGGTATTTCACCTTCCTGTTAAAGATGAAAGGGTAAAGCTTCATTTCAGAAATTATATGCATGGTAAATATGATTTCTGATATATAAAATCTTACGTTTGCTTAAGAAACTGAAACAGATCATGCAAGTTCCATGCAGAAACGGCTGACAGATGCATCTTACACTCACTTATCTTGAAGTTGCACTAGATGTCCCCAGTTTAAGGATTTCACGTGGTTTTGAACAGCATTTGCCATGACACCCCTAAGGAGGAAAGGAAAGCATTGGTTATGCTGAATAGGTTAAATGCAATATCTAAACACCAGCTGAAGCACTGGAATCAGAGAGAGGCCCATAATGCACCCCTAATACATATGAGCAAAGAGATAGTCCTTCCGTTTAACCTTGTATCCAAATTACAACACCACTGATGCTCCATCAGTAATGCTCTAAAATGAGAGCTCAATTTAGGAGCCAATTTCAACTTCTGCAAAATAACTCAGAGCCATCAATAAGTGCTACCACAGAGGCCAAAGTTGAGATTTGCAGCTCAGTTCAATGTTACTAACTTACAATGCAATGCTGCCACTGCCAAGTTCATTGCAAAGTAATTCAAAACAAATATTCAGCTCAGGTGGACAACTTGGCAACATGGATGAGTTGGGCCGAAGGACCCCTTTCCAGGCTGTATAACTCTATGACTATAAATTTTCATATCTTATCATTTAACTTCCAAGAAATAGTGTGAAAACTATGAAACACTATCTATGGAGCTTGCCTAAATGGTTCTTGGCATAACTCAGGAGGCAAGAAATCCACTGAAACACAGGAGAGCATACATGGCATGAATTTTTTGGTTTGAGTACAGATAACAATTGAGAAGGTTTAAAACACTCTTGAAAGGGATTTAAAATATAAATATATAAGCAACAAACAATCTGCTGGAAGAACTCAGTGGGTTGAGCAGCATCTGTGGGAGGAAAGGAATTGTCAACCCAAAAGATTCTGCTCGACCCACTGAGTTCTTCCAGCAGATTGTTTGTTGCTCCAAATTCCAGCATCTTCAGTCTCTGGTATCTCCATACAATTATTTAAGGTTTTGTGGAGACCACATCTGACTAATTGGTCAAGTTATGGTTTCCTTATCTATAGAAAGATATATTTGCTTTGAAGGAGGTACAACTATATTCCACTAGAGAAAAAACAAACTTCTGGAGGAACTCAGTAGATGAGCAAAATCTGCAGGGGAAAGGAATTGTCAATGTTTCAGGATCGAGACCCTGCTCAATTCACTGAGTTCTTCCAGTTTGTTTTTTGCTTCAGATTCCAGTGTCTGCAGTCTGTTGCATCGCTATGTTTCACTAGATTTCCTGGCATGAGGGATAGAGTTAAGTGGGCCTATATTGTCTGGAGTTCAGAAGAATTAGAGCTAATCTCATTTAAATGTTTGAACCATTAGAAGGCTTGATGGACTTATGAGGCTCTTTCCCCTCTATAGGGCTGTCTAGAACTAGGTTTATGGGGTTGTATATGTAGGATTGAGATGAGAAGAAGTTTCTTCACTCAAGAGCTGTGAACCTTACAAATGCTCTACCTCAAGTCCGTGGATGCTCAGTAAGTGTGCTCAAGATCACGATTGATGGTATATTGAGAACTAATCAAGGAATGATGGCGATAGAGCTAAAAAGTGGGGCATATGCAATACTTCATCCATGGTCTTACTGAATGGTGGAGCAAGCTCAAGAGGCCATCAGAGGCACAACCATATTCATTCACCCAGATGATACCGATAGGACTATTTGTATACTGGGGATATTTCAAAACTAATTCAAAGATAACCAAATCAGATCAACTAACTCAGTATTGATCACAGTTTTTTTCTTTCTCCTTTCAAAAACATCAGGACAGGAGAAAAAAATTGTGAAAATTGGAAATTCCTTGTACAATGGAGCTACAAAAATTTGAACAATTTTTATTCAGGGAAAAAAAACAGAAACAAGTTATGATTCTGTTAGTTCTAATGGTTAGATACAGTTGAGGAAATGAGTATTTAACTTGGACTAGGATCCTAGAATTTCCAAGGAAAGAAGTAAACAAAAAAATGAACAAGTTTCAATGGTAGCCATCTCACTGAGGGGAATTCTTTCAAGGGATACTTGGACCCATTTCTGGTTGAACACCAACTCTTACAGCAGGGAATGCAGGCCAGAGTGATCCCCTAGACTAATTTTATAACCAGTTGAGTTGGTGAGCAATTTCCCAGATCCTTTCTCTGCCAAATAGACCTGGCTTGTTACGTGGTTTTGTACCAAGGATAATCACTTGGTTATGGGTCAGGGATGAATTGTATATACTGCAATTGACCATGCATTACAATTGTTTGGACAGACTGGAGGGTCTGGAGAGTTTTTACCTGCCTGTTATTGTTTATGTATACATTAAGTAGATTCTCTCTATCCTCTGCCAGCCAACTTTCACTCTCAATCCCAAATATATGTGGGGCAGACCCAAACTAAAACCAGATAAAGCTCTTTATTTACTTGGAGTCTGGCTGTGAAATGTTGCAGGTTTCTATATTTTTGTAGTTTGGACTTTAATCTACCCTTAAAAGGAAAACTTGCCTGAAGTTGTTAAAGGTAAATCATGGGCCAGAACATGCTGGAAATTATAGCAGTCCTGAGATGAACTGCTGGCATTTCTCCACATAAGCACCAAGTTCAGGATCCCACTTCACTTAAGTTTTGCTTACGTAGAGAGCACAAACTAATTTGGCTGCACTTACAAAGGAGAAACTTTCTGTTGCCTCTGCCCTAGGTTAGGCCCAATGTAGGAACAGCAAGCCAATTTATTTCTATGGAGGAGGAGGGGGCACAAAGTATTATGTAAGGAATGTAAAGAAAATAGATTAAATCCACAACCTCCAAGTAATTTATCTGAGGCCACTACTACTGTGTGAAAAAGTTCTTCCTCATGCCACCTTTTGGTTCTTTTGCCAACCTTTAATTCTGTTTCTTAATCCTCCTGCCAACTGGAGCAGTTTCTCCTTGGTTTGTCCAGACTATTCATGATCTTGAGTAACTTTCAAAGTATGTAAAGAAAGAGGGACCAAAACAATAACCTGTGTGTAGAGGTAGATGACATGGTAAAAGTTCCTGATGAATATTTTGCAAGTGTCTTCACAAGAAAGGGGGAAACGATCAGCTATGTCTTATTAAATTGCAGAGCAGGTTCGAGGAACCAAGTGACATACTCCTTCTCCTAATTCATATGTTTGTATGGCCTAGTGCCTTTAGCAGAGAGGTCAAGAAAACAGGGAGCAGTGAGTTCAAGTAATTGGGAGAAAGATTAAACAAGTGTTAATGGGAAGTTTTATCGTTCGAAGAATGGTAGGGGTCAGAAGTTACTGCGTGAAAGGATGGTAGAGTAAGAAATCCTCATCACATTTAAAAAGTACCTGGATACTTTGACAAAGTCCCACATGGGAGGCTGCTCCAGAAGGTTAAGTCGCTTGGCATTCAGAATGAAATAGCCAACTGGATTCAACATTGGCTTAGCGGGAGAAGCCAGAGATTGATGGTTGTCAGTAGTAGTGGCCTCAGATAAAGCTGAAGTGCCAGAAGCTCTCTTTATGACCCCATCTACCTGTGATGCCACTTTCAAGGAACTATAGATCTATATTTCCAAGTCCCTTTGTTCTACCTCAGAGCCCTACCATTCAATGTATAAGCCTCACCTTGGTTTGTCCTCCCAAATTGCAACACCTCACACTTGTCTGTATTAAATTCCATCTACCAGTTTTCAGCCTATTTTCCGAGCTGGTCAAGATCATGCTGCAAGCTTTGATAGCTTTCCATGGTGTCTACTACCCCCCCAATCTTGGCGTCATCCACAAATTTGCTGATCCAGTTTACCACATTATCATCTTCGGCTTTCATAAATCAGGGCACTGAGTACAAGAGTTGGGAATGTTATGGTGAAGTTGTACAAGATGTTGGTGAGGCTGAATTTAGAGTATTGTGTGCAGTTCTGGTCACCTCCCTACAAAAAAGATATCAGTAAGCTTGAAAGAGTGCAGAGAAAATTTACAAGGATGTTGCTGGGACTTGAGGACCTGAGTTATCGTGGAAGGTTGAATAGGTTAAGACTTTATTCTATGAAGCACAGGAGAATAAGGGGAGATCTTAGAGGTATACAAAATTATGAGGGGTATAGATAGGGTGAATGTATGCAGGCTTTTTCCCCCCAGGCTGCGCGAGACTAGAACTAGAGGACAGAGGTTTAGGGTGAAATATTTAAGGGGAATCTGAGGGGGAACGTCTTCACTCAGAGAGTGGTGCAAGTGTGGAACGAGCTGCCAGCAGAAGTGGTAGATGTGGGTTCAATTGTAACAGTTAAGAGAGGTTTGGATAGGTATGTGGATGGGAGGGATTTGGAGAGATATGGTCTGGGTGCAGGTAGATGGGACCAGGCAGAAGATCAGGTCAGCATGGACTAGATGGGCCAAAAGGCCTATTTCTGTGCTGTATGTAAACTGTGACTTGCAGGGTGACAGACTTAGTAATGGAAGGTTGGATTAGGCTAGTGCATTTTCAACCAACATTGAGATGTTAGGCTGAATGGCTGCCTTAAGTGTTGTAAATATCCTATAATTCCATTCTGTGAACATTTCTATCAAACCTTCACTTGACATTTTGTGTTCCAAGAAAAGGAACCCCAGTTTCTCCAGATAACTGAAATCTCACATCCCTGGAGCCATTGCAATCAGTCTTTTCCACACCCCCTCTGGCTTTCTCGTTCTTCCTAAACTCACCAGAAATCACCAGAACACTCGAGTTGTGGCAAAATTAGCATTGTGCAAAGGTTCACCATAACTTCCTTGGTTTTAAGGTAAGATATCTTTATTAGTCACATGTACATCGAAACACACAGTGAAATGCATCTTTTTGCGTAGAGTGTTCTGGGGGCAGCCCGCAAGTGTCGCCATGCTTCCAGCACCAACGTAGCATGCCCACAACTTCCTAATCCATACATCTTTGGAATGTGGGAGGAAACCAGAGCACCCGGAGGAAACCCACGCAGACACGGGGAGAACGTACAAACTCCTTACAGACTGTGGCCGGATTTGAACCTGGGTCACTGGTGCTGTAAAGTGTTACTCTATGTCTGTTCATGAAGGCCAGAATCTATGGTTTTTTTCAAAGAACTACATATTCAACCTGTCCTACCACTTTTCAAGGTCAGTCACTGCACCCCCTTTGGAAGTGTATCCTTTAAAATATATTGCCTCTCCCTGTTCTATGTATAAAAATATTTCACACTTCTCTGCATTACATTTCACCTTCCTATGTCTGCCCAATCCATTTGCAGTCTTTGGCCTCCTGAAATCTATCACTGTCGTCCACAACTCCAGGTTGTGTTACTGGTAACTTTTGAAACTGTGCCCTACACGCCATTTTCAATTCATTGATACATAACAAGAAAAGCAGTGTTCCTGGTATTGATCATTGGGAAAATTTATACTTTTCTCCATTCTTCACTAAATTTTCCTGTTCCTAAATCAATTCTGCATCCATGCTGGCATTGCCTCGATTATTGCAGGGGCTTCAATTCTGGTGACTTTCCCGTAAAGGAACGCCATTATACCTTTTGACTGGATACAGACATCACACCAACTACAATGCCCTCATCTACTCTTTGCTACCATATTAAACATAGACCCAGGCAAACTACCCAATAAGCCATGTGGCCTCTTCAATACTAACAATTTTATTAATCTACAATTCATTTTCAATTTCTAAAATAAAGGTGTATTTCTTCTTTAAGTAGATTTTTCTCATCCCTTGGCTCCCCTTCGGTTAGCCTCTTGTATCCTATTTTATATCTCCACCTGCAATAGTAAATGTGTATACAGTCCATTAACTGATGACTAAAGTATACTATCTGCCCGAGGATAGACAGCATGAATCAAACACCTGCTATTTTTGTTGCCTGATGGGAACGCCTCCCTGAAGCAACCTGACAGCTGTATGTTTATCATGCATCAGTTAAAGAGCAGACAGGTTAAAATGACTTCTTCTTCACGTCAGAGGTGTGAGGCAACACACAGACTTGCCATTGGGTTTAGAGAGAATTATCAAACCAACATTCTTTTATATTCCAGTCACTTTCCAAACCTGACTGGCGCCTCACTGCCCAAATGTGCCTTTGGCTGACAGGTGAGATCATCAGACTGGTGCCACACAAATTCAAAACAGATTAACTCATTTCCAACCGACATCTTTAAGAAAAAGAAACGCCTTAAAAAGTTAAAAAAAAATCAGTGTTATAACTTTTAGCCTTTATAGTACACCGCAGGCAAACAATCAGATTAACTGGTTTCCTCTGCGGTCATCTTTCCAGCTTATAGTTCTGTCTTTTTTTTTAAAAATTGCAACATTATTAAGCTACTTCAAATATTGTTGATTTTAGGATATGTTGTCATAAATAAAGGACAGTCTAGTTATACTGCCAAGCTTTTATCAATAGAAAGAAATGTCCACAGCAGAACAGAATATATTTGAGAGTCAGATTCAACTCATCCACAGCCACCTTTTATTTCTTCTCTCACCCATTTTTGGCCTCCACCATCATTTCTTCTGTCCTTTTTCCTGCCTTCCACCTTATCACTGGTTTCCCTTTCAACCCATCCTTCCCCTTCAACCCATCCTTCCCCTTCAACCCATCCTTCCCCTTCAACCCATCCTTCCCCTTCAACCCATCCTTTTCATCGTTTCACCACTTGGTCAAAACTTGCAGCATTTGAAACCCTGTCCACTCCTGATGAAAGTTCACTGGAAGAAAAACTACTTCCTTTTCCCAACACAAATGTGGAATGTTTTCAGCCAATTTCTGTTTATATTTCAGATTTCACTGACTCCGATATTTGTTAATGCACAGAACTAGTGTAGATCTCCTTTCTTGGCCTAAATTCAAAGATCCACTTCCACGGATAAGTCCACACTCCCTGTGACCTGCAATCGGAATTTATCCACAGTGTAATCTGGAGTGAAAAATAAACCCTAGACACGCAGCATATTCAAAATATGATGGGTTACTACCAAAAGCCCTTGGTCACACTAACGGACAAATAAAGAACTGCATTTCTCAGGTAACTAGCCTTAAGCCAGATTTATTAAGGAAAATAAAACCAGCAGAGAAAAGGTTAAGAACTCTTGATATTCCATACAGCGCACAGGATCTGTTTCAAAATAATGAAATATTTTTGCACTATTTAGTTTTGTAATTTAGAGTAGTTTTACGTCTTTGTACTTTACTACTACCGCAGAACAACAAATTTCATGCCACACAAGTCAGTGATAATAAATCTGATTCTGATCTTCAGTGCATTACGGCATCTTCACTACTTTTTATTCATTTACAAGATGCAGGTATTTATTGCCCAAACCTAAATGTCATTGAGAAGGCAGCATGAACCATCTTTCTGAACTGCAGCCATTTTTCTGTTGAATGCACTCCCACAGTGTTGAGGTTATGAACTCCAGGATTCAGACCCAGCAACAATGAAGGAATGGCGATATATTTCCAAATCAGAATGGTGTGCGACTTGAAGAGGAACGTGCAAGTGCTGGTGTTTCCATACACTTGCTGTCCTTGTACCTCTTGATGGTAGCGGTCACAGAGTTGGAATCAACAGCAAGAAATTGCAGGACATTTTGTAAATGGTACACCCTCTGTCCATGGTGCAGTGTTGGTGGAAGGAATGAACTTTTAGTATGGTAGACAAGGTGCCAAATGAGCAGGCTCAAGAAACAAAGGCTCACAAAAGTATCCTTAAAGTATGACCCCAATCATAAACATTCTGTATCTTCATCATATAGACTGGAACTAAGGGGATACAAGGGCAACTTAACCAATCACACAACGTTGCTAATCAATGAAAAGTGAGCAGAGACACTGAAACCAACAGCAGGTTATCAAACAAAAAAAACAACACAGGTTAAACTGAAGAACTCTGATACAGAGGCAGTAATAACTTTGCAGGTTCTTGGGAAAACTGGTCATGGCTTTTGCTGTTACTTATATGTGTCATGTGTTGAAGATTACACCCTGAATCAATCAACATAACACAGTTATCAAGAGCTGAATTCTCTGATACCCAAGATGCATTCAGGAACCAAAGACATTTTTAAACTTACAACAATCCTAATAACTATATATTACCATAAAGAAATTTTAAAATGTAGAATCTATTATGTTTCAAAACAAGACATGCCCCAATTTATTACAAGAACACCTCATAAAGATGTTACTTTAGCTCCCTCACATTGGGGTTTGGTTTGTCGCCACCCACCCTGACAGCCGCCAATGCAACTGAACCCACGGTTACCGTTGAGTCTTCTGGAGAGTGAACCCGAGGAAAGCATCTGGCCCAGATGGTGTCCCTAGCCGTGTCCTCAGATATTGTGCTGATCAGTTGGCTGGGGTATTTACAGACATAGTTAACCTCTCCCTCCTTCAGTCTGAGGTTCCCACCTGTTTTAAGAAGACCACTATTATCCTGGTACCTAAGAAAAGCAAGGTAACATGCCTTAATGACTACCGACCAGTGGCTCTGACATCCACCATCATGAAGTGCTTTGAAAGGCTGGTCATGGCACACACTAACTCTAGCCTCCCGGAAAACCTCGACCCACTGCAATTCGCCGACCACTGAAACAGGTCCACAGTGGACGCCATCTCCCTGGCCCTACACTCATCTCTGGAGCATCTGGACAGTAAAGACACCTACGTTAGACTATTGTTTATTGACTACAGCTCTGCCTTCAATACTATAATTCCAAGCAAACTCATCACCAAACTCCGAGACCTGGGACTCAACACCTCCCTCTGCAACTGGATCCTTGACTTTCTGACCAACAGACTGCAATCAGTGAGGACAGGTAGCAACACCTCCGGCACAATTATTCTCAGCACTGGTGCCCCACAAGGCTGCGTCCTCAGCCTCCTACCCTACTCCCTATATACTTATGACTGCGTGGCCAGATTCTGCTCTAACTCCATATACAAGTTTGCAGATGATACCACCGTTGTAGGCCGTATCTCAAATAATGATGAGTCAGAGTACAGGATGGAGATAGAGAGCTTAGTGACATGGTGTCCTGACAACAACCTTTCCCTCAATGTCAGCAAAACAAAAGAGCTGGTCATTGACTTCAGGAAAGGGGGCGGTGTACATGCACCTGTCTGCATCAATGGTGCTGAGGTCAAGAGGGTTGAGAGCTTAAAGTTCCTAGGAGTGAACATCACCAATAGCCTGTCCTGGTCCAGCCACGTATACGGCACGGCCAAGAAAGCTCACCAGCACCTCTGCTTCCTCAGGAGGCTAAAGAAATTTGGCATGTCCCCTTTGACACTCGCCCACTTTTATCAATGCAGCATAGAAAGCATCCTATCTGGATGCATCACAGCTTGGTATGGTAAATGCTCAACCTGGGCCAGCAAGAAACTGCAGAGTTGTGGACACAGCCCAACACATCATGAAAACCAGCCTCCCCTCCATGGACCCTGTCTATACCTCTCGCTGCCTTGGTGAAGCAGCCAGCATAGTCAAAGAGCCCACCCACCCAGGTCATTCTCTCTTCTCCCCTCTCCCATCAGGCAGAAGATACAGGAACCTGAGAGCACATACCATCAGGCTCAAGGACAGCTTCTATCCCACTGTTATGAGACTATTGAATGGTTCCCTTATACGATGAGATGGACTCTTGACCTCACAATCTACCTTATTATGACCTTGCACCTTTACTTGTCTACCTGCACTGCACTTCCTCTGTAGCTGTGACACTTTACTCTGTACCGTTATTGTTTTTACCTGTACTAACTCAATGCACCGTGTAATGAATTGATCTGTACGAACGGTATGCAAGACAAGTTTTTCGCTGTACCTCAGTACAAGTGAAAATAATAGATCAATACCAATACATTGTCAGCCTGAGGAGTTAATTAAATATTTCTTCCCATCCCACTTCCACAAATTAATGAACAGATAGAGAAGTAAAGGATGTTAAGTGCAATCATTATTCTCTGTAACTAATGCTACTGTTTTTAAATGGTGCTGCTGGTAAGATACCTTCAAAATACATGTCATGACCAGTAGTTTTATGCTAATCACAAAAGGTCCTATTTAGCCGTCAGTGTAAAGATTAATTGTGCTCCTTGCATTAGGATTTATTGTACAGTAGATATAATCTACTGCATGGCAACACTCCAAATGCTCCAGGTGCAAGGAAAGGAGAAACTACAGCATGCACAAAGGGAAAACATTATAGTTACAAAGTGTTGCCTAAATTGTTTACACAGATGACAGTTGCCATGATAGTGTGCCAATAAGTCTTGCAGACTGGAATGTTGTGGGTCCAAATCTGGTCATTGTGGTCAGTGCTAGTCAAATCTGATCTCATCCAGGATGGTAACAGAGGTACTACATTTCAAGACCAGGGAAAGGAAGAGTTAAACAGACATAGTTGATGACCACCACTATATCCTCCCATCCCCAAGCAAAGGGAAAAATGAGCATATCATTGTAAGAGACAGAATAAGCTTGGCTACAATATTTCCCATGATTAATTTAAGCTTGCAATAAGGACACCTCCTTGGGTGCACAGCTACAGATCGAACTAGTGCATACTTTACCATACAGCAGCAATAAAAGGACAACCACACATCTGCAAACTGCAAATCTCAAGCAAACTAAGTAATCCTTTCAAGAAGTTTAGAGGATAACTACTGCATTAGTCTTATAACTGTAAAAGTGTGTAAACAACTATGAAAATTCAGCTAAAGAAAAATCTAACTTAAGCAAATATTGTAGAAAAAGCATTTATATAAGATGCATTTCACTGTGTGTTTCCATGTACATGTGACTAATAAAGATATCTTATTTAGACTGAATTCACATTCAGAGCTATCAAAGATTGTAACCAATGGATTGCTTTTGAATTGCTTTCGCTGTTGTAATGCAGATAAGTGTGATAATCAACTTACATGTAGTGAGGTCCAACAAAGAGCATAAAATCTGAATGACCTATTAAAAATGTTTACAGAAAAACTCACTGAGAGAGCAATGTTAGTCAAGGTACTAAAACTACCTTAGAACATAGAACAGTATAGCACAGGAACAAGCCCTTCGGCCCACAATGTCTGTGCCAACCACGATGCCAATTTACACTGCACGTTGGGTCTATATCCCTCAGTTCCCTGCCTGTGCACGTGCCTGTCTAAAGGTCTCTGAAATGGTGCTATCATATTTGCTTCCACCACCTCCTCTGGCAGCATATTCCAGGCACCTGCCACTCTGTGTTTAAAAAAAACTTGCCAGGTAAATCTCCTTTGAACTTTCCCCCTCTCACCTTCAAGCTATGCTCTCTAGTATTTGACATTTCCACCCTAGAAAAAAGACTAACTACCTTGTCTACGTCTCACATAATTTCATATACTTTGAACAGGTTGCTCCCCAGCCTCTGAAAACAATCAAAGTTTGTCCAACCTCTCCAGGCAACCTTAGTGAACCTCTTCTGCACGCACTCCAAAGCCTCCACATCCTTCCTGTAATGCGATGACCAGAACTACACACAATACTCCAAATGTGGCTGCAACATGTCTTCCCGACATTTATACTCAACACCCCGACTGACGAAGGCAAGTATGCCATACACCTTCTTTACCACCCTATCCACTTGTATTATCACTCTCAGGGAACTATGGACTTGCACTGCAAGATCCATCAATGCTTCCAACAGTCCTGCCATTAAACTCCTTAATAAACAACTACAGACCACTGGACAGTTAGAGAGCAAAATCCCATGTGAATCCCTGTACACAAGCAACTCTTGGATGGTAACCTTAAGTACCTGCTCATCCTTATTTAATGCTATGCAATCCATTGAATCTTGTCAAAACTACAAGCCACCCAATTGAAAGCTGGCACCTTAGACAATACAGTATTCCCTCACCACAGCACTGAAGTATTCAGCTACATTTTCTATTTAAATCTCAGAGTGCACGGTGAACGCTCAATAACCTCAGCCCTGAAGGCAAGAATGATGCAAAAGTTGACTCAAGCAGATATTTGCTGACATAAAATACAATGCAAGGTGCAAAAGTGTGCACATGCAAGATATCTTTATTAGTCACATGCACATCGAAACGCACAGTGAAATGCACCTTTTGCGCAGAGTGTTCTGGGGGCAGCCCGCAAGTGTCGCCACGCTTCCGGCGCCAACATAGCATGCCCACAACTTCCTAACCTGTATGTCTTTGGAATGTGGGAGGAAACCAGAGCACCCAGAGGAAACCCACGCAGTCACCGGGAGAACATACAAGCTCCTTACAGACAGTGGCCGGATTTGAACCCGGGTCGCTGGCGCTGTAAAGTGTTACGCTGACTGCTACACTACCGTGCCTGCCACTCACACTGGCAATATTCTCATATAAACAAGACTGGCGTAATTAACTCTAGAGTTTATGTCCCTAAGTGCATGTAACTAACATCGGATGAGCAATCTGCATAACTCCTCTCCTGATTTGACCATTTTACTCCCCTGGGAAGACATCGGATAAATGCCTCACCCCACCTCAGGACTTTCAACTGCTATAAATGGAGTCCTTGAACAACCAAATAATTAGTTATGGAGACAAGAGACTGCAGATGTTGGAATCTGCAGCAAAACAAAAGCTGCTGGAGAAACTCAGCAGGTCAAGCAGCATCTGTAGAGGGAAATGGACAGTTAACGTTTCAAGTCAAGGCCCTTCATCAGGGCTCTTGAGAGAGCCAGCACGGAGGGGGCAGGGAGCAGGCAAGAGCTGGTAAGTGATAGGTGGATCCAGGTGAGGTAGGATGGCAGATGGAGCCAGGAGGGGTATGGTAGAGTGGAGACAGTGATAGAGGTTGGGAGGGGATAGGTGAAGGCAACAATTTAAGTATGAACATACCAGTCATGACGTACAGGCAGAGATATATCCCAACCATATTTCTTGGCATCTTTAATGGCATTACCCAGAAGGGCTCCATGGTGCATTAACTTTTTTGGAATACAGCCCACATTGACACAAGTGCCACCAAGGCCCCATCTCGTGCCTAAAAGGTAAGTAAACGACAGCATATTAAATATTGCACACTTTGCAGCAAATGCCTACATCCCTAAAAATGAACAAGACTGAATTAAGAAAAATAAAACATATATGTTCTATGTTCTCAGAATATCCAAAGTACATGTTTTTTAAGCAAATTTGTAGGGGGGGGGGGGGAGGGAGCAGACTACACACAGCAAGACTTCACAAATAGCAGAATAAATTAAATGATGAGTTAACATGCTTTAGTCAAGTTTACTGAGGTAAGATTGAGGCCCAAAATATCCCTTACTCTTCTCCACACAGTGCCTATAATTCTTTATGTCCATCTACTTGACCAAAACTGGAGTAATTTCGAGAAGAGCTTCAAGTTCCTAGGAGTGAACATCACCAACAGCCTGTCCTGATCCAACCACGTAGATGCCACGGCCAAGAAAGCTCACCAGCGCCTTTACTTCCCAAGGAGGCTAAAGAAATTTGGCATGTCCCCTTTGACACTCACCAACTTTTATCAATGCACCATAGAAAGCATCCTATCTGGATGCACCATGGCTTGGTATGGCAACTGCTCTGCCCGGGACCACAAGAAACTGTAGAGGGTTGTGGACATAGCTCAGCACATCACAGAAACCCGCCTCCCCTCCATGGACTATGTCTATACTTCTCACTGCCTCGGTAAAGCAGCCAACATCATCAAAGACCCCACCCACCCAGGACATTCTCTATTCTCCCCCCTCCCATCAGGCAGAAGATACAAAAGCTTGAAAGCACGTACCACCAGGTTCAAGGACAGCTTCTATCCTGCTGTTCTAAGACTATTGAACAGTTCCCTAGACCTCACAATCTACCTCATTATGACCTTGCACCTTATTGTCTACCTGCACCGCACTTTCTCTGCATTCTGTATTGTTTTACCTTGTACTACCTCAATGCACTGTGTAATGAATTGATCTGTATGAACGGTATGCAAGACAAGTTTTTCACTGTACCTCAGTACAAGTGACAATAATAAACCAATTCCAAAACAGGGCTGAGCCTTACATCTCATCCAAAAGACCAAAAGTGTCACAGACCCTCACTATTAAGATATCTTTCCAGATTATGTATTTGAGTCACTGATGTGAAGCTTGATCCTGCAAACCTCTGACACAGAAGTGAATGAGTTTCTAAATGCACCTCCTTTATTTTCACACGTGAATTGCATTTGTTAGATTACTCTGTTAAAGGAAATAGAATTGTTGTAATTTTCTTGTTTGTTTTTTGGGGTCTTTCCTTGGCCTCTGTCCCCACCGTTCATCAAAGGGGCAGACAGGAACATAGGTAGTTAAATAGTTAGGATTATAAAATGAATGCATTTCATTCACATTTATATTTGTTAACATAATCGATTTTTCAAATGTACTTCAAAGAAAATTAAACTGAGGGATGAAAGCTACAGGAAAGCTTCAGCAAGGTTTCTTGCTCTACAACTCTTGCAAGAGCAGAACAAGGATCATAAGAAATGGAATTGGATTCATCTGGGAGGTGTGAGAGAGCATAAATGATGCTGTGTTAGAAAAGGCTGCAGATTAGGCAGGGAGAGAAGACAAGAGACTGCAAGACAAAGGAGTTCAATCTGCGCAACAGTCAATTGTGTGCACAAGAAAGAAATGTTGGTGATTCCATTAACAAAGTCTTTCAGTTCTTCAAAAAGTCAGAACTGTGTAGCAAGTTCTAACTTTTTTTGGACAAATAGAAGGAAGCAACTCGAGCTCCATCCCTGTTGGGAACGGAAGACCACTAGTCAGGGCAGGGTGACTAAGGTCAGGGACTAATACTTCAGCCATAGAGTATGAAAGCTTGCCTGTTGTCATGGAACCAAACCTTCAGCAAATATGAATTTAATGTTACCAACATTAAAGGGGGTACATCTTACAGATAGAGATGAGAGAATTTACAATGGGAAGGAAATAAGGAAATCCTCAGAAAAATTAAATGTTAGAGAACTTAGGGTCCGGCAAAAATGAGGAAATGAAGGAAATAAGTATTAGTCACGAAGTAGTACCCACTCCTGACAGTTAGGTATTCTAAAGGGTGGCACAGTGCCACAACTCGTAGAGCTGCTGACTCACAGCGCCAGCTACCCAGGTTCAATCCTGACCTCCAGTACTGTGTGCGGAGCTTGCACGTTTTCCCTGTGATCCCGATGGGTTTTCTCTGGGTGCTCCGGTTTCATCCCACATCCCAAAGATGTGCAGCTTGGTAGGTTAATTGGCCACTGTAAATTGTCCCTCATGTGTGATGAGTGGTAGAATTTGGGGAAGAGTAAATAAGTGGAATTAATATAGGATAATATAAACGTGTGGCTGATGGTCAACATGGAATCAGAGTGCTGAAGGGCCTGTTTCTGTGCTCTAGTCCTCTATGATAGCACCAATGAAGTAGGTGAACTTGATAGCTAATAAATCCCAAGAACCCAATGATCTGCATCCTAAATTTTTGAAAGAGATGTGTATAAAATTAATGGATGCTCTAGCTATCACCATACAACATTTTATAAATTTTGGAACTATTCCTGTGGATTGAAGGGTAGCAAATGTGACCCAGCTACTTGAGAAAGGAGGAAGAGAGAACACAGTAGTGGGGAAAATGCTGGATATCATAATGAATCATGTAATAATAACACCTTGAAAAGAACAATAGGATTGAGTAGAGTCAGCGTGGATTTATGAAAGGAAAAATCACTTTGGATTAATCTGGTGCAGTTCTTTGATAATGTGACCAGTAGATAAGGGAAACCAATGGATGTGGTTTATTTGGATTCTTGGAAGGCTTTTAATAAGGTCCCATACAGGAGGTTGGTCAACAATGTTACAGCACATGGATTGGGGGTAATATACTGACATGGACAGAGAATCAGTTAACAGACAGAAAACAAAGAGTGGAAATAAATGGATCCTTCTCAGGTTAGCAGGTTGTGACCAGAGGGACACTGCAGGAATTGGTTCATAGGCCCCAGCTATTCACAATCTGTATCGGCAATTACACTGAGGAGACCAATGCCACATTTCCAAGTTTACTGATGATACTTATGGGATTATGCGTGTACAAAGGATGCTAAGAGACTTCAAGGGAATATAGACAAGATGAATGAGTGGGCAAGAATATGGCAGATGGAATAAAATGTGGAAAAAATGGTGCATAAAACAGAAAGGCAGAATATTTTATAAATGGCCAGAGACTGGCCGGTCATGATGTTCAAAGGGTGTGCTTGAAATCAAAAGGCAACATGAAATTATGTGGGGATTGAAGTATTGCTGGCTGTACAAGTGTCAGACAGAGGGAGGGAGGGGTATCAGAGGTTGTAGTTATTGTAATCTCTCAACTCAAGTAAAGGCAAATTACAGAATAAGTTCTGGTTTCACGCTATTAATTAAATCACCATGTCTGACACTTGTATGGATGACATTAGTTTTATCTCCACCCACTGTAAACGTACGTAGGCTTAGCAGAAACTCTCCTCCTACAGCCAAGAAGTTCAGGCCTAAAGAAAGCTGGAGTGTACCTTGGGGGCAGAATTAAGGCCTGCTGGAAGGCCCCAGTCACAGCCTTCTGCCACTTAATGTAGTTAATCAAAGAGAAGTATTACGTGTGTTTTTTCAAGGAAACAGGAAGGCTGCAGCTTGATACAGGGACTATGAATGGAATTCACACTTTCTCATTGCAGTCTCCCAGTGTCATTGTCCCTAATTAATGTGATTCTAAAGAATCTGAAATCAATTTAACCCTGTATCCACACCTGAGGAATGGTGAAGTGGAAAAGACTGCCTACAACTATAGAATGGGATTTGTGGGACTGATCCCAGTTATGAGTTATTGCCTCTTGAGGATGAGGGCTTAAGGATAAAAGAGAGACGGTGGGCAGGATACGAATAAAAACTGAAATACCAACAGCCGCCACAGTGGCACATCCTGCCTAAACATAGAGGCGGTATTTTATAGTTCAGCTACAAATCTTGGTTCACTGAAGTACATCATCCAAAATATAGCCCACATCAATAAACCAGCAAAATAATGGCACAACACTGCCTGCCATTTCTAGTAGGAGACAAGGAAGGCTCCAGAAGAGATTCAATCTTGTGGGTACAGTGAATGCACTTGAATTATTCCAATCAAAATGTAATGCTAAAATTCAAGCATGAAGTTAAACTGACTGTAGGCAACTTTAAACAGAGGAATAATTTCCTTACCTTTAGGTGAAGGCTCCACATAATCTAATACTGCAACCTTCCTGCCATACTGGGCTGCTGTAGGGAATTGATTACAGGCAACCATTAGGTTATTGGTTTGTTTCGAGACATCTGTCCACTCAACAAGAAGATTCACCACCCTCCATACTGACCTCACAGACCGAGAGTGAAAGACATTGTGAAATTGCTGCTCAGTCAGGGAGTAGTGATCAACTATTCCACTGTGAGTAGCAATTTGGAGAATTTTGGATATATTTAAACACTATTTAAATGCAAAGAAGTCAAATAAATGATATTCATTTCCAGTGTGACAGGATATGAGAGGTGATTGAAATATTCACCCTTATAGTTTCGCACTACTTGCAACTAAAGTTCTCCATCTAGTGGCCCAGTTAAAAATACTGATTCTTCTTGTGGCTGAGATAATGGACCAAAGCCACGATCTGTGTTTACGGGCTGGTGGCAGACAGTATAGTCAGTGATCAGCTTGCAAGGAAAAAAGTAAAAACTTACCCTAACATTGTGACTGCAGGATAGTGGAACAAACATTTTAGACACCAGCTAACTTTAACATGAAGTTTCCCTTGATTGCATCCATATTAATTGCCTCAACTGCCTGTGGTATTGAGTTTCGCATCACAACCATTCTCCAGATAAATGTCATGAGAAAAGAGCTGGCAGTAGGCGCAAGTGGTTTGCTCTTTCAGTGGTCAGTACAGCCAGAGAGCCAAATGCAGACTTCAAGTACTATCTAGCTATGCTAGATGTGTTCCGCTTAATGTGGCTGTACTGACCTTTGAAAGCAAGCCAATCACTCCCACTCCCTGGTCCTTACCCATACACTTCACCCAGAGAATGGTTAGAATGTGCAACACAATACCACAATCAGCTGAGGCAATTAGTATGGGTGCACGTCAGGGAAAGCAAAATAAACACAGGGTAGAAAAAAGTGAGTTATGCTGACACAGAGAAATGGGGGGGCGGGGGGGAGAATATTTTGTATAACTATTTCATTCCCTTGATGAGGCCATTGCTGGCAAGGCCAGTACTTACAACTAACCCCTCTATTTCTCTCTAGAGGGAAGTTGGAAGCTGAGCTCAAAGCATTGCATTCTTAAAGCTGCCTGGAATTGGAGGTTCGGTGAAGGAACTGCAATGCATTTCCAAGTTAGAATGGCATACAGTTTGGAGGGGAACATAGCATAGTGGTCTCTCCATGAGTCCATCTGGTCTTCTGATAGAAATGACGTGGTTGGTAAAATAGCTGAAAGTGATTGGCCCACGAATATCGTTTAGGGGAACTCATTTGTCCTGACACTAATGATTGGCCTCAACAACGCAACCATCTTCCTTTGCTGACTACTTTTCCAGCCAGTGAGAGTTTTGGCTCACCATCTTTAAATCCCAACAACTTCATTTTTATCCTTGATGCCACTGTCAGTTAAATGCTACCTTGATAGTAAGGGCAGTCGCTCTCACCTTTGGAATTCAGCTCTTTGGTCTACATTTGAAGCCAATTGGTCCTGATATAACCCAAACTGAACACAAACGAGGAGAATTTTGGCATGTGACTTGATAGTATTCCTTCTAGCACTACATTAGAGATTGATGTAAACTGATGGGGTCATAACTGCCTTTGTTGTGCTTTTGTGGACAAGATGCACCTAGGTACTTTTCCCACACTTATGATATCATTACTGCACAGAAGGACATTTACTCCCATGCCTTAGTGGAACAGAACAAGTTGTGACGTAGCTAATTCCAGAGCATAAGTTCTCAATATTACAGCCAGGATTGTCTCTAGTGGTCTGGTCTTCTTACTACCACATTCAGGGAATCAAACTGGCTCAGTGGAATCTGCAATGACCGAGGTCCACTTGGCACTTCTGCCTTAAAATGATTACAAATACTTCTACCTTGTCTTATCATTCATATGCAGAACTGTGACTTATTGAGGATGGGCATGTAATGTGATTTTCTATTACTATTCATGACCAGATGTTACAGGACTGCAATACTTCGATCTGAGGGTTGTTTATAAGATCTTCTTTGTTAATTTCAAATAAATACTTTATTCATAAAAATATGTATAGGAAATACAACCATGACGTATCTTTCTTTACATTCATTGTACATTGAACCTATACATTCTCTTACACCAATGCCACTGTTGTTTATAGGATCGCTTAGCTGTGCATATCATGCGCCATCTACTGTTTAACACAGACATAACTCCATGCTGTAACTTCACAAGTTTGCTACTTCATTTTTAAGTACATATAGTGCACCCCATTCTACATTCCTCACTGAACCAGATTTGGCCCCCTAGCTTGATGAACACGCAATATGCTCAAAATGAACCATTAGAGCATTCTGGTTAAAGCTATTTAATTTGTACCTTCTTTAGAACAAGCAAGGCCACCAGAACCTCCTCCAATCACCAACAGATCATAGTCATGTCTTCCTGTAAAAACAAACCACCAACATTGAAATAAGGTCAAATGAAGAAGTTAGACATGGAGCAGTATTATGGATTCGCTAACCCAGCATCAATCAAGACCACATCCAGTCCCTGCAAACTGGAGCTCCCTAACATTACAAATGGAGATGAAAAGGTTGAGAATTTCCCTACAGAGCAGAAGGCAAAAACTTGGAGTTAAATAATCAATGTTTGTCACTTAGATTGTTTGGGTCCTTCTTCAACATGGAATAATTTTGCTAAATTCTGAGATCATCTTTTTGCCTGAGATGGAAAATGAAAATACAAAGGAAGAACACATCCTAAATCACAAAACAAAAGCCACATCTGGAACAATGTTTAATTTTAATTTAAACATAAGATACACAATGAAAATGGGCACTTTAAAGCAGTCTCAGTGTAGCTATAATGGGACACATTTCCCCAAACATTCTCCAACCCTGAAGAAATGAAGAAAGGACAGATTGGGAGAAACAAAAGGGAAGCCAAAGTTGAAGGGGTAGGGCAAAAAAGGGGTAAAGAGATATGACAGGAAAAGGGCAATGGGGCGAGGGATTGCAGAGGCAAAAGCTGGTGGAACTGAGAGGATGTGGACGGTGGGTGGTGAGGCAGTGAGGTGAGGAGAGCAGGAAACGAGGGCCATAGGATGGGGCAGAAGTTGAGGCAGCAGGGTAAAGGATGAACAATTAGGGGTTAGCAGAAGGGGCTGGTAACTGGGGCAAACAGGTGGGATGGGGCAGGGAAGGGGCTAAGGAGGCCACTGGCAAGTTGGGGGGGAGGGGGGTTGAAGAAGAGAGATTGCCCAGTCTGGGTTTGAGTGGATCCGACGGGTGTCTGTTCTTGGGAAGTGGAAACACCGTGTCCAGCCCTCCGCCCCTCTACCTGCTGCTAAACCCCGGGCTCCGGCCTTCGGCCCCTCTACCTGCTACTAACCCCTGAACTCCGACCCTCCGCTCCTCTACCTGCTTGTCAACCCCAAATCCGGCCCTCGGCCCTTCTACCTACCTGATAACCCCCAGGTTCCAGCCCTCAGCCCCCCTACCCGCTGCTAAACCCCGGGCTCCGGCAATCGGCCCATCTACCTGCTGCTAAACCCCGAACTCCGACCCTCCGCTCCTCTACCTGCTTGTCAACCCCAAATCCGGCCCTCGGACCTTCTACCTGCTGCTAACCCCCGGGTTCCGGTCCTCCGCCCCTCTACCTGCTGCTAACACCCCGGACACCGTCCCTCGGCCCTTCTACCTGCTGCTAACCCCCGGACACCGGCCCTCGGTCCCACCGCCCGCCGCCGGCTCCAGAGCCGCAGCGCCGCCATCTTGCCGCGCCGGAAGACCCCACGCCGGGCTGCCCGCCGCGCCGCCTGATCTCCGGTCCGCGGCAGAAACGCCCCCATGACCTTTCGTGCTTTAATGAGAATAGTTCAACCTTCCTTCCCAATTTGTCGACGTTTTATGAATCTTGACGCTGTGGGTTAGGGAGGGGGGGGGGGAAGGGTGGAGTTTGCGGCGGCGGTGGTCGGTCGCGGACCGCGCGCTGTAACGGCCGCGGCGCGAGCGGGCTGGGTCCTGACGGCGGTGGCGGGAAGGGAAGGGCGGCGCCGCGGCCGGTGGCGCCGGCGGGGCGGCGGGAGCTGCGCGGCGGGTCGGGTCGGGTCGGGCAGCGCCTGAGGAGAAGAGGTACAGAGCTCACGGAACGGCTGGGCGCCCTTTTCCCACCGCTGGATCGAAGTCAGCGTGGAGTTTATTGTCATCTGCACAGGTCCATGTGCGCACAGGAGGTGCGATGAAAGACTGACAGCACCATCACGGGCACATAGCATCATAGAAGCAGCACTCACAAGAAAATTATAAATTAAACATCAATTATATGCAACGTAGAACAGTACAGGAACAGGCCCTTCGGATCACGATGTTGTGCCGAACTAATTAATCTAGTAATTAAATGTATAACTACTAATCCCTTCTGCCTACACAATGTCCATATCCATTCTTGGGATTGGTTTATTATTGTCACTTGTACCGAGGTACAGTGAAAAACTTGTCTTGCATACCGATCGTACAGGTCAATTCATTACACAGTGCGGTTACATTGAGTTAGTACAGAGTGCATTGAGGTAGTACAGGTAAAAACAGTAACAGTACAGTGTAAAGTGTCACAGCTACAGAGAAAGTGCAGTGCAATAAGGTGCAAGGTCACAGCAAGGTAGATCGTGAGGTCATAGTCCATCTCATCGTATAAGGGAACCGTTCACTAGTCTTATCTCTGCATATTCATGTATCTAAGAGCCTCTTAAACTCTTCTATTGTATTTGCCTCCTCCACCACCACCCCTGGCAGTGCATTCCAGGCACCCACTATACTAAACAAAAACTTGCCCTGCACGTCTCCTTTGAACTTGCCCCCTCTCACCTTAAATGCATGCCCTCCAGTATTAGATATTTTGACCCTGGGGTAAAAGATATTGGCTGTCTATCTATGCCTCTCATAATCTTATAAACCTCTATCTGGTCTCCCCTGAGCCTCCACCACTCCAGAGAAAACAACCCAAGTTTGTCCATCCTCTCCTTATAGCACATGCCTTATAGCACAATCCAGGCAGCATCTTGGTGAACCCCTTCTGCACCCTCTCCAAAGCCTCCATATCCTTCCTGTAAGGGGCCGACCAGAATTGATGCAATACTCCAGATGCGGCCTAACTAGAGAATTATAGAGCTGCAAAGCATCGGGCCACATAGCTTCAGGTACACAACATTCACAAGAAAAACATAAATTAACAACATAAATTATACAAGAAAGAACACAATTAGGATAAAAGAGATAAAGTCCATCATAGTGCAAAGTGGTCATAATGTTGCTATACTGAGGTAGTGATCAGGGTTGTGCCAGTTGGTTCAAGACAGAATGGTTGAAGGGAAGTAGCTGTCCTTGAACTTGGTGGTGTGGGACTTCAGGCTTCTATACCTCCTGCCCGATAGTAGCTGCGAGAAGATGGCACCTTTCACACAGGTGGATAACCTTTCCCTTCTCTGCAGGATATAAATCAGTTATGGGTGGAGAAATGGCAGATGGAGTTTAATATGGGCAAGTTTGGTATTGCACTTGGGAGGTCAAGTATAAGGGGAAAATACACAGTTAATGGCAGGACCCTTAATGGTGTTGATGTACAAAGAGATCTTGGGTTCTCTGAAAGTGGCTGCACAGGTTGATAGGGTGGTAAAGAAGGCATAAGGCACGTTTGCCTTAATCGCTAGGGGCATAGAGTTTGAGAGTCAGATGCAGCTATATAAGACTTTGGTTAGGCTGCACATAGAGTATTGTGGAAGTTCTGGTCGCCCCATTACAGGAAGGATGTGGAGGCTTTGGAGAGGATTCAGAAGAGGTTTACCAAGATGCTGCCTTTATTTGAGGGTTATGAGTTATAAGGGGAGGTTGGACAAACTTGGATTGTTTTCTCTGGAGCGTTGGAGGCTGAGGGGAGACCAGATAGAAGTTTATAAAATTATGAAAGGCACAGATAGAATAGACAGCCAGAATCTTTTCCCCAAGGTAGAAATGTTGAATACTAGTGGGCATAGCTTTAAGGTGAGAGGGGGAAAGTTTAAAGGAGATGTGCGGGGCAAATTTTTTTACACAGGAAGTGGTAGGTGCCTGGAACAGGCTGCCAGGAGCGGTAGTGGAAGCAGATATGATAGTGACATTCAAGAGTCTTGTACATAGACACATGAATATGCAGGGAATGGAGGGATATGGATCACGTGCAGGCAGAAGGGATTGGTTTAATTTGGCATCGTGGTCGGCACAGACCTCATGGGCTGGAGGGACTGTTCCTGTGCTGTACTGTTCCATGTTCTGTTCTGTGGATGACCTTTCACACAGGTGATCGATTTTTCACACGGTCGGACACCCTTTCATGCAGGTGATCGATCTTTCAAACGGTCGGACACCCTTTCATGCAGGTGGATGATCACTCACAAAGGTGAAAAACACTATGATGCTGGAGGCAGCATCTGTGGAGAATAGCAGACAGTCAACGTTTCAGGTCAGGACCCTTCTTCAGGACTGAAGATAGAAAAAGGAGACGCCCAGTATATAGGAGGGAAAAGCAGAGCAGTGATAGGTGGACTAAAGAGGGGAGGCGGGGTGGGCACGAGGTGGTGATAGGTAGATGCAGGTGAGAGATAGTAATAGGCAGGTGCGGGGGAGGAGGGGAGAGCAGATCCACCGGGGGATGGGTCAGTGTTATAAATCTCGAGGGCATTTTGCTTTAATTTCAACATATACCTTATTGATAAATATTTAATTTTCATCACGTCATATAATTCCACGTTATCACATTGATCTGAGGGTTAAGTTTTTTTGTGAGTGATTGAGAGTGGTTGATATCTGGAACGCACTACCAGGGGAGTTGGTGGAATCAGATACAATTACTACATTTAAGAAGCATGTATGACCAATTTGATCACTTTGCACTAAAATGGACTATTTTTTTGTTCTGTGTTCTTTCTTGTAAAAATTGTTTAATATATGTTTTTCTTGTGAATGCTGCTTATATGATTCTATGTGCCTGTGATGCTGCTGCAAGTTTTTCATTGCACCTGTGCATACATGTGCTTGTGCGTATGACAATAAACTTGGCTTTGATGCAGACAGACACTTAAGTAAGCAAGGCGTAGGAGGAAATGGTCCTAATAGGGGCAAATGGGATTGTGTAGATGGGCAAAAGGACAGCATTGACTGGGCTGAAGGGCCCTTTTTTATGCTGATTAATTCCATGACATTATTTATCATTTATATACAACCCTTGAGGAAATAGTTCAGAGTTTTTAACAGAAATTCCAACTGTTTAGTATGTAATGGCAGGAGGATCTAACACTGTTGTCTTTCCTCAAAGAGCCAATACAGTGACTGCATAGTATCCTGGACCTTACAGCGAGCCAATTTGCAGCACTATGGACAATACCTTGAAAATGCAGGCACTGGAAATATGAAATTAAAATAGAAAGTGCTGGGAACACTCAACAGGTCGTTCAGCATCTACAGAAAGAAAAACAAAGTTAATATTTCAGCCCCAAGACCCTTTGTCAGAACTGGGAAAGAGGAAAAGCAAATTAGTTTCAGTTGCAGAGAAGTGATAGGAGATGGATAGAACAAAGGGAATGTCTCAGATAGGGTGAGACTAAATGAATACATGCAACGGTTAGAGGTAGATTATTCTTTGTCTGTATTAAGTGTTGCTACTGTACTAGTAGAGAGGGAAAAACTGAGCCAAAATCGCAGCTGGATGATTGGCAGACACTGCCAGTTCTGATACAGACAGAAAGAAAGAGTGAGACACAAGCAACTGCAGAGGGGGATTGGGAGTTATTTTAGGTTTTTTCTTTGTTTCCACCTATCAGCCATCAGCCTCTGTCTATTAATGCCCCCCTTTCTCTTCCCAACCTTGGTCCATCTGCCTATCATCCCCACCTTACTTAGTTCCACCTATCATCTACCAGCCCCTCCTCACCCTCCCTCTCACCTCCTTATATCTTCCCTCTACACTCTGAGACCAGATGCACGGTCTCAACCTGAAACGTTGACCATCGCTTTACCTCCACAGATGCTCTTGACTTCTTCCAGCTCTTTGTTTTTTGAAATAAAGAGCGAGTTATCTCAAGCTGGAGAATACAATATTGAATCCAGAAGGCAACAACATGCCCAGACGGAAGTTAAGATGTTATCCCTCAAGTTTGTGTTGGGCCTCGTAATAGCGTAGGAGGACATAGACCGATAAGTCAGAGTGGGAATGGGATGGAGAATTAAAGTGGCAGGCAACCAGAAACCTAGGGTCACCTTTGCAGACTAAATGCAGGTGCTCCACAAAATAATCACCCAATCTGCGTTTGGTTTCTCCGATGTAGAAGAAACCTCACTGTGAACACAGAATGCAGTGTACTCGATTAGAAGAAGCTTCATCTGAAAGGTCATTTGGGTCCCTGGATCGTGGTAAAGGAAGAACTGAAAGGAGAGGTGTTGCATCTGAGGTTGCATGAGAAACACTTTATTCTGGAATACCACTGTTTTGGACAGGCACTGCTTTGATGGTTTCCCAGCAGCAGATTTGTTTTGGCATGCATCCCTGGGAACAGCCTGTATAGCGGAGTTTGGTATTATGCAGCTGTTCGGGACAAACCTCAACAAGTACCCCTGCATCCCTTGAAAGAACTGATGAGAGCCTTTCTCACCACTGGGCAAGCAAGGTCCTTGTGCTTGCTTGAAGGTTCTGGTGTTGAGGAATTCTGCCAAATAACTGACAGTCTGTTTCATGAACCACACAACAAGATCACTGTCTCCTTGTACTGCAGGGCTCTAATGACATTTCCTGCAGACCGCTGCCTGATTGATTTATGATCTAAAGTGTTCTTTGAGGAACTGATGGTATGGCACAGTGCAACTGAAAAGAATGTTCAGAGGCAACATAGCCAGATTCATCTTTCACCACACCAAGGATATATAGGTATAGATATTTATTTGTTAGTCACATATACATCAAAACACACAGTGAAATGCATCTTTTTGCATCCCTGAGAATGTGCTGGGGGCAGACCGCAAGTGTCACTGCTCTTCCGGTGCCAACATAGCATGCCCACAGGTCCTAACCTGTATATCTTTGGAATGTGGGAGGAAACCAGAGCACCTGGAGGAAACCCACGCAGACACACGGGGAGAACATACAAATTCCTTACAGACAGCGGCGGGAATTGAACCCGGGTCGCTGTAATAGCATTATGCTAACCACTATACTACCGAGCCGCCCTAAATGTGTAAAATCTCAGCCTGGAATAATACTTTGTGTTTCTGCAGTCAGGGACTAAGCTTGATGCAGCCACACACAAGGTGGCTATCAGGGTGAGGGCTGTAATGGGCCAAGTCAGGAGACTATTGCTACTTGTGTATTTTAATCTTCACCTGATTACTAATATCCATAAGGACAAACAAAACAGGAGCAGTACTAAGCCATTAGCCCTGCTCTTAGGCTGTGTAAGATAATGGCTGATCTAATCTTGACTTCAACAATATTTCCCACTCTCTCCTTTTACCCTATTGACACTCCTGTAGTTTAAATGTTTGTTATAATCTACCTTGAATGTATTCAATGACTGCCTCCACAGCCCTCTGATGTAGATTATTCCATAGTTTCAGAAATAGGAGTCACCTATTTTAGATGGAGAAGAGGAGGAATTTCTTCTCTCTGACGTAGATTATTTGGAATAATCTACATCAGAGAGAAGAAATTCCTCCTCTTCTCCATCTAAAATAGGTGACTCCTATTTCTGAAACTATGCCCCTTGTATAAAACTTTGGTCTGGCCACATTTGGAGTATTGTGTGTGGTTCTGGTCACCACACTAGAGGAAGCATGTGGAGGCTTTGGAGAGGGTACAGAAGAGTTTCACCAGGATGTTGTCCAGGTTAGAGAGTGTTAGCGAAAAGGAGAAGTTGGACGAACTTGGATGTTTTTCTCTGGAGCGTCGGAGGCTGAGGGGCAATCTGATAGAAGTATCTAAAATTGTGAGCTACATCGATAGGGTAGATAGTGAGAGTCTTTTTCCCACGGTACAGATATCAAATACTGGAGGGCATAGCCTTAAGGTAAGAGGAGGAAAGTTTAAAGGAGCTGTGCAAGGCAAGTTTTTTTTTAAACCGTGGCAGGTGCCTGGAATATGCTGCCAGGGGAGGTGGTAGAAGCAGATACGATAGCAACATTTAAGATGCATTTAGATAAGCACTTGAACAGGCAGGGAATAAAGGGATAAGGACCATGTGCAGGCAGATAGGACTAGTTTAGATTGACATTATGGTCAGTGCAGATGTGTTGGGCCTAAGCACCTGTTCCTGTTCTAAACTGTTCTATGTTTTATCTATTGGTTCCTGTTTATCCAGCCTGTTTGTTACATCCTCAAAAAACTGTATCAAATTTGTCAATCACGATCTCTGTTTTATAAAACTATGTTGACTTTGCTTGATTATCTTATGACCTTCTAAATGCCTAGCTATTACCTTCATAATACAGGCAATCCCCGTGTTACGGGTGTTTACGAATGGAAATTCATCCTTACAGAATTCATAAATCGCTCCCCAAATATTTGAAATATGGAATAAAATTCACTCTCACAGAGGTTATGTGGAAAAAATAAATAAAGCTTTTTTTTTCCAACTTGCATTTCTTGATGCATGTTCAGACAATGCAGCTTTGTGTTATGGAAAATCGCAGTATGGACCATTTTCTAAGAATACAACCCCCAGTATCGTGGGGGTCACCTGGAATGGAATCCAGTACTTTCCCAATAACAAATGACTGACCTATAGTTTACTGCTTTCTTTCTCCTTCCTTTTTTTAAATAGGGCAGTACATTTGCAGTTTTCTAATTCCCTCCAGAACACAGAGAATTTTGGTATATTACAGCCAAAGCATACACTATCTCAGTAGCCACTTTTAAGACCCAGGATGCAGGCCATTTCACTGGCTCTCCACTCTGCTTTGGAGCACCTAGCCAACCACAAACCTACATCAGGCTGCTGTTTATCGATTATAGCTCAGCATTCAACACCATCATCCCCTCAGTACTAATCACCAAGCTTCAAAACCTAGGCATCTGCACCTCCCTCTGCAACTGATCCTTGACTTCCTTATAGGGAGACCACAGTCAGTGAGGGTCGTGACAGTCAACACAGGCGCACCTCAAGGATGCGTACTTAGCCCACTGCTCTGCTCTCTCTACACTCATGACTGTATGGCTAAGCTCAAATGCCATCTATGAATTCACCAATGACACCACTGTTGTTGGTAGAATCTCAGATGGCAACAAGGCGGCGTACAGGAGTGAGATAGATCAGCTGGTTGAGTGGTGTTGCAACAACAACCTCACACTCAACGACAACAAGACCAAGGAATTGATTGTGGACTTCAGGAAAGGGAAGTCAGGAGTCCTCATTGAGGGGTCAGCGGTGAAAGGGTGAGCAGCTTCAAGTTCCTGGGCGTCAACATCTCGGAGGATCTATCCTGGGCCCAACACATTGATGCAATCACAAAGAAGGCACGCCAGCGGCTCTACTTCATTAGGAGTTTGAGGAGATTTGGTATGTCACCAAAGACTCTTGCAAATTTCTGCAGATGTACGGTGGAGAGCATTCTGACTGGTTGCATTACCGCCTGGTATGGAGGCTCCAATGCACAGGATTGCAAGAGTCTGCAGAGGCTTGTAGACTCAGCCAACTCTATCACGGGCACAACCCTCCCCACCATTGAGGACGTCTTGAAGAGGTGGTGCCTCAAGAAGGCAGCATCCATTACTAAGGACCCTCATCACCCGGGACGTGCCCTCTTCTCATTACTACCATCAGGGAGGAGGTACAGAAGCCCACACTCAACAATTCAGAAACAGCTTCCCCTCCACAATCAGATTTCTGAATGGTCCATGAACACTACCTCGTTATTCCGCTCTATTTATTTGTTTTTGTAACTTATAATAATTTTATGTTCTTGCACTGTACTGCTGTCGCAAAAGACAACAAATTTCACGTCATATAATAAATCTGGTCCAGGGGACATTGTCTTTTAGCCTTGTATTTTTTTCCCTAGTGATAAAGATCATTTCAAGTTTCTCCCTCTCTGTAGCCCCTTAATTATGTGTTATTATTGAATGCTTTTAGTGTCTTCTACTGTGAAGACCAATCCAATACAATTATTTAGATTCACTGCAATTTCTCTACTTACAATCACTAATTCCCCAGTCTCGTCCTCTGAGGGATTAGCATTTACTTTAAATACTCTTTTTTTATATACCCATGGAAGCTCTTACTGTCTAATTAATTCATGTACTTCATCTCTCCTTTGTAATTTTTTCAGTCATCCTTTGCTAGTTACTAAAAGTTTCTCAATCCACTGGCCTATCACTTATCTTTGCAACCTTGTTTGCCTTTTCTTTCAATTTGATACCATCCTTAGTTGGTGTATCATCTCATAGATTCTTTCTTCCTCAGTGGAATGTACCTTCACGGAGACTTATGACCAATTTCCTTAACTGTCTGCCATTTGTGATGTACCACCTTACCCTTTAATCTATTTTCACAATGCATTTTAGCCAACTGTCCTCACGCCATTGTAATTGCACTTATTTAAGAAACCGGTTTCAGACCCATGTTTCTCAGCTTTAAGCTGATTGTGAATTTTCACCATGATATAATCACTCTTTCCTGTTGGAAAGAAGGCAGAATCATTAATGATATCATTAGTTATGATATCATGTGATAACATTAATTAATTCCTTTGTTTCTTTCTACCCCTCTCCCTTCTCTATAACATAAAGCGTATTCTGATGAAAGGCTCTCATTAAAGTATGTTCTGATGAAAGTTTTCAGTCTGAAACATTAACTACATTTCTCTCTCCACAGATGCTGCCTAACTTGCTGAGCATTTCCAGCATTTTTATTTGTTCTTCAGAGGGAACACAATGGGTCTGCTGTAGTGAGCTTGATGCTATGGGCAGGGCTGATCACATGTTGCAGGCAGGGACCAATGCAATGGATGGGCCTTGGCATAACGCTCTGAGAGGGGCCTGTTGCCATTGGAAGAACATGGTAGCATGCGGGCAGATCCCATCGCTGCGGTCAAGGTTTGTGGTGGGCAAAACCTGTTGTCATAGGTGGGGAAAGGATTCTTGTAGTTCGTGCAATTAATTCAGCTCACTGACATCAAAATTCTGCACTTGTGTCTGTCAGGTGGCTGGCTCATCCAATTCACAGCATGGCCTTTGTTGCATGGCCTGGATCTGGAAAATTACGCAGAAAGAGTTGTCCTGTGGACAAAGGAATTCCCTTTCCATACAGGACTATTGGCAACCCTAGACCTTCCTCCACTGCCCACCTCACCCATCCCCATCACTTCTCCTTACTCATCTCCATCTGTCTCTCACGCACACACACCATTACCCTCACTATCTTCATCACTCCCCCTCCTTCCCATTCAGATGATTGTAGCCAAAAATGTAAGTGTATCCCATCTCCCAATTCTCAGTCCACAGCTCTGTTGGTAATGCCTCTTCAAGAACTCAGGAGAACGTAAGTACACGATGCAAACTGTTCTCATAATTTAACTCTTTTAACACACTCCTCCAAAGCTAATATCTGCTCTTGGTGATGAGGTGGATGGTAGAGAGATCTTTGGTGAGCAGGTGTTGGGTGGAGAGAGGCTGGGGGTGTTGATGGACAACCTACAAGAGATTATTTCTCCCACACTGAGGCTGCAGCATCTCACCATAGGCAAAGCAACCATCGAAGGGGCATTTGACATCCAGTAGAACCTGGTCCACTTTACCACAAGATGAGCAGGAATCTTCTCCGTGTTTTATAGGTGAAGAAAATAGATAAAATTGGAATTGGTTTATTATTGTCACCTGTACCGAGGTACAGTGAAAAACTTGTCTTATATACCATTTCTACAGATCAATTCATTACGCAGTGCATTGAGGTAGTACAAGGTAAAACAATACAGAATGCAGAATAAAGTGTCACAGCTACAGAGTAGACAAGTGCAAGTAGATGATAAGGTGCAAGGACATAACAAGGTAGACTGTGAGGTCAAGAGTCTATCTTATTGTACTAGGGAACCGTTCAATAGTCTTATAACAGTGGGATAGAAGCTGTCCTTGAGCCTGGTGGTAGGTGCTTTCAGGTTTTTGTATCTTCTGCCCGATGGGAGAGGGGAAAAGAGAGATTGTCTGGGGTGAGTGGAGTCTTTGATTATGTTGGCTGCTATACCAAGGCAGCAAGAGGTATAGACAAAGTCCATGGGGAGGGGAGGCTAATTTCTGTGATGTGCTGAGCTGTGTCCACAACTCTCTGCAGTTTCTTGCGGTTCCGGTCAGAGCAGTTGCCTTACCAAGCCATGATGCCTCCAGATAAGATGCTTTCTATGGTGCATCTATAAAAGCTGGTGAGTGTCAAATGGGACATGCTAAATTTCTTTAGCCTCCTGAGGAAGTAGAAGTGCTGGTGAGCTTTCTTGACCGTGGCATCTATGTGGTTGGACCAGGACAGGCTGAAATTTAACCAATAACCATAAAGAGAAAAAAAAAATTTTAAATCAATATTCCTTATGTTTCAAACTTTGCTTTTAGTTTTGAAAACAGTGGTGGCTTTGAAATTGTCTGTAATCTTAATTTGGGATTGAAGGAAATTCATGCAGCTCTGCATAAATCCATTGTTTACCTTCTGCAAAATGCCCTGTTGCTACTTATCCAGGCTACTCCAAGAACAGCTCCACAACCTAGAAGGCCAAAGCCAGGAGGCACATCGGAACACCGACCACCCCCCAATGCTGGTTCCTGTAAGTCCCTCAGTCCCCCCTCCAGATGGAAACATATCACCTGTCCTTCATTGTGAATGAATCTAAACCCTTAACTAACAACAATGTGGGAGTACCTTCACCAGAAGGACTGCAGTGGTTCAGGATGGTAGCCTACCACCTAGATGGTAGTCTACCACCTTCTCAAGGGAAATAGAATCAACAAATGGCAGTCTTGCCAGCGACACCAGCTTCCTGAAAAATGAATAAAAAGAAAATGTCGCCACAATCTGAATATTACCAAACCATGAAGTGTTACATTAGAGTTTTTATTGCTGATAATTTCTGTAGTTTTGATTCCTTTCTCTCTGTGGGCTGTCAGTCTCTCCCCACCCACACTTGTATGCAGCTGGATAAGCAGACAAGTCACCTGTAGATGTCTGCTTGACTTTAGGATTACTGCTCATCTGTGCATATTTGCCCCCAGGCCAGATGGCTTATTTCAGTTTCTCAGAACTGACAAAAATCATCAGACATGCAGTGGATGAATCTAAAGGCCACGTAACAATGGAGTTCAATCTCCTGCTGGGTTGGATACCTGGAATATGTCTCTTAAAGGAGAAATATCTACAAAATGAAAGGCAGCACACAAATTACTTTTAGAATACAGTCACTGTTAAAGAAACAAACAGCAGCCACTTTACACACAAGCAGATATCACAAACAGCAATAACTGCTACAAACAGCTCATCTGATTTTGACTGCAGTGAGAACATTGACCAGGACACTGGGAGAATTCCCTATTTTATTTCAATCTGAACAGTAGAGTTAGTAGGCCATAGAGTTAAGCATCTCATCCGAAGGCCAGCTCTCCTGACACTCCGCTGCTCCTTCAGCCAAATACTGAGATGTTGACCTAGATTTTTGTCCAGCAGGTCAGGCAGTGCTAATAGAGAGATAACTCTGAACAGAGAGAGAGACCTGGGACCAGCTTTGGAGGAGGGAGCCCAGGACAATTTTGGCAAGGGAATTCAACAAGAACGTTTAGATCAGGAGCATTTGGACTGGGGAGTCATGCTGTTCATTGTGAGGGGAATCCTAATTGCTTTTTCCAATCTTAGCTCAGGATAATTATACCAACCTCAACAGCACAGACCCATGAATTAACCTAGAGACTTGTATTACTGCACAGAATACTCACCAACTTTGCAGCTAGGTTAAGACCTACCCAGTCAAACAACTCGACATTGATATGTAGTACATATTTTTAATATTTAAAAAAAATTAAGCTGGTTTAATCAAAATTTCATTGTATCCATTTCCCACTGCTTCAAGAGCACACTTAATTGAAAAACAGCTTCTACAATTAGAATATTTTGAGTTGACCCATGATCTTTGGGCACATTTCCTGTCATTGGTGACTAGTATAAAAGCTTTTGTAGCTTTGCATTTGATGATGATATAAAGTACAGTGGAACAAGTCAATCAGATGCTGAGGTAAATGATCAGCCATGAATGCATTACATAACAGAGCAGGCATGAATTGTGTATAAAGGCACCCAAGTTCCTCTGAACATTAACATTTCCCAGTCTCTCACCATTTAAAAAATAGTTCACAATTCCATGGTCAGTTCTTTCACCTCCACCAATCACTCCCCTTGTTACGGCACTTTCTATGCGACACTTGTCTTTTCACCTCTTCACTTCCCACCATTTAGCAACCCAAACAATCCCTCCAGGTGAAGCAGTGATTCACTTGCACATGTACCAACCTGGTGTACTGCATTCTGCGTCCACAATGTGAACTCCATTGGAGAAACCAAACAGATTGGGTGATTGCTTTGTAGAGCACCCGTGATCAGTCTGCAGCAGTGACCCTGAGCTTCCAGTTCCTGTCACTTTAATTCTCCAACCCCCTCTCTGACATATCTCTCTGTCCGTGGCCTCCAGCACTATAATAAGAAGGCCCAAAGCAAGCTTGAGGAACAGCACCTCATCTTTGGGCATGTCACAACCTTCTGAACTTGATATCAAATTCTCCATCTTTGGGTAACCTACTCTTTGTTTATATCAGACCTGGCCATTTCTGCTGGTCATCCCCTTTTGATTTTGGCACTGCTCTTCTCTTTAGTATAATCTAGTCTGCCGGGCATGTCCCGCAGTCCTGCAATTGGCAACATATAACGCAGATAAAGAAACATAATCTGATTGTAATTGCCACATTAATTCTCTTTGTTCTACGCATGCCCCCACCGCATTCTCTGCTACCTAAAACTTTTCTCTTTTCCAGACTGATGAAGAGTCTCATAACTAAGATGCTAACTGTTCATTTTCCACCAATGCTGCCTGACCTGCTGAGAATTTCTGGCAATTTCTGTTTATCGTTTTCATTTAAAATGTAAGGAAGATATGCTTCAGTTACTTAGATCATTGGTGAACCCTTGTCTGGAATACCGTGGATGATATTGGTCACTTCATATAAGTAAGGATGTCAATGCATTGAAACCAGTTTTGGGAAGATTTACTCAACTAATATCTGGAATGGGCAACTCGTCTTATGACAAAAGTCTGGACAGGCTAGACTTGCATCTGCTGGAGTTGAGGAGAGTGAGAGGGGCCTTGATTAGAACATGCAAGAACTTGAAGGGATCTTGACAGGATGATGTGGAGAGAATGGTTCCTCTAATGGCAGAAGCTACAACGGGTCACTGTTTAAAAATAACGGGTTGCCCATTTAAGACAGAGATGAAACTACTTTTCTCACTGAAATAAATCTTTGCAAATGTCTGCTTCAAGGAGCATTGGAAGCAGAACCTTTGAATATTTTTAAGGCGTGGGTGGATTGATTCTTGATAAGGGGATAAAAGGACACTAAAGATTGGGAATGTGGAGATCAGTTTATAATCAGATCAGCCATAATCTTATTGAATGGTGGAGCTGATTGAAGGGCCAAGTAGCCTACTCCTGCTCCTAATGTGTATGTATATACATATGTTTCTATTTGTTTATCAACTTACACAAGGATAATTAATATGTCATCAAATATATCTAGAAGTCCAAATATTTCAGACATCTATAAGATGTGAATCCTTAATATAATTTCAACAATTAAAGTACACTTTAAGTTGCTGAAACGACTCTCAGATTCTATGCAGTGAGCACCTCTGCTAGGTCAGGAAAGGTCTACATTCCAACTTCAAGTCTGCAGAGTTGACCAGTCTGAGCCAGAACGATGGTACAGATTTTTGCTTTGGAAGGGGCAGAAAAAAATAAATCAGAGAGGGTTTGTGTTCTTGATTATTGTGCATCATTACTGAGTGCAAATAAAGATGGTAGTGTAGCAGTTCGTGTAACGCTATTACAACACCAGCAACCCGGGTTCAATTTCGACCACTGTCTGTAAGGAGTTTGTCCATTCTCCCTGTGTCTGCATGGGTTTCCTCCGGGTGCTCCAGTTTCCTCCCACATTCCAAAGGTGTACGGGTTAGGAAGTTGTGGGCATGCTATGTTGCCGCTGGAAGCGTGGCGACACTTGCGGGCTGCCCCCAGAACACTCCACAAAAGCTGCATTGCACTGTGTGTTTTGATGTACATGTGACTAATAAAGAAATCTTATCTTATGTGTGTATAGCGAGTATGGTTGGAAGTCCCATCAGTCATAGTTTACTGTTAAGAAGTTGCAATGGATTATCTGTTGAATATGGAGGCTGGTGGGGTGGAAGGTGAGGACCAGGGATCTTTCTTGTTATTCCATCGAGGATATGGCTTGATCTGCTGAGTTCTTCCATCACTCTTTTTTTTTGTTCTTTCTATGCCTTGCATATTCAAGTCTAAATGTCTCTTAAACATAGTAATTGTATCTGATTCCACCACCTCCTCCGCAGCGAGTTCTAGATATCAACCACTCTTGGTGTAAAACAAAACATGCCCGACAAATCCCTTTCAAAACTCCTTCCTCTCATCTTAAACCTATGCTCTCGTTTTTCATAGCCCTCCACGGAAAAATGACTCTATCTACTCTCTCTCTGCCTCTTATAACTTTATATACCTCTGTTAGACCCCCTTGGCCTCCTTCACTCCATAGCCATACAAATTTAGCCATTTTAAGATTTATTAATGGAAGGATTATTTCTTGGTTTTAATACTTAATTTTAAATCTATGGTTTTCTATATCATCCTTTTTGACGGAAGCTGTCATATATAAATAAGCTCAATTAATGAAATCATCATTGCCATTGGTTAATAAGGGTAAAATCTAGTGCTGGGGAGATTTTGTACAAGTGCTTAATGTGCTGCAAAGATCCATAACTCAATCTACTACATCTGTAGCACCATAGTTAACACCATCATAAGAACTGTGATTAATCACAGTAAGTAATTGATAAAACAAATCAATAGGACACTACTGTACAGCAGTTGAATTTAATCTAGCTTTTGCAGTAGAATTCAATTTTCCCTTTACATCCCGTACTTCACCAACTTCCAGATTAATGGGCAATAGAAGCTGAGGGGAGAAAAGGACCTATTTACATAGTGAGTTATTGACACTGGAAGCATTGCCAGAAAAGGCAATGGTGGAAGCAGATTCATTCGTAGCTTTGAAAAGGGAATCAGAAACAGAATTTTAAAGAAAAAAATAGGGTTTAAGGGGAAAGAGCAGTGCATGTGGGATTAGTTGATGGCTCATTCACAAAGTCAGCACAGGCACAGTGGGATTAATAGCCTCCTGAGCACAATGATTCTCAGCATTTAATTTGATTTTTAATCAGAAATGATGCAGTATCTTTCATGAAAAATAGCTCAGCTGTAGATCAAAATGGTTTGGTCAGTTTTGATGCACTGATTTGACGTTATTAAATTACCCTCTGTTGCCTTTCAGTTTGAAGTCATTTGTATTCTTCAACAGCTTCCCAAAATCATCGATTTTAAAATCTAACAATTCTTTTCATTTTCCTCCCCCAAAGTGTTCTGAAAACCCATTGTTCATACACCTTAAATATCTCAAGTTATGACTGAACAGGATTTTGAGCAATCCAACAAATTGTTTTATCAAACTGAAGATCTCACAAATAATGATGAGATAAATAATTTGATAATCTGTGTTGTTAGCGGTGGTTGGAGGAATGTTGGTCTGACCACTGGGAGAAATCCCTGCTGAATGATATTTTAAAATCTATCTGAGCTACTAGGCCAGTTTGATGAAGATCTGATGTAACATAATAAGGTTTGACAGCATCAGTTCCTTCAGAACTGTCCTTGAGGGCCCTCTCCTGAAGAAATTGACCCTTACATTTTAATTTCAAGGTTGACAGGCATCCTGTAGTACTTGCCAAGGGACAATTCGTACATCTAACAAACTGCTGGAGGAACTCAGCAGGTTGAGCAGCATCTGTGGGGGGAAACCCTGCAGCAGGACTAAGAGAGGAGACAGGAGATAACCAGCATAAAGAGCAGAGAGGTTCTCTCCTCTACACTCTTAGTCCTGATGCGGTGTATCAACCTGAAAAATCAACAGTTCCTCTTTCCACCCCCCACCACAGATGCTGCTCAACCCCCTGAGTTCCTCTAGCAGATTGTGGGTTGCTCCAGATTCCAGCATCTGCAGTCACTTGTGTCTCCATTTGTACATCCAGGTGGAACTGGATGGGGCTGGGTTCATGTGCAGAACCCCCATTTGCTTCCATCTGCCCATCATCCCCTGCTTATCTGGTTCCACCTATCAGCCTCTATCTCCACCCCCATTCACTGCTATACACTGGCAATCTTTGCTTCTCCCTCTCAGTCCTGATGCAGAGTCTTGTCCGGAAATGTCGACTTACACCTTTTGCTTCCACAGATGCTGCTTGGCCCACTGGGCTCTTCCAGCGTTCTGTTTTTTGTTCCAGATTCCAACATCTTTTATCTCTTTTATTTTCAAGGCATTGAAAGACACAGACCTAATGCAGACAAATGGGATTGGTGTAGATGGGCAAAAGGTCGGCATGGATGTGGTAGACTGAGAGCTGTACAACTCTATGACTCTAATCTCTGCTTCATCTGGAAGAACTGGTTGGGTCCCTGGATGGTGCAAAGGGAAGAAGTGAAATTGCATTGGGGAGTGGTTGATGGGGACAGAGGAGACGACCGGAGGAGTGGTGAAGAGAATGATCCCTTTGAAATTCTGCAAGAGGAGGGGAAGGGAATGCATGTCTGGTGGTGGAATCTTGTTGGAGGTGTAGAAGTTGCCAAGGATGATCTGATCTGTTGAATGTGGAGGCTTTGGGGGCTTGGGGGGGGGGGGGGTGGGGTAGGCTGCGGATCAGGGATCTTTTGTTCTTGGTCAATCCAGGAGGACAGAAGGTTTGAGCGGAGTTGCAGAAAATAGATGAGATGCACCCAAAAGCCCTGACTATAGAAGAGGAGAAGCCATGGTTCAAGAAGAATGACAGAATTTCAGAGACTCCTGACCTGCTGAGGTCTTACAATATTTTCTGTTGTGATTTCAGATATCCAAAATCTGCAGTTTGTATAACTTTCTTTAAAAAACTGGCGCAAGCATAGAACAAATCCATAATTCCGTAACCTCCTCCTGCACTATATAATCCTGTGATTCCAATTGTAAGAAGAGTTTTGATGGTGATTCATTTGTACAGCTGAGTAACAGATTGCAAATGGACTTCAATGCAATCCTCAATGTCTGTTGGGTTTGTTAGTCTCATCTCTTGGTGGTTATGTGATATCATTGCCACAAGCAGTTTGAGCACCCCAATATTCTCTTTCCTGAGCAATGCGATTTGTATATGGATGGTAGTTTTCTTTAGATGTGCAGTGTTTGTGGGTATTTTTGGTGTTTCAAACAATTAGAGGTACAACTATAAATAGAACATCTTTTATTGAAGGCAGCAACTCTCCGCTAAACTGCAGTGTCTGGGTACAACAATGTATCAAAAGTCCTATCATGTAATGCAAACCAATTTGTAAATGTATGCACAGACACACATATTTTATAAAACATTTGGTCCTTGTGGTTTCCTGCAGTGGTTTTGATCACTCAAATCCTCTCATCAGTTGCTTCCATGGCTGTGGTGCTGAGTTGAGAAATGGTGTTTGGGGCAAAACACGAGGGAGGGGAGAGATAGGCAGCTACAATGTCTTAGTCATCATGGTCTGGGGCAACTCTGATGGACCAGCTGGTCTCCTGGTGACAAAAAAAACCCATACAGCATTTCCTATTGTTATGTCCTTCTGCACAGACTCCGTGAAAATGAGACTAATTCGATCGTGGACCCCAGTGGTTTGGTAACCATCACCATGTATTGCTGAGAACTGGACATCAAGACCAGGCTGTAACACTAGGAGAGGGGCTGGACTGGAGAAAGGATCCTCACTCCAATCACATCATGGAATCAGTGTCTGAAAGGAAACTTGAGGAACCAAAAAGAATTCTCAACCTTCAAAAAAGAAAAGCTAAGTCAAAGATAATAAAACGAAGCAATGCTTGGCCCTAAGGGGGAGCACCAGGAAAGGTCAAATATTGCCTTTTTTAAGAAAGCTCATTCAAAACAGATGTCAGTTGTGATATATGGAGAATGATGTAACAGCTTTTGATTGACACTCCAGAGCTCTACCCAAACACGATCTTGTACAAACCAGCTCGTCTGAAGAGGGTGAGTGTGTCTGAATAACTGTCCTTCTACCAAGGTAATTATTTAATATTTCTAAATGTATCTTCCTATAATAAGTATGGTTGGATAAACTGTTATTGATTTTTTTATAAGGAAACAATATTATCTCACCCCACTATTATTACCACATGAAACCAATGATAAATTATTACAGGTCAATACTACTGGTACAGTTTTATATTATAATTCACTGGATGGTAGGATAGAGCAGTGGACAGTTTAATTGATTTTTCTTTGAAGTGATTGTCTCCAAAATGGAATTAATCGAATTAAGATTTGGAGAGATCACTTTCAGGAAAATACTCTTCAGTATTTTCATGAAGGTGCATTGTTATTTCCAACGGGATTTCAGGGTGTTACCGTGACAACCGGACATTCTCCGTAGTCAGCTCCTTTACTGAAAAAGTCATTAAAAACACAGGAACATTTATGTTTAATTTGAAAAGCAATGTGAGAGAAAGCCAAGGAGGAGGGGGGAAAAGACTTATCTACTGACAGAAAAAGACACTGCTGGGGAATGTAAGCTCTGTTGCCAGAGCTGGTGAAACCAATGTCCAAGGAGCTTTCTCCTGCTGAAATAACAAAGGTAAGAAATACCACCACTTTGACATGTAAAATGTTGCCTTTCATATTCAGACTCTAGGTGCAGAGACAGTGTTGGGCATTTCCTTGGATGAACTACTGTCCAGGACATTGCTGCCACCAAACCAAGGGAAAGATCATTGGAGGCATGAAATAAATTCTGTATACCTTTATTTGTTATAATTCCTTCCCTAGTATTTTTATATGTTAAAGAAAGGTCTCTTCACTGGACAGTTGAATGCTGAAGTTCATATGGAGTGTCCCCATGAATAAGTTCTATCAGTGACCCTGTAGTTTCTCCCTCTATTGATCACAATTGGTTTCAACAACCAAGTTTGAAAGGATCCCACCAGCAGGCAAGTGATCAGCAGCAAGGATTTTACTGTAATAGGATGCAGAAAATCTCTGGTATTGGGTAGGTGTGTAGGACCTTCAATGTCAAACACTCTGAGTTAAAGTACTTTCTGCATGACTCCCTCTGTGAGTTGGTAGCATGTTACTTAGCCACATTGGTCAAGATTCTGGTGATCCCAGCAGGGCAGGAGATGGTAGAATGGAGCTAGGAAGTGGAGGAGAAAGGTGGTAAATTCAGCTATGTTCTTACAATTTCTTGGAGTAATTATGATGACTAGCATTCTCCTTTAGATTATGTACCAACTGTTGGCATGCAGTTTAAGCTGGTAATGTGGAAATCAAATGGAGTACTGGCCTTTATTGCAAAGGGAATGTTACATGGGGAGAGAAGTCTTGCTGAAACTTTGCAGAGCCTTGGTGAGACATAACCATATAATTTTGGTCTCCTTATTAAAGAAGGGATAAACCTGCCTTGGAGGCAATGCAGAGAATGTTTGTTTTTCGGATTGAAGGAGTTGTCTTATGAGGAAGTACTGTGTAAATAGACCTATACTCTCCGGAGGATAGAAGAATGAGAAACAATTTGTTAGAAGAAATGAGATGATCAGTGGAGGGAGGTGGTGGGTGGGGCAGGGGAGAGGGCAATTGACAGGTAGATGCTGAGAGGATATTTCCCTACTGGGAAAATCTCGGGGAGAGAGCATCAAGATAAAAGGGTCAGCTATTCAGGACTGAGATGAAGAGGAATTTAGAGTCACAGCGTTCATACAGCATGGAAACAGGCCCTTCAGCCCAACTGGTCCAAGCTGACCAAGATGCTCATTTGCCCATGTTTGGCCCATAGCCTTCTAAACCTTCCCTCTCCATGTACCTGTCCAACTGGCTTTTAAAAGTCGTTATTATACCTCCTTCAACCACTTCCTCTGACAGCTCATTCCATATATGTACCACCCTCCGTGTAAAAAATTTGCCCCGCAAGTTCCTATTAAATCACACCCCTCTTATCTTAAACCTATGCCCTCTCATTCTTGATTCCCCAACCATGAGAAAAAGACTGAGTGCATTCCCCCCACCCTATCTATGCCCCTCATGATTTTATACCCCTCTATAAGAACACCTCTCAGTCTCTTATGCCCCAAGGAAAAAAAATCATAGCCTATCCAAACTCTTCCTATAACTCAGGCCCTTGAGTCCTGGCAACATCCTTGTAAATCTTCTCCGCATTCTTTCCAGTTTAATAACATCTTTCCTATAGCAGGCTGACCAATTTCTTCTCTCAGAAGGTTGCACATCTTTAGAATTCTCTGTCCCTAGGGAGCTGTGAATGCTGAGAATATTAAGAATATTCGAAGTTGAGATAGATAAATTTTTGGACAAATGGGGAGTCAAGGATTATGGGGATCAGGAACGAAAATGCAGCTGCAGCTGAGATCAGAGCAGCCGTGACCTTATTGAATGGCAGGGGAGGCTTTTGTTCCTATTTCTTACCTGGTTTTACAAGGTGGCAGATGCTTGTACCTTCTATGCATGTGTGTCTGTTTTCTTCTCCCTAGATGGAGGAGTACCTTACAACCTTCGGCATCTTGTTGGCCAGTCTCCTCCTGCTTTTCTTCCTGCTCCCTATCCTGCTTAAAAGCAACAGTACAGCAGCAATTTTCTGGCACACTGTCCTTGAAGAGAAGATGGCAGAGCTTATAACTGGGACGAGCAGAGAGCACAGAATTTTAGAATATGTGTTGCGAAATGCTGTGCAAGGTGATGCAAAGAGCATAGTGGACAATGTTGACAGATACTGCAGAGAGAAGGAATGGGCAATGAATGTAGGGGATGAGAAAGGTAGGCTTTTTTATCTTCAACAACCTCATGATTACATTGTAGTGGCATTATAGCAATATTGAACACATCATTTTGTTGTGGTTCTTGTTATCTAGATATTTGGCACAGCCCAAACCCCAAAATTACTTAGAGACGCAAAATCAAATTCAGTAATCTCAGACAACTGACCTGTCCTCTTTGTGTCCGAATTGGCCAGTTCTACTGTAAGGTTATCCATTTATAATGTGTTTTCTCTCTCCACAGACACTGCCTGACCTGCTGGACATTTCCAGCATTCTCCTGTTGGTTCTAGGCTTCAGCAACAGCTCTGACCTGCATTCCACGGCTTTTACTCATCCTTTATTGGTTTCTCTTTCTTCTCCCTCTCTCTCTCTCTCACTTCCCTCACTTATCTATTAATCATACTACTCCGTAAACATTCGGATCACCTGGGTAACCCTGGCCTCACCGTATCGGAGATATTCCCTTTGTCCCATCCATTCCTCCCCCTTCCTTTTTGCAAATGATATCTAACTAACTTTGCTTTTGCAGCTTTTGTGGTTTTGATGAAGAGTCTTTGACCTGAAGCTGTTTCTCTCTCCACTGACACAGCTGAGCGTTTCCAGCGTTTTCTGTTTTTTTTAAATTCAGCATAAAGATAACTCTCACGCATTAAATAAAAACAGATAATGCTGAAAACACTCAGCCGGTCAGGCAACATTGGTGGAAAGAGAAACAGGGTTAACATTTCAGGTTATAGACCCTTCTTCAGAACAGAGTTACAAATCTCTTGAACCTGAAATGTTAACCGTGTTTCTCTTTCCATGAGTGCTGCCTGACCTGCTGAGTGTTTCTAGCACTTTCTGCTTTTATTTCAGATTTCCAGCGTCTGCAGTTTTATTGATCTTTATTCACCTACCTATTGCCTTCAACATGGAACTATGCACAAAGGTGTTTCAAAGTGGCATAAAGAAAAAATAAATTCACAATAAATTAACTGCAACATAATATTTCAGAGACCTTAGTTTTTATATTGATTGTGCTCTATCTCCGGATACAACAAAGCCTCCAACATTGAAGCCTCGAGCAAAATCCCAACGAAGACCCATCAAGTAGTTTGGGACATCTGCATTTCTGCGAGAGTCCCAGAATTCTTGATAAGATAGAGGAGGGGATTGAGGACAGGAGGGCAGAACGCAGAGTTACGTATTGAACTGACAGCATTTCTCAGGAAAATCTGAGCCAATGTTGTACGAGGATTCTTAATGATCTGTATGGATGGCTTGCAAAACTAAGTTTTTCATTGTAGCGCAGTATATGTGACAATAATAAACTAATACCAATACCAATTAATGCTACATACTAATTTTTAGAGCACAATGTTTGTGCTCCTTTATATAGGACAGGTCAAAAACAAATGGAGTCCAGAAGGGGTACCAGCATAATCTATAAACTAGTTATTAAAAAAATAAAAATCTCCTTCAGTCAGAGACAAATAAGTTAAAAGAAAACTAATGTAATCTCAGAGGAAAGGGTCTACCTTATCCATAGACGCAATGCACTTTGCCTGGAACAGAAAGCAGTGAACATTTGAATAAGAATTGAAAACGCTGGAAACACACTGAAGGCCGGGCAGCATCTGTAGTTCAAGGCACAGAGCAAATGTTTCAGGTCACAATGGTGCTCGATTCTTAGAGGCCCTTGCCAAAAAGAAAAAAATAAATACTTGGATCATATTGAATCCACTGTTCACAGACAGAAGCACTGAATTGTGATTCCTAGATTTCAACTGCAAATGGGATTTTGATGCAAAGTTCCTTTAACGCTGGACAAAAGAGTTACTTTATTATGTGCCAATATGACCTTTCTTGGTCAAAGTAGTTTTGATTTTCATTGAGCTTCAATAAGCTGCCAGGTCGTTCTGGCTTCACTGATAAGATCTGTGTGGGGTTCACGCCTTAAATAACAAATGACACCCATGATTAATGAACCATATGAGAAGACAATGTACTTCAGCTGAAACGTGGAGCTGAGTACTGCGTTCCTGTCTGTTACCATGGTAGCTATCTACTGGCTAGGCTGAGTCAAGGGACATTGTAGATTACCTGCCAAATTCAATATAAAAGAAACTGATATGATCACAGAATAATTTATCCTTTGATGGTAAAATGCTATAAGAAATTGTTTTCAAGAGAAAGGTAGAAGCATTGATCTAAGCCATTATGCAAGTCCAAGTTTGTAAATAGGATTAAAATTTTCAAATTAAATGTGTTAGTGAACAGGGATTCCAAGTTTTTTTTCATTTAAGTCTATTGTTATTTGTTCCTGCTTTACTGAGGGACACCTTCCAAGCAAAGACTCCTCTTGTTATTTCACAATGGAGTGTGCTCAAGTTTCACAAGAGGGGTTCATAAAGGCAAAACCCCTGGACACACTCCAGTACTGATCTGAGCCACACACACAGGCAAGGTCCTGATCTGTGCACATTCAGCTGGTCTCACTCAAAAGGCTTGCCTGCATTTAGTTTCAACCTTGGTTGGGCAGGAGAGAAAACAAAGCAGTCAGTCAATGTGGAAAAGAAAGTAAACTGCAGATACTGGAATGTAAATCAAAAATAGAACTGCTGTAAGAACTCAGCCAGTCAGGCAGCATCTGGTCTAGTGAAAGATCTTTGACCTGAAACGCTGACTGGTTTCTCTTCTACTTGCTTGACCGGCTGACTTCTTCCAGCATTTCTTTTGTTTTTCTTTGTGAGTCAGTCAAGGTTCCTGCTCAGGAATATCATCCAGTCAGATCTGCTGAAAACTGTACACACTAACTGAAGGGCAGTATCTGATCAATTGTATTGAATAGTTTGTCGAAACTTGTACATGGCCAACTTGGCATGAACCAGTGTCGTATCCCTGCTCAAATCATGATTTTCAGTAAAGACAATGAAAACTCAGGAATGATAATTACAAGAGGGTCACAATAAACTGCAGATGCTGAAACCTGGAGCAAAAAGCAAGACGCTGGAGGAACTCAGCGGGTCAGGCAGCATCTGTGGAGGGAAATGGACAGTCGACGTTTCAGGTCGAGACCCTTCATCTGGACTGAAAGAGTAGAGGGGAGACAGCCAGTATAAAGAGGTGAGAGGGAGGGGTGAGGCGAGAGCTGGCAAGCATTAGGTAGATTCAGGTGAGGAGGCGTTGATGAGCAGATGGAGTCAGGTGGGGGTGGGTAGGGTAGGGATGCGAGAGAGGCTGGGAGGTGACAGCTGGGGGCAACAAAGGGCTGCAGATGACAGAATCTGATAAGAAAGGAAGGTGAAGGGAAACAAATGTGGGGAGGGCAGATGGGAGCAGTGGAGGAGGGGACCCAGTGGGAGGAGTGTGAGTGATGGGCGGATGGAGTGGGTGGGGAAAGAGAAAGAAACTGGGAGATAGTGGGCTGGGATGGGGAGGGGGTTGGAAAGAAGGGTGAGTGGGGTAGATGAGGAGGACAGAGAAAGGGACAGAGGGGGAGAAGTTTACCTGAAATTGGAGCATTCAATGTCCATGCCATTGGGCTGTAGACGACCCAGGTGCAATACGAGGGGCTGATCATCTAGTTTGCGTTTGGCCTCACCCTGGCAGTGGAGGAGGCCAAGAACAGGCAGGTCAGTGTGGGAATGAGGAGGGGAATTGAAATGGCTATAATTACAAATCCACTCCCTATTGTTGACCCAAAGCCCTGCAACACACAATGTTCCTTAAGAGAAAATCTAAATTAACTCCAGGCTGACACCAATCAGCTGTCACTCTTTCAATGGCTAACAATGATTCTTTGCGAGAATTGTGATCAATTCTGTCGTAGCCGCAGATAGAATTCCATAACTGCACAATAACAAAGAGTTTGGTTGGGTGGAGTTGTGGGAAAGATTACATAAAGTCAATTAAAAACGTGATATTATTATAATCCTTTCACCAAAAATGTTTGCACAGACTATCCATCCCTTTCTGTTTAATGATGAGTAACAGTGAACATCCTGCCCTGCCGAAGGAACCAAGAGCTAATCTGAAAAGCTTCATAAGACCTTTATCAAAATGTCACAATTCTTGCAAAGAATTATTGTTAGCCATTGATATTTGGGGATGATGATATAGTGCTTGTATTCTACAACTTGTAAGGCCAAGACTATTGACCCAAAGACATGGGTTCAAACCTTAACAAGCCAGCAGGCAAGTTCAAGTAATTAAGTAGGTTTGGAATAAAAATGGTAACGGTGGCTATGAACTAGATTGTCATAAAAACACCCTGTTAGAAATGCTGTACCCACCTACTTACCTATGATGCTGCTGCTAGCTTGTTTGCCTTGCTGTTCCTGTGCACGTGATAATAAACTCAACATTAATCCTTAACTGCCCTCTGAAATGTGAGCCACTGTTCAGGGGACACGGGTGGAAATGGATTCTAATATTTCTCACAGCTCAGGAGGCCCATTGAATCTATGCCGGCTCCCCTCACGCCCATTCCCCCACATTTCCACCTAACCTGTTCTCTCTTACATGCCCATCAATTCCCTATCGCCCACCTACACTAGGGCCAATCTACAGTAACCAGCTCATCCTCAGGGCGTGGGAGGAAGCCAGAGCACCCAGGGGAAACCCACACGGTCACAGAAAGAATGTGCAAACCCCACACAGTGAGGGACAATAAATGCTAGCCTTGCTCATGTGATCTGCACCCTGTGAACAACTTTAGTAACAGACATTTGTTGCAAGAGGTTCTCTCACCACAGACTATTTGATACCTGCTTGAAGGATGATAACAAGAGTGGGTAACTATGATTGGGAGACCTGTCTCAAGTGCCGGGAGTAAACAGCAACAGAAACTGTTTTGCCCTACTCTCCTGTTTCTGTGTTATAACTGCTATGTGTCTCAATGCAGGTCAAATTTTGGACAGGGTGTTGGAAGAGGCAAACCCTTCGACCGTGCTAGAGCTGGGGACCTACTGTGGTTACTCGGCCCTACGCATGGTCTGTGTGCTTAAACCTGGTGCTCGCCTGCTGACCATTGAGTTCAATCCTGCCAATGCAAGTGTGGCAAAGCAGATCTTCCACTTCGCTGGAGTTGAGGGCAAGGTAAAACTCCACAAGGAGAAATTCAGTCATTCATTCAAACAAAAATCTACTTTTCCACCTTATCTTATGGATTCCCATTAATTTACTGTTGGCCAATTTCGGTGCAAAGTATCAAAAATTTGATATTTCTGAAAAATACTTTAATGGGATCTGAGAGGTAAATATATTTTCATAATGTCTTTCATGATCTCAGGACATCCCAAAGTGCTTCAAAGCCAATTAAAATACTTCCAGTAGTGGGCAGCCACAGTGTAATAGATGGGAATCACTGATCCACACAGAGAAACAGACCTCAGTATTAAGCTGCCACAAGACAGAAGATCTTTTCATGTCTGAAACCGGTTTCATTATTATTGAGAAAGAATGGGTAAAAAGATTTGCCAGGGTTCTAACTCCTTCAAGAAAACCAAGGCGTCCACTGTTGGAAGGAGTGGGTTCACTTGCAACAGTCCCGTGTGGAGTTCAGCCCACATTGGCTTGAATTGTAATGTGAAGAAAAGGTAAGTGATTACTCTGGGGTAGGGTGAACAGCGGAGTGCGCCATTGGTGAATAGAAGCTGCTGTCCATGACCTTACTGTCAGAAGACTATTAATCTGTTCAAATTTATTTCACAATGAAGTGGTATTTCAATGACAGGGCCAACAATGGGAGCCAAGACCCACTTCTTTCCAGCAGCCTACATGCCAATTTACACAGTTTTGTCCAATATTCTACCCAATCTCTTTATTTATCTCCTGCTCCAATGACTTCAGGTGGAACTTCTGGAAGGTGCATCTGAAGACATTATCCCTCAACTTAAGAAGCAGCACAAGGTAGACACGGTGGATTTTGTTTTCCTCGATCACTGGAAGGACCGTTATCAGCCTGACACCCGACTCCTGGAGGTAAGACTTTGGTTTGCAAGGTCTCATAGGAAGTTGCGGAATGAGGGCCATTCAGCCTATATTGTTGATGTCAAGTAAAAGGAGCAATTCAGGAGAGACCCACATCCTGCCCCATGGTACAGAGCCCATTACTTTATTGTTTCAGTGCTTACCTAGATAATTAGAGTCATAGAATAATACAGCACGGAAACAGGCCCTTTGGCCCAACTGGTCCACGCCAACTCTGTTTCCCAGCGAGCTAGTCCCATCTGCCTGTGTTTGGCCCATAGCCCTCTAAACCTCTCCTATCCATGTACTTATCCAGGTGGCTTTTAAATGTTGCTAATATGCCCGCTTCAACCACTATTTCTGGCAGCTCATTCCAAATACGCACCACCCTTTGCATGAAGAAGCTGCCCCTGATGTCCCTTGAATGAAAGGCTTGACAGAAAAGGAGCGTCCTATGCCCTCTTAAATCTATGCCCTCTTGTTTTTAGCACCCCGGGAAAAAGACTACATGCTTTCACCCTGTCTATGCCCCTCATGATCTATCAGGTCACCCCTCAATCTCCTACGTACCAATTCTTAAATGTGATGGGGGGGGGGGGGGGTTTGCCTTCATCACTCTCTCTGACAGTGAACTCCAGTTCCTCCAACACCTTCTGGGTGAAAATATTGTTTCTCAAATTCCCTGTGATTCTTTTATCTATGTCCCTAGTTATGACCTCTCTGCTAAGGAAACAGGGACCACAGGGAACAGCAAATGGTGGGAAGAGAAACAGAGTCAAATTTTCAGGTCAAAGGCCCTTCATCAGAACTGGGAAGGAGACAAAAGAAGCTCGCTAAGCTGCAGGGAGGGTGGGGGCTGGATGTCTCTGATAGGGTAAAACTGGAGTGACCATGGCGATGAGCTGCAAACAAGGTTATCTGGTCAGTGAGTGAATGGGAGCAGTTAGAGAGTGAGAACATAGACAAAAGAATGGAGGAGTTGAGAAATGCAGAGCAGGAGGACATGCCTGGCAGATCGGGCTGGACATGTCATTATATTTAGAACATAAAAGCAAGGATGTACTGCTGAGGCTTTATAAGGTGTTGGTCAGACCACATTTAGAATATTGTGAGCAATGTTGGTTCCTGTATCTAAGGAAGGATATGCTGGCTTGGGAGAGGGTCCAGAGGAGGTTCACAGGAATGATCCCGGGAATGAAAGGCTTGACGGACGAGGACCGTTTGATGCCTCTGGGCCTGTACTCAGTGGAGTTCAGAAGGATGAGGGGGGATCTCATTGAAACCTACCGGATACTGAAAGGCCTGGATAGAGTGGATGTGGAGAGGATGTTTCCATTAGTAGGAGAGTCTAGGATCTGAGGGCACAGCCTCAGAATAAAGAGACGTCCCTTTAAAACTGAGATGAGGAGGAATTTCTTCAGCCAGAGGGTGGCGAATCTGTGGAATTCATTGTTCATGATGTTTGTTGTTTGCAAATTGGCTGATGTATTTCCCACATTCTAACAGTGTCCACACTTCAAAAGTTGCCATTAATTGTGAACTATTATGGGGTAATCTGAAAGGGATGCAAAAGATGCTCTGTTAAACTGTCCTTCTTTAAGAATACAATTTAAATCAGAGTAGAAAGACTTCTACTGCCAACAACCTGAGGTACAGGCTAATTAATAGGAATGGATTTAAATGTAAAATATAGCTCAAGGTTCCATGCTCTACACCCTGTGATTGCAGAAGGAGAAATACTTGGAATCAAAACAGAAAACTCTGAAAACATTCAGTAGGTCAGGCAGCACCTGACAAAGGGTTTTCAACTTGAAGCATTAACTCTGTTTCACTTTCCACAGACACTGCCTGACCTGCTGAGTGTTTCCAGCATTTTCTGTTTTTATTTTTGATTTCCAGTATCAGCAGGTTTTCAAATGAAATGTTTTGGACTTCCCAGCAACTGTGGTGTGTGTGTGTGTGTGTGTGTGTGTGTGTGTGTGTGTGTGTGTGTGTGTGTGTGTGTGTGTGTGTGTGTGTGTGTGTGTGTGTGTGTGTGTGTGTGTGTGTGTGTGTGTTTGTGGTAAAGTCTTCTTGGACAATTTTGAGATCAAAATTCTTCTACAATCTCTTCCCTATCTGTACCTTCCTTTGGACCAGCGACCCCAGCACCCATTCTTCCAGCTGTTGGACTCAGGATCTTGGAACACACTCCCTACATCTTGAACTCTTCCTTTAAAACTTTAAAACTTTCCCCAAGTGAGCTTCTGGTAGGCTGGCCTAATGTTCCTTAAAATAGCTCATTGTTAGCTTTTGTGTGGCAGCACTGCTGTGAGAACCTTCACACAATGTTAAAGCTGCTGTGTGAGTGCAAATAATGTTCTGGGAACCATTGTAACGGGAAGTGGGGATTGGGAATGTAGAGAGATGGATTAGACTGGGGCTGGCACTCCATGTTGAACAAGCCAGATGTATTTTGAGCAACGTACATACATGGGCTAACACTGCTCTCAGACAGTAATCCTCCAAGTCGCTGTTTGTACAATGCTAACAAATAAATTTGTTTCCACAAATAACCACAGCAGGTTATATGCCTAATCCACCTGAGAGAAGCACGTCACACCTATGGAATGAGTTTCTTTTCTAAATCATTAGCTTATAAAACCTGCCTTGCTTGTAACATCTTTCATTAATGGGAATTTGCAAGGGAAATCTATTGTTAACACTTGAATACAACAGAACTAAAAACTGAGCAGAACTAAAAATGTCACAATCACTTTTGCTTAGCATAAACAAAGACCTCACTTACCAGCTGCTGACTTAATTGAAACAGACTGTTCTTTTATTTTTTTTAATAACCAGTTATAATTGGATTTCACCAGGTGAAGCATATAGCTTTTACACAACTTTACCCAGGGTAATTTCTTTTGTGAGATATCAAATACCTTCATTCTTGCTTCTAAGAACCTAACTCAGCTTTAACTGATGAGAAATCCTGTTGGTATAAAAAACAGCTCCTTTAGGATGTGCTTTAATTTTATGAAGTGTCCTAACCTTACATATTCTATCCCTATGCAGACTATTTATGTTAGTGGAATTGGAAATAAAGTGTGAAAAATAGTCATCAGGCCTCTTATTTCCTTCACACTGAAATATTCTGCCTGCCCAGCATCCATCACCCCAGACTTACGAAGGGAGAGCTGCCAATTCCCTAACACAAAGCTTGGTGTGTACCTTCTTCGATGGCCCACATAATGAATTCAAATTTCACACTGCAGCAATAAAGCAGAAAAAAACATACTCCACTAAACGAGATCCCTCAGAAACCACAGAAAGAAGTGCACTATTTTGAACAATGGTCTGAATGATCACTGTAGTTTTGGGGTGTCATCGTTTGCAGGGAAATGTTTTCTGTGTCCTCCCTGAAACCTCATTCCTTGTGCTTTTTAACCACCATTATCCAACTGTCCTGCTACCTTTGAGGATCTATGACAAAAATTTCAAAGTCTCCCCATACCTCTTGGCAACCTCCCATTTACTGCTTATTACTTTGTCTTGTTGCATCTCCCCAAATGGATGACCTCACATTTCTCTCGACTCAATTCCATTTGCTACTTTCCTACCCAACTGACCAAACTAATTACAAATCCCAGCAGTCTAAGGCTTTCCTCCTGTAAGCCAAATAATTTTGAGTCATAGAGCTATACAGCATAGAAACAGGCCCTTCAGACCAACTCATCCATGCCGATCAAGTTGCCTATTTGAGCTGGTCCCATTTGTTTGTGTTTGGCCCATATCCATCTCAACCTTTCCTAACCATGTACCTGTCTAAATGCCTTTCTCACGTTGTCATTGTACTGGCTCTGACGCTTGTTCCATATACCCACCACCCTCTGTGCGGAAAAACTTGCCCCTCAGGTCCCTTCAAAATTTTTCCCCTCTCACCTTAAATCTATGCCTTCTAGTTTTAGACTCCACAACCCCAGGAAAAAGACTGACCATTTACCTTATATCTGCCCCTCAGCCTCCTACGCTGCAGGGAGAAAAGTCCCAGCCTATCCATTCTCTCCTTATAACTCAAGCCCTCCAGTCCCAGCAAATTCCTTCTGAATTTTTTCTGCACCATTTCCAGCTTAATGACATCCATCTTCTAGCTGGACGACCAGAGATCCTAGTGTGGTCTCATCAATGTCTTGTACAGTTTTTCTATCACCTGCAAACTTTGTTATCATGCCTCCGAAGTTTGCCTATATGATTAATATATATTAAAAAAACACGGGGCCGAGTGTTGAGCCTTGTGGAAAGCCACAATTAACAGCCATCCAGACAAAAACCCTTTGTTTCCTGCCACTGACCCAATTTTAATTTTGATTTGAGGAGGTCTCAGAGTCGTAAGTGAGTGTGGGCTGAATGAGGCTTGTGCTACAGTTCCCCAGGGAAATCCGCCTCTCCTGTTCCATGTCAGTTACTTGACTGGAAATTCATGACCTGCAGATTGAGGATCATGGGATGGGCAAAGGCTTGGGACGTGAGGAGGGAGGCAGTGGTCATGGGTACCTGTGGTTGGGAACCACATGTAAAAACATGATGATGTATGTGTGATTAGCACAGTGTGCACTGATTAGAGTAGTAAGCAATGCGTTAATTTAGCATTTAATGTGGCTCAGACTGAAGGAGTTCACTTGAGTCACTTGGAAAATAGGGAAAGTCACTGAACTAGAATGACCTACAATACACAGTGGGGTAAACAGAATCCATCAGTCTGCATTAAATAAAGGGAAGTGCATAAATATTTGAAAAGCAAAATGCAGATGAGTATAAATACAGAGGAGTGAGACTTTGCTCTCACAGCTCTGGTAAGATAAATGGAACTGTTTTGAGCTGTAAAATTCTACAGTGAAATCACCTGCAGTTCCTATCTTGGGGAAATTCAATATTATAATTTTAATAATTTAATATACAATAATATTTCATTATTTTAAAAACCTGTGCCTTGTATTGCCGATATAAAAAAAAGCACAGACACTAAGGTGTGAGAAAAAGGTATAGATTAGACATGATGAGTGCGTCCAGTGTTGTAACTTCATGTGGACAGGGCTATATTAAACAATTTGGATTTATAAAGAATCTGTCAGGACCTCAGGATATCAAAATCAATACCTAACCAGTAAGTACTCACTGCTGTAGTATAGAAAATGTGGCAGTCAATTTGCACACCCCAAGCTCTCACACCTTCAGTGTGCACAGGACCAGACGGTGTCTTAATGAGCTTGATGGAGGAATAAATATTAGCCAAGACATATCTACTGCAGTCAAATTGATTGCCTATACATCAAGGCCAAGCTATTTAGGTGACGCTTCAGAGAGTGTAATTTAAAACCGTTAAAGAATGAATGCCTTCAAGGAAGGATGAGGGAAGAAAACTGATACATCCTTACTCTACACACAACTCCTGCGTAGAATTGGACAAACACCAGTCACCTTTCTACGAATTCTCAGAATGCTTGGGGTTAATTTCTACATTCATAATATAATGCTAGATCTGCTCAATTTTCAACACTGGGTCTGGCAGAGAAGCAAGATCTACAAATAAGCTTTTTTATTTCATCGATCTGAAGTGCTGCAGCTCTCAATGCCAGAATAATACTGCTTCTTAATCAAATTCTCAGCCTTCTGCATTTGTTGACCATTCTTTCCCTTTTCTCTAGGAATGCAGTCTGTTGAGAAAAGGCTCAGTTCTCCTGGCAGACAATGTAATTTCGCCAGGAGCTCCAGAATTTCTGCAGTATGTGCGTAACAACCCTCATTATGAATGCACACACTATGCTTCTCACCTGGAATATACAAAGTTAAAAGATGGAATGGAAAAAGCTGTTTTTAAGGGTTAAATGTGTAAAATCTAAGATTGTAAAAGTGCTCATTGCTTATCGTGTGTTGTTATACCATGCATGTGCACTTGAACAACTCCAGACTGGAGCCCCTCAGGTCATCTAGAACACCGAACATTTGTGCTTAAATAATAAACCTCAGTCCCATTCGTTGGAACCTGTTCAGTTGCTTCTTGAAACCCAACACCTAGTGTGTCCTCTGTTCTCGATCGACAGCAACGTGGAACGAGGCAAGTCGTTTTTCTCCACTTTTCTGCAGCTGCCTCCGAGTCAGATTGAGTAAGGGGTGTGGGGGGAGAAAGACTTACAAATTACCAATGATTGGGCTTGGGTTTTTAATGTTGTACCCAAACAGACCCCCTGAGTGTTCAGCAACAGCAGCAGGGCTGGTGGTGTGACTGGAATTCCTGACCGTGCTCATGTTACTAATGAACTTGACATGAATGGTATTGGACAAGAGTCAAGGCTGTGCTTTGCCAAACAGGCATTTCAATCTGAGCCAATCCTTTCATCTTTACCCTTGTCAGATAAGAGGCTTTTGTCGCATTTCTCCAGTGGAACATTAGTTGAAAGCACCATCTGTTGCAGCTACAAGCCACACAGCACAAGCTTAAGGTTGCATTCCAGCCGGGGCAGAGTTTGCTGACTGTGGCCAAGGTAGCAGTTGTGATAATTAATCTTAGAGCAAGGTCTAGGGAAAGCTGCAAAAAAAAATCATTACATTCCTGTAGCACCTTCAACAGAATAAAACATGTCAAAGGAACAAAATAAAAGCTTAATCCTGAGCCAACAGAGGAATTAGTCATAATAAAATAGTCCAGTTGAAGGATCTCGCCCCAAAATGTCGACTGTCCACTTCTCTCCACAGATGCTGTCTGACCCATTGAGTTCCTCCAGCATCTGCAGTCTCGTGTCTCCATAATAAAAACAGTGCTGGAAATACTCAGCAGGTCTGGCAGCATCTCCAGAAAGAGGAACAATTACCATTTCAGGTCCAGGACTCTTCTGTGACACAGTGACTCAGCTTTCCAGCCTCCACAGTTCTTTAATTTTCATTTCTGGTCACCTGCCTATCTGACTGATTCCTCAGTAGCTTAGTCAAGGAACATCTTAAAGTGGAGCTTGGGGGGAGGGAAGGATGAGGCAGGTGATGACAAGTTGCTAATGGTAGCCAGGAGATTTGGTGGGGTGGAGAGGGGCGTGCACAAGATCCAAGTTGGAGAAATGCAAGATTGTAAGACTGAGGAAACACATTCATAAGCACACCCATAAACACACCATTATGCTATGTGCCTGTGTTGCTGCAGCAAGTAAGCTTTTCATTACACTTATGCATACAAGTACTTGTGCCAATGACAATAAATTCGATTTTGACCACAAGTTCCACCTTGTGGGGAAAAATAGCACCATAAGAAATATGTCCATGGAGTTCCTTGCCAAACAAACATTGGTCTGTTGGATTCCATGATCTAATTTCCATTATTAAATTTAAACCTTGCTCAAGAATACCAGATAGTTGGACACATGGCCATGCTCTGTCATTCAATATCATGCCGAATTTTCAATCTCAACTCTCTGCTGCCCTAGCGCTCATTTTCCTTGATTTGATTGGTCTTTAAAAAATTTATTGATTCCATATCTTCATGCATCCAAATGAAGTAACTTCCGAACTTGATGCTAAATCATCAATCTCCTGTTCTTGAGAATCTAGCCTGGGGAAATTGACTTTTACCTCAAATAGATTAATGACTTCATTATGACAGAAAAACAATGCTGATATATCCCAGAGAATCAAACTGGTACAATAAATCATTTTATCCCAAATTAGCTGCAACCCTGAAAGGCAGATTTATCCCTTCTTGGGTCCCTAACTGTACACAATACTCCAGCTACGGAGACCAGAGCTTTACATATTTCCTTCCTCTTCCTTTTCGACTCTGCAATAAAGGCTGACATGCCGTTTGGTTTCCTAATTGCCTGCTATTTAACTTTATGATTCATATACAAGGACCCCCATGCATAACTTATTATCCTAAATAGACACTTGGATATTCCATGACAACTGGCAGAAACATTATAAGTGATTATTTCCAAGAATCCATGATTAAATACAATTAAGGATGAATTTAATCAGAGACTTAATTGGAATAGCTGCAGTAATCATTGCCAATTAAAAAACAATTTCTCAATTAAAATTTAGTTTTCTGAAACTACAAGTATATTTGCTTCCTCTCAAATAATTGTTTTTTCAATTTGATTTGAAAGCATTCTTCAGTATTTTGAATTAAGGATCACTCAGTACTGTGTCTTCAGCATCCAGTTATTAAATCGAGAAATGTTAACTCACTTAGTGAATGTTCTCATAATAAAGCAAAAGCAATCTGGAAATGCATACACAATCCCGAGAGAAATTCGGTTCAATCTTTTATTTCAGCAGATGAAATCAACTTCATGGAATTGTCATTTGGAGTCTGGTACACTTCAATGTGGATGCTACATTAACTATTTCAGCCAGCATTTCTCCAGCACAGCACACTGCCTTGATTTTTCAGATGTACATCTTTATTGCAAATAACAAGAAACAAACAGAACTCATTTAAACTTGTACTGGTGTTAAAAACAGTCCAATGTCTGGCTGCTTTCTCCCTCCATTCCTGCAAAACACAACCGCTTCAAATGTGTTGCCTGTATGCAAGTTGCCATGGTGAGAGATATCCCTGCTGGGTTCATTTTACTGTAGAAGCAAGTGTTTTGTCATTTCAATACAGCAGTCCAGCTAAAGATATTTTTATTTCAAAATTCCTGTACTCTTAGAAGTTCATTGGAGGCAAGCTTTATATTACTAAATACTTTATTTCAAATACAGTCATTACATTAGAAATGACAGTGATTTTTGTTCTGCTTCTCCACCCCGTTACTGGATGTTGCAGAAACATGTTCTGATCTCACAACAGCATCTGACACCATCAGTCTTGGGACTAGTTGTTTGGAGGTGGAAGACGTATTTTCCATCTTAGTTTTGTGCACATGGTTAAGACGAGTAGCTGTGGATGGACGTGCAGGATTTGTGAGCCACTAAGCGGTGATGTTTGCTGTCATTGATTCTGTAGAAGCCATTGACTCAGGATGCTTACCTGTAGTTGCAAGTCTGCAACAGCACTTTTCAGACCACAGTACACGATATGATCCAGAGTTAGTCCCAATAGTTGCAGATGCATAGTTTAACCGGGTAAGAGAATAAGTATTTATATTTTTGGAAGATCCCAAGTTTGATGTCCAGTTTGTGCTGAGCTGGTGAATTCACACAAGGTGATACTAGTGCAAGTGGCTTTACACCCTAAAGGGAAAGACAAGGGAACATCTAGCTTTAGATCACTGTCCATCAATTAATGCTGGAAGTGCCCATGTGACTGTTGGACAAGGTCAGGAAATAAATTACGTACATTATGAAAAACTACTTGTTTGAACAACAGGAGGGTGTGTGGTCCTCTTGAATACCAAAAGGAGGCAAAGGGAGATGGTGATAAGGTGCAGCAATTTGGGTGAAGTAGCTTCTGGAAGTTCAAACTATTTCAAAATACTTAATTGCACTCAAATTATAACTGTGCTGCTCCACTAAGTCTATAGAAGCCGATGACAACGTTCTTTAAAAGGACAAAAAACTGAATTATTACAGATTTCATCTTTACAATTGTGACCACACATCAGATGTGAAACACTTTAGGAAATCCCGCAGGTTAAAAAGGTGCCATTTCAATTTAATGAAAGGCAGGATTCTGACGTGGAGGCGTTCAGTCATAATCCCGTGGATGGTAGCTTTGTAGCATTGAATCCTCAGCCAAGCACATCAAATGCAATGAAAAACTAAAGTAACTGTAATGCAAGTGCATTTAAACAACTTTTCCCGAATGGGGTCTTCACAGAATTTGAAAAGTCTGTAAATATGGAAAACTTAAGTGATGTCTCAAGTTACTTGGTTGGTTGGGTCCAGGGGCATACAACTCAGCTACAACATTCTTCATAAGTAACAAAGGTGTATGAATTAACCCTCATGGTACTTTGGCTGGTTTTGAACTGAGCTTTGGTATCAGACCAACTGGTGAACTCAGGTTCAAGTTCACCTGTGAACAAACAAATTGTGTACTTCAAAATAAAAAGTTTGATTCTGATATTGGTTCCAACTTCCAAATGCATTTTGCAAATGCTTAAAATTTTTTAATCTTTCTTCTAAAAAAAAGCTTTGTGGGAAATCCAAAGACATATTTAATAAAAATCCTAAGGCTTTGAAGAATGGAACAACTAATGTTCAGTGCTGCTCCTGCAAAAGGCAAATTTTCATGGCATTTATACCCTATGTATGCCCATGACAATAAACCTGAACTTATGCAACTCCACTGGAAAGTCTGAAATGCTCCATAATGAACCCGAATGAGATTTTGCTGCATGTTTGTGTGCAAAAGCATTCAGGAAATTTGTTGTTCAGTTTTTTCATCCAGTGTGCTATGGTCTGCTCTGTACAACAGCCACAGGTAGGGTTACTCATCTTCAAACTTTACCAAGGTCTTGACTGTGGGTTGCATGTACAATGGGGAACACGTGTATAGGGTCTGAAACAAGATAACCATAGTTACCTACGGAGAGAAGTTCCTTTCAGCTCCTAAATGAGCCATTTTTCAAGGATCCAGAGAAGATTGTTAAATCAATCTCTGGTATAGGCCATCTGGGGTTTGAACAGTGGAGTGCATTGATAAAGTTAACCTTGGTCAGTTGAAATTGCATAAATAGCAACCAGGTGTGGAAGGTCTGTTTGAGGGTGCGGCTACAGGTTCCTTCTCCTTACGAGCAGATGGACAGCACCACCAGTGAAGGACACCTTACTTGCCAAACTTGGTAACAGGTGGAATCAAAGGTGGTCTACGTGACAAGGAAACTGGAACACTCTGAGTCAGCAGGACAGGAACTGCAGCTGGGAGGAGGACAAGACTAATCACTTCCATCAAGCCCCGACATCAGACAACGAATAGATGGAATAGACGCAAGTTTCAGTCAAATAATTTGACTACTGGGATTTCAATGCCAACTTGGAAACTTAAGTTAATAACATGTTGTGTTGAATGTGAAGTTTAAGATAACACAAACCAAATAAATAATCTTAAGAAATACTGACATTTCTATTTGCAAAAGTCCCAGGGAATGAAAGGGTTAATGTTGGATATCCAGGGAAAGTCCCACACCTCAGCCATTAAGGGTGTAATGATCATGTTGCAAGATGGTTCTGGTGGGATGAAACGCTTGTTGAACAGGAGCGGGTTTGGGTTGGACGCATCTTAATGAGCAGCTTGCTTGTTGCAACAGTTAACCTAAGGCAAGGGAAAAGCAATGTGGCTCAGAAATAGGAAACATGGAAGCTGAGTTGATGACAATGATGTGTATTGTTGAATTAAGGACATCTGTAAATTTGGTGTGTGCCAAATGAGTTTGTATCAACAAATGATAGTCTATTATGGATGTGAGATACCAAGGGTTGCTCACATTAGTCCCTACAAGACGACTGCCAATTTGCTGAGATTGTTCATGACTTGATCTTTGCTGCTAACTCACTCAGGTGATTTGTGTACCGTATCGCTCAAAGTTGATGCCAGGGTAAATTGACATACACCACGCTTTAGCCTCAGCACATTCATTATGTTCAGTTTCCCCGACATTGATATGATGGAGGTGAACAGTGCTATAAGGTGTCTTGCTGACTCTGGGATTAAGGCCCCGTGCTTCGAAGTAGTCAGCCAATTCTGCAGCTTTATCACTCAGTCTTCCTCAACTCAGTAAGTTGTAGCCTTCGGTCATAAGCTGATGTCATCCATATTAGTTGGACCGAATAAAACCACTCAGTTTGGTTTAGGAACTCGTGTATATCCAGGCTTCTGTAGCCATGGCCGGATCCCAATAACCAGGAAGGTGCATACACAGCTAATACATTAAATAAACATGACAAAATGGGCACCATCACTAAAGTTCCTTCAACATGATCAGAACTGTAAGGCAGCACAATATCAAATTCTGAGGTCTGGCTCAGCAACTAAAACTTGAAGAGCTTAGCTGAGCATTGGATAGTAATCCATAGAAATGAGCCACACAACCCTAATGAACGATTTGAAGCAGTAATCATTTCCAGGCATTGTTTATTGAAAACACACCAAGTTGATAATTCTACAAACCTGGTTTAACAAGCTTTCTATTTGCTGCAGGGTATTAGTGGAATTAAACATAATACATTCGGTCTCTGTAGCATAGTTCTAAGAAAGCATAAGTCATTGTTAAGTGTAATTTATATTACAGTGTAATGCAATGCAATATCCACCAGTATAAACTACAGTTATGCTAAGAGTAATATATTATATATATATTTATAAAAACACATTATCTTTTTCTACCATGAAAAGTTTAAGGCACATGATAGTACAAACACATTTGCCACTAATAACCAGAAGTTTCCAGAAATCCAAACAGTAATATCTACAACCAGAATGGCAGACCTTGCTTACTGATTCTTCAAAGCAGTCAACTGCAGCACATACTACACAAAAGAAATATAATTAAAGGTCACAAACAGCTCTTATAAATGTTCTTAGAGACCTTCTCCATTTTCCAACCCTTTGGTAACAAAAGAGAATTAACAGCAAATGTTGTGTCTATACCATCCAATGACACCGTTTTGGCAACTGACGTATCCCAGTTCAACCATTAGGTAGATTATCTGAAAGAAACTTCAAAATTATCTCCCCTTCCCCAAAAGAAAAAAAATCATCACAGTTCTGCTTCAAAATGGCATTGCAAAAGTCAAGCCAATCAGCATTGTTAGACATGATGGATACATACTGTACATGCCAGTTATTATGAATGCAAAGTAAACTTCAACTCTTCTTGAAATAGTTGGCATTTAACCTGTGTGCTTTCCAGTGACTTGGGTTGAAAGTTCACAGTTTAAAACTCGACTGCAATTAGTAAAAGTCAACTGGAACTTCACAATATTTTTTTGGAGTAAAAAGACGCATTACAGTTCAAAGTACATACACAAATTTAATTGCACTGAAACAGCACCTTTAATTCTTGGATATATTTAGTGGGTATGTTGCTGGGGCAGGGGAAGAGGGGAAAAGCCTTTCTGCTGCTTTGTTACACTGGTCTGATCCAGCACCAAAAGTCATCAGTGTCATGCTGGTTTAGAATTTACAAAAGATGAAGTGGATCATAAATCAGAGCATCCCAATAATATTCAGGGTTTAAATTGTAATTCCACAAGCAGTAAAAATCCAAAGCAGAACAGGGTACATTTACAAAATGGGGAAAACGTTTAAATGCCACCCAGGTATTAAAATTCCCTTCCACATTCAAAGAATTGGCACAATTCTGCCCGTCAATTGAAATATTTTGTACTTTCTTAATGGAACATGTAACATCTCAGTTATAACTGTATATATACACTAATTCAATAAATCTAGTGGTGTAAGTAAAGTTAGGTAACTTGGGTGATTAACTTCAAAGCCTTCCTGTCTCACATATCAAACTTCTTCCTTTGACTTATTTTCTCCCTTCCTCCCAGCAGCTGTGCCTCGTCCTCAACTTCACTCAGAATAAAATGCCACCATAAAAACAAACACAAATTGAAACTTGATTTTCACAATCCAAAATCCAAGTTCTAGCAAAATTATGGTAAATGGTTTCAATCGTGGAAAAGCTATTCTGAATCCAGTTCTGAAAAGCATAGAAAAGTTGTGTTTTGTGTTTTTTTTTAAAAAAGAAACACCCTCTTGGCTTCCTGTCTCTTCACCACATCACATTCTCTTCACCTTTCACACTACCCTCCAGAAGATCAATGGAGCCAACCAATCTAAAGCTCATTTTTGGCCCAGGGTTGCCGCATTTGGAGACTGGTTTGCAACTTGCGATTTCCCCCCCCCCCCCCCCCCCCCCCCCCACCCCACCCCACCCCCTCTGACACCCCTGGAAAAATGTAACATTTTAAAATTGGAACAATTGGGACTTGTCTGCTCCTCTGTCAATTTAGTTGATAGCTTCAATGAAATGAAGTCCTCCAAATCTAACGGCAATGGTGAATAATGAGATCCTCTGTATAATGTTCATGACTGCTGCACTTCATGCCTGGAATAAATAAATTTGGGAAAAGATAAACAAGTCACACAATGTGGAACTAGATCAGCATCTTCAAGTTATGTCTTCTCCTGTTTGTCACTGGACACATTACTGGATTCAATGCCACCTGCTATACATCGTAATTTTTTTTTGCCAGAAGTTATTTTCTTAAACAGGAAAAAAATCCTCTTCTCTGAAATAAATCCTTGCTATCTTTTGGTAAGCAGTTTTCCTGTTCAAGGTCAGTTCCCAGTCTGTAACATTAAGAGGGCATCCTGGTTTATTAGGTGAATTTTAAGATTATTGAAACAAAACTGGATAATCCCACATCATCCCTACTTTGTCATTTACATAAATTTACTGATCAGCTTGCTGACATTTTTGTTCAAATTTTCAGCAATTTAAGCACCTATTCCTTTATACCCATTACACTTCCTGGCACAGGCCAAACTGCGAGCGCTGCTTATCTGAATTAGAACAGGCCAGAATTGAGATATTTTGTGTCTAAGCTAATAAAGACTGTGTAGCAAGTTGGTACAGGATCAATTTTCTTTTTGGCAAAACAGTTAACTAACATCAGCAGTACCATGGACTCTGGCTTGGAATTAAGCTGTTTCAGTAGTGCAACACAATCCAAGAGTCCTGAAGAAAGGGATAAACTAAGTGGAGAGACCAGTTTAATTCTAGCTTCATCTGTGGGCAAACTCTTACAATCAATAATGCATGATCAAATTATCTACCATTTTAACAATACACTGCACATCCAAGTGCAACCAGCAAGGCTTTGTTAAATGGACACCACGTCCGTCCAGTTTAATGGATGTCTTGGAAGATGCGTTTGATAAAGGGAATGCACTGGAAGGTGGACGTTGAAAAGGTATTTGATCAAATGACTTTGATTGGTAGCTTGTCTATAAAAATATAGACTAACAAGAGATGTAGCAATAGGATAAAGCAAACCACTAGAAGGGTTAGAAGGACAGAAATGTGAGCTGAATGAGCATGCAGACTTGGATCTTGGACAGAAAAACAGTGCTTGAACAATGGAAACATTGAATGGATAGAAACAACAATACAAAACACAATTCTACAACTGCAAGTAGACAAAGCTTAAATGATCAAAGATTTTAGGTTTATTAACGAAAGTATGCAAGACAAAAAATAGAGGAACTATGAATTTCTACAAGTCAAAAGTTAAGTGCACAGTGAAGGATACAACAAAATTTTTCTGGGATGAGTCAGAATGACTAGTGAGGAGAGACAACGACGATTGGACATGAAGGTCAAAAGAAGACTGAAGTGAAATTCATTAAAGTAATTTCTAAAAGGAAAATTTTATCTTTTTGCTATGCCTTAAACTTACAGGAAGGAGCAATCCTTACTCTAGTTTTGTAATTCAGAACCTACTGCTGGGATAGTCTGGCAAAAATAACATTTCCTTAATTGAACAATACATGATAAAATTAAAGATTTTTAAAACTCATTTCATGCTGACTGCAATGGTAATTTAGAAGTAAATGCATATTTTAAATTCAATTTATCTTGATAATCAGTGGCATTTACAAATCTAGGAAAGAGACAAGTGACAAAGCTAATAGTTGAACAGCAATAATGATTCAAATTGTAGACAACATCACATAAAAATAAAAATCTATCAACATTAAACTAATTAGAAAATGATTTAAGTGTTCAGATCCAAGTATTTTAAATTTGGCAACAATCTCGGCTGATTCTTCACTAAATACTAATGGAATGCTACACCGTCAGAGGTGCTGGGGTTCAGATGAGCTGCTGCAGGGCCTTAACCTTTTGTGGAGTGCTGCTGAAAGAGTGGCGATTTTGCTGCCCTGAACTATCAAGAACAGTTTTACTGGCTATTCAGCAGATTGTGTTTCAGTGACCTTGCGTACAAACATTGGTTATAAGGATCGAAAAAAAACATTTTTACAATAGAACAAATGTTTACAAATCGAAGAGGCAGTTGAAACTGACCACCTTGTCTCACTCAGACGTGCCAATGTTGGAGATCACTTGGGAAATTGGAGAAGCAGAATTGGAATATTATTGTCACACGTACCGAGGTACAGTGAAAAACTTGTCTTGCATTCTGTTCATGCAGATCAATTCATTGAGGTAGTACACAGTAAAACAATACAGAATGCAGAGTAAAGTGTCACAGCTACCAAGAAAGTGCAGTGCAGGTAGACAATAAGGTGCAAGGTCATAACAAGGTAGATTGTGAGGCCAAGAGTCTATCTTATTGTACTGGAGAACCGTTCAAGAGCGGGATAGAAGCTGTCCTTGAGCCTGGTGGTACGTGCTTTCAGGCTTTTGCATCTTCTGCCCGATGGGATGGGGGAGAAGAGAGAATGTCCAGGTTGGGTGGGGTCTTTGATTATGCTGGCTGCTTTACCGAGACAGTGAGAAGTATAGACGGAATCCATGGGTAACGGAATCCTTGGGTAGCATTATCCCCACAACATGCTAAAACAATACGCCCAAATTTGCATCAACCATCAAGAACCTTGAGGTCTTTTGAAGGATGGAAAAAAAATACATCTTAAGTTGGAAAAAAAGCCAAGTGAAGAATTAAGAAAATGAATAAGGTCTCTGCTTTAGTAGCTCTCCAGGAGACAGGCTGCACAATCTGAAAATGTCTTGATTCTTGGGTTTAAAAGTTGAGGCAAATTTAAAGCTCAGGGTAATGGCAAAACTAAGTATAGCATCTGAACTAGAATCCATACTAGCAGTGTGGAGGCAAGGTAATGAAGAAGTGAATTTTGACTGGCAAGTGGCAAAGGGACATTAGATGTGAACCGTGTTAAGAATAGGTGAGATCAGCTCTTAACCTGTTTTCTATCACTACGATGTGACATAGACTAATGGATTTCATTGACAATAACTATAAACCCATGTGGTGTCACTTGCAAATCTTTAAACCAAGACACTAATATCAAAACTTGTTTAACTGGTTAGTTGTCTGATTTTGCTTGAAAAACCATTTTGACTGCCAACTTTGTCCACATTACAGGTACTGAAGTGAATTCCCAAGATTTAAGAATTTTGCAGCAGTCAAGTTCCTGTAAAGTTTTCATTGAGCTAATCTAATAGAAATCACACTGAACAATTACAACTTCCAATAAGCGAGACTATGCCCAGTGTCTGCAAAGCATCAGAGGTTAGGTGACTTGACTGTCCATACCCCTGGCTACCAACAGAATGAGCATACAGCTGGCAATTGCAATTGGAGGAAACCAAGAAGCAACTGCTGTGAAATTGGAATGGTTGTAACTGGGAACATCTGGATGGCAGTGGACAGAGCAGACCGAAGTTGTGTGCACACGTACATACACGCAGGCTGGCAACCCCCAGTACTTCATCCAACTCAGGTGTTCAAATATGATCCAAGACGTGGAGGAGCTTTATACTCACTCAGGATCCATTCCTTTGGTTGACAGAATATGTTCAAGGATGAAAAGTACGGATGGTTGTTGCTGCCCTAGTTCAAGTCCCAAGAGCAGCTAAACCAGCCTGGGCAAAACACCAAGGCATCAGGATGAGAACTATCATCACTGCAAGCAATCAATGGAAGTCGCCCATGTTACTGATGGTACATTTACAGGTTGCCTGAGTGATAGGCAATTGGCAGACTTGCTGTTAACCACATCCAACAAAGCAAAGAGGCAGTCTTGGACAGCACGGAAATTATTGGACTCCTTTCAATTGTTATGCAATGGACACTGCCAATAAAAGGGTAATATTGTTAGTGAGTGGTCACTCCCTGTGAACACCATGGTACTACAGGCAGCCAATGTAAAGAACTGGTGCAGTGTGACATGCCAGAGCCACGCTGTGATCAGAAATACATGTACCCGTGATACAACACACACAGATCTAGGACTGGAATTATGATGCAAATAAAATCCACAGAAAAATAACCTTCCAAAAGCATGAAGTAAGTCACACTTGTGAAGCAGGGAATTATTTTTGCTTAAGAACTTTCAGAAGAGTAATTTGTTAATTCCTTAAAGCCCTGAATGTAGGGGGTCATCTTAAGGAAAAAAGGAGTTTAAAAAACAGGACATTTCTGAAGTCTGCTGTGATTTGCCTGGAAATGGAAGGTTTAACAACAGCATGTGTAGGCACTGGCACAATAGGACAGAAAGTATCTGCGGTTATTTGCAAGTGCTGAAAGATCCAGTCAAAGTGTCACAAAACTCCAGAAAATCCTGCGTAATTTGCAATGTGAAGTTACCATTTGAAATGGGTGAAGTATAGCCCTGATTAGTTTCTTTAAAATAATAAATAGGTCTGCAGTGCAAGGTTTAAAACAGCTTCAAAAAATTTACTTTTTAAGAACAATGTGGCTGTTCTAATTCAGACTTGCATCTTGTAATAAGGCGATCTATCATGCCCAAGCACCTTGACATACCTGATGCAAGGAATTATTAACTCACTTCACTCCAGTGTGAGAATCCCTTACACTCTGGGGGTATCCAACAGCCATGAAATAAATATATCACTTATAATTATAAGTGGCGGCTGGGGGAATAATTTTGGGCTACATACACAAACACCCTGCTCCACATCCCTACCATGGAATCATTGCTTGCTCCTGGTGGAAGTTAAATGGAATACTGCTTAAATTAAGGCCTTTATTTCTGTGATTGAACAGCATAGATTTAACTTGCATTCTAGATATATTTGATATATAACCAAGTTAGCTTGTAGGAGAGGAAAATAGCTTGTTTGCAAAAATTTGAGGCATCTCAAGTCTTTTCTGATGTGAATAGAAACAGAATATTAAAATAGATGTTTTTGTATAAAATAGCAAGATTCTTGAAAGATCTATTTGCAATAATGTCCTTCTAATTCCAAATGAAGTGGAAGTACTAGGAAACAACAGCACAAATTTGTCACTGTGACTTTAAAACAATTTATATGATTTACAGTTTTACTCCAATGTAATTAGAGGCTAGCACGTGACTAGACTATGAATCAAATCAGGTGATTGCAACCCAAAGACACCTACCATGCATGCACTTAGACCCAGGAGTCAACGGGCTGAGGTTTAGTGTCATGAGCATCCACAAGATTCATTGAGGCCCTATTAATCCTGTCAATGTTTCTCTTATTTGTATCATTCTGTGGCAACAGGGAAAGGGTTAATTGCAAGACAGCTGGCCTTAAAACAGGTATAGATAAAGGCAAGTTAGTTTAAAATGAAAGCAATAAAGTATACTCAACAGTTCAGAGATCAAGACCACATAAAAATTTCTAAATGTGGAATTTGCATCAGAATTTAGCCAGATATCGGTGTTGACATTCAACACTAACTGCAGATTTCTTAATATTTTCAATACACAAAGGAGATAGAATGGAAACTACAACTTCACTTGACAACTGAATTAAAATATTAAAGTGAAGTTTCAAATCCATGGCAGCCTTGATTGAAAATAATAAACATCTCTGCGCTACCACAAAATATTTAATTTAATTATGTTAAATTAAAAAGCATTCCATTCTGGAATATTTATTCTCCTTTCCCTTCATGTTTACTTTATGGATACATTTTTCCAAACACCCTTGGTAAAAATAATAAAAATTTGGGTTAACAAAATTTGAAATAACCATGGATTCAAGATGATCATTTTCAGTATAAAAATGCGTCAAAAACCATTCCACCCAAAAGGTAGTGACTGATTATGATTGAGCCAGCAACATCATTTACTGAGTGTAAAAATCATCTTGCAATAAGTCCAACAAAAAGTATAAAATCTGCAGTTGATAACAATTACATTAGGTTGGACTGCATATTATTCAGCAGTATCTCAAGAACAGTTCTTTCCCAATACCTCTCATGAAGTGTGTAATGATCATTCTAGCCACAGAATCATGCTGATCTATAAGATTACACTACTTTTTAAAAAATATATATATTTAGCTTACTAATAATGCCTTCACTTTTGGAAAGTAATATTTTGCTGAACAAAACATTTTATCCAGTTCCCAAACCTGAATGTGATATGCTCGCTTGCAAATCTGAGATGGTTATGCAGAGGTCTGATGCAATTAGGAGAGATCAAACAGCTAATCTGGTGATGCAAAGTCACCACTACTCTCAAACGTTTACAAAACTCTGTGAAACTAAAAGCTACTTTAAAAATACATTTTTGTGTGGTCTTGACATTTCTGGAGCAATGAGGACACATTTCATGCAAAATTTACGGACACACTTAAGCATCCTTCTGAATGAGGAAACATTAAACATTCATGCAAATAGCTAACAAATCAAACACAGAAAGAGTAACTGCAGGATAAGAGGTTTATAAGAGAGCAAGAAAGCAGATAAAGCACAGAGGTTACCACCAACTAAGACACTGAGCACAGAAATCATTATTCCCTTCAGAACTGCTAACTGCATCAGCATTTATGAACAGATGTCATAAACAATAACCATTGCCATCAAAACATGCTACAAAGGTAATATCTAAATGCAAATGTTTGTTCCAACAGTGCTACTGAAAATGGGTTCCATTATCAACAAGATCTGCCTCCTATATGTGACAGCATTTTAAGCTCATTGCATCTGAAGTACAACCGACTGTAACGTAGCCTACCCGCAATGGCTGCCGCTCAAAAGCATCCCCAGAAATATCTGTAGTCTTATATTTGCGTTCTTTCTCCCTTCGATCCAAAGTAGAATACGTATCTGTGGTGACAAATATATAATTCAAATAGAAAGTCAATGACCTTTTGCACTATATGCATTGATTTGTCATCAGTATTGTGTTTATATCATTAAGTACATTGCATTTTCAGATAAGACAAGGAAACCAGACAAATTCGCATCCAGTTCGCTTAGCGCCCAATGCACATCAAAAAGGTGAGATACCAAGGCACCACTGGCCCTGCTCCCCCAAGCAGATTTTGGATGGAATCAATTAAGCCAAGTATAGGAAAGAGGCAGGGAAAGAATGCAGTGGAAGGATGTGGAGTCATCTGTGGACACAATATACTAAGGGCATCAAAAGTGCTCATTGTAGAAAAATTCCTAGACAAGTACAATGTGCATTATAGAAGTTTAGAGGTCAATAAAATCAGGGGAATTCAACACATTACAAAGTGTTTACTCCAAAATTAAAATGACATGTCAAAATATTTTGCAATAAAAAAGTTATTATTCAAGTTAGATAAAAAGTATAGTTTAATTAGAAAATGCTGCAGGAAAATTTCCCAGTTCTGATCGATGGTCATCCACCTGAAACGTTAACTGTGCCTCTCTCTACTAATGTTGTTTTATTTCTAAGCATTTCCAGCATTATTTTTTTCTTCCAAGATTTCCAGTACCCACAGTACTTTGTATTGCAGCTCATTGCAGTACCAGATTTCCACAGCCAGAGGCTGCAGTTGAATTGCTTTGAAATGTTTCTGTTGCTACTTCAAGTACTGCAATGCAATCTGAAAACAGACCACACCCTAAAAAAATCTAAACTCTAATTAGGGGATTTCAACCCCTTACTGAGCACTCAGTCTCAAATTAAAGCATTTTTGTTAGCTTATTTATCTGGAGCCAAACCAAATTATTAGCTGTTGAGATAAATAAAATGCATGCTGCCTTATGGATTAAGTGCTGCAAGATCATTTCTCACTGCTTTAAGCATGGGCATGAGGAATGCAAGCAAGAGGAATTCTTGAGGTCAAGAGCAAGAGGAATTCAAAGCCATATTTACCTGGACCAAACTGTTCCATGGGTATCATTTCACCAGACCATTTGTTACCTAAAAATAGAACTGACCATGAGGCTCCTAGAATGCAAAAGCTGTATCTGCTTGCTGAAGTCAATGAACTTCCAGCATCCAATGTCAAAACTTTGAGGAATTGCAGGGCATTTTAGAAGTTCTAACAATCTAACAGTTCAAATATTTTACTCCCTTTAGAAATATGCAACAGTCACAAGTCTATTTAGGCAACATGGTGTGTTAAAGAACATGTTCTGGAAATATCCTTACTAGCAAAGTCAGAAACAAACCTGCTGTTTACACATTGATGCAATCACGAAGGCGGCAAGCCAACAGCTCTATTTCGTGAGGAGTCTGAGGACATTTGGTATGTCACCAAAAACTTACAAATTTCTATATATGAACAGTGGAGAGCATTCTGACCGGTTACAGCACAGCCTGGTATAGAGGCTCCAACGCACAGGATTGCAAGAGCTTGCAGCATCCATCATTAAGGACCCTCACCACCCGGGACATGCCCTCTTCTCATTACTACCACCGGGGAGGTGGTACAGGAGCCCGAGGACCCACACAACAATTCAGAAACAGCTTCTTCCCCTCCACCATCAGATCTCTGAACAGTCCATGAACACTAATTATTTTTTTCACTATTTATTTTTGTAATTTTGTCTTTGCCAGATACTGCAGCCGCAAAACAACAAATCGCACGTCAGCATTACCAATACAGGCTCTGTTGGATGACAGAAAACCACATCTACCCCTTGGTAAAATACCTACGTTGACCTCTGCATTTCCACATTCTTCAAGAATTCTATGGTCCAACAGCCATCTCAGTTCTAAACTTACTTCAAGGTATCACAGAACTGGCTTCAACATTTTCACCACATTCAAATACACTTTAAAAATAAATTAAAAAATGAATAATAAAAAAATAATTAGACAATCTACTAATGACATTTAAAACAGATTAAAAAATAAAAATTATGTAAATGACCTTTCTTCTTTCGTTCTGCTCCACTGGCAGATGCCACAGGAGAACAGTGACTGGATCACTGGCAGAAACCTGTTAGTAAGCTTGAGGAGTGACCTTGGATAAGCATGCACTGAAGTCCTTGTTCTGGTATTTACATTGGTAGTTTGCCCCAGAACTGTAGGCAAAACACTACATCCTGGACCACAGGCATCCAACGACAAAAGGCTGCTCATTTTGCATGTCGTTATAGATGGTCAGCCCCTGGTATTCCTTCAGGGATTCAATCCAACACTAGTCTCATCCTGTTACTCTCCCACCACCTTCCCCTAAATGCCCTTCACATTCTCTTTTGGACCCTGCATTAAAATCATGCTTATACTCTTTTTATAATACTACACTCATCTCAGACTCACCTCCCTGGTGTCCACCTGCTTTCTACAGTCCTGTAAAACATTCTCAACTTCTCCACCAATATAGAGAGAAGTACAAGAAATCATCCTTATTCCAAAAATCTCACTGCTTCTAAAAGCTGCAAATATATCTGAATGATTCTAAATGCCCACTGGAAAAATATGATGCGAGGAGCAATAAAATACTTCACAACCAGAATTGTCCGATTGTTACTTTTAGTTGCAGTCCACTTCAGGGAATATTTACATTCTTTTCAGACATCATAGCTCTCCCTGGGCCAGCACAAAGTTATTGATGGACAAACAGTATTGTGCTTCTTTAGAACACTGGAACACAAATCGGCCACCCAGCCCCTTTTGCTCATTCCACCAGAGAAAACTCGGGACTTTGATCAGAATTAATTCCAAGTACCTGCCTTGCCCCACACCCCTCAAGAAATCCTGTTACCATAACAATCTGACATTAAAAATTGAACTATAATCAATTCCTTTTGCAGAAGAGTTCTAAACTTCAACTACCATTCACTTACTGAAGTCTCACTAAATAACTCTTGCAAAGTAGGGCTCTTTTTTCTGACAATGACACCAAATCTCAGATTTCCCAACTACCCAAAAATAATTTCTCGTCTCAATTATCTCAAAAACATCAAATCACCACTAAGATTTCTAAACTGTAGTGTCGGAACCTTTATTTAACCTTTGGAGTCAGGATATCCACCCAGTAAATCTGCATTGCACACTCTAAGGTTAGTGTACTCTTCCAAAGGTACAATACTTTTCAAATGTAGTCTGAGGAGTTAGAATAGTTTCAACTTTGATATCTGCAAATTTAAGATCTTCAGTTCATTTTGTTCAATTGGTGATTTCAGCAGTAGGCAGTTCCAAACTTCCACCTGTTACGGACTAGGTTACTATTGATGAATGTCTCTTTAAGATAGAGGTGGGGGGGGGGGGGGGGTGTGTGTGTGTGTGTGGCATGATGACAACAACAGAAGATAAGGATGTAGTGACATTTTTGGAAGAGAGGAGGAGAGTGCGCGTGAGAGAGGAGCCTAGTCTCCATCGATGGATGAAAAACAATAACTGTGTCTGTCACTACAATCCACGTATGGATTTTTGGAATAATCCAGCGGAGTCCACTTTGTCATTAACCTGTAGTGGGAAACAGGTATTTGTGTGGACGGCCACGATTCGAGTGCCTTTTGGGGTGGCAGGTGCTTTGGAACAAAGCAGTGGAGTGGTCACTGCTGAGTAGACATTGAGGTGTCGTATGGGTTCCATCGTGGAACATTTGGATTTCGTAATTACTCTCTATTTTTTAATCTGCGTTTTGTCTTCAGTCAACCGTGGTTTTACGGAAGCCTTTGCTCACATTTCACCTTATGGCTTGCTGAACTGAACTTTGAGAACTATTCCTGGACTTGGAGTTTGAGAATTTGCCACACACACTTCAAGTTTAGCTTATGGGGTTAATGTTTAAGATCTAACATTTTTACTTCTAACATTCTAACATTTTTACTTTTATTTTTTTTATTATAAGTAGTTATTAATAAAATAGTTTTTAAAAACTTATACATGACTCGTGTGTTTCTTTTGTTGCTGGTTCGTAACACACCATCAGTAAAGAGAAATTGAAATTGCAATGGGTGAAGCAACAATGTTTTGTTCTTATTAAACTAGATATCATCATTTCACTGGATGAAGTAAAAACACATTTGAGCTTCATGTCCTTAAGGGGTCTAAGCAATGCTTACACAACAAAAAGCATCTCAATTCTCCTTTGACTGCCCTTCGAGATTTGGTCCTTTTTAAACAGTATATTGCAGTTAATGTCACAGATGTACTTGTGTATGTGTGAAGATGGCATTTCATTTGCAAAAGCAGGAATTCTGCAAGTTGGTGAGATTCTTGCAGAACTAAGCTGCAGCATGCTAACAGTGAAAGGTTAATCTGGACCACTATTGACTAGTCTCCAGTACGGGGTTACAGAGCAACAACTGCTGAACTTGGGAAACTTAATTGCCTTCAGGCCTCTTCAGTTAAGTACTTCTGGACATTTTAAAAGGGGAAAAAAAGCCCTCAAGTTTAGTGGTGAAGAAAGCATTTCAACATGCAGCATTGTTCTGACAAATCAAATGTTTAATTCAAATTTCAAACTAACACAGGAAATCAACTTGTTTCCAAAATGCATGCATGTGGTACGGCAGACTTCAGTTCCTTCTACAACAGGGGCTGCATTGAGCATGCTGTGGCTGGGGGTTCAACCACCCCAGCCTTGCATGTGATTCACTGTGAACTCAGGGTTTGCTCAGTGACAGAAGCAAGGGCATTTGTCATTCCAGTCTGTCGCCAGGCAAGAGGTGGAGCATCATCTAGGGGACTCGTCTGTCTGATCCTCCATCAGTCACACTTCACAAAGGATCCAAGTTCCCATTCGTTTGAATGGGGGGTCCTGGTCCTGGGGTTAAGGTGGAAGTAGTTATTCATTACAACAATCTGCTGGAGGAACTCAGCAGGTCAAGCAGCATCTGTGGGAGGGAAGCAATTGTCAACATTTCAGGTTGAAACCCTACATCAGGACTGAGTGGAGAGTATAAAGACAGGGGGAATGGTGAGACAGGAATCAGAGGTGAATGGTGGACTGAAGAGGGGTGTAAGATGACAGGCAGGCTGTGCCAGCTAGGGGATGCTGGAGTTGGAAGACAATGGCTGGTGAATGGTAGATGCAGACAAAGGAGGGAGAGTTAAAAAAAATGGAGAATTGAAATATGGAGAGGCAGATGGAGGGAGGGGAGAGTGAAGATGGAGACAACTGCTGCTGCTGGAGGGAGATAAGCAGGAACACAAAGTGTGTGTATAAAACCAGGGGAGCAAGGGGAGCGGAAGACGTGTGAATGGGGGCTGATTGGATACGACAGAAAGCGGACAAAACTCCAATGCACTGTTGTAATGAACTGATCTGTATGGACAGCATGGGTATGCAGACAAGTTTTTCTCTGTACCTTGGTACATGTGACAATAATAAACCCATTTACCAATGTAAAAGAAATGGGAGGACCAGACCAGAGGGTTGGAAGTGGGTGGGGTGGAAAGGGGGTGGGGGGGGGGGGAGGAAGAGGGAGAAATGACTCATTGGATGGCAGAGTTCTTCAAAATTGGAAAACTCAGTATTCATGCCATTGGGCTGTTGACTGGTTATTCATTGGCTTTTGACTTTGTATTTTAATTTAGTTATTTCTTAGTGTTTTACTTCAATTATTTTTTAAAGTAATTATTTTATTTCTTCAAAACAATCTTCTAAGTTTTTTTTCTAAAAACATCTTAGATATTCAGAGACATTCAAAAGCTTCAAATCCTTCACAGGAAAGGAGGCCCTGGCCAAGCCTTGCCTTCTGAGAAAGTGTTGTCAGTGTTCTGGGGCAGGGCTTCAGCAGTGCGCTGTCTGAGGGCTACTTATCACCACAACTTCACTGCCCAATTCTCAGCGGACGAGATCAATCCTCCGCACCCAGCCCAGGGAAGTCTGTGACCACAGGCAGAGAGCCTTAAAAGCAGGGTGAATCCAGCTTGATCCAGACTCACTCGCACTTTCCTTTGTTGAAGACTGGAAGGTGTAATATGTTGGTCGTCATAAGGCAATGGCAGAAGAATTATCGGTGCCTGCAATGTCCCAGAATAAATGGAACTCTGATACAGTGGTGCACAGAATCAGTCTAAGTACTTCAACAACAGGATAACATTAGCAGATAAATGGCTAGTACATTGCACAGGAAGGCACCGCCACACAAAAAGGGTTGCATTCAACAATTTAGTAAAACAAGTAAAAATATTGGCAATGTTTAAATAATGGATGTTCTTTTATAGGGCTCAGAGTGACAATGCTACTCAGAATAGAATGGGCAATTCCTGTCAATCAAGTCTGGTGACCTAATTCTGCAAGCTTCTGAGACCAATTCCATGCACTTTATTTATAATGATCCTCTACTCACTGAACTTTACCAGAAGTATTACACTGCTTTTATTGGGAAGCCATTTCCTCTTCAGTTAATGAGTAAATTGATTTTGTTTGCCTTAAAACAGGTCTTTGCCATTAATCATGCACCCCCACCTCTCTTCCAATTCACTGGATGACAGCTGTGTGACTTGACTCTCTGCATTTAAAATGTACCATTTTCCAAAGTTCAAAGCCAGATGCAGGCAGACTGCAAAATCAGTAGATAAAACAGAGATAGAAGGAGACTTAAAATGCTAGCAATCAACACTCACCATCTTTCTGGTTCCTTTCAATTAATGGCAGGGTGCTGTCATCATAACCGCTTGACTTGCCACCAGTTTTAGCTCCTTTGGGAAGTGTAGTCACATTTGGCTACATATTGTAAAAATGAGAGTTTTTAAGAATTTCACTTCTCCTACATTAAGCACTTAAAAAAATCACTTACTTATGGCTTCACATGTGTCAAGCACACAATAATATCTGAACCATTAGTGCAAGTCTAATATTGGAAGCTAGCACTTGGATCAAGGGCAGAATATTGCAGTCAGATCCAATTCTGCCTAAATCAAATATACACACGTTCTGCAAGAAACTAGTTTGTGGACATCAATAAGAATTGGAGCCGATTTACTGACACACGCCCAACCCCTCAGAGAAAGAGGGGATCTGGGGACAGTTAAAGTCACACTTAAGATCCTACTGCGAATCCAAGATTTCTGTGCTCTTAACAGCTGGGAAACATATTGACACCACCAACTCAGACATCATAAATCTCTGAATTGTTCAAAGTTATTAGAATATATTGCAGCATTAAATAGTACTGGCTCTGGCACAAAACCCAAACTTCTTGAATTCTGAGATTAAAATGATTTTTCTGTTCCCATTCTCTGGCCAACAGCTACCATATACCCCTTAAATTATTAAAATCAAACAACTGCTGATGATAGAAATCCAAAATAAAAACAGAAAATGCTGAATGCATGTCAGGTAGTTTGAATGGAGGAAGAAACAGAGTTATATTTCAGGTCAATGATCCTTTGTCAGATGCTGCCTGTTTACAACACGTTCTGTTTTGATTGTAAGTGTTCAGCTTTCCAAGAGTCAAAAGATGCTGCATGGAACCCTGGACAGTATATTTAAAATCATTCCTAATAAAAATTGCCTTTACCTCAAGTTGCTGGCAGTAGATCTTCTGATCAGATTCAAAGTGTATTCATACAAAATTCACGGCAAATATTCCTGTTCTGATGAAAGGTCAATGACCTGAAATGCTAAATGCATCTTCCTTCCACTAATACTGCCGGATTTGCTGAGCATTTCCAGTATGTTTCAATTTTATGTCTATTTAACTTGTGTCCTCATGCCTTGGAGTTGGTTTGGAACGTGAAGATTTTCTTATTTGGATGATGCAAGCCAAACAAGCCACTTAATAACTGTATAGGTGGGTTAAGTAAGGGGATTGCAGACCTTGTAACAAATAATGCAGTGCAAACAGCTCATTAAACTGAAAAATTACAGCATTATTGGGTCTTGAAGGTTCTGATGAATGTGCACATTATACATTAATGGTATAACTCCACAGTTTGTACCAATTTGCTGCCAACTCTCTCCTTAAAATGGCTGACCTTGCAACTGTCTATTTTATTCAGCTAATCCAAAGCAGCACCGCAAACACGTAGGAATAATCCCACCTTTCTGTCCAAAATATGACCCTTACCTGAAAGTGGGACTTGTTCCAACCATCTTTATGCAAAGGATTTCTCAATTCCTTGTAACTCCATACAGTTTGCAAGACATGGGCTGCAGCCTTCATCTCCCTTACTGACTGGCTACAATGTTAAAGCCAAATAATACAAGCAGGTTAAAAGTAACTAAAAAAAAAATAAATTCAAATTCAGGCAGGTTCAATGTATGTGGCTTGACAACCTTGGAACAGATATTATAGCTGCCTTTGTTTCAAATACACAAGGAAAAATATCTATGTGACTATCATTACTTTTTGGAAAATTCATGGGGGAGATAAAGAAAAAAAGTGAGCCAGGAAAGTGCTGGAACAAAAATGCATAAAAGGACCAAACACTGAACTGGCAAGCTTCAATGCAGGAAGGCTAAATTGAGAAGCATCACTGCAGCATCTCCATTGTTGAGTCATAATACTAATTTGGCTCTAACCCATATTGGATTAAAAAAAGCCTTAATGAAACATCAGCAAATTTAAAAGCAATATTTCTTGATTATGTATATAAACATACAGGCATTTTACTGGGCTTTAGGAACAAAGAAAATTTACAGATCATTTTAAGTGAAGGTGGAAAGAGATCTTGGTCAAGGTACTGTATAGAAGTTGGATGCCTCAATTTGATTTTTTTTTAAAAACAAGATTTTGTTTTGCAGATGGTTCAGAATATTAATCAACCAACCACGAAAAGAAACAAAACCTTCAAGTTCACAAAAATTATTCACGTTAATTCCTCAAAACATCTCAACTTTCACAGATAATTCACAAGCACAACTGCTAACTATCACATTCACATTTTATGATGAACTAAGAATCTACGATAGATGAACAAAGATTTGGGAGGACAAATAAATCAACAAATTAGCAAGAGTTACTGGAAAAAAATCAAAACAAGTTTAATATTACAGGGACAGCTTGCCTTTGCTAGAATAGGGCACCAAGAGTGTGATTATTAATATAGGATGATGACTAAGAAATCAAAAAAACAATTGATAAAGAAATCTCTTTACCCAAAGAATGCAGAACTCATCACGAAACAGAGTAGGTGGGTTAAATTGACATACAAAGGCAGACTGGATGAGCACAAAAGGGAGGAGAAAGGTTATGTTGATAAAGTTTGAGAAAAGATGGGAAGAAACTCAAGTAGCACATTAAAGCTGCCAAATTCCTGTTGAGCAAAACAGACTGCTTCTCTGCTGTATATTGTAAGTAATTGAGTTCACCTTGATTTGTTGATTGCCACAAGCTTTTCAATGCCCTGTGCTTGAATCAGGGATCTGGCATTTGATGAACTGTCAGTCACAATCTCATGGATAGTGTTGAGTATTGCTACTATTGTGTCTTCTTCGAGGTTCTTGGCGGGTCTTTGTTGGCCACCAGTCAGATTGCTAACCAGATCATGCATGGCATAATTACCTGAAGGAAGAAACCGACAACAGAATCAGAATCAGGTTTATTATCACTGACATATGTCATGAAATGTGTTGTTTTGTGGCAGCAGTACAGTGCAAAACCAAGACATAAAAATTCCTATGTTACAAAAATAAATAAACAGTGCAAAATAGGAATAACGAGGTAGTGTTCATGGGCCATTCAGAAATCTGATGGCGGAGGGGAAGAAGCTGTTCCTGAAACATTGAGGGTCTTCAGGCCCCTGTACCTCCTCCCCGATGGTAGTAATGAGAAGAGGGTCCTGGGTGCTGAGGGTCCTTAGTGATGGATGCCACCTTCTTGAGGCACCACCTCTTGAAGATGTCCTCGATGGCAGGGAGGGTTGTGTTCATGATGGAGCTGGTGTCTACAACCCTCTTTTGATCAATAAATACATTCTCTCCGCCACCCCCCCCCTCCCCCCCCCCCCCCCCCCCAAAGATATGACAAGGAAGCAGAATATGATAGAGTCATAAAGACAGGCCTTTTGGCCAGCTGAGTCCAGGCTGACCATCAAATACCCACTTAGACTAGTTATGCATTAATACCATTTTATTCTCGTCATCAACTCCTCCCAGACTCCACCACTTCCTATAACACCAGGGGCAATTCACCAACCACACATTTTGGGATGTGGAAGGAAACCAGAGGCTGTCTGAATGCTTCTTAACTGTTGCTATTCTAGCTGCTTCTACCACCTCTCATATTTGACATTTCTACTCTGGGAAAAAGACGCTGACCACCTACCCTATCTGTGCCTCTCAATTTTATATTCTTCTATCAGGATGCCCCTTAACCTCACACACTTCAGTGAAGACGATCAAAGTTTGTCCAACCTCTCCTTATAGTTAATACACTCCAATCCAGGCAACATTTGAGTTAACTTCTTTTGCACTCAATGTAAAACTTTCACATTATGACACCCCTTAAGTTTTGAATATAGCATCCAGCTTTGAAGGCCTTACATGAATTGACAATACAACTTCTGTTGAATTACATTAGCCGTCACTTTCCAATTGATTTTATTTCCCGAGACCACAACTTTCACAGCCTACTGTTAACCCAAAACATGAACTTCATCAGAATTTATTTTGCAGATAACACGAAAGCTGGGGGTGTTGTGGATAGTTTGGAGGGCTGTCAGAGGTTACAGAGGGACAGACAGAATGCAAAGTTGGGCTGAGAAGTGGCAGATGCAGTTCAACCCAGATAAGTGTGAAGTGGTTCATTTTGGTAGGTCAAATATGTTGGCAGAATATAGTACTAATGGTAGGACTCTTGGCAGTGTGGAGGATCAGAGGGATCTTGGGGTCCGAGTCCATAGGACGCTCAAAGCGGCTGCACAGGTTGACTCTGTGGTTAAGACGGCATATGGTATATTGTCCTTCATCAATCGGGGGATTGAATTTAGGAGCCGAGAGGTATTGTTGCAGCTATATAGGTCCCTGGTCAGACCCCACTTGGAGTACTGTGCTCAGTTCTGGTCACCTCACTACAGGAAAGACGTGGAAGCCATAGAGAGGGTGCAGAGGAGATTTACAAGGATGTTGCCTGGAACGCGGAGCATCCCTTATGAAAGCAGGCTGAGGGAACTCGGCCTTTTCTCCTTGGAGAGACGGAGGATGAGGGGGGACCTGATTGAGGTGTATAAGATGATGAGAGGTATTGATCAGGTAGATAGTCAGAGGCTTTTCCCCAGGGCTGAAAGGGTGGCCACAAGAGGACATAGGTTTAAGGTGCTGGGGAGTAGGTATAGAGGAGATGTCAGGGGTAAGTTTTTTTACTCAGAGAGTGGTGAATGCGTGGAATGGGCTGCCGGAAACTGTGGAGGAGGTGGATACGATAGGGTCTTTCAAGAGACTGTTAGATAGGTACATGGAGCTGAATAAAATAGAGGGCTATGAGTCAGCCTAGAAATTTCTAGGGTAGGGACATGTTGGCACAGCTTTGTGGGCCGAAGGGCCTGAATTGTGCTGTAGTTTTTCTATGTTTCTATGTAATTAATACACATTCTATTTCTATTTCATACCACTATTGCCAGTTAGGCCATTGGTCTATCTTAAAAGACTGAACCAAAAGATTATCCGAAAAATCTGCTTAAGAAATATTATTTTTGTGGGGAAGCAATAATTCACTTAAAGAATGTTAATTTGCCTTTTGAAGGCAGGTAACATCCCAAATGACAACTTTTCACCCTCCTACTTTCTTACTAACTTACAACTATTACTCCAAAACAGTACTGTGTGTATATTTTTGTCTCTTGGGGGATGCTGCTGAGGCAGCTGCTGACCTTTGATATCACAGACATTAAAACTGGATGCTATTGAGCAAACACTTTCCACCTTTTCATTTTCCCTTACTTGGAAGATTTATGTGGGAAATAAAAGATTATCACAGTGGTGTTATCTTATGATATTATGTTATCCATGATCTTATTAAATGGCAGAGGCTGCTCTAGGAGTGGTACAGCCCTTTTTATTTTCTTGCGCCTTTTATGTACTGTGTTGCAGACAAGGCAAAATGAAACCTGGAATTCAAGTAATTTGTTGTATTTGTAACTTCTATACATTTCAAAAACAAAAACAGCAAAGGTTGTACCCAAAAACATGAAATCAGTCAAATGTCTTATCCCAAAACATTGCCATCACACATTCAGTGCTAAAGAAATGCAAGGGAACTGTATGGATGCCCTCTGTTGCTGTGAAAGGTGGAATGAGATCACCTTGAAGATTTTTTTTCTTTCGTATCTGTCTGGCGGGCAGGTTGGTACAAGATTAGAACCTGCTACATTAACCCTCTCGAACATTCTTTCGCAATCAAAAATCGGTGCATTGAAATCCACTGTCATTTAAAACCACTGTGAGGAAATTGGATTAGGAGGGGAAGGGAATTTTTGTCACTGCTTAACTGCGCACCATGTGATGTGCAGCTTCTTAATTAGGAAGGGGAGAAAATACAGACAAGCCTTCTTCTCCCTGGCAAGAAAAGAAACACAAGCCTGCGGCCAACTAGCCCATCAATTCACCCTCAGCTGGTTCCCTCATCTCCTCTATGGTTTCTTGTTGGCTCATTGCTTCTTTTAATTGCAAGAGTAACACAGTATGTGCTAAGGACCTCCAAAGCCATTGATCATACCACACTGTCATCAAATGAGAGATACTTCTCTTCGACAGGATGAGACAGATCATGACAGTTTTTCTTTGCCAAGACCTCCAGTTCTTCAATATAATGCAGTCTATTCAGTATACCAAAACAAAATTGACAAAACTGAGATAGCAAGACTAACATAGTTCAAATAACAGGATAGAAATGAGCTTAGAATTTAAATAAGTGCCCTCTGAATTTCAATGTGCCTAGTAAAAATGCATGAAAATATCTCTACAGTAATGCACTCAGCTCAGTAATAAAACAGGGACCCAGTGGACTTCAGGGAAGCGGACACATAGAAATTGCTGAGGCAAGGTTATGGATAAACTAGGACTATACTGCAGCTATAACTCATTAGGAAAGATCATGTGGGGTGGGGAGGGGGAAGGCAATAGTGAAAAGGGACATAGTTTTGAAGAAGAATCCTTAGAGATAAATGATAATAAAGGATCAATCACCATGATCACCTACAGGCCACCAAATAGTGGAAAAGATGGAGGGAAAAATATATAGACAAGTTAGGGAAATGAGTAAAAACATGGAGCAATAGTCATGGGGGATTTCAATCACCCCAATATTAATTAGACAGAAGAACAAGGTAGAGGAGAGAAGGAATTAGGGAGCTTTGAATATATATGTGACTCATTCTAATCCAATACTTAAAAATCCTAGCAAGGGAAGATTCACTATTCAAACAGAAAAAGGCTGAGCAGGTATGTGATGTAAAAGTAGGAAAACATCTAGACCATAATGATCAATATAATGGATGATAACAGCAATGCAAACAGGATACACAATAGGCAAGGATCAACAGGCTGGGTCTCTTTTCTCTTAAGAAATGAAGGGCAAGGGGTGAGAATGAATCTATCTAGTTGTGGAGAAGAGCGTAACTAGAAACCACTAATATAAGATAGTCATCAGAAAACCAGCAGGGAACTCAGCAGAAACATCTTCACCCAAAGAATATTGAATTCTGTTCCACAGGGGGTGATTGAAGTTTTGATGCACATTTATAAAGGGAGGCTTGACAAATAGATGAGGGAGAAGTGAACAGAGAATCACACTTATTGATTTGACTGAGGAAAGATGGGAGAAGCTTTGAGCCGAGCATAAACACCAGCATGGGCTAACTGGGCAAAATGGCTCGTTTCTCTACTGCACGTCTTATAGCAACAGCCTTTGGGCAATTCAAGACAGAATAAAATTTATAAACTCCAGGACATTTATCTTTGGTACCATACCTATGAGATCCTTATTACGTCCATCCACAGAAAGGTTTCGCAATGCTATTGCCACAGCTCGTACAACCTTATCAGAATCTGATCTCAGCAGCTCCACCAAGATTGGGAGGCCTTTCTCTTTACGCACAGTTGAACGAATGTAATTAGACCACTGTAATTGCAAGGAAAATAACCAAAACTTTTAATCATCCTCACACTGAAGAAACAAATACCATACAAGTTATTTTAGATGGCAGTGATCCCCTGGAAAAGCATTACTCAGTTAAATTAAGTTTATTTGACCCTCTATTAGCACTGAAGAGCAAGACAGAGCACAAAAAGGAATTTGGGAAATACTCTGCCTTTAAATCAAATTATGAATTACCTGAATGAAAAAAAATCCAATATCCCAGCATTGCTTTGTTGACTGAGCTTCTATTTATTTGTTCATGTTTTCACATGCAACATATTGAGCTTAAAAATGAAAAATTCCATTTTTATTTAATTTCATGACATGAAATTTATTTATCTACATGAGCATGTTTTTTAAACTTCTCTTCATTCTCAACAACAATTTGACTTCTAAAACTGGGAGAGAGATGTGAATATTTTTGTGAAAAGCACTTCCCAAAATGTTTCTCAATTCTCTGGAAACATATCAAAAACTGCTTTCACATTTCCACACACACATACATTTGTGCCTCTGAAGTTTCATTTCTTTCCTTTTTCTTGGGAATTTTAGTTTTAGTTCTGAAGTTTAACGATCATGGAAACTGGAACTCAAGGCCTATTCCACTAAAATTACAACACACCCTTCTCTCATCTTCCAAAAGCAATTCCTCAAACCTTCACCAACCCTCTTCCACCCAGCAAGCTCAGATTAGTGACCACTCCACGTGCCACCAGCAAGCAGCTACCATCTGAAAAAGTATGCTGTAGACATGCAGTAAAACAACATTTTGAACAAGTTGCCTTTTGTTCAAGACTCAAACATTCTTACAAAAATTTCGAAGCACATCTACTAACATGAATGCCATATGATGTCTCTGAATCACTGGAAAGTGATCAGATTAATTTCCATTGCACTTGCTATGACCTATTCAAACTGGTTCTTGAAAATCCTCAAGTCCACAGCTTCAGAGACCTCAAGTAAAGAAAGGTAACACTTCAACAACAAGTTTAGTTTTCTGTAATGCAATTAACTATGGGGAATTAATGCTCATTTCTGTTGCATTTCCTAAAGAAAAAAATCTGGGATCAATATCATCTAATGCATTAGCCATTATTTTATGAATTGGGAATCCAGCTATCATTCATTGGTTTTCTGATGAGGAAAAGAAGAAAAGTCTCCATCATTACAAATGAGATCTCAACACATATTCATATCCTGGTGTACTTCATGCATTTGCTGGTAAAATGCCATGGAAATGCTTTTTGTTCATTGATCACCTTGTTCCCTTCTCTTTGCTATGTAAAACATTTTACTTGTGATTCCTGAGACTGAGGAAAGTCATGGTGGTGGGATTGTCCCATGAGAAGAGATTAAATAGGATGAGCCTAAACACCCACCAAAAATTACAAATTTTTACTGGACTTAACAGCAGTTGCAATGATGATGTTTTACTGGCCTTGAGTCTAGAACCAGGGGCCATACTCTGAAAATAAAAGAACTCAGATGAGAAGAACTTCTTATTCTTCTCAGTTTTTCTATTATTATTTTATAGTGAATCTTGGGAATTCTCTGCCCAAGAGAGCTGTGAAGGCTCAGATGCTGAATATATTCAAAAGAGGTTTTTGAATGTCAAGGGTTATGTGGGGTAGAGATCAGAAGAAAGTGGCACTTGGGTAAAAGAGCAACCACAATCTTGCTGAATGGCAGAGGAGGCACCAAGGACCAAATGACCTACTCCTGCTTCTGTTTCTTGTTTTCATGTGACATTTTCCTGAAGAATTTAAGGGCGTGTTTTTCCATTCGTTAAGTTTTAAGTGGGTAAAACAGTGTCTCTGTAACCAAGTCAACAATTTCCATTGCACAACAATACACTGTCCATTAAAATACTGATCAAGTTAAAGCCCTCTGCTTAGTGAGGAAGGTGGTACACTGCCTTTAGCCATTGGGGTTGTGTATTGAATCGGACCAAATAACCTTAAGTGTTATGATAAGATTGCACTCACTGTCCACTGCCCAGCACTTAGGTTTTGCAGGGCACCTGCTGCTGCCTCCAATGTGTTGAAATTTCGACTTTCTGTGAGCAACGACAGGTAAAGTCGCACCACTTCAGGCTGGTACAGCAGCTCGTAGCCTGGGAAGATAAAAACGATGTTTTATCCGTAGGCAAATAACTAAATTCATTGTCAAATTCACTGCAAAGTAAAAGAGGGCATCAAGTTGTAGAAGCTACAATTAGAGCGAATAGAACTGGTAAGCAAACAGCATTAAATGCAATGCCGGAACAAGGCATAACTGCATTATCAAATGAGGCTTAACTTGCAGATGAGTGGAAGCAGAGCTGAGTCATAAAATATTCAAATTCTCACAAGTTGATTCAGATAGAGTTCTCTGATTAAATACAGGAATAACGTCACAGTGACACTCTAATAAGAGACAAATAATAAATCTATAACTATTAGTACAAAAGAAAGTTTGTTGAAATGTAGGGGAAGCTTAACGAGAGGGTAGAACACAACACTGAACAGACAATAATGGGACACTTGCTATAGGAGGACCAAAAGAGTCTTAATGCAAGTCTGATGGAGCAGAGGAACAGCAATAGCAAATGTATAAGTACTTGATATTTTCACAAAGCCTGCTACTAAAAGGAAAAAAAACATTTTTATAGCATCTTTCACATCCCTTAACAGCACTTTATGAAGCAGCCACTTACCAAAGGAAATGCATACAGCAAGCTCCCACAAAGAGCAATGTGATAACAGCCAAATAACCTGCCCTATAATGGGGATCGATGAATAAATGTTGACAAGAACACTTGGGTTAATGACTCTGGACTTTACAATAGCGCCAGGGGATTGTTTACATCAGCCTCAGAGCTCATACATCTCAATGAAAGATAGCACCCACCGCAATCAAGAACTTCCTCACTATTGCACAGAAGTGTCAACCTAGATTAGTGGATCAAAGGCAGAGGGAATTAAAAGTTAACAGGAGTTAGGGCAATTAGATGGTCTTAGTATAGAGATGAGACAGCAGTACTGACAGAACTGGTTCACCCAGCACAAAATGCACTGTGGTCTGAAGTTGTCAAGTCAGAGTCACACAGCACAGAAATGGGCTCTTTGGCCCACTATATCTATGCTAACCATCAAGTACCTACCTACACTAATCCTATTTACTACCACTCGGTCCATAGCCTTTAATACCCTGGTGATTCAAGTGCTCGTCCAGATACTTAGTAAATGTTGCACAAAAACCTGCCTCCACACCACCCTCACGTAGTCCAACCACACTCTGGGTGAAAACATTCTTCCTCAGATCCCTCTAAACCTTTTACTTCTCACCTTAAATCTATGCCCTTAAATTTTAAACACATTTGCTATGGAGGCAACGTTTCTCATTATCTACCCTACCTACTCCTCTTAATTTTGTACACTTCTATCAGGTCCCCCCCACCCCTCCTGCAGCCTCCTCTACTCCAAGGAAAACAAACACAGCCTATCCAGTTTATTCAATAAATACCTATTAAGGAAATAAAACCAAGGAGCAATTTTTCCCCCCACACAGAGGGTGGTGGGAACGTGGAATGGGTTGCCAGTGGAAATGGTAGAGGTGGGTACGATTACAACATTTAAAAGATATTTAAGCAAGTATAAAGTTAGGAAAGGTTTAAAGGGATATAGGCCAAATGCAGGCAAATAGGACTAGCTTAGATAGGCAACTTGGTTGACATGGATGAGTTATATAACTCGTCGACTCCAAGGGTGGCCTGATACACTCATTGGCACGATGATACCACCAGACAGCATGAAGCTAGATTCATGTGTTCCCTCGTATGTAATTTTACTTCTCTGATTAGGTTCAGCTTAAACAGTAATGAACATTACAACATTCATGTCACAAGCCACACTCATTGCCAGTATTCCCCAGAGCTGGGTACATGTCAGAAGAAACTATTAATAGAGACTCTGCCTTTCATCTTGCACAATCTTATTATGCGTATGGCTCCAAATTCTGAAGGGCTGTTGATTTAACAATTCCTCTCAAAGGTAAATTAAACCATACAGACAAAGCTGTGAGGATATGCAACAATATAGGTTAAAATTGATGCTAACTGGAAAGAATAGGTCTATTGAAAGATAGCCAGCAGTTTTTGCAAAAGGCATAGAATGGTTTGCAAAAATCGCAAGAAAAGCAGCAAGAAAAAGTTATGGTTAATATACGGTCTTCAGACAGAAGGATGCAATCAGTGATACCCATTCGGTATAATTTTAGCACAGTTTTTCTTCGAGATGTACGCAGCTGAGAAAAGTTGCAGAATAAAATGTATGTGCATGTTTAAAGAAATAGAGGTAACAATGAGCGGACAGCAAAGTTCAAACAAGATAGGCGGGGTGAGTAATTATAAGATGCAGTGAAAGATGCGGTGAAACCTTTTGGGAATAAACACATACCCAACAGAAGAAAACTAAAGGGAACAAAGATCCAGAGATTTCAGGATTCAAACATTAATAGAATATTTTAAAATAGGACTAATTTAAATAAGTAAGTCATAATGAATATTGTACAGAAGACATGGTGCTAAATTCATACAAATAAGTTTCATTCATTTGAAGAGATTATCGAAACATGAGAGGGATTTAAAATTACACGGCATTATCCCAAAGTAAATGGGGAAAAACCTGCTGGCAGTTGAATAAAAAGTTAAAGACTAGTGCCAAAAGAATAAAGTGATAGATTGGCAGAGTTGCATGTTTTATACAAAAGCAGATTGTTTGGGTATAGTTGCCCTCTCACCATCAGTGGGAAAAGCAAAATTAAGTTTTTTTAAGAAAAAGGAAATGGATAAATATTTGAAGAAATGAAAAGCTACGCAAACAAAGGACATGGGTAAAAAGCCAAGGACAGCCCTTGGAGAGCTGACACAGGCACAATGGCTGATAGAACTTTACAGCACAGAAAGAGGCCTATGATCCTACTGTGTCCTTACAAAGTTAACACATAACATGAATACATTGATCTATTTGGCTGGTTAAAGATTCTGGATGTATTCAAGTCACATTTCTAGAATGGTACAAATCAAATAACTTTCTTTGCAGAGGAAGAAACAAAGACATTTGCAGGAAGCAGCCAAATCTTGTGGATGAGCAAAGGATTAGTAAAATCTAGATTTGATCCATCATTCCACTACGTGACTCTTGTACAAAGGTGGCAATACCGTAGATGCAAGCAACTGTTTTACAAATGTGCCAGCTGCTGAAATTTAACATAACTGATTTTAGTTGGCTTGAAATGCCACAGAACTCCAGTAGTTATCTGTAGTCACATTTCAGTGTCGGACACAACTACACACAGATCACATCATGTGTCCCCAAGTTAAATATTGCTGTGAAACTAATATAGGAGCTTGTTGCATAGGACAGGAGAAAGAGCTCTTCTTGAACCCAACTATCCAGAAAATGGCAATTGAGTTTTTTTTAAAATCTCCAAAAAGCAAAAGACTTAATGATATACTTGGTTGGCACCCAATTAGTAAACACTTCTTCAGAGAAATTCACTCTCTCAGGAGCTTTTATAAAGGACATTGGGAAAGGGAGCAGCTGGAAAAATCATTAACGATAATCTTTGCTCTGCAGTTGCCAAATAGTTTTCAACAAGGACTCAAATTTCGACTTTTGAAGCCAAATGAATTGTGCTCATAATAGGACATGAAGTGTTCAATAAGCTGACTCTTCAGTCTTAAGTATAAAGCTTATCCTGCTGATCCTTTGAACAATTCATAAAAGTTTATACTTAAGGTTAAGGAATCCAGCTTACTGAACACTTTGGGTTCTATTATAAAACATTCTCTTGGATCATTGCTGAAGATGTTCCCCCCATCACCACCACCCCACAGTTCATTCACGCATGCAACAGACAAACAGATTTCAACCAATTCTTTTCCGGGGCATTTTTGCCCAGTGTAGCAGTTAGCGTAACGCTTTACAGCGCCAGCGACCCGGGTTCAATTCCGGCTGCTGTCTGTAAGGAGTTTGTACATTCTCCCCGTGTCTGCGTGGGTTTCCTCCGGTTCTGCAGTTTCCTTACACATTCCAAAAGATGTACAGGTTAGGAAGTTGCGGGCATGCTATGTCGGCGCTGGAAGCATGACGACACTTGCGGGCTGCCCCCAGAACACTATGCAAAAGATGTATTTCACTGTGTGTTTCGATGTACATGTGACTAATAAAGAGATCTTAAATTTGAATGTGCATGAATACAGAATTTCAGGAACAAATTTAACACTAACCTTATGAACTCAATATCACCTATTCACCAACATTTAAACATTATTGAAAGAAGTCCACTCCATGTTGAAAGGCTTATTTGCCCATAACCATATTGCTTAATAACTTTATGACGCTGGAGGAACTCAGCAGGCCAGGCAGCATCCGTGGAGAAAAGCAGGGACGTGACCTGAAATGTTGACCACATGCTTTTCTCCACAGATGCTGCCTGGCCTGCTGAGTTCCTCCAACATCATGGTGCTTTTCAGTTAGATTCCAGAATCTGCAGTCCTTTGTTTCTCTTGCTTAATAACTCAGTTTACAACAGGTTAAGCTTATTACTTGCAGCCTAAAGCACAGGTACCCCAGAACTTTGCTGAAAAGTCTGAGAGGACATATGATGTTATGTCTATTAAACAACAAAAAGAGCCACCAAGAATCACTTTCTGCAGGCTAAACAATTCCACCACAGAGAACAAAATTAAAATCCAGCTTTGCAAGCAAGGGCCATCTCCCCAATTGTCAATTATCTTGAATAAAAACAGAACACCAGAAACAGATGGAATGCCTCAGAAAATAAGTTGTGGTAAAAATTATCCAGTCTCCCCATGACCATTCTGGCAGTTTATAATTCCACCATTATCAAGTTGAGCCATAAAACTTCATTATGAAAACAAAATCCTAAATTATTTAATCAAAAGGGACCATTCATGAGATAATAAGCTGGCAATGGAACTGTTCAAAAGAATGTATTTTTATTTGGTTGATAACTTGGGTAATGCCATCAGAGTAAGTATTTTATCTTTTCAGGATTGTAAACTTGCTAGCTCTTTTTTTTCCTATATGGACCAGTTAAATTATAATTCAATTTGAATGTACAGTGCTCTTATGTGAAAAAGATATGTGTCCCTAGATGAACACTGGAGCCAACACAAGTCACAGAATCTAATAACAATGGCACGTAAAATGTTTCAGAAGAAACCAGAGAATCACCTTAATGACCTACGTGGAATGGCAGCTGACTTGTACAGCTGAGGTACTTAAAGAACCATGTACATTTCAGAACTAATACCTATATAAGGCAATACACATAATCAGTAGGGCAGAAGGTTAGAATCACAGGGAGTCGCAGAGTCAGAATGCAACAGCAGAGAAACAGGGCCTTCTAATTAACAAGACCAAACATCCACTTCCACTAATTATACGTTAATCCCATTTTACTCTCCCCATATTCCCACTAACCAACGAACCACCTTCCACAATCCTATATGGTTGTGCCATGTATCTATGGACAATTCACAGTAGTCAGTGAACCCAACATCCTGCATGTCCCTGGGATGCGAGAGGAAACCAAAGCACCCAGAGGAGATCCACGTGGTCACAGGAAGACATGCAAACTCACAGACAGCATCCGAAGTCAGGACTGAACCTGGGTTGTTGGAGCTGTGAAGCAGCAGCTCTGCCAGCTGTGCCACTGTGGTGCCCTCTTATTACACAGTATTTAAATATCAGAAAAATATACAACAGAGGGGCAATGGCACAGCAAACTATGCTGCTGCTTCACAGCTCTATGTATCTGGGTTTTGATCCTAACCTCTTGTCTGTTTGGAGATTGGATGCTCCTCCTGTCACAGATCAGGTTGCTATTTGGTGAATGTCCCTTTAAAATATAGTACAGTTGAATAGTAGTATGTGTGTGTGTGGTGTCGTCACTACAGCAAGATAACAACGTGCTGACTTTTCTTTGCTCGGCGAGTCAATGAGGAGAGAGAGCGAGAGCACAAGAGACTGACTGCTGGTCTCTGTATCGATGGATGAAGAACAATAACTGTGTCTGTCACTACGATCCACGTATGGATTATTGGAGCAATCCAGTGGAGTCCACTCTGTCATTAACCTGTAGAGGGAAACAGGTATGTGTGTGGACAGCCATGTCTTGAATGCCTTTCGGGATGGCAGATACTTAGGAACAAAGCAGTGGAGATCATCGGAGAATGAGGTGCCGTATGGGTTCCGTCGTGGAACATTTGGATTTTGTAAATTCTCCCTATTCTGTCTCTACATTTTCTCGTCAGTCAACGGTGGTTTTGCAAAAGCCTTTGCTCACGTTTCACCTTATGACTTGCTGAACTGAACTTTGAGAACTATTCCTGGACTTGGAGTTTGGGAATTTGCCACACACACACTTCGAGTTTAGTTTTGGGGGTTACTATTTAATATCTAAAATTTTTACTTCTCTTAATATCATAAGTAGTTATTAATAAAATAGTTTCTAACACTTATACATGGCTCAGTGTTTCTGTTGTTGCTGGTACGTGACACCCCATGGATTCCCTTGGTGCTCTGCTTTCCTCCCACATCCCAAAGACTTACTGGTTTGGCATAACTGACTACTGCAAATTACCCCTAGTGTAGGTGGGCAGGAAGTTAATGGGCATGCAGGATCACTGAAAATCAATGATGGAACGGGATCGACAATTAACTTTGAGAGTTGGAAAAGACTTGACAGGATGAATAACCCCCTTCCATGTCATAAGGAAATATCAACAGACAACAGTTCCATGCTGTATGATTAAGACATCTTGTGCTATGATACATTATCACAAAAGTCGTGGGAAAGCTGATTCTTAATGTCCCTTAATTGCTCCCATGAACTTACATTGCAGAGGCAACTGAACATTGCCAGACATGAGAAAGAAGCAGTTTGGTTGTTTTTCAGTGGGAAAATAAACAATTGGATACATTGAGACTAAACCCCTCTCCTCTGTGGTGGACAACTATTGGACTATCAATTCTACTCTCATCCATTTTTTCATGGGCCAAAAGACCTCTCAATAATGTCACTTTCCAACAGTTTTTTCAGAATGCTCCAAGGATCCACCCTTGGACCACGACCGTTCATCTACATATTGTTCCATAACAATATGATCAACAGACATTGGTGGTCAGCTGTTATGAGTAATCCAGTGATGCCTAATATTACGTTCCCACTGCTTCCCTCAACCTTTTCATTATCCTCAAACTTTCAGGCTGACTAACTGATCTTTCATCTGAGAAAGATCTGTGCTCTTCAATTAAGTATGGAGAGTATCAAAATGATCTCTCGCACCAACCCCGTATCTTGGCAACAGCTCAATCGTCTCCTTGGCATGTGGTCAAGCTCAACCTAATGCAAAATCCTTCTTGACCATCACAGGGAGAGACTCAGACCATATGTCCTCCATCAAAAAGACAAATTTATAAGCAATTTCGATCTGAGTTCCTCCAGCAGCTGAAACCTTCAGCCATGTCGCTACCCTCCAACTCAGCAAATCATAGCTTGTTCAATATTCTGTTGCCTGCATCCAATGCTATCCAGTGTGCCCTCATTCTTGTCCCTTCTGATCAACATTGGCTCCAAATCCCACTGGGACACTAAATTTACCTTTACTGCACCTGTTTCTATCCATTCATGTAATCAACCACTGTCCCCTACTACATTCAGAACCATAGTTTCTCCACCCATACTGTCCTCTTTTCTACTATTGCTCAACTGTGATGAGCAATCCTTAATCCAACACTCAAATTTTCTTCAACTGCTGTGTCGCAATGTGTTACTTCAACATCCATCTTAAATTTCCTGCTCACTAAGTTTTTAGTTATCCCTCCTGCTTCCCTTTGGTTCGACATCCATTTTTCCCCTCAGATCTCAGAAGTACCTTGGGAATATTACCTAGATTAAAAAGAACAGTCCAGTAAGAACAGCACAGCAAGCCACATAATGCGGAGCACTGGGTCCACTTCAGATCAACAATTAGCTGCTTTCAAATCAACCAATATTACTTATGTTAGTGCAGTTAATTATTATCCTACCACCGTCAACACACGAGACTCAGATTGCTAAAGAATAAACCTGCATTTCTGTTGCACTTTTTCACACCCTCTAGACATCCTAAATGTTGCACAGCTAATTGAGTACAGTTTGGTTCAACCTGACTACAACAAGGAGATGAGCAGTGATCACAATGATGACTAGTTGGTGATATTTTAATGATAAATACTGACTCATGATACCAAGGCGAATTCCTCTGTTCATCTGACAACAGCATATTTCAATAGAACCTTGAGTAGAACTTTTACATCTAATTGAGATGGCAGAACATTTAATCTCATCCTCAGATGCCAAGTTTATCAAAAAGGGTTTCAATGTAATAAAGCAAAAACGTTCTTATAAATGAAGAGTATATAATGTCATTGTATGGAGAATTTACATCATTACTGAAGGCCAGCTTTGGGAAAGTGCAATTTAAATCCTAAAATTGTCAACTAACTCCTGCTGTGATTCTTTTGTCAAATCTGTCGCAAAAAAAACTCCCCCATGGAAGCAACAAACCTTCACATTTCCTTTTAGCGAGCTTCATTATATGGCTGTCAATTATCTCAAAAACTTCTCAGATAAATAGAAAATTATGATGCTTTGGAAATGATGTTGCTGTTGTATTAATGTAGAAATACAGACAATGCATGCCCAGAGACTGGTCTTCACTTTGTAATTACTCTGAATTACGATAAACCAGCAGGAACCTAATAAACAAAGGATTTTTTTATTCCATCTTTCAGAATAGCCACTGATCAAGTGCCAACTTATGCCTTTCAAGTGACAAGTGTTTGCACTGCCAGTATACATACACTTAAAAATCATGTACTAATCTGCATAAAAGCCCCATACACATCAATCAAGCTCAATAGCCAAACAACTCTATTCAACTAATCCAACTCAACATGTGGTAGTCTAAATGCTAACATTTGATAAAATTGTTATTGAACCTGTGGTGGAAATGAATGCAATATATTTTTCTACATTCCTAGGCTTTCAAGAATGGCTATGTTGCAACAACACTGGATGTGCCAATATAACTTAGTTTCTTTGGAAAAAAAGTATGGCATTACATTATATTTAGTCAGAAACTAAGCCATGTTGCTTTTGCTTTGAGCAAGGCTATCATACACAAACTTACCAAGAGCATTGGTGGCAATTTAAATTAATGACTTGTGCGAAAAGACAACAATACCGAAATACCTTCACGACCAGCTTAATGGGTGCAATTTAATGACCAATACATCCAAACTTCTAGGCATAATTTATAAGGCTGATTCAGAGAATTAAAATAACCTAACTGGCAAAAAACTGCAGCTTGATTTTTCACTCCCACCTAAAAGCTGGAAGTGAATCTGAAAAAATTCTCCTTCATTCAAACTCTATCTGAACACCACAATCCAGGGGTACTGTTATGACAATATCAATAACCAGACCTAGAGTATTACATATATTAATAGCTGCAAAAGCAGAAACAATTCCTAATTTAAAAATACGCACCAAAGAAAGTACAGCACCGCTCTGAGTGTTCCAGCTCCCTCTCAGAAAACGTGGAACTCCCTAGTCTTGCTCTTGATTCACAAGTGATCTCACATCTTAAGTTACTGCAATGGTATGACAATTGACTTCCCCATACTGAAGACAATTATAGCCACAATGAATGCACTTTAAGGCTGATTGCTACATACCAACAAAGGATCACAAATGGATCCTTGAGTTTACATACATAATTGAGAATGCATTTTCTTCTCCCTACACTGGCACCCACACTAACCTCATCCTCTAACTCCCAAACTACAAAATTAATTTGTGTACCCTCCTCATTTTTATAACCAAGGAGGTCCAAATCAGTATACCTATTGTTGGATAAGCTAATCAAGACAAGTAATGGAGAAAAAATGTCAGACAAGGCTGTTGAGTTACCTTTGCCCAGACAACTCTGCAAAAACTGCCAATATCATCTCCCTAAGGAAAGATTACTGCGACTTTCTCTCAAGACTAAGAAATGGACGTATTGAACATAGGACAGTACAACACAGAACAGGCCCTTTGGTCCACAATGTTGTGCCAACGTAGCTATTCCCTCCTACCTACAGAATGCCCATATCCCTCTATTTTCCTCTCATTCATGTGCCCATCCAAGCCCCTCTTAAAAGCCCCCAATGAATTTGCCTCCACCACCCTATCAAGCAATGCATTCCAGGCATCCACCACCGTACCCCTCACATCTGTTCTAAACCTACCCCCCTCATCTTAAATGCATGCCCTCTGGTATTGGATCGCTGCAATTTTTAATCTGGAACTGCAAGAACAAGCAGTTCAATTAATTTCATTACCTGCTCCCTGTGATACAAGACAATATTTTTATGGGAATACATACTTCTGAGAATTAAACTTTTTTTTTCTGCACACACACACACAGTGCTCAGACCTTTGTTGCTTTACAATTATCCTGAAATACCAAGTTAAATGACAATTAAATGCCAGATTCCATTGACTGGAACCACAAAAACATTACCCGGAAATTAAGTTTTGAAAGTTTCTATTGATTTTCAACTTCTGAAAATTAGAGAGTAATTGGATTCATTGGAAAGAGATTTAGAGAGGAGATAGTTACTGAAGTAGTAAATAATTGTCAATGCTGTTGAGATGGAAGTAAATAATTGAATGAGAAAGATTTAAATATACAATAAGATTCAAATCATGACTAAATTAAATTTTGCAAAAAAAAATACTTGAAATAAGACATGGGAAAAAAATCTGGTAAAAGTACCATCAACCGAAACATCAGTTCCATCCTGGCTCACGGTTGATTTCCTGGAGATTACTTTCACATAATAATGTAAGAGAGAGGAGCAAGAGTATTCATTCAGTCCTTTGAGCATGCCATTATTCAAGAACATGCTGATCTTCGACCTCATTACCAGCTCCATATCCCTTCATGTCCAGAAATCTATCAACCTCCATTTTGACAGATTTAACTATGGAGCTTCCACAGCTCTATTGGGTGGAGAATTCCAAAGGCTCAATGCTCTGAGTGAAGAACTTTCTCCTTACTTCAGACGGAAACAGCCTACCCCTTATTCTCAAATAGTGCTCCAAGATTCCCAAAGCCAGAGGAAATATCCAACCCTGCACCTGAATAACCAGGTCTTCAACAAATTTTGTAAGTTTCGATTAGATCTCTTTTCACTCTTCAAAACTGTAAAGGTTAGGTGAGGGTCAATGTGCAGTCTTTTTCCCAAGGTTGGGAAATTAAGAACTAGAGAGCATAGGTTTAAGGTGACAGGGGAGAGATTTAATAGGAACCTGAGGGGCAACTTTCTCACCCAAAGGGTGGTCTGCATATGGAATAAGCTGCCAGAGGTAATTGGACAGATACATGGACAGGAAAGGTTTTAGAGGGATATGGTCCAAACATGGGCAAATGGGACTAGCTTAGTTGGGAATCTTGGTTGGCATGGACCAATTGGGTCGAAAGGCCTGTTTCCATGCTATATGATTCTGATATAGTCCCCAGTCCACTTGATCTCTTCTCATATGAGAAACCGAATATCCCTGGAAACATTTTAATGGAACCTAAATGAAGGAGTGTCACTGCAAGAAAGGAGGGCCACATTAACAGTTTGGACAGAATTTAGAAATGAGGTAATTAGAGAATACTTGAATGTGCCTAGTGTATTGGTTAGTGCAGTCTATCATCGAGATTAGAGCACATCGGCTGCAGACAAGTAAAAAGGGCAATTCTGTAAAAAGACCGTTGAAAACAAAATAAAGTTTTAGTGGTTTTCAATATACTAACCAGTACAATAGACAACAAAGTACATAGGTTAACAGTAAATTAAATAAAAACAAAGCAGTGGATTTTTAATTGCTTCTGAACACAAAATACTCAGTGGCATTCTGACAGATGCAAGATGCATTCCATATTTAACCATACACACTGGAACCAATCAACAGATGGAGAATGGGTGAATCCTTGGGTTCCTGCAATGAGTGGAATGTCAGATTTGAAACTGTAACAAAAGGCAAGGTCAAAATAGAGTAGATGAAATGTTGAACCAAGAAAATGTGGCTCTTTTAGTAGCTCCAAGGAAAAGTAGATGGAACAGAGATTGAGAATTTGAAATGAGAGAATGGTTTCAAGATTATAATTTAGTTACTTTTTAAATTCCAGGCTATTTTCAAAAAGAAAACTGGGCTGAGAAGTGGCAGCTGAAGTTCAACCCGGAAAAGTGTGAAGTGATACACTTTGGAAAATTGAATTTGAAGGCAGAATACAAAGTTAGTGGCAGCACTCTTAGCAGTGTGAGGAGCAGAGAGATCTTGGGGTCCACGTCCATGGATCCCTCAAGGTTGCTATGCAGGTTGGTGCGTTGGCCTTCATTAGTCGGGGTACTGAGTTCAAGAGCCGTGAGGTAATGTTGCGGCTCTATAGATCTCTGGTTAAACCACACTTGGAGGATTGTGTTCAGTTCTGGTCACCTCATAGGAAGGATGTGGAAGCTTTAGAGAGGGTGCAGAGGAGATTTACCAGGAAGCTGCCTGGATTGGAGAGCATGTCTAATGAGGATAGGTTAAGTGAGCTAGGGCTTTTCTCTTTGGAGAGGAGGAGGATGAGAGGTGTACAAGAGGCATAGATCGAGTGGACAGTCAGAGACATTTTCCCCGGGGTGAAAATGGCTAACGTGAAGGGGCATAATTTTAAGGTGATTGGAGGAAGGTATGAGGGGGGTGTCAGATGCAAATTTCTGTTTTTTTTTTAAACAGAGTGTTGGGTGCATGGAACGCACTGCCAGGAGAGGTTGTAGGGACAGATACATTAGGAACATTTAAGAGACTCTTAGATAGACACATGAATGACAGAGAAATGGAGGGCTATGTGGGAGATCTTGGAGCAGGATAAAATGTCAGCACAATATCGTGGGCTGAAGGGCCTGTACTGTGCCATAATGTTCTAAAACCAAGACCAAAGTTGGCAAAGTGGTTGAAATTACTTAAAGAGTTGCATAAAATATACACAGCAAAATCAAATGTATTGAAGTTAAAGAAAATAAACAGATTCAAAAGATAATAAAAATAATGGGATACTGATATCAGAACTATAATAAGAGTATTTATAGCTACAGAGAGCATTTAAATGTAAATAAGAAAGTAAGAGATTAAAAATTTTGAAGTAGATCAGTTAGACTTGGCTTTGAGCTCAAAAGATCTGGTCACATATTCCAGGGAGGAGGATTTTTTTTTGAATATGAGAATCACCATTATCAAGGACAAAAACAGTCCTTCAGAAAAGTTGTACAGCCACCACCACCCTCGTTCACCAACACAGCCACCAAGAGATGAATCATTATTTCAGGAAAAGCAGGCCTCACAAATTTACTGGAATTATTTTGGCAAATAAAAGTGCAAAGGGATTAGTTTGGCCTTTAAGGACACATTTATTAAAGTTCTGTACAAAGCTTGAAAAGATCAAAGTGAACAGGACTGAATATTTTGCAGTAGAACAAAAAAAGGGGGTGAACTGCTCAGGATTAAACAATTGCACTGTGCAGCAACTTATTCAGAAGTTTTCACAAGAGGGTGGTTACTTCATCCGTCTATTCAGAAAGATCTCTCGCACTGCTCCACAACACAAATAGGGACAAGAGTAGGCCACCTGGTCCCTCACGTCTGCCCTGCCATTCACTATCATAGCTGATCTGTCCCAGGCCTCTCACATTGCACTTTCTAACTTGTATTCAATTTTTCATCTCCCTCATACAACATGGAAGTCATTTGATGTTAATTACGAATAGAACTTTGAGGGATGCTGCCATGCAGCGATTGCTGCGAATATTATCAATATATTGGTATGGGTTTATTATTATCACTTGCGCTGAGGTACAGTGAAAAACTTGTCTTGCACACCGATCATACAGATCAATTCATTACACAGTGCAGTTGCACTGGGTTAGTACAGAGTGCATTGAGGTAGTACAGGTTAAAAACAATAACAGTACAGAGTAAAGTGTCACAGCTACAAACAAAGTGCAGTGCAATAAAGTGCAAGGTCACAAAATAAAACTTTATCTTAATTTCATCTGCCTTGCAAATATACATCCATTTTATCTAGTTCATTTTTTTAAAATTTGCTAAGCAATCCCCTGAAAACGGGCTCGCCTGAAGTTTTATCATCTCTTAGCTCAGTTCAGCTTTCAAATCTAAGTCACTGACATTAATTACGATGGGTTAAGGTCCCAGTATATGGCATCTCACTGAAAATTAGCCCAACCAGACTCTCAAAAGGTAAACTTTACAAAAATTCTGTTTTCCAATTTCTCATTCCTCCCCAGAGTTTGCTGATAACATTACAAATTTGGAATTTAGAGAACAACATTCATGCATAATTTTATTTTCAAATCAATATACATCATAATAGATCTTTCCACAGGCCACTTGGTATGTCATTTGTTGAACGGTCTGCGAACTTGATCAGTCAGGATACAAACCTGATCAATCTATGACAACAATTTCTTTTTGATTTATGTTTTGGAATGTGGGCGTTGGTAACTGAGCCAGAGTTTATTGTCCATCCTCAACTGTCTGAGAAGTTGGTGATGAACCACCTTCCCAAACTACTCTTGTCATTTGGAAGGTACTCACGAAATGCTGTTGGGTAGGGATTTCTGGTATTTAGACCCAGTGATGATGACCCAGAAATACATTTTCCAAGTTAGAATGGTACAAGAGACTGCAGATGCTGGAATCTGGAGCAACAAACAACCAGCTGGAGGAACTCAGCAGATCGAGCAGTATCTGTGGAGGGAAAGGAAACTCAAAGATTTGGATAGCAATCCCACATCAGGACATGATTTAGAAGGCAACCTGCAGATGGTGGTTCTCCAAGGGACCTACAGCCCTCATCCTTGTTGGTGGTAGAGTTTTGCAGGCATGGAAGTTGCTTTCAGATTAGCCGAACTTTGACCAGTATGCACCAGTGGTAGAGGGAGCGAATGTTTAAGGTGGTGGATATAATGCCAATCAAGCAGATTGCTTTGTCATGGATAGTTTGAAGCTTGAATATTTTGTAGCTTTTTCGCATTGTCTAGTGGAGAGCATTTCATCGCACTCCTAACACATGCCTTGCAGAAGGTGGAAAGGATTTTTAAAGTCAGAAGGCAAGTCGTTCACCGCATGACCAACCCAGCCTCTGATGCTTCTTTAACCACAGTACTTCTGTGGCCGGTCCAGTTCTGTGTCTTTTCAATGGTGGTCACCAGTATGTTGATGGTGGAGGACTCAGCAATGATCACGACATTGAATTCCAAAAGGTAGATGGTTTGACCCTCTGGTTGACGATTGCCTGCCACCTTTGTGACATGGATGTCATTTGCCATTTATCAACCGATACTGACTGATTCGATGATTTGATTGTACTAGATTTAAAACCAGCAAGCAGAGGTGACTGGATTGCATTTACTTAGTTATTGGTTTCATAACTCCAAAGTCGATTGAGGTCACTTGTGGCTCCCTCCGTTACTTGCATTTTTGTATTTTCCCTTCACCACCCAATTTCTCAGTTTCTCATATTAATGAGCTTGGTCTTGCAGAATAAACTCTGAAATAATCTCTCCTCAATTTGTAAATATATGCAGCAAACATCTGCATCTGAGTTAAATCTAACCTTGCTTCCTTCCATATTTCTACCAAAATAAATATTCCAATAGAGTCACAGAAAGCAAATCAGGATGGAGAAGGCAAGTCAATTTGCTCCCTCTGTTAATTGGGGTCAAATATTTTAAACGTAACTGAGCTCCATCTAATATCCAGCTAAATGTGGCGGCAAACAGATTTTATTTCTGAGAGATTAATGGCTCATGCAGTCCTTTAGAATTCCACTTTATTTTACCATGCCTTGGACAAGTGCAGTAAAGTGATGCTCACTTCTGGCCCAACAGACTTCCATCCAGACCAGACTAACATTAACATCCCAATAACCTGAAATTAACAAGTCTCAGCACCTTTCAGAGGCTGAAAGCACGAGGGCAAGTGCTCACAGCTCTGCGACAAGCTTTAATTAGATGGAAGTACAAAGCATGAGAGATTCCTTTCCTATATGAGAGGTAACAGCTCATTTGGGAAAAAAAAGAGAAAAACTATCATAACTAAGTTGTCTAAATTGTACTTCAATGTTAAATTCCTTTCTTAGAAGCCAAACTGCTGACACTGACAACTCTAACCAAATGGAGAATTGGCCCAAACAAAGAAACTTTCCCAGCTAAAAATATGGGAAAGTGCATTCCCATGGGCCTCAAAGATTACACTAGAATATCTGCATTCAAATTCATAACAGATTTCTCCAAAATCTTTCTTGAGCCATCAGCCAAGTAACTGTGTTAAAGAGTTCTGCTATACGAGCATAAGTAGAGGTGAACATGTACTAAATTTTCCCAAATTCTACTTCGCACAATTAAATTCTGAAGGTAACATTTCAGCCACTTCCATAGTTGTACTGATGTTGAAATTACAACTTTATTTGAATTCTATCTGCAATAGGAACATAGGAAGACTACAACAATCATGGAACCATACATGTCTTCCAAACCAGTGTTCTGTCCACAATGCCTTTATCTGCCTACCAGCTAAATGGTAGAAGTGCAGTAGCATTAAAGCTACAGGATCAATTATAAAAGATAATTAAATAGCTGCCGACAAGTTCCGGAGCCAACTAAATCCAAGTCCATTCAGATAATCATTTCAGTTTCAATTTTCTTGTTTCATGCCATGCTGATTGATTTATTCGCTAACAAAAAAAGCAATTATGTGCATTATATTTCTTTTTCCACCAGTACAAAACCAAACTATGAACATGAAATTGTAGATTAAAACAGAATTATTGTTAACAGTGGACTTTCTGATGAAGGAACAGACTTCTGAATCTTCATAACTTTATCCACCTCTTTTCTCCATAGACTCAGAGCAAGTTAACTTTTTCAGCTTAGCTGGAATGACCTCCTAAAACTTCAGTTTACAGACAGATGTACTGCTGGGGTTAATCAAAATCATTACGATGAGTTGGGGTACAGGAAGGAGATAGAGAGCCTAGTGACAAGGTGTCATGACAACAACCTTTCCCTCAATGTCAGCAAAACAAAAGAACTAGTCATTGACTTCAGGAAAGGGGTGTGGTGCACAGGCACCTGTCTACGTCAACGGTGCTGAGGTCAAGACTGTTGAGAGCTTCAAGTTCCTGGGAGTGAACATCACCAAAAGTCTGTCCTGGTCAAACCACATAGACACCATGGCCAAGAAAGCTCACCTGTACCTCTGCTTCCTCAGGAAGCTAAAGAAATGTAGCATGTCCTATTTGACACTCACACCAACTTTTATCGATGTACCACAAAAAGCATCTTATCTGGATACATCATGGCTTGGTACGGCAACTGCTCTGACCGGAACCGCAAGAAACTGCAGAGAGTTGTGGACACAGCTCAGCACACCACAGAAATCAGCCTCTCCCCCAACCTCCCCCCATGGACTCTTTGTCTATACTTCTCACTGCCTCGGTAAAGCAGCCAGCATAATCAAAGACCCACCCACCCTGGACATTCTCTCTTCTCCCCTCTCCCATCAGGCAGAAGATACAAAAGCTTGAAAGCACGTACCACCAGGCTCAAGGACAGCTTCTATCCTGCTGTTATAAGACTATGGAATATTCCCTAGTATGATAAGATGGACTCTTGACCTCACGATCTACCTCATTATGACTTTGCATGTTAGTGTCTACCTGCACTGCACTCTCTCTATAGCTGTGACACTTTACTCTGCCCTCTGTATTGTTTAACCTTGTACTACCTCAACGCAGTGTAATGAACTGATCTGTATGAACGGTATGCAAGACAAGTTTTTCACTCTACCTTGGTACAAGTGATAACAATAAACCAATTCCAACTGATGAGGCTCCTGGTTCCATTTTTCAGAATACCCAGAGCAAAAAGAGGTAAAGAATTCAGCTACAGGATTGCAAAGAGTTCATACTTAAATTGAATTAAGCCAGCTCGCAAGTGAGCACAATAGCTCTTAAGACAATACGTCAACAATGGAATATAATTCAAAGATTAAGAATTTGTTTTTAAATAGTCTCTAAAAACCTCAGTGCTTCAAAGTCAGTAACATATTTTCTAAGTTTTGCTATTGTTTCATAAGCCAAGTAGTACAGCATCATTCCACAAACAGCACGGCAAATGTGAGCCATAGCTCATTTGGGGACATTTCACTTCTGCACAAGTTCACACACTTAGTCCAATACTCCAGTGCAGTACTGAGGGAGTGCTGCAGAACAAACAATACAGTTTTTCAAATGAAACTTTAAATCATGGCCCCACTTGCTCTCTGAGGCGCACAAGAAAAAGATTTCACAACACTATTTTGAAGATATCCTTATAGCACTGGGCAGCACTTACCTAGTGTTTCACAGTGTTGTTCGTGGATGCTAACTGCACCAATATTGACTGCTACACAATAATTATGACATTTCCAAAAGTAATACAGGTCTGCAAATTATTTTTGTGTTCTGAGGTTTTAAAAGGTGCTACAGAAATCTAAGTCCTTATTTGGAGGTGTCACAGCTCAAGGCTCCAGGCTGTTCTTCCAACAGCACAACCTTCCCCTCAGAACAAGGCTATAGACATCCAGCATCTCCAGCACCGAACTGATCATGTACTCAAAACTTTGAAAGAGACTTCAATTTTCTGATAGAGGAGGAAGGCAATACTACCAATTACTATCTTAAAATCTACTTATTTTTCAACAATGCATTTATACGGACCAATATATTTGACTGCTGCTTGATTATTCCATAACTTTTGAATTGTATTTAAATACTATAGCCAAGCTTTCCTTGATTCTTCATAAATTAAAAACCCACTTTCAGCAAATTACACATTTATAACCTTCCAGTAATTCCTCTGGTGGGACACCATTGAATTACAAACCAGCACAGTCCAATGCACCATCTCCATTTGATTGTCTACATGTTCTTCTAGAATCATAGATTAATACTGCACAAAAACACTGCTTGAGGAACTCAGCGAGTCATGCTGCATCTGTAGACGTCTCGACCCGAATCTTTGACTGTCCATTTTCCTCCACAGATGCTGCCCAACTCAGAGTTCCCACAGCTGTTGTTTTTCTGCTTCAGATTCCAGCATCTGCAGTCTCTGGCGTCTCTCTTTGGCCACTAGTTCCATGTCAACCACAAAGCACCCAATTTACATTAATCCTACTTTTATTTAAGTGTTAACATCTAATTAATGAGGACTTTGGCAATCAAAGACAAGCAGAGCAAATTGTTGTCACTTGACCTCTCTTCCCATTAAAACATTGTCCTGGGGACTGAAAGAACATCACATTTATTTTGTCCATCCTGTTTGATGCACGTTTAATTTAGGTTCAAAGCAAAGGAAAATTATGCAAACTTTTTGTGACACTGATCGAACTGCTAAATTACACTGCTTTGCAATAGATTTTTCACAAGTTTTTATGGTTATGTTCAGCAGCCAAACAGGAATCGTGAGCTGATGTGAAGACTCAAGTTTCCAGTTTGCAAAATACTTGCTGAGGAGAACATTTCTGGTTGTGCGCTGGTGTATTATACTTGCATTTCAGAAATGTTATATTTTCCACAGAATATTTGTTTTGGACCAAGGCAAACCAATTACCAACAATATTATATTTTGTTGCATCTTCTCTACTTCAAATCTATTTGCATGTGCATATGCCATTGTGATTAATGCAAAAACAATTTCAGAGACCAAAGTATTCAAATTCCATTGTTCCCAACAAAACTATAAACAAAGGCAACTCATACTGAATTTAATAGCTGGAAGGGGAAATTCAAAAGATGTGCACATACTATTGGTCATCACAGTTCCTCAGACTAATTCTGTAAGACATATTTGTATTGTAGTGAGAGGCAGAATATAGTTCATACACAGTTGGCAAAAATCATTCATGCATTAAACACATTGTTCGCAAGTATTCAGGAGAAAAATTGACTGATAATCACAGTGCCATCTCTCATGCGAATGACAAGCAATACATCCCAGAATACACGAACTTGTCAGCATACCACAGGGGACTTCAGAAATGAAAACTCAGTGCATTATGTTCAACAAACAAAGCTGTGCATTCATTTGTTCAGTTTAATGGAAAACTATGAATTTGTCCTTAAGAGTTTACTTCACTATTTCAGTCCAGAGCAGATTCAAATCTACAAATCCAATTCCATTTTTGTACTCTGCTTCCCAACCGTAGTTCTTTGCAATTCCCTTTCAGACATTTGGATAGGTACGTGAATAAGAAAGGTTGAGAGGGACATGGCCCACACACAGGCAAACAGGACGAGCTCAGGTAGGCATGAACGAGTTGGGCTGAGGGCCTGTTTTCATGCTGTATAATTTGGACTCTAATGTCATATGCAAGCAGAGAGGAGAGAAACGAGGTTACCAAATGCAGGGAAATTGATTACTCAACACAGAAACTGCGTATGGTAAATAGAAAGCGCGAACAAACAACTTTTTACACCTCAGATCTGCACCGTGGGCCAGCAATTACCTGAATTTAAGTCCTGCTTGTTTCTATGCAACTAAACTGCAAAGTGGTTTTGCTGATGCACTTGAAGTGAACCAGGGGTCTCTTTATGGGCTACTATTAAAGTGAGTAAAATTTCCAGCATCAATTATCCCCAGGATTATATTGTCAATGGGCTGTGAAAAACAAAAAGATACATTAACAGTATTGACGACAGCAGTCACAATTCGAGACTGGGGAAATTGGATTTCTTGCTCCTGATTTCTACCCACCAGTTCCAGTGTGAACACTAGTAGTGTCTGCACTACTGTGTTGCTGTTGACTTCTGTAGTGCTTGTCAAAGACCAACAGCACTCACGAACTTGATGCATACTTGACAAAGGACCATTGGGATATGGTTAAATGACCACGTTTTCTAAACATAAACCACAATGTTATACTAAACCAATGCACAGAGAGGATGGTGGAAAGAGACCAAAGTCATATGGGAAAACAAAGTTCCTGAACTAGTCACATTTTAATTTCGGCCAATTTTATTTTTCTAATCAGTGCTCACAATGCTACACTGCTGATGACTGCCAAATTTATATTCATTTCATTTTCAAAGTAGCCATCATTAGAGGAACAGCATTTAATGCCCACCCCTAATTGCCTTTGAGAAGATATTGGTGAGATGTCTTCCTGAACTGCTGAGGTCCTTCCAGTATTGGGTAATGAGTGCCAATGAGCAACACCCAGCACTAATGAAGGAAAGATGTATGTTAAGTAAAAACAGAAACTGCTGCTGGACATGCTCTGCAATCAGACAGCATCTGTGAAGAGAGGACTAGTTAATGCTTCAGGTCAATGACTTTAAAACTGTAAATTTTTCCCAGTTCTATGTAAAGCTCAGCAGCCTGAAGCATCACTTGGAAATTATTTTTTTAAAGAGAGGGCTGCTTGGATTAACAAAGAGCAAGTCATGCCTGACAAACACTATAGAATATTGAAGACTTAATTCAAGTACTTGACAGAAAGTTTGTAGAATATCTTTTATAGACTTTCATAAAAGTTGATAAAGTTTCTTGAGAGATCGTTCGCTCAAGATACAGCTCATAGAATTGAAAGCAAACCACTGACCAGTTTAAGAAACTGGCTGTGTGACAGTCAAGCAAGGATGAACAAAGGTGTTAAATTAGCAGGATGTGACTGCTGGTATTCCTCATGGACCCGTGTTGGGTTCACAGCTATTCACCGCATAAATAAAAAGCTTGGATAAAGTTTGTTGATAACAAAGATGACAGGGAGCATGTTAGGCCATGTCAATGGAAGTAGTAAATTAATGATATTAATTCTTTCAGCAAAACTGGGATGAAACTGTGGCTGCAGGATTGTAATGTAAGCAAATGCCAAATTTATCTATTTCAGTCTGAAAAACTGCAGAACAGATTTTCTAAATTGTAAAGCTTGAAGCAATGGAAGTCCAAAGGGACTATGAGATGTGTGCACTTAAGTTATAACGTGTCATGGAAACATCAAAAAAGGCTAATGGAATGCTTACATTCTCGTGTAGAGTATGGGAGTACAATTTATGCAACAGAATTACAAAGCCACATCTTGACCTCAACTGGAGAACTGTGTAGAGCTCTGGAACGCACTTGTCAGGAAGGAGACTTTGGCCTTGGAGGAAGGGTATCTTGAAGTTTCCAAGAGCTCTACCTATAGAAGTTGCTGCGTCAATTATTGTCTGCACAGACCAACTGATGCTGTTTGTATTCTTAATTTTAAAGCTTTAACCAGACATTAAGCAAGATTGAGCTGATAACTAGTTGGAGGTTGCACAGAAAACCATTAGCCACCCATTATGCTTAACGTTGGTGCATTGAGCTTTTAGCACCTGTACGCACACCTAACCTATCAGAAAAATCCAATGCAACACACACACAACATGCTGGAGGAACTCAGCAGGTGAGTTCCTCCAACATTTGTGTGTTGCTCCAGATTCCAGCACCCGCAGAATCAAAGACCTTCATCAGAACCATTAATGCTTAGACCCAGTACAAATATTTTGGCTGAAGTTGTTAGGCATTACCCTTGGGTTAGGGCTCATTTTGTACTAAATTTGCGATTATTTCAATGACCTGATTTTATATTCTACAGCCACTCCAGTGTGTGCCCTGTGCATTTCAACAAGACAATTTGATTTGGAGCCAAGATTCCAGAGTTTTGCTGAAAACTGCAGATAAGGTACTAAAAATACACTGTCCAAGCTGTACATACCAACAACTCATTACTTCCTTCCCTCAACTTAAAGTACTGAATATCCTTTGTTCCCTCAAACCTTGGATGCCTTTCCAATCAACACAGTAGAACAAGCAGAACCACTGCTAAATATCTTCCCTAATTAAATGGCAATCTGTATTTACCAAAGATTAAGCATGTCACAAAGCTCACTGAAGTTACACCTTCGGTGTTGAGATGGAAGTGAACTGTAGTCAGTTTCACTTCAATCATTTGATTCAGAAGGTTTATTTTAGGATAAGTGAAGTTGCTTGATTTTGCAGGGGAAAAAAAAGCTTTGTAAACAACACTTCACAACAATGACAATTCGCCCATGTTTAAAAATAGTCATCTGGTCTAATGTTACTGGAATTTTCAATCTCTGAACATAAAGCATCAATGTGATACATTTTACTGATGCTGACGAGGCAGACATGAATGTTAACGGCAGCAGTGTACAGGGGACAATTTACAATTTACTAGGTACACTCACACCACAATTAAAATCACCTCAAATTTAAAAAGCAACAACACCTTGAAGACAAAACCATTCTTGAGTTCAATCTTGATCACCACCTTTACTGGAACTGCAAATAATTTTCAATGACTGAGACAGAACTATGGCAACAAATGTGATGCTCAGCCTGAGACTAAATGAGTAGCTCTTCTGCCTTACCAATGATTAGAAACAGTGTAAAAGATGGCTTTCATTTAAATGTTTTGCATGCTCTTCAGCTGTTCCCAATACCTCATAACCTTTGATACTTTCCTCAAATATTTAACAACCAAATTTTAAATGTTACTGCTTCAGCTGACACCTGTAGACCTTTCCATGTTTAAATAATGCACTGTGCATTTTTTTTGGAAGCGCTAATGACAATTAGAGCTAATACTGGCCTGTACTAATTTACCAACTAGTATTCAACAATTATCATCAATTTTCCACAATTACGCACATCTCTTTTACAAACCCCATTAATTACTGAGACACGAGAGACTGCAGATGCTTGAATCTAGAGCAACAAACAATCTGCTAGAGGAACTCAGTGGGTTGAGCAGCATCTGCAGGAAGGTAAGGAACTGTTGTTGTTTCAGGTCGAAACCCTGCATCAGGACTAGGGAGAATTCCTTTCCCTCCCCCTCCCCACAGATGCTGCTCAACCCACTGAGTTCCTCCTCCAGATAGTTTTTGCTCCAGATTCCAGCATCTGCAGTCTCTTGTGTCTCTGTTTTAAGAATGAGATGCAGTTGAAAAGTAGCACATTAATCTGTCTGATCATTCAAGTCCCTTCACACAAATACAGTCATTTGTGAATACAGCAAAGGCAATGGGATGTAACACTGCAGCTGCAGGGCTGAAAGCTTCTACTTCAAAACCACCCAGGCATCCAGCCAAGCAATAACACTGGCACTTACCTTGACAATACAGAAAATACCCAGGTATGTCCGATGCAGAGAAATAATGGGGCTAACTCTCCATGTGCTAAAATCATACAAGAGCCAAATACAGCAGAAAGATTGATAGCTGTGGACATTGAGGTCAATCATCTTTTTTCTAGGACACTGGTGCAAGAATTCTCCAGACCCATTATCTTCATCAATGATTTTCTCTCCATCATAAAGTCAGAAGCAGGGAAGTTCTCCAATGATTACACAATTTTGTATTCCACTTAACTCAGTCCCAACACCATCAATGGTTGATACCTTATACACCTGTATTGTCAAGGTAAGTGCCAGTGTTATTGCTTGGGTGGATGGTTTTGAAGGAGAAGCTTTCAGCCCTACAGCTGCAGTGTTACATCCCATTGCCTTTGCTGTATTCACAAATGAAGGGACTCAAATACACCCAAACTGACAATTCATTCCCTCCACCAATATGTTGAGCCTACAAGTGTGTGCTGTCTACAAGATACGCTGCAGTTACTCACCTCACTATCTTTATTGGCGCATCCTAAATCTCATTCTGCCACTCAGGAAAAAGGCAGGTGTGAATTGCGCCACCAGCCAGCTATAATTCAATCAGTCACCAAGTTGTTGCAATACATACCTTCATTATCTAAATACCAGAACACTCTGCTCAGAGTATGGATGTACCCTCACTCCAAGAACTTCAGCGGTTCAAGGCACATGCTTGCCACTTCCTCATACGGAATTGGGTTTGCACAATAAATGCTGTCTTTATCAGTAATGCCCACATTCCATGAGCTAAAATAAGGCATTTTTTCCACATTTCCAGCATATGCTCACTCCAAGCAATCTTCTGTTCTTTAAGTATTTAATACCAGTTGAGTAAATCAGATACAGATAAATGAAGGAGGCCCATTCTTCATGAGTACGTTAGCAAATACAAGATCTGCTTTGTTACTCCCAGACCCAGTTGCTTGTCTTTTGAAAAAGGACATCCAAATGGTGGGAAAAACATCTGACAATTTTTTGATCACTGATGCAAGAACTGATAACCTTGTAGAAATAAGCAGATGAAATCAGCTGAGATTAATTTCGGATACTTCTTTCCAACTTAAAAATGTAAACTATTTCAGCAATGCAGTTCAAAGGAATACTTGAAGGACTTTAATCTCAGCCAAGAAGACTCTTTGTGAAAACCATCACTACTTGGTCCAATGAAGTTACAAATTCTTCCAGACAAGGTAACAACAACAGGGATAATTTTTGCCAACTACAATCCCTGAAATCAAATATTTGGTTTATAATGTTTTTGCTCAAAGAAGTGCATTTTATTCTCTACTATTCTGATATATTTCATTAATAAAAATGCAGCCAGATATTTACATGTGTATAAAGCAGAATGAAGCCAACACTGCTTCCGGTTTGCATTCAGCTCTAACAGACAGTCTTACAGTTATAATATAGTTAGAGAGCAACAAATACCATTGAAAGGTGAACTTGACAGGGCTACATTCACAAAGACCAAATTGGTTCATCAGGGGCTGGTGCTAAAATTAACAGATTTTAGTTGAAGGTGGAGCATGGATATTGCAATTAACCTTTTTTCCCAGCCCATGAAGATTTTCAGGAAAAATTAAGGGGGATGATGGTTTCTGCTCCTGATTATAATCCACTCATACCTGACAGAGAAGCTTTCACAGAGATAAATTACTATGAAGGAAACGCTAGAAAAGATTCCCGTCCTAATTTCATGTCAAGTTTAGCTTTTGTGCAAGGTTCTGCCCAGGAGATGGCATTAGTGGAAAAAATTGGGTGGGAGGGCGAGTTGTAGGGACTACAGCAGTAAAAGGAGGGCATCACAGCATGAAATGAAGTTCAACTAAAAGTGCATGATTTCGGAAGCAACTAGAAACTGCACAGCCCAGTGCTGAATTTGGTCTATAACTATTCCACATGATCCAAAGGATAACACAAAAATAAAAATACAGATTCTGTAAATCTGAGAGCGAATAAACCAACAAGACTGGAAGAAAATCAACTGTTTAGAGAGCAACTATGGAAAAATAGATTGGTCAAAATTTTAAATCTGAAGATCTTTCCTCAGCACTGGGAGATACAGCAGACACTGTCATAAAAGGATGGAGATCAGAGTGGTAAAATTGAAACAGCACACTCTACCTTTGATCCTTTAATTTAGATTTTACACACGCATCTTGGCAAGTTTTTTTTCTTTTATCTATCCCATGCTATTTTTTATTTTAGTTTTGTTAGTGCAGTCGACCAAGAGCTAAGGAAGCAGCCAAGAAAGAGTCAAGTTAGATCAGCATGAATAGTGCAACAAACTCCAGGGGCTGAATGGCCTAATCCTTCTCCTACCTTTCATCTTCACACATTAGACTTAATCAGCAAATTTTTGATTTTTAAAAAAATTCTTATTTTTGCAGTATTTTTTAAAATTTAAACTATTCCTCTGCAGTACCTCCTAGTCCTGAAACACGAATGATTTGTGTTTTTACACTATTACAGGCATTTTGTTTAGAAAAAAAACTTAATTTCACATTTTTCCAAACACAATTTGGGACAAACATGAACCTTGTTTATAAATTACAACAGTAAATTATGAATAATGTTCATGAAATGGCCAAGTATTCATTCAGCAAATTTCATTAACATTAAAACATTTCTGAAGAATATTATTTCAAATAACGTATTCTGTGCAGAGTTAAAAAGAACAAATGAATGAATGATTAAATTCTGCAAGATCTAACTTAAATGCATTTTCAGCAAGTAAAGCACCCACAAGAATTCAGTGTCTACAAGGTACCTTTCACTGGTTCTATACGTTTTGGCAAGTCCAAAGTATCGAAGTTCTTGTCGGTGTCCACATTCCTTTTGCCTGAGCATGGATGGGAAAAACAAAGGCAGGAAGTCACGGAATTGCGAACATTTTTGAAAGTGCTCAGACAATTACGTTAGATGTAACACATTTGCTCACATTCACAATCAATGCCAAAAAGCTCAGCAAATACACTTACAACAATAGTGCAGTGTTTAACTGGAGTCATGAGCTTGCCTCGAAGTTGGAGTCAACAGGAAGTAGTATACACCATTTAGTCCTTCAAGCTTTCTCAATTAGACCAAGGCTGAAATGCACCTCAACTGAATTTTTCATCATTGCTCAATATCCCTCTATGATTTCACAAACATCAATGTTTTGAAATTTTCAATAGGCCTGACCAAATAGCATTTTGGGAGAGAAAGTTTCCAGTATCTCGTGTTAAGGAACTACTTACTGAGATCACCCTCAATAGCCTAGCCTTCATTTTAATTTTCCCAAAGGAACAAGTTTCTCAGAGTCTATCCTAGCAATTACCTTAACAGTGTTAAACAATTCAATCAGATGACCTCCTAAACTTTTATATTTGAGTGATACAAGTCACACAATACAACCTTTCCTCGTAAAAGCAGAGTTTACATGAGATCCAATTTAAGGCCAACATATCCCAAAGGGTGAACTATAATTGGAGCTTCATATAACCGTAACTTAACTTCCACCCCGTGATATTATGAAGTACAATACTGGAATAATTCTCAATTATTGCAAAATAGTTCACATACCACATCAACCTGAACAAATTGACAGTATTAGGAACAAGCTCAGCCAACAACAACAAAATGAAAGAAGTCTTACCTTGATTAAACCACTCCTCTAAATGGTATAAGAGCAAACAAGAGAAGTGCAGAGAAGAAAGGAACAGTCAAACGACACATGGAAAAAGCATTTAGGATTTACTAACTGGGAAAGAGTCTTTCACCTTTGGCAATAACAATTTTAAAAAACACAACATCTATATACTCCATTTCCACTTGTTAGATGGATGAAATTATTCATCAAGTCATTTCTCATCCTAATATCATTTTACAAATATACAAGCCTGGTTCTCATGTCCCAACTTGAGGACAAAACATTAAAGTATCAAATGAATGCTTTTAACAGCTATTACCAGAACCATCATGGGACAAAACATTCTCTTCCACATTTATACAGTGCACTGGAAAAAAATTTTTGGCCACTGCTCATGGCTGCAATAATACATCATGGAGACAAGCATTTAACGAGACAGGCTTAGAGATAATTGGGTAGGGAGATAATTGGGTAGGGAGATATGGGTGGCCCAGGGAGAGTTAAAGGCTTCATATGTTCACATGCAATCTTTTTACTTCTACTACATAGTGATATTTCAACCCATACCAAGCAAAACTAACATTTATTTCTAATTAAAAATATCTATTATTCTTCCTGCAGTCCAATCTTCATAATAGTTCAACTCCCTGTTGCTTCTAAAAGCATTGCTACCCGAGACATATTACATGATGTTGCAATTTAAATCTCTATTTTCGATGCTGTACTCTTACCTTTTGCCTTCTTTCCACCAAAACAACCAGAATCATCTTTCTTTTTCTTTTGTGCACTTCCTGTTCCAGTTTGCTGTTCAGTTGATGGTTCTCGAAATTTATCAGCTCCTGGTACTTCTCTATGCACTTGATAGGAGAGGTTCCTCATAATACAGACACAATTCTCAACCGACTGTTAGACAAAAAACAAGCTACAATTAGAAACAATGCAATCTATTTGAAATGTGTGGCAAGTGCCCAGACTAACCTCACATAGAATACACATGACTTGCAAATGAACAAAATACTTCTCACCGCATTATTCTTGGTCACAGCTCAACTTGGTACCCAGAGGCCAAGCCTAAATGCTCTGCCTCATCCAGAAACCAGGGATATCCATTGTGACCCAAATCCTGGGTGACTTGCTCACAAGATGCACTATAATACTGATACTTTAGGAGATACCCTGACCAATATAGCATTTTACACATTATAAATGCTCTATTGAAGAAGAATAGTGGCTCAATTGAATGGTTTTAGTGACACACATGCAAAAGACTTACTTTTCGATAAACAATTATGTACATCTTTTATCCTTATCCCAATATTAAACTTCCTTAAACTTTTTTCTTAAGAAAGGATTAATAATATTAGTGCAGACTTGATGAATGCATTGCCTAAGCCACCCTATGATCAAATCTTTCACAGGCCTTTGTTTTTGAAAAGAGCAAGGGCTCAAAAAGCCAGCTGGAATTTAATTGCATGGACAGTTGCTTTACCACTAACTGCCAAGCCACTGTTGACCTGCATCATCTCCTCCTCTTGGACGTATTCCTTTTTTGTGCAGTAAACAGGGCTACAGCTGTGTAAATGTCAGAGCATAATGTATGCTGCTCAATGTTCAACAACTGCCTTAATCTAAATTAAGTAACCAACTAAGCCATTAATTTTCAATTTTACATAATTACAAATTACCCAAATATTCTTAAAAGTAGGCAGTAATTATCTTAATACATTTTTCCACGTTACTGAGATTCAATTTACAACGTGATTGCTGCAAATCTTTGACCCAAACTGACACTTCATTAAACCTGTACACCCACTCTGCAAAGATGGTTTTGAATTAGTTCAACAGTATGCCATTCCTCTGCACCACTTCTAGTATTTTATCAAGTGCGTCTTGAAAGCCGTGGTGCAGCCAGAGGAATAGTCCCATCAATGTCAAGTCAGTCATTCTCTCACACTTCAAGTGATAGAGGGATCTAAAATACCAAGAGGTTATAGTCTGCCAGCCCATGCTTTCCAAGACTTGCACAGTATTCACCCTCAAACTGCCCACTTTTTTTATGGTGGCAGTTCTTTTGAAGTTAACTCCAGACTTTCATTGAGGAATTCTAATTGCTCCCAAATTGAAAGGAGAGACACCCTTATTCTATTCCACAGAGATGGTAAACCTTAACAAGGCTGACAAAATAAATACACCTAAGTTTTGACTGAATTAGCACTTGAGGCAAATCCACTCAGTAAAACTCCAGTAATTCATAACTGTGGGGACATTGGTGGTGCTGTCAGATTTTTCCAGACTATTGGATATTATTTCCTTTTACACACCAACACACTCTTGAAGCCACTTTAAAAATACAAGTTACAGTATAATAAATTTCACAGTGAATCAAATGAGGTTGGCAGCAGCCCTGGGAAACAGAAGCACCATGCGAGACAGATGCCAAACCATGGAGATTTCCAAATAAAACAATGCCAGGTGATAGGAGTTTGGCTAGGATTTGGCTTTTGAAAGATTTTTCTAGTTAACATGATCTGCCAAAGAATAAACCTTTAACTTGTTTAATAGCAAAAACAAATTAAACACGAACTTCTCAAGCAGAAGATTGTTAATATTACAGACTGATAACACCTTAGAACTATTCTGGTTTTATTAATGCACGAGTTAAATTCAAGACTATGAATGGGTGAAAAGCATTTGCAGTTCCAAGATAAACAATGTAATAAAAATTTTGAAAGCCAAGTACAGACATCACGTTTTAATGGATTCAATTTACTTTCAAATCAGAGTGCAAAGCTTTTTCTATGCATGAATTCAATCTTAATGCCAATGTTTGTTGATAGAAATTATGATTTTAAGCTGTTGAAATTGCAGCCCACAAACCACACTAAGTCAATGAGCTCCTATAAAGGCAAACCTTTAGGACAGGCCAACATTTTAAATCTATGCTCATATTGCTGGTTGGTGCAATCAGATTGGTTGTCATTAGCAAATGGAACATCGTTGAAATTTAGAGAGTCATAAAGAGATGCAGCACAGAAACAGGAGCTTTGGTCCACCGACCCACTGACCATCAAGCACCCATTTATATACTACTCCTAACCCATTTTATTCTCCCCACATTCCCATCACCTCTACCACTCACTATTTAGTTTACAGTGGTCAATTAACCAACCAACCTGCATGTTTTTGTGATAAGGGAGGAAACTGGAGCACATGGAGGAAGCCCACAGGATCATGCAGAACATGAATTTGCCCCAGCTTAATGTTGAATTATATGCAGTTCATGAAGCAACAAGGATACTTCTATCTTAGAAGCAGAGTTTTTTGTTACGAATGTGCGACTGCAATTGAATGTTACCTTCCGGTCCATATCTTTCTTGCCCACTGCTGACTGCAGTGCGTGCAGGAGCGCATCAACCAAACCCTCACATTCCCGAAGCCTTCGACGAGCATCACTCCCGTCTGAACTCACATTTCTACAAAACAAAATAAAGAAAATTATAAAAGTCAAATAAATTCTTATCGCCTGAAGGGCGCCCAGAAGGATAAGCTTAATCAATTCTTCACAGTGTGTTATTTAAATGCTTTTGAACGCACTTAGAAATAATAATGCTGCTCAGGTTCAATTCTATGTTTTCAGTCCATCACTTCAGTTAAGAGAATAATTTGGGTTTCAGCTTTCGCATTACACATAGTCCATACAGCTAATTCGTTTAGAATTTTGCAAAGAACAAAATTATGCAGGAATAAACATTAATAACTGAGCAAAATTAGCATTGTTACTGCTTCACCAAATGATAATTTACCAAACCAGCACCCTCCATTTGTGTTACTGGACATTATCTTCTGGCATTGCTAAATAGCAAAGGCAGGTTCACTGTCATTCCATTCCATTGCCTGCTGGAAAATGAAGTGCTATCGACCATTCCTGTTCACCAGTTGGAGAATGCATGGCTAAAAGTGGTTTCGTTAGAATGATGTCTCAATTTTAAAGTTCTCACAAGTTTTAAAATTGCTCCATGGCTACACCTTCCCCATCCCAGTTCTGGCCTTCAACATATCTCACTGCACTGTCAGCAGTTGCCATGGCACAGAGCTCAAATTCTCTCCCTAAACCTCTCCACCTCGTTGAAGGGATTACTTAAAAATCACCTCATCTGTCCTATTCAAATTTTATTTAACAGCACTTCTGTGAAGCAAACTGAGATACTGAGTTAAGGTGCTGAGAGTCTTTGAACACAGCTTTAAGGTGACAGGAGAAGGTTTAAAGAAGGTGTGCAGGCTAAGTGGTCTTTTGGTCTCTCTTTTATTTTTAAGCACAGAGTGGTAGGTGCCAGGAACATGCTGCCAGGAGTGGTGGTAGAAACTGACACGATAGTAGCATTTCAGAGGTTTTTATACAAGGGGTGGCATGGTAGCGTAGCGGTTAGCGCGACGCTATTACAGTGCCAGCGATCGGGGTTCGATTCCCGCCGCTGTCTGTAAGGAGTTTGTACGTTCTCCCGTGACTGCGTGGGCTTCCTCCGGGTGCTCCGGTTTCCTCCCACATTCCAAAAACGTACGGGTAGGTTAATTTGGGTTTAAAATGGGCAGCGTGGACTCGTTGGGCCGGAAGGGCCTGTTACCACGCTGTAAAATAAAATTTTTTTAAAAATTTAAAAATACATGAACATGCAGGCAATGGAGGGATATGGATTGTGTGCAGGCAAGTAGGTTTAGTTTAATTTGGCATCATGGTCAGCACAGACATCCTGGGCCAAAGAGCCTGTACCTCTGCTGTATTGTTCCACGTTCTATGAATCTGCAAATCAAGTTGTCAATGACTTGGAGCTTAGCTTTCGAGCGAGTACTTACACAAGACTGCCTGTACACTGCACTGTGACATTTAAAGCTGGGGTGACCTCAACCCGCAGTGGAGACAATGTAGATTGAAAGGTTTCCCATTCATTCTGTCAACTTGCTCCAAGCCAAGAAAGGCAGATTGGAAGCAAGCAGCAGCATTACAGGGAAAAAAAAATGTTGGGCAACATTGTTGGAGGGATGACACAGCCTTGCTTGCCACCAGCTTAAACCAAGATCTATTCATTAAGATCATAGTTTGCAAGGCATCGTGAAGCAGAAGAACGATGGAGATGATTTTCTGCAGGCAGCCAAATTTGAGAAAGATGCTTCACAGTTCCTTTAAAACTTTGGTGAGAACAATATCGATCATGGTCTTTACTGCTCCCTGCAACTTGTCTTGACAGGAGAAGTGACCCAATATCAGTGGCCTCTCCTAGGCCAATTTCTCCAGCATGAACATACTTAGACTTGGTCATCTCCAATGGGCAGGCTACGTCACTCAACATCAGACTTCTGAAACAGGCACACTAATTTCAACTTCTTGTGGCGGGAAATACCAGATGGACAGAGGAAAAGATACAAGGATGTCCTCCAAGCCTACTTAAAAAGGTGTTACATCCCCATGGGCTTGTGGGAAACCCTAGGCCATTTGGAATGGAGCAGCAGCATTTGGAGTGGCATTGAAAACCTCCACCTCAGGTGTTGGGAGTACACCGAAGCCCAGTACAAACAAAAGGAACACCCACCTCCCAGGTGTCCGTCAAAACTCCTCCTACCATTTGTTGCAGAGCCTGCAAGTCTTACATTGGCCTCATCAGCCACTTCAGGATCCACAGAAAGAAAAACAAGTCAACCCTGATGCTGAAGGCCTGCCTAAGATGACAATGCAAACTGGACTGTTCTGAATGAAGGGCAACCAAGAATGTGCCCCGTGTATGTTTTTGTTTCAAAATGTCACTAATTTCTTTGTTCCACCCTACAGCCCACTTTTCTCTGTCACTATCCCCTCTCTCAACTCCCACAAAAAGTTTCTACACTGGAAACCAGATTTAGAACCAAATTGCAGAGAGTCTAAGGCAATCCAGAAACAGTGGAAACTTCACATCAAGAAAATGGAGACAAAATACAAACCAACTCCCAAGGCTGAAAAGGTGAATCATGTTGAAATCGCAGATACCAATCAGTACTGTAATAACCAATGTCAGTTGGGATAATGATGGGATCCAACCCTCCAGTGATAAAGTAAAAACTCCCAACTGTTTCTGAGATAGATGAAGCAACATGCATGTGGGCACTCAAAGGATGAGGATGGGACTTTGTAACAAACTTAACTAAATAAACACATTGATACACATTACAAATCAGCAGATTGAAGACAACTATGCCCATGATTCTGTACCTTAAGGAGTCAACACTTTCATGGAATTGAAATCAGGAAGTTCAATACATCAAAGCATAATAAAACCCTTGCTAGATAATGAACTAAGCAGCTTTTTAATACAGCAGCACATAAAATACAAACAGAAGCTCTGAGATAAATACATTTCTTTTTCTTTAAATTGCTTGAGTTAGAGAATGCATTCAACCATTGACAAAAATTGCACTTTGCGGTTTCTATCAGAACCTCTTCCAATAGTGAGCAATGAAAAGCAATTATATAGCTGATGTACCATCAATATTGAAGAAACCCATTTCCAAGGCAATGATCTATCACTCACTGCAATCCTAATAGACAAATATTTAGGATATCAAATGAAAACAAATTGATTCAATATCAGCAGAAATCTGCAAAATCAGTACTTATACAAGCCAAATCAATAAACAATACATCTGATGATTACTTGAACAAACAATATAAATAGATCATTTCTCAAATAATTCTATATTATTAAACCATTTGTCATTCAGACTTAACTAACAATTTCATCTGTGTAAACTGCTTACTGTTTTTTTTAAGAGCTGGAACAGAGACAAATTCTGCAATAATAAATTTATTAATAGACAATGCTCTTGCTCAAAGCAAGGATGATGCGCACATCACGCTGAATGCTATTTAGATTGAAACATAAGTAATTAATCTTTAATGAATACATTATCAAAATGCTGCTTTCTGTTTTGGCACACTGCACCAATCTCGCTGCACCCGTGACTTAAAAGAAGTTTGTTTCTCCACATCCCTGAGGGAAATGGTTGGTAATTCCCAGAAATATCTGTGGGAATCGTATTCTTATCACCATCTGACAATTAACACTACCTTATTCTCTTTCCAGAGTACATAAATCATGGTGTAGTTCCCAAAAAAATGAGCAACTGAAATGAAACACAACTTTGTTGATTACTTCTCAAGTAATGCCAGCTTTACCACCAAGTTAAAAAGACGAGTGCAGACTAAGTCTTCTCTTTTGTGAATTATGCACCATCGAATATTTAACTTGTAAAATGAAACTTCCCAGGTCATCGAACAGCAGGCTGAATACTTTCGGCCTTTTAGTCATTTGCAAAACCACACAGACACAAAATTCCTTCTCCATCTGGCTCCAATCCAAAGCAGTGCGAATTGTTTCATCTCCCTACTAACAACTGTTAATGCCGCAGCAACGGTCAATTCTCTTCTAATTCGTTCCACATGGTTTTAACGGTGTGGACTCTTATCAAGTAGCAATTTCACTAACAATGTCAAGTGCTCCAATGCCACCATTAACAGTGTCCTTGTCTGGAATGTATATTTTAAGGAACATCCTTTCCCCTGTAAACAAAAAAAAATCCCCAAATCCAGCCAATACTAAAAAAAACAACAGTGTGCTATCTAATCTGTCAGAGGTTTGAATTCCATTATCCCGGTCAGATGCCCAATGCATTGGCACTACAGCTGCTAACCCTAATTCATTGATTCTGTTATTTTGCACAAGAGATTCCACTCCAAAATTCCCACATAGAATGTCATATTTAGCTGGCAGCATGACAGTGTTGAGAGTTCCCTGGGAAGAGGTCACCCGATGAACCCTTGGTTTTGAGGAAAGTGGACAGGGACCCAAGCTGATAGGAGAAAACTTCTAAATAAACAAAGCCAACTGTTTTACTGAAGCTGCAAAAAAAATTGTTCCAACTTTATTTCCTCTTCAGTTATATAATGGTACCATTGTTCACATCACAAGGCCTTTGTATAATTTATGAATATAAATGCTTACTCCTTGGAGTTCACAACCCCAAATATTCAACTCCAGGAGAATCAAGCAGCGCAGATTCACTTCTGCTGTTAGTGCTTGGGCTGTAAGCCAAACACATGTCACATTGCTGGGATTCTACAAGTGAGCTCTCAGTCAGAATACAGTTATGTGGAACGACAGGCTCCCTTCAAAACATTAACCACAAAAGACATTTCTCACATTTCATCCCCCCGCCCCCCCAACCCCAAGTACATTTTTAAATCATTTACATATCATGCAGATATGGAAAGCTCATGCTGACTGTGTTTCTGCTTATTATGTGGGGTAACTGGATTTCAACTTTTCAATATTTGAAATGCCAGATGAGCAAGATAAATCTCAAATGCACGATGACCATTTTCAAATAAATCATTCAACCCTTCAATATTTGGATTGAAGTACAGAAGCTATAAATCCCCTCAAAAAAGAAAATTGCTGCAGTTTGCCCATGTTTTAATTGAAGATTCATTTTCAAAACAAAACCAGATTACAGGAGTGATTTGCATCTGAATATGGTTCAAAGAAATCCCGGTCAACCTGCAAATTTGCAGACTTGACCACAATTCAACTGATCATTCCAACGGCAATCATAGTAGAATTCATCTCAACTTCAGTTTCTTAAAGACAGTAATCAAAGCAGCTCTTACAGTCAGCAATGTGACCACTTCAGCTGCATATCAGTGAGCCTCAAAGTGAAAGTCTGACACCTGTAAGGTGTTTTGAAAGAAAACTGTGACTCAAAGTTCCATATGATTCTCCAAGTTATAAACAAATCTCTGGCAATTTGGTTTCTGTTTGAATAGTTAAGGTCAGCTTTATTGAAATCATTACTCTGCACATCTGTGGCGAGATCTCAAAAAGCTGTTCCTGTAAATTACTCCAAATAATGTGAAGCAGCTGGAAGGCAGTTCACATATTCATCATGGCCATCTTCAAAACTACTGGTAAACCTGGCATACAAGTCTATTGCTTGGGATGGAGCTCAAGACTAGATAGGGGCAAAAGAGATAGCAAGGACTGATAGTGGCATTTACCGAATAAACAGAGACTCAATTCAAATCCAAAAATTATTTTTCTAAAAACGCCAAGTCTCTATGTTTGTATTTTACTAAACTTCAGCTGAAACAAATACTATACAACATAACAGTACCTTATTAATTGAATAAATGGGCTTTGAAAACGCAAGTTGATTCTCCCTCCCTCCACGTTATTCACCCAAAAGCTTGTAGGAGAAAAGTTAAATATATTTTAAACTTCAATTTCCCAAAGCAATTAGGATGCTGTGATCAGCTATCTGCACCATTCTAAAAATGGGACTGATGCAGCATGGCATAATTTAGCATAGAAGTAGCACGAAAGACAAATCGCCTTATTAACCACAGGAGGATCCACAATACGATATATCATTTATGATAGAAACTACCAATAGAATCAAATACCAGTAGTCAACAAGACAGTCTTGCCATAACAATATTCAACACATAAAAGATGGTGTTTGCTCATCCTTGAGTAAGCTAGCACACTGATCATACACTGACTAACTTTCCAAACATGATCTTTTACTGATTATGTGTGCCATTACAATATTTCCTGAACCCAAGGCAATTGCTTCATTGAGATAATTTTGTCAATTGTTTATTAATATCAAGATCTCACACAATCAAGTAGTTCAAAGTCAACTATCATTCAAAACATTTCAGCACCTACTGTTAGCCCAGTCTTTTTTTACATTTACACTAATAATCTAGAGATTTAACCACGATTTTTGAAATATAGACAAGGCAATAAAGTGCCCTAAAGCATTTTGAGAGCAGGGACATTTATCAAATTTCCATACTCTCTGCTTCAAGAACTTTGCTGACAATTAAAATAAAGTTTAGATGATGAACATGAAATAATTATTGAAACAACTTGCTTCAGACTGTACTAGGTTTAACATAGCACAGGACCTGAGTGTCACTGCCCACATACAATCTGGTTGAGATCCTCCACTGGGACAGAGCTAGAACCTGTCAGCAAGTTCAGAACTTATGCATTTAGACATCCCAGAACTGCCACCATTTGAATAGGAGAACTTGCAAAACACTTTATGGAAGTTCTAACAATTAAATTGAAAACCACTGAATCTTTAGGGCTTACTCACTTTCACATTATATCAGAGGTACTCAAACAAACAAGCAATAGTATTAAATTTTGGAAAATCAATGTGATTTGCTAAATGCAAGATCTAGGAGTTATCCAAGCCAATGACAAATCTTGATTGATCTGCAAGCTCCATATAATCTGCTTCAGTGACCCCACTTCAATGTCTTCCATTCCAAGTACAAGCAGGCTACGCAGAAGGGTCTGGCCTAAAATATTGGACCTTGTTAAAGGACAAACTGTCTTGCTGCATCTGTTTAAATTAGCAAACTATCTTCACTTTAATTGAATGAACAACATTAATTGATAATTAAAATAGGGTTGCAGTTTCATGCCATAAAGCTTAATGGAAATCTGAAACACTTCCCTAAAATGTCAAATTAAATTTTAAAACCTCAGGTCTTTTAGCTTTTCTTGAGGTTCAATCTCAACAGATTGTCATATGGTAATGAAGTAGAGCTCTTCTCTGATCGAACTGAATAACAGAAAAAGGTGAGCGACTCAATGAGCTCTCTCTTCTTCCTAACCCTTCTCCATTCCCTGCTTCTGCCTCTCCGTGACTCTTGAGAACCTACAAATGCAATTGCTGTTGAGCAAGCTTCCAGTCTTCCTTCTCCTCCCATTTCAAAACCCAGCCAAGAAACTCTAAAAGGGAAAATACTGCAGTTGTTGAAAATCCATCCGATGGCATACCATTATTGTAACATGCTGCTAGAGCAGGTTATGCAAGAAGATTCCATGACTTTGAATTGTTGTGAATTGCAGATTGTTACCTCAACAGGATAAATGAGAAAGAGAAATTCTTCTTTCATGCAATTTGATCGGTGCCTGTGAAAGTACCAAACTCCCTGTGGTTCAAATTGTTCATTATGTCATGCAAGTCTATTTGAGAAGTGCATCTGCACAACATGGTGTCAGTTTTAACACTCTGGTTTCTGCTCTACTGCTTAATATAGAAATTTACAAATTAAAAAACAGTTGCAACAAATCCTGGCCATCTTAACTGGAGGACTTTACAAATGGTGCAGCTAACCATCAGCTGATAGATTCATTTGCTTAGCCTAAATAACTGACCTCTGAAAGAACAGAAAATCTTTTTTAAAAAATTAAATACTGCTTATCATTACGGTAGTGTAGCGGTTAGCATAACACTTTATAGCGCCAGCGACCCAGGTTCAAATCCGGCCACTGTCTGTAAGGAGTTTGTACGTTCTCCCCGTGTCTGCGTGGGTTTCCTCCGGGTGCTCCTGTTTCCTCCCACATTCCAAAGACGTACGGGTTAGGAAGTTGTGGGCATGCTACGTTGGCACCGGAAGCGTGGCGACACTTACGGGCTACCCCCAGAACACTACGCAAAAAGATGCATTTCACTGTGTGTTTTGATGTACATGTGACTAATAAAGATATATCATCTTATAAAAATCCCTGGAATATTTCAACGTCCCTAAAATATGCCAAGGTTCTGAGGGTTTTGGATTGTGGGCCATAGCTTTTTCTTTCATCACTCCAAATCTGTCACACAATACCTTGATACACAATAAAATTCTGAAATATCTCTAATTAAACTAAATTGAAAGCAAGTTGGTGGTAAATCATTACAGTCTGACATCTTCACTAGAATGCCAAGATAGTCAACTGAGAAAAGCAGTAACATTTCAGATGGATAAATGAACATAGAGACGAATTGAACAAATCAGAATATCTAGAATTCAGCAACCACATTGCACATTAAGTTTCACTTAAACAAAGGGCAAAGAGAAATAATTTCATAAACCCTACAATATATAAGTAACTTTTTTTATTCTTCTGTATTGCTCAATGCTCAGAGGACACAGTCGCAATCTTCAGACAATACACTTTTACAATATGATTGAACAGGAAATGCTCGGGGAGTTTTGTGCAAGTGATGGAACACTGTTCCTACAGCTGGGATGTCAATGAAAAGAGAACAGCAATTGTAAACCTTTATCTTAACCCCTAGGATATATAAAATACAATATATTAAAGAATAAAACCACAGCCAGAAACCAACAGAGGTGATTTTGTCTCTTATCAGTATTGCAATTTATGAACTAAGTAGCCATGGGAATCAACCTTTTCTTAAATCTACTTCAGTTGTAACATGTATTCATGCTGTTAGAATCAAAGCAAAATTAAGATAGGAGCTGTGGGCTTGTTCTGATTTCTATTACTCCATGAGAGAGAGTGAATATATTTACGTCACTGAGAATAGGGACAATCCGTGGTAGCTTGCGGCAAGATTTTACCTGTGTGTTCAATCCATCGTAGAAATAGAACTCCGCCAAATTAGAAAATTATATTTGGCGATAGTTCAAAACTGTCCACTTACCAGAGAACCAGAGAACAATACAGCACAATACAGGCCCTTTGGCCCACCATGTTGTGCCGACCTTCAAACCACACCTTAGACTATCTAACCCCTTCCTCCCACATATCCCTCTATCTTAAATTCCTCCATGTGCTTAGCTAACAATCTCTTGAACTTGACCAATGTTTCAGCCTCCACCACCACCCCAGGCAGCACATTCCATGCACCAACAACTCTCTGGATGAAAAACCTCCCTCTGACGTCTCCCTTGAACTTTCCACCCATTACCTTAAAGCCATGCCCTCTTGTTTTGAGCACTGGTGCCCTGGGAAAGAGGCACTGGCTGTCCACTCTAGCTATTCCTCTTAATATTTTGTATACCTCTATCATGTCTCCCCTCATCATCTTCCTCTCCAATGAGTAAAGCCCTAGCTCCCTTAGTCTCTCCTCATAATCCATACTCTAATCCAGGCAGCATCCTGGTAAATCTCCTCTGCACCCTTTCCAACGCTTCCACATCCTTCCTATAATGAGGTGACCAGAACTGGACACAGTACTCTAGGTGTGGCCTAACCGGAGTTTCGTAAAGCTGCATCATTACTTCGCGGCTCTTAAACGCGATCCCACGACTTATGAAAGCCAACATCCCAGAAGCTTTCTTAACTACCCTATCCACCTGTGTAGCAACTTTCAGTGATCTGTGGATATGAACCCCCAGATCCCTCTGCTCCTCCACACTGCCCAGAATCCTGCCGTTTACCTTGTATTCTGCCTTGGAGTTTGTCCTTCCAAAGTGTACCACCTCACACTTCTCCGGATTGAACTCCATCTGCCACCTGTCAGCCCAGCTCTGCATCCTATCGATATCCCTCTGTAAGCTTCGACAGCCCTCCACACTATCCATAACACCGCTGATCTTTGTGTCATCTGCAAACTTGCTAACCCACCCTTCCACCCCCTCATCTAAGTCATTAATAAATATCACAAAAAGTAGAGGTCCCAGAACCGATCCTCGTGGGGCACAACTAGTCACAGCCCTCCAATCCGAATGCACTCCCTCCACCACAACCCTCTGCTTTCAACAGGCAAGCCAATTCTGAATCCACACGGCCAATCCTCCCTGGATCCCTTGGCCTCTGACCTTCTGAAGAAGCCTGCCATGCGGAACCTTATCAAACGCCTTACTAAAATCCATGTAGACCATATCTACTGCACTACCCTCATCAATCTTCCTGGTCACTTCCTCAAAGAACCCTATCAGGCTAGTGAGGCAAGATCTTCCCTTCACAAATACATGCTGGCTGTCCCTATCTCTTAGAATAGAGCCTCTCTCTTAGAATCCTTTCTAGCAGCTTACCCACCACAGACGCAAGGCTCACTGGTCTGTAATAACCTGGACTATCCCTACTACCTTTTTTTGAATAAGGGGACAACATTCGCCACTTCTGCATGACTTACACCAGTTTTAAGCCCTGTGCAAGTGTGTTCCTTCCTTTTTATTTCACTCACAGGATGCAGTTGCCAGTGGCAAGGCCAAGTTTTATAACTCATTAAGGTGGTTGCGAGTCCTGCCTTGAACTGCTGCAGTACATGTGGTGAAGGCTCTCCAGAGTACCTTTCATCTTCCTGCCCAAGTTAAATCAGTAACTTAAATTTGTGAACTAAAACTCTTTCAGCAATGAATAAAACTTAAATATACTCTAGTGTGACCTCCCAGCTAATGAGAAGTATCATTCAAATACAGTTTCAGACAGAATCAAATTAAAGTTAGAAAAGAGCTTCACACCAGACATTCCAACAAGTACTTTTTTTCAAATTACTTCAAAGTTTAATATCTGTTTTGCTCAAAAATGAAACTTTTACTCATCTAATTTCTTTTCTTTCCCAATACTCTATCCAACATTTCTATTTCATTGCCAAAGGAAGAGGACTCCTTTGTCTATACAAGTCCAATGGTTGAAGCAGAACTTAAAAAATTCCTCATATTTCACCTTGCCATCTCCAAAATGTATTCTGTACACTTAACCACACCTGAAGACATATCCCATGTAACTGATTAATATCTAACCAACATTAAGTTGTATTTCTGAATTTGCCTCATGGATTGTCACAATAGCAGCGGAAGAGTATTGATAAAATTTAGTCAGTTTAGTTTGATAGCTACTACTGATTTGAAATGAACTTAGTTGACTAAAATTTCATCTTAGTCTGCAATGTTCTCCTTTAATTCATGTTCAAGTGGATGAAAAATAACTATGCTAAATAAATTAACTAAACTTTTCAATACAGTATGTAATAAGGGACCAATAATACAAAAATGTGATGTTATTCAAGGAAGAGCCATACCAGCTAGAAACTGAGAAAAAAGCTTGACGATGTGGTTATAGTTTACAGGAATGAGCAAGCTGAGTGTACTCTACTTACCATAGCTAACATGCAGTATTTTATGAACATCTGTTGTGGATTTAGCAGAGCATTATACTAGGACAAAAATAATTTAAACAGCTGGGCTTGAGGAGAGAAGTCTTGTGAAAACGTTGGCAAGCTTTGTTTACATAGGGGGGGTTGCAGTCACTTTACAAAATGGTTGCATCTCGAGTTTTCCTCCATGGCTCAAGGGTATGTTTAAAAACATCATTTATGGTCTTGGAGTGATACAAGTGCTCATGTGTGTAATACTCTCTGCCCCATAAAAGGAATTGGATTAAAAAGGATTCAAATTAAAAGTCATAAATAGAGCTCACCATCCAATGGAAAAGTGGCCAAGCTACTTCAGGTAACATTTTTGACTGAAAGTGATGGGGCAGAAAGGACTGAAGGTGATCAAGATTCCCATTAAATACATCTGCAATATTTGGCTAAAATCACCAATGTGGTACTGAGTTCCACACACACACACCAGTCTGAGCAAAGGTCCCCCAGAATTCTATATTTAATTCATGACTAACCTGTACTTACGGATAATAATTTTAATCGTCCTCATGTACACCATCAAACCCTACCGATCACCCAGTAGTTTTCTCAAGAGCCACAATAAACTAAACAGATGGGGTTAATTGAAGAAAATTAGCAGAAAGATAAAGATCAAAATGCACATAGATCTAAAACAAACTCAATGAATTAACAGTACAAATAGAATTTAAGTGAATATGATCAGATAGCCATTGCGGAGACATGGTTACAAGTAGTTTAAAACAGGAAACTCAAATTCAGGAATATTTAAATTTTAGGAAGAACAGAAGGGGGGGGAAAAAAGGTGAAAAAACCTGCTGGAGGATTTAACAAGTCCTCCAGCAACATCCTTGGTGGCGTGGGGGGTGAGGGAAGGAGTTGTTGAAATTTCTGGTCGAGACCCTGCATCGGAATCAAATCCACCATGCAGGGCCTCAACTCGAAACGCAATTCTTTTCCACCACAGATGCTGCTCGACCAGCTGAGTTCCTCAAGCAGTTTGTTTTTTTTGCTCCAGATTCCAGCATCTGCAGTCTCTTGTATCTCCAGGAAAGAAGAGGTGGTAGGGTAGCTCTACTAATAAGAGCTGAAAAGTACATCTAGATTGCCTGCTTCAGCAGCAGAGTCCATTTGGATGGAGATAGAAAATAGCAAAAGACAGACGAGAGCATCAGCAATACTGCTTGAGCCTCCTAAACAGTAGCCACTGTGTGGGAAAGAGCAGATACCTAAAAGAATAATGGGGTATGTATTAACCATGGGTACCTTTAATCCTCATGTAGATTGTGTCAATCAAATTGGAAACGGTAGGCATAAGAATGAATGCACAGACTGCATTCAGAATAGCTTCCCATAACAATACAATGGAAAGCCACCAAGGGATCATGCCAGTTTGGACTTGGATGTATAAAAGACAAGTTTAATAAATAATTTCAGAGTAAAGGATCACAATCGCAGAGGAAGTAAAAAAAAATCACAGCATGATAGATTTTTTTTCATTTAGCTGGACAGAGAGAAACTTGGGTTTGAAATAACTGTGCTAATTTAATTTAAATAAAAGGAATGAGGATAGAGGTTGTTAATTTAGACTGGGCTAATAGAACAGCAGGCAAGACAATATACAAGCAGTGGGAGCAGGGAGTGAGCTAACCATGGCTAACCAAGTAAAGTGGGTATGAAGTTCAAGGAGAAAAGTTACAAGATGGCAAAAAAGTGACTGGCCTGACTCCAAGATAAATTCAGGAACCAAAGGAGGACTAGAAAAAAAAGTCAAGAAAATAAAGTACGAGGGCAAATGAGCAAGAAATACAAAAAACCGCAACGAGTACGTCAAAAGTAAGAGAGATCAAAGTGGACAAAGGCCTCTCAGAGAGTAAGACTGGGGAAACCATTTTGAGGAAACAGGGAAAAACAGGAGTTAAACAAGTAGTTTGCATTGGTTAAAATCACTCTGAATAGCTTATCAACACCAGAACAAAAATGGAGTAGGTTTGAATTAAGTGCCGTCACTAGAAACTTAGTATGAGACAAACTAACAGGGCTAAAAGGCCTGGACCTGATGGTTTACATTCAGAGATCCCAAAAGAATTAGAATCAGGTTTATTATCACCGACTTGTGTGTCATGAAATTTGCTGTTCTGCGGTAGCAGTACAGTGCAAAGACATAAAATTACAAAATAAATAAACAGTGCAAAAAAAAACAAGGTAGTGTTCATGGGCCATTCAGAAATCTGATGGCAGGGTGAAAGAAGCTGTTCCTAAATCGTTGAGTGTGGGTCTTCAGGCTCCTGTACCTCCTCCCTGATGGTAGTAACGAGAAGAAAGCATGTCCCAGATGAAGGGGGTCCTTGGTGATGGATGCCACCTTCTTGAGGCAATGCCTCTTCAAGATGTCCTCTATGGTGGCGAGAGTTGTGCCCATGGTGGAGCTGGCCGAGTCTACAACCCTCTGCAGTCTCGTGATCCTGTGCATTGGAGCCTCCATGCCAGGCTATGATGCAACCAGTCAGAATGTTGTCCACTGTAACATCTATAGAAATTTGCAACAGTCTTTGGTTTCACACCAAATCTCCTCAAACTCCTAATAAAGTAGAGCCGCTGGTGTGCCTTCTTCGTGGTTGCATCAACGTGTTGAGCCCATGATAGATCCTCCAAGATGTTGATGCCCGAGAACTTGAAACTGCTCATCCTTTCCACCACTGACCTCTCAATGAGGACTGATGCGTGTTCTCCAAACTCCCCCTTCTTGAAGTCCATAATCAATTCCTTGGTCTTACTGATGTCGAGTGCAAGGTTGTTGTTGTTGTGACACCACTCAACCAGCCGACCTAGCTCTCTCCTGTACTCCTCCTCATCACCATCTGAGATTCTGCCAACAATGGTAGTGTCATTGGCAAATTGAAAGATGGCATTTGAGCTGTGCTTGGCTACACAGTCCTGAATGTAGAGAGTAGAGCATTGGGCTAAGCACACGTCCTTGAGGTGTGCCTGTGTCATTGTCAGCGAGGAGATGTTTTTATTTATCCGCAGTGACTGTGGTCTCCTGATAAGGAGTCCAGTATCTAGTTGCAGAGGAAGGTACAGAGACCCAGGCTTTGAAGCTTGTTGATTAATACCGAGGGGATAATGGTGTGAATGCCAAGCTGTAATCGATAAACAGCAGCCTGACGTGCCAACACTGATACACTGACAATTGGCTGTAATTTTCCAAAAATCTTTAGATTCTGGAGAGTTACTGAAGGATTTAAAGACTGCCAATGTGAGACAAAAAAGCTGCAGGGCAAAAGAAAACCTATAGGCTGATTAGCCCTACACATTATTGAAAAAAGTGTTAGAATCAATTATTGAGGTAATAACAGAGCATTTGGAAAGTCATAGCCTGATCAAGTTGAGTCAGCAAAGTTTAATGAAGGGGAAATCATGCCTGACAAATTTAGAGTTCTTTGAGAGGGAAATATCTGTCAGTGGATAGTGGGAACCCAGCAAGATGTAATGTGTTCAAAGTTATAAAAGGGGTTCAACAAGGTGGCATACAAAAAGTTACTTTGCCATTAAGAGCTAATGGCATTGGAGTTAATATGAGCATGGATGGAGAATTTTGGCTAATTAGTAGGAAGCACTGATTAGGGATGAGAAGGTCATTTTCAGGTTAGCAACCTGTAACCAGTAGGGTGCCACAAGGATCAGTGCTGGGACCACAGTTGCTTACAATATTAGAAGGAAGTGAATGTACTGTAGCCAAATTTGCAGATGATACACAAGTCTGTGTGTGTGTGCGCGCGCGAGAGAGTGAGTGAGTGAGTGGGACATCAAGCGATGAGGAGGATACAAACAGTTCAGAGAGAGATATTGAAAGGTTAAGCAAGTACTGAAAATGTTGGCTAAAACGGAGTGTGATGTGGGAAGTTATGAAGTGTTGTGAAGGAAGAATGATACAACATTAAATGAAGATCAACTGCAGAAAACTACAGCACAAAAGGGACTTGGGGGTCCTCGTTCATGAAAACACAGAAAGCAAGCAACAGATGCAGCAGGAAATCAGGAAGGCTAATGCAATGTGGGCTTTTTCTACAAGGGAACTGGAGCATAAAAGTTGGGATGTCTTACTATAACTGTATAAGATACAAGCGAGACCACATCTATTGTGGTATGTGTAGTTTTCATCCTCCTATTTAAAGAAAGTTACATCACTGGAGACTGTTCAGAGAAGGGTCACTAAGATGACCCCAAGTGAATGCCTTATGAGTGAAGGTTCATTTGATATTCACCAGAGTTTAAGAGAATGGGAAGCAACCTTATTGAGTTAAGGAGCTTGACAAGGTAAATCTGGTAGGATGTTTCTCCTCATGGGTGAATTTTGGACCAGAAGACAGTTGCAGAATAAGGTGGTGCTCATTTAAGGCTGAGGCAAGAAAGAATTTCTTTTCTCAAATGGTTCAGTCTTAGGAATTCCTTGCCCCAGAAAACTGTTGAAACCGAATCCTTGAACATATTCAATGATGAAACAGATTTTTAATTAGTGAGGAGTTACAGCAGGAAAGGGGACTTCAGGCAAGCTGGATCGGATTGAATAAAGGACCAACCTCAAGGAGCCAAATGGTCTACTCTTGTCTCCATTTCCTTTTGTCTGTTCAATCTGTCTCAGAGTTGCAGTCCCTCATACTTCATCTCACCTTTTTTCTGCCCTTTTCAACCCCCAACACCTCTATATCGTGATAATACTAGCTAGAGAATCACCTGCAAGAGCTTCTCTTCTCATGTATAGACCTTCTGATCTCAAGTGTTTGGCTTTTGATGACTGCAACTTTCAATCTACATGCTGACCACTGAAAATACGTGCCGAAAAGCATCAGTGTCACTTTCATGTGTATGTTGCCAACACCCAGCTAAATACAATCACCTCCAGTTGTTCAATTGTCAGACTTCTTGCCCAACAACCAGTCTGAATAAACAGAGTATGAGCAAGACTACACCAAAGACCAATTATCTTCAGTCCCGGTCACAAGCTCATTTCCCTGGTCACACTGGCATTATTCTGAAAATCAACATTGTCATATTTGGGCCACAGATCACATCAACACAAAGAAAACCCATTTCCACTTCGCTATAACGTGACTCTCTCTTCCTCTCCTCGTTCCCACCCCCCCCCGCCCCATTGTTTCTGCTAATCTGCTGCTTATTTACACCTTCATTACTTCTCAACTTGACAATTCCAGCACCATGCATTTAAACTACTGCTAGCTTCCTTTCTATAAACATGGTCATCCAAAATTCTACAGACCCCATTACAATTGATACCAAGCTCTGTTTAACCAACATTCCTGTGCTTACTGATTTTCTGATTCCTGCTTGATCAAAGACCTAATGCCCAACTTCTCATCCTTGGTTTCAAATCCATCCAAGGCTTACACCTAATCGCAGTATCAATCTCCTCTGCTCCTATAATAACAGAGATATTGGTGCACCTCCAAATGAGGTCTTTTGATCATCCCCAAATTTAATTAGCAGCTTTATCTGCTTGACTCAAGTTCACAATTGCATCCCTACGTCATGTGTTCTGTACCTTTTGTTCCTCTGAGAGTTGTAGAGTACGGAAACAGCCCCTTTGGCCCAATTCATCCCTGCCGACCAAGGTGCCTTTCTGAGCTAGTCCCATATGCCTGCACTTGGCCCACATCTCTCAAAACCATTGCTATCCACGTACCTGTCCAAATGTGTTTTAAATGTCGTACTTGTACCCATCTCTACCACTTCCTCTGACAGCTTGTTCCATATATCCACCATTATCTCTGTATAAAGTTGCCCCTCAGGTCCCCTCTCACCGTAAACCCATGCCATCCAGTTTCAGACTTCTCTGTCCTGGGAAGAACACTGACCACTCACCATATCTGTCTCTCACGTGACTTTATAAATTCTATAAGGTCATCTTTCTCCTCATGTTGTACTCTTACACTCTTCAGGAAAACAGCCCCAGCCTAAAATTGTCTCCTTATATCTCAAGCCGTTCAGTCCCAGCAAAATCTTGCGCTTCTTTTCTGCATCCTTCCTTTAGCTGGTCGACCAAAACTACTCACAATACTCCAAGTAAGATCTCACCAATATCTTGGAGGGCTGTAACATGATGTTCTGGCTCTTGTATTCTGTGCCCTCACTGATGAAGGCAAGCATGCCAAATACCTTTTTCACCACTGTGTTGCCACTTTCGGGAAACTATGTATGTGGACCCCCAAGTCTCTCTGTTCTACAACACTCTCCAAGGCTCTGCCATTTACTGCTCAAGTCCTGCCCTGGTTTAACTTCTCAAAATGCAACACTTCACACTTGGAGTTAAATACCATCCAGCATTCCTTGGCCCACTTTCCAAGATGACCTCCTTTAATATCCCGACCTCTAACCAAGCTTTTGATCCTCCGTCCTACTGTTTCATTATATGGCTGATTTGGTTTCATAACACTTCTCATAGCATGAGGGGCATAGCATAGATAGGATGAATGCACTTAGTCGTTTTCCTCCCAGGGTTGGGGAATCTAGAACTAGAGGGCAAAGGCTTTAGGTGAGAGGGAAAAGATTTAATAGGAACTTGAGGGGCAACTTTTTTCTTACACTGAGGGTGGTACATATATGGGAGTCGGAGGAAGTGGTTGAGGCAGGTACAATAACAACTTTTAAAAGACAGTTGGACAGGTACATGAATAGGAAAGGGTTAGAAGGATATGGATCAAATGCAGGCAAATAGGACCAGCTTGGTCAGGCATCTTGCTCAGCATGGACCAGTTGGACTGAAGGGCCTGTTTCCGTGCTGTACAACTCTAGGACTCTAACACTCATGAAAAATGGCTTGAAATGATTTAATTTTAAAAAACTAAATAAGTTGTTCTGTTGTTATAACTGATATGACATTACAAATCATCGAGTCATTTTAAACATTGAACTGAGGTTTGGAATCTAACAAAAATTTCAGGTTTTATGACCACATACTTAAAAAGATTGGGGAAAACAGCAGCACTATAATGGCAATTATATAATCACTATTCCTCATTTCTAAGTATGCAAAGGTTGCCTCTAATGCTTTCTCCAACTGTGAAGACAGACTTAGTATAGAATGTTCTCACATCAAAGAATGTCTTAATCATTCAGGATCTCAGTTTGATGCCCAACTAAAAGACAGCAATTTGGCTGATACAGTGGTAGCTGAAGTATTAGCTTAAACCCTGTCACAGTGTGGGATAATAACCAATAACCTTCAGTACCCAAAGCTATAATGCTACCAACTGAGCCAAGATAATACAAAAACAAAACCCTTAGAAATGCAAAAAAAAAGATTCACCTTAGACATCCTGATGTGTTTTTGAAGACTGTTGTCCATTCAGCATCACGTGGCTTGGAATCCTCATTGGGTTCATTCTCCCAGCCTGAATGAGGGATGATGACCTCATTTGTTAGAGTCTGAAGGCCGTGATTAATAATCACAATTTTCAGTGGTTCATAGGAAGACAAGTTCCACAGTGTACCTACAACAAGAGTCAAAACGTCTTGTAACAGCGTGAAAATAATTGTGTAGTATTTACATCCATGCAACAGTAAAGAAATGCTAAGGAATCATGGAACAATACAAGACAGAAAGATGCTATTCAGTTCACTGTGTCTGTGCTGGCTCTGCAATTAATATATAATTCGTCCCAGCCCCAGATCCTTGCCCTTTCCCAGGAATCTTGGACGTAATCACATAACCCATCTAAAATCCAATGACTAAATCACAAAATCAAAATTCAAAGCTTAACATGACTCAACTAGCTGTAAAAATCCATGAGCACTTTCAGAACTTTTTATTTTAGTGTTCATTCCCCGGTTACCATAACCACACTTCCTCTCAAAGGGATCCTCAGTGATCTGCTTTTCACAAATCTTTTTATATCAATGGTGAAGTGACTCATGTAAAATACAAGACCTGCTATCTGTCCTAGTTTAAGCAATATCTAGACTGACATCTCTACAAGTCCAAGGATCACATCTCCAATATTTAAAATGCAAACATGTCATTTTATTCTAGTTAGAATATGTTGAGAAGAATAAATTGATGATTCAGGATTTCAAGGAGCAAGTTTAGGATAGGTAGCAGGAAGTAATTATTCATTTGCTTGTTGATCAATAGGCTAAAAAGGATGCGAAAATGCACTGTTAAGAGCAGAACTGTATATTTGTATTAAATATTTGAGGGAATGAAGGAATATGGAGTTAGTGCAGAAAAATGTAACAGCTTAAAATCAAGTGCTGACTCCACAAGACATATTACACTGTACCTACCACAACTGTGACAAAAGTTTGCTAAAATAGATCACTTATTAAACTCAGATATAAAACAATGATTGCAAACAATAATTTATATCAAGTTTGGACTACACATACACAAAACTAGCTATTGGCAACTTGTGGTGTTTGTGACATGAAATAGTAATTATCCATCTGGAATGGAAGAAATCCAAAATGGATACAGCTGATAAATTAATTTGTACGAGATACAGTAGCACAAGCATTGTATCAAAATCATCAGAACATGTCTATTTAGGAGATGATCAAGATTCTTTTTTTCCCCCTGCATCAAGCACACTTCCAAACAAGATTTCTAGTTATAGTGCTGTACCTATGATCACTCACTTTGCATTCAGAAGCTTATAGGCTCATGCATGTTAAAGTTATGTTGAGAGCCAACAAGAGTTTGAAACTGCCAGAAGGAACAAGTTCAGGACGTGATTCTATTCTATGACGCTCTATTGCTATTTTACATTCATCACCACAAATGGCAAATACAATTACCAAATTCAGGTTTAATATGTTGCCAAGTAAAACTCAGAATTAAAATCCCGTCTCTGGATCTCACCATTGACGTCCCACAACAGAGAAATCCCCTTTATTCCACCTATTGCCTTCCTCCACCTTCGCTGCCATCCAGACAAACTTGTTTTCTCTCTTTTTTGGTCTGATCAAGAGTCATCTGAAACATTAACTTTTTCTCTTACCACAGATGCTGCCCAACCTTCCAGCATTTTGTTTTTATCCCACATCAATTCTCAGCCTTACAAATTAGTTTCAAACAAAACCCAGTCTCAGCTTCTGCACACAAGGCCAGTCCATGATCAAAACTATTTTCTCTTTTAAAACATTAACTTCAACCATCTCAATTTTGCACCCACCCCTACCAAAGCCTGTCTATCTATCACTCTGTGATGATGCTTGATTCCTCAGATGGTTTTATTACTGGTCTGTCTTCACCTTCCACAAAACAGACCTCTATAGAACATCAAATTCTCTTTTCAGTAATTCCCTTTCATTTTTGGTTTCACTATGTTCCAGAACCTTGTATCATAGCACACTGATCATAAGATCCTTATTTTCAAAACTATTAACAACTACATCCCACCTCCAGCTGTGACCCCTCCAGCTGGGTCCCTACCAGCACTGTGTAGTCCTGTAACTTACCACACACTTCCTTCGCTACCAACCTGAAGTCCTTTCCTAATCCTTAATTCTCTTATCTCCAAATTCCAAAGCCTTCTAAAATCTATCCTTTTGGACTTTGCTTTTGCTATGTCTGCCAAATTCAACTTTTTCCCCAAGCTGCCCTCATGCAAGCCTCTCACCTCTCGACTTCACAAATCCAATATTCTCCTAACCAGCTTCGTGACACCTAGGCACATCCAAAACTGCTGCTCTTCCCATTCAACTAGTGCCTCTGCTTGCTGGCCTCTAATTAAACAATTAGCACAATTTAAAGATTCTCACCCTTTGAAGTCCCTCTACAGTTTACTTCCTTTCCCCCATCTCCTCCAACCCTTGAATTCTCCAAGATAACTGCACGCATCCCATCCATTCAAATGAAAACACCCCTAGCTCCACAACTATTTCACTTTTCTGTTTCAAGATATTCCTTAAAATATACCATTCTATCCATTTGGTCATCTACCTAACCACTGCATGGTTTGGTGTAATTTTCTCTTTGAAAATCCTCCTGTGAAATACACTGGGACATTTTGCAACAAAGATACATATCCCAAGAACAATTCTCATCTTGGGCTTCAAATCCTCCAACAATGTTTGCATGAAACATATTATGCAGACACAAGACAGACCAAAATTCTTCTTTCTAGAAGTGAAAACCAATCCAAAGAAGAGTTTTGAAAACTTTTGTACAATTTACAAACCCAATAAATTGGATGTGGAGGATTGAAGGGCCTTGCTTCTGTGTTTCATGACTCTAAATAGCACTCAGCAGAAATGCTCATTATAAAAAGCATCACACAAGAAATGAGCAGGTAGGCAAATAGTACAATAGGAAAAAGGACAAGGAAGGAAGATTATACTCAACTTATGGATCCAAAATTATCAAGGACTGGTATCCTGCAGCATATCACTCAATAACCACACCCACAGACAATATCCGCCTTCAAAAGTACTTGTTATGGTTCTCATTTGTAAGCAGCATCTTAAAAAGTGTTGGAAATGATTCATCAAAATGACATTTGAAGACAACTGGTCTATTTCAGCCACAATGCAGCATTAATCTATTTATTGTGGGGAAATTGCATGGATACGAGGAAGGATATAATTAAAAACATTGATATTTTTCTCCTTTAAAGGACAAATTCTTCCATAAATCTAAAAATAACATGGTAAACCATTTTATGAAATTGCCTAAAAATTTCCATCAGCCACAAGGACAGCATAAAAACAAGCATCAGGTCTTGCCAAACAGCAAGATCACAGTTTCAGGACAGGACAAGATGGTTGTGAATTACAGCAATATCAAATTCAAACAATAAATCCATAGTAATCCTTGGGTTTTGCAATTCTGCAAAGGGAAAGTAATCATTATTTTGAGAGATTAAGCTCAGCATCACTCATCTTCTAATATGCCATGCTTGAAAGTTTTCACTTGAAAGTCAAGGATGCAATTCTAAGTCACTGAGGTCTTGGTCATCTCATGCCACTGAAACCTTGTCCTGGAACACCCCAACAGCCTTCAGAGGGCAGCTTGGGGGCAGAGCCTCAGCACCAGTTAAAGCAGTTGAGCCTTGGTAAGAGCTTTTAAATATCTGATCTTAAGAAAATGTAAAACTATTAATGTTGCTTTATGTATTTAAAAATGAATAATAATGAAACAAAATAAATCAAAAGCATCGAATCCAAGACAAGCTTTTCCTATCTAATATAGAGTTGGGAATCTTAAGTGAAATTAATAAGCTTGCCTTTCCTACTCCAAGATTGGCTTGCATAGACAGATTCCTCAACTAAATGCTGGAAAAGCCAGCTAAGGAGCAGAGTGACAGATGCACTGCCATCTGTAACTCTGTAGGTTTACTTCTGAGTGATTAAACACCAGTAGATCCCTTCAGAACCACCAGTAAACTCAATTCAGCCCATCCTGGTGGGATTCTGCAGGTGTGACACCAACTTGACTGAAATAAATATCAAAAGTAGCTCATCACAACTATAGGTAAATTCTGCGTGGGAGCATGAAATACAATTTCACTTGAAGTAGAAATAAACAATAGCTTTTGCCAGCAGCTCCTAAAAACTCAAATGCACATTCACTGATTTCCATTATGCGAAAGATCTATTTGAATTTTCTTTTAAGTCATTCATCAACCTCACTGCAATAAAGCGGATCAGCCTGATAAGGATTATATAAAGACAACCTAAACTGTTTTGCTGAACTATGAGTTTAGAGACTTTGCAACATTCAAGTGAAGTGCAATATTTTTGAGCTTTAAAAAAAAAATTAACAAATTTACCCTCAATTTACCCTTTGCTGAATACTTTGATATAAAAGGTTTGTTTTTTAAAAAAAATCACAGAGAAATGAAAAGTCCGAGTGCCCTTAACCAGTGGACTAAGACTTCTTTAGAAAATCGTTCAATTACTTTTCCTTGGTTCTGATGGCATTACTCACATGAAGGGGTTGGCAAACATTACTTCTTCAAATCTGTGGAGCAAACATTTGCTATCCACAATTGTGAAGAGGGTGGAACCTGCTGCAGTATTAAGATTTTCCCTTGCCAGTGGCTGCAGCATCTTGGATGTGCTTTCTAACCTTGCACCCAAATCTTCTAATTTTGGGCTGTTGATTCAAAGCAGCAACAAAGGATACACAACAGACTGCAGATGCTGGAATCTGGACCAACAAAATCTGCTGGAGGAATTGATGCAGGGTTTTGACTCGAAATGTCAGCAATTCTTTTCCTCCCACAGATGCTGCTCGACCCACTGAGTTCCTCCAGCAGATTGTTTGTTGTTGGAGCAAAAAAGATGGAAGCACGGTTGAAATTGCTACTTCTCATTCAAGATATTACACCAGATCATTTCCATGTTCAAAATGCATCCAAAATGCTAATCCTTTGAAAATGAAGCTCAATGCATGAACTAATTAGTTACCAGCAAAATATAACCAAATTTTTTTTCAGATGCATTTTCCCTCAAGACAACTTGACAATTAGGATTTTATTGAATTTGCATTGTGAACCATAGAACAATACAGCACAAAACAGGCCCTTCGGCCCACCATGTTGTGCCGTCCGTCAAACTACCCTCACACTATCTAACCCTTTCCTCCCGCATATCCCTCTATCTCACATTCCTCCATATGCCTATCCAATAAACTCTTGAACCTGTCCAATATATCTGCCTCCACCACCACCCCAGGCAGTGCATTCCATGCACCAACCACTCTCTGGGTGAAAAACCTCCCCCTGACATCTCCCCTGAGCCTCCCACCCATAACCTTAAAGCCATGCCCTCTTGTCTTGAGCACTGGTGCCCTGGGAAGGAGGTGCTGACTGTCTACTCTATCTATTCCTCTCAATATTTTATATACCTCTATCATGTCTCCCCTCATCATCCTCCTTTCCAGTGAATAAAGCCCTAGCACCTTAAGCCTCTCCTCATATTCCATACGCTCTAATCCAGGCAGCATCCTGGTAAGGAATGTTATACATACAATCCTTTGTACTTTGAATGGCAAACTAGAACATCACTGCCTCAGTTCTATGCATACCCTTTCTGCTAACTATCCCAGAATAGAGTATCATCTGCAAAGAAGTCTACAAAAACATTGTGCCTGAATTGGTTCCAATATAACTTGAAAATAGATAACATTGCAAATACCACCAAATTAGCTGCATTAATTGAAATAAGCAGATAGAACGTGGCTGTAAATATCCCTTGTCTATCCACAGTCTTAAGTGCTGCACCTAAAATCACACTGTACAGTTAGTGTTGGCAAAGACGGCAACCATTTTGCATACTAGGTTCCTAATCAGCACACCAAGTGAGAGGACCAATGTACAAAATGGCCGACGTTTGATTCACCTGTTTAATTGTTGAGTATACTGTAGTAACAGAGGCCAATTCATGAAGGAAAAAGACGGCTCTAAGAAAATTTCAATACTCAGTTAATAATCAGTTTGTTACTACATGTCCATGATTGTGCTGAAGTTCACAACCCTTCGGGAAGCACAGAGGGTCCAGAGGTTTTAATACTACTGAAAGACTTCACAAAAATGAAAAACAAAATACTCCATTACAGAACTACAAGCTATACCCAAAAACACTTGAGATCGCCAGCTTAGAAGGTACAGCCTGTGACATGATTAAGGAGCTCTCATATTTTATCAGGTGCAAACATGGCAATTTCATTCCAACAGGTAGGGAGGGAGCATGCTTTAAGGCGAGAGTTACCAACACAATGTTAGAAGAACTGTCAAATTATTGCGAATTTGCTTGACATTTTCTCAGTTATTAATTTCAGGCAAGAATAAAATTAGGGGAGTTACAATAGTTAAGAGGATACTTCTCAATTTCAAAGTGAATTTTTAATGTAACACTATGCACTTAAGGGCACAAGATTGTAATAGTATGGATTCAGATGGCCCACCTCTAGTCATTTGTAGTCAACAATACTGCTCTTTAGAATTCTAATAACCTTTATTCACTTTCCATATTGAATGTTAAAAATCCTGATGCCTGTGGAAATAGAATTTCAATTATATTGTCAACTGTAACCTTAACTAAGCACTGTAAGGTAGTTTTCTAATCATTTGAGGATTCTCAAATCTTTATGCATGTCACATTAATTAAAAAGCATCTGATGCTATGAATACAGCTGTGCAATATTCATCACATCTTTGGAGACTTGGCCAAATGCAGAAAAAAAGTGTCAGAAATATACCCCAACCAGCTTTTCTAAGTGTTATAATTGCATGCCGTCAGTCTCAGTAAAGCAACTCAAATAGGATCCCAACAACAAATAAAGAAATGGACAATAGAAAATCTGCCTGTGCTGTTGATGCAGTATATGAAGCATCTGACACAGTACTGCTGTGGAAATTCTGAACTCAGAAATTAATACAAGACATAGAAATGTAACAGCAAGGAAAAGACTGAAAAATACTTCAATGCCAATATCTTTCCTCATTCTTCTTCTCTCCCTCAATTTAATCAACGTCACCAGTAATCGCTCCCTATGCGGTCAGGAAAAAGTGACTTCAGGTCGCAGCCTTGTAAAGACTTGGCTTTTCATATCTGCCAGCTGGCAAAAAGCCACACAGCCAGCAAACGCTCAGCATTAACAATAAACTGCATCCTTTCCAACCTTGAACAAGGACTCCTAAAATTCACCACCAGCTGGGAACTGCTAAGTGTTTGCTTGGCGAAGCATTTAAAGAAACTACCATTTGGGAATGGCATACAAGGCCAAAGCTACAGGCTGTTGTCAGTCAAATCTATAGACCCAGCTGGTGCTACACAAGTTCAACCTTTTGAGTGCAGTGATTAATCTCATTCAATTTTCCAAAATGAATGGTTACTCTACTCACCTGTAATTAGTTCTCGAACTTCCATGTCATTGGTCTTCCTTAGCAAACGAACCAGGGCAGGAATTCCATCACAATTTTTGATTGCCACTTTGCTATCATGATCTTTGCCATAAGAGATATTTCTCAGAGCACCACAGGCCCGACGATGGACATCTGGTTTTGGGTGATCCAGAAGTCCCACCAAAATAGGTATGCCCTTCAGCTGCCTTACTTCCTTTTTTATTTTGTCATTTTCATAGCACAGATGCTGCAGGTAGGCTGCAGCATTCGATTTAACGGGGTCAAGGTGATGGCTGAGCATTGCAATAACCTCTGGAAGATCAGGATCACGCCACCTGGGATCTTTCCGGATACTGTCTATCGATGGTGAGCGCCTACCGAGTCGGTCGAGGCTGGCCATGCTTCCCCTTTCTGGCTGAGCAAGAGGTGCATTGTACACTCCTGTCAAGTACGGCATCCGATCTTCAATGATTTCTGCTTCAATCGGATCTTCATAGCCTCTGAAATAGAACCAGAATTATGAAATCCCATTGTGCAAAGACAGTCTTTCTACCAGCCTTAAATGAAAAGCAGTAGTTCATTTTGCAATAATAAACAGATGAGAAACAATTGAGTCGAATACCATTTACAAAATTACAATTTTAGGACCATGCTTCCTCATCTTTAACTAGGTTTGCCAAAATATGCATTTTGTTTCCTTAAAAATTTGTACAACACGCCATGACAGTGAGAGATTAACTGGTTGAAGGATGAGTATAGAACGTGTGCTCTTGTGGCAAGGCCAACAAGCAGTACTAGGTTTTGACTTAAACTCACTCTACTCATTCTCAGTGAAGAATCTTAACTCCACCTCAGAATAACTTTTGAGCACATGAAATTTATGCCACTTTTATTCTGGACCAGTCAAGTGCAGCCCCCTAATTGAACTCTAAAAGGCAGGATTGAGATTGCTGGATAACACTATTCTATAGACTTCTATGCAGGGTTCTCAATTCTTAATAAACAGAGGCTAGAAATATTGATTTAAACTAGCAATATTTAGAATCATTGAAATGAAATAGTTAAACTTCAACTGTTAAATATCAGAATTAATCCAGAAGGTTTAGTTTCTGCCTAGAAGGTCTAAGCTAAATTCAATGTCTCTTCTTTGCTGAAGGCCAAGCTCAAAAGATTGAGTGCCTACTAGTGACTCTAGACACGTCCATCGTAGAAAATCACCAACAATGCAGTATTGATTTAGCAACTAGGCAGAGGACAGCTGCCGCTGGAAGAGACAGGTGTAGTTTTGGTACGAGGAATTTAAGTCAAAATAACTCAATTGAACTTGGCTTCATTTGGGGCTGTAGCTTGGGAACATTTCAAACTACAAACAGAACTAGAAAAAGTCGCCTTTTCAGAATCTGATGTGTATCAATTTATAAATTTGGTCCAACAAAATACTAAATACAAAGGCATATATTAAAAACAATACAAGAGCATAGCGGAATAATTGTTTGTTTTCAATTCCTGCTTAATTAAACCATACATGCAAAAAATACAATGTTTATATCAATCTTCCCTTGTCTTGGCATTTGAGCTGCTAAGTTCAAGCAATGTAACAAAGATTCTTGATAAACAGAGTCAGCAACTTGCAAAGTAACACTGTCAGTTTTCAAGGGCACATGCAGTTGTCCAATTAATAATCCAAGGCACAGATCCCCTTCCCACCCCACCCACACCGAGAATTGCTGAACAAAGATCTTCCATTGCCAAAATTAGCTTACTTGTCTCTACTTAATTGTATCACTATTAATTCTTAAATCAAGGTCATCAAAAAAAACCTCCCAAGTGCAAGAGCACAGGCATTCTGCTGTTCTATCTGCACCAGAAGTGAATCCAAGGCCATTCTCTGTCCAAGCTGTCAAATTCAGCTCCAATGGAAAAAGGAAATAGTTTTCTTGTGACATGTCTCTTGCATCCATATCCCTCACACACTACTATTAGTTTACTCTCACTCAAATGGTGAGTTTGTCACAGCACTATGAACATCATTTTGTTTCACTCAGTATGTTTTTTTTACATTTGCATTTCATGAATGATCACCATGGTCAACAAACATCAGGATCATTCAATCAACAGACATCATGCACGCTGAACAGAATGACCATCAGATGCACTGACTTAACCATTGATTATCTGAGTGAATACCAATGAAAAATAGGAAGTTAAAATTTACTGTGGCCAGGGAACGCAGGGGGCCATGGGGGGGGGGGGGGGGTGGGGGTGGTGGTGAAGAGTGGGAAATGTTCAGGTGGAGCAACAGTAAGGAGTGGAGAAAAATGGAGATAGATGGGGTATGTATTAAAAGGCAGAGGCCTTAAACCTCATGTTTACATTTTTAATACCACAAGGGAATGCATGTAAAAACCAAGAGATAATGATGTTATTACTAAAACTCCAACTGGATGTGATAAACGCTGAAAGTGAATTACAAAGACAGATTCAATGGGGTGGGTCAGCTAGCTGAGATCCTCTTCCCAGCTCACCAGTACCAACAATGAGCGATCAAGCATCTCAAGCAGTGTAGTAAGGCAGCCTGACGCAAACACCTTTGCCAGAGTTTGATAACTAGCAAAGCTGACTAATCAAACTAACTACAAAATTTTCAGTTTTTAAAAGCATTTAAAATCTATAAGTGAAATTTAAAAAATAAGGGTGATTAAAAACACAAAAGACAAAAAAATTTTTTTTAAACGAGAAAATCTAAATTAATTGCCTTTCAGTTTGACTAAATATTTGCCCTGAAATCCTCAGTGAACTCGATTAGAGGTGGTGCCCTATGTGATACTGGGGAATGCCAGTATGACAGGGCTCTGTCACTGAAATTCCCATGTTATCTTCTGAACCATTTAATCCCAGATGGTATCAGAATCAGGTTTATTATCACTGATCTATGTCGTGAAATTTGTTGTTCTGTGGCAGCAGTACAGTGCAAGACAAAGACATAAAAATCACAAGTTGCAAAAATAAATAAATAGTGCAAAAGAGGAATAATGAGGTAATGTTTATGGACTGTTCAGATATCTGATGGTGGAGTGGAAGCTGTTCCTGAAATGGTGAGTGTGGGTCTTCGGGCTCCTGTACCTCCTCCCCGATGGTAAGAACGTGAAGAGGGCATGTCCCGGGTGGTGAGGGTCCTTAATGATGGATGTTGCCTTCTTGAGGCACCACCTCTTGAAGATGTCCTCAATGGCAGGGAAGGTTGTGCCCGTGATGGACCTGGCTGACTTCCATGTTTCACAGCACGTGCACAGAAGTCAGGGCTGAACACCGACTGCTCTGCTCAAAACTGTCACTAACAATGAGAACAATCTGGCCTGTAACAATCCCAGATAAGGTCTCCAGCACCTACAGCCAATGCGCTGCTATTCAAATAGTTCTGCAAACACACGGATCAGATGGTTTAAATGTTGGTGGTCATAACACTTGCAGAAACTGATAATGTTCCCAATAGCCTTTGTCTAGCTGGTGAATTAAAATCATCTCTTTTTTTTAAAACAGTCAGTAAAACTAAAGAGCTGATTGTTGACCTCAGGAAGGGGAAAGAGGGCAAACATGCACCAATCTACATAGGGGATTGGCGGTGGAGTCAGCAGCTTAAAATTCCAGGGTGTTAACATACCAGATGACCCGTCCTGGGCCCAGCACAAGGAAGGCGCACCAGCATCTTTACTTTCTTGGGAGGTTCAGCTTATCACTGAACACTAACAAACTTCGACAGATATACTGTTGGAAGTATCCTGACAGGTTGCATCATGGTCTGGTACAGCAATTCAAATGATCAGGAATGCAAGAAGCTGCAGAGTAGTAGTAGATTCAGCCCAACACATCACAGGCACATCCCTCCCCAGCATCGTTGGTATCTACAGGAGGTGCTGCCTCAAGAAGGTAACATCCATTAATGATTCCCGCCACCCAGGTAGCTTCTCACAGCTACCATCGGGCAGGAGGTACAGAAGCCTGAAGTCCCACACCATCAGGTTCAAGAACAGCTACTTCCCTTTAACCATTCTGTTCTTTGACTAACCAGCACAACCCCAATCACTACAGTACAGCAAAACTGTGACCACTTTGCACTAAAATGTTTTTTTTTGTTCTAATTGTATCCTTTCTTGTAAAAATTGTGTACAATTAATGTTTATGTTTTTCTTGCAAATGCTGCTTACATGATGCTATGTGCCTGTGATGCTGCTGCAAGTAAATTTTTGATTGTGCATGACAACAAATTTGACTTTGATTTTAGAAACCCAAGACAACAGCTTGAATATTTTGGCACTGTGGAGAGAGGAAAAGTGAAATGCTGAATGATATCCTTCAACTGGAGGAGTTTGTCTCAAATGAGCCAAATTATACTGATTGAGGCCTACAATTCTTGAGAAACACACTGGTGTTCAGATGCTTCCAGATGAACAAGTCCCTAGCATTACTTTAGGAATTTATCCTGGTCCCATGCCAGTCAGACCCATCATAGGAATGGTGAGCCCATTCATTTTAAAATTCATGGTACACCTAGCCCTATACATTAAATGGGAAAAAGCAATATTTAAATTTTTGATGTTAAAAATAGTTAAATTTATTTTTTCATTACTGAAAGCAATCTGAAAAGGTTTTAAAAATGTCTAACAATTTTCTAATATGTCTGGCAGGCAAGGTCTTGACAGCTTTGATGAAAGTTGCTTCTTTAGCTCCAGCCCCATTGCCTGTAAAAGGAGTCAGTTCATTTTGGGGGCAGAGACTCAACTGAACAAAATCCTTGCCACCCACCTTGAAAATTCAGGCCAGTTTGATTACTACTCCACATCCAGCTCAGCTAAGTGCAGGAGGGCAGGGACTGAGACCAGCGAGATCTAGCCCTATAAAATGGAACTAAATTAGTTTGTTCAACTTTGGAATGGTGAGTACTAATATTACAAGATTAACCTTCTCAGGTTAAAAAAGCAGAAGCAAACTACTATAGGGATGGATGTATAAAACAAACAAAATGCTTGAAATAGTGGAGTGGGTCAAGAATCCTCAATGATGCCACATCAGACGATGCCTGACATTTCCTTTCCTTTATGGGTTGTGGTCACACTGGAAAGGTCAACATTCATTACCCATCCTGAACTTCCCCTCTTCAACTGTCATTGTGCTTATCCTGTAGTGCCCCTAGGCAGACAGGACAGCACAATTCAATAGCATTATCCCAATTTAGCTGTCTCTTTATCCAGAGCTGAGCTGCCATCAGAAAATCTAATTGGTGGATTTTGTTTTTGGCCATATAATAGCATGAATGGGATAATTTAATGTAAATCATGTGCCAAAGCTGAAAGAAAAGAAAGATTGGCAGTCATTGCTCCAGACCTCCGAATAGGTACTTGGACAGGAAAAGAATATGGGGGAGGCGGGGGGTGGAATATTTGTTAAACAAATCACCATTTCTGGGAATAAACTAAATACAACAGTACTGTTCAGCTGACTTCCCCAAGCCATCTAACTTTGAGATTTTAAACCCATTTGGATCTGTCAAAAGTTACTGACACTCAAAGTTACAATGGCCAAACAAAAAAACCTTTTAAATGTTAAAACTGCTAATGCAAGGAACTTTGGCTATAATTGATAGCATAGCGAAATAACTGCACTTATTAAAAAGCTCTAAAGCTGCAGATCCTATTAATCAAATTTGCTGCTGTAAAGAATGATGTGCAATGGCTTTTAGTTAAATCTTCCTGTTTTTAAGCATCAAATCATCACATCCCTTTTGTGCTTGATCCACCCAAACAAGACATCCTGAATCATTGCTAAAAAAGAAAAAAACTCATCATAGGCGATGAACTTGCAACAACGGTTGTTTTGAAATAATCTACAACTTGCAAGGAAACACAAAATCTTGTACTGGTTTCAAATCTGGTGGTTCTTTTTAAAATACTTATGCCTTTGGCAGTATCCTACATACTATCTGTGGCTGAGCAAGTTACTTTGGCACAGCAGAGGCAAAAAGGAAAGAACCTGCATTTATTTAGTACCTTTCACGTGTCCAAGTTTAACATGGCAAGCAATTCACACATAAAGGCCCCACAACAGAAACTTCAGAGAAAAAAAGTCATCCTCAAGAGTTAATTGAAACACTCCTTTTCTGCTCTTCAGACAATGCAACAGAATCTTTCGTCTTCATTGAGAAAACAAGCAGTATATTTCTTTTCTGTTTCACCTACTCTTTATGTACCATTCCCTCAGTACTGCTGTCAAGTATTGATTGTGTGTTCAAGTTCTGGATTTCATTTCGAGTCCACTACCTTCAACTTGGAAGCAAGTTATTACTGGGCTCTGACTGACGCTAGTTACGTCTTCAGGAAGCACCTGGCGTCTTCCTTCTGACTCCACAGAACTGAGATCATAGATGTACTCAGTTATTCAAGTGAGAACAAAATATAATTCAAAGTTGTCTCAAAATTGCAGCTGGTGGCGATGCTAACCAGTATCCAACACATGGAAACCCTTTCCCCTCCCAACACTCTGTCCTTTCCAGTTCTGCTTCCACAATGCCCTACTCCCACAGCACTCTTCCCCTCCCACTGGGTTTGACACTTCGTGCCTCAAGCGCATAATGATCTCACGTGCAATTCTTCCATACTCCCTTTCCTCCCAAGCTACTTGCTGCGTCCCTGACCCCCTTTTCTCACGACATATTTTCCCCTCCTTTCTGTTCCCCTCTACCATTACCTTGACAGTGCTGCTCGACTATACATAGAGCTGTCATGACAATTGAGGTAATGGGTTTAGATTAAATATTGTCAGGTGCATGAAACCACATGCACAGTTGACAACTCCATACACAAGAAATTAAGTTGCCCTTCAGATACATTTTAACAACCAGTGATAAAATGTTGGATGGCAACAAATTATGTTGGAAATTATTTGAAGTCCACACACCTTTTAACTTTTGGGGGAGGAGCAGGCAAGAGGCAATTCAACTTGCAGTCTACTATCCATCGTTAATCTTGAGCTTACACCAATGGCTCATTTTCAAAATACAATGACAGACTACTCGATTCAAATTTCATTTAAAATTATTGCATATTTCAATACTTTTGAAGTATCAGCTTGGATCATTAAGCAGCGTCTTAAAATAGAAAGGAAAGGATTGTTTGAATATTCTTGCTGCTAAAACACAGCACCATTGGTGAAAAGAAAGCAAAATGAATGGTACACCTGCAAACTTCCACATGAGCAATTCCATTACAACTAATGCTCTCAACATATAAAGCACTTTGAAAGCATTAATTCATTTGAGTGCCTGATACTGGCTGCAAAAGATGTCAAGTTAAATAAAAATGCAATTAAAATAAACTGACCCCCAAATCAATTTAGCAGGTTAAGCAAACTGGAATTAAAGCGCTTCAGACATGTAACCCTGGGGAGAGGAAAGAACAATACCATACCAACATTATTATTACTATGGTAAATTGCAATTAGCACAGCAAGGAGTCGTTGAAGTAATAATAAGCTACAACCTGATACTAATGCTCTATAAATATTGCTAAGAAACAGTATCAAACCATCTTCATTTGGAAAGTTAGATTTATTAGGCTTGGGAAAACATTATTATAACAGTAAAACCTATGACAAAATATCAGTTCTCACACTTCAGGCACCTGCAAAGTATTGTAACATGCACAGCGGAAGCTAGTAAGCATTATTATAATATAGTCGTATTTTTACCTCCTTGGTCTCCTGCCATTAGTCCTTGTGGGTGCTCTTCGACCTGCTGTGGAGTAATCTGGTTCTGGCTCCCCATCCAGTTCGTACCCATCGTCATCAGGTCCAAGACTTCTATGGTCATCTTCAAGTCCATAAGGTTCTGGCTGGAAACGTTCTGGTTGAGATCGATTCAGGTCAAGAGTGCCATCTGGCTGCACTTGTGGCTGGGCAACAGGATATTTATTTCTACTAGGCAATGTGTAACTTTCATCTGGCCTGTAGTTGTCACGTGGCACGTAGGCATAGCGAGGGCGGTAATGGACTCCTCGTGACAAGCTCCCATAGTTATCAGATACGTCTGCAAATCCATCCTGGCCAGTGTATGAACGATACAGGTCATGATGATTATCGTATGAATCTGGATAACTGTTGTAGACTCTAGTTAAAGTAGAATTGGCCTGTGGTGTGATGTAACGGTCTCCATTTTTCATGTATCTTCTATCGATGGAATCTGTACAACTGCCAGCAGGGGACGAACCCTCCATGGGCAATCCATCTGGACCAAGTGGCACTTGACGTACGGTTCGAGTTGTCACAGTTTTAACCACTTTAGTAACCTGCAAATACAAATTTAATAAGGGTTGATTGATATATGAATCACGGGGAACTTCCAACAGTAAGAATGACTAATATTAACTCACTATAAAACAGTGTAGCAAAACCAAATGCAGGTACTAGTTGATTACGAATGGAGAATGATGTATTGCAAAAACTAACTATTGGCAAGTTACATCATAAACAGTCCTGAGATAGCCACTAAAAGATCAGACAAGTTCTTTAAACGCCCCTGGAATGCAAGGCCTAACATGAAACTTATTTTTCTGTTAATGAACAGAATTAATTGAATCCACAAGAAAGAGCAGCACATTTGTTGTACAAGTGTACAAACAACATGTAAGTGATCGACTAAAGAATGGACAGAAAATACCTCAAATGTTATGATTTTGTTGAAAGATTTGCTGATTTCATATGCAATTAGATTTATATTACATGTCCAAATAAATGTTCAATCTATTTAAAAATAATGGCTTTTACCACAACAGGTACAGAATATTTGATACGTGAACTGCATTTTTTTTCTCCAATATCCTTGGTGTCTTGAGTTCAGGAAGGAAAATAAAATTGATAGCCCCAGGGAACCAACCTCTTAATGAGTTATCAAGCAGGCAACCCTCCAAGCACTGCTTTCTAAACAATTCTGCTCCACCTGAAAATTTAGACCCAAGGCTATTCAAGTGCATGGGCTATAGCGACTGAGAATTCTAATGTCTCGCTTCCAGCACAGTTCAGTGGATTGGAAAGAGCAGCAACTCCAGGTCATTCCCACCCTAACGCTCTCTCAACCAGGAATGCACAGGGTAATAGAAAAAGAACATACACACACACACACACACACAAACTGAGAATTAAACGGTGCAGACTGTTGGTTTATACGGCACAGCAATTTACTGCCTTAACCAGCCAAGTTACTGGAGTGCTGAAACATTAAGTAGATCAGATTTTTATGCAACATTTTGTCACAGTATCTCCTGTTATATTACTGGTGGGCCTCAATATTAAGAGGACATAGTAAGAGCAATTAACTTAATGGACAGAGTCTGGACTATTGATTTGGGAAACAAACACAAATTGCTCCTATGGGAACTGAGGAAGATGGAGTCCAGTTATAACCTAAATCAGGAATTCATAGCTTTGTGCACATAAATAGTGGCAGTGAAACTACTAGATTATTGTGAAGACTCATCTGGATCACTCGTTGTCTTCACTGAAATCAATCTGTCCGTCTTAAACTTAACACCATAACCAAAATATGACTTCCATCTATCTTCTGAAGTGGGCAAGAAATGATTCAGTTCATGATTAACTAGGCACAGGCAAATTTGAATCACCAATACACGTTCCCTCAGAAACATTTGAAAGAGCTCAAATTCCTAGTTCCTGTGCTATGCAGAATATGCAGCTCCTGTAGCTACTCATCCATCTTTTCAGATTCAAACACAATATAAACTTCCACAAAACTAAATCTGATGCTTCTTTTAATACAGCAGAGGAATTCATCTCATTTACCCCAAAGACCACCATCTGTGTAGAAGGTAATCATTTTTTATGCTGAGGTGTTATGCATTAAAGATAGAAGTATTCAGTCTGAGCCATCTACCATCACTGTGACTAAGGCTTTGCATACATACAAATCTTTCCATACATACAGTTATGTATATCCATACATACAAACACTAATGACTCAAAATCAAAACATCTAGTTCTGGGATATCAGAATACGTTTAATGATAATAATGATCTTGTTCCTCGAGCCATGTAAATACATCAATGCTACGACTCTTTAACCAACATTTAATCTTTTTAACCTTTCAGCTCATAAGATGAATTTGGCAATGCTTCAATTTGTTAGCAGAACACGAGTATTTATTAGTTTTTCATCGTTTAAAAAAAAGCACACGGATTTGTGCATCAGCTTCAATGTTAACGGTCACATCAAGGAATGTCTTCATGACTCACTGAGCAACTGGTGAATTGTGCTTTTTCTTAAATATATAGAATTTTTGTCAGCCAGAAGATAGTGGATTTCACAGATGTAAGGTTCTCACTTGACAGTAATGGAATCAAGTGAATAAGCACTGCAAAAAGTCCAGATGTATGTTTCTTTAATAGATCAAAACATAGGGTTCTGTTATCAGAATCTTAATGATATAGTATGTCAATCGCAATCCAGTTATGGATCTAAATTTAGTGAATAACTACCCCAAGATTATCTGATTTGCACAAATAAACACTGCCTGTACAATATTTTGCAGAAACAAGTGGATAAATGAAATGCAAAGTATATTTTCTATTTGGGCATCTTTTCAGTTGCCAAGGCAACTCTCATGCATGAGAATGTTAATTTGTGCTGCACAGAATCAAACCATTAATTACAAATGATATTCAAATCTGAAAAGTGAAAAATCCAGGCACAACATTACAAGTGCATCAAGAACATTTGCTAAGTGTAGAGCAAACAAAGGAATGCAGATTAAACATTGAAAGTTTATCCAAGAGCAAGCCGAGAAAAGGACAGGAAGCAAGTTGCACCAGAGAAAAGAAAATTAAGTCCATGAAATCAACAAGACATGAGCCAACTTCACAAAAAACTTTTTTTTTACAGGTGCACAGTGAGGGCCATATCATTCAGGCCGATTCACAGAAACTCATGCAGTTCTGCCATCTTTTTCTCCATTTATACTCAGCTGTGACATGGATTAGATGCCAAAGCAGAGAGTGACCTTCACAGGGGTGTCACAGCTGGTCAAAGCACAGACAATCTAATTGATAACACTATAAAAATGCAGAGACTGGATGACACTATGAACAGAAAGAAAATCATATACACACAAAATGTAAAATGGTATATGATTACAATGAATAAAGTTTATTTTTAAAATAAAAAGTAGACAATTCAATGAACATCTTGTTCTGCTCCAGTTTAATATTAGCGTTGTTTTTTTGGTTTTTTATTTTGACAACTTACACCAATATTCTCAAAGCAGACATTGAGCTCTCTCATGATCCAATAGCAATATTGGCATGGGTTAAACGACCTCCGATCAAGCAATCCCATTTCATGTACTTCAGCTCTCCCTTCCAGAAGCACAAAAGGATTCATCTTCCTTACCTTCCAACTAGCTTCTACATTCAACGGATCATCCTTCAGTACTGAACAATGTCATTACCAAAACACTTTCCCTCTCCTCACCAGATTTTGAAGAAACTGTTCCCAATGACATCTTGGTTCACTGTTCGATCATCCCTATCACGACTATTTGCAATGCAACTTCTCATCCAAGCAGAGGAAATCCAGTAGTTATCTTCACATCTCACTTTCTACCACCTCCAAATTTTGTTTACAGGTTAAACCTAGGTTAAATGATTCATATTTGCTTTTTCACTTTACAGTTATCATAGTCTTACTCCATCACAGCTTGGTTTACATTTGAACCAAAGACCTGAGTTGGGTAAAAAATGGTAGTATTTGAAGGAATGTGGCATCAGAGCCCTGGTAAAACTGAAGTCAATGGGCATCAACGGGAAAAATGTTCCAGTACTGAGCCATACCACACACATGGAAACTGTGGTTATTGGAGTCATCCCAGCAACAAAGATCCCTTAAAATTAATAAATTTTAGCAAAAATCTGTGACATTTATTATCCAACTCCCAGCGACCTCTTTTCTTGACTTACTACATCATTGCAATCAAGTCACTGAAAGTTCAAAGAACATTCCACAAATCCCAGAATGGAACAGTGATCTCAATTATCAGGTCATATTAGAACTGACAGTTTTTGAATAGCAGACAGTTTTGTTATTTCGACACACTGACGGAGCTAGGAGAGCGACTGCCTTAGAGCACCAGAGACCCAGGTTCACTCTTGGCCTTGGATGCTGTCCACTGAGTTTGCGTGTTCCCTCTATGACTGCATAGCTTTTATCTGGGGACCCTGGCTTCCTCCTAAATCCCAAAGACGCGTGGTTTGATCGGTTAATTGGCCACAGTAAACTACCCCCAGTGTGCAAGTGAGGAGTGGAATCTTGGAGCTAGTTCATGGGAATGTTGAGAGAGTAAAATGGGTTAGGGCATGATTAGTGAAAAAAAAATGGTGGTTGCTGGTTGGCAGAGACTCCGTGAGGCAAAGAGCCTGATTCTGTGCTGTCTTTCTCTCGACTATGACTCTAAATCACCTGGATTCATCTGTTTCTTGCCTGATTATCATCCTCTTCTCCCTTACACCACCATCCCTTTTGTCATGTAATTACTACCGAGGGAGAGATTTCACCTGACATTATTAATAGGGGAAAGCAAGCATTTTCAAGTGGAAGCAGGGTACTCAGAAAATAACAGTATTGGCAGAGTAGACGTGAACATAAGAAAGGACAATAGGTTTCACAAAAATGCTACTTTTATTTTTAAGAGGTGAAAAATCAGCAGAATGGATAGAAGGAATCCAGTTGTGAATGTGGTATATTTGGACTTTCAAAATGCCTTTAATAACCTCTTAGGTGGCACTCCATCAAACAAAATTGAAGGATGTAGGACTGGGGTTAATATATTGATGTGGCTTGAGGATTAATTAACAGACAAAACAGCAGGAATAATTGAGTCTTTTTCAGGTTGGGTGGCAGTGATCGGTGGGGTGCCAAAGGAATCTACATTAATGATTTGGGGAAGGGACCAAATATAATGCATAGAAGTTGGCAGAAGATAAATCTTGGTGGCAGTGTGGATTGTTAGGATTACGTGAAGAGCTTTCAAGTCGATAAAGGCAGACAGAGAATAGCAAAGGCATGGCAAATCCTACCTAATGCAGGAAAAAATGTCATCCATTATGGTAGAACAAAATAGAAAAGCAAAGTATTTTTAAATGGCAAGAAATTGATAGGTGATTTGTTCAGAGGGACTGAGATTTCCTTTTACACAAATCAGTGTTAACAAGCAGGTGCAACAAGCAAATATGAAGGCAAATTGTATATTAGCCTTTATTTCAAGAGTATTTGTCTACAAGAGAAAAGACATTTACTGCAATTATAAGGGCCCCAATAGACTGCACCTGGAATATTATGTACAAGTATGGTTTCCTTCCATTAAAGGATATAATAGAGGGAGTGTGTCAAAAGTTCACTAGATTGCTTCTTTGGATGAGTCTTATGAGAACAGATTATAAACAGATTACTCTCTAGCCATGGAACATTTTCTCACTGAAACACACAAAATTTTTGAAGGTCTGAATAAGGCAGATGTGTGATGATCTTTTCCCTTGGACGGTTTATCCAGAACCAGGGGTTACTATTTCAAAATAAGGGGTCTGTCATTCAGACAAATGAAATGAAATTCATTCACCCAAATGGTTTTGAAACCCTTTGAATTCTCTACCCAAGAGGGCGAGTCACTGAGTTTATTCACGACACATCCATATATTTTTGGATATTACAGAAATCAGGGGAGACAGAATTAGGGCTTCGAAAAAAGATCAGCAATGATATAAAATGGCAGAACAGGTCTGAGACCCCCAACAGATTCATTTCATTTCTCATTCTATGTTCTTATGGTTTCCTTTCCAATTCTCATCACCACTTTTCGCCCCTGATATAAAATGGCAGAACAGGTCTGAGACCCCCAACAGATTCATTTCATTTCTCATTCTATGTTCTTATGGTTTCCTTTCCAATTCTCATCACCACTTTTCGCCCCTTTCCCTAGAGTTGTTCAAGTTTAATTTATACGCCATCCCCAGGTAACAAACAGATTCAGTTTTTTATAGATACTTGTCAGTTGATTTTGTCCATGTTGGAAAGTACACAAAAGTCACTCGATGTGGTAACCCGTAACCTCTGCAGAATTGCAATGAATGGCATCAAAAGCACATTAGACTGATAAGGAAGTGGAGAGAGAGGGGAAACTAATTCTGCCATTCTTGGGAGCAAATGTACATCGAGCTTTTGAGTTTAATATTATGGGAGCTTGTAGGGGTGTCCATAAGTTGGGCATTTGTAACCCAGGGACAGCCGGCGCTGATTTCTTTGACTTCAGATGAAAGATCACTGATGTCAAAAATAACACTTACAATATACCTGGGCTGGCACATACTACTAACATTTGTTTTAATTCAGACTTCCAGCATTCACATTATGTTGCTCTTTACTTAGCTAGCATTAATGTCTTAGCAGAAATAGCTAAAGCAACTATGGGTATCACAGGTATAATTAAAATGTTAAATTAAATGATCGGTTTCCTACAAAATGTTGATTAGTCACAGTTATTACGATATCATAATCAAGTCACTGGAAATGCTGCATCGGTGAATACTCCTTCAAGCGATCAGATTTGTCTGTCCATCCTGGGAGTCGATGCATTTTAACAAATGGAAATGAAACTGACACCAATCTCAAACTGCTGACACAAGGACTACTGCAACATCACATGCCCTTTCTCTGTTAAAGCCAAGGTCTCACTCTCCCACTTATTAATTTGAACACAGATGATACTGATCAGAGGTTCTCCATCAATATAGACTGAAGGGTAAGCAATATGTTCAAGACCAGCCCTCCAGCAACATTTCAGGTCAAATATTGGTGACACCATAAATCATGACAATCTCAATGACTCAAGACACAACGGTAGCCCTTGACAAAAATACTATTTCAAGAGTTTAAAAAAAATTGCAGGACCAAACTATGACTACTAAATTGAATTTGTGCTTCAAATAAAGAGATGTACTTCTTTGCTCCAGACCTCTACAGAGGTAAGAGACATTTAAACAACAAATAACTTGAGGGGTTTGGGCAGGGAGCAGGGAACTGGTGTTGAGGCCAAGGTTAGATCAGCCATGACCTTGTTGAATGGCAGAGCAGATTCAAAGGGTTAACTGGTCTATTCCTGCTCCTGTTTCTTAGATTTTAAGTTTCTAATCCAATCATGGTTAAATGCATCATATAATCAGATAGAATAAAAATGGTTTCATGTCTTAACACTAAATGTTATATTAATTACCCCTCCATTATACTTCCTCCATGGGACAACAGAAGTTGGAGACGATATCAGTTGCTGCTTTCAGGGTGGTGCAATGTTCTCTGCATTGGCAGATTGGGGGGGGAGGGTGGTGTAGGAAACAAGGTTTCCTACTGTCCACTCTGACATCCAAACCAAAACAAAAGGAGCTGTGCTCTGTTAATAATTACATCCTCTTACCTTAGTTTCTGTTCGTCTAGTAGTTCCATCATCTGATGTCACCACTGACACATGGGAGGTGGGAGTGCCTGGGTCCTCCTCGACGGTAACGGTTTCTTCCACCAACTCGTGTGGTTCCTGCATTGTTGCTTTTGAAGTCAGATTATTTGGACTTTGCTCCTGGAAATTAAACATGATATTCTTTAAATTGTGGCTGGCTGCAGAACATAACATTATTACTTTCACACTGTTAACTCTGGTATTAATTATATTATCTTGGCCACTCAACAGGTTCAGTTACAGATTTCACCCTAACCTTTTCCCCCCATTAAGGGCATCAATAGGGGAATTTACATAGTAGGCAGAGTTTATAATGGGAACAATTCTGAAATCAGAAGTTCAGGTCCAGGATGAACAAGGCACCACGGTTATAAGCGACGTCAATTAATCTCCTTGCATCCTTCAACAGTGTTGTCACTCATCAGATATCAGAAAAATATTGCAGTCCTTTTAAAAAAAAAACTGATAGGTCTTTCCTTGGCAGTTAAACACCAACTTTACACCATGCTACAAATCACCAATTGCCAGAGTCACCTACTTTGAGAGGTGTTTCTGTTTATCAGTTTACAACATGAACAGATGATATTATTGCATCCTTTTTGGCGTCACAAAAGTTGCACAAGTTGCTTTTAAATATTCTGTATCAATCCAAATTTAAACTGGTTGCATTTAATGTTCTTTCTATATCTAGTAAAATCATTTACGCAGGAACAGTAGTGTAGCGGTTAGCATAACGCTATCACAGCACCAGTGACCCGGGTTCAATTCCTGCCGCTGTCTGGAAGGAGTTTGTACATTTTTTCCCCGTATCTGTGTGGGTTTCCTCCGGATGCTCTGGTTTCCTCCCACAGTCCAAAGACGTACGGGTTAGGAAGTTGTGGGCATGCTATGTTGGCACCAGAAGCATGGTGACACTTGTGGGCTGCCCCCAGAACACACTACGCAAAAGATGTATTTCACTATGTGTTTCAATGTGCATGTGACTAATAAAGATATCTTATCTCTCCAAATCCATGTCCTCAGTCAATTACCATCCAGGCAACATTGTGCTTTACAATTGTAAACTTCCAACTTCTCATCAACATCCTGGTGAGACCTCCAAATCCTCTATGCCACTATTTACTGGACTAGTGCAAGACACGTTCTTGTCAGTCATCTTGGGTTTCAAGTTGTTATATTAAATACAGAGCTACTAGCCCAGTGAGATAATAACTTGTAATATCTGTAGTCACAGTTTGATTATAAATTGCTGTAGCTACCACTTTTTTTCAACTATAAAATTGCTAAATCTGTTTCTTTACTAGGAGCTGAAAATCCATTGTAAGCAGGCAGCACCCCACAATAACTAACCATGAAGTAACATAGCAACAGGATGATAGTTTCAACCTTGCACAGCCTTACTCCCAACTAGACAAAAGCACCTGCAATTTAAACCCACACCTGACTGCATTGTGCCTGGACTTTCAAGCTGCTAGAATTGTTAATAATTCCAGCAGCCTCACACAAGATGAAGTAAAAAAGAAAAATCATGCCATTCCAGTTTGGAGTTTATGAAAGAATGATTCTTGTATCACCAAACATGACTTTCCCCCCTCTTTGTGTCTAAAAAGTTGTTTTTTTTCAGTTCAGTAAATTTCAAAAGCTGCTGAATCAAAAAAATTACTAACTCCTTCACCTCTCCCAATTTAAGATGGCTAAATAAAGCCAGGGCTCCAAACTGCAAACCAACTTGTGAATGTCCACACATCCATTTCAAGAACGCAAGTATTTCTTAGCCAAACAACCACACACATATGCAGAGATTATTTCTTAGTAAAAGGGCCACCCACATACACAGAGAATATTTGTCAGCTAAAGGGCCACACAGTTGCATCAGACCATTTAAAATGCTTCAGACCATAAAATGATACACTCTAAATTGCTGTACGCAGCAGCATAAACTTCTGAATGAAGTCAGCAACTTTTATATTTGGCATAAAAATTAATATCAAATACAGCGTGGTCTCTCAAGTACATGCACCCCTTGCATTAAGCTAACATTCAGTGGCTACACCATATATAATAACACTGCATAACTTTCTTAATATAAATATGGAGGCTTCTCGCTGACTAATACACAAGTTCAGCAGCTAATTATGCTGTCTACACTATTTCTTGCAAGCAACTATTTTGTGCATCTGGTTATGGTATTAATTAACTTCTACTCTTCCCAAAAACAGAATATCACACTTCATTTGGAACCAGCTGTTTCTGAGAGAGAGCACTGTGCACAAATTGGTTACCACCTCTTATCTGACTGCTGAAGAGTGGGAAATAATTTTCTTATTCCTTCACAGCATCACTAGATGAGCCACGTTTAATATCTGTTCCAAACTGTCTCTGAATTGAGGGGCTTGCTAGTATATTGCATGGGATTGTCAATAGTCACATTGATGTGGAGATGGAGTCTCATACTGGGTAAAAGCAGCAAAATTCCTTCCTTGATGGACAACAAACCAGAAGAGCATCAACATGCAAGTGGTTTTACTGGTGCTAGCCTTAAATTCCTTATTTAATTAACTACATGAGTCACACATCAGCATAGTGGTTTTGGTATCTCCGGATCAACAGCCCAGGCCTCTGGACAATTGTTCAGAAACTTCACTATTAGGCCATTGATTGTGAAGCACATTGGAATCTTGTATTTACCAATCATTCCAATACAATTTTTACTCTCATCAGCACACCAAACGACCTTTGCATTTGATGGCAACAGAGTAAAACATACCCACACACTTCACCCAAGACACCAGTAAAGGTAGAGCAACTGTCTCAGCATTCAAACCCAGTGGTGAGAACACTATGTGCCAACTCATCAAATGTAAAATTGAACTGCTTGACTAAAGTTATTATTTAGATTAGTAACCCAACCAGAATCCTTGCCAGCCCTGGCTTTCATAGTATAAACAACTAATCTCACTTCCACATTCATGTTGTGCTTGTGTTTTTTTTATATAAACATAAAAGAATACTCCATTTCAAACAATAGCATTTTATTCCAACGTAACTCAACTTCCTGTTGGCCTGCCCGCAACATTGAGATGTAAACAGTTGCTAAGTTTTATACAGGATCAGACACAAGCGACTCTGTTGAACCAAAGGAAGCAATCATTGCAATGAAACCAATAGAACTACACAAGATTTCATGGTAAACAATGTTTGTTCTGTGGTCACATTCAAAAGTGCTCTCCTTAAATTGGTGTGGGGGTGGGAAAGGTGGTGAAAGAACTGGGCCGGATACTGGTAAACTGATTAGAATGAATAATGACACAACAGGAAATTAGCCTCATCAACCTTTGATCCATCATGGGAAATAGTTAAAAACTTTAAAAACGTTAAACAGACAATGAAGAGTCTTGATGCTGCATTATACAAGGACAACATACATTTTGCAATTTAACTTTTGAACAGCTAATCAATCAAAATGGAAACAAATTTGTCATGTGAACATAAACAATGGAACAAATCTCAATTGGGCCAGAAGAACCTTGTGCAAACATCAATGATTAATGTTTCACATGTATGCAAGTCAGGACTCAGTAAGTATCAAATTATGTTCCCCAACACTTAGCCATAAATGAGTCTTTGAAACGTCCAGGGATGTCAACTAGCAACGACACGAAGAGTCAGAGCCGGGGGTGGGTTGCACAGGACAGTAATGTAATGAACGCTCAAGTCTACAATAAAAGACAAACCCAACTGACAGGACTGAAAAGATAGTTGGTCAATATATACCCAAGATGGCTAACAGCAGAGGGCAAAAATGTATGTTTATTTTAGTAAATTGTGAACATTTGTGTGAACAGCACAGGTTCAAATGAGTTCCATGATAAACAATTCCCCACCAACAACCTCCCCCCCCCCCCCCCATCCCACACACAAACAAATTACAAGCCAAGATCACAATGGTACTCATGCCAAAATCAAAGGTAGAATTCCATGATGGGATATTATAACCTCTTTCCCAATCTTTAGTTTAGATGATAAAATGAAGAAATTTAAATAAATTTGCATTCACATGGCATCTTCCATGATCTCTCCATATTCTAATTGGCAATGACTTAGAACTTCAGTTGTGAAGCCACTTCTAACAAAGTGAGCAAATGCTTTGAGAACTATCATGTTGCTCTAATGATAAACTCTTTAGTATACATAAAGAAACATGCAACTTATTTTCAGGTTAAAACATGTATACATTTTCTATATACATGACAAGGAATGAAAAATCAATTGCTGTACTCAAAACTGTAATGTCTGTAAACATGCTCAATATCAACCAGTCTGAAGGTGACCTTTTCCCTAGTAAAATGATTTTATTGCACAGTTTGCAGGTCTCACAGATGAAACAAAGCACCAATTGTTTGCTGGAGTTGTAAAGAAATTGTTCCAAATTCTACAAACAATATCTGAAACAATTTTTCCAATCAGCAAAAACACACAGATTACTTATTAGTGCTAAACTGAGCTTCTTTAAAAAAATTAATTAAACAGGCATTAATAGGAGCAAAGCTAGTTTAAAGCAATTGTTCATGTTAATAACAAGTCTTGTAAGTCCTCTTAAGGCTTAGCCAACTGCTGAGAAACATGCAAAATATCATACACTATTTCCATATGAGAAGCAGATTAACACTTCGCTATTATCTTCTGCAATGTTGCTGGGGAAAACTCAAGATAGCTTCATCATTAATTTATTCAATGCTTAAATGAGAGACTCAAAATAGATCAAAGAGTACACACATATATCATCCAAAAAAAATTCAATTTCGTGCTTGTTTTGATAATGACATTAACATGATTTAAAGAATAAGGCATCATAACCGAGTACTTATCAAGACATCTCATATGGGTGAAACTTAAAATTAAGTATTTGTCCCAGTTGTGAAGCCTGCTGTTGGCAGTACCAAAAGGAATCAGCAGGATTCAGCCGCTCCCACACAAATCCCAGACTTCAATCACTCACAAAAACTGGGACTTGTTGAGGAACAGATATGAGCAGAGCTCAGTGTGGGAAGGCAAGAACTGTAAAGAGTCCAGGTGGGCCAGGTCCAAAATTCCACCCACTGGTTGCTGAACGCCAGAGAAATTACTGGGTGCCAATAAAATATTGCAATCAGCATCAAGAAAGGGGGAGATCTGCCATTGTTAAATGCTCATGAGACATGACAACAAGCAGGTTCTCCAATGTTCTCAGCTGGGAATCCAACTATTGGTGCTTGCACAAACCCACACTACTTGAGTTAGCTTTTACCATCATGAGGTTCCAAAAGTCCTTTTTTTCTTTAAAAAAACCATGATGAAAAATTAGACCCAACAATTATACAGTACCTTTCACAAGCTTGGGGCTTCCCAAGATGCCTAACCACCAAAAATATTTTAGAAATGTAGTCAATACTATAAAACAAATATGGCAGCAAATTTGCCCACAGGAGGGTCCAACAAGCAGTTCAAATGCAGCTAGATTATGTTTCTTTTGGCTACGCTGGTTATTAGTACACCAAGCTAACACTATTGCTCTTTGAATGGAATTTTTTTTAACCATCTGAGAAGGCAGCTGGGGCCACGATATTTAATTATGATCTGAAAAATGGAAAATCAGCAAAACAGAATTGTCTAACTGAAATTTTGCACTCAAGTCTCAAGTGAAGTTTGAGCTTTCAAACCTGCACAAAGGTGATTCCAATATATGGGTATCAGAAATTAAAAGAAGCTCCACAGCTCAAAGTAGAGGTTCTGATCTCCTTCATCACACTCTTTGCCAAGTACTCCATAGGCCCTAACACTATAAGCCAATTAAGTTTGTCAAATCTGTTTCAATCTCTGGAATCTAAATATTACAGCCAAGACTCAAAAGCCAAGTGACACTCATGTAAAATTACAAGAGGCACCTTTATTTAATAGTCATAAAAATAATTCTTAGACATCTTGATATTTAAAATAAAAGGCTTCATTAAAAGATGAAGCTGTCGCACTTTTGCTTCAAATCCTCTCCACTGCTAAAAGTGAGCACTTCAGTGTTGAGATCTCAGATCATGTTTAATTGTACTGTATACTGAAATAATTCAATCATTTGGAAATTAGCGAAAAACTAAATGAACCCATTTCCATCACGAGTGGTTCAATGTGGGACTTAATTTACAACTGTCACTATCCTTCTGAACTGTTCCAATTGAAAAATTGCTGAGCACACATCGTGCCCAGAAGAATGTAAAATTTGTCCACTCGTTTCATAAATTCCTTCTTGCAGCTAGTTCAATAAAACTAATAAAAGTAGGGGAAAAAAGTTAAACTTGGCAGATAAGGCAGTGTCTAAATCTACTATAGTTTTGTTTTTCAATCCAATTGTAATTTCTTTTGGTGATCCACTGTTTATTGTGTAAAACAAATTAGCAGTTTCAGTAACTTTTAATGAGGTCTTTAATTTGAAACACACAATTGAGGAGTGCCTGAACAAAAAGTCTGAGCATTTATCATTATGCCACAAGTAACCTTCACACTCAAGTTTCTGCCAGATGGAATGTTGTCTGTGTTAGCATGACTGCCAAGCAAGCTAAAGAATGGGGTGGGCGAGCAAGCAAAAGGAGAGGCACACATAACAATTGAAGGTTGCAATGCCCTTACCAAAGTCCACAATCACCCTTTGAAAAAAGCAGTATGTGGCTCAGGAAAATAATGCCAAGGGAAAGTAGAGACTGGAACAAAATTCAACAAGCACGGTTGATCTCTGTTGGCATTGGAAGCACATTATCATCAAACTGCCTATTTTAAACCTGGCCTTCCAAACTTCTCTGCAACAATTTCATAGCTTGAAGCATATTTTATCATGCATCATTAAGACTGGATAATGTAAAATGTAACTACTTTCAAAAATACTTGGGCTTCTGTTAATAATTATCCATTGGCTGCAGAACATGTTGCTGGTAGGTGTTTAAACATTGCAGAGTTCCCTCACATATACAGCTGGTCTGCATTCACACTAAGTGGAAATAAAAGCTGTGCAGAACAAGCTGCAACATATTTTGCATTTGTTGTGTAAGTTTAGAGTTTTAAGGGCTAAGCAGCAACAGAGGTATTGTGACAAGAAATGTTTGAAGTATAATCCAAACAAGTTGAGAAATAGTTTGAATGTGTTAATCATTACTTTAATAATAAGGAACAGACTTTCCACACACTAAATAAAATAACTGCTTCAGACGACAGTGCCCATTTAATCTCCAAAGAACATAACATCAGAACAAGAACCAGAAGGCTTTTCAGCCCCTTGCGCCTCCTCCATCACTCAATAAGGTCACGGGTAATCTTTCACCTCACTCCACTGCCCTGCAGTAGTCCCATATTCCTTGATATCTACTGACCTCTGTCATGAATATACTGAGCAACTGAACCTCGCAAATGACAGAATCTTCCTAAAGAAACTGATCCCCGGTTCTAGACTCGGCAAATGGAGATACATCAACTCCCATCTACCGCGTCATATCCTTCTACTCCCCATGCTGTAGTTAACCTCCACACTGCATGACGTTTTCCCTGTAAATAGTAACAAAATGGTCAGAGACTACACACTGCCAAAAACTCAGCTATTTGGGTAAATCATATTTAGCAGCGAATTGATATGTTTGCTCAAGTGGCTGCCACCTGTGCCATACCTTGGATAGAAAGGATTTCCCTCTATAGATGCTGCTTGACCTGCTGAGTTCCTCCAGCATTTTGTGCGTGTTGGATAGAAACAATTCCCGAGCACTTGGCAAAATTTATCCCATGCCAGCAGAGCAACCCATTTCAACAGAGCTTCCATTGAAGTGTTCCATGCACACACTACTATAATCTTAGAAAACAAAGAATGATATTGAAGGTTCAGACAAGTATGTACTTGACCAAGATTCTCCAGTTCAACAATATGGGACATACAAATTGTGAAGGAATTATATTTAGTGGATCTTGAAGACCATTTGAAATATAAGAAACATCAGCTGAAGGACTTTGAATGTAACGATTTGAGCTGCGCAAATGTTGAGCTCAATGGCCTTTCCGTCGAATTGAAAAATCATACACAGATGATTTTGAAGAAAGTTTATTGACTTGAGTTAACTTACAGATGTGTTCTGAACAGTGAGTTTATTCAGCAGCTAATTCAGTTGCATCCTCAAATTCTCATTTTTGATTTGACAACCATTTGCTGCAGTGATGTATTTCACACTATATCTCTGCCTATTTATTTCCAGAAGTGCAACGTTGGTCAATTCTGCTCGTGCTTTGGCTGGTCTGCTGCTGAAACCTCAACAGGTCTTGGATACAAGTGGACATGTGTACCCTTGTCAATCATTGGGATTACCTTTGCCGAGATATCCATCATCAACATCCTGGGGTCAACTTAGACAAGAAACTCAACTGAACCAGATGTATAAATACGGTGGCAATAAGGAAAGATCAGAGGCTTGGTACCATGTGCTAAGTGACTCACCTTATAGCCTTTCCACCTTTTACAAGGCACAAGTCAGGAGTATGATGGAGTATTCTCCACTTGCCTGAATGAGTGCAGCTGCAAGACTTCAGGGAGCTCACAACACTAAGTTCAAATCCATCCAGGACAAAGCAGCCCGTTTGGCATCCAATCCACAATCCTGCACACGCACCATCACACTCACACTGGGCCACACTCTGCCTTACAACAATGCTAATGCACATCAGTTTCCATTCTGTTAAGAGATCACCTTACCATTTATTGCAAAAGTTAACAATTTTGAAATGAACTACACAAATAGGATCTCACTACAGATACTAACAATAGTTTTCCCACTCTCAGCTCATCAATAATACTCCAAACTCCACAAGCAATTGACCCTTCTCACTAAATTTCGTGTCATTTCAAAGCTGAGATTTCTTTTCCATTTAGTATTTATCCTCTGCTTTGTTAGTCGAGTTTGCCATCAAAAGTGAAACTATTTTAAGATTTTGGTCCTCTGGTATTACGAAAATAATTTACTAAGACTACAAAAAAATTCTCCTCATGCCCATCATTAGGGCTAATTTTGAACAATTTGTTGCAGGTGGTCAACTAGCTTGCCAAATTCTTTTGCGCACTGATAATACCCTTATTTGTAAGTGCTATTTTACTCCTTTACATTCCTGTTAATACCGAATTGGCCTTATTGCCAAATGAAAAGTGATGTTAGCAAAAGCCATCAATGGTTTTATTTAAATCCATTTCTGGATACCCACTACAATTATGTGTTTACATTCCCCATTTAAACAAACCACACATATTAACTAAATTTAAAAAAAACTCCAACAGGGACTGACCCATTCATAGTTTGAATTAATTGCTCACAGTTTACTGCATTGCTTAAGTATTGAATCACAGTTTAAAAAAAAGCAATGGGAGCTTTCAATAATATGAGGCATTGGAGGAGAGCTACCAAATCTTATCCTTTATTGCAAGAGAATTGAATATTAAAGTGAGGAGGTTTTGCTGCAGTTATACAGGTCAGTGGTGAGACCATATCTGGGGTAGTGCATTCAATATTGGTCTGTTTAAGAAAGTTAATGCATTCAAAGGAGTTCTCAGAACATTTACTAGACCACTACCTGGAGCTGCAGGTTGGCTTATGAGGAAAAGGTTAAAGATTTTAGGCAGGATTTTTGGAAGACAGAGTGGGGACTTGATTGAAAAACAAGATCTTGGAGGGTCTTGACAGGGTGGGTGGATATGGAGAGGATGCTTCCTCTGAGAGCATCTAAAACCAATGATCACTATTTCAAAACGAGTTCCCATTTCAGATAAGGGTGAAATTTCTTCACTCCGAGTTTCACAGTAGCTTGGAACTCTGTCAAAAGACTGTGGAAGCAGCTTCTTTGAAAGTTTTTAAAAAGGCAAAGATGGACAGATACTTGATAAGTAAGAGGATAAAAGAGAGTAAACTAGGCGAGTTAAGATTACAACTTGATCATCTATATTAAATGGCAGAACAGCTTCAAGGGATCAAGTTGTCTATCCTTGCTACTAATTTGCATGCTCATAAGTCTCTATGTAGCATTCCATTCACTGAGATACTTTAAATTAAACACTCCATTCTGCTAATTGCATTCACTTGAAACTTTTTTTTCGCTCCCATGTTCAATTACGCTTTAAATAATTTATTGGTGACAGACAAGTCTCAGTTGAGAATTAGTAATCATTTCTGAATTCACACGGCATTTTATGAATAGCAGTTTACAATGAAGGACACAAGCTACAGAGTCTACAAAGAAAGTCTTAAGCTACAAACTCTTCCAATACTCAATGGCAATACAATCAAGTAGAAAGTAGCACTCCTTAGAAATTACCACTGGATTCTTGGATTTGTGCAGACTCGCAGCAACTAAACAATGCAGAATTATAAAAGACGCCAGACTTCAATAATTCATGCATCGTATGAAGGAATGCAGTCTAAGACTTGACTAAAACAGATAACCATCTCCAGTTATAGTACATTAAAACAAGCAAAACTAAACTCTCATTTCACAAGCATAATTACAGAAGATGGAGCAATTTCATCTATAATAACTTGGCACCAAACTTAACTTTACAAGTAAAACTTCAATCTGACCATAATTTAGCACTTTGATTGATGGTTATCATTTCATTTGGTGTTCTTATGCATAGCTCTTCCAAAATTATGCATAAATTACCAAAATCCTAAAACAGAAATTTACACATCAAGTACACAACTAAATGCTTGGGCCCTGAAGAGTGCTGTAGAACAGACACCCCCAGGGGTACAGGTATATCGTTTCCTGAAAGAGGCAACTTAGGTAGACAGGGTGGTGAAGGCAGCATTTGGCATGTTTGCCTTCATCGGTCCAGGCATTAAGTATAGGAGTTGGGACGTCCTGTTACAACTGTACAAGTCATTGGCAAGACTACATTTAGAGAATTGTGTGCAATTCTGGCTGTCCAGCTCTAGGAAGGATGTCATTAAGCTGGAAAGTGTGCAGTAAAGATTCACGAGGATGTTAGTGGGACTGGAGGCTTGAGTTGGAAAGGAGAGGCTGTATCAGTTGGGTCTAGTTTCCCAATGCCAAAAACTTGACTGGTTTATTGACTGGTATATGTTTCTTCAAGATTGGCATCTCCTTCACTGTTCAGTTACCTTCTCCTCCTTCAGCTTTATTTTTATTTTCCTACCTACCCTTCAACTACCTCCCTAATTGTTTTTTGTCCACTTTGTGTTCAACTTAACCACAGCCTTCCTTGCCCAAATGTTAAGTGATTAATTCCATTCTGATAAGCCTCTTCAAATGGCTCATGATTCAGGTCTCAAAAATCCACACTAATCATACTGCATTTCATAAACATCAATCCAACTCATTGCCCCTCAAGTACTCGAACATCCTGTCACCATACAAATTGCGATTTTAATTCTTCCACAATCTTTCAAGGCCCTTTCTCTGAAATTAGCACCAAGACCTGAGTAAAACGAACAAAACAAAATACAAGTTGTGCCCAAAATTGCCTCAAATTCCCCTCTATCCTAACTCCATCATTTAGTCCATGACCAATAATACTTTTGAGTTATTTTCTCCCTCACAGTTCTCTCAATGCAAAGCCTAAACTAAGTACCCATATGTCTGACCAAGCTACGTCTATAGCAATTTACATTATTAGAGCATTCTTATTTTTAGATGGCTTTAGGGAGGAAAGGAAGATAGAGGGGGCAAGTTTGAGGACAGCTGCAAGAGTTCCGAACTGGAGTACCACTGAGTTGATGGGAGGTTTACAAAGCTGTTGTGTAATCTGGTATATATTCATTTTAAAACAGAGTTGTCACTTAACCAAGAGCTAATGCAGATCAACAATTAAAGAGCTGATGGGTGAACAAGATAAATCCAAATTAGATCATGAACAGTATGGTCTCGGCAAGCTAACTTTACAAAGAGCACAGGATTGGAAACTGGTCAGCAGAGCATTGGAACACTCAAGTCAGAAAAATAATAGTGGTAAAAATGATTTCAGCAAATGGGTGACATTAGGGAAACAGAACTGGGAAATACTGGCTCATGACCACTCAAAAGTCGGAAAGGAGGATGTATTGAGAACCTCAAGTGTGCGCATCAGGAGCACACAGAAGCTCTGAAGGTGGTGGAAGGAGCATACCACCTCAATCTGTCTGCCCGCCCACTCTGTTAGCCATCAGCTATAAAAGAACACGCATTTCCTCCACTGGCCTCATTACCACCTCAGAAGCCACAAAACCAAAGTGAAAGTCAGTGAACATTGATCCTGCCTAAAAAGGGAGAAAATCCACTAATTCCTGGCAAGAATATGGAATCTGTACCTTAATTCTGGATCAAAAGAGATGCAATTGCTACAAACCATCAGATCCAGCCTCAAACTACAGCTATAATCAACAAAGACAACGGCTTTGTTTTTCATGACATTTTCTTGGAGGACATACCTGTTCTATCCTGTATAGGACTCTGGAGAAGCAGTATGATAAAGCAGAGACAGTGGATGGGTTGGGAGGAGTGTTGCGAGGGAGACTTCAGTCATTTTAGCTTGTGGAAACTAGTGTGTACTTTGGAGGATCAAAAAGATAGAGGCCAAAGATAGATTTTGAAACAACCCCAACAGCAACTATCATGCTATTTGCTATTTATTACAAAACAAGAAATGGAATCTGCCAAGGACATTTCCAAATAGCACGGCACAGGGGAGAACTGTTGGAGGACAGCAACACAGTAAATCAAGCAAAGGCCCTACATACATTCACACTGAAGAGTGTCTCGGTTGCATTCTCTATGGATTTAGCAGCATTGAGGGAATAGGACTTTAACCAGTGAGGTTGTAGTCTTGCAAATAGTGCAGCTAATTGTCTTTCTTGAATACGAGGTAGAACAGGAACAACAGGGAGCAAGAGTGTTTTTTTCTATTGTGAAATCACAACAGAATTCAATTTTGCACTTTTGACATTGTCATCCAGAACTTCAATTACAATTCCCAAGTTTTAACCCTGGATCACGATGCAATGATCCCAGCTGCTGCCTAAGACATACATGTGGCAATAGTTTCAAAACAAGACTCATGCATAAAGGGATCAAACTATTGCATTGGGCATAAACACCTGTGATGCAATAGCTTCAATCCCACTATGTAGCTAGCTTGAATACCCAAAAGATAGTGGCAGTATAACAGTAGCGGGCAGCGCAGCTAAAAAAACTGCTGCTTCTCAGCTCCAGCAACCCAGGTTCAATCTTATGCTCTGATGCTATCAGTGTGGAATTCGCACATTCTCCCTGTGACTTGCGTGGGTCTCCCCCAAGTGCTCTGATTTCACATCCCAAAAGACCTGCAGGTTGGTAGGTTGATTGGTCACTGTACATTGTCTGTAGTGGGTAAGGAAGTGGTAGAATCTGAGGGCAGTTGATGCGAATGTGGGATAATAGACTGCAGGGCAAAAACAGTGGGATTGCTTTGAGAACCAGCGGGAATATCGTTGGCTGCAACTGTCTTTGTTGGAAATGAAATATGGAAAATAATGGAGTTTGCACCATCTGCATCGAACTGCAAAGACCATCATTTCTGGCTATCAGCAACTCTGACATACAAATCCAACCATGTGTTTTTGACATTAATTTCTGAGGACATTACTGAAACACCAGTTGAGAACTGCAACTTTGAAAACAACTGCTTCCTTGCAACTTGCACAAGTGAGAAACACTGTCCGTGGAATCCAACTGTAGTTGCAAATTTTACAGCAACCACACACCCTGATGGTGTCCAGTTATTTCTAACTGGAGTTCTTCATACATGAAATTTCTTGAAGACAGCACGATTCACAAAATCAGAACAGTTAATAAGACATTGCTTCATTCATTGAATGTCATAAACAAGGACTTTGACATTCTCCAATAGATAAGCTCTATCGAAAATAGAAATAAGTTGGGACAAAAGGTCAGCATGCTGGTTTTAAGCTCTTCTTAATCCTTGCCGCTTTTGTAGTTTGCAAGGCAGTAGGAACTGATTTATGTGAATTCATATAATAATCATGCCTACAATTTTTTTCCAAGCAAGCAAGCCTTTTTTCAAGATAGTTGCTCAACACTTTTTGTACTTTTACTCAAAGTAACTCAATTACACATCAGTCTTTTATGGATTCTGATCAAATTAAACTCATCTAGTTACTCAGGGATATCGATCGGCTGCCTATGGAGGGGAAAAAGCAATTGTAAGCTGAGTGATTAACACTGAGACCTCTGGTGATGAAGTTGTGGAGCAAGTTCAAATAATAATAAAGCAATGAGATCATTCACCAGTATTCTCAAATTCAACAGTCAACAAATCCATCCTCCCCTGTTCACAAGCAAAATATCTCATTAAATCAATGCTGTCAGAAACCTATCCATATATCAATACAACTTGACAAAACATTCAATTAACTTCTTTCAACTGCAGTGAAGAACCAAGTCCAAATAAATGACAGGATGCTAACCCTCACTGCAGCTAAGATCTCAACACTGCACAAATAAGACCTCTGTACTTCATTGCTGTATGATTCCTGCTTTGACAATAGTAAGGTGCCATGTCACATTATAATAGGCAGCCTCAAAGAAGTGACTTGAAGAGTCAACAGGTGATAAGTCAAAGACGGGTACTAAAATTGTCATTATTCTATTCTACAAACTGTGAATGACACTTCAATTCATCTTTATCCAATCAGTGGCAAAGTAACTCAGTATTAGCACACAAAAATACAATGACAAGTCAATATTAGCTACATGGAATTACATACTCACAAACACATTTGCTCCAGAAGCAACAAAAACAATATAGGAAGTACCATGTTATTTGCACATTAAACTCCCATCTTGAACCAAGATTCTTGGTCAAAAGAGTCTGCCAAATGACAGGCCTTCACTGAATATTACAAGAGGATTTGGATAAGGATGCCTCACCGTAATTATATAGAGCCTTACTGAGACAGTCTCTGCAGTTTTCTGATTGACAGACTGAACAGATATATTTTATAGCTTTTCCTTTTTTTTTTGGTCTTCTTGCCTCAGAACAGAAGTACTTCTATAGAGGGAGTGTGATGAAGATTCACGAGACTGATTCCACGGATGGTGTTTGCTCAATGACTGAGTAGCCTAGACCCTCTGTACACTATCATGTTTAAAAAAAATTAGAGATCTCATTCAAAACACAAGAATCTTATGGGAAAGATTGAGAGAATGTTTTCCCTAGCTGATGTGTCTAGAACCAGGGTCCACAGACTTAGAAAAAAAATAGGCGATTTAGAGCTGAGATGGAGAGATTTCTTCAATAGGCGGTGATTGTTTGTAATTCTGTATCTGAAGGTTGTGGAGGCTCAGTCATTGAGTTCATTCAAAATAGATCAGGGAAAATGGGGATGATGCAGGAAATAGTTTGAGTCTAAGATCATAATAAATGGTAGCACAGCCTCGAAGGGCCAAATGGCCTACTCCTGCTCCTATTTCTTGTTCTTGGGTGTGGTGAGCTGTGATGTTCCTGCCAGCAGATGGAAATATTGCATAACAGCAGCCATTGTGAGAAATGGAGAATGATCTCTATACCTTGTCAAAAGAAGTAAGGGAACAGTTAGGGTGGGTTACCAGAAATAACATAATAGTTGAAAAAAATTCTACCATTTTAAGCTGATTACGTTGGAGAACAATTGCTGCCAACTAAATATGCAGCACCAATGTTGAACTTGATTTACATAGAGCTGCAAATATTCTTCACAATGTTTTCTAAATTTGACCACATACATTCAGATTTAAAGAACAGTGGCAATGTGGTGTTATTTTTGGGGATATTCAAGAATTTGAGATTTAATTCGTGAGTGAACTTTTAGTATGCATGAGGTTAAGAAAACAAGCAGCACTTATAGATTCTCTGAATTCTCAGTTCGCATAGTTAATTGAACCTACCAGCCCTGGATTCCACTCCTTTGTGAAGTTATCAGAGCACAGCTGTGATAGCCATAATTAGTCAGAACACGAGAAATATGCCTGGATTCCCACTTACCAACAGCCTGAGAGCCCTGCTGCAAAGTGTGACAAGGACGTGCCTGTAAGTAAAACTCCACTTAAGTGTATTACATCGCTTAATAGAATAACTGAAGGAATACTCGCATCTCAACTTAGACACAAGTTCTTTGCCGCCACACAATAGTCAAAAAGCAAATTTGGAAAAGGAAATATAGCATTTGTAATATTCAACCAACAATGTCATCTGGAGTATTGGTACTTCAATCACGTCCAAACCCACAACTTCACAAACAGAACACCAAATTGAAATGTTGCTCATATACCTTCATTTGCTCTTAGAGGTATGCTTACAAACATACCAAAATAGCCCAATGCCAACTTGAGGAACAAACCTCACCTTCTGTCTGGGCATGCTGCAGCCTTGAGGACTTTATATCAAATTCTCTAACTTTAGGTAACTCGCTCTCTCACTTTCTGTACGAGAATGGCAATTTCTGCCCCTCATTTTGACTCAGTTCTTCTCATTTTAAGTGTGTAGTCTGGCACGGAGGGCACATCCCACAGCCTCACCATTGACAGAATATACAGACAAAGCAGCTTATTGTGCTTGTAAATCGGTAATTTGGTCTCGTCCTATCAGACATATTCCCTTTGTTCTAACCGATCACTTTGCCAAAAAACTAATTTGCTTTCTCTTTTCCAGTTCTGACGGAGGATCTCAGACCTGAAATCATTATCTGTTCCACTTTCCACATGCTGCCCAACTTATTGAATGTTTCCAGCATTTACTACTTTAAACCAGAATAATGTTTCATTAAAAATATTTTAAAAGGACCATAATTTAAAAATGTGTTGTTACAAATATCATCTTAAAAAGTTTCATTTAACTCCATATCTTTGTGGGGCCTCAAAGGAAATTAAGCTTATTAAACACTCACTAAGATTTCATTGCAAGTTTAACAACCCAACATCACCTTAGAACACAACTGCATTCAGCAAACTTGCAATGTGCTCTCAAATACATCAAGTCGTCCCCAAAGTAGCTATGACTCGTGAACTGAACATTAAAGCACAGGCCCTTCAGCCCATAATGTTGTGCCGACATTTAATCCTACTCCAAGAGCTATCTGCTCCTTCCCTCCCACATAGCCCTCCATTTTTCAATCATTCATGTGCCTAAGAGTCTCTTAAATGTCCCAAATGTATCTGCCTCCACCACCTCTGGAGGCAATGCATTCCACGCACCCACCACTGTGCAAAAAAAAAACTTGCCTCTGACATCCCCCTTATACCTTCCTCCAATCACCTTAAAATTATGCCCCCTTGTGTTAGCTACTTTCACCCTGGGAAAAAGTCTCTGACTGTCCACTTGATTTAGGTCTCTTATCATCTTGTTCACCTCAATCAAGCCACCTCTCATCCTTCTTCGCTCCAAAGAGATAGCTTGCTCAACCTATCCTCATAAGGCACGCTCTCCAATCCAGGCAACATCCTAGTAAATCTCCTCTGCACCTTCGCTAAAGCTTCCACATCCTTCCTATAATTTGGTGACCAGAACTGAACACAAGTGTGGTCTGACCAGAGTTTTATAGAGCTGCAACATTACCTTGTGGTTCTCGAGCTCAATACCCCGATGAATGAAGGCCAATGCACCATACCACACCATTCTGCCTTTAAATGTTAACAGCAGGACTCTCAGCAGTGTGGAGGAACAGAGGGATCTCGGGGTCCACATCCATAGATTCCTCAAGGTTGCCACGCAGGCCAATAGGGTTGTTAAGGCGGCATATGGTGTGTTCCGTTCTGGTCACCTCATTTTAGGAAGGATGTGGAAGCTTTAGGGGGGTGCAGAGGAGATTTACCAGAGGAAGGTTCAGAGGAACGGGTGCTTATTTTTCTTTCAAAATCGCAACTCGCCCCACCCCCATCTCATTTAAGTTGATGATCTGAAGCTAGCTGGACTTATTGCGCAGTGTGGCTCCCAAAAATTCTTACGTGGCTTGAACGTGAAGACACTTGGAACACCAATGGGAGTCATGACAGTCAAGGAGAGGGATCATTTCACACAAGGATGCAGCTGTTAGCCAAATCAATGTAACCTGCTGATTTTAGATCAAGGCAAAAGGAAAACATTGCTCATTTGGAGTTACTACGTATTTTACTCTCAACACATGGAGACAAATTACAAAATAGAATTGTATTTCAAGAAATTTTTCTTCACCCCTGCCATCTTACTGTGAAGTGTTTATGAACATTCTCCTCCTACAACCACAACCCTCCCCCAACACGAGGATCCACATTTAAAACTTATCCTTTATTAATCTCCACTTAGTAGGTCCTGTGTTTCCTGCTGAATTTGAAATAATTACACTGTAGAGACCACTACACACAGGTCAATGAGGCCACCTCTGTGCTTCCTGCTGAATTTGAATTAATTACACTGTAGAGACCACTACATACAGGTCAATGAGGCCGCCTTTTCCTGGCTTTGAAGGTTAATTAACACTAATTTTCTATCAGAACTCTTTCTGTTGTAGTCAGTACACCCGAATTATCCTCCCTGGACTGAATAGTGTACTTTTGAGTTTTTTGTTTTGCAACTGTACCAATTCATTCAAGATTTCTTGCAATAAAACTAAGAATGAGCCCATTTAAAAAATAACTTTGCGTATTCTTACACCCCTGCTACCTGGTGGCAGTAATTAACAGGCCTTCGCAGCTAGAAGTCATACGGCCTTGCACCATACTGCTAAATGTTCCTAATTTATGAATATGAAAACTTCTCTGCAACTGCTTTAGCCTTGGTATTAAATATCACTTTCCTTCTAAGAAAGAAATAACAAATTTGCATGCACGCTCAAAAACCAATTCTCAGGCAACCACTATGTCATACATATAAATCGTTTATGCATAAATAATCCAAGACATGCCCTAGCATTATCACTGAAAATTACAATGTGGCGTTAATACAAAATGACAGGAACACAAATAGATGTTTGGTTCTCAAACATGAGAATGACAGCATAAGCTGGACATGAAAATGCTGACCCATTTAAAACGGGCAAACAAAGCTTATGATTTGGACATTGAATTTTGTGGTTTCAAGCAACAAATTCTCTTAATAGTATCCCAGCTTGTTCAAATACAAGCTGATTTGCCTACAGGACCAGTACAAGAGTGAAATGAACTCATTATTAAAGCCAATAGCAATAAACGATTAATCATGACAACACCTGCAGCATGATGCATATTATTTTTGTCTGGAGCTAAATTTCTTACGAGTTACAAAATTCCTATGTACAGTGTATTTTTCTTATGTAATAGAAGGTGCAAACACAGTTAAAAAGAAATGGGCTGTATTTAAATATTTTGACAGCTGTTCCCAAATATTTTTCATTTAATATGGTTATATCACTTTTTTTTTTACACAAAAAGGGTGCAATTGTGAATTCATAATTCACAACAGAAAAATGAAATAGTCTGAAACACAAAGCATCATCCCAATGGACAATCAAGCAGTGTTATAAACCTCCTTCATCTAACTCTCCAAGGTGAATCAAGACAATGCTATTCATTGGTATATTCTGCTTCTTTTTCCACTGCCAAGTGAATCTGCCATTGCTTTGGGAGAAATGCCCAAGAGTGACTTTCAACATAAGGTTTTTGAAATTGGCAAGTGATGAGATTGCAGACGCACTGGTTATCATCTTCTGAAACTCGCAACATCCTTTAACAGTCCCCGCAGATTGGAAGGCAACCCCACTATCTAAAGGGATGAGAGAAAATAGCAAATTGTAGATCAGCGAGCCTGATATCAATCGGAAGTGCAGGAATCTGGCACTGAACAGGTGTGAACAGGGCCCTTCGAAAACAGTAGGATGACTGAGCAAAATCAATGTATGAAATATCATCTAGAAAAGAAAGGCGATGGGAGCTTGAAAGCTGTTCGTAATCAGGGGGCTTGGATGCCTTTGTTCATTTATCACAAAGTTAACATTGCAGATTCAGCAAACAATTAAAGTGGCAAACAGTATGTTCGAGTAGAGATGTCTTCCACCAATGAGAACCAGAGACAACATCTGGAATATTATGCAAGGGTCTCGTCTCCCTACCAAAGGACGCACTTGAGAGTGCATCAAACTTCAGTGATCCCTGGGATGGTGGGTTTATTGTACGAGGAGAGATTAACCAGACTGGGCTCTCTGGTTTGGCCAAGTCATCTCAATGAAGCACAAATTCTTAATAGGCTTGTGGGGGTTGATACTTCACTTGTCAGGGGTGATATTTTCCTTGGCTCAGGTGTCCAGCACCAGTAGTCAGAGTCTCAAAATAGGGGGTTGGTCATTCAGAACAGATGAGGAGAACCTTCTTCACCAGGAAGGAAGTGAATCTTCTACCTAAGAGGGCTGAAGAGGCCCAGGTGACGAGTATATTCAAGACAGAGATCAATACATGTTTGTCTATTAAGGTGTTATCACAGGGAAGTGGCACCAAGGTCAGAGAGCACCCACAATTTTAATAAATGGCTTACTTCTGCTTCTATTTCCTTCGTTGCTCTTGGTCCTCCTGCATTCCCAAATTGAAAATCAAGATCAAATGTATTCCTACTCTCATTCTTTCCCGTACTCAAACTCAATGAAATAGAATACATCACTCATTAGCTCAATAAATTTTCCTTCCAAACCTGTCACATCACTGAGGATCAAACTTGTCATCACTGGCTTTTCACTCCTTTCCTCTTTATAATTTTGGTTTTGTGCTATATTTAGAGAGTCTTCAAAATAGGCACATAACTGTAGAAAAGGGATCATGTTACCATCACATGTTACTACTTAGCTGCAAAGAATCACATTAAAATAAGGTCGATTTCAAAAGACATATTTGACTTGGCAGCATTTAATAAAGCACTACAAATATATAAGCTGACAAGCTCCTACTAGTTCTAACAATGTGCACATAAGTAAAACCATTTATGCATTCAATTTTGGTAGCAAGCAGCAAGATTCACTACCATTAGAGAACAAATGAGACTCATTTAAAGTTCACAAGAAATGTTTACCTTGATCTATCCTTGTTATGAAATCTCTCCAGCTTTAGAGGAAAAAAAAAGTGTGCCAGAGAAATTTAAGCTGGATCACCCTGAAAACTGAGAATGTGCAAGTTCATGAGAATACACAAGTTTAGATTTTTTTTTCCACTCATTGTATTTGTAAATTTCATATGTTAATCAGAAATTGTTGATACTTGCTTGACTTTAAGTATTTGGTAATGCAATTCCAAAACCCATAAAAGAGGCAAGAATTCAATATCACACCAACACAGAAAAGAATGCACTGTATCACAATATACTATCCCCCTGATATTAATACAAACACTACCCCTCCCTTCACTAATTGGAACTGTGCCCCACAATGAATCATCTTCAGAAGAGAAGAATTCTCAGGAGGGTAAACAGGAATTCACACACACTGTCTTGTCTCCAACATTTTAACAAGGCTATCAGAGCATAAAATTGAGGGTAAGAAAATAATTCAGTGTGGCAGCCATTTGGGACACAAGTTCAAACACACAATTGTCCAAGTCCAAGGTCGAAACCTGAAAACACCCAAGAATCCAGCTGAAATGAAAGGTAACCCGCAAGGGGAACAGTTCCAAGCACCAGACGTGTCCGAAGGACCCCCACAATTCCAGTTTGAGAGAACAGCAGAGCTGGCCTCAAGATCAGCACTGGTCCACCTATTCTTGCCATTCCCCTTGTGTAGCATCACCTGACTACTTCCCTACCTCAACTCAGATACGGGAAGAACAAGGCAAAAGCCAATGTACTCTTGGACATTCCACCCTCTCAATATGAGACCACCCGAAGTTTTGCCGCCACGCCTGCCTCTATTTTAAAAAACACTGGCTTGCATTTTCAAATCTATCCATTAGCCTGATCCCCTCCTCTCAAGTTTCCTTCAAACCATAATCCTCTGCAAATTCTCAACTCCCAAATTCACAACTTATTTTGTTCGATTTTAACAACCATGTCCTCAGTTACCATATCTCCAAGCTCTGGAATTCACTCCCACAAAAATCTGACCACTTCTCTCCCCCAATCCCTCATCCTAAATTGTCCAAAAGGCAGTGGTGGTGACTCTCCCAATGAGATAAAGCATAGAACGAGAGAATACTGCCCTAATTTCTCTTTAGTTCAATTATTCTTTGATACTGCTCATCTTATCCTTATGATCACCCCAGTTTTAGCCTATCAGACATCCCCTTTCCCCCTCCATCCCCTGCAGCTTTACAATCTTCTGTTCTCTCTTTTTCAGTTCTGAAAAAGGGTCTCCAACCTGAAACATTGACTGTTTTTCTAGCCACAGATGCTGCCTGACCCGAGTATTTCCAACATTTTCGGTTTGTTAGATTTCCAGCATCTGCAGTTTTGTTGATTTGCAGTTTATCGTGGGAGGATCAGTTCATAAGCTAAGAAGCCGCAAGTAACATTTCAGCAAGTGGCAATCAATGACTATTTTAATAAAGTGAATCTAACCACCGATCTTTGACATGCAAATGGCATGACCACCACCCATCATCAATAGCCTGGGGGCCACCATCGACCAGAAACTCGAAAGGATTGGTCACAAAAGCAGATCAGATATTGGCTGTTGCACAACAGATGCAGTGGCTTCTTATCATCAGCATGTTATGTGGTCCTGAAAATAGAGAAAAAAAATAGGAGCATTATACTTAAGTTAACCAAGCCAGTTCCATTAGGAGTCAGGCTTGGAAAGCAGTTCAAAGCCAAATTAACACAGATTCTCAACAGAACCATTCTTCACATCGCACCCCAACAGATCATGGTCAACATTTGTAATTGCATAGAAGCCAGTTTTAGGATCATTAACAATGAACAAGATACTGTGAGGGGAGAGATACAAGTTTTACCAGGTTGCAGAACTATTGGGTTGAATGACCTTGCAAAAAACAGTAAATGTAATACCAATAATCTCACAAATTGCTAAAGTGTCAGATGAACTTGAAAAATGGAATAAGACAAATTAAACTGGACAATGCATAGCTGTTGGCTTTACGATATTATTGAGTTGAATTGTGGAGTTTAAAAATAATTATTGATTCATTTTGCTCTATATTTTCCAAGGAAGAGAAGATGAAGTACAATCCCAGAGTGTGCAGGGCCAGTCTAAAGAAAACAGACTTGGTGGGCTAAATGGCCTTCAAACATATTCACACAGAACCATGATGTACTTACAACTTAAACCCGGGTTCCATTTAGAGAATACATATTTGTGACTTCTCTGAACATTTTTTGAGACAGACTCTCAACAATAAAAAGGAAACAAATTGCTGGGGCCTGCACAGGAAGCTAAATTAATAGCTGAAATAAAAGTGACAAAAATCACTGAAGCACCCTTGATTAATGGCAATCTACTAACATTAATTCAGCTTCCTCATATGGCCAAGCATAATAGTTCTTCACAAAGAGCTGTGTGCAATGGTCCTGCTGGTGTTTTCAAGACAGAAATAAAAATATTCATACGAACAAGCAAACCCCAGGATCTTAAATTTTATTTTTTTCAAGTAATAGCTCTGGCATTGTCTGTCAAGCTGCATACATGATCCTTAGCAGAAAGATATTTAGGTTTTGTTTTATTTACTGGTAATCTAACAAACCAAATACATCGGCATCAGGTGAAATCAGGATCAAATGGCAAGTTCCCAACAGTGCCCACCATCTGGTCTTGTTTTAATAATAACCTGTTGTGCCAAGTTTCAAAGATGACCTGTTAAGAAAGCTAAATTTCTGCACGATACTGGCCGGGTCTCAGACTGAGTACGACACTGAAGTCTGGGCACTATACTTTAGGAAAAAAAAGAGCATCAAGTAGCTGAAAATGGTATAGAAATGTACAAGCATAGTGCCACAAATTGTACTGATTGAGGGATAATTGGTTTAAGATTTGTGTTGCATGCCATCCATAGAGATCATTTTAAAACATAGGTACATCGAAGTAGTACAAAAGGAAAAGCAATAAAACAATGCAGAATACAGTGTTACAGTTACAGAGAAAGTACAATGCAGGTAGACAATAAGGTGAAGGGCTACAAGGTTGATTGAGGGATCAAGAATATGGACCAAGACACCTCAGATAATATCACCGTACTACTTCAAAATAGAATAATGGATTCTTTCATGTCTGCCTATAAAATAAATTGTGGCCTTGGTTTAATATCTCACATGAAAAGCAGCACTACCTCACTAGAGGGAGAGCCTCTGCTTGCATAGAAACAGAACTGTCTGACAAACTGGGGAGTACTTGCAACTGAAGAATTGAGTACATGCTGCATAAATTTAACATGCTTTTACCAAGTTTAAACTTTCAAATTAAGACACTCCTAGAGCTTGATTCTCAAAAGATTAGCATGCAGGGATAAAAAGTCATTATGGAAGCTAAATGAATGATACTATTTATTGCTAGGGTCATTGAATACAAAAGCAGGGAGGTCATGCTTCAGTTCTTTAAGACACCAGTGAGACATTTGTGGGTCACTGAGTTACTTAAGGGTTCTGTTCCTGAGAACTATATGTAAACTGAATTTTCCACAAGCCGGAAATAAACAATTTCCTCCAAAATTGTGATGTGGAATCTTCAGACTCAATAGCACTTGGGGACTGACTTGCAAAGAGTAGACTGGGCAAGGTCAGTGTAGGTGATAGGAGTTTAATAAAAGAAAGTGTGCACTAATGAGAGGTGGCTCAGGGTTCGTAACATTTGATCTTGCCTGAAGGAGGGTTTGGAGAAGGCACCGGCTTTTTCCATGGGTGATTTCTGTGAGGACATCTTTAAGAAGCAGTGCCTCAAGGTGGTGGCATCCATCACTAAGGACCCTCACCACCCAGGACATGCCCACTTCACGTTACTACCATCAGGGAGGAGGTACAGGAACCTGAAGACCCACACTCAATGTTTCAGGAACAGCTTCTTCTCCTCCGCCATCAGATTTCTCAATGGTCCATTAACATTACCTTGTTATTCCTCTTTTGCACTATTTATTTTTGTAACTTATAGTAATTTATGTCTTGCACTGTATTGCTGCCACAAAACAACAAATTTCACGACATATGCCAGTGATAATAAATGTAATTCTGATTCCTGTACTTGAGAGCAGAATCTGGGAGAATTTCAATAGTCAGATTTCCATAAGTCAGGTCTTCTGTAACCAGAGAATTCCCTGTATTCTGTACATTATTGGCCTCCTTATTCAAGAATGGATGTAAGTGCACTGGAAGCAGTTCAAAGCAACTTTACTGGGCCAATTCCTGGAGTGAACAGATTACCTTATGACGAAGGATTGGATAGACTCTGCTTAGACCATAAGAAACAGAGGAAGGAGTTCAATAGGTTGTTCTTGATGATATTCAGCATTTGTTGGGGTCTCAAGGTTAATATATATCCAACTTAAAAAAACTGTGTACCATCCTTAATTGCTTGATTCAAAATTTATCCAATTGCTGCATCGAGAAGATATAAAAGTTTATACACATGTTAAAAATGGGTGGACTGATTGCATTTTCATTTTTATATTCAAGAGGCTACAGAGGATTGTAGACTCAGCCAGCTCCATCATGGGCAAAACCCTCTCCACCATCTAGGACGTCTTCAAGAAGCGGTGTCTCAAGAAGACAGCATCTATCACTAAGGACCCTCACCACCTGACACATACCCTCTTCTCATTACTATCACTGGTGGGAGGGTTCAGGACCCCGAAGAACCACTCTCAACAATTCAGAAATGGCTTCTTCCCTCTGCCATCAGATTTCTGAACTACCTCGTTATTCCTTCTTTTTACACTATTTTTGTAATTTATAGAAATGTTGTGTCTTTGCACCGTACTGCTGCTGCAAAACAACAAATTTCACGTCTTTTAAGTCAGTGATAATAAACCTGATCCGGATTCTGACTCTGAACAGAAGGAGTATTGACCAAACCGAATTTAAGTTTCTCAATGTCATTTGAAACCCGAGATTAGATTATAGTCATTTACGTGGGAGGAATGTATTTTTGCATATAATTATTGCTTATCACAATTTCCTTTGCTTCTGAAATCCACAGACATGCATATAAATGCCAACAGTGGTGTGTATTCATTGCAAGTCATCAAAACAGGGTAGAGAATGGAATACTTGCCAGATCTTGAGGCAACTTTAATGCTCATTAACAAAATTGGCAAATGCTTCCTTGTTTGCACTAACAGACGATTATATCTTGCAACTTGGGTGCAAAGTTAATTAGACGTACTTGCTTCTGAGTCCACACACTCAAGTGTGCTGAGTTTAGTGCTGTGGCACAACAAATGTATTGAGGTAAAAGTTAATTGACCTGTATTGAAATAGCACCACTAACATTATAAAAGGTAAGGCAGAGGTCAGCAACAGTAAAGAACTGTTGGACAGAGAGTCAAAGAGACAGATTTATGGAACATTTTAAGAAGAGGTCTTTGATGTTGAGACGAGGTCCTTGGGGCAGCATGGTCGTGTAGCGGTTAGTGTAATGCTATTACAGCGTCAGCGATCGGGGTTCAATTCCCCCCACTGCCTGTAAGGAGTTTGTACATTCTCCCAGTGACTGTGTGGGTTTCCTCCTACATTCCAAAGACGTACAAGGTTAGTAGGTTAACATGGGTGTAATTAGGCGGTGCGGGCTCGCTGGGCCGAAAGGTCCTGTTACTGTGCTGTACAAATCAAGGTTTAAAAAGGTAGAGAGCCAGAGAAACATAGGGAAGAATTCCAAAGCTTAGGACCTTGACAATTTGCTTGCCAATAGCAATGGCGAGACACCAAAAATCAGAGTACAACAATCGAGAGGAATCTAGGAGATTACGGAGATCAGTCAGGACTGGTTTACACAGGGAATCAAAGAGAAATGGAAAAACTTTAAAATTAAGGTTTTGCCTGGCCAGAGACTGATGCAGATCAGTAAGCACAGGGGTGAAATGTGAATAGGACAAAGACAGGACTTGGGTGTCATTTTGGTTGACCTTATTTTTATTGAATCAATTAAATAACTTAATACATGGTTTCACCAGCCTGAGCCGAGGAGTAATTGTTTACAGAGATGAAATCAGGTGATCAGTGATAGCAGAAAATGGTTTGAAAGCCAATCTTGAATCTGTTTCCCCGATGTTAGAAACACAGATGTTTAACTAATCAAAAGCAACGAAACAAAAAAAAAAGTGGAACTAAAGAACGCAATCCCGTTTTTCCTTTACAAACTAAATTGGCACCAACCTACCAACTCTGCTCATAACTCTCAGCTCCTCTCTGCAACACAGGTCCTCTGATACACACTTGCAACTGAGTTTTTATAGCTTGAATTATTTCCCAAGTTCATATAGAACAGTGAGGTCTATATAACTGGTTGTCATTTTTGCCTTCAGATACAAATTGAAAGCTGTTTTATGGAGCTCAAAACTTGCCCCCTTGCTTGAAAAATTATTTGCCATCATATGCAATTTAAAGGAGCTGAAAAATAATTGCATTAATACAGTCGGCTGAGTGGCAGTGATACCAGGGAATGCACTGACTGTATAATTCAATCTCAATTCATTGTTCCAGGAAATAAAATTAACTCCAAGCCCAGGCTCTTTGGAAGCCCTCAAGTGAACATTTCAATATAGCTTTGAAAGACCTCAATTTAGATGAGCACTTTTGTTTTAGATCTACTTCCATTTTAGTTAAAGGAGAAAGGACCACTATCAGAAAGTATATTGCAAATATTATTAGAAGCTAAAAGACAGGCTTTAAACACAAGGTGCCCAAAACGGTAAATTTGTACAAACACAAATTTGGCTGCAGGAGCAACAAGAGGAAGTCGATAAGGTAGAGGCAAACTAAAAATCAATCTTATGTAACTGCACATGGACGACTAAAATCCTGAGCCACAGAAGTGTGGTTATAGACCAAATGATAATTGGACCTAAATGCAAAAATATAATTCAGTCACTAGTTTACATCAATTTAAAATCAAAAACTGCAGATGCTGGAAATGTGAAATTAAAAACAGAAACCTGGAAGCAGTCAGATCAGGCAAAGCGAAGCAGAGTTAATGTTTCAGGTCAAAGACCCTTAATCAGAACTGGTAAACAGAGAAAACTGCTTAGTTTTCAGTTGCAGAGAACGTGGGGAGAGGAATGTGTAGAACAAAAGGAGTATCTGCAATAGGGTAATGCCAGGGTTGCTGTGGGGATAAATTGTAAAGGTCATTTGGTCAATGGATTAAATGGGGGCAGTCATAGATTGAGAATACAAAGCACAAAAAATTGCAGGGCTGTAGGGTACACCCAGCAGAGTCAGACTGCACTAATGGAGACAAAGCTGAATCCAGAACAGAAGTAGGCCACTCAACCTCTTGAATAAGATCACAGTGCCCTGCATTTCTATCTAACCCTAGTAACCTTTCATCCCTTGCTCATCAAGAATCTATCCTAAAAATATTCAAAACTTTACTTCCATTGCCCTTTGAGGAACAAAATTCCAAAGTCCAGGAACCATCAAAACAAAATCTCAGTCTTGAAAGGGAGACCCCTTAACTTCAAACAGTGACCTTAGTTTAGATTTTCCCCCAACATAGGAAACATCCTCTTCACATGCACCCTGTCAAGACCCCTTGGTATGTTATACTTCAATTACGTCGCAACTCATTCTTTTAAACTCGTGGGTGCGAGCTTAGCCTGTCCATTCATTGCTCATAAGCTTATAACATCTGAACTTCAGAGGTATTCCAGGTATCAGTCTTGTTTTTGATGTTGGATTTAGTCACATTACATTTGCAAACTTATCTGGCTTGAAGAAAACTCAAAGTTTTCCATTTAATCCTCCTGTAGCTGGCTAAGGTTTGAGAATACTCATCATTAAAGATAATTATACATTAATATTGAATGCCAATATAAATTCAACATAGACAAATCAAATTAACTTGCCTAATTTTATAATCAATGAAAGCTTATATTAAAAGTCTTCCGTCAAAATAACAGCTACACGGGGGCTTGGGAGTAATGCAGAGGTTACAAGCTTCAGAGACTGATACATCCCGATTTGATTAGTAACAGAATACATCCACAAATAGCAATATTTCACACTCAGCACAAAGTCAACTGAGAATTCAAAAATCTCATCTTCTGTGCAAGTACACACTGAATCAACCAGAACCTTACAGGAGTACAATAAAGAGCTGAACCCCAAATATAAGTAGTCAGGGACATTTTTAATCCGAATGGGGAATGGACTTCTGACCCATTATGTCATATCCTTCTATTTAAGTACACTTCTGATGTGGAGGCACTAATTTGACAAGTTTTATTGCAAATACAGCAATTTAGTCAAAATGTAGCTTAGCCACTCTACGTACTTATTGAATTTGTGACTACAGATATAAATTTAAGTATATTGAATGCACAACTTTCAAATATTATGATCAAGATTATGTTAACTGGCATGATAAGACCATAAAGCCTCTGGACATCAATGGAAATGTAGTCATTAAAGATGGAAGTTAGGTTTTATTGAAGTTGATCTTGCCTGCTGCATCACAGCTTGGCCTCAACCATTAGTCATCACACAATTTTCTCTCCAGCTTGTAAAAATTTGAGGCAATAACAGCAAGGAGAATTTCTACTAATGTTGATGATTTTACCTGCAAGCCAGGCCTATAAACCTGCACCTAGGCAAGTCTACAAAGCTTTACATTACTTGAAACTAGTCGCTGTACTTTTATTTCCTTTTCCGGCTTAGCACTTCATCTACACAACCCATTCCTTATCACATTGACAACAATCTTATTTTGATCCATTGCAGCTTTCTTCTTAACATTAAAGAGGAAAGCATCCAAAGCATTTTTCTCATATTTCCTTAAACTACAAGAGGCTATTCAGCCCATCAAATCTATGCCAGCTCTCAGAGCAATCGATGGAATTTTCTTATTCATGTCCCTGTAACCTATTTTGCTCTCATGTAGCCAGTAGATTACTCTTGCTGTTAGTGGTTGATAGAAAAGTCTTGCAAATGACACACAGAGAGTAGCCAAGGTAAAGATTGAACCTGGCTCACTGGAGCTGTGAGGCAAATGCTCTCTTCTGTGACACTCACCTTGCCACACTGCAAAGGAAATAATATATCCCCACCACTGATACATAAATTTGATTATTCTTCACTGTACAAGAAAGCTCAAGAGGTATGCATAAAGATCACTACAATAGTCTAAATAATGAGACTTCCAGCGATCAGAGATGAACAGCATCTGGGTATCAATTTCTATGCAACAAGATAGATATGTTGCTTCGGATGACTGGGTGACAATTGGTTTTCAACATTAATACAATGCATCACAAAACACCAAGATTTAGGAACTTCTTAAATGCAAAAATTCCTTGACATCTTCAGAACGAAAGGAAAAAAATCAGAGTGGAATTGCAGGGGCATTAAAATAAATTTAAAATTACCACAGTCAAATGTCAAACACACTCAAATATAAAGAACAATTTGCATTTTGTTGGTTTAAACCTCTCATTTTGTCACAATTAAGTTTCACATTAACATAGCATAGAACATAGAGCAGTAAAGCACAGAACAGGCCCTTTGGCCCACAATGTTGTGCCGACATAGCTAATCCCTCCTACTTACAGGATGCCCGTCTCTCTCCATTTTCCTCTCATTCATGTGCCCATCCAAGCCCCTCTTAAAAGCTCCCAATGAATTTGCCACCCCCAATTAATTTGCAATGAGAAAACAGGGCAAAAAAACCCCCGAAAACCAATATGACTGTATACTTCCTTAATCCTGAATTTTCTTGTGCCATTTAACACCAAAGAACAAAAACTTTACATTTTAGTGAGGTGTTTCACATATTCCTCTTAATTAGATTTTATATGCGACAAACTTGTTCCTACAGACAGCCGGTCGATCTAATTGAAAGCTCCTGCAACACTAACTTTCGGCTCTAAGTACTGCCACACAACTTGAAAATGATCAGCTATGTTTTCAAATCCCTCTGTGACCTCACTCTCCCCCACCTTAATTCCCTCCAGAGATACAACCCTTCCAAGATTTCAATTCCAAATTTCACCACTCTATCTTTGGTGGTAATGCCTTCAGCTGCCAAGATCCCAAATGACTCGAGTTCTCTCGCTAAACCTCTCCATCCATTCCTTAAATTTTACCTGACCAAACTTTGAGTCTCCTGGCCTGCTATTTCATATAACTCAGGCAATTTTAGTTTAGTTACAATGTGAAACACCTTACTACCCCATAAGTTGTTGAAAAGTAGAAAGAGAGCAAATGCTGGAAATCTGAAGTATAAATTACCCACTGGAAATGCACAGGCCGTAGCAGTGAAGAGAAGCAGCATTAATCTTTCAGTTTACACCAAAGATGCTGTTGCAGGTTCTGATCCTACTTCAGAATAACTTTTGTTTTGGAAAGAGGTGCACAATACCTGCAACTGTGGATTAACCTTGAGCACACAAGTTCTCCCCAGTACTGATAAAGAATCTATATTTATTGAATGCCTGCAGATATTCCATTCTCTTTTAATATCTTCGACCATCGGTAGTATCTACAGGAGGCACTGCCTCAAGACGGCAACATCCAAAGATCCTCACCATCCGGGCCATGCCATCTTCTCACAGCTACCATCAGGCAGGAGGTACAGAAGCCTGAAATCCCATACCACCAGGTTCAGGAATAGCTACTTCCCTCCAACCATTCAGTTGTTGAACCAGCTGGCACAACCCTAATCTCTGGAGTTTAGCAACACTGATCACTTTGCACTAAAATGGACTTTTTTTTGTTCCAATGAAATTTCTTGAAAAAAAATGTTTATTTTTTTCTCTTGTGAATGCTGCTCATATGATGCAATGTGCCTGTGATGCTGCTTCAAGTTTTTCATTGCACCTGTGCACACATGTACATGTGCATGACAAACTCTGACAATGAATCACAGATGAATTTCATTTCCTACAGCTCTGCTGTGTGATGCCACCATCTAAGTTTCACTTCTATCACTCCAATTTTCTTTAAGCTGAAGCTTCAGTAATTTCATTACCACGCCACGGTGATTTATTATTTGATTTAACATAGTCAAGGAAAATAGCGAAGCGTTTAAAGAGATATTTCTCCTGTGGTTTCACTACTTTGAGAGTTTGACAACAGCAATGTGTAATGATATTTTTACTCTGATTTGAGGCCCTGTAATGTGTAGAAGCAAAGGAGTAAAGAGCGGCAACAAAAGAAACTGTCTCCTCCAGTCCGCCATGAGCAGAAAACAAAGCCAATTCAAGAGCAACCTCCGGAGTATGCAAAGTTGGAACAAATCTCTTGTGGTTTTAAAATGGAGTTTGCAGCACAGAAACAGCCCCTTGGGCCCACCATTCACATGCAACCATCAAGTCCCCATCTATGCTAATCCTATTTTGCAGCCCTTGGCTTGAATCACCACAGCAAAGGCGGCTACAAGTGTTCATGTGAATACTTGTCAAAACGTTGTAAGTAAGTAATAAAGTATCCGCCTCCGCCGCCATTTCATGTGGTGCATTCCAGATTTTAAGCCTCCTTTTTTGGGTGAAAAAATTGATCCTCAAACCCTCCTCTGATCCTATGCCCTCAGGTTTTGAGCATTCCTACAAAAAAGACCAAAGTGTCTTTCTTCCTTTTCAAGTATTAAAAAATATTTACAACATTCTCCAAATAATTCTTTGCTTCAAATACTGTTGCAAAATCAGCAATGCTCCGAGCTTTCTTTTTTGAAATTAAATTTTTGATGAACTGAATTACATTCAACTACTCCAAATAATGTTTGAGCTCTAATTGGTTTAGAAAAATCTTCTCAATTGCTCAGTCAAATTTAGGACTACTGAGGATAACATTAATTTATATTTAAGCCAACAGTTTTGTTAGTGGCACAGTTGCCTTCCCAAAATTCATTCCAGAATTCATCCAGGGCTGTAAAACCTCCAATGGTTACTTGCAATTGAGAAGAATTTTATTATCTGAAAAACTGTCTTAGTGTATAAATGATTTGCTGGGCCAGCACTTATTTGATTGTACTTTGCAACCTAAACTGCGATGCAGTCAATTCGACCAGTAGAAAAAAAAATCAGTATTTAGATCTATATTTAGTCACTCAAGCATAATCCCAAAAAAAGGTAGCCAAGGACAAACTCTGCTGTTGAAGTGATATAGAACTAACGTTCCACCATGAGGTACACAAGGGAAATTACTCAATCCGTTGACCTGTGGAGAGGTATTATGAAAACAACCGCTCTTCACAATGCACTTTAAAATTAATCAATCATTCATCATTTGTGTTTGGTCAGAGGAAATCAGTTCAACATCTCAATTTGCAGTAATTACTTACTACTTGCTTTCAGTCAGTTGTTTACCAAATTATTCACCAACTGGTAACTCAACATCCAACTGAAAAATGCAGACGCATTTTCTTCTAAGTAATCCAATAATATAAAACAGTCCTGAGAGTCATCATTTGACTTAATGGTTACTGAAGTGAAATTCAGCTGAGGGTAAAACCTATTTGCAATCAAGTGTGCACAAATCAGCAGCAGATGACATCAGCTTCCAAAATGAACAACACTCAGCTAAAACATGCAAATGCTGGTCTCGGATATCCATTTCATTGTGTCTCATTATGATGGCATCTTAGTCACAAATGGGTTAGATCCCTAATCTTCAGGGTTAACAATCTTGCTCACACTATGAATATTGGGGATACACATTTAGAAATGTGACAACTGTTGAAAAAAATATTTAGAGGGCTTCATGCTAGCGTACGTATCTGTGAAACATTCACTTCAACAGCATGAAATTATAAATAGTGGTGAAGCCATGTTAAAAGTTAGATAAACATAAATGCAAATGACATTTTCTTTTGAAAGTGCTCATCTACTATCCACAATGTAAATTGAGGACCACCAGGATGGAAAGGGGACTAAATATATAATCAACACCCCCAAAACATTTGGTTTTGCACACTCACTTATAGCAGTAGGAGTGTAATGTAAACAAAACCTTTCCTTGGGCTGCTAAGGTGATTTAAGGTTTTATTTCACAAATATCTGGACAACAGCTATGAGGATACAAGTAAGATCTGGTAATGAAGATTCAACACCAGGGTATCAAAAAGCAACAGAACCTCAACGAAAAACCATCCAGTTGGCATGGAAATGATTAAATCATGTCACCAAAGGAATGTGATTTAATCATTTGCATGCCAAATGGATGGGTTTTCCCCAAAGGGAATCAAGCCAGTGAAACGGCTTTCAATAATTATGGCACCACACACAGATGAATTAACTTTAACTTGACCCGATAACAGAAGTTTACAAACAATCTCATTTAAGGTACAATAGATGAACCCAAAATATAATGAATGAAGTAACATGCAAAATGTTTCAAGCCTATATTCAATGCAATTTCATATTTAAACTAAAGGATCATAAAAATGAGTCCATAAATTTGGTGGAATTGTAGGCCACATATCAACTTCTTTTGATACTGATCTCGATGCTAAAACAGAAGCTCACAAATTAAGCTGCAGCTATTAAACCCCGATACACACTGCAGGAGTAAAGTCTGATATACAACATAACTTCCTACCTGCATTTCCAAAACCTTCTGTGCTTCCTCCACCACACTCCACAGAGCTCAATGCGGGCTCCATTTCATCTCAAACATATCAGCATACAAGTTCTCAGAATCAATCTCAGATTTAAACTTCTGTGGATATGACATACATCTTTGTTTTTGGAGGATATAAACTGAATGGTTTAACATTGCCAACTGCTCCAGCTCAATTCTTGCACTGGACAGTATTAGATTTCAAACTCTCCAACTGCATTTTCTATCCTTGAAGAATCAGGAAGGAATCACCGAGTATTAAAAGAAACCGAGTTGGCCACCCCTGATATACACCTTAATTCATCAAAGTTAAGGAGCTTGATTACTGCCACTTGTCTATAATCACATCAGTAACCTTGCAGCTTAACTTCATTAACAAATCCACTACAGTTACAAACTGAAATATATTGGGGGGTAAAAAAAAAACAAATCTATGCACAACACACGCTTCTAAGTGACAATAGGCTTCCACTTCATCCTTAAAATGAATCAGAATGAAAGATTTATATACCAGCCTAGCAGTAACACAAAGACTCTCAAGACATTTTATGTTGGTGAAATTTATACTATTTTTTCCCCAGGATTTCGCCTCCCCTTTGCCATGCAAAAACCCTTACCACAAGACTCAAATATTTACATTTTTACCCATCAGCTCCATTTATCACACTTCCCCAAGGTAAAGAACACATTCATTGTCAGCAGATTACCTTTCTAAAATCTCATGTAATGCATCTCTTACCTTCACTCGTGTCTGTCTTCCAAAGTTCTCCTGAAACAAAGTCACTCAAATTCCTTATATGCAGTTGAGTACTCAAATTGCATCCAGTTCACACAAAAAAACAGCTTGGATGATCTGTGGATCTGCTCATCTCTGGGTCTATTCAGAGGTCAGTCAAGTATTTTTCATGTTCCTTCCTAATGAACTGCTGGCATTCTTTCCGTGAGTAATCCCTCCCCATTGCCCCCTCTCTTCACCGACCTTATCTTTTCTGCTCGATGAGGCAACAGTCAGCCAAGTCGAGCTACTAATACATTTTGCTGCAACAGCCCTTGTCCAATACCCAGTCCATAATGAGCAAGTGTAGTCAACAGCAAAACAGCTGTAAACTCCAATTGATGCCAAGTCTAGCCACACACGGATCAACAGAAATCATGGACAGTACAAAAACAGGTGTCTTTTAATTTTAGACCACAGAATTAAACACACAGCTGCTGTTCCAAAGGTTTATAGTTAGGGTGCTCCTTACCATTTGCCAACAAGTTCATGGTTCCAGCAATCTTCCAGTTTATCTACAAAGCATTCCTAAAAGGCAAAAGTAACACCTAAATCTTGTTTTACACTGCAACAGTGCCAACAGTCAGAAACTGAACCTTGATAATATACACATTCAAAACAATCTTTCATAATCAGTTTGTGCCAAGTCTCAAGGAACTAATTGCAGTATCGTAGGCACAGTGTGGAGTAACTACAGAGTGAAGTACCTGCACAGCTTTGTTTAAACTAAATATTCTGGTTCCCATTTTGACAGCTAATCTAAGAGGCACGGCAGAACAACTCAGCTGTGTGGAATGAACATCCTGAACCACATGGGAACCTCAGGATTTTCCTGTGTGCTGGGCAACAACTGGGTGCAGGAACTAGTAACAACTGGTGAAGTTCAAGCTCTGGTTTTTGGAGCTTGAGCAACAGCTTGCATCAAGAAGAGAGTGAACAGATCATCGTCCACATTTGTCCCAACAAGAAAAATTAGATCCTGCAGGCAGATTTGAAGTCAGCAAAAAGATCAATGGAGACCCTCTAAAACATAGGAATCCCCAGATTACTGGCAATAGGGATAAAGTAAATAGTACAGGGCAGTTAGTTTAACTTGTGAAGTTGGTAAACTAATGGCATCTATTCTAAAAAGGTAGTGTAAATCTCCATGTACAATGACACATTAATCAAGGCCAATCAGCACGGATTTGTGAAGGAAAGGTTTGTCCCACTAATTTGACTCAATTGCTTGAAGGTACAAGAGTCAATGAGTACATTGCATTTGATGAAATATAAATGTACTTTAGCATGACTTTTGACAATAACCTATGTTGCAGGCTAGTCTGAAACCAAAGTCTGTAGGATTGAATAAAGAGCGGCAAACTGGATGGAAAATTGACAGAGCAAGAGGCAAAGGCTAATAAATGACACTCGGGTTTTGTGACTGGAAGGCTGTTGCCAGTGGGCGTCCAAAGGGCTCTGTGTTCAATACTTGGATGTAATATTTGTTAATTATTTAAACCCAAATGCAAGGGACATATTAAGGTTGACAAATGATAAAAAAAAAGATTGAAAGTTAAGTGAAAAAAGAAATGAAAATAGATGTTCTTATCAGCCAGCCAGGAAAATAACAAGTGGATATTGAGTGTTGTGAAGGTTATAGAATGTTGTGAAGGAGGACCTTGGACCATACGTCCACAGATTCTTAAAGGACTGGTCAACAAGGGAGTTAAAATATCTTTTATTAGCCGAGGCACAGTTGACAGAGCAGGGAGTTTCTACTAGAATAGAACACCTCACGAGTCGCAGCTTAACTACTGCAAACCATTCTGGTCAACGCATTAGAAGATGGATGTGATTGCATTGAAGAGGATGTAGGTGAGATTTATGAAGATGTTGCCAAGACCAAAAAAATGCATCTCATTGGAAAGACTGGATAAGTTAAAGCTATTATTTTGGGAGGATGAAGGAATATTTAATTGAGGTGTATAAAATAATGAGGTGCTTACATCATGTAAATAGAATGGTATCATTTTCCTTTACAGGGGTGTCAAAACCCAGGGGACATATAGATTTCGTAGTCCCCCCCCACCTCCCTCAAAAGGAGTAAGCATCTGGAACTCACTGCTTTAAAAGGGTTGAAGAGTCAGAAACCCTCATCATATTTACATTAGTTTGGATCGGTACTTTAAGAGCAGTGACCTGCAGGGCTGTGTGTCAAATGCTGGACAGAATGGGCTGAAGGGCCTCCTGCATCATCTATTTTCTCTGATATGATTCTACATTTGTAGTTCATAAATCTGGATGAAAAAAATTTTACACACGTACTTTAGAATAGGATGGTCAAAAATTCAAATCCATTCAATGGGAATTTTGCATTCATCCACACACATAATTTATATTGTGTTGTTTGTACCTACATGCCTGTGATGCTGCAGCAAGTTCTTCATTGTACCTGTACCTCACCGTACTTGTGCACATGACAATAAACTAGATTTGACATGTTTCACTTTTAAAGGCAAGCATCCTAGCTATGAGAATAACAGTTCAGTTTATAAAGGAATTTAACTTGGCTCAGGTGATGCAAAACAAGCTTTGTTTTAAACTGCAAGCAGCACCGCACATCATCTTTTAGAACATAAAACGCACAAGAGCTTCATAATGTTGCATTCCATGTGCCAGTGCCAAGATTTTGCTCTCCAGTTCAATTTCTTCCAATTTGAGAATGCTGTTGCCAACTTCTTAATCACTTGGCATACCACATTAGCACACCAATTTACACTATTGGGCTGCTAAGCATCTGAACTTAAAGTGCAGTTTCTCAAATGCCAAAGTTGCCCCAAAACTGCTGTTCCCTCAAACTGTTATACATAAATGTTATGCTTTGAAGTAATCACCCATTCTTTTATTTACTGCTGATTAGTAGTTGAATCTGAGATACTAAAACAGAGCAGAACTTTGATTTTTTTTTTAAGAGCAACAATTTAAAATCAAAGGACTGAAGTTTCAGTTTGGACGTCCAACTGTGTTGGAACATGAAGGAATAAAAATGCAGCCATCAAATAATGGCCAGATTTATTACAGAAGTAAATAACCAAATCAGATTGCCTTCTCCAAGAAAAATCATGAATTGAACTGACTCGTACATCTTCTTAAAGGCTTTATCCCAGGTGTTTTAATAACCTCCCAATAAACACAATAAATGAACTGAAGTATGGGTGTATTACCCACTCGTAGAATTCTACTCAAGCTGTTGCCTTCAACATTTAACAGGGTCAGACACCATTAGTTTCAAGTTAATATCTGCTCTTCCAAGTGGTTATAGATGGCTAATATCACTTAGTTTCTCCATTTCTCATGTCCAATTGCTGATAATCCCAGTCAGTTTGCACCAATTTTCTTCAAATACTATGCCCTCAATGCCCAAACTCACCATCTTAACAGTGCAATGGTCAAACCTTCATCCTTTAAATCTCTCTTCTGTGATTTATGGGGCTTGAAAACAACTCAAGTCTATGAGCACTCAGTAATTTACTTCTGGAATAAATTTGATCACCAGTGCACTCGATGGCTCCACTTTCACTCCTTCAGATACTGACATAGTGCTGGGCGTCCAAATTGAAACTTCAATCCTTGCATTTTTAGTTCCATCTCTTCAAAACTAAATAGTTTTGCTCATCAACAATTCTTGAATACCAAAGTCCTTCAAATATTTGATTCCTGTCAGTGACCTGGTTCTCATGTTTTCAAACACCCATGAACATATGCTCATTACCCAATGGGGGCATTATCTTTCCTCTGCTTCAGCCCCAGACTTCCCACATATTCAAATTTTCCCTTTACCCCTACTTCACCAGTAGCACTGCAGACAATACTCTTCTTGAATTCCTCTCATTACATTCAGATACACTGCCCTGCACCCCCTTCTCCCTAAACCAGGGCATCCTTCACTTTTGGAATTCAAAGTCAAAAGGTCTGAAACAGTGACAGAAGCAAAATCATTCCTTACCAGCATTTTCCAAGTGTAAAAGTCTACCCACAGAGCAACTAAACTATACTCCTGGATCTCATTCGCCATGAAACATTTCAACACTGGTGGCACTTTAACATGGCAGCCCATTTCTATAAATTCTTCAACTTTGGGCAAATCCACTGTTACACAATGAACAAATTTTCCAGTATCCTACTGATCGTGGCATGTTTATTTCAACAAAGTACAACTAGTACCCTACATACAAGTTTCAGCAAGCTCAGGTTTTTAAAATGCTTGCCATCCCTTCCTCAAAGATAAATAGCTTAAATTGGCTGAAGTTTTCTTGATCCACACACTGAATTAAAAGTGTTAAAGAACCACTTCAAAAACAGGCTAGAACACGTTTCATATCAATTACTTTATCGGGGGAATACAGCAGACCTGTCAACTTCGACAAGCTACTGCAGAATAACACAGTTCTAACATTTGGCAGTTACCAATTATGGTAGCAATGAGGGTCCTCACATCCACAGCTATGCCAATTATTCAGAGACTGGAGATCAAATTCATTCAGTGTTTGTTTAAAAGCTCAGGAATGTTTCAGGATAAAATATGGCCAGTATTGGAATGAAGCATTATCCTAACCATTTCCACATCAATAACAGTGTTGGGCATCAAGCCAAGGTAATTTATTGTAAAAGCACTATGATGTGACAACTAGTACAGGGATTTTTAAATGTTACCCAAATTCTAAAGTTGCCCATTGCTAATTTTGCCCCTTTTAAGTGAGAGAACTTTTGTTAAAACATGATCTGGTGTCAGATGCAACCCATTTATTACTTTGCAATGTGCCTGAGCTTTGTCTGGTTTTTGAGGAAGAAACTAGTAATGAACTCTGCAAACACATACAGAAGCTGCTTTGCATGTGCTTAAAGAGCACGTAATTCTGCTGACAGCAAATCACTCGCACGCAAAAGTGCATAAATATTGGATTATGTTGAGTGTCACTAAAATGCCTGTGATGCCTGCTGTGGTACCAACTCATTTTTACTTAGCCTTGAAGGAAAAGTTTCTAGGCTCCAATGGGCTCCATTACACATCTTCAACCCTTACATTTATTGTACAGGGTGACATACGAGGTATAGCTGCCTACTGAGAGCCAGATACAGATATAGCTATAAAGATACTATCAGCTTTCTGAAGACAAGCATTCAAGGTGGGTGCTGAGGGAGCATCTCCACAAAATTTCATATTATTGGACTTGTCCAATAATAAAGACCGAGCTGCAATGTACTGGAATTTTTTTTTAATAACAGCCCAAATTTTCATGTCAGTGAGCAAAATTTCAAATCAGTTTGTTAAAAGAAACTGAAGAATTTCATCAAGATCAGGAGTTTGAAGGGATCCCAAGCTCTTCAAATCTTGCAGCATAATCAGAATGAATTTATCTGCAATAAACTGTTTTATGTGAGTATTATTGCCACGATATGCCAACCTCCATCATTGGGGTCAGCATCCAGTCCACATAGGGAGCCAGACCAGCAAGTTACAGAACCCAAATTAAATGGAGATTTAGCTTGCATTCACACTGTCATATTCAAATCACAGCCAAACGTTATTGCAAAACAAATTCTTGGGAAGGGAAGCAATAGGTTGAGGGAATGGAAGCAAATGAAATGCGAGAAAATAATCCAGTCAAAAGCACTGGGTACATGAGCAAAGCCAATTTTTCCACTTTTTTTCAACAATACACTGGATGATAAAATTACCACTTACAGTCAAAGGAAACAACAAATGATGTGTGGAACTTCGAGGAATATCAATAAATCTCTACCAAAAGTAGTGACAGTGGTAGTTCACCTCATACTTGAATCCAGGGGAAAGCTGATATGAGAAAACAACAAAAGCTATGCAGCATTGCAATGTATAATTTTATTGGAAAGTAATTTACTTCCCATCAGTAAAATCCTGGCTAATGTTCCACAGCACACAACCTATTCTGATATTCCATTGTGGCAGTGAAGGACCACAGCAGTACAAGGGCTGTGCATATTTAGAATTAAACCAAGCCCATCACTGAATGGATGCAACTTATCTCAGGGCACTATTAAACATTTCAACAAAACTGTCACACTAACGGGCTGTCTGTGGGATTCAGCTGTTGGAGAAATGTCTGCTACATTTGCTGAGAGAGAAATTACTGCATTTAAAATTTCTGAAACGTGATGAAGTGCAAGATGTTTTTCTTTCTGAAAAAATCTTAAATTTTGCAATGAAAATTTATTTTGACACAAAGCTGATTTAACTTAATTACAATACCTTCAGCAATAAGTTTCAGTTATTTCCCTTAGCATTCAATCCCAGTGCCATTTATAATTATGAAAGTTTCAAAATAGGCAAAAACTGACTGGCATTGTCTAGAAGAAAAAATATTGACTGCCAGTTGGTAATTTTACCAAAAGAAAGGTTAAGCTGCAAGAAGCCACACTGTGTAACTGTAAAATGCTAAATTACTGATAGAGAATAGTTAAATTTAAATCTTGGTGCTCACAGGCCAGAGTGCAATGCTCTATTTACCTAAGCAGGACTGAATAGTGCCATGAAGCACATGCCAAGACAATTCTCTCCCTTGTCCAGCAGTTGCTGACATACACAGGTGGCTCAATTGATTAAACCAAAGCCAAAATTCCAGCATGAAAACAGGTGCTTGCCAAAACAGGTTTAGCTTCCAAAAATGCCACCATAGCTGAAGTCTGGAAACGTTTAGCAAGCTCAACTCAAGAATATTGTGTGCAGACTGACTATACTCACATCTTGGTTAAAGCTAAATTCTTAAGCCTATGATTTGAAACGCTGTAAGCAGCATGAACTGTTAAAGTGATAATTCAAAACTATGCTGCAAAATATAGTTTACAAGGCCAGAATCTAGCCTTACCTAAGTTCTGACAATTATGTTGTGAACTTACAGAAATAGCAATGCACGTCTGCAAGGCAAAATATTCCCAAAATAGTGGAATTCCAACACTCACTAGATCACATTTATTGCAATAGAGGGGAATACAGACCAGTATAAACCCCATCACAACTATGGCCACACAAAAGGAGCCATTAACCTGCCAGCCTACTGAAATATTATCACTGCGGGAAAAAAACCCAATATGCAGATTTATCACTGCAACAAGATGAGGCATTGCTGTAATATTCGCACTCCCACATGACCAATAAAATCAAAAACTAACAGACTAACAGTCAGTAGCTGGGCTCACAACTCAATTACTACTATGGGGGAGTGAAATACCAGGAGGTTGCAAACAGCTGAAAAGCACTACTGCCTTCAAGATCCAAAACACCCCCACTTCAAATCAGGGTCGTTGTTTTGTCATGAGAAATGGTTACCCCGAACGCCAAAAACCATCACACAATCACTCCCACTCTTCTGTCAGTGAATTTCTCAGAAAAGCAATTGCAAGATCCAAATGCACATGGCTCATCTGCAGAAATGGAGGTGTTAAAACAAAAACTGCAGCACTTCTTTATTCAAATGACTCATGTTGGAATGCAAGATCAGATACCAGCATTTCACCAAAGATGATATTAACCACTTAATCCTTAATAGTGAAGAGTCAATAGCCAACAAAATAACAAGGTACCGTTATGGATAAACAAAATCCTTTCACATAAACACACACAAATCCTCAAACACCAAAAAAAGCACGAGTTCCAACCTGGCTCACTTTAATCTTTGCCATACTTTGAAGTGTGTGTCGCCACTTCACCAGGCAACATCTGCAATTTTGGATTCTGGTGTTTCTTTCAAAGGCAGAATTATATCACAAGTTCAATAAGTAAATTACAATTGCTGTTCCGAGGCAAAAGAAAAATATAGCACTACCTTAGATATCAACTTTAAGTCGAAGGCGGCAAAGTATTTAATTTTGATACTCAAAGAAAAATTCACTATGGATTCTTACATTTTCCAATAATGCACTTTGTACAGCAAAATGTAAAATTTTATCAACTTTAATTACAATATTACACTAGTGTAATGAATCACGGCAGTTCATGACACCATGAATAAATATTATACTCAAGAAAACACTTGTTTCGATTTGTGTCCATTGCATAAACTTGCTCAGCAGCTCATTTCCATGAACTGATTAGATGACAAGGACTACCTTGAGCTGATACAACTTAAAAATCAATCTTCTCATTCCCCACAAAATCACATTCAAGGTCGCAATATCCAATACAAATAGGTTATCCCTGGCTCTGGCAGCAGTGTTCAAGAAATAATTATTTGATTCATTGAATGGGATGCAGAGCCGCTGGAAGGCACAACAGGTCATATAGCAGGCTGCATATAAAGTGACAATGATTTTTGCATTAACACCTCCTCCCAGTTTTATAAAGCTGCCTCACAGGATAAACTCTTGGGAGCTGCAGGTTGTGCTTTGACCCTTCCACAAAATGAATATGGTCAGAGCATCAGCTAAGTATCAATAGCAAGATTTTCATTAAGCTGAGAAATATTCATAAACCCCCATGACAGGCATTAATTCAAGGTCAAAACTACAAGTTCAACTTACCACATCCCTCCTCATAATTTTACATTCATAAAAAGAATCAAGTCTTTTCCCCTCCTGCACAACATCCATGCTAAATTTATGAGGAATTCTGCTCAACTTAAGGCTGCCCTCTTGATTAAAAGATACTTCCCAATTTTAAGTTCCATTTCATCACCCAAGGTCATCAAAAAGTCGAGTAAAACTTTCCTAGTCAGGTGCTGAATCCTGAAATTCAAAGATCCTGATTGCTTTGCGGTGATGGTGGAGGGGGCGAGAAAGAAGTAAAAGTAAATTTGAAGGAAATGTGTCACCAAATACTTTGAAATTTTCAGCCCATGAAAATTCTTTCAATTCATCTGCTCTAAAAGTGACTGTCTTTTTGAAGTGCAATATGATTTGCCACTAAAAGTACAAACTGAGAACTATTGTTACCATTCTAATCAGAGGCTTGTGCAAAAGGTTTTCTTATTTGTTTCCAAGGATCTCTTTGGGATCTCTCTCAAATTATTTATAGTGCTAGCTGTATCTTTCAGATTTGGCTTATCTATGGGAATAGAAGATACCAGGGTTTTTTTGGGAAAAGGTTGACAATGACATATGCATTTTTGAATAGATTTCAATATTCTGTGAACTCTGCACAACAGAAACTTGTAGAATTTAACATGTTGAAGATATCCTTAAAAATTATACCCCACACACCACTTAAGACTTCAGATCTGCCTCATTTGCTCGATCATCTGTAAAGCCTTTGCTAAGGCACAGCCATAAATAAATACTTCATTGTTTCTCCTCATTCTGATTTGCAGAAAAAGTTGTGTGCAAACAATCTTAGGTAGAAACTGGTCTAGAATCAGTGCTAATCCAATGTAAGCAAGGAGTGAAAATGGTAAAGGCATGGAATGCACTCGGGATTTGGGACTTCCACATCCATCATAAGAGTGGTTTAGTAGCACTGCAAAGTCCTATCTGACTAAGTCTGCAGCAGGTAATGAGGAAAGCTTTACAATCAAGCCAGTAGATCAACCTTGGTTCAAAAAGAGAGTGCGCAGAAGGGCTTGCAGGGAGCAGCAACAGCATTACAAAAAAGTACCAGACTAATTAAGCTGCAAAACAACCCTGCTTTTGTGTGAAACAGCAAAAACAGATTGGATCAAAGCTCTGCTGTCCTGCGTGAAAGTTGGTGAACAAAACTTGAAGACAAAGCTCTAAGAATAGACCCGTCCTCAATGATGGCACGGCCCAGCGTGGGCAGTGAGAGAAAAAATCCTTCTTTTCGTGGTTTGAATTTAACATTGTTTTTTTTAATTACTTCAACTGATATCAGTTTTAACATGCATTTCCTTAAACCACAGAAAATTAACAAATTATGATGTCTCAAGTCCACAGCTGGCTAACACTGTCAGGGCCATTTCAGACGCAGTACACACACACAAACACTGCTGTCTGGACTATGTCACTGGACTCAAGGGTGCCAAGAGGTCAGCAAGATTGGCCTTCCATCTTCCATATCCGGCCCTGATAAATGTGGATGTTCACAGAGCACTGCCCGCAATTGTAAGCAGAGGATCTAGTCCTGCCTGATCTGGTCTGTTACTTGCCAAATTTTACATACATACAAATGTCAGTTGTTGCAATTTTCATGATAATTATGCCCATGGGGAAGAGCAGGGCCAAATGGATTGGGTTTGACAGCTTTGTAAATCTTTTCTATAGGTCACCAAACCACATCAAAAACAATTCCATTGGTCCTTGTACCTCCAAGGGGGTTAGTAATATAGGGTTCTGAGCACTTGACAATTTTGTTCAGCAAGCAACTAACAAACCTTTCAAATTACAGAATGAGGTTTGATTCATCACTCTCAAAAGCAGAAAGCTTCCAGCAAAAAGGATTGAACTTCAAGCTTTAGGTCAACAAGATTCTAACGAGTAGGGATGCTTAAGCTTATTATTCTTATAGAATACTGCATGGAGTAGAGGGCAAGGGTGGAGAGTGGAAGGAACAAAGCAAATTTAGGTCACAAAGAAAATGCAAGCTCATAATGCAAGGAGAGTGCATCAGGAACGTGTAGGAGGATGGAGTGAAGTGGTAGTGGTGACAGTGATGGGTGGCAGAGAGTGGGCAGCAATGAAGGAAAGAGCTCAAGCAGGGATAAAAACACCACTGCAGCCTCAAGTGTGGAATTGAAAAGGGAACTTGAAGAGCTTGGTGGGTGGCAGCATCAGGAGGCAAAAAGGAGAAAAAGAGAACTCCTGAAAAATAACCATATCAATAACTTACTTAAGGGTAGATCAAGGTGTCACCCAAATTGTACTTTGCAAGATTCAAGAAATAAAATGATCAGTTTAACCATTTTGATTGTGCCAACAAAAGAAACAAAGTTGTCAAGGCTCTCATAGTACATGAAAACTTCCCACACCTAACAAATATCCTGAGGTCTGTTCTATCAATTCAATCAAAAATCATGCAAAATTTGAAAGACCATGCATACTTTTCTTTTAATCACTGTTCAAGTGGAATTAAGTAACTTTTTCATGTACAACTTTCATCAAATATAAAATATTGCGGTGTTAAGCTTTCAGGGAGAAAAGTGGTTAACACGCTTGAAAAGTGGAGAGGGACAACACCACACAAATATCTCAGGTATACACAATAAAATTCTTCAAACCATCTTCCACATAAACCCTAACCATCTTCCCTAGCCCCTAAATTCTCTTCCCCAAAATACACAATGTCAATTCTGCGCTGTTAACAATGTATACTGACAAGATGAAACTTCACTACAAGATAACACACTAATACATCATTGAGCTGATAATATTAAACTTGGCCAACGTTCAATTTTTTTCTCAAATCATTCCAAGGGTTATGCCCGTTAGCCTTTCCATATAGAGATCACAGTCAAACAAACTCGTTGTACATTAGTCTTATATGTACCACACTCATTTAAACTCTCGCCCAACTCTAAATGCAAATTAATACTAACATCCCTGACTAACATTCTTTCAGTCTACTCCGACACTCAAATGCTTCTTTTCCAAAATGTAAAGCTCGAGATCATGTTAAATATACATGTATTTTGAGTGGAGTAAATCTGCAAAGCTAGGCTGTACTACTTAAAAGATTAGTGGGGTGTAATTCTCAGCCAGTTCCAACACCCAGATATTCCAGGTTATTATGCACATTGATACATTGTGCAATTTTAACAATGAAGCACTTCTACTTTCCTCCTGGCTTATAAATCACTAAGCAGCCTTGTCAAACCCAACGGATGAAACAATGCTGAACAGCAGAGATACTCTGGACAATGTAAAAACTCAGAAGGATGCAAATTATCCTAATGACATCAAGATATACATAACAATAATCACTGCATAAGCTTGTTCTTTGGATATTGAGTTCAACTGCACAGTTATATTAGACACCAATGTGACAACAGCAATTTAAATCATGCTTTTAATGCAATGAAACACCAAGGTGTTTCACAGGAGTGTAATCATTCAGAAACTGACACAGGAAATATTTAACAGGAGTCAATACTATTTTCATTTAATGAACCATATTATTTTCTCACATTGAACAAAAATGTTTTCATTTGAAAATAAGCCACAAGCTGCATTTAAAACTTCAGCCATAAGGAACTAATACAAGATATCAAATACATGAAACGAAAATCAACAATAATTCAGGCAGCGTTTGTGCAAGGAAGTTTTCTCGCTGAAACTAAATTCCTTTCAATAGGCAAGTTCATTTTCAGTACAAAGTTGGTGAAAATAATTGTATAATTATAAAACTTAGAGTGCAAATATTTCATTCAATTCCTTATTTTAACAATAAGAAGTGAATTAATCTCATTAGTAAAAGCGTCAAAACACATACTGCTTTTGTTTTGTCACTTGGCTCTTCTTGATTCATCATTCTTAGAAATGTGTAGTGCAATGTTAAAAAATATTTTCATTTTTGGTCATCTTCACTACCGCTCAGGATTAAATTAATCAAAGCAAAGCAGAAAGTAATGACTTTCCACTCTGCTAGATGTCAGGGTAGGTAGCAGCAGAGCTTTCGCTTGGGCTGATTTGCATTCTGCTGCAAAAGTGAACCCCCAGCTGATAAGGCTTCTGACATTCTTATTATGTACATGACGCAAAATTGTTTTTCTTCAAAAAAGCAAGTATGCTAACTACAAACCAGTTGTCCAGAATGACACACACGAAACACAGAAGGGAGGTGGCCATATTGTTCGCCACATGGACAGGCGGTTGTTAATTTAATTTATTCAGTTATTGGGCCTGCAGGGGTTGTAAAATGAGAGGATGAGATTAATTATGCTGGGAGGAAACTCATATGCAGCCTAAGTGCCATTCTTGTACGATAAATTCTGTGGTCCAGATTTTGCAGTAATCATGACTAAACTATCAATGATCACCATTACACCATGAAACCAACACATTTCTGGATTACAAAGTTAAATGTTGAAATGTTAAATGTTGGTGATTTCCACAACCCTCAGAGGGTACACTGCTTTGAATCCTTCCACAGCACTATTGTCTGAAATCAATTAATTAAAAGTATCTAGAAGCTGGCCTTGCTGCAAAATATGTGATTACATTTTATACTTTGTTGCAAAGTGTCCAAGTTAAATTTTAATGATATTTTAAGTCTAAGAAAACCACTGACTGCTTAGCAAAATTTCTGACCCTAAAAATAGTCCTTGTCCAGATAACTTCATTTCAAAATGGATTTTTTTTAAACTTGTACTTTAACCTTACGTTCTAATCTTCACTTAAAAAACTTTGTAAAATGCTTAAAACATCAGCTAAAACTTACACTTATTTCATTTGTTAACTAAAATTTCTTGAAATCTTCATTGGCTTCTCATTCAACTGTTTCTGCATGCCAGAAATCTCTGAAACTGATTCCCGACAGCAACTGTCATTGCAAAAAGGAAAGTCCCTGCGATAGAGAACACAAGTCCTTTGTTTTAACTCATCCAAACATATCAGCAGCTTCCTAGTTGACTGAAATTCCAGGCCTAGCGAAAAAAAGTGCAACTGGTCCTCAAGCTTGCCCTCTCTCAAGGGAATTGTGCACAAATTAACATAGTGGCACAGCAAATTGCAGCTTCAGTATGTTGTGCTAGTTCAGTAGATTTGGCCAATCTTCATATGAATAATAAACTTTCTCCTCTTCAATGCAATAAACAACAAAGCCAGTTCTATTCCAATTCAATGTTTTGTGCTTCATCAGTCAGGAATGGTGCTGAGTAATGTTTAGGATCTTCAGACCTAAAGCACATCCTTTGTTCAATCGTTCAAGCCCTTTCACCATTCTATTAGGTCAAATCTGAATTGCGCGTTTCTCCATCCATCCACCTTGATTCCACAATCTTTAATGCCCTTGACTAATAAAAGAAATGACTCCATTGGGAGCAGGAACACCTTGCATTTTGTCCACCCACACAGTCAGCAATAAGCATTCTCCACTGAGGAACGAAGCCTCTCTCACTGTCACAGCTGCAAATGCAGTGGAGGTCAAAATTTCTTTTCAGAACATCTGTCTTTATTGTCCAACTGATAAGCATCAATTTGGGAATCATTTTTTGAGCTTAAAATGCATGCATTAACTATTTATCGTATGAGGATGAAAATTATACCTTTGTTTCCAATTCAGAATTATTTATATTGAAGTGTAATTAAAAAGGCATTAAAAAAACTTGAGAATTTGGAGAATGTAAAATGAAGATTAGGAGCCACTTTCTTATATCCTCCCACATCCCAAAACTGCGCTGGTAGGTTAACTGGCTACTGTAACTGACCCTTTTGTAGGTTAATGTCAAAAAGGATACAAAGGGAGTTGATGGGATGTGAACGAGAGAACAAGCCGCACAGAGAGGGGGAAATGGGAGAAATGAGATTAGTCCCTGGAAACTGGCATGAATCTCATGGGCTCCAATTGTGTTATAAGATACTGCGTCAGATTTTGAAGAACAGCATTAAACTTTGTGAACAAGGTGAAATTACTCAGATCTTCAACCTAAATTCACCAACTCTGGTTCTCAATGTGTCCAATTAGAGGATTCTTTAAATATAATCAAAGCCAACCTTAAATTTTAGCTCAAAAACATTTTTTTTTGCACTAGAATAAAAGGCTGCTTTTCAAATCATTTCTTACTGCACAACTAAATTCCAGTGGAGGGATTTTCATCACAAACATTACCCACTCAGATGTGCCAGGACGTAGAACCTTGCTTCAAGTTGTTGCTATAATATAAATTGTACAATATTACCCCAATAATATTTTCACAAGAACAATCAGTCTCTGATAAAGAGCCAATAAATACACTGCTACAGTCAAGTAATATCACACTTCACAGACCTCAATATTTGACTTGGAATTCCCATTATCAGAAACGGTCTTCAGTTCCAACAGTGGGTGCCAATTAGATGTGTATTCACATGTATAACCCAGTTACATTATTTTTAGTACAAGACAACCATTTCTGTTTCCAGTCTCCATATATAGTAAAACAATTTTTGTCCAGTCAAGATTAAAGGTGAATTTACCTGTAACACTAGCTGCTGCCACGCAAAGGACTCACTGTTGCCAATGTTGGATATACTTGATCTGTCTGAGGGAATATTGACACGCTCAAGTTGCATGGATACATTACGACGCTCTTCCTCAAGTGCTCTGGTCAACTTCTCAAATCGTGCCTCCTGTTCTTTAACCGAAGCTAGAATGCTAGCAGCAGATCTTACATCATAATCATCCATGATCGTCCTGAGGTTCTTGCCTGGTGGCTAATCAGGCAACCTTTGGGTTAAGGGTTAGAGGTTAGTAGTTCTGTGAAGTTATACAATTATAAGAAGGGAATGATCATTCATGGTTAATAAAGAAAAATACACAAAGTTAAGTTGAATAATTTCAAAAGTTAAAGACCTAGAATCACCTGCTACAGTTGCAAGGAAGAATTGCCTGAAGTAGTATCAGCAAGCTGCAGAGAAAACCAAAGGAAGGAAAGAGAAAAAGGTTACAGTATAGAAGTAGTTAAGTACCAGGTTAATAATTAGAGAAATGCAACTTCTATGCAAGTGCCAAGGCAAGAAGCAACTAAAAATAATCGAAGGACAGACATGGGATAAAAAAAAAGGAGACACTTATGAAATTTTACAAAGGAAGCAAAGCCAGCTGAGCTTGAACTATTCAACATTTACAACAAAGTCTAAATTAAGCTTTTTCGAAAGTAGCTTTTCACCCCAGTGTATTCTGGAAGTATCTGACAATGGACAGGCACTAAGCGACAACATTACATGGAAATTACACAAAAACGCATCATTGCAAACCAGAATAAACTACCTGCCACGTGGGCAGAATTTGAAAACTTGCGTCTGTTTTAATCCCACCTCTGAATTAGCATCTGCCTACCCTACCCCATCTGTCAATCAATTCCACAGCAATGTCTTCCAAAGAATTTCAACATTGTGTGCAAAAGGTTCATCATCTTTTGGCCTAACACCTTACATTTCCATGTTTCTCAAATCACTGCACATTAGTTTGCGTCCACTTTCCCAAATAACTCAAATTCAAAATGTATTGCATGACTGTAACCTCTCTATATTCAGGCAACAACTCAGCAAATGTGAACTGCTCATTCTATTGCCCAAGTACCCCTCCTATAACATGTCCAGAGTGACCAATACAGCTTAAAAGATATTCTACACTTGTTATGAAAGAACTCAGTATTCCAATATTTACTTTTAGTGGCCAACATAGATGTAGTTTTGCTTTCAATTTTTTTATTTGACCCTGAACCCAAATTAAAGTAATCCAAAAGCAAAGTATTCCTGGTGCTGAAGTCTGGAAACCAAACAATACGAAAAATTACTCAGGACACCAGGCAGTATCTGTGGAGAGGAAACAGGGTTAATGTTTCAGGTTGATGGTCTTTCATGGGAACTTGAAGGATCTTGCTTTCTCTCTGCCCCATCCCTTGTAGCTTGAAACCTGTCTTTTGCTTTTCTCCCAGCTCTGAAGGAGTCATCAGCCTGAAACATCAACTATTTTCTCTCTCCACAGATACTGATGGACCAAAGCATTCCCAATATTGGATATATCTGATTTAAAATGATAAACTTGATACAAGTACATAAAAGTAGCATTCATTGGCAAGTAGAAAAAACATTAAAAATAACCAAATCATTCAAAATATAACATTTTGAGCCACTTTAAACTACTGAAAAGCCCATGTGTAGCAATAATAACTGCAGCTGAAGACCTGCATGGAAGAAAAACAGCTGAATCAAAGCTCCAGAACAATGCCAAAACCTTCAGATTGAGAGACGTGGCAAATGTGATAAAATGCTCCAGTTTTGGTGTTCAGGGAAACAGACACTTGACCATTCTTTAAAAAAGCAGGGAGGGGAAGTGCGTCATATGGCATATTATTAGCTTAAAACAAGCCTTGATAAAAACAGCAGGACAGATCTTTTTAATAAAAGAGTTACAAGGCTACGTGGGGAGCAAAAGACAAAGGGATCACCCATTTTTTTTTTAAATCAATAGAGGTAGTAATCCTCTGAGCTCTCCCAAATTGATTCTCTTCAAATCTGAGACATACAGTTCCATTATTTACAGTGAAAACATTAGGCACCAAAGGAAAGTGAATGATATTTAGCAATGGGGGAACTTTGCAAATGCCATTTGAGAACAAGTTTCAAATAATAAGGCAACCAGGAATGTTGATGGATAAAGGAGATTAAGGATGGAGACAACAGGGGCAAGTTGAGGTAGCAGCTGTTATTAGCCTTACAACAGATGCGGGGAAAAAACCTGCCTGAAGAATTAAAAGAATTGTACAAGTGCTCTCAGAGGGCATAATATGCCACCAAGACATAACAGTCATCCACTGCAGATGCCTGGGCTTCAAGACAAATGAAGGCGTGCAATGGCAAAGGAAGTTGATTCATGTGGAACAATCAACAAAATATGCCTAAGACTTAGGGAGATGGTTAATATGGGGAAGTAACAGACAGGAATATTTCTGGGGGGGGGAGGGGGAGAAGGGGAGATATAGACAATTTACAAAGGCAGGCTGATGGCACAGAGAACAAATGAAATAGCCATAAATGTTTTGGAAAGAACACCAATGTGCCAAATTGACAATGGAACACAGCAATGGGGTCAAGATTCAGTAAGGAAATTTGATTTGTTTACTGACTAGCCAAGATAGGCTTCAGCAAAAGTATTTTAACCTTGGGCTTTCTAGTCACCTTCAATTCAGTAACCTCTGGGAAGATAATAGCTTGAAGTTACCACTAAACCTTGTAGCAAACTGGCCACATTATCCACACCCAAGTGTGACGGTCAACGACTGTGGAAAGCAGTAGATCAGACCTTGACCAACAATGTATCTTTTAACCACATGGTTAACAGAATTCCTTGAAAATCAATCTTGAAACCAAAATATATCCCATTTGGTTTACATTGAACTTCATTCCCCTTGTTTTTGGAGAACAGCAGGACCCCGTTTGACTCCAAGCTTGATGCTCAGCACTGATGAACAAGCATTAATCACCCGTTTCTGGACAACCCTGATCTCCATCTGATCACAAACTTTCTTTTTGTTCCCTCCAACATTCCTTCGGCCCTCTACAAATTCAAAACAAGCTTGTTTTTTTTCCTCTTTTCTTGTTCTGATACAAAGTTCATCAACCCAAAATAATTTCTGTCTAAAGTTGCTGCCTAATCAGCTGAGTATCTCCAGTATTTGCTGTTTTTGATCACTGGCTCTCTAGATTTGGGTAAACAGTGGCCAGGAAAAGAATTCTAAGCTACAACAGAGCTTTGCTGTGATTGATAAAGTGAGTCACTGCAACTCAAAAGTACCCTCAACATTAGCAAACATTTTCAATTCCAAGGCAAGTTGCTTTAACACAAAAACATGTGGTTTTGCCTCAGTAATGATGGAACAACATTATGGATTGCATTAAACATTTAGCAGTCAAGGCTAAAATCTTCCCTTCAACTACCAACAAGATTATGGAAAGCATTGTAACCATCTTGCCTCGACTTGCACTTATTTGACTCTATATCAAATTAGAATTGGAAAAGCATGCTATTCATGCAAAAAATACAGGAACAGACAACCCTGTGCCTCAGCAGATTCTTCCATCCCAGCATTCGGCCTCTCGAGAGTAAAGCCTTCACCTACACGAGTCCTGTTCGCCACAGGAGAACAGGAGACACTACTGCACAGGAACAGGCCCTTTGGCCCACGATGTTGTGCCAAACTAATTAAACTAGTAATTAAATACCCAACTGAACTAATCCCTTCTGTCTAAACCATGTCCATATCCCTCCATTCTCTGCATTTAAGAGGCCTCTATCACAAATGCCTCTATCATATCTGCCTCCACCACCATCCCGGCAGCACATTCCAGGCACCCACTATGCAAAAAAAAATTGAGCTTACCCCCCTCACCTTAAATGCATGCCCTCTAGTATTACACATTTCGACCCTGGGAAAAAGATACTGGCTGTCTACTCTGTCCTTCATAATCTTATAAACTCTATCAGATCTCCCCTCAACCACTCCAGAGTAATGTAATGAATTACATAAGCCTTGGAACCTTGCTATCACTTTCCTTCAATTCCAATTCAATCTCGTCTTCGGACGACACCCTCGAATCTTTCTGCAAGCACTGCACAGCTGATTATCTGACATTTGAGATGTTTTATTAACAGGTTCCAGCATCATAAACTAAAGGACTAGACCAGAGCTTTAGTTCCCTTATTCAACGATGGATGTATTAGCTCTTCAGACAGACCAAAAGAGATTCACTAGGCTAATGCCTGGGATGAGAGAGTTATCCTATCAGAAGCAGCTGAAGTTGGACCGGTATTCTTTTGCATTCAGAGGAATGATGGGTGAGTCATACAAGATCTTAATGGGTGAGGGTGGGGGAGGGGGGCAGCGATGATGGCATACATGTTAAAATATTTCCCACTAGTGGAAGAGTCTCAAACAAGGGGACGTAGTTACATGGGGCAGTCATTTAAAACGAAGGTGCATATGAATTCCTTCCTGCAGAGGGCAGTGCGAATCTCTGGAATTCCCTATCCTGGAGGGTTGTGGAAACTGGATCACCAGGGGTATTTAAAGAGATCTAGGAATTCAGGGCTAAGGGGAGCTGACACAGATGAGAAGTCGAGGCCTGGGGCAGATCAACCATGACCATGTGGGGACCACATGGCCACCTCCTGTTCTTATCAGAAACATCCAAAAACATGGAGGTGAATTTCAGGCAATGATGAACATTGGTCGACCCCTTTCTGCCTCCTACTGTTGAAACATTTCTATTAAAACAGGAATGCTTCAGAAGGAGAAAATGTAAAACCATGAATGAAGAGGGGTATTTTGAGAACCCAGTCCACAGTATAAAATGGCTACAGCTGAGGTGGCCACAAGAAATTTGTGCGCTCAAATTCTCCTCAGGGATGAGGTCAGTTCACTATTCCTCAAAATTCCTTTGCCAGTAAAATTAAGCCAAAACAAGTGCAAAGGGTCATGCAAGTTCTTGCCAGGGACAGAATTCAGTTGGTTCCATATTGTTGGAAATTGTAACTTGGTACGAAATGAGAAACCTGAAACATGTACATGCATGTGTCCAGAAAACATTGTTCATCAACAGCCCCATAAATCAGATGCCGAAACTTCTGGCAGGTTCAGGAAATTGCCATCTCTTTAAGTACTGATGCTAAAGTAAAACAATGCAGTTATCAAGCTGTTCCAATTTCACAAACAGCATATTACAGAACAAACAGCATCAACAAGAAATTCAAAGGTCTATTCAAGGTGCCTTCAAACACCACTCATTTTCAGCTCTCCTGTTACATGATTTCTACCCAACATCTTTATGCCCTATTTTCTACAATTAAAAAAAGCCTTCTATCTTCCCCCCCTTATTCATCCTGACACTTAACATGCTTTCCAGATGCAAGAAAATCACCAGAATAAAAACAGAGTTTACAATGTTGAAAAATAGCTACAAACACCAAGTCATAAACTGAGACACCAAAATGAACCAGGTGGCTTTAATATCGAATACAAACCAAGGAGCTTCTTCCCAAGCAAAAATACCTCCAAGGCAGAAAGACTCCTGTCACTTTTCTATCAGAGTAAACACCACATAAGGCAACATTTTAAAAGTCATGGGACATGGATAAGAAAATTCTATACCCAATTTCAACTGGCTTCATCAATATTGACTTGATTCATTGAAAACTAAGTAATCACTTTGGGTTTTATTCACGTTTTCTATCAAATACATGTCAATTAAACTAAGATTCAAATGAAGAGAAGAACTGGGAGACTGGCTGCAATTTTTAATGATTTTCACAGACTTCTAGAATTCATCCTCCTTCTAGACAATTCCATGGGGCCTTTAATCCACATTAATCCACAAACAGTGCAACAACAGAACTCAAATTACTCCAAAGAGCCAAATGATTGCAGTGCTTCATTACACGAATGCAGTCCAATGTGCCAAAGTTAGAACATCTTTTAACAGATACTTTCCTACACCATCTTAAATGCAATAAAACACTCAAAGCACATGCAATAAAATATGACATCTATGCACTGAAGTCTAATGATGAAAAACCCAAAGTAGGTTTTAAAGAGAGAGGGATGATAAAGATCTGGGGACGATGAGGTTCTGGAGCCTGGACAACTGAGCAGATATAAACCATTTGTGGAGCGATTCAAACGTACGGAGCAGACGAAGAGTATGGATATCAGAACTGTAGGATTGGAGTGGTTATGGAGAAGCAAATAAGCACTGGAAGAACATAAAAGCAGGATGGCAATTAGAACAGAGGAATCACTGGACAGGAACCAGTGCTAGCTAGAACAGCGGTGATGAATGATTGAGTTTTTCCCAGACCAGCAATCTGATGAATTCAACCTCCAAATCCAGCTGCATTATTTAAAAAAAAACTGCATCAAGATGCAACTTTCTTTTGGCATCCAAGTCGTAGTCCAAAATAAAAACTGTTAACACCTTCTTCGGTGGCTTTACATACACTAATATATACCTGCTCTGAATCTGAACACAGCACTAATTCAGCACTTTCCCCATTCCCTCAACCATTCCTTCAACTACTGTGCATTCAGAACTGGGTTCTTGGCTTCAAATTTTTCCTAAGACAATTTCAGAAATGTTGCACACCATCTGGGGTTCACATTGTCTGATAAAAGCAACTGTTCATTTTCTTATCACCCAAATGTCACATTAAAATATGGTACCAGCATTCACAATTCTGATGAAATTACTCAAGCACATGACAAATGATTGGAAACATCTCACTCACACACACACACACACACACACAGTCCTCATCTCCGGCACTTCAAATGTTACTGGTAGTCCTCATCGCCACACTCTATCAAATGCTGCTGTCAACTAGGGAAATTCTTCTACCTTACCCCCTCATTCAACTTTATATTTCTCATATTTGGATAATGACTAAACTAAGATCCAGAGTTAAGAGATGCTAGCAGCATCCAAATTAAGCAGAATTATTGCAGCAGTACCATTTAACAGCAAATCACATCCTTCCATCACTTTTCTCAATACACAATGGAATGAAGGTGTAGTAATTCATCCAATCCAATTGCTTTTTTTGTTGATGAGGTAGTGCTGGGCAATTTTCCACTCAGTGGAGGATGTGTCAGTTGTAGCTGTACAAGAACAGCCAGATCTGAAGCTTTCAGACAATTTCCAGAATAATTTCAGCCAAAGTCTCTGTAGCATCTGTGTATTCAAGTGCTTCAATCTCTTCTTCTGTATTTGCATACTGGTGAAGGGTGGAATTATACTTGATTTTTGCAGCAGCGTGGCTCCCAATGTCCTCTAGTCTCACTGCCAAACTAAATTCAGAAGTCATAGCAGGTCCAGAGTGGCAACTCTGCTGAAAACAACTGAACCATGGCCCTGCTGTGGACAGTCCTGGCATATGCTGTCAGAAGAGCATTTCAACTGTTTCTAAATGTCTATGAAACATGAAAAAAAACTGATGAAAAACACTAAAGTTATAAAATTAATAAATTCATAAACAAAATCATGGTTAAGTAAAAACACAAACCAATTACCTTTTTAGTGAAAGTCAGCAACCCAATGCACACAAGTGAGGGGCCAGATATGAAGTGTATCCAGCTCCTCATCTCTGCGCCTTATGGAACTACTGCTGAACTTAGGTGTTGTGTCCAACAGCAGAAGTGGAGATCAAATGCGAGTCCATCCAGTGTATTTCATACTTCAGAACTGCAATGCACAGGTACTCAAATCTGTAATGAGTTGTTGCAAGCACTACAGCAAACCAGTGTTTCCCTACTGTACCACCACGGTCATCTGGTCCAAGTCTTCCAAGATATCCCAGTGCCATTACCTGGTATGGAGACCGAAGCTGAACCTTGTGGATCAGGACCAGTTTTAAATCAAATTCGAGAGGAAATCATTATGTTTGGCACCCAACGTCTCCTGAAAATATTTATGAAGTGGACTTAAATGTAGTGATACACTAGTCTTCACTGTAATGTTTTAAGATTGGGCAACCTGCCAAAACTAAACACAAGAATGAACATCAACATGAAGTACTCTCGTGTACACCCATGAAATCATATCCCTGTAAACAAAAATCTATTCAAGGCCATGGGGAGTGGCAGGTAATAGAATAAGTTAAAAAAAAAAGGAATTTTTTTTGGAAACAATCTACTGAAAAAAAAAGTTGAAATATGGAAAACTGAATTGCAAAGTACCGAGGGAAGAACAGAACAAAAAATGATTAGATTCTCCTTCAATCATCCTTCACTATTAATGAAAGTGTGTAGAACGACTGTAGATTTATATAGACATGTACCACTATCAATTGTATATAAATCAACGTCATATTTATTGACAGTGATGCCGCAAACAGAATCCTCATCTTTATGCACACATAACAAGCATTAAGATGCATCTGTTCTGGTGTCACTCACCTTCATATTCAGGACACAAGGTGAATTTCAATGCTTCATGTTACAAATGACGAATTGCTAAAAGATTACTGAAGTCATCCAGTCCAGCTCAACTACAATATAAACCATAACACTACTAATTTCACTGAGATCTTACAGAGACAGACTGAAAACTTTCAACTTAAAACCACTTTCCGTGTACAAATGCAACCTGATTTCCCATCCAACAATTGATTGGAAGGGACACGATGACTGAAACTGAACATTCAGTACTCATGTCACATCCTGCATTGTTCATGAAAAGACAGAATAGCTGATTTAAGGTGAGAAGCTGTGCTATTATTTAAACTCTTCTAATACACAGGAAGACACTATGCTCAAGAATGCCTTGACCAAAAAAAAACATGTTCTTGTTATTAAACAATGGTTTTACTGAACAGTTTGCTACATTTGTTTAGGGCAAATAGAACTTTCCTTACTTGGTTTAAATCTCTGTGTAGCTCAGGCTACATTAGAGTTCACTCATCAATTTCCTGCATTAGTAAACAAATTCAGACCACTACTGATCAATGAAGATCACATATCAATAGCTTCACTTTTCCTTCTACTTGGTTGCTGAAATGATTTTCCCCCTTTCAATCATTGTTGAAGTGACACTGTCGATCACTGTGATAATTGAGCAAAGGACCACAGTCAGAGCTCAAATATGTTAAGTTGTGGTTGAAATGGAATGAAGGGCCAGCTTGCAAATTCGGAAGCTAATTAAAGATGAATCACCATCAAATATAATGACAAGTAGTATTAGATTTTTAGTTTAAATAGTTATTTGTCCTGGTTTACAAGTCTTCAACAAATATTGGAACATGCATTTAAGGTAGTTTGTTGATGATATGGTGTTGCACAAAGATACCTGTTGTACTTTTGGGTACCTGGACTGAAGCTTCTCCCAGGCAGTTGCCAAGAACTCAAGACTATAAATTTCCTGTTCCTTCAATGGATTCACTGATCAAAGCTACCTTCAACTTCCCACAGACTTCAAGAACTGATGACAAAAGTTGCCTCAGATGAGCAATAGGATTATTTCCAAGGTGAAACAAAGAACCTTTTTCTTCTTGTATCTAACCTCTGTTGAAGGCAACCTGAAGCCACTGGATGACAATGATAGATTTAAGAGTTAACACTTCCTTGGATGAAGATGACAGCTGGATGACTTGCTCCTGTTCCTTACCCTCCCATTAGCAAATTACAAACAACACATCGACATTTGCTCCTAAACAAAAATGAAGTGTTGGTGGGATCTGACTAGTCTTTGAAATGGATAAATCCTGTTCTCTGTTATTTAAATTTCCTTTCCATTAAGACCACATGAAATCATGAAGCAGTTTCAATCCAGCTCTCATGAGCAAGACCCTATTGTACAAAATTGTCCTGAATTCAGTTAATCACCAATTCCATGACTAATGAAAATGTAGAAAAGCCACGCTGATGGAACTCTTCAGAAACTGTGGGAAACTGCACGTTACTGGAAAAGTAAAACAACATTACTATTAATACAAGTGCTGCTCCTGAACACGGCAAGCTTATCACTACAATGCTCAAAACTCTCCTCTCAATCCTGAACACAACAACTAAACAGCTAAAAGAACAATTTACTTTTAATTTTAATAAACTAACATGTATTGTATTATTACAATATTTTTCATGACTTCACCATCCTAACCACCTGATAATAACTTTATTATTCCTTTTTGTTCACACTATTTCTGTAATTTATAGTATTCGTCTTTGCACTGTACTGCTGCCACAAAACAACAAATTTCGCGTCACTTCAGTGATAATAAATTTGATACTGATCTTAACAAAAAAAAATTAACCGAGTCCCACATTTAACAAATTCAAAGTGCAGAATGATCAACATGACAAAAACACAGTATGGGAATGAAAACAGTATTAATAATTTAGCAAGTTTAGCAAATAAAATTCAGTTTTCATGTAGCATTCCAAGCAACCCGCAACATGATAAAATAGAGCAAGCAACTCTTCAACAACATGCATTTTTGTGTGTATATATAAAACATGCATTTTTTTTAATATAACAACCAAAATAATCGACTCCTGTGTTAGGGAAATAGTTAATTTCCAATAGCATACAGTTTCATTTGGTAGCCGAATTCAGAAAGATTTTCAACAGTATTATATATGCAGAGAACCTTCCTTCCTACATTTGTGAACCATTCTTCACTTTTCTTAACTTGATCTCCATTTAAAATTTGTGGATTCAGTTAAAATGAAGTGGAAAAAATCTGCTACAGCAATGTGAAGATACGAAGTATCCCCAAGGGCTATAAACCTGAATGCTGCAGATAAAAATATTAACACTTACCTTGTGCCACTTGTTCTAGAGGAAAATGTACTTCTGTAAAACACAGAACATTTGATCCACGACTGGTCAAGGCAGACTTTTGGCAAACCTGTTGCACGGGGGTGGGGTAAGAAAAGAAACATCAGAATCCAATATGTTATTTCCTATTGATAAAAACAAACAAAAGTCCATTGGTTTTTAAACGACAGTTGAACATTTCTTCCACTTGTACTTCCCAAAAAAAATCTGCTTTTAAGTGCAAGCTTGCAATACCTATGCCTGACCCAAAACTGTTCTGATATTTCAGCTTACCAACAAATGAAATAGGGGACAATATTTGGAAATTCAATGCAAGTAAACCAAGCTGCAGAACTCAATCTATTCTGTACTGATCCTCCATTGCAGAGTTGATAAAAAAAAGCTTAAAAAAATGTAATACACAAGAACAATCTCCTGTTCAATAAGCTTTTATGCCCAAGCTGAACCTTCAAACAGTTGAATTGAACACTGCCCTCATCCAGCATAAATATCTAAGTGCCTTCTGGACAACTAGACATCCATGACAACTTAATCACAGCACAGTGCAAGGTAATGCAGTTTCAATGTTAACAGATGATGCCTGTGTGCAGAACATCCAATCCAACAGTAGTTAGCTCGTGCCATTACACATCATACCACATTTGCAGGGACACCTCAGGTCATGTTGCCACAGTACAGTATTTATAGTAAACAAAAGCAAAATCTCAGTTACAAATGGGTCCTCAGTATTTTTGAAATTGGAAGAGTTCAATACTTATAACGAGGCTAAACTTCTTAATCATGAGCAATTTCTCCACAATGTTGCTGACTGTGGATATTGAACAGAAATTAACTCTCAGCCAATAATTTGGTTCCAGCCCATAAAAATGGGGACAACAGTCAGCTTCTGCACCAACAGAAGAGTGCCAGTGTGATTTGGTCTCCAAAAAAAAACAATTGAATTTAGGAACAAGTCAACTAGCTGAGTTTGAACAATGGCAATTCCTTATGGATGCAAAGAGTGAAATCTTACTCACTTTGTACAAGTAAGGAATTAATTGAAAGATGAAGCATATATGCCAGAGTAACAAGTGATCTGCAACAGGACTGGGCTTCCGTGAGTCACCTGGGCCAAAACAGACCATGATTCAAATATACAGGTCTCAGTATTCTAAATGATGCATTATTTTTTCCTCACCTTATATTCCACTTGAATAGGCTACAAACCAATGGTAGGAACACTGAATTTCCCAATTTCAGGTAACCAACACCCCATATTCCCATTCCCACCAGTCCACCCAAGTTCTCTCTCACCCTTTGTTCACCTTATCCATTCCTCCCCCCCACCACCTCGACATTACCAATGGACTCATTACCCTCTTTCACCTGCCCATCAACCCTTATCTGGTTCCACCTATCTCCAACCTCTCTCTCCCAACCCCCAACCAGTTCCAACTGCCTCATTTTTTCTACCCCTTTTACATTTCCACTGTCTCAACAACCCATCCACCCCTCCTGGTTTCATCTGTAGAATAGCAAGTGTACAACAAGAATTTCAGGAATTTTTGACAAGACTTGCTTCAGGTAGTCAAGTGGCCATTTTTTGATGTGTGGCATTTTTTTTAAATGGCCAAGTAGAATAGGAGACAACAAGTGCATGGGCAAGAAACTTGATCAATGACCAATTTTGGTACTTAAATATCTGACAAAAGATTATGGCACAAAAAGCACAAGTCAAATGACATACAAGAGGAAGAAATAGCTGACATTAATTCTGATAAATAACTTCAGCCTTCCTTTTACCACTCCTGAAGGAAACCAAATATAGGTTTAATGTCAAGGAAAAAAAAACAAATCGCTACACGGCAAAAACTGCATGCAATATTGCAGGATAACTCGTGTCTTAAGCTTATTGAAAATCTTTCCCTTCATTTTGCCCTCTCTGGAAAACATTAGTATGCAACTTGACAAAGCATACAACATCCCCAAGCTCAGTAACCAGTCTTTTTCTTACTTGCTTCCATTTCAGTTCTGAAGAATGGATGATGCCTCCTTTTTGTTATGAACCAAAAACCATTACCTGACAACAATTAAAAACAAAATTTATCTTAATCTGATACAATACATAAACTTGAATTTCTGTCACCCCTTTCATTTCCTCAGGAAAACCCAAAGTCTTCCACAATTAAGAACATTTGAAATGCTGTTATTGTTTTAGTATAGGAAATATCATTGCAAACTTGCCTTCAAGTGATATTTTACTGCTGGTGCCAGGACAAAATATTGTCCAAGACAGTGGGGAGAATTACCCTGCTCTTTAAAATAGCCACCATGGGATGAGCCCTCCATTTATTATTTCATATGAAAGATGATATCCCCAGAAATTCAGCACTCTCAAGTTTTGGCGCTGTAGTCTCTAGAGTGGGGCATCCACCTCAATGCTTCGTCGCTCACCCAAGAATGTGACCATGGACCTAAGACTGACATCAATTAATTTTTATCTAAATATTGCACAAATCAGGATTTGCAACAGGTTTGCTATAAATATCCATACTCATCCAAACCATTCTATTACAAGATGCATATAGATTTTAAATGCATTGGCTTTTCAAATGATCAAATGGAAATATGTACTTCTGGTTCTTACTAAGCTCTGGATTTTACACTTAAAATTTTCACACTCCAGATGCGTTTCAAAATGCAAATAATACCACAAGCCATACTACAATCTGAAGGAGATGCAGCTTAAATCTTCAAAGCAAATATATGTTAATCTTCTAAATTTACTTAGTTCAAGCTTTGCTGCTCATTTTAAAGACTCTAAAGACTCCAAGAACTTAAGAAATAGAAGGAGACTGCCATTCAGTGGCACATGCCTGCTCCACCATTCAATAAGTTCATGGTTGATCTTTTACCCCAGTGCCATTTCCCTATAATTATTCAATACACAATATGCAATTCCCCCAATATCCAAAAATCTATCAGTCTGTCTTGAATATACTAGGCTGTTGAGCCTTCACCCTTTTCTTGGGTAGAGAATTAGAAGGATCCTCTACATTGTAGGTGAAGAAATTTATCTGTCGCGAATAGTAGGCCTCTTATTTTGAGACTGACCCTTGGTTCTTGGGGAAAAAAGCCAGGGAAACAACATCCCTCTTGTATACCATGTTAACCTCAAAAGAATGCCATTAAGAATGCAGATTTAGACCCCCCCCCCCCCCCCCCCCAACGAATTCAGCTCTCAGTCTTCTTAACCCAACTTACAGGTTTCCAGCATCAGCAATTTTTTTTATTTCTATAAATTTGGAAGTGTCTGCTTAACCTCCCTTATAGGCCAAACCTCTGCTTCATCCTAGGGCAAACCTCTGCTTCATCCGAGGAACAAGTCTGGTGAAACTTGGGTGTATTTCTCCTATTGCAAGTACAGGCAATCCCTACATTATGAGGGATTTACATTATGAGGGATTTGCATTCCTAGAAAACGTTCCATACCACGATTTTCCACAATGTGAAGCTGCATCATCTGTGCTTGCATCAAGAAACACGTACCAAAAAAAGTGTTGATTTGTTTACTTTTTCCTCACCCTCAACATATCAACTCCATGAGAGTGAATTCCATATCTCAAATTTTTGGGTAGTGATTTGCAAACTCTGCAAGGTTCACAATTGAATTTCCATTATCCAAACATCTGTAACACGGGGTCGCCTGTATATCCTGTTACGGACTCAGTGAAAGTCCCTTTAAGATAGAGAGTGTGTGTGTGTGTGGGGCGTGCTTACGTCAATAGAAGATAAAGGACGTAATGACGTTGTTGAAGGAGGGGGGGGGGAGAGGGGGGGGGAGAGAGGGGGGGGGGGAGGGGAGGGGGGGGGGAGAGGGGGGGGGGGAGAGGGGGGGGGGGGGGAGGGGGGGGGGAGGGGGGGGGGAGGAGGGGGGGGAGAGGGGGGGGGAGAGGGGGGGGGGAGAGGGGGGGGGGGAGAGGGGGGGGGGAGAGGGGGGGGGAGAGGGGGGGGGAGGGGGGGGGGGAGAGGGGGGGGGAGAGGGGGGTGGGGGAGAGGGGGGGGGGAGAGGGGGGGGGAGAGGGGGGGGGGGTGGAGAGGGGGGGGGGGGAGAGGGGGGGGGGAGAGGGGGGGGGGAGAGGGGGGGGGAGAGAGGGGGGGGGAGAGAGGGGGGGGAGAGGGGGGGGAGAGGGGGGGGGAGAGAGGGGGGGGGAGAGGGGGGGGAGAGGGGGGGGGAGAGGGGGGGGTGGAGAGGGGGGGGGAGAGGGGGGGGGGGAGAGGGGAGGGGGGAGAGAGGGGGGGGGGAGAGGGGGGGGGGAGACGAGGGGGTGAGAGGGGGGGGAGAGGGGGGGGGAGAGGGGGGGGGAGAGAGGGGGGGGGGCAGAGGGGGGGGGGAGAGGGGGGGGGGAGAGGGGGGGGGGAGAGGGGGGGGGGGAGAGGGGGGGGGGAGAGGGTGGGGGGGAAGAGGGGGGGTGGGGAAGAGGGGGGAGAGAGGGGGGGGAGAGAGGAGGGGGAGAGAGGGAGGAGAGGGGGGGAGAGAGGGGGGGGGAGAGAGGGGGGGGAGAGCTGGGGGGAGAGAGGGGGGGGAAGAGAGGGGGGGGAGATGAGGGGGGGAGAGACGAGAGGGGGGGACGAGAGGGGGAGAGAGGGGGAGAGAGAGGGGGGTGGGAGAGGGGGGGGGGAGAGGGGGGGGGAGAGGGGGGGGGGGGGGAGAGGGGGGGGGAGAGGGGGGGGGGAGAGGGGGGGGGAGAGGGGGGGGAGAGGGGGGGGGAGAGGGGGGGGGAGAGGGGGGGGAGAGGGGGGGGGGGGAAGAGGGGGGGGGGGGAGAGGGAGGAGAGGGAAGAGAGAGAAGAGAGAGAGGGAGAGACCAGCCTGCTTGTTTTCTCTATCGATGGATGAGAAACAATAACTGTGTTTGCCATAGAAATCCATGTATGGAAGTAATCCGGTGGAGTTCACTTTGTTGCTGACCTATAGAAGGAAACAGGTATTTGTGTGTGGACGACCACGATTCGGATGCTTTTCGGGGTGAGGAAGTCACTACCGAGTAAACACTGCAGTGTCGTTTGGGTTCCATCGTGGAACATTTGGATTTCGTATTTACTCTATGTTTCTCTATGTCTACGTCTTATCTTCAGACAACGGTGGTTGTTGAAGAAGCCCTTGCTCATGTTTCACCTTATGGCTTGCGGAACTGAACTTTAAGAACCATTCCGGAACTGGGAGTTTTGGACTTTGCCACACACACGAAGAGTTTAGTTTTGGGGTTTAATGTTCGAGGTTTAACATTTTTGAATTCTAACATACTAACATTTTTACTTTTATTTTACGTATTATCATAAGTAGTGATTAATAAAATAGTTTTTAACACTGAATTATGCTCAGTGTGTTTCTTTTGTTGCTGGTTCGTGACAATCCTTCCTGGCGAAGAGATAATCAGATCTGTAAACAATATTCCAGGAGCAGTCTCACTACAAGGTTATATCATTGCACTAAGTCTTCATTTTTGTACCAAAATCTCTTGCAAGGCAGGCCAAAGTACTGCCTAATTGCTTGCTGTACTTGCAGATCCAATTTCAGTGAAGTACTAAGAGAACCTAAACCCCTATTAACACCAATGCCTTTCAATCTCTCACAATTAAAAAAACTCCACTTTTCTTTCCTACCCAAGTGGATAATCTCACATTTTGTTTCATCTGCCATCTCCTCACACATTCACTTTGCCCACCTTTGTTCTCCCAAAGCCTCTCTGCATCCTTCTCACAACCTGCACTGCTGCCTACTTCATATCTAAGTTTGATGGTGCTGCAACCTTTGCTCCCCGAATCCAAATCATTGATGCAAACCGAATGGTTGGTGCATCAACACAGATCACTATTAACTTCTGACCAGCAAATGGCCCGTTTCTTTCTACTCTGCTTTTTGAAAAAAACACACAAAAAAAATCACATTTGTATGATAGCCCCAATCCAATGTGCTCTAACTCTCCTGTGGGACATTTTGAAAGCATTTCAGGAAGTCCAAATGCAACATTCCCACTGTGTGCACCTCACCTATCCTGGTGGTTACAGCTTCAAAAGAAACAGATTGATCAACCTTTACCTTTCAGAGGAAACAGAATTTTGCAGAGTCAATGTGCATTTAAGTGCTGCTCCTTCTTCCTTAACAGGTTCCAGCATTTTTCCTACTGCTGACATGAAACAAACTGGTCTGTAACACTGCAATCACCAACACTCTTTCCCTCACAAATAATGGGGTTACATTTTACGACATTTGAATCTGTGGAACTGTTCTAGAATCTGGGGAACTTTGGAAGATAACTACCGGAATCTCCATTACCATCCCTTTCAAAACCTTGAAAAGCAAGTCAATAGGAATTGCCACAATTTTACTCAACATTTGTTTTCAATATTTTTTGTAACTTCTTTCAGTTCTATGTCTCGTCTGATGACAGGCACAGGACAGTTAATTTCTCCTGCCTCAATCAGTACAAGACCCACATTAACTTTCACTAATTTCCCCTTTTGAACGCATCACATCTTGCTACGGTTACTTTCCCTTGTCAATTTCTTGGTCTTATTATGCTAAATCTTCCCAATCATGGGCATCATTTGGCAACAGTAGAAGCCTTTCCTTGAGATCCAAAGCTGCCTTTGACCCTTCTTGCAAGCTCCAGCTGAACTATGTGTCTTTTTACGCCTTAAACAGGGTGCACTACATACCAATTCTTTAAGTGTTAGCCACTGCTGCCTACACCACCCCTTTTCTTGTAGTTTCCTAATTTATCACAGCTAACCTGCACCTCATCCTTTGCAGTTTCCTTTGCTTAGATTTAAAGCCCTAGTTACATTCAGATTAAGCTCACCATCTTTCTTACACAAAATCCAAAGTATGATTTTTGCAAGTCACGGACAACAGCACAGGATACAGCGAGGTCAGTTACCAAGCAGCTATACAGACTCCAGTTTTGGGCCCACTTACAATTCATAGAGTCATTTCAGATTTTATACGAGGCTTATAATATTAGAAAAATTTAGCTGAGGGAGAAAAGTCAATCTATCGTGTTCATCTGAAACACACGGCAAAACTGTAATACTTTGTGTTCATTTTAAAAATACTCAAGGCTTCTGGACTGATAACATGGGGGTCAAAAGGCTTCATGTCATTTTGAATACAATGTACTTTTACAATGCCAAATTCATAACACTCCACAGAAATGCAACGGCAGGTTTTCTATTTGTCATGTGGGTGAGACACACCAACTCTGGATTAGGACATTAGGCATGAATTATCACCTACTGCAGTTTGCCTCCATGCCTAATCATTAAACAATGTGGGAGAAAAATGAAGCTAATTGTATTCAAGGACATGTTTGGGAGATGTAACACCAGCTTTGACTATTTCAAATGATGTCAGCAACCTGCAGAGATCACAGGAGCTGGAGCTCACAGAGCTCCATTACATGGAGGGGTTACCCATTTCCTCAGCTTGCACCAAATTCAACAAATCATTCTCCACTATTTGCAACACCACCAGGTGATGCCTCCAAATGCAACACTCTAGTCTGCTCTTCAAATAATCCCAAATGCTTCACACATAGTAAGGCTGGGAGATGCAACACCTACCCTTTCATTTTCCCCATTGTTTAAGCTTCCAAAAGCTTCTTCAATATCTGATAAAAATGTTACAATTTAGCATACTACATTCACTGATCATGATGCAGCAATCTCTACTGTGGAGGTCAAATCCAGCTTGGGTGATCACTTTGTGGAACACTGGGTGTTCAATCTGTCTGCACGATACAGTGCCTCCAACACTAAGCCCACTCCCAACCCCCAAACTCATTCTAAACCAACTCATTTCTCTCTCCACAGATGTTAGTTACTCGCAGCATCAAGTTTTCTTGTTTTATTTTTCCAGTTGAACAATACAAGGCATCAAAATTAAATCGCAATCGTTGGTCAAGGTCTTCAGCAAATACAGTGCTGGCACATACTTCCAAGAGAGGAATAGCACAAGCCAACTGACCAATCTTAATTAAGTTCTTGTATACTACCAAAAAGCAAAAAAGTTATTACCAATAGAGAAAACAATTTCCTTGCAGTAAAGTTGCCTAGAGACATACTCGCTGTATTATTTGTTTAGTATACTACAGTTATCTTTCTAAGCAGTGACTACTGCAGCAAGGAGCTTTGAGCCTTAAAATCTAATAAAGCAGTGTCACATTAACAATAATGAAGCCAAATTTTATTTGATTGAAAAAGCCTTTGATTTCAGTCAGCACTACACATCCCATGACTCCTCTCCTGACCATGCCTCCCCTTCAATTCAGATGGATCAAAAGTCAGCTCTCATTTCCCAATAAGACATTAAAGAGTACAAAAGCAACTGGCTCGTTCCACATGATTGACTATGCAAGACATGCCAAGGAAAACCATTTTGTTGATCCCAGAGTATTAGCAAACTCATTTGCTTGGTTTTCTTTTCAAGATAATACCCTTAAATTTCAATTCACTACATAATTAGACCTGTA